>NW_023503010.1:1200000-2400000 GCF_014461135.1 Mycena indigotica
GAATGATGGAGAAAGGGGAAGCTTTAGACATGACTTCTTCCCACCAGTAGAATTTCCACTTATAGAACATGAAACTTGGGTAGAGAAAAACATTCCTATACCAAGAGGACAACTAGAGGAATTTATGAAAGTCATCAAGAAGAAAATTGATGCAGGGGTATATGAACCATCAAATGCAGCATACAGAAGTAAATTCTTTGGTGTTGTCAAGAAAGATGGCAAAAGCATCCGTTTAGTTCATGCTCTGGAACCATTGAATGCGGTAACAATTGCACATTCTGGTATTCCACCAGCCACAGAAGAACTAGCAAATCATTTTGCAGGAAGAGCTTGTGGAGGATGTCTTGACTTATACTCTGGATATGATCACAGAGATATTGCAGAAAGCTTAAGAGACTTTACTACATTTCAAACACCCTTTGGTGCATTGAGACTTGTGAAACTACCACAAGGTTGGACCAACTCAGTTCCAATATTTCATGATGATGTTACTTTTATTCTCCAAGATGAGATTCCTCATATAACAATTCCATACATTGATGATATTCCAGTCAGAGGACCAGGAACCAGATATCAATTGAAAGATGGAACTTATGAAACACATCCTGAAAACCCAGGGATAAGACGATTTGTCTGGGAACATCTTGAAAATATAAATAGAATTATTCAGAGAATCAAGTATTGTGGAGGAACCCTATCAGGTACCAAGTCAATCATCTGTGCTGAGGAATTTCATGTTGTTGGTCACCTTTGTTCATTTGAAGGAAGGAAACCTGACACAGACAGAGTGGGAGTTATATTGAGATGGGGACCACTTAAGGATGTATCAGATGTTAGAAAATTTCTAGGAACAATTGGAGTCATGAGAATGTTCATAAAAGATTATGGTACTCTGGCCAGACCAATTCAGAAATTAACTAGAAATGATGAGACATTTGAATGGGGACCAGAACAGCAACAAGCTATGGACAGGTTGAAACAAGCAATAGCTATTGCACCGTGTCTCAAACCTCTAAACTACAGTTGGGACTCAGATATTGTGTTGGCTGTAGACACATCATGGATGGCAGTTGGCATACAAATATATCAGCTAAACCCAATTGATCCAAAAATAAGGTACTATGCAAAGTTTGCATCCATAACCTTAAATAGAAGGGAAGCCAGATTCTCTCAACCAAAAAGGGAACTCTATGGTCTAAAAAGAGCATTAGAAGCTATGCAGTACTGGCTGCTAGGATGCAGACGTCTGGTAGTGGAAACAGATGCACTGTTGTGGTAGCTGGGCTGGGCCGCGTGTGGTAGCTAGACTGATGCAATGATATGTGACTAGTGTGACATGATCCGACTACGGCCCGACGCCCGGCCTCCCATCACAGGTGCCCCCATTTAAAATGGCGTCGTCCCCGACGCCTGCACCCCTTCTATGCGCTTCAGCTCCGACTCCATGTCCTCCACCCTTTTCCGCTCGGCCATCTCACCCTCCCTCTCTCTTGCCACCTGATCTGCTTCGTTGTACCTTCCCTTGCTTGTTCTTCCCGTACCCTCTCCATGAACGCGCTTTGTTCCGCTGCCAGCTCCGTCCCGTTCCTAGGTGTGAATCTCCTGAGTCTTCGTGCGCTGTAATAGCCCGACGCCGCTATTCCTTCCAGTGTTTCCAACTCATATGAGTTTACTCTTCGCGCTCTTACTCGATGTGGGTCGCTCCATGGCCCTTGTATCTTGCGGTCCGCGCTTAAAGTCTTCATTCTTGCTGTGTCGTAAACCTGTACCAGTTCTCCGATGCCGAACTTCACCTCTCCCGCTCTCGACTTCTGTACCGCCTTATCGAACAGCGCTCTTCTTTTGTCTGCGTGCACTAAGCGATTCTCGTAAGCGTCGAGACGTTGCTGCTCTGCGTAGCGCATGTGGTTGTGGATCTCGGCTTCCGTCGGCCCGCGTTGTTGCTACCAAGACTGGGGTCGTTGTTGTGTTGACCGCCTTTGCAAATAGAATTTCCTTGGGTGTGTACCTGATTGAAGGTAGAATCCGTTGATTGAGTATGTGCAATGCTTGCCTGAAATGCCTTGGCCACGTTGCCGGCAGGTCTTCCGCCTTCGTGTTCCTCCAACCGTCCTCCCCTAGCTTTGGCGCGCACAGCCTTGCTAGGACAAATATCAGCAGTTTGTTCGTACCTTCCACCAGCCCGTTGACCCATGGTGAATATTTGGGCACGGGCATAAACTGTGTACCCCATTTGTCACACGTCGCCTTGACCGCTTTGTTGACGAAATGCGAGCCATTGTCCACCATCAGGGCCTCCGCTGGCATGTAGTCCCGGAATAAGTTGTCAAGCACTTCCACCGTGTTTCCTCCCGTTCCCCGCGCCCTTGTATATCTCGCCCCATACGTGTTGCGACGCCACGTCTATGTACAGCCCCGTTGTCTTGAAGCCATCCACGCCAAGCGGCAGCGTCATGTAATCTGCAGCGATCAGTTCAAATGGGTGTCTCCTTATAATCGGCCTTAGCAATGCATGGATCGCTGTTGGGCCGAAGTTCTTGCACTCGGCGCATTCCTTTATCGCGGCTACAATTGAGTCGTCCATTTTGGGGCTGTGAAATCTATCCATGAGCGCTATCTTGATATGATCTCTGTGAAAATGACCCCCCTTTTGCGTGGGCTAGCGCTGCCTCCCTCTTGGCTTCGTCCTTGGTGATGCATTCGCGTCTCGGCCTAGCTCTACCCCCCGATGCACCGCCGAGCCTCCATAGCTTGCCGTCCTCCACAAAGTATTGTGAAGCTCGATGGCGCGCTCTCTTGCGCTCGCGTTCGCTCGTCCCGAAGTCAAGTTCTGTAATGGCGTTGATTACCTCCAAATATACTGGCTCCTTCTTGAACCGTTCCCTTAGCGCTGCTGTCCCGTCCGGAACTGGCATTACCAGGTAGTTGCCGCCTGCCGTGCTTACCGTGAATATGTCGTTCACTATTCCCGAGCGAGCTTCCCAATCCGGAGAGACCGTCCACTCGCTTCCGTCCTGGTTCCCTTTCGGCTTGCCCTCGTCCGCCCTTGACAACGCATCCGCGACCACGTTGTTCTTACCCTTAATGTGTTCTGCCCCCACTATATTATACCCCATGATACCGTCCCTCCATCGTGTGTGTGTGACGTTGAGTTTTTCGTTGACCATGATGTCGCGCAGGGCTTGGCAGTCCGTTTCGAGTTTGATGGGCTGTCCCCAAATGATATCTGAAAACTTATCTAGAGAAAACTTCAGCGCTGCGAATTCCAGTAGGTGAGGTTGGTATCGCTCTTCTGACGACGAGGTCCTTTTCGACACGAATGCTATCGGGTGTCGTTTCACGACCTCCTTTCCCCCTGGTAAAATCGTTTTCATCTTCTGGGATAACATTCCCGCAAATGCCTCCTTGCTCCCGTCCGTTGTAACTATGAATGGGTGTTTGTCCACCTCGTCGTAGTTCGGCGCGCGCAAAACTGGTTCCCGTAGCAGCGTGTTCTTGAGGTTTATGAACGCCTTAGCGTGTTCTTCCGTCCACACCGGCGCTAGTTTGAATGCCTTCATCGCTGCCTGGTACACCGGTTTCCTGGCGCCTGTGGGAATCTGGACTTTAGCTAACAAGTCTCTTAACGGCTTTTCCAACTTAGCGTAGTTCCTGATTAAGTCTCTGAAGTACCCGGTCAAGCCCAAGAAAGCACTGAGGTTCGCCGCATCCTCTGGTTTTTCCCATCGCACTATCGCCGTAAGTTTCGCTGGGTCGGGTGATACTCCGTTCGGTCCGACTTTCGCTCCCACGAATATCGCCTCCGTCATGAATAGTTTTGTTTTAGCTGCTGATAGCGAGAGCTTTTCCTCGCGTATTCTGGTGAATATTAGCCTCAACTTGCCTATCATTTCATCGAATGTGTCCGCCACCGAGCCACTATCGTCCACAAACAACTCCATCACCCTCTTAACCAACAAATCCGACAACTTGGTCGCTGCCATGTGTGCGAACTCTGTCGGGGCATCTGTCAACCCGAATGGCATGCGCATGTACGCATAGTAGCCCTGCCCCGGCACGAACATCATGATGTACGGCTGTACATCCTCCGCTATCTGTATTGCGAAGAATCCGGACGCGAAATCGAACACTGACACGTACCTGTGTCCCGACAGTCGTCGCTGTTTTTCGCGTATGTCTCCTTGTGGCATCGGCACGACTTTGAGCAGTTCATTGAGTTCGTGGAAATTTTGACAGATCCGCCATTTCGGTTGCTTCTTGACCTCGGGCTTGTGTTCCGTTTTTCCCGTTCTTGGCGGCAGGTCATAGACTGGTGGGAGTCCTTCTTTAATGCACTCGTCGTTGAGTGCGTGTTGGAGTTCCTCCAATGTCATTCCCCCTCCATCGTGTTCCTTTTGCGCTAGCTTTATCGGCGACACGCATTTGACATCTCTTGGGTGTATCTGCCTGATTATCCCTGCGTCTTCCAACACCTTCACCTGCTCCCTTAGGTATTGTGCTTGTGGCTGCGACAGAGGCTTCTGGTGGATTTTCGTGCTGAATTGGTGGTCGTTTGGGATATGTGGTGCGTATTCTGCACCTTCCACCGCTTGTACTTCACTGACAGCCAGCGCGAAGATGTCCGCATACTGCGTTACAAGGTCCTCGACCTTTTTCCTCTCCTCCACCGTCATGTCCTCGCCTATTTGCACTGCCTTCAATATGCTATCTGGGGTTAAACGGGTCTGTCTTGCGGGTGAAGATGCTCGGTTCTTTCATGCTCTTGGTTTTGACCTCCACCGCGTGGATTCCTTGCGTTTCCTCCACCACTTCCTTGTCCATTCCTAACGCTCTCATCGCCTCTTCCGCGATGGCTTTTGCCATTTTGACTTCCGTTTCCCCTTCCCCTTCTCCTCTTCCCTCTTCGCCTTCCCACTCCACCCATTCTCCTTCTTCTCCCTCACGTTCGTCCTCGTCCTCGCTTTCTGACCCGTCGCTCTGTACCTCGTGCTTGTCATCTGTATAAAATATATTGTCGTTTGCTTGCCTTGCATTGCCCTCTCTCTTCGTTGGCTCCCTCTCTACCCTTGTGTTCTTGACCCTTCGTGGTTCTGCCTGGTTGTATAGCGTTGCTTTCGCTTCCCCCACCTGTAACTCGATTCTGTCGTTCCTGTAATCGTGAATTACTCCGAATATTGCCTGTAGCGGCTTCCCAAGCAAGACTTCCCAACCTCCTCCACTGTCGAACACTTCCAACGTGATTGGTGCTTGAACGCCCTTGATGGTCGCTATTCCGGTCCACTTGCAAATTGAGGGTATGAGCTGGCCACTTGCCATTCTCAGGACTGTGTCCGATGGACTTCCCGCTCCCAGTTGTTGCAAATTTCGCTCCCATATCTTTTTGTCCAATGCTCCGACCAGCGCTCCTCCATCGAACAACATTTTGACTTTGACTTCCCCTTGTACTCCTCTTAATGACGCTGAGTGCTCAAACAGTTCACACCCTTCCTTCCTCTCCGTCGTCGCTCCATACATGTTAACAACGTTGATTCGCTTTTTCGAAGATACACGTGTCATTTGTACGTCGACGGGACCGAGGCATTTCTTTGGCCGCGTTTCCCGGGCTGACTGTTGGCCTTTCACATAGTCAGCCCTCCACCAAAACCCTCCGCGCGCTGCGCCTTGTTGAATTCTTCGATGGTGTATTCCAAGTAGTTGACCCCCGCAATGTTTTGTCTGGCAGATGATCGTGCTCGTCCTAAGTACTTGCTGCATATCGCTCTGAAGGCTCGTTCGTTTCGCGGGATTGATTCCGCTTTACAGTTTGCGTCGTTTGCTCGGTGGGGCGGGATCGTTACTTGCCCGCACTGGAAGCACTCGCCTGAGCAAAGCTCCGCCGTTCCCGGGCTAAGCGGGTACCCTATTTCTTCTAGGGCCGGTCTCGTTTCGCCGCCGTATTGTCGGTTCCACAGCTCGATCAACGTTTCGTAGTACTTTCTTCCGTTTTCGTCGTCTGTAGCCGGCTTCATTTTCCCCACCATTTCCTTGAGTTTTTGCAACCCTTCTTCCGACAGCGCTTCGCTCCTCTGGTTCGGGTTGAACAAGTTCCCTCTCCCACCTCCACTCGTTCCGAATTTAAAGACGTCTCCCGTTGGTTTGCGAGCCGTAGTGGTAATATATAGCCTAAAACCAGTAGGTGTAGCTAGGAAAACGCTTGCCTAGGAGGGTAGCTGTACCTAGGCAGCCTTTTATATGCCTTTATTAGAGCCAAATGTGACGATTTGTAACGTGTGACAGGTGTGTGACAGGTGTGACAGGTGTGACATTTTTAAATAAAGAATACCTTATTATTCTTTATCTAGTATCCTATAGGTCGAGATAATGCCCTTATCTGAGTAATGTTTTTAATGTGGAACCATTTTTGATTGCCATCAGTACTTTTAATGATTGTATTATAGTACATCAATTTTGTCCTAATTAGGATTGTTATTGATTCAGGCCTTCCTAACTATAATCCGGGTCTTCGGCCTGAAGAAAAGGAGTTAAAAGTAACATATATATATTATTATTAACTTATATGTATTAGATAACAGTTTAGTCCATCATTGATGCGATTTAGTTATCTGCCCATTAGATAGAAGAGGGCTTGGATAGCTACGTGTAGATAGCCCTAGGTACAGCTACCCTCCCCGGCAACCATTTTCCTAACTGTACCTAGTACTGAAGGCTAAATCTTACAGCTACGGGTGGGTTTGCTTGGCGTGCTTCTTGGCGTGTTCAGGTTTGTTGCGACTAGTCTTGCTGCCATTTTGGATACTGGTGTCGTTGGGGTCATCGCCTTTCTCTGCAGCTCCTCTATCTTATCGTCTCTCTCTCTGTCCTTTTGCTGCTTCTCTTTCGCCTCCTTGACGTCTTCTCGCAACTTCGCTCTGTCAACGTCTTTGATCGCCTTCGTGAAGTCGACCCAATTGTTCGGTTCTCTCGGCAGGTTTTTCCGGAGCGGCTCTGGTATCGCGTCCCGAACTTGGTATATGTAGCTTGATGTCTTCTCTACACCCGCCTTCCTTGCCAATTCCAACAGTTTTTGCCCGTATTTGATGTGCGTCGCTACTTCTTGGCCCGCTACTTCGACTGTTCCCCCTAACTCGTTCAGCGTGAGTTTCAGCCCAACCAGCTTTTCTTGGTACTCTTGTTTGGTCGGTTCGGCCTCTTCGTCTGTTGGGAATTGCGCTAAGAACTCGCTTGTGAAGTCTGCGAACTTCGTGATGGGGTTGGTTTTCTGGCGCTCCGTCCACCACTTTGCTGCCGGTGTGCGTGTGGGAAAGTGGTCTCCCACCGCGTCTAGTCGTTCGCTGTCCGTGTCCCTTTTGAGGTCTCGGCTTCAGATTCGGAACTTTCGAATAAACTCTTCTGAGTTCACGCTGTTTTTCTCGTCTCTTTTGTCCCCGTAGAATGCGGGCACTGTGTTGGCTTCTGACATCGTGGCTATGTTGCTGGCACTTTGCTGGGTTGTTCGTGTGATGACGCTCGTGTTTTGTGGGATTGGCACCGGTGATGTGGGTGGCGTGATTGTAGTCTGTCTCGACTGCTGAGTTGTTGGGGAGCTTGGTACTGTTGTTGTGGTTTCAGAGTCTTCGTCTGGGGTTTCTTCTCGGTATACTCTAAGTCCTCTGAGTTGCGCCGCCCAGTCTAGTCCTGGTGTTGGCGATGTCTTCGTGTATCTTCCCTTCTCGTCTCTTTCTCTCTGCTTTGCCAGCTTTCTTCTCTGCTCTGCTCTGCTCTGCTGCTTTTGGCTTCGGATGCCGCTCTCGTCACCACAATGTGGTAGCTGGGCTGGGCCGCGTGTGGTAGTGAAACGCGGAATATGGGACAATGGGTGGAAAGGATAGGGAGGATGGATACTAGCACAAAACACAAAACCAACAAAACTCAACACTCAAATCAACACTTCTCTCTAACCCTAATGTAAACCCTAACCCTAGGCTAGGTTTACTATCCAATCCAATCAATGTTCGTGTTCAGCGCGCGTGTTCGGGGGTTCCAACCAAAGTATATGGTTGTTGCAATTCAGATAGGTTCAACAATGGGTGTGGTGGTGGTGAAGAATGGGTGGGATAGACAACAACAACAATAAATCTGCAAAGATCAGCAATATCAACAGCGTTCGGGGTTCTCGGGTAGCGTAGATCAACAAAAACAATCTTATCTCATTCACAAAATCAAAGGTTCGTCGTCGTCGTAGGCGTTCTCGAGAGCAGCAGTTCAACTTTCCACTATGGGGAGCAAAACAACCGCTATGAGGGGCGCGTTGGATTCTAAAGTCTACTGTAGTATACAGCGGGAATATATACCTGGAGGCTCCCCGCCTTATCTAATCACTGGCCGCGGCCCACGGCGTCTCCGCGGTCACGTGCCCCGTTCTGAAACGGTTTCATCCGTCTCTGACGCGTCCCAGCCCCGCGTTTCGCGTTTGCGACGCGTCCCAGTCTCCATAAACGTTGCATCCCTTCGTTTGAAGGGTTCGCGTTTCACCCTGCTCGCGTTCGAGCCAAAACGCTCCCTCCTTTAGTGTTTGGGGGTGTCCGGCCGGCCGCGGCCGGGTCCGAGTCCGCTCCGGAGCTCACCCGCCTGCCCGAAAATGGCCCGAATGGCCGTTCCGGCCCGTTTCCACGACTTGGCGCGTTGCGCGCACGACAGTAGCTAGACTGATGCAATGATATGTGACTAGTGTGACATGATCCGACTACGGCCCGACGCCGGCCTCCCATCACACTGTACATCAAGGGCATGTTGAACAACCCAGGAATGGGACCTAATGCTACAATCAACCGTTGGATCGAACAAATATTGATGTTCCACTTCAAGTTGAAACATGTAAGGGGAGCTAACTTCCCTCCAGATGGTTTGTCTAGAAGGGAACCACAACCAGGAGATGAAGAATGGTTCCCAGATGAAGATGAATTTGAAGACAGCAAACCACCTGCAGATCATCCTGATTGGGATTATTTCTCCCAACAACCTCTGGAGTTTGAGAGTTTCAAAGATGATATTGATGAACGTGGAGGTTATGTTCAAACACTCAAAGGAGCTGCTGAAGACATAACTGCATTCAAATCTGAATGTGATATGGCCAGAGAACAGGAAAATATCAGAGTCCATTATGTTCAATCAGTATACCACTCAGAAGGATTAGAGATGCCTGCATATGTATACTCAAAATCAGAGAGCAAACTACTGCCTGATTTAGAACTACGTAATGATAAGATAAAACAAGAACCCTATGATGAAACTCATAGAAGTGAAGGTTCTAAAATGCAGGATCAGAAAATTGATCATGTCAGAAGATGGCTTGAAAATCCATTACAGAGACCCGTTTCAATTGGAGAAAAAGAAAATCTGAAATATACAAGATTTATGAAATTTAGTAAACGATTTTTCCGAAGTACAAATGGAAAGATTTACCTACGTGGAGACAATTCAATGCATAAGTTGGTTGTTGAAAAGCAACATCGAATGTATATGATGCGAGCGGCACATGACTCACTAGGCCATAAAGGGGTATTTTCTACAAAATCATTAATTGAATTGCGATTTTGGTGGCCAGATATAGAAAGTGATGTAAAATGGTACATCAAAACATGTCACGAATGTCAAGTCCGTAAACAGGCATTGATTCGTAGTCCACCGGTCATCACTGCAACCCCAAGTCTGTTCCAGAAAATACACACTGATGTTATGCATATGAGTGAAAAGTCAAATGGATGCTCTTATATTGTAGATGCAAGATGTGCTCTATCAAGATATCTTGAAGGACGGGCATTACGTAAACAAAACGCAGAATCAATTGGTCGCTTTCTTCTTGAAGAGATAATCTGCCGTTGGGGTTGTCCAGCTTGGTTAATATCAGATAATGGATCTCCATTCATAGCAGCCATTGAGTGGCTCAAATCCAAATATGGAATTGTTGGAATCCGTATATCTGCATATAACTCTCAAGCAAATGGTGTAGTTGAGAGAGGCCACTGGGACATCAGACAATCAATCAGTAAAGCCACTGGAGGTGACTTAAAGAAATGGTTTTGGTTTCTGCCCCAAGTATTATGGTCAGACAGGATCACAATTAGGAGAGGACTTGGATGCTCACCTTACTTTGCTGTCTGTGGAGCACATCCTATAGTGCCTCTTGACCTAGAAGAAGCTACTTGGCTAGTTGAATATCCAGATAGAATTCTAACTACTGAAGAATTGGTTGGTTACAGAGCACAAGCACTGGCCAAACACACATATCATGTACAGGAAATGAGGAAAAGAGTTGCAGAATGGAAACAGAAAGATGTTGAAAACTATGCTGAGAAATATAAACATGTTATCAAGGACTATGTGTTTGAACCAGGAGATTTGGTTCTAGTCAGAGATATGGCAGTAGAGAGTTCACTCAACAGTCGTAATAAAAACAGATGGAATGGACCTATGGTGGTCATTGCCAGAAGCAAAGGTGGATCATATATCATATCAGAACTTAATGGTGCACTCTTTCATGGAAAGGTTGCAAGATTCAGGGTAATCCCCTATGCTCAAAGACAGAAATTGTCAATTGGTAAAAGAGTTCAAGAGATTATTGATGTGTCCCAAGAAAGGCTTCAACAACTTATAGAGGAAGATGAAGATCACACTGAGACAGAAAAGTATCAAGGAAAAGACTTGCAATTTCCAAATATCACAATTAATCCAACTACTGATTCAGAAACAGAATCTGACTCTAACTCTGAGTCTGAGTTGGAACTGGCATAGTCACATTATAAATATACTTATCGGAGCGAGGCTAGATCACAAGATCAATCAAAATTGATCGGGATCGATCAATAGATCAATAGGACCGAATACAGTCCAAGAATACAGTTGAAGTTATATAATTGCAATCAGGAAAGAAAGTACAAGAAATGTGCTACTAAATTTCCCACTTCAACTGGACACTATAAGGTGAACCCAAACACAAGAAGAAATCGTAAAAAAGGTCGTAAATTGAAACAAGTAAGGGATAAGCATGGATGATAGTACAGTATTGGATCACTCCTTTGATTCAGCAACAAACCCCTCAAGTGTGGGGAATATCCTTGCAATATTCACAATTTTTTGGGCGCCTGAAAATGAGATAAGTGAGAAATCCCAATATAAAAAGATAACAAACGGAGTTGGGGGTCTCATCAGCGTGTCAGCGTGAACGAGCAACCTCACGCTTTGCAACCGAGAGTTCGGCTTCCGCGGCTTTGAGTCTCGCGGTGGCGTGATCGCGTTGGGCCTCGAGGTCCTTGCGCGGAGTGCGCTCGGAGATCGGGTTGAGCTGCTGCTCCCGGAGTCGGCGCTCCAAGGCTTTGACTTGGAAGCGTTGATCCTCGATGTCGTGCCGGATCTGTCCGGGTGAGCGGGGCGCTGAGACAAACATAAGCATAAGCCAAAATTGAACCAAAAATAAAGAGTGCACCTGCGACGGGTGGAGGCAAGGCATTGGCGATGACGCGCTCGGGCGTGATCGGGCCGGCCGCACGGATTGATGCCAACGCAGCCCGGGCGGCGTCGGAGAGAACAGCATCGATGCTGGAGGAGAAGGGAGCGGCTCCAGAGCGCTCAGAGGCAGAGCCTGGATGTCTGAATAAGTGTAATCCAGAAAAATCAGAAAAGTACATACCAGTGGGCTGGGCTGCAGGCTGAGATGCCCAATAAGTATGGATATGTCCGCACTAGCAGGACAGCTTACCATGGCTGAAAATTCAAATAAGCTATCAACAATTGCAGCAGATGAGAAAGGCAACATACCAGCATCAGACCCCTCCTCGGAGGAGGCATCAACGCTCTCGAGCGGAGGCGGAGAGTCACGCGTAGCGGCAGGAGCCTGCAAAGAGGTTACATATGGATATAGATGAAAGTTGTAAAACCTACCGTATCAGCGGCGTCATCAACATCCATCGCACCACCCTCACCGTAGTTCGACGCGGAGTCGGGCACGGTGTTGGAACGCGAAGGAGGCGGCGGCGGGAGGTGGCGGAGGCGAAGCGCCCGCGCACGCAGACGACGTGGGGGCAGAGCTATCGTCGTCAGAGCTGACGACGATCGGCGCGCTGAGAACGCGAGCCGCGCGGGAGCGTCCAGGCCCCTTCGCGATCTAATAAAACGGAGGATTAAAAAACACCAATAACGAAGTAACGAACACACCTGCATCGGCCGACCATGGCGGCTCGGAGCCGCGTCACCATATTTTGGATGCTGGCGCGCCCTGTTGAAGGCCGTGGCCACGGATTTGGCGCCCCGACTGAACCGACCGACGCCAAAGGCGTGGTTGTTCTGGTCAAGGCGCATGTTGATCTCCGTGTTGATGTTAGCAAACAGGCAGGATAGAACACGGAAATTTAAATTTACCCATTTCCAGTGCTCGCTCGCAAAGTGCGTGTCGCGCGCGTTGAGGTCCTTGAAGACAGGGCTCGCGTTGAACTTGGCGGAGGCCAAGAGGCACTTGCGAACAGCCGCGGGCATGCGGTGAACGTCGGGGTTCCACACCTGGATGGTGGGAGTGGAAAGAGAGGCAGTCTTGAGGTTGGACACCATGGTTGAGATGACTAAGTAAGAGTGAGCAGAGGGGTCGACGAGTCGATAGGGTATACCAGAGGAACAGGCCAGCTTTTATAGCTGAAGCCCGGACCCTCTCTTTATGACGCGTCGTCCTCCCCCGCAGAACTGGGGACAGTTCTGGGTTCTGAAAAAGGGACGGGAGGGCCCCGCAGCGCATGTCGAAGCTTACACATCGCCACGCGACATCCTAGAACCCAAGAAAGGGAATTTTCGCGCCTGGAGGCGCGCCTCAAGGCCCAATAGAAGCAGGACAAGAGCCTATATTGACAAGAAATAGTACACAGAGCGGTACAGAAGACGAAGCGTCCGGCCCGGAGTTGCCTGCGCAGTGCGCACACAGCAGCACAGGACGGCGCCGACACAACCAGCGAGCACGCTGAGTTGCCTGTGCAGCGCGCACACAGCAACACGGAACGCAAACGCGCTCACACCAGCTGATATAGCTAGTTCTATGCAAAAGATGTGGACAGTTGTCCAGGGCCCTAATGCAAAAGATCCCGAGTGTTGTCCACAGGTCACCACTTGTGACCCGGAGGCCCATTTTGGCCCCAAATTCCCCAGCTGTCACACTGATGCTATCAAATACCCAGGTTCCAGCCTGCCGGCCGGCCCCGGCATATCATATGACGTGCCATCAACTTCCTATGGACGGAATACGGGCCATATATTCTACGGATCACATATCACGCCACATCATTCCAAGAAAACGACATCATTCCAAAAAGAAAAAAGACACGTGACACTGATTTGACGTTCTGCCAGCATTCCTCCATACTCTACTCTGCGGGCGTTGCTGCCCGCGTTGCTGCGGGCGTCGTTGCCGGGCGTCGTTGCTGGCGTCGTTGCGGCCGTTGCTGCAGCCGTCCCTTCAGGTATGATTCGGCTGTCGTCCGTCGTCGTCTTTGTGCTGGCGGCGAGGGCGCGTTCTTTCCATCTGGGAGCAGAACGGTCAGCCTCCTTGATGTACATCCATCGGCTCACTCACTCGTCCATTCTAGTCAAAACCCAGGTCACGTCGCGCACCGCAGCCTGCCATTCGCTCTGCGAGGCGTAATTTGGCATAGCCTCTTTCCACCATTTCAAGGACATCAACACACTGTAAAAACCGTTCTTGCCCGGAACGTCAAGCACGGTCCAATCCCCATCCTCCTCCACCAAACGGGTCGTCTTCCCTTTTGTTTGCTTTCGCCAATCGGGATTTATCGCATTCCACCACTCATGCCATTGAGCGGCAAATCTTGCGACGTTCGATATACCGGGGTCGTAACTGGCGCGGCGGCCTACTCCAATCCAGCTACCCACTTGAACTGGCCGATGGGTGGTTATGAAGCCCTCTGTCTGGAGGATTGTCAGCGTCCATTCGCAAACTCGCAGCGACAGCTTAGACTGACCGATCGCACAAATCCGGATCGCCCTTCGAGCCTCATCCAGATTGGGAGCAACAACTGCCAGGCGGCGTCCTCTTGACTGAGAGCCAATGACGTCAGCGCCGGCTCGGCCCACTCTTTGGGATCCGTCGCGACTTTCGCGGCTTTCCCTTTTGTTTTTCGAGCCTTGGATTTTTTGGCCTTGGGGACCACACGTTCCTCCTCCTCTTCATCGCTAGACCCACTCGAATCCGAATCAGAGCCGGAGTCAACGCTGGCGCCTTTTTTGACGGGCTTTTTCCTAGAGGCCTCCTTCTCTTCAGCTCGCTTACGCTTCACCGAAGCGAGAGCAACACCCGCGCCACTCCAAGTAGGAGGGGCAGTCGCTATTTCTTTGGGCAAAGCCTCCACCGCCAGGCCCGCCGGCGTAGTTGATTCCTCGTTAGCCCTTTGGCTTGACTGGCCATTGTCGATTACTCGTTCGGATATGCCCTCCATCGACACGTCCTCAGGCGGAGCGGTAGATTCAAGCGCAGTGGTTGATTCACGCGGCGTGGTTGATTCAGGTAGCGCAGGTGAATCAGGCGCAGGTGAATCAGGCGCAGGTGAATCAGGCGCAGGTGAATCAGGCGCCTGGGTCGAGGCTGCAGTATCTGCCGAAGGCAAGGCTACAGTGCCTGTTCGGATTTCATCTGGGCAGCTTGTCAGCACGGCTGTTAAGATCGCGTAGCGCGCAACGTACGTGCCCGAGCGACAAACTTGGCATACGCCTGGACCATTTCAGCGTATGCTACGGGCTCGCAATGCGCGAAATCGACTTCATTGGCATTGGAAGCCTGTGAATGTCATCTAGATGTTTCCAAGGTCAATATGCGTCCTTTATGCTCACAACAACCAGTTTCTTACGTTCTAACTTTGCAGTGCACCTCATTCGTGCCTACAACAACCCTTCCCCACACCAAAGCGATCTCGCAACCAGTGTAGGCTTGCATCGCATCGAGAAGGGGTTGGAAGGTGGAGGCTATCCGGTTACGAGCTCTATGGACGAGAAGGGTCAGGTCGCCACATTTACACAGCATTCAAGATCAACATACTCTGCCATGTCGTCCTCATCCAGAGAGACTTCACCCAGCTGTGCTGAGTTGAAAGCCCCCCGACTCGACTGTTGGTCTTCATCAGCCTCTCGAGCGATCCTCGCTTGCACATCGCTAGGTTCGTCATCAAACAACTCTCTCGCGATTTCACATCGTCTGCTTATTCTTTCTTTGGCGGGAAGCTGTTCGCACCCGTCGTCTTTGCAGGCTTCTTGGACCTTCGCCTTGAAGTCAGGGTGGCGCATGTAAAACTTGTAGTCTGGAATGCGACGAGGAGCGCAACCTTCCGGTTGTCGCAAGAGCTTGAGCAAGGGCTGGAAAGGGTTCGGCCTATCGTGGGTGTTTTTTTGGCGACTAAACCACGACTTAATCCTCTAGAGATGATTCAGCAGAGATATTACACGTGAAGCAGGAACCCACCCCCTCCGTCTGGTTCATGATTTTCAGCCGCCGTTCCCTTTCTTCGTCGTTCTGCGCCGGAAGTGCAAGTTGCTCCAGCTCCTCCTCGTCTTCAGGCGGGTCTGCTGTGGCCTCCAAACGCCACGGAAAAGCCCTCCACCATTCTGGGGAAAAGACGATCCCAGATGCTCTTTCCTGAGCCCCGCTGCGGCCTTTTCCTCGTCTGCGTGATTTTCGCGTACTCCTTCACCCAGCCCTCCAAAAACTCTAATCGTTGGCCGTGGAAATTGCCCCTATTTCCTCGTTTCTTAGACGGACGAGGCGCATCGTTATCTGTTGCATCCTCGGTGTCGGATCGCGCCTTGTGGGTGCCAGCTTTTTGACGCGCGTGGGGCAATTGGGAGGAGCCCATGGAAGAAGGCGCCAACAAGCGTTTGCCGCACTGAAGCCCTGCCCACCGCACTAAATTCGACCCACCGTAATAAGATGCGTCAACACGCTTCCGCTGTCTTCTTATTTCGCTTCAATCGCACGACTCTCGCTTTCTATTAGTCAACGCCATTCTACCGCCTACCCCTCAGGCTTTTACCATCATGTCCTCTCCGAAAGCTCCCAACGCCGCTACCGTCGCGCCCGCGCCCGCTGATAAGCCGCATTCTGGAACACACATAGGAAACCACTATTTTTGTTCGTTTCATGGTTACAGCGCACGTCTAGGAACTGGCATGAGTCCCGAATGGCCAGTTAGGGAGATATCTGCGAAGAGGTGTTTCGATTCGACCGTTGTTGATAGCAACTGGCCGTTCAGAACGACTCTTACAACAACCAAAAACAACAGCAGAGCCCAACCAACATAGAGGATCCATCCAATCCTTTATATATACCAAAAGGGGAGTGTAAACCAAAAGGCATATTCGGTCTGGCACGCGCTGGGACTCGAACTCAGAACGCTCCGACGAAGGTTCAACCAGGCTTCGAACGGATCAGTCCCTGACAGCATTGGAACGCGGTTTCGGAACTTACGCAAGGATAAGGACATGTGGAGGTGCGGTTAAACGGGAGGCATGACTCAGTGGAAACGAGGGCTTGGCTGCAGATCGCGGCGACCTTAACCCGCAACCGTCCAACCGAACAACTCGACAACAGATTGCGATTATCTCGTTAAGAGATTTGCCTAACGGTGTCTGGCGGTTAACCTCAAGTCATGGATATCGATGGAAAGCTAGGAAGTGGAGCAACACGACGATAACAACAACGGTTAGCGGACCGTTCACAAAAACGCATAGACGGTCGCAATAAAGGAGGATTTACAAAGGTCATTGACACCAAAACACGCTACCGGTCATCTAGACCTGGATTTTCGACTCTGGGCCTTATGGCGAAACGATACCTTACAAATTATGCACATGGACCATCATTCTGTTGTGGCGATTTACCTGATCTTATCATTTTCTGTTTTAGTATTTATATCTCTGTCCTGTATTTGAGCGATTCACGGATTGCCCCGTTACTAGGTGCATCTGGGGATCTAGCTTGTCAATATCATCCTGCTAGCTCTTTCATTCAAGTAAAAAGGCGTTGTGATCAAAGAGTTGAGGGTTCCGGTTGCCGTATAAGAGAGTTTCGGTTGGCGTACACTTGGTTTCGGTTGGCGGTCGAGAGTTTAAGGCAGTTAGTTCCTGACTTGAGACGACTCCTTGGGTTTAAGGCAGTTAGTTCCTGATCCAAACGAGTATAAACGGTTCTGGGCATCGTATTGGCGCTTTCCTATTGCTGGATTTCGTCGATAGTACGCTTAAGGACAACCACAAAACAAATCTTTAACAAGATTTCATTCGATCTACCCTACAACCTTGCACACCCGTGTACAGGCTCTGTTCCCAGGGTTCTGCACTCGTATTAGGAGACGGTTATTGGTGGTTGTTGGACGTTTGGAACGGTGTTATACGGTTATCGCTCAGACAGAACGACTATTTGTTGTTTTGTTGTTGAGTTTTAGTTGTGTAGTGTCGGTCTCATCTCCGGTCTCCCCACCCGTCATCCACCCTCATCATCTGGAGCCCACCGCGAGGGGTGATCGAGTGTTATATTGCAAAGAACTCTGTTTAGTGCAAAAACAGCTGTGACAAGAAAGAAGACAAGCAAGCGCCCACACGCTTGGATCAAAGTACAAAATTCCACCAAAAGGGAAACAGAAAGATCTCACTGATTCCCAACCAAACGACTTCCCTGGATTGTTAAGAGGCGTTGGAGAACTGCGACCAACACCACTTTTCGTTCCCAAATTAACGAAGAAACCAACACCGAGAACCACGCTCAACTCACAAGGAGCTCGGAACAGAGAAGCACCACAAAAATCGACGAAACCTCAAGCATCTTCGTCGCGGAAACCGATTCAAGCATCGAGCAAAAAGCGCTTACCAACAAAACCAGCTACAAAGCGCAAAACAACCGAAAGGAACACTACAGTCGAAGAAGAACAGCAATCGTCGACACCATCTTCGCCTTTAACGGACCTATCTGAAGGTGAACACAACACAAATCGGATTAACGAACAACCGATTGAACAAAACAACAACATGGGGGATAACGGAAACGTAAATAATGGAGGTCTTGGAGGAGCGGCTGCGCGTTTTAAAGTACCGGAAACCTGGGATTCGGGTCGTCCGAGTTTCGATGGGAAGACTCCTGGCAAGTTGGAGAAATTCCTAGACGAATGCGATCGCATTATCGACCAGGCAAGTATTACTGAAGCGGCGGAAAAGAAGGAGACGGTGTTGCGGTATTTGGATACTCGATATGTGAAGGAAGCGTGGAAGAACTTGACGCCATATGGAGGAGGAACGTTCGAAGAATGGAAAACGGCGATAAAGTCGATGTATCCAGAGTTGGATGAGGTGAACGAAGGGTCGAGGAGGCGTTTGAGAGAGATTTGCGCGGAAGCCAAGGGGGCGAGTCGAGAGGATTTGGGGTTGGTTACTCGTTTTTGTGCGTTCTTCGTACCAGAAGCAGAGAAACTACTCCTGCCTCCCTCGTTGGTCACGAACAAAGAGTTGGTGTCCTTGATCTTGAATACGTTGCGTAGCGATTTCGCGTCAGCAGTCGAAGCGGCGCTGAACCAGCCAAATATCGCGAATATTCTAGGGCCAAACGCAAATGCAAATCAGAACGCAGCAAACACTCGTAGAGGGGATCGTTGGAGCTACAAGGAGGTTCTCAAGGTGGTGGCATGGCTTGCGAACAACTGGTCAGGCAGAGAAGCGGATGCGGTATCGAGGGATGATGCTAAACCATCGATCTCGATGTCGAATCTCAGTGGAGGACCGTTAACCTCGGATACGAGGGTCAAGTCGGAGTTTAGAGACCAAATGGAGAGTTTTGCGCTGGAAATAAATGCGTTAAAGGACGTCATGGCCGTGCGGGATAAGCAGTTGATTGAGACTATGAAGCAGATGCATGTAGCAACTGAATCTAGATCGAAGGAAACAGCGACTCACCAGCACCAAGGGCAGCCTCAACGAGAATATCGCCAGGGTGGAGAGCGAAACTATGGTGGAATGCAAGGAAATGAACAGTGTCATTTCTGCGAAGAGACTGGGCATATGGTGCGGGATTGTCCGAAAAAGAGGGCGTTATTGGACCAAGGAAAGATCGTTATGGAGAATGGGGGTTTGCGATTACCTGGTGGATATTATATCCCCAAGTATCCTGAGAACGTGTCACGTTATCAACGAGTGTTGGATTGGTATAGCAAGGGAGGAGGAGCTGGAACGACTGGGAACGCGCAAGTGAACTATCAATCGTCGTTCTTCAACGAGTATACTCCGAACGAGCAATACAATCTCTTGTATGACACAAGCGAAGCACCTGCCCTGCCCTAATATAGCAAGAGAATAGATGTGTTGATCGGACCACATCAGCACATCTCCGCGGTATCAAAAACGTCAAATCCTCTTACCCTCCGACAATCCCCCCCGACATTTCACCCCGGTGGACTTCTCCCTGCCCCAACGAGGGCCTCCGGCGGCATCGGCTCGCCATCAGCGGCTGTCGGAACGGTCACCGTCCGTCACAGCCCGATCACACAGTGACCCGCCTCCTTGTCACCTGCCATGTCGTCCACTCCGCTGTGCTCGTCGTCGTCGCCCACATCACCGGGCGCGCCTGTCTGTCGGGGGGTCCCTGTCTGTCGGGGGGTCCCAGTGCGTTCATGACCTCCCACCGCCACATCACTTCCACTCCGCGCCTAGCGCCCACGCCCGCAACCCGCGCTGCTGGCTGTTGCTGTGGCTGTCACTCACTGCCCGCCCACGCGCCCAACGCGCGCCTGCCGTCATTGTCTTGCTGAGTTGTCACCCCACCATCAATCCTCAGCTCACCGTTTTGACAGTCCGCTTGTCATCGCACATCACTGTCCGATCACCGCGTACTGCCCACTACTGCGCTGGCTGTTGTTGTGCCGCGCCCGTCACTCACTGCACACCTGCACACCTGCCGCCATTGCGAATCGGAGAGCGGCCCGCGTTCGCGTCCTGCTGGGCCGCCTGCCCCCCTCATCAAGCCTCAACGAACCATTTTGGCAGTCCGCTTCTCGTTATCACTTGGCAACTAGGCAGGCACCTTGCCACGGTCCGATCAACACATCTATTCTCTTGCTATATTAGGGCAGGGCAGGCGCGCGCGCCATCGCTGCCAGTCCCGCTCTCAGGTGCCAACTCTTGTCAAACCGGTGTGGCGGACATCACCACTTGTTTTTGCCAAGAACATGCTGTTGCCGCAACATGCGACACAAGTCTATCAGCTGTGTATTAAATGTATAATGTCAACGAATAATATATCACACTTCATCATCCCCGCTATCCTCTATGGTCGCGGGACTAAGAACTTTCTTGGCTTTCAGCTTTGCCACAGCTGCGCGTGTCACTGCATCGTCGCGCTGAGTTGCTTTCCCCTTGTTAGCCTTCCCCCCCATTGTGTTCTCCTTCCCCGTGGCCTGACGACGTGGCTTGCGCTTCGGTCGTGAAGCAGGCTCTGTCACCCCGTCATCATCTGCGTCGCTGTCACCCTCGCCATTGCCGTTGACCTCTCCTTCTGCCATCTCCGCATGCTTCCGCTTTCGAGGGACCCCTTTGTCGCTTCGCTCCTTCTGACTCTTCGCTGAAACAAGTCCCGCAGCCACATCAGCTTCCCATTTTTTGCGACGTTCTGCGGCTTCGGCAAGTGTCAGCTTGCGGAACACAATGGTTCCAGACCGAAGTCCATCAACCGTCTCGCGGAGTTTTGCAAGCGACGTGCTGGCTGCGCTCGGATTGTCAAAGGGGATGCCGCACCACCCATCAATGACAATGTCGTATCTCTGGACGACATCTTCTTCAAACCACCGGTAGGCAATCTCAGCGTCTGGGTTGCCTGTAATAGCAACTGGGGGGATATTAAGCAGCAATTTCGCGAGGAAGACGACGCCCACCGAGCTTTTCCTTGATCAGAATTCGGATCTCCGCCTTCAGCCAGTCAGACTTTTGCTTCGATGTCCGGAGCAAATCTGCCATGCGTGAGAAGTGAAGTGACTCGGAAGATTTGCATTACTTAATGCATCGCAACCGGCAATCGCGAAAGCCTCCAGTTTGAATCCCACCTCACCGGTATTCCATGTCTTTCGAGTCGCAATCGGCATGTACTCTTCCACAGCCTTGTTGCTGAACCACCAGTATGGCTCCATTGCGAAGTCCGGGTTGTTACGGAACAGGCAGAAAAATGCGTCAAGGCCAACGCGACGTGCCAGCGCGGTGATCTGGAGTGTGTAAGCGGACGTCCGAGCCCGACATCAGACATACTTACCAGCTGTGTGATGTTTCGTGCGGTATTTGCAACGTCTTGGGCACGGGCCTTCGGCGTGTCTCGACGCAAAACGACATTCTCCTCGCGTTCTTTCCGCAGACGCTCTACCAGCTCATTCTTCTCCTCCTCGGATAGCTGTTGATATTCAGCATGATGGGCTTCATGCAGTGCTTCGACATTCTCTTTCACGCCGTCTGTTCAGAAAGTCAATATAAATGTATCATTAGACTGCAATACAACACGCACTTTTTTGGTTCTCGATGGCCTTCTCGTGCTTGAATGCATTGTATGGGTTGACAGCTTCTCGGGAGTGGACCATGTGAGCCCCGCCTTGAAAGAATAGGTCGTAGAAGTATCGTTCCTTCTTCTGATACTTTTCGGCGAGGTGCTTGGCGGTTGACTGTGTGTCTGCCCACCACTTAGCAACATCATCATCCATCTCCTTCTGTCGCGCGGCGTGGGTCGCACGTTGTTCCCGTTGAGCAGCAGCTGGTCGTGGTGCTGGTTTCTGTCGTGGCGCCGCATTCTTGCGTAGTCGTGGGTGGTCAGCGCCTGCAAGTGTCGAAAATACCGCAGGCATAGTGGTGCAAATGAAGAATGTGCGGCGACTTACTATAACCCAATGAATTTATTTGTCCGTCGCCGGTCAAGCCCACACTTCATACTGATGTCAATTGCTGGCTTGTTCTCCGATTCCCTCGATATTTTCCATGACATCGCTTGCGTGTAACTAAACAAACAGACTAAGGAGTGTGTTAACCGAATCCACAGGCACATTGGCTGCCACCAGCCGTTGATGCCAGCTGGCTGGATGGAACGTCGGCTCGTTGACAATCACCCGTATCACAGCCGCATGTTGTGAGAGGCCAAGCAAACCGATGAGACTTTCCAGATCCGTTTGTTGCGTGTTCCCAGGCATGTAGGGTGGAGGCGAGGCTCTGATCGGTGGCTGTTGCGTACGAGAGCGAGAGGGAGATTTCGCAGCAAGGGGATTGTTGGCTGTTGTCGTCGTTGTCGCAGTAGACTGGGCATGGTGTGTGCGCGAGTGGTTGGGCATTGGGAGAGCAGCCATAGCAGCGTCAGCTATAGAAAAATGAGTAGCAGCTCCAAACAAAACATGGCCTTACCGGCATCGTTCCTAAAGACACAGAGCTGGCGGGTAAGGCTGCGGATTGTCTCCTCCGCTTGACGAAGCTTCGCCCGCAGCTCAAGAACCTCTTGACTGTCGTCCGGAATCTCGATGGGCTCTGGTGCGAGGCCCAATGACCCAGATTTCTGTCCAAGAAAGGTATACGAGGTCGACGACAATGGGTAGGGAGCCGGAATGAGCCGCGTGGAGACTGGATTGGCAGATCGGCCCTGAGAGGTGGATTTGGAGCGTGGCCATGCCTTGCGATAGTTCTGAGTATAAGCCTTCACTGTCGGCACACCAACAGCTTCCGCAAATAGCTGGACCATTCGTGCGATAGGGACATGTGCATCTGGGTTGTCGGCGAGAAAGCCCGGTGGAATGTGTGTGTCAATGGTGAGGTATTCAGGCCGGGCAGGCGTGTTGGGCTGTGTCGCACCGTCAATGTGAAGGACAAAGGTTGTCCCCCCCATCGAGCGGTCGAGCATGGTAGCCTAGAAACCTTAATATCAAGACGAAGCTCTCATAGAGACAACGCACCAAGTCCCAGATAAGTTCCTTTACTGCATCTCGTAGCTCTCGTCGCGCTTGACCTCCTTCCTCCCGCCCGGTTGCTTCGAAGAGTGCGCGGAGCTCGGGACGGAAACCATGCTTGGATGGGAATAGATGATCGTCGTCATTGCTGGCACCAGTTGCAAGCCACGCAATGTCTGAGTGGTAGAAGTGGGTGTAGAACTTCATAATGTCGGGATGGGGGCCGATTTGGCGACGCAAATCCCAGAGAGCGAGAGGGTGGAAGCCAAGGCCGCTCAGAGGCTTTGGGACAGGCGCAATGGCAGGCCCAGATGGTGGCCGTAGCCCTGCAGCGAGGAGGGCATTACCCAGAGGGTCAAGGACGACAGGCTTGTTGACCATGACGGTCGAAGAAGAGAAAATTGGCATGTCATCGCCACTGATTGACGATTGATAATCCGTCGCACGAAACGCACGAAATCAGCAATACAGTAGACGACAAGCCGTGGACAATCAAGCTCATTATGCAGTTCAGAAAGCACTAGATAACATCCAAGCTCAATGCTGACTGGAGTTCAAATAGTAAAATGCATGCATTATGGCAATCGGCGTCTGGTACGAGTGGTCACTGATGATTATGGATATCATAAACTTATTGATTTTCTTTGCTATGCTCAAACATCCTGTGTTATACATCGTCGTAAGTGCTTAGGTGGTTCATAAGACGTCCCAAGTCATCCTCATCCAAGTCTATCTCATTAACCACTTCGAGTCCGTCAGTCGCTCGCATCTCTTCATCGTCGGTTCCAACCGGAATGTCGTCGGACACTTCCTCGTATGAGACTTCGGTTTGGATAATTCCCAGCTCTTGCCCGAGCCACGAAGGCAACGGAAGGCCATCATTCTTTGCTTGTTGACGCCCCACTCGGGTTCCAGGAAACAGGCTGCCCGAGAATCCAATGAGACGAGAACACTTGCGTATCTGCCAACATATGGATGCGCTCAGCTGTGTTGCATGCTCCCAGCGCCGAGAAAGCTCTCCAGCGAGGGCTGGATTGGTGATCAGGTGCTGCGCGATGGCACGATAGAAGTCAAAATGCTCATCGAGTAGATATGTGATCAAACGTCGTATCTCCACATTCAAGCGGCGGATTTCCTCTCTGGCTCTCTTGATTCCGAAGTACAGTGTTCGCGCTTGACGGCGTGAAGGCTGAGTCCAGGGTTGGAGCCGAACATCGCTCCGCGTTTCTCGAAGAAGGTCAAATTCAGCCAAAGTTGCCAGGTCGTTGACTTCCTTCCACCCGATTTGTGGACGTGGTGGATTTAGACGAGCAGCAGCAGCATTATAGCGTACCAGAGCTCGGCGAACAGCATCTGACCGGGTTCGAAGGGAGCTGTTGAGCTTGTCGCGCAGTTTGTAGGCTATCGCTGATCAGAGAAGAATGTCTGATCTGTTCGACCACGCACCAAGACCGCTCATGTCGAGTTTGGTAAGCTCCAAAAGACGCGCTACTGTCAGCCTTTCCAGCTCGGATAGTGCAGTATGATATTCGCGCTCAGTCATTATCAGTGCAGCACTTTGGTATTCCGGCGAGTTGACAGTCCAGCGTGTCGAAATGTCATGTTCTTCTTCGAATCGCAATGTCGCCTCCTGTGCGTTCTGATAGCGGGTCCAAGTTGTTCGATACCTAGTTTTGATGCGCTTGATAGCTTTCTCGTCGTAGTCGTCGTCATCTAGTACACGGTCAAGTTTCCGATGCTTTATAGCCGCGTCATCGGAATCTTGTCTGGCAAATCATGGACACTAAGTTATTGACATTCCACAAGTATCGAACACTTACTTTGTGAGATTCAATTTCAGTAGCAGCTCAATGTAGTCGGCCTTCTCTTTGATATCAGCAGGCTCAGATCGCAAACCCGCAAAGTACTGTCGTTCGTTTTGATGGTCTTGCTCATAGTCGGCCGGTGTGGTGCCGAGTTCCTGTTCGATCAATTCAAGCTGGCCACGGTCGAAGGCGAGCTTCTCGACCGCTTGTCGATAGTTATCGAAGATAAATTTCCCTATCAGCAAATCAGTGATGCTCACGACATTGTTTGACAACAGGTACCTGACGCAGCATGCTTGTCAAGATCATGAAACTTGAAATGCTCGTCGATTTGCTGTTGACGGTGAAAGGCAGTCGCAAAGCGCGTGCACGATGCAAGGTGGTTTGATTTTGAGAAAGTGCGTTCACACTCCTCAAAGTCCTCAAGTCCAACGCCCTCAACATGCAACGGATGCCAATCTAGTTGGCATGGGCGGTTATGAGCATAGCCGTGGAATGCCGGGACAACACCCTTCAGCCGCATGGCAACGACTTTGGCGCCAAGAGAGCTACGTCGCAGAGTCTTGAAAAAGGCACACATGATGTCATACCCTAGACACAGGTCCTCGCCATACCAATCGAGCAACGCCTTGACCATAGCCAGTGGGTATTTCATTCTGGGAATATCCATTTAGTTACTCGAGAACGCAAGGATGAGAAAACGTACAATTCCCCACTGCGGACCATGTCACATTGCACAATCACATGGCCGTGTCGACAGACGGTGAGAAAGATACCAGAAATCGCAAAAAGCGCAAACATTCTCTTGCGCGCTTCTGGACCTGCCGCCTTCCAACGCTCTACACAGACATTCACCGATTTCCCGACATCATCGAGCTCTTCTGGGGTGAGCTCTAATTCATCGAGCCACACCGTATCGGCATCATCAACGGGTAGAGCTGGATCTGACAGATATTCAGATCAGGTGGATGACGGAAACGACCTTACCCGGTGTCACCGGTACCTCTGGTGCCTGAGATGAAGATCCAGGCATTGGGGGCGATTCCATTGTTGAGGCGGGGTCTACTGAAGCCGGTTTTGCTTTCTGCATCGTTTTTAGAACATGTATAATGTAAGAAATCGGTCGCAAACCTTTGAATTGACCACTTCATCTTTGAAGACGTCCACCTCCTCACTTGACAGATGCCGGAATGAGTTGGATGTCCGATCATCGGCGCGGACATTACCGGGTCGATAACTAGGGTCCACGAGTTTCAAGAGGGCAAACAGCCTGCCGCTGCCATTCAGTATCTCGACCTTGATCTCGACCCAATGCTGCATTGACACGTGCATCGACATGTCGTAACAGCTCTAAGTAGGCGTCGTAAGCCGTGCTGAGCTGTTCGGTCAGGTTGCTGATGCGAGCTTTCTTTGAAGGCGTAAAATCAATCACACCATCAATAACCAGGATAACCTACCTCATGCAGGTTGGTCAAGGTTTTGGACCAAGTATCTATTGTGTACCTGGGGCAAACCCGGTGAATTTGACGGTATATCTCCAATGTGCGGATGGGGAATGCGCGGGTCACGCGGATCGGAGCGGCGCCGATATAACCATGTCGTAGAAGAGATTGATTGACATAGCGTGCACCTTCAATATGAGAGAATTGGTGCGGTCCGAACTCTTCCAAATCATCAGAAGATATACCCCAAAGCAAAACAAAACACAGACCGTCAAAGCCAATGATCTCAACAGACCATGAAGCCACCTGAGGATCAGTGTCGGGCGGCCCGTGGAGTTTGAAATCCAGATACGCATCTGTCAACGACTCCATAGATTGTTGCCAAGCATTGATCATTTCCTGGACCCGCATATTCCGGGTCCGAAGGTCAGCGCGTCTGGAAGCGTTAAGCGTGATTACATGAGGCTAAATCATACACACTTAGGCTGGCACTTGGCCAGTATTTCATGAAACGCCGCTTCCTTGCCTTCGTTGCTATTGAAATAGCCTTCTTCACCAGGGGGGAGATGCCTTAGGGCTTCAACTTCTTGCTCATTGAGGGGTTGCCAAGACTGAGGTTGCTCGTCGGCAGCGTCATAGTAATCAGGCGCTTCACCCATTTCAATGTCGTAGTTACCGGCGCCAATAAGTTCCTGCCGCTGTGTATAGCTCAAGCCTGGGAAGAGTCAGTGAGTTCGTCCATCCCGAGCCGGGACTCATACTCGAGAGAAGCTGGGCTTGTCGGCGCCGATCGGACTCGCGCTGTGTCAGCATTTTGTTCGCAGAGATTTTGGTTCTGCTGCCGACTCCATACGACACGCTATAGCCCGTCGATACGCCGGTCCGTTTTCTTTTCTTGTTCATGAAAGAGGAGGGAGAGGAGAGGTGGGCCACACCATAACCACGAGGCTCAGGAACACAAAATGCAGTCAATCAGTGGATATCATATGCTAATACATGATGGACCCGAATTCACGGGTCAGCCGACTTATGACGTAGTTGCGGGTCGAGTTGGAGACCTGGCAAATCACCTCGGGGGAAGACGAGCCGGATAACCGAGGCGAAGGCGAAAACTAAGAAATCGAGGACGTCGGCGTCACGTCTGCACAACATGGGGGAATTGAGCAATGCAGGGTCCAATGGTGCAAGGACAGCGGCGGGCGTGAATCAGCGCCAGAGTTGTCACTGACGTTAACCCCGCCGCCTGCGTAACCGTGACTTCTACGCAGGTCAAGTTTCGGCTATTCGAACTCCGGGCATGTCGCGAGGATCGGCGCGAGGGAAAGTCCTACGCCAAGAGTGGGGATTGGGTGGAGGTGGCTTGCAGGACGACCGTGAGGGACAGCACGCCGCGTGAGAAAGACGTGAGCGGCCGCCAGTAAGCGCCGAGACTTGGCAACTTGGCCCTCGTGTGCGTGGGCGGATGACAGCGCTTGCCTGACAAGCGGCGCCGGCGCGCGCCCGGATGTCAGCGGCGCCAGTGCTGGTAGCGAGACGCGAACGCTGGGGGCTCCGAGGGCAACGAGTAAGGGAGGGACAGACAGCCGCGACACAACGCGTAGGCGGGGGCGGCAGTGGCCATTTGTTCCGATGGCGACAGGCGCACGCGGGGGCAGTGAGAAAAAAACCCAGGCGCGAGTTGTGGGGCCTAGGCGGGAGAGGTCGCTGGGGATGCCCGACAGCCATCGAGGGCAGCGCTGACACCGCTGGAGACCTCCATCTAGGCAGGGAGAAACCCGCTCAACGGGGAGGGCCGACTTGAAGGCCAACGGCGGCAGCGGTGAGGGAGTAGGTGACAACGACGAGCACAGCGGAGTCGACGTGGCAGGTGACAAGGAGGCGGGTCACTGTGTGATCGGGCTGTGACGGACGGTGACCGTTCCGACAGCCGCTGATGGCGAGCCGATGCCGCCGGAGGCCCTCGTTGGGGCAGGGAGAAGTCCACCGGGGTGAAATGTCGGGGGGGGATTGTCGGAGGGTAAGAGGATTTGACGTTTTTGATACCGCGGAGATGTGCTGATGTGGTCCGATCAACACATCTATTCTCTTGCTATATTAGGGCAGGGCAGGTGAGCGAAGACGAAATCCGTTCGTTACGGGCCCAGATGGCGGCTATGGCGAAGCAAGTGCAAGTCAATAGCATGTCGACTGGTGGCCAACAGCAGCGTTTTTCAAGTCCTCAAGCACCAGTGCAGACCTATCCACAGATCCTTCAACGGGAACCCATGGTGCAAAACGGAAGTGGTGGAAGAACGCAGCAGCGAATGGGGGAGAGTGGAGTTGGGAACGAAGCTTATCCTTCCTTCATTCAAGCGCCCGTTCAACCGGGCTTGCCGGCAGGGGATTCGAACTTTCAACAGTTCTTGACGATGTATAACATGGTTCAGGCAATGCAGAATTCGCCGGGGTCGGGTTCGCAATCGGGAGGACAGTCGATGGAGTCGCAGTACGCGAACACACGTTCGCAGAAAGACAACTCGGCTGGCGGAAACCAAAATTTTTAGATAGTTCGAGGATGGAGACCGGAAGCAAACGAAAGAAGGCTTCCGAGGCAACGAAGTCTCTTGAGAACCGATCTAAAGTTGCGAAGGAAACGTCAAAACGGAGGCAGGACCGAAGAGAACTGGAGGAGGAGTCGTCGGATAGTGGAGAAGAAACAGAACCCGAAGTGTTGGAAAAAGAGGATGTGCCGAAGAAGAGACAAAGGCGCGTTTCAGAGGAGAAGACTCGGAAGATGAGAAATTGGAATACGCAGCGAGGATGGCTCCTCATTCGGAATCTCCAGGGCGAGAAACGGGGAAACGCAAGAACGGCGAGGAACGGGCGTATAAATTGGCTACCAAGTTCGATGACCCAAATATTATTAAGCGTATTGTTGAGAAAACGGAGAGTACAGTCGTACACGATATTACCGTGGGCGATTTGATCTCGCTTTCGCCAGAATATGCCAAAGCTATGAGGAAGTCAACGAATCGAACGAGGCAGCAACCGATAAAGCCAGTGTTACTTAACGGAAAACTTGACGAAGGATCGGAATATCCATTCATGGAGGACGAGGGTGTCGAAGCTCGACTCCAAAATGATGCTGTGGATATAGATGAACTACCAATGGTTGATTCGTTCTATATCTCGACTGAGGAAGATCGTCAATACGGGATAAAGGAAGGGTGTTATGTTAGCACCGACCCTTATCTGCAGTATGTCGCCGTTATCCCCAGGAGAACCGCCTAAACAAGTGTTTTCGGGAAAGGACTCTGCGTCGTTACGAGTTGTATGGCCGTTAATCGCAGCAAGGGAACATGTGGAATGCGTTATAGACAGTGGCTCTCAGATAGTCTCGATGGCGTTATCGGTAGCTGAGCGGTTGGGAATCCCTTTGGGATCCAGATCTGCAAATCTACATGCAGAGCGAACGGGCAACTGAAGAAGTCGGCTGGATTAGCGCGGAACGTTTGTTTCTTGTTTGGGGACATACCCGTGTATCTGCAAGTCCACGTTATCGACCAAGTAGCGTATGAGGTATTGTTGGGACGACCGTTCGACATCGTTACCGAGTCAAAATTGGAAAACTTTGGAAATGGGAATCAAATGCTCACCATTCGCGACCCTAACAAGGAGCGACGATGTGTCATTCCAACCCAAGCGCGGGGAACGTTTTCATCGACAACCAATTCGAAGAGGATTGAGAATGCGCAGAAAGAATCGCCAGGGCAAAAGGAGAACCGAGACCATCGAGTTAAAGTCGAAGCGGAGTCGGATTTTCAGAGCTCGTCCAGGAACTAGTGGAGGACTGGGGAGGCGAGGAACTGTGTATTAGGGTAGGAGTGGACGAGTCTGGAGAGTTGAGAGTGGAAGGATATATGGAACCTGAGGATGGGCGTTGTTTCTCGGATGATGAATTACGAATGGCGTACTTAACAGCAAGTATGGACTCCAAAGCGATGCGGAAGGACCAGAAAGCAAAGGAGCTGTTGCAGGATTTCGTTAGAGAAAGGTCTTCAGATTCAAAAACGGAGAAATATGTGGTGGAAACCCGAGTTGTAGCAGAGGAAAATAGGGAAGACGAAGGTCAAGACGAAGAGCGTAGAGCGGAAATAGAAGCATCTTATCTGGGACATGTCCACAGACACGATCCGTTGATACCGTGTCTTAGATGTGCGGATATGGCTTTCGATAAGGAGAAGAACGGGACTGCAGTGGAACCGGGAGTCGAAATCTTTGAGACGTTCGCAGGCAAGAAGTATAAGCCAGTAGCCTTAAAAACGAGACCGGTTTATGGCGAATTGCCAGAGCATTATCGTATCAAACGTGAGATAATCGGTGATCCACTCGCAGAACTACCCTCGTTATCAGCTAAGCCAGTGGACTTCGTTCCAACCGAACGATACACGCAGGAGAGGATGGAATTCATTGACAAGGTTCATAATACTGGATTCTTGTGGGACGAGGAGTTGAAAGTTATTCATAATTTTATGATGCTTCAATGGCCTGCGTTCGCCTGGAACGATGAAGAACGGGGGACCTTGCGACATGATTTCTTTCCGCCTGTTGAGATTCCGACCGTGGAGCATAAGGTGTGGATTGAGAAGAGCATTCCGATTCCAAGGGGACAACTGGAAGAGTTCTGTAAAGTTATCAAGAAGAAATTGGACGCGGGAGTGTACGAACCATCGAACGCATCCTATCGCTCCAAGTTCTTCGGAGTCCTCAAGAAAGATGGGAAGAGTATTCGCTTGGTGCACGCTTTGGAACCATTGAACGCGGTAACGATCGCACATTCGGGTATACCCCCAGCAACGGAGGAACTTGCAGACCATTTTTCGGGAAGAGCCTGTGGAGGAGTGTTGGATCTCTATTCTGGATACGATCATAGGGACTTAGCGGAAACCTCAAGGGATTATACTACGTTCCAATCGCCCTTCGGAGCGTTGCGACTGGTAAAACTGCCTCAGGGATGGACGAACTTCGGTTCCGATCTTTCATGACGACGTGAATTACGTCCTGAGGGAAGAAGTACCGCACGTTTCGATGCCATACATCGACGACGTACCTATTCGTGGACCTGCAACCCGATATGAAGATGAGAAGGGAGTGGCGGAAACGATTCCAGAGAACAAGGGGATCAGGAGATTCTTCTGGGAACACATGCAGAACGTAAACCGAGTCGTTCAGCGATTGAAGTACTCTGGTTTAACGGTTTCTGGGATGAAGGCGGTGTTGTGTGCGGACGAGTTCGTAGTTGTTGGGCATACCTGTTCGTATGAAGGCAGAAGGCCATCGACGGATCGAGTAGGGGTCATTACCAGATGGCCTCCTCTCAAGAATGTGTCGGAGATTCGACAGTTCCTAGGAGTCCTCACCTATATCAAGCATTTCATTCAAGACTTTCACATAATGAGCAAACCGCTCACGGATCTGCTGAAGAAAGGAGTGGAATTCGAATGGGGAGAGTTGCAAGAGGCATCCATGGCGATTATAAAGAAGGCTGTCGCGGAATGTCCTGCGATCCGTCCTTTGAACTATTCAGAGGATTGGACGACAGTCATTCAGATCGACAGTTCCTACAAAGGAATCGGCATTGTAATCTATCAATATCAAGAAGGGAACTCAAGAAACGATACTATTCGGGTTTTCGTCCATTCCGTTGGATGAGCGACAGGCAAGGTTTTCGCAGGCGAAGAGAGAGTTGTTTGGAATCAAGAGGGGGCTTGAGCATATGCAATATTGGATACTGGGATGTCGAAATTTGGTTCTGGAAACGGATGCGTCGTACATAAAGGGAATGCTAGATAACCCTGGCATGGGCCCGAATGCTACGATTAACCGTTGGATAGAACAGATCTTGATGTTTCATTTCGAATTGAAGCATGTTGTGGGAAGACCTTCACGCCAGACGGACTGTCTCGACGAGACAAGGTTCCAGGAGACGAGGAATACGACTATGTTGACGACGGACCGGAGATAAACAAGCCTGGGGTTCATGAAGACTGGGATTACTCGATCCCTCAGCCAAGGGAGTTCGATGATTTCAAGTCTGAAATCGATACTCGGGGTGGATATTATTTCGGGCGCTGGATCTTGACGATGATGACGAGATGGAAAGCGAAACGTGGAGAAAACATGGCCAGCTGTGTCTCGACACTTACATGGAGTCTATCGACGAAGCGGAGGTCATTCGAAACGCTTATCAACGAGAAGGAACGGAGTTGCCTCAGTATATTTCGAGTTTTGTTCGGGAACCTGAGAAGTTGCTGCCTAATTCGGCTTTCAAATGGGACGCACGCAAGCGCGAACCATACCCTGAAGAGCATCGAAACGTAGAAGCGATCCGGGCTGATGAAAAACTGGAGTTGGTGGAGAAATGGTTGAGGGATCCAAAGAAGAGACCGAGTGGTTTTACGGATAGGGCGTTCGACGTTAATAATGCAGTACGCGGAAGTTCTTTCTGAGTGAAAAGGGTCGACTCTTCAGGAGGGATAACAATGGAATGCACAAAGTAGTGGTTAAGAAGGAACATCGGATGTATGCAATGCGTTCAGCACATGACAGTCTGGGACATCGGGGCGCTTATGCTACGAAATCCTTGATAGAAGTCAGGCTGTGGTGGCCCCAAATGGATCGGGACGTGTCGTGGTACGTTAAAACGTGCCACATGTGTCAGGTTCGGCAGAGTACACTGTTGCGCATACCTCCTATTCCGACGAAAACACCAAGTTTATTCCAGAAAATCCACACGGACGTTATGGTGATGGGGGGCTTCGAACGGACACAAGCTCGTTATCGCAGCAAGGGATTCGTTGAGCAGATGGCTGGAAGCGAAGGGACTTAGGTCTGATACAGCAGCCGCGATTGGCATGTTTTTGTTGGAAAACGTTATCTGTCGTTGGGGATGTCCTGCGGAAATCGTTACAGATAACACTCCTCAGTTCATCGCAGCGTTGGATTGGTTGGAAAACAAGTATGGAATCAAAGGCATTCGGATATCGCCCTATAACTCTAAAGCAAACGGACCAGTAGAGAGTGGACACCGGGATGTGAGGCAGTCTATAGTGAAAGCCTGTGCAGGGAACCCTAACAAGTGGTTTTACTTCTTACCGCAAGTTGTTTGGTCAGATAGGATAACGATCCGACGGGGATTAGGCTGCTCTCCGTATTATGCGGCGACAGGCTGTCATCCGATCTTACCGTTTGACATTGTGGAAGCGACTTGGCTAGTGGAATACCCGGGGCAGATCATTAGTACCGCGGAATTGATCGGTTATCGAGCACGTGCCTTGGTGAAACATAGGAACCACATAAAGGAGATGCGGGAACGAGTAACTAAGGAGAAGTTGGAAGCTGTTAGGAGATACGAGCGGATACACGCGGCAACGATAAAGGATTACGATTTCAAGCCGGGGGACATAGTCCTCGTTCGGAACACCAGGATTGAGAAGAGTCTCGATAAGAAAGCGAAACTGAGGTACCTAGGCCCAATGGTCGTCGTTAGACGAACAACTGGTGGATCGTACCTCGTTTGCGAACTGAACGGAGCAATGGTTCCGGGAAAAGTGGGCGCTTTCAGGGTTATTCCTTATGAAGCAAGGAAACGTGTTTCGTTCTCGAAAGACATTGAGAAACTCATTGATATGTCAAAAGAAGAACTGGATTCGTTGGCCTTGAGTCGAGAGGATGACGAAGGGACAGACTTGCAGTTTGGGAATCTGGATCTGGATGACGAAGAAACGTCCGATAACGAGGGATCGTCCGACGAGGACTGAAGAGTTCTTAGGAAACGAACCGAGTTAAAGAGGAATCGCGGCATCAAGATACAAACGCCTTGAGGCGCGAGTACACAATACAATTCGAGCAACAACCTCGTAGGTGTCGCGGGAGTACGCCATTCGTTGCACGGCGAGAAGGACTTGTTGTTGAGCGAGTTCGAGACAAGCGAAAATTTGCTTGTTCGTAACGCGGACTTCACCACCTTGTGCGATTGGTCGAGGAGCTCTTGAACGGTCTTAAACTCAAGATCGGCAGGTGCGGAATCATCGACAGTGTAGGGATTAGTCAGAATCTGGAAACGGGTTAACGATTTAACGGAAGTCGATTTTGAAATGAACGCACGATGCCAGCGACAGCAGACGGGAATCTTGAGTAGAGATGGTCAGATCGAGTTTTGAGCTAACGAGGAACGCTGACCACGGGAACGTCTTTGGAATCCTTCTTCTTGGAAAACGAAGGATACGCTGCGGATTTGGCACGAGTTTCATCTATCAACTCGGGGGAAGTCGCTTTAGTGCGCTTCTTTTTGGAAGGACTCTTATCAGTGTCGCCCGAAGTGACCTGTGAACGAGGCGAGACAGGAAGATTAACGATGGGAACGGGGTCCTCTGAATCGTAAAACAAACGACGGACCTCCTCTTCTTCGTCTTCTGGATCGGTCGAACGCTGGCGCTGCAGTCGATAAAAACGGGGATTGTGTGGATCGAGAGCTTACCTTGTTGGATTGCGCTGCGCTGGTCGAACGAGTGTTCTGAAACGAGCTTGAGTTGCGAAGGAAACTATCAATAGTAACAAGAGGAACCGGGGTGGACTTGGAGGAGGTGGCCTGTCATTGATAAGATAAGCGTTTCCCAAACGGGAATTGTTCTTGCCTTTTTGGTCTCAGGGGCCTTTTTCTTCGCTTCTTCGGCGGCCTTGCGTTGTGCTGCGTGACGCACGAGCGGATGCATCGATATGATTGAAGTGGGCAATACAAGCGTTCGTGTCGCGAAGATGCTGGTCCTGTTTGGCAGCCCAGGTTGATTCGTTGCGAATGTTGTTCTGGATAGCGTGGAGCTTTTGAAGGCAGTGAGGAATGTCCTTGTAAATGAGCGGGCTGGCCGCGAGGCGTTCGCGAACAGCTTCGTCTTTGAGTTGGGGCAACTGTAAACGGTCTCAGATGGTTGTGAAACGGTCGATGGCCGCAGGCACGGACCAGATAACGGTACAGCTGGTGGATCTTGCGAACGTTTTCATCGTTGGTCCGAATACGCAGGTCCTGGATGGTTGTAATGAACTCGTGAACGTCGGTTTCGAGCTCTTCTGAGACTCCCTCAGAGGGGTTCTCGAGGCGCGTGTTCGGAGTCAGCCATGGATTCGTCACTGGAGGACGACTGGAAGCTCGTTAACGCAAGTATTCGGGTCGCTAGATCGATGGACCGTACTTTTTGGGGAAAGATATGGAGCGAATGTTCTGGGGTAGAGAGCGGAGAGGAACTGGAATGGGTTGTCTAACCACGGCATCCTAAATAGGTGGGCTACATTGCTGGGACAGCAAGATGTTAAAAATGGGGGAGATGGGCACAACGTGGTCCGGATGGAGCGCAGCGTGGCCGTTTGACGAGGAAAGCATGGTTGTGGGTCGCAATTGAATTAATCGCACCAACGGCGATGCTCTTAAAACGACTAACATCATGTTTTCACCCTCAAAACGCCTTACTACCGGTGAAGGGACCAACTATGGTGTGAAATAACGTGGAGAACGATATATCCGGAGCTCGACCGTATGCTCTATCGCTGAAAGGAGTTCGATCGTAATATCCGGAAACCAAGATCTTCAAAAAGTACCTTATCAACGAGATTTTGTTGGGCCAGAACAAAGGAAATCAAGGCACAACGCATCCTTGGCATTTCAAAACGCTACTGTAACGACAGGAATGCTTGTTTTTGACGGTAACGACAGACTACGAGTTGGACTAGGGAGAGCTTCGTGGAGGATGATCAAGGGAGACGTTCGGTAGGGCAGGAACCGAAGGAGTGTGAGCTACCTGGAGCGCAGGAGACGCAGGGGGCATCGGTGGCACCCATAGGAACCTTACGGATAACGGTCTGGTGAATGACAGGGGATACCGCCTCGAGGTCAGGAAGACTGGTGAGCGACGAACTGCTGGAAGATGCGATATTGGCGATGTTCATGATCGTTGTGTGTCCGTACTCTGTGAGGAAGTCGTTATCTTGTACGAAACCATGAAGGGAAGCCTGGAAAACGGAATGAGAACCGAAAGAAAACAGAGACATCGGGAGGAATAACCTGAGAATGAGCAGAATCGAGCCGAGCGAGCAGCAACTCGCAGGCAGCGTAATACTCCGTTTTCAGAGATTGGATCTTCTTGCGGATCTGGTCACGACGGATCTCAGCTTTGTCTTCGAGGAGAATGCGAGAATAGTGGGCGAGTTTGGAGAGTCGCTGGGTGCTGGGGCTCCCTTCGAGACAGGACTCAAGGCCTTGGAGAGAATCGTTATCGAGAGTGCCGAAAATGCTTTGGATGCCGCATTCGAGCGTTTTCTGGACCTTGACGCGCATAGAGTCCAGGAATGTTTCGAGATGCTCACTGGAACGAAGCTCATCCCAGTTGCGGAGTAGAGCGACGGTTTTAGCAATCTTCTCCTCGTCGCTTTTTGGTATCGTCGTGATCTGAAAAACGGTCAACCAGAAACAAGAAAACGGGAGTTAGAACGAACCAAGGAACGCCAAATGCGATTCACGGTTGAAGGAGTAGAGAACGGAGAAGCCTTCAAGGGTGGAATAGTCGCAGGAATCATTGCGCGACAGACCGCAAGGGAGACATGGAATTCCTGCCATGATGTGAACGCAATCACGGTTGAGAACTTTGCAAGAACTGCAAGGATCGAGAATCTGTGTTCTATATCAGGAAACGCTCGAAAAACGGAGTAAAACGATAGGACGTACATCGAGGCTTGCACACATTTTGAAGATAGCAGGATAGGGTTCTTTCGAGAAGAGACCAGTATAGAGGATTGGAACCATAGGCTCGTTGACATACTTGGGGATGCCGTTGTCAGTCATGTCGAACGACTAGGGAACGCTGGATAATAGAGGATGGAATGACTTATATTCGTTTTTGGGAGTTACAAATTCGTTGTGGAAACATCAGAACGAGGTGTGTGGGCGACCGATCACGAATATTGTCAAGATGATGGAATGTCGAATGAAGGGCTGATGGAGTAAGGTGGAACAGGGAATCCTCATCACAGATTGATGAGATGTCGCATTAACGGAACAAAGAACGAAGAGTCGGACAAAACGAACGATAACGTCTGCGTTTTCTGGACTTTTCTCGATTGTTTAGATCTGTTATTTTCAGACTTAATCACGAGAAAGGAAAGGCAAATGATTACTATTGATTATTTTGTCGACGCAGTAGTACAAGCAAAATACTACTACGCCGACCCACGCATTGTTCGATATACAAAATTTTAAGGTCCGTAGACCGTGGACACCCCCGCAAGCCACCGGAACGAGTTGAAGAGCGTGGCGTACTCCAGACCAGAGTGGAACCTCACTTGGAGGGACCAGCACCGTTGGAGTCGACGTCGGGAACGATAGAACGGTGACCAGTACCCAGATCGTTGGGAGGGACCGTTTCCTTTTCATCCTCGTCCTTCCTCTTCTTGATGTTCTCGCCGGCATCGTCATCCGTCGCCCATTCGGAGTCTGGAGGTTGTGAAAACGAAGTAAAAGGAAGGAACAAGGAAACGAACCGTTGTTGCTAGCGAACCTAGCAGAGGCCGAAGTCAAGAGATGGTTGAGGATCGAGGTGGCAGATGGGTCGAGAGGGTCGAGCCGGAAGCGCTGCTCGAGACCTTCGGTTCCGCTGACTTCGACAACACGTTGAAGGTGTTTCTGGAAACTGCGCAAGGAACGACGAGCTCCGCGCATGGCAAGACGGTGAGCTTCGCCAGTACTGTTGGCTAGCTCCATCGTGTACTTCATCCGTAGAATGGCCGTTTGGGTGTCGCGGGCGGACGACTCGACGAGTGGGAGAAGGTGATCGATGACCCTGTACACCTCCGTTGACGAACGCTCGTGATCGCACAAGCTACCCTTGGTTGGATCGTCGTGGCAGCCGTTGCAAGGGATTCCGTAGCCGGCAGGGACGCATTCGCGCTGGTAAAGCATACAGAGAAAGCACGGCCATTCGGGCATCGGTGCTTCCTCTGCAATGACTTGCTTCACGTAGCGGATCGGAATGGGAGCGTTGGGCTCGTAGTAGGACTCGAAAACGGGAGTTTTGGTCTTCGACTTCGGGAGTTTGGGTTGGAACTCGTCAGCGAGGGCCGTGAGGTTCGGGGAGAACGTTTTGGAAACGTCGGTGAGGACGATACGAACGCGGTTGTTTGGGGCCAAAGTAACGACGTCGCGCATGTTGCCAGTCGTGCCCTGCATCAACTTGATTAAGCTGCGATTGAGGCGATGTGTGTGCGCGGGGACCCCAGCGTTGAACGCAACCTTGTCGTTGGGAGCGCGATAGTGGAAATAACCGCGAGCGTCAGGAATGAGCTCGGGATCCATTCCACCCAAGGCGGCAACAGTCAGGACGGACTGTTCGTCGTCGTCATCCTCGTCGTCGTTGGTCTCGGCCTTAATCTTGGGTTTCTTGGGGGCAGGTTTGCCTGGAAGAAAACGATTAGGAAAAAGGGTGAAAGAGAGGTGAAAACAAGGAGCATACCTTTGCCCTTGCGATCCTTCCGGTCCTCTTCGGACTCGGGCTCTTCTGCCTCCAACTCGTCGTTTTCGTCGGAATCATCAGAGGGAGGGCCGCGTTTGCCTTGAGAGCTGCGCAAACGACCTTTCTCCTTCTTTGGGGTTATGGAGGTGGAACCAAAATCGATTTCACTGAGTTCACCGTCGTCAGATGGAGCCTGGTGAATGTCTGACAACGAGGGTTTTTCGAGGAGTCTAGAGGTAGAACCGTGCAAAGAAGGGTTGTGGTGGGAGACTTGTTTCTGGTTCTTGAAAATGCTCGTTGGGAAACCCCGAACGATTTTCAAGAAAGAAGGGGCCAAATCCTAACGAAACAAAGAAAACAGCGTTAGTGAGTGGAAGGAAAAGCAGAACGGGGTGTACGAACCTTGATAGCTGCGTGCTCGAGTGTCATGTTCGGCCAGTCATAGTGAAGACGAGTGGGAGGAAACGAATCCCGGACTTGGATGGCTAATTCGACGAGCAAAACGATGTCTTTCGTGGCGTAGGTGGGCTCGCTTTTGGACAAGCAGGCGGTGCGAGAGAAAATATAGCGCTGGGGAACGGATAAGTGGAATGGTCAATGAAGGAGAGAGACCAGCGCACGAAGTGGAAGAGGGTTTTGTCGAAGGCATTGGCCATATCTTCGGCCGGAATTACGTTCGTACGGAAAACGCGGGGGTCGTCACTAGTAGCGTGTCGAAGATAACGCAGAAAAAGAGCGCCTTCCGGGGTCGGCGAAAGCCGCCCACAAGGGGTTGTTGGAGTCCGGATATACCAAGTCAGGGCCGGAGGAGGAAGGGCCAGGGGTCGAAGCCTCAGTCTTCTTGGGAGCGGTGGTGAGTTTACGAGGGGGAGGGCGACGAGCAGCCATGGAGGAAAGAGGAGAGGAAGAAAGAAAATTAAAGGAGCAGAAAAACCACGGGCCGTCTTATATGGTCGACGCGCAGTTGAAGAAAAAGAACGCTGAGAAAGAAAACGTGACTGTAATGAAGCTTCTGAAGCTTAATTTTGAATGCCGAACCGGACTTGGGGAAAATTAGCTCAAGGACACTGCCGCGGAAAAACACGAGCTCTATTCAGTCGTGTCGACGTTGTTTGGAAAAGACGATTGGAAAATGATGGTTCCCGGACACGCAGGGTCGAGCCACTGTGAGACTAAACGGAAGCAATTCATTGTTCGAGCGAGGATCAAGGATCTGCGGAAACGCCTTTGCTTGGCAGGCATGAGGTTGTGACGTGAGAAGCGAAATTTGGTTCCGTGGACGAGAACGAAAGAGTTCCCGTTCGAACAACAGAACAGAGGAGAGTGATGGGCTAGAAGGAACCAGCGATGTAGCCGAACGCGAGTATTGCCAAAGCGACTGGGGACAGTCGGGATTTAAAAATGGGGGAGATGATAAGCCGCATTCTGGAACACACATAGGAAACCACTATTTTTGTTCGTTTCATGGTTACAGCGCACGTCTAGGAACTGGCATGAGTCCCGAATGGCCAGTTAGGGAGATATCTGCGAAGAGGTGTTTCGATTCGACCGTTGTTGATAGCAACTGGCCGTTCAGAACGACTCTTACAACAACCAAAAACAACAGCAGAGCCCAACCAACATAGAGGATCCATCCAATCCTTTATATATACCAAAAGGGAGTGTAAACCAAAAGGCATATTCGGTCTGGCACCGCTGGGACTCGAACTCAGAACGCTCCGACGAAGGTTCAACCAGGCTTTGAACGGATCAGTCCCTGACAGCATTGGAACGCGGTTTCGGAACTTACGCAAGGATAAGGACATGTGGAGGTGCGGTTAAACGGGAGGCATGACTCAGTGGAAACGAGGGCTTGGCTGCAGATCGCGGCGACCTTAACCCGCAACCGTCCAACCGAACAACTCGACAACAGATTGCGATTATCTCGTTAAGAGATTTGCCTAACGGTGTCTGGCGGTTAACCTCAAGTCATGGATATCGATGGAAAGCTAGGAAGTGGAGCAACACGACGATAACAACAACGGTTAGCGGACCGTTCACAAAAACGCATAGACGGTCGCAATAAAGGAGGATTTACAAAGGTCATTGACACCAAACACGCGCTACCGGTCATCTAGACCTGGATTTTCGACTCTGGGCCTTATGGCGAAACGATACCTTACAAATTATGCACATGGACCATCATTCTGTTGTGGCGATTTACCTGATCTTATCATTTTCTGTTTTAGTATTTATATCTCTGTCCTGTATTTGAGCGATTCACGGATTGCCCCGCGTTACTAGGTGCATCTGGGGATCTAGCTTGTCAATATCATCCTGCTAGCTCTTTCATTCAAGTAAAAAGGCGTTGTGATCAAAGAGTTGAGGGTTCCGGTTGCCGTATAAGAGAGTTTCGGTTGGCGTACACTTGGTTTCGGTTGGCGGTCGAGAGTTTAAGGCAGTTAGTTCCTGACTTGAGACGACTCCTTGGGTTTAAGGCAGTTAGTTCCTGATCCAAACGAGTATAAACGGTTCTGGGCATCGTATTGGCGCTTTCCTATTGCTGGATTTCGTCGATAGTACGCTTAAGGACAACCACAAAACAAATCTTTAACAAGATTTCATTCGATCTACCCTACAACCTTGCACACCCGTGTACAGGCTCTGTTCCCAGGGTTCTGCACTCGTATTAGGAGACGGTTATTGGTGGTTGTTGGACGTTTGGAACGGTGTTATACGGTTATCGCTCAGACAGAACGACTATTTGTTGTTTTGTTGTTGAGTTTTAGTTGTGTAGTGTCGGTCTCATCTCCGGTCTCCCCACCCGTCATCCACCCTCATCACCGCGCCCGCAGCTCCACAGGCAATGCCGTCCCTCTCACCTGATTAAATTACCCATTCTGACAAATACGAATAGGCCGCCCACTCGATGACCATACGATACTATCGCATCGACGGCCAGACTGGGCTGCAAACCATTCCCCTCGGCCGGCCAGCGAGCGAGGTCACCATAGGCCAAATCAGGCACTATTTCGACTCCTTCTTCGACTCACGGCCCATGCACTGCGAGGACTGCCCTCATAAGTGGACGACTCTCTACCCGCGAAAATTGGGCGACCCCTTCACCATTATCCACCGGTGCAAGCACGATCGTCAAGATGATGGCTTTGACGACGAGACCGCTAACAAGGCAATCAGCGACCTCTTTCCCGTTCCTGCATGGGTCGTGGAGGGCAACGTTTTTGTCATCAAACACACCGACGTGCCCATTTCCCTGGCCACAACCCACCAACTTCCCTCTGGGCTGTTCGTTACCTCGCCCCTCAGCATCGAAGAGAAGGATATAGACTTGGTCGACCTCTTCGTTCGCCAGTGAGCTTCCTTCCTCTATTCCGTTTTCTCTCGCTTATGTTATCTTTCCAGGTGGGCATATGGCGCGCCGTTCGAAGTGCCTGTACCCCCCGGCGCCTTCTGGATTTTCGGGCCAGGCAGTTTTGAATGACGTATGTAGCCGCACTCAGATAGAGTCATGGACTTTCTTGTCGTTCGAATAAATTTTGCTTGTACATAATATATTCGGCGCGATACATAAAATACAATATAGCAAGTCAATGACAAGAGCTTAGCAATACAGCGACGACAGCAAGTAAAGGACAGTAATGGCTAGCGAGTGATGGGGAAACAAGATGAATGAGGAAGACAAGAAAGGGATAGCGATGTGGCAAGCCAAGTGGCACAAGAAAACGTCCATCCTACGCGGCAGTATACGTCAAACCATAAGCATGGGCCGCAACCTTGCGGATGTCAGTCGAGGTGCGGACATACATAACGTCCCGCCGAAGACTTTCTCCAGCGATAAAAGTTGCAAGCTCCCCACTACAGCGAACAATAAGCCTAATGTCGTCAATTGAAGGAGACCATCTTACCAGGATTCAAAGATTTTGTGAACGCCTTCTATGCACCAATACTGCTTAGCCAAATTGGAGCGTTCTTCATCCTCTTGTTTGGTCACCGCCAAATCCTCCGACATGGAGACAGGGACCTCAGCGGCATCGTCGTTGGGGTCGGCGTCAACATCGGTGTAGGACAGATCATCGTTGTCCAAGACCGAAGTTGTAGCCACCATATCGATTGAGGAAGGGGGGCGTCGAGGAGAAGCAGGCGGCGAAAGCGATAAAGCGCGACAAGAGCCTGCGCTTGTCGCGGCGGATAGCCCCTCCAGCCACACACTGTCAACCAGAGAGGAGGAAGGGGGAGTGGAGAGTTTGCGAAGGCGGGCTTTGCGAAGGTGGGGCTTGTGAAGGCGGGGTTTGCGACGACAAGGGAGTAAACGCCAGGTGGCCAGCGAACGACCCGGGCTCGGCTGGATGTTCCGAGCCAGCGTCGACTCTATTCGAGGACTGGATATTTTCCGACGAGACAAATAAGAACCGTTGAGGCCCTGTGCTGGAATCATGGGAATGCTCATGCGCGCAGAACAGAGCCCAGGTGGCCAACACATCCCCCCAGTTGGAGCAGGTGACGGAGACCCGCTTAGAGGGGTTCGCCGCAGAGGCAGCCGCCCTAAAAATGAAATATGCGTTGGCCATAATATGAAATATAAAAGACAAAACTCACAAGTCCGCATATGCGCCAGGGTTAGGCCCACGGAAAACCAAGCCAAACTTGTGGGGAGCTTTGGGGTCGTCGCAGAGGAGGGGGTCGCCATGAAACGGAGGGAAGCAAACGAAATAGGCGGGCATAGTCGAAGTGAAAAAGATAGAAACGCGAGAAGCAAGTGTGACGACGTCACTGAAGTTTCTCTAACTCCTCTTCCGCTCAAGCCCCTCCTTCGACGCCCGATAAAACGCCACCAAGGCACCACGAGTCGGAGTCCCGCGCCTCAATGACCATTTTGTCGTCTCCTCAGAACACAGGCAAGAACAGAAGAGAAACCCATAGCAAGGACAAATGACCCAGCTTGCCTCTATGAATCCAGCAAGCGCAACCGCAGGTAAATGTTAAGTGCCGTGCAAGAACCGAAGGGAAGTAACGGAAAGTCCGAAGCAGAACCGAGTGGCTATCACAACACTATATCGGAGTGAGCGACTACACGTCTTGCAGGCCGAAAGCAAGTCTGAACAAATACGTGAACTCCTGCGGATACGTTCGGAGAAGCCGAAGGCGATAAGGCTTAGAACGCGGGAAGGAGTCGGACGAGAGCGGAGAGCGAGGCAAGAAACGTTAATAACGAAACTGAAGTACAGGATCGTAGAGTACGAGTATTTATACTAAGTGGTAAACATAAGGCATATGACCTCGCAGGGAGATCCGATGTGGTCCGCAGGATCTCCCTGCGGGTTAAGTACAAAGGCATAGTAAGTAAGGGGAACGAGAAGACATACACGAGGCAAAGGAAACAAGGCGAACGCCTAAAGGATATAAGTAAACAAACGCAAGTCCAAATGGGTAAAGATCCGAGTTGATGGTCGGAGGGTCCGAACAGGTCCGAGAGAGTCTGCGTGCAGATTAACTGTTTGAAGGGAAACGCTCAGATACCTTCATCGCGTAAAAACCCTGTTGCGCTCCAAGGATAACCTCGGAGCGTCCGGAAGATGCACGGGATATAACAGTAAAACAGAAAACAGAAGCGAGCTACAGCGCTAATGGCCTCGGTGCTAAGGTGGCCTCGGCATCGCCGAACCTTCTCGAATGAAGACTGGCAGACAAATTTTCTTCCTGCGAACCCTCTCTAGCTCCAACGGTCATTGCCTGCCCTATGCCAACGAATGGACCTTCTCCAAAAAACGGACTGTCCCCCAGCGATATGGCCACTATTTTCCGGTGCGTGAGGTAGTGTCCGTCTCGTGCCAAAACCTGAATTTTTCATTGAGCGCCGGACCTGCTACCCGTCGTCAAACCCTTCTTCGCGACCAAATCCCTCAGTTCCATGCCCACGCCCATCAGCCCGCAGTCTTTGAATTGGGCTCCTGTACAGACGGTGAAGCGGTGGAATCTTGCTGGTAAGCATGCCCTTCCTTGGTGCTGCAAGATACAGAGAAGCTAATGAAATCGCAGGACGGCGCAACAGCGTGAAGAAGCCTTCGTCCCAAGCACGGCCTCGCAAACGAGCGCGTCAACGCTTTCAAGCGACCATCAAAGTGCACACGATTGAACGACAGCGCTACCGCCTCTATGTCCAAGGTCTAGAATATGAGCGTTCGTTTTTTTCTTTTTTTTCTGCCCAACAGTCGCGTTGTGTTAAGGCATCGAACAGACAAACGACATCTCTATATCAACCTTCGAAAAATTCAGAACCTCTGCTTCCACCACCGCCTCGACTTGCTAGACCCTCGACGAATACTGGGACAGATGTGGGTCGAAGAAGATAATGAGGCCAACGAGAACACCCTTCTTCGGTGCATGGATGTAGTAGATCGAGTGCGGGACTCCTTGCGAGAGCTTCATGATGCGGCGGCGCAGGAAGAGGATTGGCTCCTGAGAAACACGGACGATCCGCCCCTTGTGTGGTACAAAAAGAAGGCGTAGAAAGAAATTATCTTGTTATACGAACACAATTATCTTGTTTGTTGTCTTGGAACTCCGGTCTGGTTATCTGTGAAGTTGGTACACTCTCTGGGTTGCTTTCAAACGCCAACCCAGGCCGGCGCTTGGCGTTAGCGCCCATTCGCACCGACCTCGGAAGCTTCGGAACTCATGTCGGAGGAAAACGGCAATAAAGTCACGGAGAACAAAACAGCGAAAATTAGGCCGCTTACCTCAAGAAAAATTATGATATATACATGGGGACAATCAGCTTGAGCGCCCCATTCTGAATATATAACTTCTTTCTTTCTTTCCATCGTTAATGTTGCAAAGTGAACGAATGGTATATCCAGAGCTACTTTGTGTTACGGACACGGTCACTCATACTCCTCTCTTGACCTACGCCCTCATCGTCTTCAGCACTATTTCATGACCCAAAGGCCGCCCATCAACAATGCTAATGGAGCATACCAAGCCGAGCAGGGGCATCCCGTCGCAGTTCCTAGGTGAGTGTCCCGCACAACTGTCTCGGATGGCTCTCATCGTTGGCCCTCAGCTCTCTTCAGCTCGGCGAGCGTTTCCACAATGCGGACCTGCACACCATTTCCACCTGGGTGGCTGTCTGTTGCGACCTCCAGATAATTCCTAGGTCTGGGCAGTTTCTCGCTATATATCCGCCAACGGCGCCATTCTCAAGCTCCAACTCGAATCCAAGTTAGTCTCAATTTCGTTCTCGTCTGATATCTGACTATGTATCTCAAGGTCGGTGTAAGGGCAACCCCGGAGGCCTGAGATCAAGGTCCTAGCAGGGGAGGATCCAAAGAGTGAATAGAAGTAAGCAAATACAAGTGAGGCTGACCTAGCAGGGGAGGATCCAAAGAGAAGAAACTCTAAGGGTCCGCCTGCTAGGTAGCGGAACTATATACTGCGCTCTTGACGCGCCAAGGTTGATCGTTGCTCCGTGCAGTATGCCTGCGCCATGTCGCAGGCCAGGTCCCAGGGGGATCGCCAGGCGGGGGCGGCGATGCGCCTGACGGAGGCGGTGATGCGATCACCGGAGTCGGAGCCGGAGTCGGACCGGAATCGGAATCGTCTCCGAGGGGCCGAAAGGGAGGTTCCCCTGACATCACCCCCCCCTTTGAATGCGGCGTCCCGACGCATAGACCGGAATGGAATCGAGTCGAAGGTTGCAGAGGCGATGTGCCGTGGTTTGCCAGGGTACTTACGATAGAACTCCGCGATTTTCTCCGGGGCGAAGACGCGGTCGAAGCGGACCCACTGGTCATGCGACGCGTCGTAGCCTTTCCATCTGACGAAGTAATTCAGCCGTTTATACCTCACCCTTGCGTCCAGGATTTCCTCTACTTCCCACTCCGGGACTCCGTCCTCGAGGTCCGGAGGGGGCTGGTCGTAGCCGGGGCGTCCGTCGAAGGGGTCGTCTTGGGCGAGCTCGAGCTTGACGACGGGGAAGACCGGGTGGAGCTTCGAGTAGCGCGGAGGGAGGTCGAGCTTGTAGGCACCTTTGCTGATCTCCGCGACTATCTTGAATGGTCCGAGGCGGCGGTGGGAGAACTTCTCCGAGGGGCGAGTCGTCCTGATGTCAGAGGCATCCAGCCAAACACGGTCGCCAACCTTAAACTCCGGAGACGGAGTGCGTCTCCGGTCGTAGTAGCGCTTGTACTCCTCTTTGGCCTTAGTGTGCGCGGCCTTGGCCTGGCAACACCAGTGGCAATCCGGTCGCGGAACTCGTTCACGGACTCCATAGCGGAACGGACTCCGGGTTCGAAGCCCATGCGCGGGAGTCGTCCCGTGTCCGTCATGAAGGGGACTTGTTGCGTGGAGGAGTGAACGTGGTTGTTGTAGGCGAACTCCCTGGCCGGAATCAGCTCATCCCAGTCGTCCTGCTGATAGTTGGTAAAGATCCGCAGGTACTGCTCCAGCTCCTGGTTGACGCGCTCTGTTTGACCGTCTGTCTGCGGGTGGTACGCGGTGGACGTGGCAGGCTTGATGCCGATTAGACGCCAGAGTTCTCGGGTGAAGTCCGCGATGAACTGCGAGCCGCGGTCGGAGACGTACTTCTCCGGAGTCCCGTGATGGCGCCAGACATTCCGGTAGTAGAGGCGAGCCGCCCCTACTGCGTCGACCGTGGTGTGACACTCCGAGAAGTGGGCACGCTTCCCAAGGGTGTCGACGACAACCATGATCGTCGTACCCATGGGCCTCCGGAAGCTCGACGATGAAGTCGACGGAGACGGTATGCCAACGCTCTGGGGGCGTTTCCGTCGGGTGCAGCTCTCCGTGGGGCAGTCTCCGGAGTGCTTTGGTGCGACAGCACAAGTCACAGGTCGCGACGTACCGGCCAATATGGCGAGATATCTGAGGCCACCAGTAGTTCCGGGAGACCAACTCCAAGGTCTTGAAGCGACCCGCGTGTCCGGCAACTGGAGTGTCGTGGCAGAGCTCGATGATGCGTCTCCGGAGGTCCTTATCCTTAGGTACGACAATCTTCCCACGAAAGTGAAGAAGACCACCGGAGACAGCCCACTCGCCGGAGCGCGAGGAGCGGGGGCCTCGAGCTTGACCTTGGACCTTTAGGAGTTGCCGGGCCGCTAGTGCGACGGGCTCCTCCAGGTCAGGCTCACCGGAGAGGGCATCGCGGATGTCGCGAAGGAGTTCAGAACCAGGGCCGGAAACGGAAACCCCTTCGAGAGCGCGGACATGGAAGAGTTCGGGCCGCAGAAGGACGACATCGGAGTTGTCGGAATCGACTCCGTGGTCGGGTCTCCGAGAGAGGGCGTCAGGTCGGCCCATGTCGCGGCCGGGCTTGTGGTGCAGCGTGAAGTCGAACCGGGAGAGGTAGAGGGACCAGCGGGCCTGTCTCCGGTTGAGGTGCTGCGTCTTCCTGAAGTACTCCAAATTCTTATAGTCAGTCCAAATCTCGACAGGGTGCGCAGCGCCCTCGAGGAAGTGTCTATACTCCTCGAGTGCGCGGATGATCGCGAGCATCTCCTTGTCGTGGATTTCGTAGTTGCGCTGGACATCATTTAAGCTTTTGGAATAGAATGCTACAGGGTGCCACTTCCCGTCCGGGGCGGATTGTGAAAGAACCGCCCCCGTCGCATAATCAGAGCTGTCCGCCTCGAGTCGGAAAGGCCGTGGCGTCGTCCGGAATCGCCAGGACCGGTTCCGAGGTGACCGCGTCCTTGATTGCTTGGAACGCGGAGGCCTCCCGTCGCCCCAAGTCCATTGCTGGTCCTTCTTGGTGAGCGCAAAGAGAGGGGCCGCGAGGGCCGAGAAGTCCCGAATGAACCTGCGGTAGAAATTAGCGAACCCAAGGAACTGTTGAACATCCTTCTTGTTGTCCGGAGTCGGCCAAGCGGAGACGCCTGCGACCTTGACGGGGTCCATTTCGACGTGGTTGTGGGAGATGATGACTCCGAGGTATTCGATTGACGATTTTTCAAGTCGCACTTCTCCGCTCGGAGGTACAACTTATGCTCCCGGAGTCGGCGTAAGACCTCCTGGACGATCTGTCGGTGTTTCCGGAGGTCGGAATGGGCGATCAGGATGTCGTCCAGGTAGATCATGACGTCTCCGGAAAGGATGAGGTCCTGGAAAATGTCATTCATCATCGTTTGGAACGTCGCGGGAGAGTTTGTCAGGCCGAAATACATCACCAAGGGCTCAAACAGGCCTCGGTTAGTCCGGAAAGCTGCCTTCCACTCGTCACCTTCTTTGATCCGGACGTTGTTGAAGCCCCAACGAACATCGAGTTTGGTGAAGTAGCGAGCGCCTTTGAGCCGGTTGATGAGGTCGTTGATCAGCGGAAGGGGGTACCGGTTTTTGACGGTCATCGCGTTGAGGGCCCGATAGTCCTGGACAAAACGGAGTCCGCCATCCTTCTTTTTGACAAAGAAGACCGGAGACGCCATCGGAGACTTGGAGGGCGAATCCGGCCCGTCGACAGCCCTTCCTCGATGAACGCGTCGAGCTCGCATTGCTCAAGGGGCGAGATGGGGTACACCTTGCAGTTGGTCGGCTTAGCGTCGGGGACGAGTTCAATGGCGTGGTCCCAGGCTCTCCGCTCCGGTAGCGTGTCGAAGGACTCCTTGTTGAAGACGTCCTGGAACTCCTTAGCCCAGTCCGGGATCTCGGAGGGCGGAGGGGCGGAGTTCCTGGCGAAGGCTTCGGCCAGGCGTTGCGAGACAGTACTTCCAGCGCGTATCTCCTCCGAGGGGCGGAACGAGGTGTAGAAGATGCGGTCACCATCTTCAAGCTGACCATCGTCATCGTCATCATCGGAGTCCGGCGTCAGATCAGGCAGGCCGGAGTCGTCAGCGGAGACGGAATCGTCTCCGTCATCAGACCCAGAAAGGTCCATGGCGCAGACCGAGGGGAACGGGCCGGAGCGGAGTCGCTTCTGGAGCAGCCGGAGTCGCCGTAGCTCAGTCCGTTCAACGCGTTCTTCCTCGCGGCAAGTGGAGCAACCGCGGGGCACCGTGTCATCTTGACCTCCTTGGTTTCCCAATTGATTTCCGGGTTATGCTTCCGCAGCCAGGAGTACCCCAGAATAAGGTCTTGTTTACCAAGATGAGTGACGGCGAGTTGAACACGCTCGGAATGGCCTTTGTAGCGTAAGACCAAGTCCGCGATCTGGTTGATGGAGCCGGCGCCGTTCGGAGTGCCATCAACGTTAAAGACCGGAATCGGTTGCGCCAGGGTGCGGACCGGAATGCCATTCCGAGCGACATAGTTCGTGTCGATAAAGTCGGAGGTGGCACCACAGTCAACCAGGCCAGAGAGCGAGAGCTTTAAGCGCTGGTAGTGGACTCTAGCTCCAACGGGAGGTGGAGGGAGTTCACTCCAGGGAAGCAGCGACAGTGTACTGCTTGGGCAGTTTCTTTTCCCAGGCAGTGAGGCGGCGAAGGACGATGACCGGAGTCGCGGGCGAAGTCGGAGACGGAGTCGAAACGGGGGGGGGAGGGTATGTCTTTCGTTTCAGGCTCGTTGTAGGGCAAAGGAATTGATTCGTCATACAAACAAGCGAAACGATTTACGGACGCGAACGAGGGCACACCAGTCACTCGTCGCGGGGGACAAAATCCTCTCTGGCCATCGACTCCGCGACTGTTTCCGGCAGCGCAGCTGTGTCCGAGTAGCGGGCGATCAACTCCGCTAACATCTCGTCACCGAGTTGTTGGATCACCTCGTCGAGGATGTCCATTGAGCGGACGTCCCAGGGGGAGGGGCAATCCCGGGCGAGATGGTTTGGGTCGCCGCACCTGAAGCAGGCGCGACGAGGGGCACCCCGAGCCCTAGTGCGATCCAACTCCATGGGGACGGGAGCTGGAGGCGCCGGAGCGGGGGCGCGGGCCACGGGTGGCACGACTGGAGCCACCGGGCGGAAAGGGGCCGGAGCCGGGATGCGGTTGACCGGAAACGGAGTCCGAATCAAACCGCCAGGCGTCTGGGGGGCGGCTGACTTGATCAGCTTGGCCCGGACCAGGGCCTCGTATTGACGGAAGGCCCGGGTGCGCCAGCTAAGGTAGTCCCGGAGGTCCGGGGGGTCGTTCGAGGACGTGATTCCGTTGTTGATCAGGGGGTCAAGTCCGTGGCGGAACTTGGTCACCTTGACCAACGCGTCTTCGAATCCGGCGAGGTCCATCAGGTCCTCGAAGTCCATCAGGTCCTCGAAGTCGTCGGTGTACTGGTAGACATCCTTTGTGCCCATGTGATAGGCGGAAGTCTCCAGTTTGGAGAGAGCATGATCTTGCTCATTCTCCTCGACGAACCGGAGTCGGAACTCGGAAACGAACGAGCCCCAGGACGGAAACGGAAACGGGGCTTTGCTTCCGTGGCGCTCCGCCCATTGCTGAGCGGGTCCTTCTGCCATAAACGACATGGCATAGCGGACGGCCTTTTCCTCGCTCGCCTCTCCGTTGACCACGAAGGCCTCAGGGGCAAGGCGGGCGTAGGTGCGGACCGCATAGAGAAACGCGGCCGCGTTTCCGATCGCCGTTGAAGGTGAACGGAGGGTTTGGTCGCAAGACCAATTTTGAGGCGAGGTTGATGTCGCCAAAGAGGGCCTCGGAATCGCCCTGAACTGGAGTCGGAGTCGGAATCGACGTCTCCGGGGGTGGTGTTGTTTGGGGTCCGCCAGCAGTATTAGCGGCGGCAGCGGCAGCGGAAGCCTGGGTGGTGAGAAGAGTAAGGGCCTCAGTTAGGCGGTCGATTTTTCGCCTCGAGTGCATCCAGCCGAGTGTCAGCGTCAGGAGTAGCTCCGGAAGGCATGACAGGTGCGGGGATGACAGGAGTGACAGAGGAGGAGGGGACAAGTGGTAGGGGGGGTGACGAGGGCGGAACGGACTCGTATTCCGAGCCTGAGTCAGCGCCCGAACCTAGCAATCTTGTCCGGTTGATCCCGTAGAGAGTTTCTTCTGCTGTAAGGGCAACCCCGGAGGCCTGAGATCAAGGTCCTAGCAGGGGAGGATCCAAAGAGTGAATAGAAGTAAGCAAATACAAGTGAGGCTGACCTAGCAGGGGAGGATCCAAAGAGAAGAAACTCTAAGGGTCCGCCTGCTAGGTAGCGGAACTATATACTGCGCTTTTGACGCGCCAAGGTTGATCGTTGCTCCGTGCAGTATGCCTGCGCCATGTCGCAGGCCAGGTCCCAGGGGGATCGCCAGGCGGGGGCGGCGATGCGCCTGACGGAGGCGGTGATGCGATCACCGGAGTCGGAGCCGGAGTTGGACCGGAATCGGAATCGTCTCCGAGGGGCCGAAAGGGAGGTTCCCCTGACAGTCGGGTCGATGTTGAAGCAGGCACTGCTGGCCCTCAAACCGCTTATCTACCGCTCCCTGTCACTCGTTAAAAACACTTGCTCTTAGCCCTCATGAGCCCACCGACCAAATATGCCACTAAAGCTGAACGTGATGAAGCTCGTCGTCTCCAGCAGCAGAAGTACCGTCAAAGCACACGGTGCGTTAACTTATTTGTCGGAAAGTCGCTTGCCGGCTAACGTGGCTTAAGTGGGCAGCTGGTTTCTGGCGCATACGATCGATATAAGCACAAACGCAAAGTTGCTCGACCACTGAAAACCCCGCGTATGCCAGCGTTGGCCTTCGAATACGCCGGTTTCGCTATCCCTTTTGACCAGCCTCGCTTTCAATTCTACTTCGACCCCAAATTTAGCCCTCGCGGGGACCCGATCTCATCTTGGATGATGTTTCCTGTGACCCCAGTGGAAGAGACGACAGACGGGACGCTGGATAGATTTACCCCCGAGTATGAAGCGGCCACTCAGGAAATCGAGGTTGCCCTGCATGCTATCTACCTACGCCTGGAGCAAACAAACGAGCTAGAGTTCGCCCAAGAAATGGCCGATCTTGAGGAGGAGGGCGACGCTGATGAAGCGCACAGGCGTTCAGAGCTTCAGTGTCGATGGGCTATTTCTCATTTCAACCGTTGTCTTCGCTGGGTGGACGCGTACGACCCTGCGACATTGCCGCGCGAGCACGCCATCTTCATGCTTAATTGGCGCTGGCACGCCCGACGGGCTGTTCGGAGATATCGTTGCGAATGGCGCCACCTGCAAGAAGCAATGACGTAGACACGGCAAAATTTTGTCCCCAGTCGTATACTTGGTGACGTTAGTGACAAAAATTTAATGCCACGTTTATTCTTTCCCTCCTCCTCATTCCTGTACCTCTTTTTCCGAGCGCCGTTAGCCAACGACGCTCCCCTCCTCCCTGATGCTGTCCGTCTCAGGTAAGTGACCCATGCTTCTTTCCCTTCTGCCGCCGCCCTTTCGCCGATTGCAGCACGGCTCCCGTCCCTGGGTATCTGCTGCATGAAGCTCCAAGCCTCGGCCCTTCTTATTCCCATCTTGCTTACTCAATCGTTCTAATCGTTCTCCTTAGCCCGCGCCACCCGTTCTGGTCGGGAATATGGCGCTTATTCCTTGGACTTCTCCGCCCACCAGCTGGCACAACGTGCTGCCAAAAGCTTGGATGAGGAGAGCGACGAAGAGAGGGAGGAAGAGCAGCTAAGCAACGAAGATAGCGAGTTCCAGGGCAAGGCCGTTGCGGAGAATGACAAGCCCAGCAAGAGTGGTGTCGATAGGCAGCGACTTCGGACGTCGGGAGCGTCGAAACCAAGCCCGCTCTGCTAAACCTTACGGAGTTAAAGAGGTCGCCGCTCTCCGAACCAGCATGGCTTCCAAGCCACAGCTTCCCTTCCACTTGGCTTCGCCTGCCGCCACAGAGCTGGTCGCTCGGTCGGGCTATGTTTCTCTGAACGACGCCCTGCTCAATGGACGGCGCGTCAAAGCTGCGAAAGAGGCTAAGCAGCCTGTTGCTCTTTTGCCGACAGGCGAAGACCGGACACTGGAGAGCTTGCTTGCAGAAGGTTTTGTGCTCGACGATTGGGACGGGTGAGTGAGGCCTTGCCTTGGTCCCAAGCTACCGGTTAACAATTATTTGTAGCGAAACACCAGCTACCTATTGCTCGGAGGAAGGCTATTGTTTTGTTGCCCTGTGCGGTCGACCTCGTGAAGCTCCCGGGTCGTCTTGGACAAAAGATGTCACCGAAGCTGCCTCAAGACTTATGTGCGAAGCGGCCTCAGCGCTTTGCCAGCAGCAAGAGCCTGTCTTCAACGGTGTGTTTTATGGCCGTCGCTCTGACCGTTGGAAGGCCCAAGCAGAGCCAGTCGATGCGCGGCGTGGAAAGCACTGGGCGGCTTCGGTAGGGATTGGAATGGGAGGCGGCCGAACTGAGCCCACAGCTTTTACCGCCAAAGACTCCATTGATGCCGCAATACTTGCGTGTCTTATTTCGTCTCTTCCTTTTCAACATATCGCAGGGTTCGCGAACTGTAGGTTTCTCTAGTTTTCTTTATCCTTTCCTCTTTTCATGGCCCTTTGCAGGCATGTTTCGGCAATTGGCCACCGGCCTCCATTCGTACTATCTTCAGACCATGGAGCAACTGTACGAGGGGATGCCTCAGCTGCCTCGTCTCTTTCCTGCGAAAACCTCTGTTTTCCCAACCTTCACCTTCAATTTTGGGCCTCAGACTGTCACCAGGCCGCACCCTCGACATCGCTAACCTTGCCTGGGGCTGGTGCTTCATCACGGCACTTGGCTGGTTTGATCCTAGCAAAGGAGGGCATTTGGTCCTCTGGGACCTTAAGCGGGTGATATGTTTCCCCCCCGGTTCGACCATCGCCATCCCTTCTGCTCTATTGCGGCATTCGAACACCGTTGTTCAAAGCGGGGAGATACGGTATTCTTTCGCTCAGTTTGCCCCTGGTGCAATCTTTCGATACGTGGAGAACGGCTTCAAGCTGGGCCAGCCCATCCAACAAAAGGCCGCACAAATGTCGGAAGGCGAGCGGGTTATTCTGAAGGCAGAACTGTTAGATCGCTTTCTCCAAGGCCTCCTTATGTACAATCGATATGAGTAATATATTTGTAATACCAATTTTTTCGAGGCATTTCGAGCGGGAGTCGAACGTAGGGCCTCACGAAGTCTCAACTCGGGCTGAGGCCGAGGCACGTGCTGGCTTCCCTCGGTGATGCCATGTAATATGGCGCCATTTTTCAATTTCTTTTGGAACGAGCCTGGCCTGAAGGCCGAGCCGAGGCACGTGCCGGCTTTCCTTGTTGATGCCATGTCATGGCGCCATTCTCGAAACAAGCGACTGCGGTCCCCTTCGCCTGATGCGCACGCACACACCGTACGGCTTCAAACTGGCGCATCGGTTGTCAATGCTCCTGTCGATGCGCGTATTCAGAGGGTGTCGGCTGACAATAGGCGGGACGGTTGCGCAGGCGATGCCTGTCTTGCCCCCTTCTCCCCTCAAGCGTCTGCGAATGGCTGCGCTGGCCCCCGTAGCCCCTTCTACCATTGATATAGACTGCGACGCTTACCAGATGGGTGTTGGAGACGATGATTGGGAGGAGGGTCAGGCTGCTTTTGGCGCTGACCAAACTCCTCGGGTTCTTCGACCAGCGGTGAGGGATAAGATCTGTCTTTGAGTATGCAGCTGATCATCCCAGGACTATACTATGCGCTCATGGATGCTTCAGCACCGCGATGAGTACTTAAGGGTGTTGCTCTGGCGTGAAGGGAGGGGAGATTTTGGACCGTCTTGCCCAAGCTGCCAAACAGGCGAGCCTATCTATCGGTGTTGAGATTGTTTTGGCGGGGCCATGAAATGCGGCTCCTGCTGCGTTCGGGCCCATCAAGAAAATCCCTTCCATACGATCGAGGCGCGTTTTTCCTCCAGCCTTAACTTCTTGGTCTAATAACAGGTTAGGCTTGGAACGGCAGTTGTTTTGTGCGGCATTCTTTGAAGGCGCTTGGCCTTCGGATTCAACTTGGTCACCCTCCGCTTCAATCATGCGACAGACCTATTGCAGGCCGGGACGACTTCGTGCTCCTTCACCATGGGGGCGTTCTAAACGTCTCGGTGGATTTCTGTGGATGCCACCTCTCGGGCGACCCCTGCTACATCCAACTCTTGCGGGCCGGTATGTTCCCCGCTAGCACCGATGTCCCGAGAACTTGCGCAACCTTTTCCTGCCTGGATCGTTACCACTCCCTCACCCTTCAAGGAAAGATCACTGGGTACGACTACTATAAGTCGTTGGAAGCATTGACCGATGCGACTGGCCTCAAACCCCCAGACCGATACCAGGTCTTTCTCCGAATGGCACGACAATATCGGCATTTATTGTTGGTCAAAAGAGGCGGGCGTGGATACGACCAACGCGGAGTTTTGGGGACGACGCCCGGCGAGCTAGCTGTTATATGCCCAGCATGTCCTCGACCTGGGGTCAATTTGCCCACCGATTGGGCGAAGGCATCTCCTGCCCAAGCGTATGCGTCTTTTATGCCGCATTTCCTTGCTCATGGTCGTTTTCAGTGGCCTCTATGTTTTCTTTCTCGCCATCGAACGTTGGCGGGAACCACGGGCTCTGATGCTGAAATGGAGGAGGGTACGTTTTTTGTTTCTTTCGAATGCGGCACTGCTTTCTAAAGCGGTTTATTAGCCCTTCGGATAGAGTGGGCCAAAGCCTACGCTCGAGTTCGGAGATGGGACGAAGAGGTCAACCTTTTGCAGGAGGAATGGCGGCGCCTCCCGGAATCCTTTGCTCACGAAGAGAACCTGTGGGCTCAAAGAGCGATATCGGTGCCTGTCGGACAGATCCCTTCTGCAGACGCTGAGGGAATGGTGGCGTACACCGGTCAAGCATGTTGCTTTATACCGAAGCCTAGCGAGGAGGGCAGAGTCGATTCGAACCCAACCGAAGCTGAGAAAAGGCCAGCGACGGGAACAATACCAGGAGGTTATGATGAGCTGGGGCAGCATCACCGAGGAGACCGAAGAGGCCAGCATTAACACTGATGGGGACATCGAAAAGGATGAAGACGATTTGGAGGACGGCAACGTCACCGACGAGGACCTGTTGTTGACAGGGGAGGTGGACGATTGGTGAAGATGGCGGACATATCGGGCGTATCGGGCATATCGGACATGTCGGGCATTGCGGATGTATCGTTTGAATAGATTATTTCGATTATTTGTGGAGCGGCCGCTGATTGCGTTGATGTAATCATTAGGTATGCAAGGTGTGATGATGCCATCAATGAAAACCATTGATTTGGTGGGTATTTCGGCTGGTGTGACCACCCGTTTGGGTACTCGACATCTTTTGCATTGGACCGGTGGATAACTGTCCACATCTTTTGCAAAGGACTGGGCATATGGGGTGCTCACACGGTGGAAGATGGGAGCTGGGCTCAATCGACAGGAGAGGTCGAATGGGCATCCCGCCCTCATCCCCGCCGTTTGCGCCCCAAAATCCACCACGGCCAGCCACCTGACACTCCAGATAGGTCGTATTTCGCCAGAACACAGAGATGAGACGCCGAGAACGGCGCCGAACGCGAGACCGAAGCCGGATCGGACCGACGACCGACGAGCCGTTCAGAGATCTAACCAAGATAACTAGATTCGATCGCCGAGATCGCCGAGCGAGATTAGATAGCACTACGATGCTTGCAGAGACGCTATCTCAGCCATAATAAAAACATTAAAATGAGAAAGTCATAGTCATTGGAAGGTTTGAAATACAAGAGGACATCAAACGTTAACAAAACATTTTATGATTACCAGATATCAACAAGATGACTGGGAAACCATTAAGAATTGGTTAAATAACAGAGAAATTGACAGAAAATTGCCAGAAAATCATGGAAACAGCTGGAAAAATTAGGAAATAATAATATATATAGGGCACAACAGAGGTACTATAGTGCAGTGATAATGATAGATTCAAACAGGAAACAAGGACATTAATGGTGAAACTCCACCTAGTTGAAACTGGGACTTGATCTTCATATTTTGCATAGCATAAAAACAAAACCCAGTGAAAAATGTAGCTGGAAGTGATGAAAAATGTATTGTTGCTTGAACTGACCGAGGACGGTCAAGATTTATGAAAAGGGGAGATAATGAGCGGTCAATATGACCACCATATGAATGATAACATATGGACCCCATAAATTCATTTTTATGCACAATAGCTATGGAATATATGAAGAATCTCAGAATAAATGTTGCAAACCTTTGAATCAAATCTATATGCACCCGGCCACAAGGTCTACGCCTGCTCTAGGCCAGGGACCGGTCTAGACTCTGAACCGAACCAAGGGTAACATGTCCATATTTGGCAAGTCTGACCCAGGACCTATATTAGAACCTTCCAGAAGCCTGAACTAGAACATTCTAGAACCGGATCAGTGGATCAAGTCACACCGTCACGGATTATGTAATTAATTTGAGAGTAGTATATAAGGAGGCCTGTAAAACCCTAGATTAATAGATTAGCCCCCCTGGGTGTGACTACTACCATCGTCACATCAGTCGGGTTTTGTCACACTTCACATATCGTCAGGTTAAGATAAACGTCAGGTTAGGTTAAGTCAAGTTAGGTTAAGTCAAGTCAAGTCAAGTCAAGTCAGGTCAAGTCAAGTTAAGTCAAGTCAGGTTAAGTCAAGTTAGGGAGAGTTGAGCCATATTGCTCCTCTCAACAAATCACATATCATCTCAACCATCTGCTCTATTGTTCATCTCAAGTGAAAACAGTCAAACATAATTTAAACAACATCCCAATTATAACTGATATCAACAAGAACGTCTGAATCCGTTAGCCGTTTCCTGCGGCTCGAACCCCCAACACAAAACCGCACAAAATTAGGATTTGATTAGTTGAGTTGAAGGTCCTGGTGATCTCCTTGATTGCTCATGTTGAGTAGTGGCACGGCTGGCCATATAGCCGCGCGTCTAACGACGCGTACCAACACCGTTATTCCCCCTTGATACCGTCTCACTACCTACCTACCGATCCATTTCATTTTCCCCTCGATCACTTACTTATACTCGACGTATTCCAGGATCGTACCTCAGTCTTGCACCGTAGTGTCCGACTGAGTGCTGTTTCTACAGGTTATGGGCCCCGCGCGTAACCATTAGACTCTGAATCACTCAAGACACACCTTTTGACGCAGTACGACTCACGAACTGACTTGCGAAGACCAGCATCGACTTACTCGTTGTAGTCGCAACCCCTGACTAGGCTCAAGATGAGCTCGAACTCGAACTCCCTGACTATTCTCCCAGACGGGGAGAAATTTGACGGCAATGGCTTTGTAGGGTTCGAAACAAAGTTTCTTGCTATTGCGGACGCGCGCGGACTGCGCGGATACATCCTAGGGCTCATCGCCAAACCATCTCCAATTCCCTCTGCCCCTATTACCCAAACGACAACGACATCGTCGTCCACCACTATTTCTCCGGCAGCCGTACCACTTCCCCCAGACCCCACATCCATCTACTCCACCACCCCGAGCCACGACGAGTGGGTCCATCGAGATGCAATGGCCAAAGCCTTGCTCATCCTAAACGTCAAGGATCCGATTGGCCTAGGGGTCAAGACGGATGGTACAGCCGCAGAAGCTTGGAAGTCACTCACTGATAACCATAAACGCGTCAACGCGATGGCGCTAATCCAAGCGAATCGTGAGTTGGTCTCGAACTTCCTCCAACCGGGTACCCCGATGCAAGAGCATATCGCGCGTATGCGGATCCTCTGGAGGAACGCAAATGACCAAGGGGCGAACGTCACCGACGACGCTTTCCGTATCATCTTCATCGGCTCACTAGGCGAAGAATGGGACAGCATCGTTCCCCAGCTATACCCATTGCAATCATCTGCAGAGGTTATCAGCTTGATTGTAATGCACTCCGTGTCAGACTGCGGGTCGGGCCGTGCAAGGACTTCTCCTAAGAACGCGCGCCCGGAACAGAACAGACGAATAGTCGGGCCCGCAAGTATGGCGGGCGGGGTAGATCGAAACCGAAAGGGCCCGTGAACTCGGTCCCTTGCCGTAGTCGGTGGTCGAAGGTTCGAATCGGGTCGTGTCGGGCCCGATGAGTCGATAGCGTCTCCTCGCACGGAGTAAGGTAGTTCTTCAGACGATCTAAGCGATAGAGTACAGGGTACACTATCGCGCATTATATACGCTGGGCCCGCAAAGGGGGTGATCGGACACCCTGGCCTCTCCTCCTCCTCCTCGCTCCCGTTCCTGGCCGCAGAGGGGACGATCGCACATCCCTTGCGGGCCAGGCGCTACTCCTGACCTCCTAGCACTCCTCCCCATTCCCCTGGTGTCGAGTTGGGCTCGGCGACGGCTCGACGCTGTCGTTCTCGGTCACGTGCTTCCCACGTGTGCGTTCCTCCTACTGGGGCGCATGTTCCCCGTCGTCACGTGCTGCGTGTTGCGGGCCGCAATGGCCCGACACCAGCGCCGGAGCGGACGGGCCGGGTCTTATCCGTGACATCACCCCCTCCCTAGGAACGACTCGTCTCGAGTCGGCGTGGCTCGGTCGCCCCGGTTTCTTGGGTTTAATTTTGACTCTAGCTCGTCCTTCCAATCGCAAATTCCATCCAGCCCATAAGCTTAAGCTAAGCTTCGGCTGCGCATTTTAATCTCCCGCGGCTTCTGACGCCTCGTGGCGTTCGCAGATCGATTCTTCCTGTCCATCAAGTGTTTCATCGCGGTCACGTGCGGTATAGCGTAGGTCCTTTTCAATTCAGTTGCGCGTCCTTTGTTCGTAGTGCTTGCGAGTAGGCTGTGCTGCGCGCCTCGGTCGAGTTCGATATAGAACGCGTTCGTTCCCCCATATAAGCCGGAGCTTCCCCTTCTAATCCTCTTTATGTCGTCCCCCAACTTGTACCGCTCCGGGTTATTGCCCCCTCTCAGTTCTCAGATGGTTCCCCCATCCTCAGAGCCGGGTCGTCTGTTCGTCCGTTTCGCCTCTATGTCCCTCGTCGAGTTTCCTGCTTCCTGGCCCATCGCGCAAGGGCGAGACCCGTCGTACCGGGAGTCGTTCGAGCCCCTGCGCCTGTTGGAGGACTTGCCCCCGTCTCAAGCCGTCGACTATTCCTCCAAGCTACTCCCTCTGCTGGCCCCCGTAGTCCGTTCACATCGAGCTCCCGCTCTCCCAGTTCCCCCCGCAGCGCCCCCGCGGCCGTCGTCTTCCCGCCGAATCCTGTGGCAGTGCGAATTCGACCGCCTAATGAAGGCCGGTTTGTGGCAGCCGCTGGTCTTCGGGCCCCATCACCTCTATTTCGGTGTTCTGTTCGATGCGTTCCCCTCCTCCTTCGTCTGGCGTCGCGAGGACGGCTCTCTTCAGGATGTTCGCCCTTTGTTTGGACAGCTGGGCCGTGGCCTCCTTGCGCACCTCCTCGCTGCCGACGCTGCTTCGCCCAGTGATTCGTTTTTTCCCCGTCTGTGGCGTTGGGTGGTATGTCTCCCTCTCTGTGCGCTTTCGGCCGCGTGCTGACTGGCTCCGTTCAGCGCCTCATCCTTCACGCCTTGTCTTGCGCTGCTTCTGTCGGTCTCCCTTCCTTCGTCTCAGATCGATTCCTCGTCCTAGCCCACGTGGCCGCTTTTCGCGTGTTTCCCGAAGAGAACGTAGCTCGGCCCGATACGCTGGCCCGACTACTGGGTCCTCTCCCTCCATCTCTCGTGCCGCCGTTCCTTCATGCCGACCGGTGGTCGTCCTTCATCCGGGTGGTTTCTTTGCCCGATCCTCGGGAGGAGTTTGCCTTCTCGGGCGGCCCCTCGTTGGATGAGGCGGAAGCGGGTGTTTCGTTCAGCTTTCTCCCGTTGGCGGCCTGGTTGGATGATCAATTCCCGAGCACCGAGAGTGATCCGGAGGATTCCGAGTCGACGGCCCCGGTTATGAAACGCGTTTCCCCTACTCCGGTGGTTCGGGCGCGGTCTTCGTCTTCGATGGAGGTCGACGTGGAACGGGATGGTGCCCCGCCGGTTTCGACCCTACTTTTCCTACCTTCCGACTCGGGTTCGGATTCGGATGTGGAGGTGATCGCCGGCCCTCGTCGTTTGTCTTCGGTGGGGATCGACGCCTCTGAACACGAGTCGGCTACGGATGCCCTCGACCCTTCCTTCTCCCCGGCCGTGTCGCCTGCCCCGTTGCAACGGGATTTCGGCACCCCCTTGGCCCCTCGTCTTGAATCCACTGGACAGCTGGCGCTTTTTCGAGGGGAGCCCCCTCGTCAACCGGGAACAGTGATCCGATCCCTTTCCCCTCGCTGTGAGTATTGCATCGCCCACGATCGTTTGTGCACCGTGTGGGGCGTCCCAGATAGTTCTCCCCAGAAACTCCCTGGTCCCGTGCGTCGGGCTTGTGACGCGTGCAGCCCGCTCCATCGTGCTTGTCTGCGTTGGCGGTCTTTTGCAGATGCGTACAAGGCTCGCTCCGCGGCTCTGCACGATTTTTCCTTCGAGTTTTGGGAGCGTCAGGTCGAGGATGGCGAGTTTGCGCTGCTACGTCCCGATCCCCGCTCGCTGATCTAGTCGGGCTGTCCGCTTGGTCCCGCACCGGTCCTTCTTGTTCTCCTATTTGCCCCGATCAAACGAGGATCGGTTCGGGCGGAGCCCGACCCCGACGGTCGGGCCTTCTTCGGGCCGTCGTCGCCGCCCGGTCGTCCTTTCGTCAGCGTCTTCTCGGGACTCCTCCCCGTCCCCGTGCGAAACGAGTTCGCACCCGCCGCCGTCTCCCCCACCATCGTCAAGTCGGCCCCCGCCGAGGCCCCGCCCCACTTTCCGCCGGCCGGCCTCCCCTGTCGCGGATCGCTCATTAGGAGAGGCATCGTCCCGGTCATCCGTTCCTGCCGGTGAGACCCACCCTCTTTCTTATCCCACCATGGGTTTCCAGGTGCCTTCGTTCCCTCGAGTCTCCCTGTGGTTCGGGAGGGGATGGGACTTGGATCGGGCCATTGCCGAGTCTCGCCGGTTGCATGGGGACCCGTCGGTACCCGCCGATCAGCGCTTGTCTCCATTGGGCGTGCTGTTGCTGCAACAGTCGGCGGTTCATTCGGCCGACGGGGGCTTCCCGGATGCTCGGACCCGCGCACTCGCGGAGTTGTCGTCGATGCGTTCCCTGGGACAGACCTCCGGTTGGTAAACTCGCTGGAGTCCCTGACCGCCTCGCGGGACGTCGCCGACGTGTGCCGCTATCTGGGCGCCATTCTTCTGGCTATCCACCGGTCCGAAGGAGAGAGGTCGGGATTCTGGGAAACGCCGGAGGGTTTAGAGCGTCGGGCCGCTGAACGAGAGGTATATGCGAATGTGTGCCGTCAGGACGGCCTGAGCTTCGACATGATGGATCTGGATTAGGCTTCGGTGGGTCGTTGGTCGTCTTTCGGCGACCTCGGCCGGAGTTCCCCGTCTACTCGGGTCTCGGCGTTCGGGTATCCTCATCCTCTCGTCTGCTGTCGTCGTTCGCGCGCCCTGTCAAATCGGCCTTCTCTCGTAGGGCGCCCCCGTGGTGGTTCGGACCGTATCGTGTTTTTTTTGTCTATGTATTTGACTTTTTTGTATTCCTTTTCGCTGTCTTGCAATCGATCGATTCATCTTGCGCTCGTTCGTTGTTGTGATGGAGGAAGAAAGAGATTTATTACTGGGGACAGAGGCCCCGCCACAGATTAAGTAGAGCAGATTACGAAAGAGATAAGAGCGGCCCCCAGGGCTCTCGTGCGGAGGGAGGTGTGCCCCATTTCATCAGGCAGAGTGTGCCGGTGGCGCGGGGCGGTCCGAGACGATTCGGACCGGGGTTCGGCCGTACGCGGGGAGGGGCGGTGAGTTGTTGAGGCGTCGGCGCTTTGCGGCGGGCCCGGCGCCATGGGCCGGGCAAGCGTGTTCCATGTGCCGATGGTGCTCGTCCAGGGAGACCCGCCTAGGGGTACCCCACTTCAGGGCGGGCTCCTTTCTCCCGTAGAGGACGCGGTTAAAGACCACGGGTTGGGCTTCGAGAGTGCGCCCGTATAGGTAGGCAAGGGAGGCGATGACGATAGCCACGATCGTAGCCCACGCCGGGAGTGCGATAACGGTGGTAGCGTCCATTCTGTTGCGGGTGTAGGGGGATCGCTTAGATTCTGTCAGACTGCGGGTCGGGCCGTGCAAGGACTTCTCCTAAGAACGCGCGCCCGGAACAGAACAGACGAATAGTCGGGCCCGCAAGTATGGCGGGCGGGGTAGATCGAAACCGAAAGGGCCCGTGAACTCGGTCCCTTGCCGTAGTCGGTGGTCGAAGGTTCGAATCGGGTCGTGTCGGGCCCGATGAGTCGATAGCGTCTCCTCGCACGGAGTAAGGTAGTTCTTCAGACGATCTAAGCGATAGAGTACAGGGTACACTATCGCGCATTATATACGCGGGCCCGCAAAGGGGGTGATCGGACACCCTGGCCTCTCCTCCTCCTCCTCGCTCCCGTTCCTGGCCGCAGAGGGGACGATCGCACATCCCTTGCGGGCCAGGCGCTACTCCTGACCTCCTAGCACTCCTCCCCATTCCCCTGGTGTCGAGTTGGGCTCGGCGACGGCTCGACGCGTCGTTCTCGGTCACGTGCTTCCCACGTGTGCGTTCCTCCCACTGGGGCGCATGTTCCCCGTCGTCACGTGCTGCGTGTTGCGGGCCCGCAATGGCCCGACACCAGCGCCGGAGCGGACGGGCCGGGTCTTATCCGTGACACTCCGAGCGAATTAACAATCGAGTTATAGCAACCTCGACCTCCCAAGCGACCGCACAAGTCCTGGCCACTGACGCGAACCCAGCAGCCGGCCCGTCGCGCCGCTCGCCGAAATCTCCTGTGCGTCAACCCGCGATGCGGAGTAGAAGGAAAGAGAGGCCATTTGATCGGAGATTGCTTCTGGCCCGGTGGAGGAAAGGAGGGGCAATGGCCGTCCTGGTGGAAGGGGAAAAGGTCAGCCACGACGCCAGCCGCAAACGCAGTCGACACATACGCATTCGTGGCCTACACCCTTGACGCAAACACTACTGCGTGGACAGTCCCTGCAGCAACCATCAATGCCTACGACCCAGATGGAACTCAAGTAGTCGAATTCCAAGGCGAGGAGGTGCTGGCGTCACCTGAGACTGTCATGAACTGGCGTGAAGCCTCCGACGCGACGACTCACGTGACCGTTCCCCGAACATCCAAGCCAAGCTCGTCTATCGAATACCTCGAGTCGGATGAATCCTACTCGATTATCGGCAGCGAGACAGAGTCACTTAGCTGTCAGTGTCCCGACCATGATTCCGATGACGAGGAATCTGTCTTTGACCCAGAAAGCTACCAGGCATTGAATGCGCCGGAGGAGGCTGCCGTCCAAGCCCTACAACGTGGTCAGCCATACCCAGGAGACCCTACCGTCGCACAGGAAGACCGATTTGTCGTCTATCGAACTTCCCGAATCTGAGCACGTTCTCCTCGATAACATGCTCGACAAAGATGTCTGTTTCCCCTCTGCACTGATCGACAATCCCGCACCCGATTTCGACATTGCCAAGTGGTATGCGAACCACCTGAGCGATTCTGCTCCGAACGTGAACGTGATGGCAGTCGCGACTTCTCGCCCGTACACGGTTGTCGCTGATTCGGCTGCAACGGATCACTGTTTCTGGCGTCGTGAAGACTTCTCCGAGTATGTGGAGGCGGAAAGCGAGGGCAGCGCTGCTGAGGGATCGAAGTTCAGGATCCTTGGGCGCGGGGTTGTCAAGAAGACATACACGTTCAACGGTCGACGTAAGGAGATTCTTCTCCAAGCGTTGCATACCCCCGATATAGTCTACAACCTCATCTCCGTGTCACGCCTCGACGAGAAGGATTTTGGGGTTGAATTCCGCAAGGGCCGAGCGACGTTCAAGACACCAGAGGGGGAGCCATTTATGGAGGGAAAGCTCGAAGGGGGAATGTATCGTCTGGATTTTGACGATGCCGATGTGACTGCCGCGGCTGCTAGCTCGAGAGAGGCACCGACCGACAGAGAGACGTGGCACCGACGTCTCGGACACATCGGCGAAAGCGGGATGGATGCGTTGCTAAAGGGCGGGCATGTTAACGGCCTGGGTGTGCGGGTTGGCGCCACTCACGGCTTATGTGAAGACTGCCTCGCGGGGAAACACGCTCGCAGGCCCTTCGATGGGGTCCACGAGCCCGAAAAGGCGATTGGGGAGAGGGTGTATATCGACTTGTGGGGGCCAGCGCAACTAGTGGGCATAGGGGGAGCTCGATGGGTCTTTCACGCAGTCGACGGCTTCTGCGGCGGGCCGTGGGCATTCTTTTTGAAAGACAAGACTTCCTCGAGCTCTCTTGACGCGTTCAAGCGGGTAAAGTCGGAGATAGAGACCCAGACTGGGGCCAAAGTGAAGAAGGTGCGGGTTGACGGCGGGCGAGAATGGATCAACGAGGCATGGGATTCGTTCTTGGGCGAGGAGGGAATCATATTGGAGGTGACTACCCCCCATTCGTCAGCCCAGAACGGAGTTGCTGAACGTGGCATACGCACCACGATCTCGTTCGCACGAGCCTTACTCGCAGACTCGGGACTACCCAAGTCTATGTGGCCGAAAGCTGTGGAAGCTACTGCCTACCTCCAATGGTTCCATCCCAAGCGTCGCGCTGGAGGCAAGACCCCGTGGGAAGTCTATCACGGAAGCAAACCGGACATTGCTCACCTCCGTGTTTTCGGCTCGACAGCCTATGCCAAGATAGTGCCAATCTCCGACGCCGGCGGCAAGCTAAATTCCCGATCTGTCAAGTCAGTGATGATCGGGTATAACGGGACGGCTGGCTACCAACTTTGGGACGCCACGAGGCGCCGACTCTTCTCCGCACGCGACGTGGTATTCGACGAGGGCCCAGGTCACTGGTCCCGCGCTCCAGCGGGGGGAGATGGTGACAGCGCTGGAGACACGGGAGATGACGAGGAGGAGATTACACCGCACGTTTTGCTTGGCTCTGATTTGGACGTTACTGACAAGCCTGGTCCCGCGGACGCAGATCTCGTGAAACCGAAGACGCCTGACGATCCCGAATTGCCTCTCGCTTCAGACGCGACAGGGGTACGTCGTTCCGGTCGCACCCAGAGGCCTACACAGGCCATAAACCAGTCGCTCGAATACCAGTCCCATGAAGCAGCGGCGAGAGCTGCGGGCGAGGACTGGACGAACAATCGCAAGCGACCAAGGAGGACGGCGGGCTGCTGCTGCCCTCAATATTTCGACTCTCGCGGTCCCAACGAACTACAAGGATGCTATGCTGCATCCTGAGGTTTGGTTGGCGCCAATGGAGAAGGAGTACGCGTCCCTCGTCGGTCGCGAGGTGTGGGTCCTTGTGGATCTACCCGCCGGAGCGAATGTAATTGACAGCAAATGGGTCTATGCTGTCAAATACGACGCTGACGGTGCGATTATCAAGTGGAAAGCGCGGCTTGTCGCCAAGGGCTTCCAACAAATCGCTGGGGTGGATTTCTTCGAGACATATGCGGGTGTCGTCCGCTATGAATCCCTGCGAATCCTCTGGGCGGTTTGTGTACACGAACCAGGCTGGGTTATGTGGGCAATGGACGTTGTCAGTGCCTATCTCAATGCTGAGATGACAGAGACCGTCTATATGCGCCAACCTGAGGGATTCATCGTCCCGGGGCAAGAGGGGAAAGTCTGTCTCATGTTGCGCTCGCTGTATGGAATGATGCAGTCGGGTCGCAACTGGGCTCATGAACTTAACACCACTCTGACTGCTCTCAAATGGGTTCGGTCGCGCGCTGATCCAGCCGTTTGTATTCGAGAGACTGAGGCCGGGACCTCGATAATGGGAGTTTATACCGATGACATGGACGGCATATCCTCGTCGAGCGCAGCTGCGGAGGAGGCAATATTGGGCATCAAGACGGCGTATGAGGTGACCGAGGTCCCGCGAACGTCGTCCTCGCTTGGAATGACTGTCTCTTATGACGAGCCCAAAGGCATAATTACGGTGTCGTCTCGTCCTTATCTCGAACGGGTACTGACGCGTTATCATATGCTCGACTGCAACCCAAAGTCAACTCCGCTCCCTGTCGGAATAGTCCTCAGCAAGACCCAGGCAGCGTCGACTCCAGCCGAGACTGCTTTCATGGCCGACAAACCATACCGTGAAGCAGTCGGGTCGATACTTCACGCAGCAAACACCACGCGGCCAGACATCGCATACGCAATTAACCGATTGGCTGCGTTCGTCCAAAACCCCGGGCCAGCACACTGGAAGGCTGTCCAACATCTACTCGCTTATCTCAAAGGGGACGCTCGACTACCGTCTGACATACCGACGCGGGACGCCAACGGGTATCAGACCCATTGGCTGGGTAGACGCGGATTACGCGTCAGATGTCGACACACGCGTCGCTCGACATCAGGAGAGGTCTTTCTGATGTCTGGAGGGCCTGTATCTTGGTCCTCGAAGAAACAAGCGACGGTCTCTACCTCAACGACAGAAGCCGAATACGTGGCGCTTTCGCGTGGAGCGAAGCAGCTGTATAGCTTCCTGGACGAGTTGCGGATGACGCAGGACAGACCGGCGCTGGTCAAGACGGACAACATGGGTGCAGCGGCATTGGCCAGAGACGCAAAGGGGCATGCACGCGTCAAACATATCGATGTCCGTGAACACTATATTCGCGAGCGAGTCGAAGCGGGAGAAGTCGCCATCGAACACGTCCCATCTGGCGATAACATAGCCGACATCTTCACCAAGATACTTCCGCGAGATTTGCACCGCGCGCATGTGCGAACGATGGGATTGACGGAGTAGGAGAGTGGAGGCATCGGAGGCGAGGAGGATGGAGCGGGGCGGGGATGCCCGTACGTACACTTGCGGGGGGAGTTTCTGTTCCCTTTCGCTTCTTCTCTTTTCATTTCTATCTGATTACTTATGACCGTCCGCGCCAGGGGGAGTGTTGAGTAGTGGCACGGCTGGCCATATAGCCGCGCGTCTAACGACGCGTACCAACACTGTTATTCCCCCTTGATACCGTCTCACTACCTACCTACCGATCCATTTCATTTTCCCCTCGATCACTTACTTATACTCGACGTATTCCAGGATCGTACCTCAGTCTTGCACCGTAGTGTCCGACTGAGTGCTGTTTCTACAGCTCATTTTCTACGTGTATTAACGGTGTGCCCAGAAACACTAGAACGCTCAAGAAAGGACCCGAGATACAACAAGACCCTTGTCTGGTGGTGATTCCGACTGTCTACACGTACAGTGATGTAGCGTAAGAAGAAAAGAAAAAGGTGACGTCACAAGGTAAACCTCCAGGTTTACAGTTTGTTGTCTACTGTAACAACAGTAGACCCTGAGCACTTACTCCCCCCCACGACACATTCCCGAGTTACGCTCCGCCACCGCGCGCGTGAGGTTACTCAACCCCCTTCCCCCACACCCCCTTCCTACTTCCTTTTCAGGAGAAACCTTGTCACCAGGATCCCACGAACATACATGGATTTTCCCGAACAAAGTCGCTTCCGGATATCTACGTAGGAAAACAATTTTTCCACTTGACAGCACAGATAGCCCTGTACTTAAGTAGTTGGCCATGGGGCTTTTCCCCCAGCTTTGGTATCAACTAGGCACCTGGACCCTCATCCCCTGACAGGCAGAGAAGCCTGGAGAGGGCGTCGTCAACATCATTGTTGAGGCCATACACACGGAGATGTGCAAGGGCCGGGAACGTCAGCCCTTCCGTCCAGCTGCCAAAGGTTCCCCCATTGGCAAAGTTATAGTGGAGCTTGAGAGTGTGGAGGTGGGGTAAGGACACACAGAGGTCCCCCACTCATCCTCACGTTGTGTATGCATGGTAAGTGCTATCAGGTTAATTGAGGTGGGAAGCTGTCAGGGGAACCTCCCTTTTGGCCCCTTCAAGACAACTCCAATTCCGGTCCAACTCCAGTCTTGATTCCGATCCGGCCCTCCATCTCACCTGCATAATCGCCGATCTGTCAACACCTCCCAATGGTTGTCCTGGGACCTGGCCTGCAACACCGTCCAAGCCTTCTTTGCCCGACAGCAGCAGCTACGGACAAGCAGTATATAGTCAGCTCCCTAGCAGGCAGACTCTTAGAGTTTCTTCTCTTTGAATCCTCCCCTGCTAGGTCAGCCTCATCTGTATTTGCTTACCAATGTAATAAGGAGACAAAGAAAATCACTTGGACAGTTTTGGATATATTTTTCTGTAAATAACATTTATACTACAAGAATGTCCAATAAAATCCATATGAGTTATATACAAAAGCTTTCTCCTTCTTTCTCTCTCCCTCATACTAATTCTCTGAAAGTAGATGAAAAAGGTTTTGTAAACTTTTAGGGAAGGGAGGCTGGCCCCTCTTATCCCTAATATGATGATTTGCTCCAGAACTCTTCAGCATATGATAAATTGCAAAATGCTCTGCCTCTGCAGCAATATAAAGTGGAGTTCTACCCATATTGTCCCGGATATTACAGTCTGCATTTGCCTGTAAGAGCAATTGCACAATGTCTGGATAACCTTTCCTGCATGCCTCATGAAGAGGACTAGTACCATCTATATTTGCAATATCATGGTGAGCACCAGCCTTCAGTAACATTTCTACCACCTGTGGCTGATTTGTAGACACTGCAATCTGGAGTGGGGCATCCTGCTCTTTATTTGTTGCATCACAATATGCACCAGCATCATATAGCATCTGTATAAGCTCTGTGTTTCTCTGCCATATAGCTACATGGAAGCAACTTTGGTTTTGGTGATTTCCAAGATTTGGTTGTGCACCAGATTCCAGAAGTATCTTGACAGCCCTTATATTGCCTTTGAACACAGCCCAGAATAGAGGAGTCTTTCCGTCTTGGTCAAGAGCATTGCAGTCTACACCAGCATCTAGTAGAATTTTGATTGCTTCAAATGATTCTACAATTGCAGCTTCATGCAGGGGAGTCCTACCCTTATGATTCCTAATGTTAGGGTTTGCATTAGAGGCTAGCAATAGCTTCATAGGTTCTATACATCTTGTTCTTGCAGCTAAGAGTATAGGTGTACAACCATCGCAATCAATAACATTGCAATGTGCCCCAGCCTTTAGGAGCATGTGGACAATATCTGTAGTTGCTGAGGAATCTTCAAGTTCTACAGCTCCATGAAGTGGACTTTGATGATCTCTAGTAAGCAAATGCACATTGGCACCAGCATTTAATAGCCATTTCACAATGTCATCTTTACCATTTGATGCAGCTATATACAGAGAAGTTCCCTCATAATGTATACAGTTGATATCTGCACCTGCTTTCAGGAGAGCTTTTATAATCTCTATATGATCATGTAAAGATGCATAATGCAGTGCATTATCCAGTCGCTCTCGATCACAATTATCTGCTGAGACAAATGCAAGAAGTATTTCCATTGTATAAACCAGATTAGCTGCACTTGCTATCTTGAAAGGGTCCACTGTATCACCATCAAATGAGTACCATACATTTGATTGCCAGCTTTCTGGTACCTCCTCTATGCTTTCTAAAAAGCTTTGTACTCTTGTCTGGAAGACCTTCTCTGCTTCACCATGCATATGCTCTATGACATACTGACTGTAGTTAAACAGCACATATTTCTGACAGGTTGTGTCATCATATGGTATATGTTTCTCATCAGGATCAGTGTCATCTGCCACATATAACCATTCCAGATATTTTAGTAGAGCAGAAGTGATCTTCACATGCATCCTGGGGAACAATTGTTGTTGTCTTTCCAAAAATTCTTGTACAGTGTAGTGAGCAAGATGTACTATTGAGCTATCATGATCAAGAACTATCAAGCCACAGCAAGACTCTAAAATTGTTTCTGCTGAGATGTATGACATGGGGCCAGGCATAGCATTCTCACACCTATTAATTGCAAGAGCTATTTGCAATTCTTCTAGTGTTAGTTGCCTTTTGGCAAATGTTACCCATCCAAGTATTTCCAGTGCTTGGGCAGTATCTATCTGATCATTTACATATATGCGTTGTAATGTAGCATGATAGTTTTCATCTACATTTGAAGGTAGACTGCATAAGCGTCTTCGAAATTCCTCTAATGTTGGAGACTGTAAGAGGGACTTGAGATGTAGTTTCACAATCAAAAACCTAATCAATTTGAGTGAAAGAGGATCCTGGAATATTCTTTATTACCAACATTTTGTTTGCTTTGAGTTTTAATTGGGCAATCATTGCAGTAGTCAAAGTGTGATCCTGTCGTAAGAATGACTGGAAAGACTGGCTATATCTAATTTCTCTTTTCACATAAGCTTCAATATCCTCATCATGGGCTTGTATGTCAAGGATATGCATGTATGTACCCTGAGGTTGAGCAATATCAGGTCGGCAGGTGATCATGAGCTTGACCTTTCTTCCTAGCCCAAGCATTTGATGCAACAGAGCATATGGTTTATCCAAGTACTCATCCAGGGCATCAAGAATAATATACACAGTTTTATATGGAGAAGCTTGTATTAAGTCTTCTAGAATCTTGATCCATTCTTGTTCTGTGCCTGAAGTGCCCTTGTTTCTATGCTGAGAGTACCGCAATTGCGCAGGTATCAGGGCTTCATCACTAAGAGCTAGGGGTTTCCACAATGCACCTAATATATTTCGGACTGTCTGAGTGGCAGGGTCCTTGTAGTTAATATATGTCCAGGTGACACCAATTTCATTATCTTCACTGGCAGCCCATTGGCTAAGATGTTCAATGACTTTGGAGCTGTCAATCCTGTGAGAACTGTGTTGGATATACTGTATGAAATGAAACTCACACAAGTACAGTTTTGCCTGCACCAGCTATATTTTTTTGTTTTAGAAATTAGCAGCAAGCCAATAACATTAAATACATAAGTTCTCACATATTCCCCGGCACCACAATAATTTGGCACTTCCCGATACCCATCTTTTAAATTTTGGATCCTTGAATAGCCATTGGCCAGCATTTCCTTGAGATTGTGCAGAGATTCTCTCTTGGTCCTTGAATGGATTCACTGGTGAAACCCAATATTGAAACTGCTCATGGTCTATGTAATGGCCAAGTTACATTTTATACAAATAGGATAATGATTTAAAAAAAACTGACCTTGGGGTAAAACATGATGGTTGTTGATCATCCTGCATAGGATACCTATTTTAGCCATAGCCATATTGCTGCTGACCACCCACGTAGTGATTTGGCTGTGAGAAAAGTCCAGGTGAGCTCCCTGTCCATCTCCACCTCGACCAGCAGCACCTGTCTGGCTAGGACCACCAGCTCCTCCATGACCACCTGACTGCACTTGAGTAAGATGTAATGGAAGGTGCCAGTAGATACCGTAGAGATTGTTTATTCGGATTGTGGGCTCTTGATACATTGCAGGTATGCAGTGGTGGTCAGGAGCAAGATAAGCTGCCTTGCGAGTCCTGCATGCTCCGGAAGAATTAGCGTGGGACTGCTTCCGCTCTATGTTCTACCCGCCTTCCATAGAAGACATAGCGTGGGATGTGCGCCAGACTGTTCTTTGCTGGCGCAGAGCAATGTCAGATCAGCAGAGCGCCTCATTGCTCAGATCCCGCCCGAAGTCCGACCGCCTTCCCTTCGGAGTCCGGTGAGCTCAAGTTGCCGGGGCCCAGGCCCCTGGGCCCGGGGTGCTTCTTTGTCTCCAGTGGGACGGTCCAGACGTTCGCGCTGGCTAGTCCAACTGGAAGTCTTCCCGCCTTGAACCTTGTTCGAGTCGCCGCGACTAGTGCTTGCCGCCGCCGCACGTAGAGCCCCTCATGATCAGCTTAGGGGGTGTGAAACAACCTACCGAAGACATCTACCGTTAGCGGTGCGAATCCTTCTATCACTGGCACGGCGCCCCAGCCCGCGAACTGCGCTGCAGCAATGACGCTGTCGGTGAGATAGAAGCCGCCGGGCACCTCGCGCAGGCCGGGGCAGCGGGCGACGATGTGCTCCATGGCCAGGACGTCACGGTCGGCGGCCGCGAGCGGCCAGGACGGCGGCCGGTTGGGATATGCGATCAACATGGCACCTACCATCTAAGTATGGACGCGCCGTGCGACAGGCATGAGCGGGAGGCGGGAGCATCATCGCGGGCTCCGTAATCGCCGTAACTTCGAAGATCTCGCGTTCCAGGTCCTCTGAAATATGGGCCAGGGGATCGTTGCCAACGCCGATCATGGTGGGCGGAGGCAAGATGAGAAGCACAGCCCCACTTTTCCCCGGGCTAGCCAGTGGCATCCACCGTGACGCCTTCAATCGCGAAAACACAGTGTAAACATGATACAACTCGAACACCCAAAACACTACAAATGCAGATAGCCAATTATAAATACACAGTTTCGACAGCTCACTCCAGTTGCCCTTCCGCCACATCAGCTTGCCAACGCCGCGATCCTTACGCTAGATCTAGACGGACCGGAAGTTCGGCACGGAGCGCGCCGCGCGCAGCGGCGTCACATTCTGCCGCGACTTGGACCCTGTCACAAGCTTCAACGGCGGCGTCGGCAGCGCGCGGCTCTGGCTTTGCGGTCTCGGCGCACTCGCCTGCAGCGACGGCGTCGACGTGATTTGGCTCGTCTCGGTGAGCACCTCCTCCAGCGCCACGTGCAGCGCCGCGATGTCGTGGTTGACGAGCTGCCCCAGCGACGACACGCGGACTGGGTACTTGCGCCGGACGCCCAGGTTGGCGCTCACGTGCTCCGAGTCGTCGGTCCGGGCACTCGCAGGCGGCACCACGGGCTCGTAGGCCAGCCCGCGCGCTCTGAGCGCCGCGTTGACGTACAGCGCCTCGCGCACCGGCTCGTCCAACTCGGCGAGCTCCTCTGCGCCGGTCGCCGCGCCGAACGCCGCGGGCGAGATGCTCTCGCGCAGCCGGAACTGGTCGCCCCAGGATGAATTGCTTGTGCGCGCCTTGCGAGGACGCTGGTCCGTCCCGCGGAAGCCGCCCGCCGGCCCCGGCCCGGGCGCCACCGCCTCCTCCGGGACGGCGCCGAAGACGAAGACGGGCAGGGTCGCGTGGCGCCGCAGACCAAACGCGCGCCACGTGTGCGGGGACTCTGCGCGCATGCCGCCGTCCGAGTGGGCGTGCACGTGAGTCTTGCTAATGCCGTCGGGGGCGGGGCCAGGGCTGTGCTGCACGGCGCGGAGGGGGAGGGCGTCGTCGACGGTGCACGCGCGGCGCCGCGGGCGGAACGCGAGGGCCGCGCGGATACTCGCCGCGCGGGACGTCCCGAGGAAGACGCTCCGCGTCGCGTGCGGGAACAGCCGGCGTGCACGCGTCCCGGGGCTGCTGCTGGGTGGCAGCCCGTCCTCGGCCGGTCCCGCTCCCGGTCCGAGAAGCGGCGCGCGGTCGTCCTCGTCGTCGTAGTCGAGCCCGTGGCAGGCTATCTCCAGCGGCGAGCTCAGGAACGCCGGCCCGCTGTCGAGGGGCGAGTCGCGCGGGGACGCGGGCAGCACGTGTGAGCTCTGGTACGAGCACGAGAGCGCGGTCGCGGGGCTCGGGCACAGCGCGACGCCCGCGAAGTCCAGCGCCAGCGCCTCGGGGCCGGGGTGCGGCGCCGTCGCGACGGAGAGCGGCGGGCTGCGCGGCGGGTATGCGTACGGCATCGGGATTGTGGTCAGAAAATTCGTCCTCAGCCGCGGGCTGAATAGCAGCAGGGCTGCAAAGCAGGGAAGGGGATCCGCGGGAGCACTAGCACTCTCCCAGCCAGAGCCCGCAGCTTTACATTGCGCGCAGGCTGGCAACGCACATCAGCATCTGTTCATCCGCGCAGGGACTGTATCAGCGGCGTTGATCATCGCGATCATGATGCGGGCCCGTGCATCGCCCAACGCGACGCAGTCCCGCTGCCACAACGGGCGATGGTGGGAGCAAGAAGCACGCCCCCACAGTGCCGGGCACAGCTTCGCTGATGCAGCGGCTCTGACCCGTGTGCATCAGGAAAAACCTCCTCCCAGGGCCCTCCCCCAGTAATTTGGGCTCATTGTGGGTAATGTATACTACTTTAAAATATGTTAGCCCATTTTACCGCTATTACATCTTAGAACATCTATTACCTTTTTTACCTGACCCCCCCAACTATCATCAGTGATGTCCTTAGGCTTTTAGGCCCTAGCCATTTAGTGCCCTAAGAGGCCCTAAAATCAGGGCCTAAGCTCGACTCCAATCTTTCATAGGGCCTATTTAGGACCTAAAATCTATCTTATCTTATCTATTTGACTACTAGCATCAGGTTCAATGACTTATGTTGCTCATAATACAGGTTTTCTTCTCTCCTTTGCTGAGGGGTCCAAAATTGGTCCAGCTGAAGCTTGCTAAACTTTTGCAGAAGTATATATGTTATCTTTCCAGCTAATGTACCCAGAGATCAGAAAGCAAATTGAAGATTGAATACACAAGGAATATCAGATGGCTGATATCCCATTCCACAGAGAATATAATCATGATCAATAACTACTTAAATATATGTCTCTTTTCTTGGTCACTAGGGCCTATGACAATGGACCTAAATTAGGCCCTTGGCACCTAATAGGCCCTAAATCATCTGGAAGGTCAATTTAGGGGACCTAAGTGCATCACTGACTATCATAAACTTTTTTACACCAGATTACATTAGTTTACATCTTATTACCTCTATGTTCAAACCTAATCTTAACTCATTTTTGGCATACTTCATATTAGGTTGTTATATCCGTGCCGACTCTGGCAATCATTCTGTATTTGGTTTTTACACAATGAAGATTTACTGAGCATTGTTAGGATATAAGCTGGCTTTATACAAGGTTCATGGGTCTGAGGCTGACATATAAGTTATATTATGCTAGAGTCATAATAATAATATTGTAATATTGTAATATTGTAATATTGTAATATAATATGAAATAATATAATATTCCTTCTGGCCTCCCAGGCATAATATAATAATAGTTGATATAATAATAAATCACAATATAATTAAGTATTATATCTGTGCCAACTTCAGTGTTTGTGTCACGGATAAGACCCGGCCCGTCCGCTCCGGGCGCTGGTGTCGGGCCATCGCAGGCCCGTTACCCCGTAGCACGCAGCACGTGATGATGGGGAACATGCGCCCCAGTAGGAGGAACGCACACGTGGGAAGCACGTGACCGAGAACGACGCGTCGAGCCATCGCCGAGCCCAACTCGACACAAGGGGACTGGGGAGGAGTGCTAGGAGGTTAGGAGTAGCGCCTGGCCCGCAAGGGATGTACGATTGTCCCCTCTGCGGCCAGGAACGAGAACGAGGAGGAGGAGGAGAGGCCAGGGTGTCCGATCACCCCCTTTGCGGGCCCGCGTATATAAGGTGCGATAGTGTACCCTGTACTCTATCGCTTAGATCGTCTAAAGAACTACCTTACTCCGTGCAAGGAGACGTTATCGACTCATCGGGCCGACACGACCCGATTCGAACCTTCGACCACCGACCACGGCAAGGGACCGAGTTCACGGGCCCTTTCGGTTTCGATCTACCCTGCCCGCCGTACCTGCGGGCCTGACTATCCGTCTGTTCTGTTCCGGGCGCGCGTTCTTAGGAGAGGTCCTTACACGGCCCGACCCGCAGTCTGACAGTTTGATTCTGAAATCCGATTCCGGTATTTGGTTTTTACGTAATGATGAATTACTGAGCATTTCCAATTATGCCGACTTATAATCTATGCAATCATCTATGCCTTATTCCTCATATGCAACTCCCTGACGACTTTACTGGTCCTTGTTCGAATCTCGTTACTTACTTTGTTATTCCCTTATTCCATTTCCATTACTTCTCATACTTTGATGTATTGCTACGTACTTCAGTTTGTAAATTAACGTTGCTGGTCTCTATTCCTAGTGTCGTCTTGACTTTGCTCTTCTCTCTTGTCTTCTTGTGGTCAACTGGAAGCCCTGGTCTGTCAGGGGATGAGGGTCCAGGTGCCTAGTTGATACCAAAGCCGGGGGAACAGCCCCACGGCCAACTACTTAAGTACAGGGCTATCTGCGCACGGACCAGTCACGTGATCAGTCACAGCTGTCACATCACATGCTCCCCTTACACCAACCCCTCCTCAAGATCCGTCGCCTCGACGGATAGGCGGAGTGTAGGTGTGATGCAACGCGAATTCGGGGGAGCTCTGCTCCAAAGAAGTCGAAAGGAAAAGAGTAACGGAAACAGCTCTGTGCGGAAACCCGCGTTAGCCGTAGAGAGTGTATAGTGTACAAGAAGTCGGGTCACGCTGAACCGACGTAGGGGAATACAGTAGTAGACATACAGGCGAGCGGAGCGAGCCGCGGTGAACGACGAGATGGGACGAGAAGCAAGAATTGATTTATTCACGTGACCCGCACGTGGGAGTAAAGCCCACACGCGGATATACTAGCTGCAGTATCGTACGTTCTACTTAATATATGCATAGTCCAGATTACCGTATCGTCACAGAGCCCCCCAACGCACGAGATTGCATCTAGTCTGACATCACCGAGCCCAACGACATGCTATCTTCGTCGTCCCCAGCTCGATCCGCCTCTAGCGCGGCTTGCTCGCGAGCTCTCCACTCCCGCATGATGACGTCCTTGTCCAGCTTGTGCTGTACATCCCGCTTCCTACGCCGTTCCAGCTTCTCCAATCTGAGCCGCTCCTGTCGTGCCAAGCGCCTGGTTTCCCTGCGGCTTGTGACTTGGCCTGCGTCCTGCCCCATTCTAGTCAACAAGGGCAGAGGAGCTCTCTCCAACAGCGGGGGACCCCACTGCATGCGTCTCAGCAACGCGGGGGGCTCGCCTCGAGTCGCTCCTATCATCCTTTGGAGCAGAACTGGCTCGTCTGCGTAGGCCACGGAGCTTATACGGCCCACTAGCGAACTGTCATCCGGAGCTAGGGCCGTAGTTGGGGCCGCAACCGTAGCCACGGCCGTAGCCGCAGCCGTAGCCGTAGCCGTGGCCTGTGCCGTGGCCGGGGCCGGGGCCGGGGCCGGGGCCGGGGCGGTTGGAACCGGGGTTGTGGCCGAAGCCGGGAACGGGTTTGACGTGGGCTCGAACGACGGTCCACGTTCTTGCCCTTCGACAGCCGCGGTGGAGGTGCTAGGTTGTGGCACAGACGGCGGCACAGAGGAACCGGTACCTCGAGTCGTGACTGAGTCTTGGGGCATTGCCAGTTCTATCTCGTGGCGTACGGCGGCCAACTCTCTTAATTGGTCCCACGTCTGCGTAGCTCTAGACCTCGCGAGCAGCCAAGCCGCATCGTCCACCAGAGAAACTGCGGCGTCTGGCCATTTAGCCCTCAACTCCGGGACTGCACGGGCAGCATCCGCGTCTGTATAGAAGTGGAAGGAGATTCTCCAGGGTAGCAACGCCACTTCCCGGGGCATGATTCCTTTTCCCCTCAGTTCCCTGGTCGTTGGCGACGTCCACGCCGCTCTTGCTGAAGGGAAGTCGTCCAATCTGTCCACTTCGACAGCATCGTGATGCGGCAGCGCTACGGGGGTAAAGACACTCCCCGACCTGGCGGAACGCCTCCGTGTGAGATGAAGGGTATCGCTCTTTGCCCTTGCCCTTTCCTTCCGGGGCCCGCATGGGGCCCGTTTGTTCGCGGGCTGACGACGGGAACCCGTCTAACGGCGATAACTCCTCTTTCCTTGGAGTCCTGGGTCTCAAGCCTACGTCTCTGGAGTCTGGCTTGGCCGTGAAGTACATCCATGAAGAAGGTCTAGTGGGTTTCCAGCCCCGATGGCCATCCAACTCGAAGAAAAACATAGGAGGCACCGGCATCCCGAACGTCTTTGCTTCTACTACTCCTGGGGGAATAGCGTAGTCCGGGATCATCAAAGAACGACCCAGTTCCCGGTCGAAGTATATATCCATCCCGGAGAAACTGGTCGAAGACTTCTTCCCGACACGGAACATCGCCAGGCCCTCCTTGTATCGACGCGCTCGGTAACGGTCGGGCTTCGCAGATCCCCCCAATTTACGCATGCTTCGGACCTCTGGGGGAACCACCCAAGAAGTTCTTCCTTCGAATAAGGTCCTCTTCTGTCTTTCCGTAGGGAGAAAGCGAGCGTCCATGGGTGTTTCGGGAGAGCCTTCCCCGTAGTCGCTAGCGTCGGATCCTATATCGTCATCCTCCGATACTTGGTCGTCCTGGTCTAGCGCAAATCGCTTTCCAATAGACAAACCTGCGGGAGACGTTGCTTGACGCTTTCGAGGAATGGGATCGGGGTACCGTGCTGCAAACGACGGGACGTATGGCTGGAAATTTGATAACGCCTTAGCACTTTCCCCTGCGTCCATCTTGGGAGCTGGGCCGAAGTAGTCTGAGCCGATGACCTCGAACGGCAGGGGCGACAACTCATCGTAATTGGCTGCGACGAGATACATGTTCTCCCAAAGATCCTTCTTTGTTTGAGTATTCTCCAACGCTGACTGGTATACCGTGTGCCGTTGTCTGATTGAGGCGACGCTTGTGGAGGGAACCCTCCCTGCGACATAGCACGGTATTCTGAGCCTCAACAAACGGCGGATAGCGTCTGGGGACGCGCCATTAACCCAACAACCTAGGAACTTCTCCCTGGCTGGTTCAAACGAGTCGTCCTTCTCATTGTGAGAAGTATCCCCGTACTCAGCTTCGGCTCTAACCCAAGTGACCCAGGCCTCCCGGAAGCGCAAGCGACGCTGTAGTTCCACGAAGTCGTCCACGGATTCCGGCCAATTACGGGCCGACTTCAGTCGCGAAATTAACGGTTCGACCTCGTCTAGTGGAGAGCACTCCAAGGCTCCGTGGACTTTGCTGAGCACAGCTCCCAACACAGCTTTGTCCGTGTTGATAGCTTCTTTAACGGCTCTCAACCTCGCAGCGGCCTTCTCGGTTATACGGCCCGCTTCCTGGTTCGCCTCCATCCAGAACTCCGTCAATGGCGCGTAGGCCGCGTAGTAGCGATCATCCGTTGAAACGGCGGAAACCCGCCTCACGAACGGAGCATACGGCGGGGCGGTTCCCAGATATTGCGGGCATACCGAGGCGTCGAATCGTCCCAACGAGCCATCATACCGCCGGTATATATATTGTACTTGGAGATTGCGAGCTTCCGCGACGGGTTCGGGAGGCCGGGTAAGAATACTTGCTGTATCGAGTTAGGGGACCAAAGCTCCAGAAGACCGCCGTCGTCTTGCACGTAACGGGAGGACACGACTTTCTGGTTGATTGCGAGACTCAGGCTGGTGTTGAGGGAAGACGTCGGTTGAAATCCCGAACGCAGAGATAGATGCGGGCTCGCGTACTTCACGGAGGCGGGGAATGTTGTTGTCTTTTGGCTCTTGGAGGTTCTCGACATAGTGGGAGGAAGGACGAAGAAGTTTTCAGACTTCCTTGATCCGTGATCGACACGTGGCTCTTAGTTTCCCATGTCAATCATTCTCACGAATGATCCAGGTTATGAACGCGTAAATACTCCCGTTTTAACGCTGGGGCATTACGCAGATCATACTCGGAGACCCAAGAGTCATCCGCTGGGCCGTATCCCTCCCAACGGATCAGAAACATTCTCTGGCTGCCGCTTTTCCGAGGCTTGATTCTGTGCCCGAGAATGGCCTCGACAACATATTCCTGGGACGCCTGTAGGTATTCCCTCGTATCAGGCAAGGTAGTGCGTTTACCCGACTCGTCCTTGGGGGCGTGGTACTTTCTGAGGTGTTCGATATTAAATACTGGGTGCATGCTGTACGTATCCGGTAACCGCAAGCGGTATACAACTGGATTGATCTTCTCCAGTACTTCAAAAGGGCCAATAGTGCGCTGCACTAGCTTGCGTCCGGTGCCTTCCACATCGACTAGCTCCAGAGAGTGTGGATTCACCAGCACCAGGTCGCCCTCTTGAATATCATCTACCGGTCTACGGTTCTTATTATAAGATTTAGCTTGTCTCTCCTGAGCAAGTATTAAAGCGTCTCGCGCTGCTTGTCGGTGTTCCTCCAGGGTTTCCGAAAAGTCCTGCCCTTTCTGACTCGGCATGAAAGGACGAGCTACGGGATCTTCCGAAGGGACTAACAGTCCCGCGTAGGATCGAGGATGGTACCCCATCAGTAGAAAACTAGGCGCGAACCCAGTAGAACCGTGTACATTATTATTATAGGCAAAATTAAGTTCTCCTAACCACCGGGACCAGGAGGATCGATCCGAAGCAACATAAGCGCGCAACATCTGTTCTATATGTGAATTGAGAACTTCCGTTTGGCCGTCTGTTTGGGGATGATGCGCGGAAGAGAGCGCCATTACGGCTCCGTATTGCAAGCATACAGATTTCCAGAAGGCTGTGGCCCATCTCTTGTCTCGATCGGCAATGATGCGTTCAGGCATTCCGAAGCGATTGACTATGTGATCTATGAACAATTTCGCAAATCCTTCCTGGGATAGGTTGGTGTGAGTGGGCACGAATATCGCGAACTTAGTGAGTTTATCGACCAGCACTAAAATAGCGTTGAATTTCTCAGGGCCTGATGGAGGGAGTCCAGTGATCAAGTCCAAGGAGACAGTAGCGAAGGGACGTGAAGGAACGTGAGCAGGTCTCAGACCACCCATTTTCCGGCGATGATCACTCTTTATCTTCTGACAAACGTCGCAGGTCTTTGTGAATTCCTCGGCGTCAGTGCGCATAGACGGCCAGAAGAACAGATCTCTGAGTCGGTGTATCAGCTTTGAGTAGCCGGCATGGGCTGTCTCGTGCAGGGACTCGTGAATCCACTGAAGGACAAAAGGAACTTTTGAACGCGGGATGCAAAGACGAGTTTTCCAGTCTGCGTCAACGAAATACAGCAATCCTTCCCTCCCCTTCTGGAATCGCGAAGGTGTAAGCTCCAGGTCGGCATGTCCTAGTTCCTCTACGTATTTATGCTTGAAATACGGATCTTTGCGGTACCCCGCAGCGAATTCTTCAGCGAACCCCGGAGCCATGGATATCAACAAGTGTGCTCGACTGTTCCAATCCTCGTCGTGCTGCATTACACGCTCTTTAACTCCTACGGGGTATGTCCAATGATCCCCCCCAGGGAAGGGCAAGGGCTCCGGATCTTCGGAACCCTCGGGCCTATCACTCATCTCCTCACCAAGGGCATCGGCTGCAGGAGGTAGCGCCGCGGGTGGTTTGGGCGCAGGGTTCCTGCTCTGGCTACGTGTGGCAACCGCGGTATCCCGCTCCACTAATTGATCCCACCATTCAGCACTGAAAGACGCTTTCTGAGCCTTGGCATAAGCACCCTGATTCTCCCAACGCTGAGCCTGATCCTGCTTGTCCTCATCAGGAATTATCGTGGGCTCTAGATCCGACTGAGGGGAGTCATGGGGAGGCACGCGGGGTAAACGGGACAAGGGGTCCACATTGGAGTGGATACGACCCGGACGGTGCACGATCCTTAATCCCGGGTACGCTGCAAACACTGCCCCCCACGCAGCAAGCCGTCGATTTGCGTTCTCATAAACGCGAGCCCATTGAAGAGCGGCATGATCCGTAACCAAGATAATCTCTTCGCCCTCAATGAATGGCTGAAAGCGAACCAGTGCCTCTTTTGCCCCCAGGGCTTCCCTTTCTGTCGCGCTGTAGTTCCTTTCCGGTGGCTTAAGGGTGCGGCTCCAATAGCTGATAACCCTCTCGACATGCACAGTAGAATCGTCCATCATTTCCCCCCAGACGTCCAGAGTCTTGGCTTCGTTAACCTCCTTGACCAGGGTCGGATACAGCTTTGGTATCGGCTCCTTCTCTGCCCAAGCTCTAGCCAGTCTCTCATAAGTGGAGGTACCCCTCAAGTCTCGAACAAGGATAGGTTGGATTTGCTGCAGGCTAGCGCCTAGGGCTACATCAGATGCATCTGTATACAACCGATAAGGCACTCCTTGCATGGGATGTCCTAGCACCGGTGCCTGCGACAAGGCATCCTTAGCACCGCGGAAGGCGACCTCGTGTTCCGCTCTCCATTCCCATCTGGCCCCCTTTGTCAACAGGGCAAACAAAGGCTTGACAATGAACGCATAGGACGGAATGTATGCAGAGAAGTAGTTGATCATTCCCAGAAACTTCTGAAGTTCATTCACTGAGGATGGGCGAGCCAACTCCTGTATCGCTGCCACTTTCTCCTTATGTGTCGACAGTCCCAACCTGGAAACCTTTTGTCCAAGCAGCAGGATGGAAGTGTACCCAATGAAGCACTTCTTGGGTTCCAAAGTAATACCGGCATCCCGTATAGCTCCCAAGACCTTGTCAAGATGTACCAGATGTTCTTCCCAATCCTTGGAGAAAACTACGATGTCATCGACATATACTAGAGCAAATAGCCATAGAAATGGGGATAGCACTCCCTGCATTATCCTCTGGAAGATAGATGGTCCATTCCGCAACCCAAAGGGCATCCGACGGAACTGCCACAGGCCCCGATGCGAACAGAAAGCTGATTTCGGCCTGTCCTCCTCCGCGATCTCCACCTGGTTGAATCCGGCCAAAGCGTCAAAGGAGGACAGCGCCTGTGCACCGGATAAGGCTTGAATAATGTCTGATTGGCGGGGTATAGGAAATTCATCTGCCACTGTATTGGCGTTAAGCTTGCGGTAGTCCACTGCAAGGCGAGGTTTGCCATTGCGGAATACGACCACACAAGGGGCTCCCCACGGGCTGGTGGAGGGTTCGATCACCTCCCGCTCAAACCACAGATCCATCTGTTTGTCAATTGTCTCCCTCTTCAGTGCGTTGATAGCATACATAGGCAGGGACACGGGCTGCGTGCCGTCTTTCACCGGAATGGTTGCTTTCTCCTTGACGTGACCTAATCGGCCCCCGATCCCAAAAGCATCAATGTTCCTTTGCAGTACCTCTTTTAGTCTGGGTACTACATCAGCGGGGATGTCGGGGCCTAACTGGACTGCTTCAGCGATGTCTGTATCTATGGGGATCGCCTCAGGATCTGGAACGGCTGTCGTTTTCGGTCCCCAAAGTTCGTCGTCTGAAGGATCCCCTTCGTGATCGCTACTCTCAACTTTGGCGGCCGTCTTGAGATTGAGCTTGATGACTTTCTTCAATACTTCAGCTGTGCCCGCAAACCGTTCCCACTTCTCAAGAGATTCGGGTTTGTCTGCATACGAATCAAGATCTCGTAAGACTCCGACAATATCACCGGCTCGGATGAACCATGGACGAGAACTGGTATTCGCAACTGGCAGCAACGGTAGAGTCGCGGAGATGATAGTGGAAGGAGCAGCCATCACGCTACCATCTTCCATAGTCAAGAGTGTCTTCTCAACTAGCCATTCCTCTTTCCCTTCAAAGGCGCCTGATATCTTGACATTGTGTACAGCACCGGCAGCTATGAGAACGTCCTCCTTGGGCACCACTGGAGATCCATCCGATTGGTTACTGAGCAGGGAATGAGATGATGAGGCTGCATGCGCCTGCTTGAAAGCTGATGCTAAATGTGCATGCTCTAGCTGGAAACCCAGATTGACGTCCTGCGCTGACGAGGCAGGGACCACGTGACGCGTGTTCCCCACAAGCATTTCACTCTCTCTGTTCGCGTGGCGGCGAATGCCAACTTCGTAAGCCGTCTGAAAATCTTCCCCGAGAAGCAAAGGAACGTGCATGTCTCGACACCCCATATGGCCCATTCTATGCAAAAGATGTGGGCCACTGCCCAAGGGGGTAATGCAAAAGATGTGGGCTGTAACGCGAAAGATGTTGCCTGCCTTATATGGGACCGGGGGCAGCCAGGAAAATGCACCTATTGATCACATCAGCCAGAAAAAATGGACCTATTGATTGCATCAACCAGAAAAATAAATCTATCAATCAGATCAGCAGAAAACTACACCCAGTGATCACATCAATACAATTTTCGGGCTAATGGCTGCATTGGGCTGCTATTTAATCTACATAATCACGTGCATTGCTAGTCATCCATTTCTCCGGTCAGTAACAGCTCCTCGTCGCTCAAATTCCCTTTATCATCATCAATATCATCCCGCTCAATTACCCCATCCATATCTATCTCTCCATCATCGCCATCGGTTGCGCCGGCTTCGAATCCCACCCAAACACTTAGTTCCTCGAAGTCTCTTCCTCGACGAGTGCCCTTCTTGAGCTTGGGTTGGGTACGAATCACCTCCGCCCTTCGAGACAAAACTTTGTACATGTTGGAGTGTTGGACCGCGTAGGCTATCAGGCCCTCGGCGTCTGCGACAGGAATGGACCCAATGCGGACACTCTTGGCTCGCTCAGCCCAAACCCGCTCCTCGTAGGCAAAAGATTCCGGAAGCCGGCGCCATTCTTCCTGCAGCAGTAAGACCTCTTCATCCCATCGCCGTACTCGAGCATACGCTTTTGCCCACTCAATTCGTAGAGCTGCAATAAAAGGTTAGAAATTGCTCACGATTGATAGAGCAAAAAACGGACCTTCCTCGACTTCCATGTCAGAACCTGTTTTGCCAGCTAGGGTCCATATCCAGGACACAACCCTCTTGCTCTCCCCAGATCGAATCGCACCACCTTTCGGGGCAGGCATTTTCTTCGTGGATTTCTTCGCCACAGCCGGGGTTACAAATACGTCGTCTCCATCTCCATCGGAATCCTCCTGTTGCACACGATGAATATTCAGGGGAGTGATACCCACTGCGCGTAACTCTCGTTCTTCCCGAGCACGACGAGCCTCAGCCTTTTGGCCCTTGGCGTGCTTCTTGACCAACTCCTCCAAGTCTTCAAGGCATCTGATGTCTTCCTTGCACAGTCGTCTCCAACCCACTTCCTTCTCGTTCCCATCCGCAATCAGCACTAACGCCAGCCAAGCCGCTTGGTATTTCTTCGAGTAGAACAAGACTTTGTTCTCGTTTCGAGCGACCAACGCCCTCGACCGTGTGTTCATCGTCTGATTCCGCGAGTGATTCGTCTTATATAGCAGGAGACGATATTTGACCAGCAGCTGGTTGCGAAGCCCTACCAAAGCTGCGCGACACTGAGAGTGCCGCAATTCCTTTTCGATCTCGACTAACCCGTCGACACAGCCTCCATTCTTCCGCTCCAAGCTCGTTAAGGCTGAAGGTGGTAGCAAGGGAATGTCTTCAGGTAGAGCATCTTCGGAGATTTTGAGCTCCTTGAGCTGCTGTAACGACGCAGGCATATACGTTGCTTGAAGTTGGCGAACCTTGGCGATGCGTTTGTTAAGCGCTCGACGAAGGCTACGAAGACTGATCTTCATCGTTGTCGATTTTGCTTTCTTGAGCTCGGCCAGACCTGCAATGCAACGCCTGTCTTGCGATGAGTTTCAATGCAAGCTTTAATGTAAGGGCAACCCCGGAGGTCTGAGATCAAGGTCCTAGCAGGGGAGGATCCAAAGCGTGAACATTGGTAAGCAAATACAAATGAAGCTGACCTAGCAGGGGAGGATCCAAAGAGAAGAAACTCTAAGGGTCCGCCTGCTAGGGAGCTGACTATATACTGCTTGTCCGTAGCTGCCGCTGTCGGGCACAGAAGGCTTGGGCGGCGTCGCAGGCAAGGTCCCAGGGCGACCGTTGGGAGGGCGTTGACGGATCGGTGATTGTGCGGGCGAGATGGAGGGCCGGACCGGAGACGGAACCGGAGTCGGACCGGAATCGGAGGCGTCTCCGAGGGGCCAAAAGGGAGGTTCCCCTGACATCACCCCCCCCTTTGAATGCGGCGTCCCGACGCATAGACCGGAACGGAATCGAGTCGAAGGTCGCAGAGGCGATGTGCCGTGGTTTGCCAGGGTACTTACGGTAGAACTCCGCGATTTTCTCCGGGGCGAAGACGCGGTCGAAGCGGACCCACTGGTCGTGCGACGCGTCGTAGCCTTTCCATCTGATGAAGTAATTCAGCCGTTTATACCTCACCCTTGCCTCCAAGATTTCCTCTACTTCCCACTCCGGGACTCCGTCCTCGAGGTCCGGAGGGGGCTGGTCGTAGCCGGGGCGTCCGTCGAAGGGGTCGTCCTGGGCGAGCTCGAGCTTGACGACGGGGAAGACCGGGTGGAGCTTCGAGTAGCGCGGAGGAAGGTCGAGCTTGTAGGCACCTTTGCTGATCTCTGCGACTATCTTGAACGGTCCAAGGCGGCGATGGGAGAACTTTTCCGAGGGGCGAGTCGTCCTGATGTCAGAGGCATCTAGCCAAACACGGTCGCCAACCTTAAACTCCGGAGACAGAGTGCGTCTCCGGTCGTAGTAGCGCTTGTACTCCTCTTTGGCCTTAGTGAGCGCGGCCTTGGCTTCAGCAACACCAGTGGCGATCCGGTCGCGGAACTCATTCACAGACTCCATAGCGGAACGGACTCCGGGTTCGAAGCCCATGCGCGGAAGCCGTCCCGTGTCCGTCATGAAGGGGACTTGCTGCGTGGAGGAGTGAACATGGTTGTTGTAAGCAAACTCCCGGCCGGAATCAACTCATCCCAGTCGTCCTGCTGATAGTTGGTGAAGATCCGCAGGTATTGCTCCAACTCCTGGTTGACGCGCTCTGTCTGACCGTCCGTCTGTGGATGATACGCGGTGGACGTGGCTGGCTTGATGCCGATTAGACGCCAGAGTTCTCGGGTGAAGTCCGCGATGAACTGTGAGCCACGGTCGGAGACGTACTTCTCCGGAGTCCCGTGATGGCGCCAGACATTCCGGTAGTAGAGGCGGGCTGCTCCTACTGCGTCGACGGTGGTGTGACACTCGGAGAAGTGGGCTCGCTTCCCGAGGGTGTCCACGATGACCATGATCGCGTCGTACCCATGGGCCTCGGGGAGCTCGACGATGAAGTCGACGGAGACGGTATGCCAGCGCTCCGGGGGCGTTTCCGTCGGGTGTAGCTCTCCGTGGGGCAGTCTCCGGAGCGCCTTGGTGCGACAGCACAAGTCGCAGGTCGCGACGTACCGGCCAATATGGCGAGACATCTGAGGCCACCAGTAGTTCCGGGAGACCAACTCCAGGGTCTTGAAACGACCTGCGTGTCCGGCGACTCGGGTGTCATGGCAGAGCTCGATGATGCGTCTCCGGAGGTCCTTGTCCTTTGGTACAACAATCTTTCCCCGGAAATGGAGAAGACCGCCGGAGACGGCCCACTCGTCAGACCGCGAAGAGGGGGGGCCTCGAGCTTGACCTTGGACCTTCAGAAGTTGCCGGGCCGCTAGTGCGACGGGCTCCTCCAGGTCAGGCTCACCGGAGAGGGCATCACGAATGTCGCGGAGGAGTTCAGAGCCGGGACCGGAAACGGAAACGCCCTCGAGTGCGCGGACGTGGAAGAGTTCAGGCTGCAGAAGGACGACATCGGAGTTGTCGGAATCGACTCCGTGGTCGGGTCTCCGAGAGAGGGCGTCAGGTCGGCCCATGTCGCGGCCGGGCTTGTGGTGCAGCGTGAAGTCGAACCGGGAGAGGTAGAGGGACCAGCGGGCCTGTCTCCGGTTGAGGTGCTGCGTCTTCCTGAAGTACTCCAAATTCTTATGGTCAGTCCAAATCTCGACAGGGTGCGCAGCGCCCTCGAGGAAGTGTCTATACTCCTCGAGTGCGCGGATGATCGCGAGCATCTCCTTGTCGTGGATTTCGTAGTTGCGCTGGACATCATTTAAGCTTTTGGAATAGAATGCTACAGGGTGCCACTTCCCGTCCGGGGCGGATTGTGAAAGAACCGCCCCGTCGCATAATCAGAGCTGTCCGCCTTGAGTCGGAAAGGCCGTGCGTCGTCCGGAATCGCCAGGACCGGTTCCGAGGTGACCGCGTCCTTGATTGCTTGGAACGCGGAGGCCTCCGCGTCGCCCCAAGTCCATTGCTGGTCCTTCTTGGTGAGCGCAAAGAGAGGACGCGAGGGCCGAGAAGTCCCGAATGAACCTGCGGTAGAAATTAGCGAACCCAAGGAACTGTTGAACATCCTTCTTGTTGTCCGGAGTCGGCCAAGCGGAGACGCCTGCGACCTTGACGGGGTCCATTTCGACGTGGTTGTGGGAGATGATGACTCCGAGGTATTCGATTGACGATTTTTTGAAGTCGCACTTCTCCGCTCGGAGGTACAACTTATGCTCCCGGAGTCGGCGTAAGACCTCCTGGACGATCTGTCGGTGTTTCCGGAGGTCGGAATGGGCGATCAGGATGTCGTCCAGGTAGATCATGACGTCTCCGGAAAGGATGAGGTCCTGGAAAATGTCATTCATCATCGTTTGGAACGTCGCGGGAGAGTTTGTCAGGCCGAAATACATCACCAAGGGCTCGAACAGGCCTCGGTTAGTCCGGAAAGCTGCCTTCCACTCGTCACCTTCTTTGATCCGGACGTTGTTGAAGCCCCAACGAACATCGAGTTTGGTGAAGTAGCGAGCGCCTTTGAGCCGGTTGATGAGGTCGTTGATCAGCGGAAGGGGGTACCGGTTTTTGACGGTCATCGCGTTGAGGGCCCGATAGTCCTGGACAAAATGGAGTCCGCCATCCTTCTTTTTGACAAAGAAGACCGGAGACGCCATCGGAGACTTGGAGGGGCGAATCCGGCCCGTCGACAGCCCTTCCTCGATGAACGCGTCGAGCTCGCGTTGCTCAAGGGGCGAGATGGGGTACACCTTGCAGTTGGTCGGCTTAGCGTCGGGGACGAGTTCAATGGCGTGGTCCCAGGCTCTCCGCTCCGGTAGCGTGTCGAAGGACTCCTTGTTGAAGACGTCCTGGAACTCCTTAGCCCAGTCCGGGATCTCGGAGGGCGGAGGGGCGGAGTTCCTGGCGAAGGCTTCGGCCAGGCGTTGCGAGACAGTACTTCCAGCGCGTATCTCCTCCGAGGGGCGGAACGAGGTGTAGAAGATGCGGTCACCATCTTCAAGCTGACCATCATCATCGTCATCATCGGAGTCCGGCGTCAGATCAGGCAGGCCGGAGTCGTCACCGGAGACGGAATCGTCTCCGTCATCAGACCCAGAAAGGTCCATGGCGCAGACCGAGGGGAACGTGCCGGAGCGGAGTCGCTTCTGGAGCAGCCGGAGTCGCCGTAGCTCAGTCCGTTCAACGCGTTCCTCCTCGCGGCAAGTGGAGCAGCCGCGAGGGCACCGCGTCATCTTGACCTCCTTGGTTTCCCAATCGATCTCTGGGTTATGCTTCCGCAGCCAGGAGTACCCCAGGATGAGGTCTTGTTTACCAAGATGGGTGACGGCGAGTTGAACACGCTCGCAATGGCCTTTGTAGCATAAGACCAAGTCCGCGATCTGGTTGATGGAGCCAGCATCATTCGGAGTGCCATCGACGTTGAAGACTGGAATCGGTTGCGCCAGGGTGCGGGCCGGAATGCCATTCCGAGCGACGTAGTTCGTGTCGATGAAGTCGGAGGTGGCACCACAGTCAACAAGCCCAGAAAGGGAGAGCTTCAACGCACTGGTGGTGGACTCTAGCTCCAATGGGAGGTGGAGGGAGTTCACTCCAGGGGAGGCAGCGACGGTGTACTGCTTGGGCAGTTTCTTTTCCCAGGCAGTGAGGCGGCGAAGGACGATGACCGGAGTCGCGGGCGGAGTCGGAGACGGAGTCGAAACGGGGGTGGGGGAGGGTATGTCTTTCGTTTCAAGCTCGTTGTAGGGCAAAGGAATTGATTCGTCATACAAACAAGCGAAACGATTTATGGACGCGAACGAGGGCACACCAGTCACTCGTCGCGGGGGACAAAATCCTCTCCGGCCATCGACTCCGCAGCTGTTTCCGGCAACGCGGCTGTGTCCGAGTAGCGGGCGATCAACTCCGCTAACATCTCGTCACCGAGTTGTTGGATCACCTCGTCGAGGATGTCCATTGAGCGGACGTCCGCGGGGAGGGGGCAATCCCGGGCGAGATGGTTCGGGTCGCCGCACCTGAAGCAGGCGCGACGAGGGGCACCCCGAGCCCTAGTGCGATCCAACTCCATGGGGACGGGAGCTGGAGGCACCGGAGCGGGGGCGCGGGCCGCGGGTGGCACGACTGGAGCCACCGGGCGGAAAGGGGCCGGAGCCGGGATGCGGTTGACCGGAAACGGAGTCCGAATCAAACCGCCAGGCGTCTTGGGGGCGGCTGACTTGATCAGCTTGGCCCGGACCAGGGCCTCGTATTGACGGAAGGCCCGGGTGCACCAGCTAAGGTAGTCCCGGAGGTCCGGGGGGTGTCGTTCGAGGACGTGATTCCGGAGCCATAGTGGTAGTATTTAGCCTAAATCCAGTAGGTGTACCTAGGAAATGCATTGCCTAGAATACTAGGTACAGTCAGAGACTATGTACACCTAGAACTTTAGCCTAGTAATTGTCCCTAGGCCAAAGCATTATTTTAATAGGAATATATATTATTACTCTTTATCTGGTATTCTATTACCTAAGCTAGTGCACCCATTTATATAATGTTTTTAATGTGGAACCATTTTTGATTGCCATCAGTACTTTTGATGGCTATATTACAATACATCATTTTTGTCCAAATTAGGATTGTTATTGACACATGCCTTCCCAACTATATACCGGGTCATCGGCCTGAAGAAAAGGAGTTTGAAGTATTATATATGTATTACTATTAATATTATAGGTATTATATAACCATTTATTCCATCATTGATGCTATATTGATTCAGACACCCTGAGGTGATTCTAGCCTAGATCACTGGGTACACCTAGGCTAGGTACATTTAGTATCCTAGGCAATGCATTTCCTAGGTGCACCTAAGCCAGGAGGCTAATTCTTACAGCTATGGGTGGATTCCGTTGTTGATCAGGGGGTCAAGTCCGTGGCGGAACTTGGTCACCTTGACCAACGCGTCTTTGAATCCAGCGAGGTCTATCAGGTCCTCGAAGTCGTCGGTGTACTGGTAGACATCCTTTGTGCCCATGTGATAGGCGGAAGTCTCCAGTTTGGAGAGAGCATGATCTTGCTCATTCTCCTCGACGAACCGGAGTCGGAACTCGGAAACGAACGAGCCCCAGGACGGAAACGGAAACGGGGCTTTGCTTCCGTGGCGCTCCGCCCATTGCTGAGCGGGTCCTTCTGCCATAAACGACATGGCATAGCGGACGGCCTTTTCCTCGCTCACCTCTCCGTTGACCACAAAGGCCTCAGGGGCAAGGCGGGCGTAGGTGCGGACCGCATAGAGAAACGCGGCCGCGTTTCCGATCGCCGTTGAAGGTGAACGGAGGGTTTGGTCGCAAGACCAATTTTGAGGCGAGGTTGATGTCGCCAAAGAGGGCCTCGGAATCGCCCTGAACCGGAGTCGGAGTCGGAATCGACGTCTCCGGAGGTGGTGTTGTTTGGGGTCCGCCAGCAGTATTAGCGGCGGCAGCGGCAGCGGAAGCCTGGGTGGTGAGAAGAGTAAGGGCCTCAGTTAGGCGGTCGATTTTCGCCTCGAGTGCATCCAGCCGAGTGTCAGCGTCAGGAGTAGCTCCGGAAGGCATGACAGGTGCGGGGACGACAGGAGTGACAGAGGAGGAGGGGACAAGTGGTAGGGGCGGTGACGAGGGCGGAACGGACTCGTATTCCGAGCCTGAGTCAGCGCCGAACCTAGCAATCTTGTCCGGTTGATCCCGTAGAGAGTTTCTTCTGCTGTAAGGGCAACCCCGGAGGCCTGAGATCAAGGTCCTAGCAGGGGAGGATCCAAAGCGTGAACATTGGTAAGCAAATACAAATGAAGCTGACCTAGCAGGGGAGGATCCAAAGAGAAGAAACTCTAAGGGTCCGCCTGCTAGGGAGCTGACTATATACTGCTTGTCCGTAGCTGCCGCTGTCGGGCACAGAAGGCTTGGGCGGCGTCGCAGGCAAGGTCCCAGGGCGACCGTTGGGAGGGCGTTGACGGATCGGTGATTGTGCGGGCGAGATGGAGGGCCGGACCGGAGACAGAACCGGAGTCGGACCGGAATCGGAGGCGTCTCCGAGGGGCCGAAAGGGAGGTTCCCCTGACATTTAAAAGAAAAATGACTGACTGCTCGCTCTCAACCTCGAGTATGTCGGTAACAAAGCTGACACTGCGGGCAATGAAGCATATTCCGCCCTGGAATATGTTGAGAATATTATGAATATTACAGGCTGTATTCATTCTATTTTCTAGGCTGGAATATGACAGGAATATCCGTGGAATATTCTCAATTTTCTCACCATCTGTCATGTATATGACAGCCCGGAAAATGTTGGGCAGATCCGTGGAATATTCTCAATCTGCCACATGTTTTCATTCAATATTCCAGCCTGGAATATATCACATGTTCCAGCCTGGAATATTATGATCAGATTCTAAGACTATCATTGATTGGGATTCTGATTAGGATTCTATAAAAGCGTGATATACCACTATATAATCACCCACATGTTGACTAGTACATACTGTAAAGACTAACCTAAAACAAATCAAAGGAAGATTCTCATATTCATATGCAGGATTGTCAACGAGCACTATCTATTTTAACAACACTCCCTAAGACAGATTGTCGCTGGCCAAAATTGAGGTGAATCTGCTTGGAGTACAATGGTTCTACTACTGCTGCAGGTGACATTCACATTTCCGGTTCGACTCCAGATCTGTTGTGCGTGACTAGTACATGTTGGTGTTGGACTGGATCTACAGGGATTGAGACGCAACTAGGTCCAGCGAGGATAGATCTGCTTCCCAGCCTCACGACCTCGTCACTGATAAACCTTTCAATGTCCTCGCCCGTTTTCGGGCACTCGTCGCTATAGTTGCCATCCTCCAATAGCTCCGACTTATCAATTATCGTCTCCGAGTAGTCGTTCCTGATGTCCCTGCCCTCAAAATGCACCCGCAGCATCCACACAAAGTGGTCACGCAGAAACTCTGCGGCGAGTGCGTGCGTGGTCGCTGCGGTGTGCACCTTGTTGGACTGCACAAGCGAGATGAGCCGCGCGCGCGTTGACTTCTGGATTGGGAGACAAGTCGGTGAGTCGCGGTTGGCCAGTTGTGCAAATCCGATCAGACCTTTCAAGTTGCCAAATCAACGGCTTCGTCTCGCAGCTGTCAATGCCGCCTGCGCTCGTCTCGCAAAAGACGCTGAATACAAGGTGAGTCTCACGAAATTTGTCTCCGAAGAATGCTGACCTTGGCCAATAGCACACCCAACGCCGGCGCCAACTACAGACTCCAAGTCGACTGCGACGGCCAAAACGCGAATAGACTCTACAATTGCATCAAATACTGCAAATCGGACAAGACACAACAGCAAACCGCAAGCGCTTCGTCTCCAGCAACCACGACCGGTATCAACAAGATCTAAAACGAAGGTCAGGGGACATAGGCGGCAGCAAACGGTGGTGGTGATTTGGTGCCAAGGTTGCAAGACAGGCCGTAGTAGTAGCTAGATGCCGAGTGCGGCTCGGTCGTGGCAGCGCTGCAGCGGCTGCCTCGCCCGTTTCGAGCCAGATGGCGGAAGGTCGAGCAAAATGCCGCTGTCATGTCATGCAGGCACGTGTGGCTGTGCTCACGTTCTTTTCCTTCCAACGCCCGCCCGCCCTATCCTGACGCGTTTCCCCGAGCTGGCCCGACACTGGCTTGTCGCGGGGCCCAGAAGGGAGCAAGAGCAAAGCGGGATACTCGGGCCGCAATCGCCGTTTGGGGTCTTGCGCCACGGCTTGCTTTCTGGCCTCAACGTTTGCGGCTGCTGTCATCCCCACCCACTCGCTTCACCATAGGCAGCCCAGCACAGACGACATGGCCATGTCCCGCATCTGGACGCCCGCGAACAGCATTGCCGCGAACACGCTAATCAACCGCGGCCGCTGACTCAACGCCAACTTGAAGCCCCCCGAATTAAGCTGTGCGAGGATGCTAATTACCCCCCCTCCAGCAATCGGCAAAGCTCTTCTGAGAGGTCCTGAAACGCTTCCCACGTCGCGGTTATCTTTGAAAACCACGAAATCGACACTGTTTTGAAAATGGCAACTGGTGGTCAGCAACGGTGCTCTCCTAAACACACAGAAGACGTACGAGTCGGAAATCGCCCGCAAGACACGGGGCCATGGTGCAATGGAGGGTAAGCATTTCTACAGGCGACTCGGAGAAGGTACAAGTTTACGGGGGATTGTCTATTCGCTCAAGACAATGTCAGTGCGTCGCCACAGCCATTCAGATCTGGAACGGTCTGACCGTCTTTCGCAGTTTCATAGAGTGTCAGCTCCGAGTCATGACCACACTACAACCTGCTCATCCTCTTCATCACAACAACTGACACTGTAATATCTGGGGGGCTGCGCGACTTGGCACCAATCCGCTCTGGCGCGTTCGGTGTCCGCAACGGGACTGTCGCGCAAACATCGTGGACGAACGTTGACGCGGGGAGCGCGGCATTGACGCGGGAGATGCAGCTGTTAAGTGGGTGCCTTCAATGGGTTGCAGCTGGCGGCAAGGCGGCTCGTTTGGCGGGCAGACTGGTTTTCGAGTCGCGGACTGGCACGCGCATATTTAGATTTGAATTGATCGTGTGTGCGGGTGTCCGGACGCGGCGGCGTGGCTGTGGCTGTCTGACTCTTTCTCTAACTGTTGTCCAGGCGGCCTGTGAACAAAAATTAGTCCACAGGTGAAGAACAAGGGATAGTCCACTGACTGTAAGACCTGCACCTGGTGAATCTCGTTTGCTCATAGGTGCTCCGACTCCACTGGGCAAGATGGCACATCCAACCACCATCCCAAACGTGTTGCCTGGCCAAAGTCCCGCCAGACATCTGTAAGACTCGGTCACTACCGGCCAATACAAGATGAATCAGTTGCAAACTTGAACTCGCTAGATGTTTTGGGCACTGCTGCTCGCAAGACTGGTGCTGAACGACTGGAGTTGTTGCTCAGGCCCAACACATCTGAGATGATGAGCACAGAGTAGTAATCTATTCTTGTGAGTCAGCCAAAAGTATCAGATAAAGTTGTTATCTATGACTACCAATTATCCATTGCAGGGAAAAGCTTTTAATTGTTGGAAGGGCTAAAAGCAAATCAGACAAGGAACTGTATGAAGCTGAAAAACTTGTTAGAGAAGTTTGAATAGACCAGGCCATCTGCAACACATAATCGAGTACTGAGGCAATTGCGGTCGTGCTGAGGCAAGCCCGTATATAACCAGACTGTCGGTCGTGCTGTGGAAAAGCCCTCTACAACCAGCGTGAGCGGTCGCACTGAGGCCAGTCCATATACAACCAGACTGTCGGTCATGCTGGGGGAAAGCCCTCTACAACCAGCAAGAGCGGTCGTGCTGAGGCATCACCCGATATAACCAGACTGTCGGTCGTGCTGTGGAAAAGCCCTCTACAACCAGCGTGAGCGGTCGCACTGAGGCCAGTCCATATACAACCAGACTGTCGGTCATGCTGGGGGAAAGCCCTCTACAACCGGCAAGGGAGCGGTCGTGCTGAGGCATCACCCGATATAACCAGACTGTCGGTCATGCTGTGGAAAAGCCCTCTACAACCAGCGTGAGCGGTCATGCTGAGGCCAGTCCATATACAACCAGGCTGTCGGTCATGCTGGGGGAAAGCCCTCTACAACCGGCAAGGGAGCGGTCGTGCTAAGGCATCACCCGATATAACCAGACTGTCGGTCGTGCTGTGGAAAAGCCCTCTACAACCAGCAAGAGCGGTCGTGCTGAGGCCAGTCCATATACAACCAGACTGTCGGTCATGCTGGGGGAAAGCCCTCTACAACCAGCAAGAAAGCTACACAGACACTAAAGAGAGAGTATGAAATGAGCATTGGCTATATATATTATCTCACTCACAGCTTGTGTATCATTCACCATGACCTGGTTTGGTGGCCACAGTAGGCAGCTCAGTGACAGGACATTTTGGACTAACACGAAGATCAGCATGGGATATTAGGACTGGCTACTGCGCACCTCCTCCTTGTTGCCTGCCAAGGACCCTGACTTGCTCATGTCAAGGCCCAGCCCATTCCACTACCTCACCAAACCTGCACTGGTTCCAGAAGGGCAGCAGTGCACATCACATGATAAGCAGCGGTGCATCACATGACAAGCAGCAGTGCACGTGACAAGCAGCGGTGCACATGACAAGCGGCGGGTTTGCAGCTATCAGCTGCCCACAATTGCTTTGAGTACTGGACATGAGTAGCGGAGGGTGGAAGTGATAACAACCCAAGTCAATGATCCAGTTAGATTGCAAGGGTTGACAGTTGCAAGCTGTGAACCCTTGCAATCCAACTGTGTCATTGAAGCCAAGAAGAGGCAGCAGGGGCGGTGAGCAATGGGCCATTACTCTCCACTGCTGTGCGCACTGCAATGGCCATGTCGAGACAAGACACACCAAACCAAACGATGTGGAGCAGCAGTACGATATGCACAGGCTGGTGTGTGTGTAGGCCAGACGCAAAGCAGGCAAGGGAAGGATGGACAAGCCCAAGACAAGCCTGGCTTGTGCCTGACAGCAAGTAGCATGATATGATTCACGGACCTGCCGAGCTGCAAGTGGTAGGTGAGAGGAACAGAAAGGCGAGCAGGAGGCAATAGGTTCGGGGTCAGGCAACTTGATCCAAAGGATGTGTCTATAAGGGCCAAAAATGGGGGGTGTCAACGGAGTAACTGTTGTTGTTGCAACCCGCTGGGTTCTGGCTCCGCATATCCAATATTGCCAACAAAGTCGCGATATCCGGCAGGTCCTCGCCAGAAGTCTCGTGCTGCAAATGGTGATGAAGACGGACAGTAATCATCCGGGCCTGCTGTGGTTCATTGGTGGCACACGCGACCATCAAGCTGCTCCGCCATGCATGCTTGCGTTGATTGCTTGATTTTGCATCTGCGTTGGGTCGCTTCGACGACTGCCGCCGCCCCGCATCATGGGCGCATCACAGTCTCTGCTTATACCCCCCTCGTGCCCACGATCGTTGGGTAGTCTCTGATCCTACGAAAAGAAATATCATAATCAGAATAAGAAGAAAAAGAAAAAAACATACGTGAACTTATACCCCATTGCGCACCACACATCGATCACCACGATCTACACCCACTGCTTGTCTGACAAGCCTGGATCCTCTTCAGCCAGGGGGGTATGAGCCACTGAAATCGATATCTGCATCCTCCAGAAACACAGCCTGCAGAGCAGCCAGCAGTTCCTGCGTGGCGCCAGAGACGTACGGCTAGCATGACTGATCAGCCCAATGAAAGAAAAGAAAAATAAACTCACCGGTTTTGCCTTGAACCTATGCACCCTCAGAGTCAGCGCCAGGGGATCATTCGTCGCAAGCACTTCTTTTCCAGCGCTGCGTCGCTGCATGAGCAGGAGGTGGACGGGCCGCGGGAGCATGTGGGGACGCTCGACCACTACTTCTCGGCACGTATTCCGAGCTGGCGGACGACACAGCGGAGGCGGCAGGCACTTGTGTCAAGGTCGTAGGTGAAGAATGTGTGACCGGCGTTGTTACCCGAAGAGTGATTAGTCAGAGTCTGACTAGGAAGACTCTGACTAAGCATGACCACACATTCACCGGGTATGTTCACACCTAATTGAGTCAAGACTATTGAACTAGCCCGCGTTGAGTCAAGCAAAAAAAGTCACTCTTTGCGACTACGACACCCAGAAGAGGCAGAGAAACTGGAGTTTCCTGTGGTAGGGGCCCGGCCCGGGGGGACGACCATCTGAGCTGCGGGTTCAAGTTACACTGCCAGTGGTAGACTGTATGCCATGCTGCGGGCTGCACGGTGCTCGCGGCGTCCTCCCCGCAGCATCCTAAGTACCCTGCGACCGCACCAGACCCGCACCTGCTCCCGCTCCCATAAGCGCTTATCTCTCCGGTGCTGGCAACGATTCACACACCTGACGCCTCCCTGCCAGCGCCCCCCGGCCATATCCCGAGCTTCCTTGCAGCGCCCCGGGCCGCCACCTCCCCCCACCCGCCCGCGCGATCTCGTGGTGACTCCGTTCGCCGCTACGCGTGGCGTTATCGATCGCGCGGAGCAGCGGGTATACGCAGTGGAGACACACCAGCGCTCGCGCCCGGGCCGCCAGTCTCTGTGGCGGTGATGAGTGCGGAGTGGGGACTGCAAATGAGCTCTCTAACTAACCAAACCAACAAAAACAACCAAAACTCCACTTGTCGTAGAGAGAAAGATGTATAATGTCGAGTAGGAAAAGTCACAAAACCCAAAAATTCGTCAACTCCTTGTGCGAGTACAGGCCCCTGTGAACAGAGCCTTGGCACAGATGTGTAAGGTTGTAGGGTAGATATAAACAGCAACCGGAACTCTTGTATTCAGCAACCGAAACCCTCAACCAATAATCCTTCCGACGCGATGATACTATTTCGAAAGAGCTAGCAAGATAGATTGACGAGCTAGATCCCCAGATGCACCTAGTAGAGCGGGGCAATCCGTGAACCTGCCAAATACAAAACAGAGATATAAATACTAAACAGAAATTGATAGAATCAGGGAAAATCTCGAGTAAGAAAAGTAGTCCATGTGCATAATTGTATAGGTATCGTTTCGCCATACGGCCCAGAGTCGAAAATCCAGGTCCAGATGACTGGTATCGTGTATTGGAGTCAATGACCTGTGTAAATCTTCCGTGTTCGCGACCATCTAGTTTTGCTTGTGAAGAATCCCTCGATCTTGAGTAGGATAAGTGGATAGCTCTGCTTCCCAGCTTTCGATTGACACCCATAACTCGTATCTTGTGCATATGGCCTCAGCGGTGGTTGTCCCAACTCTCCTGGCGCATTTCCAATGTTCAGATGATCTGTTCCTCGACAGTGTTTTAGAGTCGCCGTTGATCACAGGTCCAGGCCCCAGTCAATTGAGTAGGTTTTCGCCGTTTAACCGTCCCTTGGCACTCTCGACCCTCCAGCATGATCCGAAACCACGTTCCAATGATGTCAGTCGTCGATACCAACAGAGATAGGGGTGTCCCTTATCTAGGAGAAGTCGATCTCGAGTCTCCACCGAGCGCCAAACCGAATATGCCTTTTAGAATACACTCCCTTTGGGTATTTTGCGTAGAATTGGATAGATTCTAGCGTAGAACGGGCTCTGCGAACTTTTCCTAGTCAAGATTTTGGAATCACTGAGAGCGATTTGATAGATTTTGACTGGAGTTTGACTGGTTCTTGTGCAGGTAATTCCCTAGTTGACCATTCGGGACTCATGTCAACTCTGAGACGTGCGCTGAGCAACAAAATCGACAAAAATAGTCGTTTCCTGGTCTGTCCCAGACTGCGGCTTATCATCTCCCCCATTTTTAAATCTCGACTGTCCCCAGTCGTCTTTGGCAATACTCGAATTCAACAACATCAATGAATTCTCTCCATCTTTCACTTCTCGCCGTCAGCGAAGATCATGGATCGACACCCGGACTCAAATTTTTGACATTCTCTGTCGGATCTTCGGTTCTGCCAAGCAAAGGCGTTGCCGTGATCACCGATTTGCCCTCGGACAAAGAAATGCTTCCGTTCAGGCGCCCGGTCGGCCCTTTCCGTCTCGCAAGCTTCCTTAATTCCACCGCGGGTTTCCAAATCACCCAGACCCTTGGGCTGCTAACCATTTCGAGCGGTTCGCGACTGCGCACAAAGACGTTTAATTTCCCTGAGCCGGTGTATACAGTTTAAGCTTCAGAAGCGTCTTCACTGTCACGTTTTGTTCTTCACGCTTCTTCACGGCTTCTTCCTCTCGATATTTAAGCCTGGCGCCCCTCCTTTTTCGCTCATTCTTTCTTTCCTTTCGCCCACCATGTCCAGCAAAAAGGCCTCCTCGTCGAAAAGCGCTTCTGCCCGCGACTCCTCTCCTGCCCCTATCAATCCTCTCGTCCCCAACAATTGTTTTTCGGTCTTCAACACCCGAACGGCATCAAATTCATCCAGGCCCTTTCGAAAACCGTGAAGAAGAACCCTGCCGTCGTCGAAGCTCCGAGTAACATCCCCAAGGCGGTCTCCACCATTAACCTGATCATCCCCTACTTGGTTCGTCATCCCCTTTTTGCCCAATTTCTCTAACTCCTCCTCTGTAGCGCTATATTTTCCACAAAACCAAGTGCCTGTCGGAAGACAACGGTGGAGCGAAGGTGTCCCTCGACCTCGTCTTGTTCCTCGAGCTCGTTATCCAATTCCGCGACCATCTCCCTTCCAACCAAGTCAACCGTGAGCTCTCTCTCCTGACTCTCGCCCATGTCAAGGCGGAATAAATCACGTATCCCTTTCAATTCCCTTTTTCTTTCATCGGCTAACTTTGTTTGTAGAACTTCGACCGTTCCGGCTACGTCTTGGACCTTTCCAACCCTGATTTCGTCCTGGGTTTCCGCCCCCTCGAAGTTCCTTCCAACACGCCCACTTTGGAGGAGTCCCTGCCTGCCGCAGCTCCTAGACCGAAGCCTAAGAAGACCACTGCTACTCCCAAGTCGAAACAGCAACCTCCACCCAAGTCTCCCAGTCCCATCCACATTGCTTCCAGCGACGACTCCGGCTCTGGTGACGATGACGACGACAATCAAGAGGAAGAGGAGGAAGAAGAAGATGACCAGAACGAGTCTGGTTCGTCTTTTTCTTTCTCCCAATCTCCTGCATCGCTAACCCAAATCCAGTTTCCGTCAAGAAAGAAGGGAAGCGCAAGGCTTCGACTCGTAAACGGGGACGAGCAGAGTCTTCTGAGGACGAGACCGTCACTCAGGAGCCTGTCTCCAAATCGCCGAGTACGTATCTTCACTTTACACTCTTTTTCTTTCCACTAACCGCTGTTTCCCAGAAAAACCGGCCGCCAAAAAGACCAAACTCGCTGCGGAGAAGAACACGGTGCTCGAGTTCGTCAGCAAAATCGAGGAAGAGAAGAACGAGGCGTTGACTCCAGACGCGGAGGGGTACTTTCGCTACCGCCCGGCTGATGAAAACGCTCCTTTCGACGCTTCCGACCCCGCTCACACCCACAAGCTCAACCAAACGCTTGTTCGGATCTTCCACCCTCGTCTCGCCTTCATGCGCGACATTATTTCCTTCACTCCCAACAATTGCGTTCGCATTGTGGTGTCCCGCGTGACGGAAAAGCTTGTCCATTCGTGGTCGGCCATGGTGGCACACTACTCTTCCCCCGTCACGACCAACCCTGGCAAGTCGACAATTCAGTCGAAGGCCTTCGAGCCGTACTATGTGTCGTCTCCTCCGGTCCCTGTTGCTTTCCTCAAGCAGGTCCTTCCCCAGGACTCGCCTCTCCCAGCGTGGCCATGCTTCATCTGCATGATGTTCCGCCGCGACTGCACTCCTCTGGGTTACGGTGTTCCTTGCGATCACTGCACGCAGGACAACAAGAAAGGCCACCTCTGCGACCACGTCCGCTCCTCGGGCGAGATGCTCAAGATCATCGAGCATTTGACTCCGCTCATCGAAGCTTCGACTTGCGAAACTCACACGACGATGGTCCAGTTGAAGCAGGCTTTCGATCTTGCTGTGCAGACTCGCGAGGCCCATCGTCTGGCGATGAACTCCGTCAAGTACTCGATGGAGACTTTCCAGCGTCATCTCGATGCGGTTGTTCAGCACTTCGCAACCGAGGGACTCGAGCAACGCTTCCTCCTCGAGCCTGGTGATGAATCTGCGACCGCGCTTCTCAACCAGCTTCTCTTGGCCAACTCCACCAAGCGTACGTCCACCTTTTCTCCTCTAAATCTCACTTTCTAACCCTTTCTTCCTCTAGGCGCTGACTATTCGTCGAAGTCCATCGATCGTAGAGACAGATTGGACCCAGATACCAACGACAAGAAGGACAAAGTCGACGAGAGCGAAGGCGACGAGACGATGGTCGACGCTCCACCCGATGCCAACGCTGCGGGTCCATCCAGTTCTGGGTGAGACCCCTTCGGTCTGGTCTCCGGTGTCGTTTTCTCGACGGTTGGGAGCTCGTTGGCGGGTCGAAAGTCTACGGACTATAAAAATTTTGTATTTTCACAGTGCGCGGCCGGCGTAGAGTAATTTGCTTGTACTCTACGACCGGCAAAATAATCAATACATCACATTGCTTTCCCTTTTCGTCCGAATCTTAAGTAAAATTCATCTGAGAAGAGTCCGCAGTGAGAGATTTTGAGTATTTCGACTCGATCCTGACCTTGAGCTTCCTTCCAACTCATCAAATCAACAATCTTTGTCCAAGATCTGCAGATTTTCCATCGCATCCAACTCCCCACATGTCTTCTTTTCAGCAATCCAGCAGTTACAGTGCCGATCGGTCGCCTAGATAACGTTCTTGATGTTGTGTGGTCGAATTTGTAATGGTTTTGTCGAATAAAAGCTTTTCCTTCTCTAAGAAAAATCTGCCTTGACCCTTTACCATGTCCGACAACGGTATTCCGAAGTACGTCAACGAGCCCATGATCCCTATCCTCTATAGCGGCATCTTCGTGGACGAAGTCTATCGTTCCATCTTCAAAATGTGTGCGAGTCTTGAAGTATGTCACTTCCCCTACTCGAAATCTTGCAGTTTTCTGACTAGGAAAAGCTCATCGGCCCATGCAACAGTTGTAAGGTCCTCAATCGCGACTGTGTCCATCTCATGGCTGGTCTCCCTTGCACCTGTGTAGCCCAATACCCACTGTGTACTATCTAGTCCACCCCAGCGGGGGTGTCGCAGATAAGCCATGCTGCTCTCAGCATTGCCATAGAACTGAATAAACCTTGGAAAGGGAACTGAATAAATCTGAGCAGTTCTTAGGTTTTCACCATTTTTCGCACCAAGTCCACATGACTGGCTATTATCACCTCACTCATAGTATGAATAATGTTCAATAGTGATTATATACCCAAGTATAGGAGTCAGTTCTGTGTAATCATGAACTACTCAAAAAGGAAATTGTATACCAGGTCCTAATAGTAAGTGAAATTCAGATACCTGTGCAGCCCAGATCAGCTCCATATATACTGTTAGGTTACAAGGATGACACAGTTCCCAAAAAGGAAATTTTCACAGTCTAACAGTGGAATCATAAGAGAGTGTCACACTTTGTCACAAAATCAAAGTTGTGTATTGTAACTATATAAACACCTTTCATTAAGTAACCTATAGTGGTGGCTCAATAAATGTGTTAGCACTGACTCATCACAAGCTCGTATTTAACTGATGGGCTCCTATCTCAATAGTTGCTCGACCTAAATACATGAATCAAGTGCTAGCAGGAAGGGTATCAAAGGCAAGTATTGATTATAAAGTATTTTGATCATCATCATATGATATGATTACTATATTGATCATTCGGTAATAAAAAAGAGAATATCTAGCACTTTAACAATGTAAGGTGACAGACTTGTAAGTTTAGCTACTCTAACAAAACCCCCTGGTATATACCCTCCTCACTCCCAGTGACTATGGCACTGATAATACAATACATTCACTCATCAGTAGAATTTGATCTCCATCACCTTTGAAAGATGGGCACAGATCTCCAGCTAGCCTTGGTAGATACAGTTGAAATAGAGTTCATTTGAAAGGTATACTATCCTACTATCCTTGAGCCACATCAGTTATATTTTTTGTCACCATTGCCCTGATCTATTTACTGCCAAGCATGCCTGAATACTAAATTGAGCAGTATTTTGGTGATATCCTAAGACTACATACATGGAATCTCATGATCTAAGTTGATATGATATCATAGGATAGCCTAGCACACCCTTACTCATTTTCCACCATGGGACAAATGCTGGGGCCTACCATAGAGCAAGTGTTAGAGCTGGTCAATTCCTAAAGACCTTGAGTGCTATATAACCCAGGATAGAGATATGCTAGAGGGGTACAGGCACCAGTTTCTAGAGGCTGGACCATACTCCTACTAGTGAATAGACTCAGATTTCCCAGACTTGCAAAGGTCATGCTATGATGAGCTCATCATTATTGGGATAGATAACACTGATAATGGTACTGTGAGAGATCCAGAATAGCTATGAGGCTGATTCAAGTGCTGGACAGGTTCATTTGAAGGTCTATACCATCTTATATCCAAGTCTTGCATCATACTTGAAATTAATTTCTGACCAGTTGTTATAGCGAAGACACTCTCTTTTGCTCTATAGGTACCTACCCTCTCTTCAGCTACCTTCTGTAATACATGCCAGAACCATGATGGATTATAGTATGGGGTCCTACTAGACATCCAAATATCCTCATACATGCATCTCAATGTCCAGTACTCAGTCTATAGGCCCTACCATTCATGTAAACCAGTTCTGCACTCAACTCATCTTAAAATATTCACCGCAATTCATCCTCCAGGAATATATAGAGATCAATCAGAGTATGTAGGTAGATGTATACACCTCATTTGCCAAGTTTCACATATTTGATCTATAATCAACTGGCAGATCATAGCTGTATTGCCAATATGATATGCAGTACTATTCATCATTATAATAGGGAATAACAAGATTTCGTATGTATATAATGTGGTGTGGGAAATTTAATCTCATAGGGGGACCCCTCTGTATGCTTCCTAGTCTTATTGTGTTGGGGATCCCGCACTTCTGAGTAAGTTATTGGGAGATTGGTGTGATAGGATATATGTCATATATACAGGTAGACACGATACCTAAAATTATGAGGGCTTTCATATCTATGATATACATCTATTAGACCAGATTGCAACTTAGATTATGCTTATCCATGAGGTTCCCAGTAAGATATCAAGTGAATATTGAGTTTAATCAAATTTGAAATATAACAACTACCAAAGAGTGGTATAATGTCATAGTCTCGACATATATAAGCATGATCACATCAGAGCATATCAACACTACGTTATTACCTACCTACCAGTACAAAAATCAACTCACTTGATGCAGGATTGGAGGAGATATTGCAGTGTCAATGTAGGTGATGAATCATCATAGCATAATATAGCTATGCAAATAACATTTTATTGTCCTGGATATTGATCTTATCATTTAGGTACCCTTGGTAGTACTTTAATCACCTATATAAGTTATCCACTTGCTGATATATTACTCAGGTGTAGATCAGCTAATAATTGGCCAATTCTAGTAATACAATTATTCAGTTGCGACTATAGGTCACTTAATGAAAGTCGTTTGTATAGCCAAAAAACACAACTTTGATTTTGTGACGATCTGTGACATTCTCTGATGATTGTACAGCCAAATAGTGAAAATTTCCTTTTGGGGAAATTTGTCACACATCATGACACACATGTAACCCAGGTGCTGAGTTCAACCCAAGTCTCTAGAGGGTTTGAATTATTCATTACTATTCATTATTATTCATATCAGAATACACTTATATGATAGCTATACATATACTAATAAGCTAAACTATATACAATGCTACTGGGAAATACCCAGTCTATTCAACATTATTCATACTATGAGTGAGGTGATAATAGCCAGTCATGTGGACTTGGTGCGAGAAATGGTGAAAACCTAAGAACTGCTCAGATTTATTCAGTTCCCTTTCCAAGGTTTATTCAGTTCTATGGCAATGCTGAGAGCAGCATGGCTTATCTGCGACACCCCGCTGGGGTGGACTAGATAGTACACAGTGGGTATTGGGCTACACAGGTGCTCCCTTGCATCCCCTGTGGTCTAAATCGCGACGACACCTGCGATTTCTCCACCCTCGAAGGTTTCCATGTCATTTATAGTCTCAATCGTGACTCTCATTTGGCATTTCTTGGTGTGTTTGACTTTTCCTTGACAGAGACAAGTCATTTCTGACTTTCCCTTGTCGACAAAGATCATAAGAAGACGACCAACGAGCAGGAAGAGATGGCCAAGACCCTCGTCCTACTTCGCAAGTGGGAGGAACTCCGCACCAACGGTCATCTCAAAAGCGTTCCTCGACGCTATACGCGTGAAAACCCAAAAACTCCTCGAATGTGGCATCCAAAGCTTGTTTTCCACACTCAACCATGACGAACTCCATCAGGCTGAAGCCATTTTCGACGAGAACCCCAGTACCATGCGTCTCTCGAAGCTTGCTCATTACTCCCGCATCCAACTCGAAGACAAGGCCGAGATTCGTCGTGAGCAGGTTCTTAAAAAGGTCGAATCCCTCAAGAACGAGTACAATTCCGCGTCTGAGCTGCTCGCTCGACTCGAATCTGCTCACTCCCAGGTCATTTTCCTCTGCGAATCGTCCATTCTCATCCATCTGACCGATTCCCTCAGGCATCGCTCTTTGGTTTTACCCAAGATAACGATTTCATGAACGAATATGGCCATACTACGATCATGAACGTCCCGATCGACTCTCCCGTGTCCTCTGCATCCTCTCTCACTGATATGCCCGCACTGGAAACGATCCCTGAGCATGGAGATCATTCCCCGGTGATCCATTCCATCCCAATGGGTATTCCTGACGCTCCCGCTTGCTCCACCTGCCCTTCCACGCAGGCTCACACTTTCCGCCCTTGCCCTACTGATCATGTCGCCTGACAATCTCAGCATAGCAAACCCCTAATCCAACTTCTCGTCTGTCGTTACCGTCGTTTACAATCATTCCTGTCGTTACAGTAGCGTTTTGAATCACAAAGGGCGTGTTGTTCCTTGATTTCCTCTGTTTCGGCACTTTTCCTACTCGAAGATTTGGTTGATACCGAAATCTCGTTTCCAGAAACTGCGATCAGGCTGCCTTGGCAGTCCTGCCTAAGATCCAGGTCCGGGTATATCCTTCTCCATGCTTGCATTTCATAAGAAAGTGGCAATCTCGACGGTAATAGCATATCTTTGAGGGTGGAAACATGACCCAGATCGCCAAAGTGTTTCGCTCTTTTGAGAGAACCATGCTTTTGCGGTCCACAACCATGCTGCGCTCCATGTTCTCCATGTTGTGCCAAAACGTGCACCACGTTGAGCCCATCTCCCCCATTTTTGAGATCTTGCTGTCCCAGCAATAAGCCATCGCCTATAAAAGATGTCCTGGTTCGATAACCCATTCCAGTTTCTCTCGCATCTCTATCCAAAGACATTCGCTCCTTTCCAATCTCGACCAGTACGAGCATTTCCTCCACAGTCTCCTTCAAGTACTGACGATATGAACCCTCAGACGTCTCCAGTTGATCCCCAAATGGCAGACTCGATGTATGCCCCTCGCGAACCCGAGGAAGGAGTTCCAGAAGAACTCGAAGCCGACGTTCACGAGTTCATAACCACCGTTTCCGACTTGCGCATTCGTACCAACGACAGAATTGTCCGTAAAATTCACTTGTTGTATCGGTATTTGGTGCGTCGTCACTTTTCCTAGTCGGAATAATGGTACTCATCATCGTTCGCAGCTTCCTCAGCTCAAGGAGGAAGAGGTCGCGACCGTTTGGCTGCAAGCCAGTTGATCTATCAAGACCTTCCCCATGCGCTTCAAAAACTCCATGCGATTCAGAACAATATTCGCAACGACGGCAAGTGGACCGCCAAAATCGATCAACATCTCCGCGACACCAACACTTGTATCGCCCATATGCAGCATATCGACGCGTCTGCACGCACATTCGCGGCTCATCGCAACAAAGCGGACGAATCCAAGAAAAAGACCCCTGAGACCAAAAAGGTAATATCATTTCCCAAAGCGGAAGCGACACTATCTTATCAGTGACAGACATCTTCGTCCAAGAACACTCCGGTTTCACTTTTCTCCGTCGAGGATTTCCTCCGCAACTCATCATCACTCCAGAACACTCGTTCTTCGACCGGTAACCAGTCTCACAAGGTATTATCCTTGCCGAATATTCCTTCGAACGTTGATTTACTCCAGCGACAGCGTTCCCCTGAACCCGAAGATGAAGAAGAAGAGGTTCGTTCTCTCTTCTTCGACTCTGAGTCGAACGTTATCATCGTCAATCTCCCTGACTCGGTGCGTTCTTATCTAGGAAGGCTCTGGCGATACCGACAAGAGTCCCTCTAAGAAGAAGCGCAACAAGGCCAGTTCTCCCGAGCTCATAGACGAGTCCACCAAAACCCCTGCGCCGATCTCTTCTTTATCTTTCAAGAAGAAAGACCCCAAGGACCTCCCAACCGTCTGTAAACTCTGTCCGATGTCCCTTCTATCGCTGATTCGCATCTTCGCAGATCCCCGCGGCTGCCGTAGCGGAATTGTAACTTTTCCTTGACAAGATTTGAAGTTTCTGACTTGAATTTCCCAGATTTTGACCAATCCTTATCCGGTTGACGATTCCGCTCCTGCTGATCTCGAGTACAAGACCATTCAAGAACTTCTCGATCAATTCGCACAAGGAACCGAAGTCCGGATCACCAATAAGCAGCTGTCCGCCTGCCTCGAACTCGCTCAGCAGCAAGTGCTCATCGCTGTCCAGCGTATGGCATATGCCCGTGACTCGTACGAAGTAGTCGCTCATCGCTACCAAACACTCTTCGACCTCGCGAAGGACCGCAACATGAAGGTTGATAGCAAACTTCCGTCCGTCCCTCTCAGTCTCGTCATAGTGCTCGATTTCTGACTTCTCCTCGTCAGCGATCCGTCTCAGTATTTGGCCATCATCCCTGGAAATGCTCGTCTCGCAACTCCCAACGGTCCTTCCCACGGCCGCAAGTAAATTCATTACTGCCCATCGAAATCCCTTCTCCCATAGTACTATATACCCCCACACTCGTTTCCAAGGCTTTCCAGATCAGCCGTCCGGTCGTTACTTGAACTGTACTATGTCTTCACACCTCGAACGAATGTATTCTTGCGTTGTGACACTTTTCCTTCTCCGATTGAAGCAATCCTCATCCTTAAGCGTCGTCATCTGACTTTTCGCTCTCAGATTCTGACTCTTCGTCGTCAAGATCCATGTCTCCAAACTGCAAATCCGTTCCTTCCACATCCTCTCGGCCTTCTGCGAGCTCATCCAGTTCCTCCTTTGACATGTCGATCATCTTTTCGATGTCTTTTGAGAAAGAAATCTTCTCCCTGGCTTCATAGGGTATTACTCGGAATGCGCCAATCTTTCCTGGTACCATAGCTCCATTTAGCTCGCATACTAGATAAGATCCACCCATTGTCCGTCTAACAACCACCATTGGTCCAAGATAACGAAGTTTTGCCTTCTTGTCCAGACTTTTCTCGATGCGAGTGTTGCGAATCAAGACAATATCCCCAGGTTTGAAGTCATAATCTTTGATAGTAGCAGCATGGATGCGCTCATATCGTCGAACAGCTTCTAACTTCTCCTTTGAGACTCGATCTCTCATCTCCTGAACATGACTTGATGTTTCACCAACGCTCTCGCTCGATATCCAACCAACTCAGCGTTACTGATGATTTTCCCTGGGTATTCGACCAGCCATGTCGATTCCACGATGTCGAATGGCAAAATCGGATGACAACCAGTCGCAGCGTAATAGGGTGAGCAGCCTAATCCTCTCCGAATGGTGATTCTGTCCGCCCAAGTAACTTGAGGCAAGAAATAAAACCATTTGTTAGGGTTACCAGCGCACGCTTTCACAATCGACTGTCGAACATCTCGATGTCCACTCTCCACAGGTCCATTTGCCTTCGAATTATAGGGTGAAATCTTGATTCCAGTAATGCCATACTTGTTTCCGAGCCACTCAAGAGCCGCGAGAAACTGGGGCGCATTATCCGTCACCAATTCAGCAGGACAACCCCAACGACAGATGATATTCTCGAGTAAGAACATCCCAATCGCCGACGCCGTGTCTGATCTCAAGCCCTTAGCTTCCAGCCATCTACTCAATGAATCCCTCGCCGCAATGACCAGCTTGTGTCCATTTGAAGTCGCTCCCATGACCATCACATCGGTATGGATTTTCTGGAACAAGCTCGGAGTCTTCGTAGGTATAGGCGGTATTCGAATCATCGTACTCTGACGAACTTGACACATATGGCACGTTTTCACATACCAAGATACGTCTCGATCCATCTGAGGCCACCATAATCTGACTTCAATCAAGGATTTCGTTGCATACGCTCCTCGATGACCCAAACTATCGTGTGCAGAACGCATCGCGTACATCCTATGCTCCTTCTTAACAACGATTTTGTGCATCCCATCCTTATCTCGACGGAAAAGCCTTCCTTTCTCACTCAGAAAGAACTTCCGAGCGTATTTTATCAACGCTTCGAACGCCCGATCCGTGAATCCAGTCGGTCTCTTCTTGGTATTTCGAAGCCACTTCTCAACCAACTCGAGTTTTTCATCCGCGCGTACTCCTTCTGTCGTCCGATGCTCTTCAGGATATGGTTCCCTCTTCTTAGCATCCCATTTGAACACTGAATTCGGTAGGAGTTTCTCAGGCTCTCGCACGAACGATGAAATGTACTGTGGCATCTCAATTCCTTCTCTGCGATAAGTGTCCCTGATAATTTCTGCCTCATCCATTGATTCCACATAGGTATCCAAGCAAAGTTGACCATGCTCCCTCCAGGCTTCGTTCTCCATTGTGTCGTGCTCATCGAGATCCAACGCTCCGGAAGTAGAATCCACCTCTCGTGTCAATTTCCGACTTGAAATCATCATACTCCTTCGGTTGAGGAATCGAATAATCCCAATCTTTATGCACACCTGGCTTCACCAACTCGGGTCCATCATCGGTATTCTCATACTCTTCATCTCCCGGTACTTTGTCTCGTCTAGAGAGTCCATCTGGCGTAAAGGTCTTGCCGATTACATGTTTCAACTCGAAATGGAACATGAGAATCTGTTCAATCCACCGATTTATCGTTGCATTCGGGCCCATGCCAGGATTATCCAGCATTCCCTTAATATACGACGCATCCGTTTCAAGCACCAGATTTCTACAGCCCAAAATCCAATATTGCATGTGCTCCAAGCCTCGCTTTATACCAAACAGCTCTCGTTTCGCCTGAGAAAAGTTCGCCTGTCTCTCGTCGAGCGGTATTGATGAAAATCTTGAGTAATATCGTTTCTTGGGACTGTTCTCATGATACTGGTAGATCACGATTCCGATTCCCTTGTACGAACTATCGATCTGAATCACTGTCGTCCATCCTTCTGAGTAATTCAACGGTCGAATCGCTGGACACTCCGCCACTGCCTTCTTGATCAATGCCATAGAAGCCTCTTGAAGCTCTCCCCACTCGAATTCCACCCCTTTCTTCAGCATATCCGTCATCGGCTTGCTCATAATATGGAAATCTTGAATGAAGTGCTTGATATACGTCAAGACTCCTAAGAATTGTCTTATCTCAGAGACATTCTTCAAAGGAGGCCATCGTGTAATGACTCCTACTCGATCCGTCGACGGCCTTCTTCCTTCATGACGAGCACGTATGGCCTACGACCACAAATTCATCCGCACACAACACCGCCTTCATGCCAGAAACCGTCAAACCTGAGTATTTCAGTCTCTGAACTACTCGATTCACGTTCTGCATATGCTCCCAGAAGAATCTACGAATCCCCTTATTCTCAGGTATCGTTTCGTCTTCTCCGTTCTCATCCTCGTACCGCGTTGCTGGTCCTCGAATAGGTACATCATCGATATATGGCATCGAGACATGGGGAACCTCTTCTCTCAAGACGAAATTGACATCGTCATGGAAAATCGGTACGGAATTCGTCCATCCTTGAGGAAGTTTCACTAATCTCAACGCTCCGAAGGGCGACTGAAACGTTGTGTAGTCCCGCGAGGTCTCCGCAAGGTCTCCATGATCATATCCCGAGTACAGATCCAAAACTCCTCCACACGCTCGACCCGAAAAGTGGTCTGCCAACTCTTCCGTCGCAGGTGGAATTCCTGAATGCGCAATCGTAACTGCGTTTAACGGCTCCAAGGCATGAACGAGTTGAATGCTCTTTCCATCCTTCTTGAGAACGCCAAAGAACTTTGAGCGATATGAAGCGTTCGACGGTTCGTACACGCCCGCGTCGATTTTCTTCTTAATCACTTTACAAAACTCCTCTAGTTGTCCTCTCGGGATCGGAATACTCTTCTCTATCCATACTTTGTGCTCGACTGTCGGTATTTCAACAGGTGGAAAGAAATCATGTCGCAAAGTTCCTCGCTCCTCGTCATTCCAAGCGAACGCAGGCCAATGAAGCATCATGAAATTATGAATAACCTTCATTTCCTCGCTCCTCAAGAACCCAGTGTTGTGAACTTTATCGATAATTTCCATCCTCTCTTGTGTATACCCTCGGTAGGTACGAATTCACTCGGATTTGGTGATAACTTAGGCATTTCAGCCAAAGGATCCCCGATGATTTCCCTCTTTATGCGATATTTCTCTGGAAGCTCACCATAAACTGGCCTCGTTTTCCAACGCAACCGGTTTATACTTCTTTCCAGCGAACGTATCCATAATCTCAACTCCAACTTCCACAGACGAACCATTTCTCTCTCGATCGAACCCAAGGTCGGCGCATTTCAGACACGGAATCAACGATTCATGCTGATGTACGTTCCCCAGATAAGATGCTTCTACAGCCGCTCTAACTTCCTCATCCGGCCCTTGACGGACACCCAATTCAGACTCGAATTTTACCACTCGCCCACTTTTTCTACTCTGCGCAGAGTTGTCGACTCGCTGTTGGACAAACTCCTCGAGCAGCTCCCTTGCCTTTCACTACCTATTGCTGATTCTATGCAAAAGATGCTGGCAATTGCTTACCAGGCTAATGCAAAAGATGTCAGGCCCCTTGTATTTGCTGATTTTCTCAATGGAACTGATGCATATGACTAATGTTTTGATATATTATGTCAGATAAATCACCTTTTCTTCAGGCCGATGACTCGATATGTAATATTGGAGACTTGATAGGACAGAAACAAGGAAATAAATAATGGCTTAAGTAATATTGATCTAACAGAATTCAGCTATCAAAAGAAGTGATGGCAATCAAAAATCGTTCCACATTAGAAAAAATACTTTATTGCCATCAATCCCATCAATAATATCATCCCCCAGGTGCTCAAAACACAGTAATACTTCTTTAAATAATATATCCTAGGCCCTTGCCCTTATCTTTTGCATTAGCCTGGTAGGCAGTGGCCATCATCTTTTGCATAGATGGAGCTATATGAGCTGTGCCTTTCGGTCCTTGGACATGGATTTCGACTCTTTACTGGCTGTTAGGTACGCCAATTGCAGTTCTTCATCCTCAAATCGACACCCATCCTCAGGTTCGATGTATCCCTCCACTCGCAACTTCGCCCTTTTCATCAATTCCCATCCACACACACAGCTCTTCGCCTCCCCAGTCTCCCACTAGTTCCTCGATGAGTTCTGAAAATCCGATTCCACCTTGACTTTGGCCCTATGCTCTCGGTTTTCCTTCTGAGCAGGCGGATCCTTCCCAGGTTCTTTGACCCGTTTCGAGTTCGACACCACAGAATAGGTTCCCCTTGCCTGAGTCGGTATCACACACCTTCGCTCTCGGTTAGGATCGCGAATAGTGAGCATTTGGTTCCCATTTCCGAAGTTTTCTAACTTAGATTCCGTTACGAGATCGAATGGTCGTCCGAGCAGAACTTCATAAGCCACTTGGTCGATGATATGCACTTGCAGATAGACGGGTATGTCTCCAAACAAGAAGCATACGTTTGCGCTAACCCAGCAGACTTCTTCAGTTGCCCATTCGCACTTTGCATGTAGATTTGCAAGTCAGGATCCCAAGGAATCCCCAATCTTTCCGCTACCGACAATGCCATCGACACAATTTGCGATCCACTGTCAATAACACACTCTACACGCTCTCGTGCAGCGACTAACGGCCACACAACCCTCAACGACCCGAATCTTTCCCTGAGAAGACTTGCTTGGGCGGTTCTCCTGGTGGGAGGGATGCCACATACTGGAGATATGGGTCGGTACTCACGTATGAGCCTTCCTGTATTCCGTATTGCTTATCCTCTTCAGTAGAGATGTAGAACGAGTCCACCATTGGCAGTTCGTCGATGTCTACCGCGTCATTTTGGAGTCGAACTTTCAACGTTCTCATCTTCCATGAATGGGTATTCCGATCCTTCATCCAATTTCCCATGTAACAAGACTGGCTTTATAGGTTGCCGAGTCCGATTCGTCGATTTCCCATCGCTTTTCGCATATTCTGGAGAAAGAGAGATCAAATCGCCCACAGTAACATCGTGCACGACTGTATTTTCTGTTTTTTCCACAATTCGCTTAATTATATGCGGGTCGTCGAACTTCGTCGCCAACTTATACGCCCTCTCTTCTACATCTCGCTTCTTGTTCGTCTCGCTTGGGCGATTCTGAGTTGGGTACCATCCTGGCAGCATATTCCAACTTTTCGTCCTCAGAATCTTCCCCTCTGAATCGAGCTTTGCGTTTCTTCTTTGGCACATCCTCTTTCTCCAGCACCTCCGGCTCAGATTCTTCCTCCTCCTCGAAGACTCGACAGGATCATCCTTTTTCCTTCGATCTTCCTTCTTCTTCGACGATTCCTTTTCCTTATTCGCAACTTTCGATCGGTTCTCAGGAGATTTCGTTGCCTCAGGAGCTTTCTTTCGCCAGCTCCCTGTCTCCTTCCTCGAACTATCTAAAAATTTCGTCCCTCCCCAGCGTTAGAGTCTTTTCCCGAACGCGTATTCGCAAATTGGGACTCCATCGATTGATTCGCGGACTGCGAACTGGATCCAGATTGGTTCTGCATGGCCTGAACCATATTGTACATCTTCATGAACTGTTGAAAGTTCGGATCGACCGGGGGCAGGCCTGGTTGAGCAGGCCCTTGAAGACTTACTTTCGGTAGCCTGATGGAACTGCTTCATCGTCTCGATGAGTTGCTTATCCCTAACGGCCATAACGTCCTTTAACGCGTTTATCTCTAAGGCGAAACTCTCCATTTGATTGCGAAACTCGTTTTTCACTCTAATATCGTTCGTAGAGTTTCCGCTTTTCGAACTCGAGAGCAAATTCGAGGGTTTCGAGTCGTTTCTCATCATCGCATCTGCCTCCCGTCCAGACCAATTGTTCGCCAACCATTCCACCACCTTCAAGACGTCCTTGTAGTTCCACTTATCGCCTCTTCGAGTATTTCCCACGTTTTGGTTTCCCGCATTCGCGTTCGGACCCAAGATATTTGCCACATTCGGTTGGTTCAACACAACTTCGACTGCCGAAGCAAAATCATCGCTGAGCGTACCAAGAATCGACGATACCAACTCTTTGTTGGTGATTTGCGATGGTGGTCTGAGCAGTTTTTCGGATTCTGCCAAAAAGAATGCACAAAATCGAATCACTAGACCCAGATCTTCACGACTAGCACCCCGTGCCTCGGCGCAAATTTCCTTCAAGCGTCTCCTCGATCCTTCGTTGACCTCCTCCAACTCCGGATACATCTTCAGTATCTCCGCCTTCCATCCATCGAAGTCTCCTCCAGCAAACGCTGTCAGATTCCGCCACGCTTCCTTCACATGCTTAGTATCGAGATACCTCAGCACCGTCTCCTTCTTTTCCGCGTCGTTGTCGATGCCTCCCTGCACGATGATTCGCTCGCACTCCTCTAGGAACTTCTCCAACTTGGCAGGAGTCTTTCCATCGAAGCTAGGACGACCGGAATCCCATGTTTCAGGCACCTTGAACCGCACCGCTGCTCCTCCTTGAACATTTCTTCCTCCACCACCTCCATTTCCACCTGCGCCACCCGCGCCGCCTCCGTTCCCGCCATTTCCACCATTTCCATCGTCCATGTTTTCGTTGTTTTGTTGAATCGGAGGTTCGTTAAGCCGATTCGTGTTGATTTCGCTCTCTGATAAGTCGGTTAGAGGCGAAGATGGTGTCGGAGATTGTTGTTCTTCTTCGACAGTCGCTGAATTTGTGTTGGTTTTGCGCTTTGTTGTAGATTTCGATTGAACGCTTTTGTGTTGATGCTTGAGTCGGTCTTTTCGACGAAGATGCTTGAGTTTTTGTCGATTTTGTCGGGATTGTCCGATTTCGATCGCCTTGCGAGTTACGGGTAGTCCTCGGTTTCGCGTTCGCAGATAGTTTTGGTGCGAATAACGGTGTCGGTCTCAGTTCTCCAACTCCCGTAGTAAATTCGGAAAATCGTTCGGTTGGGAATCAGATAGATCTCGCTGTTTCCCTTTTGGTGGTATTTTGACGTTCGATCCAAGCGTGTGGGCGCTTGCTTTTCTTCTTGCTTGTCACAAATTGCACGAAACCAAGTTTCAGCAATACTCGATCACCCCTCGCGGTGGGCTCCAGATGATGAGTGCGGAGTGGGGACTGCAAATGAGCTCTCTAACTAACCAAACCAACAAAAACAACCAAAACTCCACTTGTCGTAGAGAGAAAGATGTATAATGTCGAGTAGGAAAAGTCACAAAACCCAAAAATTCGTCAACTCCTTGTGCGAGTACAGGCCCCTGTGAACAGAGCCTTGGCACAGATGTGTAAGGTTGTAGGGTAGATACGAGTTTCTTGCGAAAAACGTTGATTTGTCGTGCCCCAAAGCGTACTATTGATGAAACTCAGCAATAGAGAAGCGCCAATACGATGCCCGGAGAGTTTATACTCGTTGGATCAGGACTAACTGCCTTAAACCCTCTGAGTTGTCTCAAGTCAGGAACTAACTGCCTTAAACTCTCGACCAGCAACCGAAACCCAATAAACAGCAACCGGAACTCTTGTATTCAGCAACCGAAACCCTCAACCAATAATCCTTCCGGACGATGATACTATTTCGAAAGAGCTAGCAAGATAGATTGACGAGCTAGATCCCCAGATGCACCTAGTAGAGCGGGGCAATCCGTGAACCTGCCAAATACAAAACAGAGATATAAATACTAAACAGAAATTGATAGAATCAGGGAAAATCGCGAGTAAGAAAAGTAGTCCATGTGCATAATTGTATAGGTATCGTTTCGCCATACGGCCCAGAGTCGAAAATCCAGGTCCAGATGACTGGTATCGCGTGTATTGGAGTCAATGACCTGTGTAAATCTTCCGTGTTCGCGACCATCTAGTTTTGCTTGTGAAGAATCCCTCGATCTTGAGTAGGATAAGTGGATAGCTCTGCTTCCCAGCTTTCGATTGACACCCATAACTCGTATTGATGAGCTTAGAAATGGAGCACATCTAAAAACTGATAAAAGGGGCTAAATAATTTATTTCAATGCTCCAAATACTTGAGAACATTCCATAATTTCCAGAAGGCTAATTCTATTATTATATTCGTCTAGGCATGTCTAGAGACCTAGAAACATCTAGAAAGGCCAGGAACATCAGTTCTGGACCGCTCTAGTAGCACAGCCACAGAACTCCGGCCTAGGTCTGAGCCAGAACAAGGGTAATCTGTGAGAATGAATTCTAAATTGTGGGTGTAGAACATCCTAATATAGAAGTTTGATTTGGTAGAATATTCTAGAATGCACAGCCACAATGACTCCAACTGAGTCATACTGACTCCAAATGAGTCAGAATGCTTCTTTGTCACATCATTGGTTTAATTGTCACATCATTAGTTATTTTTCTAAACAGTATATAAGGAGCTCAATTGTAGTAGATAGAATAATAGTGAGCACCCCAGGAGACCACTAGTTGTGACACCACCACTGTCACATTAGTTAGTTTTGCTGTGGTATCAAATTGATCTTCCCCAGAGGATTACTGAGGGTGACACCACAACTGTCACAACCGGTAGTTTTGCTGAGGATTCCAACTGTTAGTAAACTCTGAGTGATCCTGTGTATAGTAAGACACAGATATAGTGAACTTGTGCATAGTAAGGCACATCCAGTGAATTTGTGTATAGTAAGACACAACCATAGTAAACCCTGTGCATAGTAAGGCACAACCATAGTAAGCCCCAAGTAGATTGGCTATAGTAACAGTCAATTTACTTACCTGGTAGTTGAGTATTGGTACTCTTCTGCTAAAATCCTCAACAAACTTCAAACCTTTTGTTGTTCTTTGTTCATCCTTGAAAGTTCTCTTTAATTACAACACTCAACCTTTAAGTTCCACCAGTAGCACATCTGAATCAGTTAGTCGTTTCCTGCGGCTCGAACCCCGAACACAAACACATACATATTTTGGATTTGATTTAGTTGGTTAGATTTGATATTTAGCTACCTAGCTCATTTCCTCCGTGTATTATCTGGAGCCCACCGCGAGGGGTTCATTTAGATATTTACTGGAAACTTAATATTTTCTTGTTGTATTCAATTGAAACTTTCTAACTTCTGAGTGTCTGCTCAGAAGTGACAGTATACCACGGCTCAGTCAAGCACTGGTGAGCCATCAACACCCCTGTAACAAGATCAAACAATACACAACTTCTCGGAGAGCTTTCTATTACTCCAAATCGCAGGCGTCCTAGGGGTAAAAGGAACAAAGGAAAGAATAAGGCTTCAACACCTGCAGAAGTAGCTCGTGAACAAGGTCAAGCTCAAACAGAAGAAAGAGCTAGTGCTTGGGCAACAGTTGCATCAGCTTTATCTTCAAGACAGTTGGGACAGCGTCCACCTGAAACACCTCAAACTCAAGAAGTTGATCTTGAACTAGTTGAGGAGGATACTGATCCAGAAGTTATTCCAGGAACACCAGGAAATATAACTAGTGATTCCCCTAGTATATTTTTCAGTGCTCCTAAGATTCAAAGATCATACTCTGCATCTTTTCTCCCTAGGTTTCAAGGTCTTGATTCAATACCTTTTCCATATTTAGGTTCATCTATTGGTTCATCATCTTCAGAGGAACCAAAACCTGAGCCTCAAACCAAGTCTGAACCACAGAGTCCAGTTATTTCTATATTTCAAGTACCACCTCCACCTCCACCTCCACCACCTCCACCACCACCTCCTCTAGTACCACCAAAGATGTCTGCAGCAGCAGCATTTAAGATTCCTGAAAATTGGGATAAAAATGCACCCAGTTTTACTACAGAAGATCCTGATGATTTGCAAGAATACATTGACCAAATCAAAAGAATCATTGATAAGGGTGCAATTCCTGCAAATGAACAAAAAGGGATATTGACTCGATATTTGCCTCAGAAGAGACGTGCTATTTGGCAAAGACTGTCAACATTTAAGGACACCACCAAGAGCTTTAATGAATTTGTTGAAGAAGTCAAGTCTTGTTATCCTGAGCTTGAAGAAATCAGACTAGGTAAATTGTCTGAATTGGAAAAGCTCTGCTCTTCAAACCAAGGCATATCAGTTGCTGAAGAAGGAAAACTCAAAAGATTTGGTCTTGAATTTCTGGATCTTGCAGAAAAGTTAATGACAGCTCCAGCCATTCTACTGAACAAGGATGCCTGTGTCAAGTACTTAAGTACACTTGAAGCCTCATTTGCAATGAACTTACAAATGAGTATCAGTACCAAGAATTTACTCAAAGGAGAGTTTCAAGCCACAGCAGCCAGACCAGGTGCAGCAGCTGCACTTGATCCTAGAAAGGAAGATCCCATTTTACTCCAAGACTTGGTCAAGATGGCAGAAAAATTGGCTTCAACAGGAGGAGTCAATGCTACTTTTGGACTGTTGACATCAAGATCAATACAAATCCAGAGGCCATCTTCAACAGCTCTTGTACAGTTAAATTCTTCCACAAATGCACAAGTTGAAGTTTTAGAAGAAGAGATTAATCATGTAAAAGACATGTTGACTTCAATACAGAAGAAGCAAGATTCTAATAATGAGTCAATTATGAAGGCTATTCAAGAAGTTTCCAAAAGTAAAATGAGAGATCCACCACCTCATCAAGATAGAGAGAAGGATAATAATTCCTCTGGTAATACTAGGAATAGATATCGTTCTACTGAAAATTGGAGAGATGCCCGTCAAGGAGGATGTTTCTACTGTGACCAACAAGGGCATTTGCAAGGAAGTTGTCCTATACGTAGAGAACATATCAGCAAAGGCTGGATTAAAGTAGAAATGGGTAGAACTGTTATGATGAATGGATCACCCTTACCTACTGGTGATGCACCAAGGGCACAATTAGTAGAAAGGTATTGGAACAGAAAGAATGGCCAGGCCTATATACAAGTTGAAGATGAATCTGATGAGAATGAGGGAATTTCTGAAATGGAACTCATAAGAGATGAAGCTCAGAGTGAATTAGTACAAATTCGTCAGTATAAATATGAGCTTCAAAAGAGATCTTCAGTACCAACTCCAGAGTTACATACCATGATGGTTCAACCTACTGAAAATAATGTAACTGCTGTTGTACAAGCAGTTCTAGCTGCATTAAATGTGCAGAAGGGCCATGAACAATTTGTGACCACTAGAGGAGGTAAGCAAACCTCAGAGTCCAACTTGGATTTTTAAAGAACTCAAGGATGGAGGCCAAACAGTCTTTAAAGCCTCCTGAGAGAAAATCTACATCAGACTCATCAGAAAATTGGAGAAAGCAACAGAAAAATAGAAAAGATACTAATGAAAAACCAGAAGCAGAACTAGGGAACTCTGAAAGGAAAAGAGTTCATAGCTCAAATACTTCTGAGGGAATTTCAAAAGAAACCAGTGTGGAATTACCTTATAAACTTGTAAAGCCTTTGAATGAGGTTACTCAAGAATCAAGTTTTGAAAAAGAAGAGCAACCTTTCAAACAATTTGAAGTCAATCCTGATGAAAAGCTCTACAGGATAAGGGCTCCAATCCAAAGAGAAGGCCTTGCAAATGAGGTAATGGACAGGATTCATGAGACCACCATTCCATTAACATTGGGAGAAGTATTAGGAATTTCCCCAGAATTAAGAGAGCTTGAAAAGTTGAAACTAACTAGAGTGAGACTGCCAGTGGCATCTCAAGTCCAACAATCTATGCAATCCTCTGATGAAATTATGTTTCCCTTTCAAAATATGCCTGATTTCAATTTTGAATATGATGCCCTTGATATCTCTGATATACCCTCTGTACATGGTGTATTTATAACCAGTACAGTTATAGATAATATACCGGCTGGATCGGTTATAGCAAAGGACCCTTATTTACAATACCTGGAAAGTTTACCAAAGGATGAGAGACCAAAGCAAGTATATGTTGCAAGAGACTCAGTCCCTTTGAAAGTGACTTTTCCAATAATAAATGGACAAAAACCAGTAGAATCTGTGTTGGATTCTGGTTCCCAAATAGTTTCAATGTCACTTGAGCAGGCTCAAGAGTCCAAGCTTAGTTGGGATCCAGGAATTAGAATATATATGGAGAGTGCAAATGGAACCATGGAGCAATCTATTGGCATGTCCAGAAATGTACCATTCAAATGGGGAGAAATGACTGTTTATTTACAGGTCCACATCTTGAATAGTCCAGCATACAAAGTACTGTTAGGAAGGCCATTTGATACACTGACTCATAGTCAAGTAATCAACTCAAAAGATGGTCAGGTACTGACTTTAACAGATCCCAATACAAGTAAAGTATATACCATTCAGACATATGATAGAATGTCAAATCAGCAAAAGTCAAATAAGGCAAATACTAATTCTGACTGTGACAAGAGTGAACTCTCCAAAGCCAGCTTGAAGACCCAAAAGGGTTTTCATCAATCTTCGATGAATTTCTGACTAATCAGGATGGAGAAGAGCTAGCTATTCAAGTTGACCATGATCCTAGTTCAGGATTTAGAATTTGTGCAATATTCAAACCAAAACAACATAGGTTGACTCCTACAGAAATCAAAGAAGCATATATTAGTGCTTCTAGGGAGTGTAAAAATATCAAAGCTGATACCAAGGCCTCAGCTTTATTTCAAGAATTTTGTTCAAGACCAAAGAATAAAACTCCAGGGAGTGGGAAATCCTATGAAATATTTACATGGAGTACTGTCAATAAAGATGGACAGGATGAAACAGAAAAGATACACTCACCATCAGGAATGAATGAAAGAACAGCACATAGTCTTGGTGATGTGCGTTGTGCTTGCTGTCAAATGGTTGATACCATCATACCAGCAGAGACTGATGACAAGAATGAACCTAAATCAGTATTTGCAGGAAAGAAATACAAACCTGTAGGATTGAAAGTGAGACCAGTATATACTGAACTACCAGAAAAGTATAGGATAAAACGCCAGATAATTGGAGATCCACTGCTGAACATGCCTAAATTAAGTGCTAACCCACCAGTGTTTCAACCAACTGGTAGATATACTGAAGAACGCAAACAAATAGTTGAGAAACTGCATGGAGATAAGTTTCTGCAGCCAGAGGAGTATAAAGTACTGCATCATCTCATGAGCAATCAAGAAAGTGCATTTGCATGGAATGATGAAGAAAGAGGAAGCTTCAGACATGATTTCTTCCCTCCAGTTGAATTTCCTGTTATTGAACATGAAACATGGGTTGAGAAAAATATCCCCATTCCTAGAGGGCAACTGGAAGAATTTATCAAAGTCATCAAGAAAAAGATAGATGCTGGAGTATATGAACCATCTAATGCAGCATATCGTAGTAAATTCTTTGGAGTAATCAAGAAAGATGGGAAAAGTATCCGTCTTGTGCATGCATTAGAGCCACTAAATGCAGTTACCATCGCACACTCAGGTATACCACCAGCTACAGAAGAACTTGCAAATCATTTTGCAGGAAGAGCATGTGGTGGATGTCTAGACTTATATTCTGGGTATGATCATAGAGACATAGCAGAAGAGTCAAGAGATTTTACAACTTTCCAGACACCATTTGGAGCACTTAGGTTAGTTAAATTACCTCAAGGATGGACAAACTCAGTTCCAATATTCCATGATGATGTCACATTCATTTTGAGAGATGAAATTCCACATGTAACAATACCATATATTGATGACATCCCAGTCCGTGGACCTGGTTCAAGATATCAATTAGCAGATGGTTCATATGAAACACATCCTGATAATCCTGGCATCCGTCGCTTTGTTTGGGAACATTTTGAAAATATCAATAGAGTAATTCAAAGAGTCAAGTACTGTGGAGGCACTCTATCTGGTGCAAAGTCCATCATTTGTGCTGAAGAATTTCATGTTGTTGGCCATCTCTGTTCATTTGAAGGCAGGAAGCCAGACACAGACAGAGTTGGAGTTATTCTGAGATGGGGCCCTTTGAAAGATGTTTCAGATGTTAGGAAATTTCTAGGGACAATTGGAGTCATGAGAATGTTCATAAAGGACTATGGTGTTTTGGCTAGACCAATTCAGAAATTAACTAGAAACGATGAATCATTCCAATGGGGACCAGAGCAAGAACTTGCAATGGAAAAGTTGAAACAGGCAATTGCAACAGCACCATGTTTGAAACCATTGAACTATAATTGGGACTCAGACATTGTCCTGGCAGTTGATACCTCATGGATGGCAATTGGTATACAAATCTACCAATTAGACCCAGATGATCCTAAGAAAAGATACTATGCAAAGTTTGCATCTATCACACTAAATAGAAGAGAGGCTAGATTCTCTCAACCAAAACGTGAACTATATGGCTTGAAGAGAGCACTAGAAGCAATGCAATATTGGCTTTTAGGCTGTAGGAGATTGGTAGTTGAAACAGATGCACTCTATATCAAAGGAATGCTGAACAATCCAGGAATGGGACCTAATGCCACTATTAACCGTTGGATTGAACAAATTCTGATGTTTCACTTTAAGTTGAAACATGTTAGAGGAGTCAACTTTCCTCCAGATGGACTTTCAAGAAGAGAACCACAACCTGGAGATGAGGAATGGTTCCCAGATGAAGAAGAGTTTGAAGATAGCAAACCTCCAGAAGACCATCCAGATTGGGACTACTTTTCAGAGCAGCCTTTGGACTTTGAAGTATTCAAAGAAGATATAGATGAGAGAGGAGGATATATGCAAACACTCCAAGGTGCTGCTGTATCAATTAAAGACTTTGAATCTGAATGTGCCATGGCACAGGAGCAAGAAAATACCCAGATTCAATATATACAATCAATATATAGGTCTGAAGGAATTATAATGCCATCATATCTTTATCAAAAACCAGAAGATGGGTTACTTCCAAATGTTGAATTGAAGTCTGATAAAAGTGAACCATATGTTGAGGACCACAGAAGTCTCAGTGCTAGAGCACAAGATGACAAAATTCAGTTGGTACACACATGGTTGAAAAATCCATTACAAAGGCCGCCAGATATAGGTTTGAATCAGAACCTAAAATACAAGAGATTCATGAAATATAGTAGAAAATTCTTCATGAATTCACAAGGTAAATTATACCGCAGGGGAGATGACTCTATGCATAAATTAGTAGTGGAAAAGCCATATAGAATGTTTATGCTCAGAGCAGCACATGACTCACTTGGACATAAAGGTGTATTTGCAACCAAGTCTCTTATTGAATTAAGATTTTGGTGGCCAGAATTAGAACAGGATGTGAAATGGTATATAAAAACCTGTCATGCCTGTCAGTTAAGGACACAGTCATTAATTAGGAGTCCACCAGTCATTACTGCAACACCAAGTATATTTCAGAAAATACATACTGATGTTATGCATATGAGTGAAAGCTCAAATCAGTGTTCATACATTGTTGATGCAAGATGTGCATTATCGAGGTATCTGGAAGCTAGAGGTTTGAGAAAGCAAAATGCAGAGTCAATTGGGAGATTTCTCCTTGAAGAAATAATATGTAGATGGGGATGTCCAAGTTGGATCATTTCAGACAATGGCACTCCTTTCATAGCTGCTCTTGATTGGCTTAAAAATAAATATGGAATTGTTGGCATACAAATATCTGCATACAATTCCCAAGCCAATGGAATTATTGAAAGAGGACATTGGGATATCAGACAGTCACTTAGTAAAGCTACTGGAGGTGATCTCAAGAAATGGTTCTGGTTTTTACCACAAGTACTATGGGCAGATAGAATCACCATCAGAAGAGGGCTTGGTTGCTCTCCCTATTTTGCAGTCTGTGGAGCACATCCAGTGACTCCATTAGATCTAGAAGAAGCAACATGGCTTGTTGAATATCCAGACAGGATACTATCAACAGATGAATTAGTGGGGTATAGAGCCCAAGCATTAGCAAAGCATACATACCATGTGCAAAAGATGAGAAAAAGAGTTGCAGAATGGAAGCATAAAGATGCCCAGAATTATTCAGAGAAATATAGACATGTCATCAAAGACTATGTATTTAAACCAGGAGACTTAGTCTTAGTCCGTGATACAGTTGCAGAAGGTTCATTGAGCAGCCGCAACAAGAATAGATGGAATGGACCTATGGTTATAATTGCCAGAAGTAAAGGAGGTTCATATATAATCTCAGAAATGAATGGTGCACTATTCCATGGAAAAGTTGCCAGGTTCCGTGTCAGGCCATATGCACAGAGACACAAGCTAAGTCTTGGTGTCAAAGTCCAAGAACTCATAGATATATCTCAAGATAAACTCAATGAGATGATTAATGAGGAAGAGGATGAGGAACTCCAATTTCAGAATAAAGACTTGCAATTTGGAGGCATGAGATTGCATCCTAAAGAAAGAGTGGAGGATGATTTACACTCAGACTCAGACTCAGACTCAGACTCAGAATTAATTTCTGATGATTTAGATGTTATAGAAGACCAGCAGGATGAAGGTCCGAGACGGTCAAAAAGAATTGATAACATCAACAAAAATTGACAAGGTGTTCAAAATATTGAAAGTCGAAGGATTTGATTCCATCAGTGATTTGATCACAATTTGATGATCAAATCAAAAGAGCGACAAGAGTTCATGCATTTACAAAGGAAAACAAAGTACAACTGTGCTACAAGCTTTCCAACATCTCTGCCAACCTAGTAAGAACCCAGAAAAGACAGTATAGTAAGGAGTGGGTAGGTATAGTGCATAGGCCAAGAAAAGACAGGAGTATTCTAAAATAGGAAGTCCAGTCATAGAAGTAACCATAACTATACAACAAGGGGAAGCATAGGTAGAGATCAGAACAGAAATATGGAGAGAACAACTTGAAGCATATAGGAGGGGAAAATCAATAAATAAGGGCAACAGAGAAAAATGAAAGTTGCCCTGGTAATATACAAATGGACAGGGGAGTTGATGGAGTGAAAGAAGTCCAATCCGAGGTTGCCAGTGCCGAGTAGTTGAGCCAGAGATGCCAAATCACCCATTTAGCAACAAAAACCAAGTGGATGATTGACATCAGAACAGTATTCACAACGTCTAGGCCGCCTGAAACAGCAGAAGTTAAAAGGACTTAATAATATAAGTAAAATAACATACGGCGTCAGCGGTCTTGGGGTTGTGAACTGGGACATTGCGGCGGAAGCGCTGTAATTGATTGATGCGCGCGGCGTTGCGTTGAACCGCGGACCGACGGATGGCTTGGCGATTGGCCGCCGCCCGGTTGGAACGTTCGGGGGAGCCATAATCCGCTAAAAGAATCATCGGAAATCAGCGAAAAATCATAAAATGATGGATAGATCATACATCCACTTGAGGACGACGCTGGCGAGAGCGATGTGCGGCCACGGGAGCCATTGTTGGCACCGGAGTTATTGGATTGAACAGCGCCGACGGCCGGGGCACTGCCACCGGTGGGAGCTGCCGCAGACCCATCGGCTGGCCGCAAAATCAATATACATTGTGGTACTACTCAAAAATGACTCACCAGTGGGCTCAGCCGAAGGCTGGAGAGCAGTTGAGGAATCAGGGCATCAAGCTCGTCGCAAGTGTGGCTTACCGAAGCTATAGAAAATAATAGATTAATATGAATAGTGCCTGAATTGAACAGGTACATACCGGGATGTGCCTCCGAAGATGTCATCGGAGCACCGGAGTCAGCAACCACAGAGACAGGTGTTGTGACAATAGGCTGCAGAATTTCGCTCCACATCAGCACACGGTTCAAAACGGCGGATAACAGAGATGAGAGAATCAAATGTCGTGAATTCAGCCATACGGGCCGAACTCCGGGCGGATCACCGAGGCTGTGTCAGCCCGGCGCCGACTCAGCGCGAATGCGCTGGAAGTTTCTTTCACTTTCACTTTGTAGAATATTCTAGCAAATATTCAGAGTACTATATAAGCTTGTACAAATTAGCTACAAAATACAGTTCTTCTCTATCTACTTTGTTCAACAGGTTATGGGCCCCGGCCGTACCTGAACATCTGAACATCACTCTCTATTCACTCTCGTGCTTCTATCACTCCCACGTTCTAGCATCAAGATGGCCGACTATCTCCGTACGACCATCAAGCTTCTCGAGGACGCCGCTGGCTACTCGACTTGGGAAACCAAGCTCCGCGACATCCTGACTGACCAGGATTACGACGACTACGTCTTTGGCTCCAAAACTGCCGAGCCGAAGATCACAGACCCCGCCGATGCCGACGAGGTCAAAGCCAACAGCGAGTGGAAGCGCAAGCAAGCCAAGGCGCTGTCCATGATCCGGTTGCGCGTTGGTGATGGTCCCATGGCCTACATCCGCGGGGCGAAGACCGCCAAGGAGGCTTGGGACAAGCTCCAGAGCATCTATGCGCCGAAGGGCGCCATCTCAGTCATCCGACTCCGCCGCACGCTCTACAGCCTTCGCTGCGGGGAGGAAGAGGCCATCGAGAACCACATCCGGACTCTCACCACCCTCCGCACCGACCTCGAGACTTTTGGCACCACCATCAGCGACCCAGACTTCGCGGTCCTGATCCTCACCTCGCTCCCCGACTCCTGGGACCACTGGACCGGCAACTTCGACCTCACCACCCTCACCAACCCGGAGGACCTGATCGCGCGTGTTATCCAGCACGCGAAACAGCCCAGCGCCAAGCCTGACGCTGACTCCGGCTCCACGGCCCTCCCGGCAAAGGGTAAACCCGGCTCCGGTTCACACGATCACTCGCGGCCCGGCGCCTGCTTTCACTGCGGGCGTGTAGGGCACCGCGCCCGACGAATGCCGCGCCAAGCAGGCAGGCAAGAAGTTCTCCGAGAAGGAGAAACAGCGCAACTTCGAGTATTCCTCGAAGCACAAGGGCAACGGCAAATCCTCGGGCGGATCAAAGGCGAATACAGCCACTGAGCCGCAACAGGACGTCGCATTCATGGCCACCCCAGCACTCTCCAAGACTTCCTGGATCCTAGATAGTGGGGCCAGTGTCCATATTACCAACAATAGATCTTATTTCTCCACTTACACGGCTCTGACAAGCCATACTGTTGTTGGCATCGGCTCCCAGAACGCTGAAGGCGAAGGCACCGTGCGACTCCGGCTCGGAATCGCCTCCGGCTTCAACTATCTCACGCTCAACCGCGTCCTTTACCTGCCCAACAGCCCTCACAACCTTATCTCTCTTGGAAAACTGCACCGCGCTGGCTACCGGCTGAACTTCCCCATCAATTCTATCGACGTCGACATCCGCAACAGCAAGAACCAACAGCTTGGTATTTGCCGCAACGTCGCCGACGTCTACGCACTGGGCAACGTCACGCCCGTCACGCCGGACACTGTCAACACGGCCAACCCGGCCGAAACCTTCCTTGCATTCATGGCAAGCCCTCCGGCGTACCCACGACGAATGGCACCGCATCTACGGGCACCTCAGCCACGCGGGTATTCAAGAGCTGATCACCCACAACATGGTTAATGGTCTTACTCTGGCCAAGGACACCTCGCACCGCGCAGTGCGAGATTTGCATCCAGGCCAAGCAGCACATCGAGCCGTTCCCGAAGCAGGCCGAGCGTCAATACGCTGACGTCGGCGATCTTACGCATACGGACCTCTGCGGCCCGATGAACACCACGGGCATCAACGGTGAACGTTACTTCATGACGTTCACTGACGGCGCGAAGAAATTCAAGCGCGTCGTCTTCCTCAAGGCCAAGGACGAGGCCGAACAGCATGTGATGAACTACATCGAGTTCATCATGACGCAACACGGGAAGCGCTGTAAAGCCTTCCGCTTTGATCTAGGGGGAGAATACTTCTCCAATTCCTTCCGCGGCAAGCTGGCCGAGAAGGGAATCATCATCGAGCCCACCGCCGGCTACTCCCCATCACAGAACGGCGTCGCCGAGCGCCTTAACCGGACGATCCAAGAGCGGGCACGCGCCATGCTCATCGCGCAAGATCTTCCACTATTCCTATGGCCCGCCGCCGTGGCGTACGCCATTTACATCATCAATCGCTCACCCACGCGCTCTCTCGCGACTCACATCACGCCGTACGAGGCCTTCTGGGGCCGCAAACCGAATGTCGCGAACATGTATGAATTCGGCATCAAATGTTGGGTGCTTACCCAATCCCAAATCGCGTCTAAATGGCAACCCCGCTCGAAGCCGTACCGATTTATGGGCTTAACGGAGGAGGGACGCGCCTGGCGGTACTTCACCGGCCAGACGCGGAAAATCCTGACATCACGCAACGTCATCTTCATCAAATCAGATGGAACCTTCGAGAACTACTCCTCACCTGAGCCGTCGCAGCTCGAGGGGGAGAGCTCTGGGAAGAATGCTGAGGATAGCGAGCCCGCGCCGGCTCAGCCGCCAACGACAGGCACCCCCAGCACGCCAACTCTCCCAACGGCCCAACCTCCGGACGCCGAGCCGAAGCCCGATCCCGGGCCTGTCAACCCACCTGCCAATCCACCTCCCGCTAAACGCAACATCCTAACGATGCCGCCCCCGCGAGCCACGCGAAGCCCGCAAGGCCACACAGGGCACTAACGAGCCCGGCTACTGGCGAACGCTGAACAACCCCGCTAACCGCTCTCCTGCCCGGCCTGATGCCTGGCGCCATCGCGTCTCCACACCGGACAACCCCACGCTGGCCGATCTTGCCCACATGGCGATCGACAGCGAGCCCGCGACTTACCGGCAAGCGACGAACCATCCACGCGCCCGACGACTGGCGCAAAGCCATGGAGGAGGAGATGAAACAGCTCAACGACTTGTCAACATTCGAGCTTACTGGGCTACCGCCCGGCCGCAAAGCTCTCGGCAGCAAATGGGTATACCGCAACAAGTTCGGCGTCTCCGGCGACATCAACCGCCGTAAAGCCCGGCTTGTCATCCTCGGCAACAACGCCATTCCGGGAACAGACTACGATCCCGACCAGATATCCTCGCCGGTCGCCCGCGCCGAGACCAACCGGCTCTTACTGGCCCTTGCCGCCAAATACGACCTCGAGTTCCGCACGGTGGACGTCAAGGGCGCTTATCTAAACGGCGAACTGAAGGAAGAGGTGTATATGCGCCAGCCCGAAGGGTTTTCAGACGGCACTGACCGTGTGCTGCGTCTCAACAAGACGCTATATGGCCTTCCTCAATCGGGCCGTGTCTGGAACGACAAACTGAACGCGCGGTTCAGCAAAATGGGTTTCCAGCGGTTGTTATCCGACCGCTGCGTCTTTGTCAAGCGCGACGACAACGGCATCGTCATCGTCGCAGTACACGTTGACGACATGTCAATTTACGCCTCAAACTCCGACTTGATCACTCAGACGGAGGACGCGCTCGAATCCGCATTCGAGATCACCCGACTTGGCGACGCAACCCAACTCTTGGGTATGGAGGTCCACCGCGACCGCGCCGAGGGCACCATTACCATTACCCAAACCAACTACATCAACAAAATCATCTCGCAACACGGCATGGACTCCGCCAACGTCGCATACACGCCTATGGACCCGGACGTCAAGCTGCAGAAGCTTCCCGCTGACGAGTCCTACCCCGACATCAAGCCGACTTTCCAGTCGATGGTCGGCGGCCTCATGTACGCCGCAATCACGACGCGTCCCGACATCGCATACGCGGTGCAAACTGTCTCGCAGTTCAGCACCAACCCCGGCCCGGCGCACCTCACGGCCGTCAAGCGGATTTACCGCTACCTTCGCGCCACGCCAACGCTTGGCATCACCTACTCGGCAGGCACAACGGACGACGACCCCATTGACTTGCACGCCAATTTCTCCAACCCCGCTCTGTTCACTGACGCCGACTGGGGCAACAACGTGGACGACCGGAAGTCTATCTCCGGCTATGTCTCCACCCTTTCAGGGGGAGCCGTCACATGGTCATCGAAGAAGCAGGCTACTGTCGCCTTATCGACGATGGAGGCCGAATACGTCGCGCTCTCGCACGCGGCGCGCGAATCGCAATGGCTCACGGCCTTGCTGACAGAACTCGGCGTTGACAACGCCAACCCCTTCCCCATCTTTGTCGACAATCGTGGCGCCATCGATTTCACCTTCAACTCCGGTTTTCACGCACGCTCGAAACATATCGACATCAAACACCACTACATCCGTGATGTAGTAGCTTCTAACCAGGCTACTGTTCAGCACTGCGCATCCGAGGAGAACCGCGCGGACATTTTCACCAAACCCTTGGCCCGCGCGCAACACGAAGAACAGCTCCGCAAACTGGGCATGACTTACCTCTAGCGACCGCCGCTACGTTCGAGGGGGAGTGTCGTGAATTCAGCCATACGGGCCGAACTCCGGGCGGATCACCGAGGCTGTGTCAGCCCGGCGCCGACTCAGCGCGAATGCGCTGGAAGTTTCTTTCACTTTCACTTTGTAGAATATTCTAGCAAATATTCAGAGTACTATATAAGCTTGTACAAATTAGCTACAAAATACAGTTCTTCTCTATCTACTTTGTTCAACATCAAAAGGTATAAATTAATCCGGGCTACTCACCGCATCAGTCGCTCGGTCGACTTCCATAATATCGGGGACCGGCTCACCATGGTTGGCCGAGGAACCGGTGGAAGCCGGCGAAGGAGGACCGCCCGCCGGGGGAGAACCGGAGCCTGAAGAGCCAGATAAACCCGGTGCAGGAGGCATATCGTCGTCGTCGGAGTCGTTGATGACGTACTCAATGCTACGAGGGGTGCGGAACTGGCCAGACCACATTGTTAGACCAAGAATAATAATTAGAAATCGACTCACCGGCCGTGCCCGGTTCTGACGCGCTACCCGGGTACGATGGAGAGCCCCCTCCAGCGCGTTATTACGGAAGTGCGCATGCGGTGGAGGCCCCGCTTCGGCTTTAACTTGATCTGTAATGCGCCGGATGGCTGCGTTGACCGCGCGGAGGCGTTCCAGATCGTCGTCCTTGACATGGCGCGGGACGTCTAGTTCACGACGTTGTTGTACCATGTCAATGCTTGCGCGCAAAACCTTGTTGTTGGCAATGAACTGCGCATAAGGCATCATCTTGGACTATAAAAATGGTCAGTAAATCATCAAACTTGAACCCCAGTGAGAAGTCAGTGGGCCCAAACGGTATAGAATGAGTTTGTTTTCGAAAATCTGACAGCACATGTCAGATCAATGTAATCATTCGGGATAAATTGTGTGTAGTTTCGATACTCTCATATTTTAGTCTCATTCCATCACCCACAACTCTTCTTTGAAGTGCAATTCTTGTCCGAAATTGCCCCAAGTCCACTAACATCACCATTGCGTCAATCTGTGTGTCATCGGAAAGATTCAAAATGGTGCCATGTCGCGCACTGCCCCAAGCACCTTCTTCTCCTCTTCCCACCATGTTTCCTCCACCTCCCTCCCCGGGCCTCCAGGCCTTCCCTCCTATGCTAGTGTTCGTCATGCTGTCCCACTCAAGATGTTGGCCTTCTAGCATGGGAGGGTGAAAGAGTTGATGTATGCTAGACAGTGGCATGGGTAGCTGGCCGGGTATGTTGTTTCTCTTGCTCACTCACAGCCTGCTAATGAGTACCTCCAAGGTGTGTGTGTGTTCCAGAAGACGAGCTGCAGGTGTTTGTTAGGTATGTTTCCTTCACCTCCAATTTTTGCAGCATGCTCATGAAGCCTTGTAGTTAGATACCACGGCATGTTTAGGCCCGACATCGTACTTGATGGCACCACGGCGGCTGCAGCGCTGCATGGTTTAGAGGGCTGTGGGCTGTGGGAGACAGGGAGGGGAGCTGGTGATTTCACTGTGGGAGGGTTAAATGAATAGCGGGCTACTGGTGTATTATGGTAGTGTTCAATGCATCACACTATATCCCATTTCATCCGGGTATCTGCAAAGCAAGTGCCGTACGGAATGTTATCAAACGGGACAGTTGTATTGTTGTAGACATTCGGTCTCGATTCATGCCTCTAAATCACCGGATTTTAGGACAAAAATTTGATCAAACGCGACAAAGTGAGACATAATGAATATAGCTGTTTTGGTCTCACTCTATACCGTTTGGGCCCACCGACTTCTCACTGGGCTTGAACTTTAGAAGAAGAAGTACCTGAAAATTGGCCTGATAACGGAAATGCTCGGTAGCATATGCCATATCAGTGAAGGGCATCGTGTTGTTGTAACCAGCCGACACGCGAAGTTGACGCTCGACGACTGGTGGCACACCACGACTGTTGAGCCCGTTGTTCAAGTTGCGAGAAACACGGGGAGTAGAGAAAGACATTCTGAGCAGTAGGAGTGTATGAGAACTGGGAGTGACGATTAAATCGACAGAGGATAGAGGAAAAACCCCCAGTATTTATACTGAAGTAGCTAGGACCTTACAAATCAGGAGCGTGGGTTCTCGGGATAACGGGGGACCGTTAAGAGCTATGAAAAAGGGAGGGGAATAATCAGTATGACATCAGAGAGATTCTGGAATGAGTCATATAATTATTTTCTCACCTGAAAGCAGTAGTAGAGGCCCAGAGTGTTGTTTCCAAGCCTGAGTAGCGGTAAAAATGACTCCAGAAACAAGATTTGCACATGGATCAAAATGGAACCCTGGGTGAAGAAGCCTCGAAGGCCTGGACTCCTAGACTTAAAATGAAGGAGAGAACCAATATAATGGCCAAGAATATGACTGGCCACACAAGAGAAGCTGACAAACAACAAATTTCCCAAAAAGGAAATTTGAGGAATGCAATCGGTAGCGGAGGGAAACTAAAGTGTGGGTATAGCCCTGAGTCAATTGAACCAGAATTGGTAAATGATACCCCACACCCATGCTATTCAAGGATTAAATGACTCCCACACCCACAATAGAGGGAAAATCAATAGTAAATGAATTACATGGGAATACTACATGAAGAACCCTACAGAGATATGCTAGACGGATGGAAGCGAGCTGTGGGAACCTTATGGAAGACCCAGGCACCATCCATGAAGTGATTAAGACGATAGGGCACAGGAAAAACCAGCCCCACCATGACCATGTGGAATGCTTGACATGAGTCAGTATAAAATATCGGACATATACAGGAAGGAAGGGGCATCAATAGACTATAAACCTTCAAAATATGGAAGGGAACGAACCAAAACTGACGACACAGGACAAAGTCCTGGAATTGTCAAAATAAGAAGGCGCGTCGATAGACCGGTGTGGCAGCGTGGGACCTTCGGCGACCTCGGAATGTGGTAGAAGCACTCGAGACGATTCTCCCAAGCCCAAGAACGTGAGAATCGGGCCAGAACTGAGCAAATGGCGCACCAGAACCTCGGACAAGCCCATATTTGACTTGTGGGTCGAAGTTGAGGAGATATGGATAGTTGGGGTACATCCCCAGGTATTATTCGTCTGGGACTACGAATTTTAGATGGCTGGCACAGCTAGAACCGTCGTCCAAGACCAGCAAAGCAACGGACAAGTCCGGGAGCAACACTAGCAGAAGCCGGATTTGCGTGAGAAAATTGACCGTGAGAGACCGCCGGAAGCATCGCGAAGGCAGCCGATAGGTACGAGAAAGAGTTCCAGAAGTCCATAGCACCAGAATTGTGGTTCCTAGCCCCAGAGAGAATTGAAGATAAGCGCAAGAAGCAGCCAGCTGGCAGCTGACTCACCCCGAGATCCGTATCACGTAAGCGTGGAGCTGACCGGCACCGGAATCAGAGTGAGCCGATCACACTGGGTGCAAACCCAAAGGCAGTTTGCTAATGGGAGCCCCAACGGGAGTGGAAAGAAAGACAAAGATTTCTTTGTTTCAAACAAAGGAAAAAAATTTGCTTTCAAACTCCCGTTGGACCCCCCCTTAGCCAACTGCCATTGCACTTGCTACCAGTGTCAGGGTTCAAGGCATATGCAATCCGAGCTGCAACTTATTCCAGATTGTTGGAGTTTAAATCCTACAATATGCAGGAATGTAAGACAAAGCTGATCAATTTTAGATACGCATGATCTCATCAAAATAAAAGTCTAATGTGATGAGATTACTTGAATACCGGCTCAGAAGTGCAAAAATAAAAGCAGATTAGCTTCAGATAAGCCTGTATTATGTGAGATAAGTGGAAAGAAGGTGACATAAACAGAGATAAGGCAGAAGAAAGCAGGAGAATATTCAGAAAATCCAAATGACAAGCCATAAATTATGGAAAAATTCTGGCAAAATATTTGGTGATAATCCTAATATGTTGAAGCAACTACAGGATTATTCAGAGATGAATAGGAATCAGCCATACATTAGGACTATGGAAAATACCTTGGAATGTTCATCTATAGTGTTGCTGAAAAATGTAGGCAATTCTATGCCAGTGAAAAATGTAGCTGGGTTTTGATGAAAAATGTAGTCAATTCAAGTATGATCAGTTGACCGAGGACGGTCAATATTTATGAAAAAGGGAGATGATGAGCTTAGAAATGGAGCACATCTAAAAACTGATAAAAGGGGCTAAATAATTTATTTTAATGCTCCAAATACTTGAGAACATTCCATAATTTCCAGAAGGCTAATTCTATTATTATATTCGTCTAGGCATGTCTAGAGACCTAGAAACATCTAGAAAGGCCAGGAACATCAGTTCTGGACCGCTCTAGTAGCACAGCCACAGAACTCCGGCCTAGGTCTGAGCCAGAACAAGGGTAATCTGTGAGAATGAATTCTAAATTGTGGGTGTAGAACATCCTAATATAGAAGTTTGATTTGGTAGAATATTCTAGAATGCACAGCCACAATGACTCCAACTGAGTCATACTGACTCCAAATGAGTCAGAATGCTTCTTTGTCACATCATTGGTTTAATTGTCACATCATTGTTAGTTATTTTTCTAAACAGTATATAAGGAGCTCAATTGTAGTAGATAGAATAATAGTGAGCACCCCAGGAGACCACTAGTTGTGACACCACCACTGTCACATTAGTTAGTTTTGCTGTGGTATCAAATTGATCTTCCCCAGAGGATTACTGAGGGTGACACCACAACTGTCACAACCGGTAGTTTTGCTGAGGATTCCAACTGTTAGTAAACTCTGAGTGATCCTGTGTATAGTAAGACACAGATATAGTGAACTTGTGCATAGTAAGGCACATCCAGTGAATTTGTGTATAGTAAGACACAACCATAGTAAACCCTGTGCATAGTAAGGCACAACCATAGTAAGCCCCAAGTAGATTGGCTATAGTAACAGTCAATTTACTTACCTGGTAGTTGAGTATTGGTACTCTTCTGCTAAAATCCTCAACAAACTTCAAACCTTTTGTTGTTCTTTGTTCATCCTTGAAAGTTCTCTTTAATTACAACACTCAACCTTTAAGTTCCACCAGTAGCACATCTGAATCAGTTAGTCGTTTCCTGCGGCTCGAACCCCGAACACAAACACATACATATTTTGGATTTGATTTAGTTGGTTAGATTTGATATTTAGCTACCTAGCTCATTTCCTCCGTGTATTAGTATCTTGTGCATATGGCCTCAGCGGTGGTTGTCCCAACTCTCCTGGCGCATTTCCAATGTTCAGATGATCTGTTCCTCGACAGTGTTTTAGAGTCGCCGTTGATCACAGGTCCAGGCCCCAGTCAATTGAGTAGGTTTTCGCCGTTTAACCGTCCCTTGGCACTCTCGACCCTCCAGCATGATCCGAAACCACGTTCCAATGATGTCAGTCGTCGATACCAACAGAGATAGGGGTGTCCCTTATCTAGGAGAAGTCGATCTCGAGTCTCCACCGAGCGCCAAACCGAATATGCCTTTTAGAATACACTCCCTTTGGGTATTTTGCGTAGAATTGGATAGATTCTAGCGTAGAACGGGCTCTGCGAACTTTTCCTAGTCAAGATTTTGGAATCACTGAGAGCGATTTGATAGATTTTGACTGGAGTTTGACTGGTTCTTGTGCAGGTAATTCCCTAGTTGACCATTCGGGACTCATGTCAACTCTGAGACGTGCGCTGAGCAACAAAATCGACAAAAATAGTCGTTTCCTGGTCTGTCCCAGACTGCGGCTTATCAGCGGGCCCAGGCTGCGTGGCGGCGTGGAACGGTCGACGGGGGGGCGGGGCGGGCGATGAGGGGCGGGCGATGAGGAGAGCAGGCGTGTGTTCTCGTTGTCGCTTGGTTGGCTTGGTTGTGACCATCTTTCCACGAGCCTTCGTGGCCGCCACACGAAAAGACCGCAGTGGCGCAAATGATAAGTGCGGGGGCTTTTGTTCTCGCGGTAGCTTTTTTGCGGGCCTGAAGTAGACAAGTGTGAGTATATAACAGACGATCATGATGTGAAGGATTGGGAAACACATGGTTTAAGATGGTGTACGCGTTCAGCAGGGGACCGCCATACGAGGGCCAGCTGCACGCGGCGCTGAAGCCTGCTTCTGGTGGGCAACTGCGGTCGTTCGTGTTGCACTTATCGACGCCTTCGGAAACAAGCGTATTATGTGACCCCAGAGTAGAGCCTGAGCTACCCACAGCTGTCATCCACCTTAACACGGCGGCCCATGGGGATGACTTTGCTGACTCGGAGAGTACACTCAGCGTGGCCTCAGCCCAAGACACCCGTGCAGCTGGTGCTGGAGTTTGTTCGACCTGTTTGACTGTGGAGATCTCAGATATCTGGTGATTCGTACCTGGGAAGGCACCGCGATTCACGGCATATCGCGAGCCGGGGCCCGGATGGCCGCTGCGCGGCCAGTGGTCAGTGTGGTGAATGGCGTGCCAGTGCTGGCGAGATTTTGGGTGGACTGGGATTGGTAGTGTGCTGTGCTTGTGATATGTAGGGCACTTGAAAAGAGTTCTTGTATGACTCTGTGGAGAAATTTCGTCTGGTTGACGATCGCGAACTTTATGTAATATCGCTCTCGTTCTTGATTCTCGAGTCTCGATAGGCTAGCTCCTTTCTTTGAGTTGGCGGTTTGTTGGAAGTGAATAGCGCAAAACGTTTGTTTACGTCGTGTACATAGATAAACTGTAAAATCGCGTCACCGACGTCATGATTCATCACATCACGAACCGACCTTTTTTTGCAAACGACCAGCACTGTCTGCTCAAACTGAGATGAACTATGGTGGCGATGGACTTGAAGCTAAAGGACCACGCCGTTGCGGGAGCGGCTACTGGTAGCGCATAGCGAGAACCTCCAGCCATGGGTTACTTACTTGGAGGAAAGCAAATGGCGAGTTGGCGATTTGGGCCCTTGGTACGTTGTCCTGGCTGTCTCTGAAGGTCAAAATCCTCATTCTGTGGCAAGGCTTACCTTCTCCTCTGCTTTCCCGTCGCGACCGTCACTCGCAGCATGGCTCTCGGAACACAGTTTTGCAGCAACGCCATTATGCCATCCGCACCACCATGTCAAATCGAGCGAGCCAGCTCCAAGTCCGCGCTCTGCCGCCACAGAACACCATTTCAAGCCTCTCCTCAACGGCACGGCCGACCTGTTGCCTTGTGCGACCGAAAAGGGAGGACTGGGGGATTCCGGGAGGTCGAGGGACAGGTACGCACGCATCCGCTTCTTCAACGGTCCCGCGTTCGTCCCTCCGCTACTCGACTGCCCCTTGCTCCATACACCCACTCACTGCGCGGCCCTTGAGCCCTCCGACTGGTGTCTAGCTGCTCCAAGCGCCAGCCAGGCGCAGTTTTTCTCGGCTGCTCTATGCGCCACTGGCCGGTTCAAGACGAGACGAAGCGGGCTTCGTTTTCCAGCACTCCCATTCTGGGCACAGGTTAAGCCCGCACCAAGAGCGGCCCTTCATCCGCTACATGCCCTCAAAAAGTGGCTTGCACCCTCGCCGGCTCTGCTCTGGTGTTGCGCCACGCACACCACCGGTTCTTTCCACATCTAACCCCACTGGGCTGCATCCTGCGCCCCCTCAAGAGGCTGGGGGAGACGACGCGCCCGACGCAGCAGCACCGCCTCGCTGGCACCGGCTAAAATTTGCGCTGGTGACACGTGCATGATCGACGCCGCGTCAGGCACCGCAACGGCGGCGAAAGGGTCGACTCACGCCAGCCCCAGCGCAGCAGCAAAGGGGTTACGTGGGAGAGTTGCGCAGGTTGTTGAGCTGGCGCAGTCGAGAGAGCTCGACAAAAGGTGTGTGGCTTTTGAAAGCCTTCTGGGACGCCGAGGTCAGTCTCCAGCCTTGATTTTACCCCCTACATTGGCTCATTTCCGTGGCACACACCCCCGATTGCGCAAAAACGACGGTAAATTTGCTTGTATACGTAAGTACTTTCTGGGTCACTTTTTCTTGTGTTTTAGAACTCATTTTTTCGCAGGGTTTTGCCGCTGGAGGCGTGAATAATGCCCTAGCTCACGCCCTCGCATCAACATGCCTTTACTAGTGGCTGTCGTTTCGTTTGCCAACGCGAGCAATGCGCGCCTACCAACGCCAACATCGATTGCAAACGCGGCAGGGAGCGCGCAATTGCTCAAAGGTGAGTTTTCGGGCCATACAGTTGTGGATTTCAATCGACTATCGGGTGTTTACTGTACTAATCCATTCAGTTCGCCAAAGTAAGCGCTGAATGGTTGGCGCCGTTATCCAAGCAAGTTTTCCGCTCCTATCTTAATGTGTTTACCTTGATTCAGACGACGTTGACGCGGGGACAAAGTAATCCTGTCTCAAAGGTGAGTTTCCAGGCAATCATGTGTTGTTCTTCATGCTAACTACTTTATAGTTTTGCCCACGATGGTGAACATTGTGGTACATCTGAAATGACACCTGTTCGCCGTTTCCACGCTGAGTTTGCAAATCGGAGGGGACGGAGGCCGCGATGACAAATTGAGTAGCTTGTGTCCGATGTTTGGTTGTAGGGAAGCATGGGCAGCTACTCCTGTGGTACTGGCCAGCCAAACTCGAAGGGCATCGTAGAATCATTGTACTCCAAGGCAGATTCACCTCATTTTTCGCCAGCTACATCTGTCTGAGACTGTCTCAGAGAGTTGAAATGATACTGGTGGATAATGTTTATGCTTGTTAACAATCCCGAATATGAGAATCTTCCTTGAGCTGACTTTAATTTGGTTCAGGTTAGTATCTACCATATACACTAGCTAGCGTATAAGTGATTAGGTAGTGATATATCACACTTTGATAGAATCCCAATCAGAATCTCAATCAATAATAGTCCCAGAATCTGATCACAATATTCCAGGCTGGAACATGTGATATATTCCAGGCCGGAATATTGAATGAAAACATGTGGCAGATTGAGAATATTCCACGGATCTGCTCAACATTTTCCGGGCTGTCATATACATGGCAGATGGTGAGAAAATTGAGGATATTCCACGGATATTCCTGTCATATTCCAGCCTAGAAAATGGAATGAATACACCCTGTAATATTCATAATGTTCTCAACATATTCCAGGGCAGAATATGCTCCATTGCCCGCAGTGTGACCGGGGTAATCTCGTGGATGCGGAGTCGTCCCGCCGAGTTCTGCCTTTCTTCCTCTGCCTCGAGCTTTTCCCGGACTTGAGCCTCCGTAAGACCTAAGTTAAGAACGTTAATCAAGATTTATAGCCTCGTTCGCAACGTACCCTCATCTTTTCCTTCATACGAATTCGGCTTTGTACCATCAGCTTCGTATTCGAGGACCATAGCCTTCCAAATCGGCACACGCTCCGTTTGCTCACGCGAGAAGTCCTCAAAGGCCACCCTCTGGACACTCTGCTCGTATAAGGCCGTATCGAGACGTTTTCGAAGAAGCGAGGCTATTTGGGGTATCAGCACAATGAGCGAAGCCTAGAGAAGAAACGACGAACGTAGACCAAGCATTTTTAACCAGTTTCAATGACTCCAATGATCATCGAGAAGATCAGATCTTGCCCCTGGCCCACTGACTCTTGTACTTGCTGCTACCCCGCCAATCATGCTCCATGGACGTTCTATTCCCTCGCCATCGGTTTGCGCTCCCCCGATGGTGTAATTGAGAGCGTACAAAAGTTGGCAAGATGTCGTATGGCCAAGAATGTGGAGTTTGGGTACAACGAAAATAAAGAGCTTCATGAAGACCTCTTGAACAAGGAGGAGTCGCGAAGCATATGAGGCAGCTTTCGAAGGCGGTCGAACAGATTTTTCCACCATTGGCAAGCAATATCATAAGAGATAAGTTTTCGAAGTAGTGGGTGCAAGTGTCGGAGAATGGAGCCGAAGATATAGTCCATGTTCCCAAATCTGGAGCTCGATAAGGCATGAACCAGACAACCAAAACTTAACGTACCGCTCCCCGGCTTGAAGGTCCGCGACTCCAGTCGGCTGGACAAATTCATGCCAAGCGCACACCCCCATTCCGACTCCCGTAGCGCTATAGCCCCGGGAAAACTTGGTGTTCACGTAGTCGAGTGCCGCTAATCCGGTGCAAGTACTGATCTACCAACGATATAAGTAATAAGATAGAATGAAGGTAGAAGAAAGATACCTCCTGCTGGTCGCCTACTTGGAGCAAATAAATATTTTTTTTTTTTTTTTTTTTTTTTTTTTTTGGTGGTACATAAAGAAGTAGTACAGTTAACAAGGTTATCCTACTAAATCTGTTGTAAAAGTGATGCAGCCTTTTTGGGGGGAGCACCTGTGAGAAGATGGGGGGATAGGGGCCACCGCCCGGGGAATGTATGTTTACACACCGCTCTCGCGGTAGTGTGGGGATCCGCCCTGGCTGTGTAGCCAGCCATCGGGGGCGGGACCCACTAAAACCCGGGGATCTTGGAGCCAGTCTTCTTGCGGGTTACCTAGCACTCGGAGCCACGTTCTCCTCACTATTGCAGGTTTTAGGGACGGGAGTGAGCCTCTTCCCCGCCTTTTTGCCAACACTTGGTCTATCTCCAGCCGACTGTTTATCGCTCGGTACCATCTGTTTACCACCTCCTTCGTCTGGTGCGGTGCACCCCCCTCGGGGATCACTCTCTCGTTCCGTAGCTTCCAGATCAGGTACGCCGACTCAGCTACCAGTATGCGGAAAAGTCGCTGTCGTGCCCGGGCTTCCTTGGCATCCTCCCCGGGTGGGGTTGCGTGCCCGCATCCGAGGACAGCCCCGAGTGTTAGGTCTGGCCATTCGGCGCCCTCACGGCACCAGACATCCTGGGCCAGAGTCCATATCTCTTCTCTGCCTACGTGTTCGCATTCTAGGAGTATGTGGTTGAGGTCCTCAGTTACCCCACATTTGTCACATTTGCTGATTGTGTCTCCGTCTGGGAAACTCTCCAGCCTCTTACCGATGTAGTACGAGTCGTGGAGGCATCTCCACAAGAAGTTGCGTGTCTGTCGTGAGAAGTCGCGGTGCCTTGCTGTCTTCCATATTTCGGCCTCGGAGACCGACTTGCCGTACGCATCTCTCACGTCAAGGCTGACACGTGTTATCTGGTGTCTCGTGCTCTTACGCGCTTTTCTCTTGCTGTTCTTGTGCTCACGGATCCCCTTGTATAGTTCCCTCTGGGTTGCGCCGGCCAGCTTCATACCCGGTACGTGGTAACCTTCCGGAACGCGGAGGTCGACTGACAGCGCCGTCTGCTTCGCTCTGCCTTTCTCGGCTAGTCGCTTAGCCTCCTTGGTGTTATGGGCCCTTGGTGCCGTCCTGAAGACCGTGGGGGCCTCCCTGGCCCGTAGTTCTGCCGCGAGGCACTGCCATACGGCTCTGTTCTTCTGTCCGACCCATCCTTTGGTCTCCCACTCGGTGAGTTTGCCGTTCATCGTCTCCGCGAGAAGCGCGGATGCGCTCACTATTCTCAGTTCTGTTTTCCTCGGCGTGGTCTTAATTACGCGTAACGCGGCGATGGCTTCTGTTACCAGCTCGGTTTGGTCTGTGTGTTTGGGGGCCCGGAAGGCTTCGTTTCTGGCGTTGCCTTCGTTGAAGAAAATGCCACCTCCCGCTGTCATCTCGCCTCCTCTGCGTCTGGCGGATGCCGCTATGTGGGCCTCCACGCCTCCCTGGGCGGTTTCTGCTGTTCTGTCTCGCCTCTGCCTGTGGATCTCGTATGCCTCCGGCGTCGCCACGGTCTTAGTAAGCACGTGGAAACCGTCTGTTTTCGTTTTTATTGGCGGGGGCGGGACAAAGTACTTATCTCCCCTGGGGTCTCCGCTTGTGGGATCCTCCCCGGGGCCGGTGGGGCCGGCCCTGTTTTTTCTCGGGTCCCATTTCGGGTCGATCTGGCTGAGTCTGGATTCAACGGTTTTCAAGCATGCGCTGGGGTTCGTGCAGCCCTTCTCCCTGTCCCCGTCGCACGCTACGCACCAGCACATCGCGTATGGGGAGTGTTCATCGTCGTCCTTCCGGGTGAGCATCTCCATTCCCTGTCCGACTGTGTGTATATTGTGGTTATTTCTCAGGCATTTCGCGGCGGGCGCGTTATTCACCTGCCTCACGTTCTCTTTCGCGGCGAAATGGTACCAGAGGGGGAGCTGCTCCTGTATCTCCTTGGCGGGGGAGGGTCGTGTCAAAAGACACACCGTATTTTTGTGCGCATGCAAGCATGCTGCGGTGCCGTTTGGGCCATTCCCTCCGGCTTGCATGCCAGGTCTGCAGGTACATATTATCCATCGCGTTGCTGTCTATCTTCGCGCCTCCTGCGGCGTGCTTCCGCAGGCGATGGTTTTGCGATCTTTGCCCATACTGGCTGCTTCGTGGGGTCTAGTTCTAGCAGGGACTCAAGCCTGACGAGAGCTATTTGCGTCGTTTCCTTGCTTCTAGGTCCAAGGCGCATTTCCCGCCCTCTTCAATTGGTGCCATCAATGCCTCCATGCTTATTGGTGCGGCCTTTTTTCCGCCGGCATAAAATTCCCGCTGAGATCTTAACAGGTGCTTTTTAACCTTTTCCGGCATTTCGTTGAACTGCGTCAGGTACTGCGTCTTGCCTCCGGTGTTCATCTGGTCGAAGTGACGTCTCTCCTCCATCGAGGGGTGTATGTTCTCAAATCTTGTGAAAGCCGCGTCGATGCTTTCGACCCGGGGGGTCCATACCGAGAAAGGTTCAACCCCGTTGCCTATCCAGGCGCCTAGAATTCGGACGGCCTCGCCTTCAGCGGCTATATGTATGTCCCCTAGCTCGTCTTGTCCTTCGGGGTTGATTTTTCTAGTGGCGCCTCTGGCGGTGTTCGGGGGAGCCATACGGGATTACCTCCGTCTTCGCCACATTAAAGCGCGCACCGGACGCAAGACACCATTTCTCCAGGATCTCGGTGAGGACGTGGTAGTTGTCTCCCTCGTTAAGGTAAACCGTTGTGTCATCTGCGAACATTTGGACTATAACTCTCTCAGTTGTACCTGGTATGGCATAGCCTTCGAGTTCGGATTGTCGTAGCATTTCGGCAAGCGGCTCAATGGCGATGTTGAATAAGAGGCAAGACAAGGGGGTCGCCTTGACGGACGCCCCTCGACACTCTGAATTTGGAGCTCACTTCTCCATTTATGATCACGCACGTGTCGGCGAGACGGTACAGTTCTTGGACTGTGTTGACGAAAGCCTCCGGGAGGCCGACGGACTTCAAGGTCTTCCACAGGTAGGGGTGTATAGTTTTATCGTATGCTTTCTCCTGGTCTAGGGTGATGATTGCCCCATTTTGCAGGTCGTCTTCGTCGTATTCCACGACTTCCATGGCAAGATGTATGGGGTCCGCGATTCTGCGCCCCTTCACGAAACCGGATTGGTCCCGGTGGATTATTTTGGGGGCAGCCGTCTCCAGCTTTTGGGTGAGTGCTTTTGTCATTATTTTATAGTCTGAGTTCAGGACAGTTATGGGCCTGTAGTTTGCTATGTCGGTCTTGTCCTTTTTTTTATAGATCGGACACATCCAGCCGTCAGCGAAACCGGTTCCTTCAGACATGCCGTTTTCCTCAATGTCATTGTAGACGGTCGTCAGTATGTTGATGATGTTGCAGGGCGGCGGTTTGCCACCCGTGCTGTCTGCGTTCCCGCTGTCCCTGGCTTCATTGTATCTGTTTGCTAGTCGGGTCCACAGCTCAGTGGGTATGCCATTTACCCCTGGCGCTTTTCCTGGCGCGCAGCTCTTTAGTGCTCTCCTCACGTCTGCTTCTGTGATCTTCTCTTCCAGGCAGTGCACGTCCGACGGGTCGCACGGGCTCATGTACTGAAGCACCTCATCAACGGCGGTTTCACGTAGGGCGTTGTCTATGTGCATCATATCTCGTTGTAGGTCATTGTGGTAATTTCTGGCCAGCTCCGCCATCTCGCTCGACTTCTTGGTGCCCACTGCTGGGTTTATATCGGTCCTTTGTAGGTACGCTATTGTGTCTCGGGGCTGTCTATCTTTTGTCAGCCCAACTGTGTACTTCGTCGGTCTATCCCTCTCGGTAAAGGCCTTCACTCTCGATTCAAGACGGCGGCGTGCCCTCTGCAGATCCTCCAGGGCGTGAATCTTGGACTGCACTAACGCAAGCTTTGCAGCCTGCTGGTTTTGTTCGTCTTCGCGACTGTATTGGCCCGCTCTTGTTCCTTTGGGGGTGGTCTCGGGTGGCAGGCCTGGAGCAAATAAGATTTATAGGGATCCCATTCAACCATATAAGCCCAGCCATTACTGAGAGCCGGATCTCTGATCTCATTGGAGATGGCGCAGCGTTTGAGTCGGAAGCAAGCATCCATCGCCAAAAGGAACACGTATAAGCCGCTAAAGCGAGGTTATCAGTATGGATAACAGCGTCAATAATTATAGCTTACGCTTGCGATGGAGGAGCATTTTGCCAGTCGTCGGGTAAATTGACCCCAGGACGGGGACAGGCAGGGCAACGTAAAGCTAGCTCCCCAGCCGCTGTGCCCAATACCCCTCTCGAGTCATAGCCACGGCCCCCATGCTTGAGTGACAATAAATGTCGGTATTCGCGCGCGATTCGAAGAAAAACCTGATATCGATCTGGGGGCTTGACTCCTGTAGCATTTGTTTGTGTTTCCAACGAACGGTAAAAGTCCCAGCCAGTGATTTTGCCGTGGAGCGTTAAACAATGGTACTGTTCGAGGCATTGGAGGGTTGCGCAGGTCCTTGGGTTGTCGGTTGTGGCAGGGTAAAGCCCAGCGCGCAGAAGTTGAGCATAGTACGCGTCTGCAGTTCTTCGACAGCCACAGTAGTCCAAAGAAACCTCTTGAAGGCCGTTGTGATGGATAATGAGGAAGTCGTGACGAGCGGGAATAGGTCGGTCGCAGCTTTGACGTGGCGGGTGGCCAAGCTGAAAGCGTAGTCCCAGCATCTTCAACGAGCATTTCTGGAAGTATGCCCCATTCCAGAACTGTGAAAATTTGAGCTGGACATATAACGTTGAGTTCACTGAAAAGATTACCTCGACCGAATGAAATGGGCTTTCTTGGTGTAACTCCACGCAGCAAGTCTGGCACGTTAAGACCCCCCCGAAACATTCTCTGCATCGATACAAGGGGTCCTTCTCGCCACAGTTGCCGCAATGCTCCCCAAAATCACCCCTCCCATGGCGCCAAAGCAGAATTCTCAGGAACTCGTCACGATGATGTAGCAGCCAGTCGCGCAACGCTGGATCCTAAACGAGCGGTTAGTGAGGGTCATTCAGCTGAGAGAAAGTCGTCAAACGCACAGCAGGTCGGAGAACGCGAGGCAACTTCGCAGTTTCTTGAGGGGGCTCTTCCATCCAATCGTCCTCTCCGGTCCCCATGCTGTATGCGTCCACGCGTATATCTAGAGGAGTTGGCGTATGGACAGGATGTTGAGAAGACATGGCCATTCGAAGCCGCTTCAGAGGTGAAGGCGGCAAAACCTTGACAGATTGTGAGGAGGTCCTTCGACTGTCTGTGTTATATCCGTGCCAACTCCGGCATCCGTCTCCGATATCCGTCTCCGGTATTTGGTTTTTGCGCAATGAAGATTTACTGAGCGTTTCCAATTACCCCGACTTATGATCTATGCAATCATCTATGCCTTGTTCCTCGTATGCAACTCCTCTTCTACTTTACTTGACTTTGTTCTAATCTTGTTACTTACTTTGTTATACCTTATTCCGTTTCCGTTACTTCTCGTACTATAAATACTTTGATGTATTATCACGTACTTCAGTTTGTAAATTAACGTTGCTGGTCTCTATCTCCCAGCGTCGTCTCGACTCCGCTCTTCTCTTCTTGTCTTGTCTTGGTCAACTGGAAGCCCCGGCCACCCAAACATCCTTCTGTGGTGTTCCGCCCCAAGTGCTCCACGACTTCGATTCCGTCTCCGACTTCGACTCCGTCCCCGTCTCCGTCTCCGTCCCTTTGGTCGACACGGCACTTAACAGTCTGCTGAGACACGTTCGATAGCTCCGTCAAAAGGCGCATTGAAAGTCGAGGGGCCCGCGGTAAGTGTAATAATGTGGGTGTTTAAGTCGGGGGAGGAGGAGCGAGCACGCTTTGGCTCGTTGCTGACGCCAGGTCATGGTGGTCAACAAAAAACCCAAAGCGGAAGGCTTGTCATGTGACTACATGTGGCCTCATAATTTCATGTAGCTCACAGCGTACCTATAGCTCGCTATTCACCAAGGTACCATCTTATTATCTAGTGCACAAATAACGTCTGGAACCTCCCACCTGTCTTTCTTCCCCACTATCCCACTCCATTACTCTTCGTGATATTGACAGAAATACAAACGAGACGCCTTGCGAGCTGCCCATCGCCACTGACACATGAAAATTGTATGGTTTCGAGGTTGCTCTTCTGGTTTGAAGCTATCGACCCAGCGAAAATGTGTGCGCCAAACCTGTAACGCAGCTTCGTCAGCCATCGACCGACCCATCGTAAGGTGCGCGTCAAACCTGTAATGCGGCTTCGTATACTTGCACTTGACGAGTACGAGCAGCTTCGCGCGACTCCCGCTTGAGTTGTTTGAGCTCTTTACGAAGAGCTTTGTCGGCAATGTATTCGCCCCGGAGTGAGTATCCATGCAGCGCTACCTCGAGACGACGGGTTTCCTTCTGATATTCAGCACTGGAGTGGTCCATCTCGTCGTTTTCTGGGATGTAGAATGGGAAGCCGACCCAGCATTTCAAGTCGCTGCCTTCAAGGTCGAAATCTCTATCGAAATAGTGCATGAAGCCTCTCTCGTCGTCAAGAACTTCGAAACGAGCTTGATCCAAAAGCAGGGCGGGAGGAAGTGGTTGACGGAGAGGTCTAGCCACCTTTCGAGAGTGACGATGGGCGTCATATGCTTGAGAAATGAGAGCTCCTCTTGGCACCACGAAGGTCATTTGCGTGAGTGAGACAGAATTCTCCAAAACACCGACATACCTGGTGCTATTGCGATACTTCTGTTGGCGAAGCCTATGGGCTTCCTTTCTTTCAGCCGGGGTGTGGTATTTGGTAGGAGGCGGCATAGCAGTAGATGAAGAACAAGTGCAAAGTATGAATCACACGCGTCACGGAGACAAATTCACACTAAAGAGAAGCGGAATTTCAATGAATATATAGGGAAAAACAGGAGCGAGATGAAGCACAAACCTGGGTCTGGGGCTAATGGGACGCTGCTGAGGATTTCCAGAGCGATTTGCGTCTGCAGATGATTTTGCTGGTGGTCGCATAGATAACAGAGTTAAGAAGTCGTCACGTCCATAGATAGTCAGCACGCCTGAAGGTGTTTTGGCATGTACTATAAAACTTTGGAAGAACAGATAAATGAGATTTCAATATATTTCGACGGGGGCAGACGGCTTTGAAATCATTGTCGGGTTCCACTATTTTTCTGTGCAGGCTAGATAATTTTCAATAGAGATACATAAATCCGTGACTTTTTACATCCCCTTCGATGATGTCTCTTCGAGAGAGCCTGGATATGATCCATGTATAGCTAGGTAGGGGCTCCTAAAAAGGGCTATATCTCGATCATTCCGTATTTTTAGGTGAAGTGCAGGCGATTTTCAATCAAGATACACAAATCCGTGACTTTTGCCACCCCTCCTCCAAAAAGCCATTTCCAGGTAATTGTAAAGAGTTTCGTCTAAACTCTTGTTGGGGCAGCTTATACAAGCAATTCCATCCACAGGATGAATTTAACTGAGCGCTCTAGAGGACCCCATATCGATGGAGAGATTTCTGAGACACGATTCGATAAGCGCGCGCTTGTCAGCTTCTCATCTAATCAATGTACTCATTTCTTGGAAGTAGTATATGATACAAGGTATTGATTCAGGTTTCTACGGTGTGTGCACAAGACAAAGACAGTAGTGTAAGACAAGAATAGTACGGTACACGTTGAGACGTAGGATATGTACTGGTAAGCTTTTACCAAGCGAAAGGGCTTGCGGTCGTGTTTTGCGTGAGCCAATCTTCATGGTTCGATGCTTCGTCGCCGAAGCTGCGCAACAACTCGCGCTGTTCATCAATGGTATCCATTGCACGTCGTAACACGAGTTCGACTGCCAAATCTTCCTCCTCAACCCACAGCCGGCCCAACTCACGACGGCTGTTCCAAAGCTTGGCGCGATGGTTCCGTGACAGTCCCTGGAGACGGCGAAGCTCCAGAAGGATGTGGCGTTTATCTGGAGCTCGAAGTCAGCGAATGATAGTGAAATGGAATGCTAAAATTTACCAGCATGCGGCAGACTTTCGATGTAAAGTCGATATTGTTCGGTCCCCGGATCTTGACTCACAGCTGGGACTACTGCGCGTAGACTGCCGTGGTCTTTGTCGCTCGGGTCGTTGATGGTCGCCTCCCTCTCGCAGTTAAGTTTTTGACGCCGTGGATTCCGAGTTCGATATTGGAGTAGTAGGCTCCGTTTCGCGCGCCCTATGAATGCAATTAGTCCCATCGTCACCAGTACTTGATAGCACTAGCCAAGAAGACTCAACCGCCTCTCCGTCTGTATGGGCGACTTCCGGGCCAAAGAAGACTTAGTGCGCTTGGGCGTGGAGTCGTGGGACTGGGACAATGACAATCGTTGTCCCGCAATCGGTGTTAGTCCTAGAATTGGGGAGGGGAGTTAGCTCGTTGTGAGTTTGGGACGGTATATATGCCAAGTACCTGGCAATGAGGAAGAGGGTGTAGTTTGGGCCATTGGGCATGAGATGGTGGTCGAATGCAGAGAAGTTATCCTGGCGCCACTGGTCGGATTCCAGAAGGGCGTCTTAAGGGCGTTAAGGAGGAGTCCGCATTCTCTGGAAAGGGTATTAGTTGTTGCCGAAAGGTTATTGCGGCAAGCCAACCTTGTTGCAGCCAGCCAGCCGTTGAGCGAGGTGGGAGCGAATAAGACCAAATCTCAGATAGTAACACAGCGTCACACTTGGTCGAATCGGAAAATTGCGTGATGATAATTGTCCAAGAAAAACAAAGCAGCGACATAAAAACTACTCAAAATTACATTGCCCCAACATCTCATATGCTCGAGAGGGGACCGGAATGTCAAAAGGCCCCCCATAAGCCCATCTGCCAGTGAAGATTTAGAGAAGGGGAGATGAGGAATTGTGATGTGGACGTACTCGCGGACAAAAAGGTCGATCAGAGGTATATCAGCCTCTTCGACGTTCCGGGGCTTGACCTGGTGAAGGCAGCTGGGCAGCGTCTTTTCCGAAAACGGCTCGATGGGCAAGTAGTCATGCTTGATGACGATGACTTGACCTTCCACAGGATAGAAGGGCATCGGGAAGAGTTTGCGAATGGCCTCGTTGGCCGTCTCGTCGTCAAAGCCATCGTCGGGGCGATCGTGCTTGCAGCGATGGATGATGGTGAAATTTCGTTCCATCTTTTTGCCCAACAATGTCGTCCACCCAAAGGGACATTCCGAGCACTCCAGGGGACGGGAATCCCAGACCGACGCAAAGCTCGAGATGACTTGGCCAACAGTGGAGTCGACCAGAGGGCGGGAAGTGGGGAATGTTTGGAGACCCATCTTGCCATCGATGCGATAGTAGCGGATGGTGATGGAGCCTTCGCGAAGCTATGAATCAACGAGTTAAGTGAAACTCTGGACAGTAGACGAGGAGGACTTACGGCGGGCCATCGTCGAGACAGAGGGAGCGGCAGACGACGAGGCGGACGACGAAGCGGCAGTGGAAGTGGACATGGCGGTTGAGTAAGGAAGCGAAATAGTGTACGTTTGTGTGACAAGACCACCGACGGGATCGCAAAATTAGGGCGACATTGCGAACCCAAAATGAAATGGCGGGCTGTAGCACCTGGTAAACCCTTCTGACCTTCTCTGGTCTCCCAACTCCCTCGTCAACCCAAAAAGAAAATGCGCGCAGGTCGAGATGATGATGAAAGCAGCGATAGTGGAGAATCCAAGCGAGGCAACCAAGGGAATTTTCATGGGAAGCGGCTGGAATTCCTAAATCAATGGGTGGAGGAGTACGCCTCGATCACGAAGCTGGGCAAGAGGCCCAAGCGTGGGTCAGGGAAAAGCATTTGGGACCGCCTCTTCCCAGAATACTGGAAGATAGCTCCTTGGCGCTGCCCGTTGACGACCGACCCACCAGACGACCCAGACGAGCTCCTGGACCTGGCCCGAGCACCAGAAGATGACGAAGAAAGGCTAGAGAAGGCCACTATTTTGAAGACTACGGAAAAGGCAGGTGTTGTTACCACTACTTATTTGGTCATTGCTAATGAGCCTTTTTCGCAGAGTATTATGTCGTGGTTTAGTCGCCAAAAGAACCAGCGCGACAAGCCAAATCCCTTCCAAGTGCTTTTGAAGCAGCTTCGTGTCGCAAATGCATCTTCGCCAAGACGGATTCCCGATCACCAGTTTTACATGAAGCCACGAGAAATTCAAGGCGAAAGTCCAGGAAGAGTTTGTCGAAAGAGGATATGACCGAAAGCCCCGAACGGAGCACCTCAAACTACGCAGCGATGTTGCGAAAGAGCTGCTCGAACAAGAATCGCAAGGAATCCAAGAAATGATTCAACGAGAGGCCGAAGAGGAACGAGATGAAAGCAAGGATGCCTACAACGCTGCCAAGCGTGTCGGTCCTTCTCCAAACGACGAAGAGATGGCCGAGTAGGTTCCTACTTGAACAGCGAGCGACACCCATTGCTGACGTCTCTTTAGAGCTCAACGTCGCATCCCCGAGACCTTCCAGACATTGCTTGATTCAATTCGAGTTTATACCGACTGCGAAGTCACTTTGCTCTATGGTCGGGTGGAAACGACCGACAACGGCGTGAATTGCAAGGTCCGAACGTGAGTGCGACACGAAAGATAACAAACAAGTAAACTGATTGTTGACTAGACTCCATTCGAACGCTTCTTCCACGCAAGTAGATTTCACCAAGCTGGAACCCAAATCGTACGCCGATATGATTCAGTCCTATGCGAGATTTATTGTTTCGGCTTGTAAGTAACTGCATATCCAGGGAAATCGTTGCTGAAATGCTTCGCAGACGAGACTAGGACAGGCTTGACTGTCGGTAGCGAGGCGACGTTGGTGGCATCCAAGTCGAACGATGCTGGTCTGTCTGGTGGCAACTCGTTGAATGCAGCGCAAAAGAAGACAAGCTCTGCCCCTGCTTCCGGAGAAGCCACAGAGATATCGTCGTCAACTACGAATGAGATCGCTGCGACCATCCTCTCTGCGACGAATGCTACCCCAGATGAAGCCGAGCCGAGTGCTGCTCCAGCGGACGATGGAGTTCAGGCTGCATCTGAGACTGGAATGGTGCTTGACCAGGAGTTGTCGACTTGGAGAGGAGCTGATGTGGCTTTGGCATCGGTAAAACGCAAGCGGAAAAATTTGCAGCGCCACCCAGACGAGTCTAGCTCGGACAATTCCAGCTCTTCATTTTCGGACAAGGGCTCTGCAGAAGACGGCAATGAAAAGGAGGCAAAGGAGAAGTCGAAAAAACGGGCAAGAGTGGAAGAGTCGAAGCAGACTGGGAAAGGGAAGACCAGCTTGAAAGCAAAGGGGAAGACTCGGAATAAGGCATTGAACGTCCCCACGGACCGCAGCGAATGGGCAGAGCCAGCCTTGGCCACGTTGCAGTTGGAAGGAGGGTATCAGGATTGGGAAGTGGCTCTGGTCCAATGGATGGGTCTCGAGGAGTGCTCAGGCTTCTTGCGCTCGGTCAGTGTCTCCTCTCTCAACACATGCTAAAAACTGACCACAATAGTAGACAGAATCGTTTTCGACTACGAGTCGGCCAGTCCAAGTGGGAACATGGATCAGCGTGGGGAGGCGCGCCAGATTTGACCCAGGCATCTCCAATGTCGCTCGATTTGCTGCGCAGTGGCACGATTGGTGGGTGGCGATAAACCCGGCTTGGCGACGTGAAAAGAAAGGGGCGACGACTCGACTGGTGCAGAAGGAGGGCGGGGATTGGGCCGGAATTGGACGTCCCGGGGAAGAACGGGTTTTATAGTGTTTTGATTTGCCTAAAGTGGTGGGTAGAGGCGTTGCCGTCCTACGGTTCGAAAAAAGAGTGGTTGGTGGCTGTACAGGACGTGTCGTGGGTGCTGACTAGTATGGAAAAGTCAGTTTCCTTTTCATCGATGGGAAGTGACTGACCTGGGATATTTGACAGGTGGAAAAGAGAGGGCAAGAGCGCCCCTGGAGCCACGGGCACAGGGGCTGTCGACGCCAGCGCTGCTGGGGCCAGTACCGCCGGGGCCAGCACCGAAGGGAACGAAGGTTGAGGCAGAGTGGTCAAAGTAGTATGTCGGAGAGACTGTCTGAAAATTGATTGATGTTACGCAATGTGACCTAATCTGCCCAATCTGGAAGCCGACCGCCGGCAGCAATGATTGATGGCATCAATGGGTCGCAATGAGTGACTGGTGACGTTCCCAGCTAAATAAACCATTTCCTGGCACTGGCGTGACGCCGGGTGACATGTTGGGCCGTTGCCCTCATCTTTTGCATTACCCCCTTGGGCAGTGGCCCACATCTTTTGCATAGATACAGCTATATGAGCTGCGAGGTCGGGGCCATTCGCGCACGCCAGCGACCTTGATCGGGTCCATGCGAAGTTGCCCGTTCCCCGACGATCACACCGAGGTATTCGACTTCGTTCCGCTCGAAGTCGCACTTGTCCGGTTTCAGGTACAGTTGGTTGTCCTTCAGGATCTGTAGGACCTCTTTCACCGTTGCGCGATGTTCGGAGAGGTCACTAGAGTATATGAGGATGTCGTCCAGGTACACGATCACGCGACCCTGGGAGATCAGGTTAGAAAACAATTCGTTCATCATGGATTGGAACGTGGCTGGGGAATTGGTGAGGCCGAAAAACATCACGAGTGGCTCGAATAGGCCCCGATTGGTAACGAACGCGGCCTTCTCTTCGTCGGCTTCTTTTATGCGGATGTTGTTGTACCCTCAACGTACGTCGAGCTTGGTGAACCACCGGGCGTTACGTAACTTATGCATGATGTCCGATATGAGTGGTATCGGGTATCGGTTTTGATAGTAATCTCGTTCAGCTTCCGGTAGTCCTGTACGGGCCGTAATTTCCCGTCCTTCTTCTTGACGAAGAAGAACGGGGATGCGTATGGGGATTTCGAGGGCCGAATCCGCCCGGTTGCCAAATGTTCCTTGATGAATGCGTCAAGCTCTTTCTGTTCCTCTCCTGATAGGGGAATGCAGCGCCCTTTGACGGGTTCGGCGTCTGGGTGTAGTTCAATGGCATGGTCCCACTTCCTCCGTTCTGGGAGTTTGTCGAAGTCCTGTTTTTCGAAGACCTCTTTGAATTCCTCAAGATAGTGCGCGCGGGTACGCTCTCCTCGGTGGTTCAGGGCTTCTCGGCAGCGTAGGCGGTGGCGGCCAGTTTGGTGGCCACGCTCTGTATGGCCCGGATGTGGGCGGGCGCGTTCGAACCTTCGTCGTATATCCGCGTGACGAAGAGGCGATCCCCTTTGCCCAGGGGTTCGTTATCCTCTTCGTCCCATTGTTCCAGCAATCGGGCCCGCTTGCACTCGGGTGGGCATCGGGTGAAGGCGATCGCCCCTTCACGCCAGTCGATCACGGGATTGTGCTTCTTGAGCCAGTGATGCCCGATGATCACGTCACTGTTCCCGGTGTCCGTGATGGCGAACGTCAGAAGTTCGGAGTGATCCTGAATGGTGACTCGTAAGCGGGTAATGTGGGTGATTGCCCCGTCGGCGTTGATCGTCCCGTCGGCGTTGTACACTGGGACTGGGTGCGGTAGGGCTTCGAGTTCCAGTTGCGAGTCCTCCGCGAACCACTTGTGCATGAACTCGGAGGTGGCGCCACTGTCAAGGAGGGCGTCAACCGAGTACCCGCGGAGGTCGTTGACCCCTTGGAGGGTGACGGCTACCCGCGTAGCCGTGGTGCCTTCACTTTTCCGAAAGGGGGGAGCATTTTGCAGTTGTCGCAAAGCTTCGGCTACGTCGGGGCGTACCCCGTTCGTATGAACTCTTCTAGTTCGGGCCCGTTCTCGGCTCGTCGGGCCGGATGTATCCACTGTTGTAGTTTCGAACGAGCCTTCTCGGGCTGATCTCGAATTTGCGCGACAAGCCTCTCGGCGCTGGCCGCGGGCCAACTTTTCCAAGCGGGCCTCGGAGTCTCTCGTATGGTTTTATGCGGGTTTTTTCTGCGGGTGGAAACGGTGGGTTGCGGGGTTTGTTGTTCGGGGTTGGTTTCTACGTCTGGTCCCACGTATCTCTGGATTGGCAACACGGAATATCGATTATGCGGGTTGTAACTAGAGACACTTGTGGTATACGTCGGCGAGGGCGTAGGCTTCACTCGCGACGATCGCCAAAATCTGCTTTATCCGCGTTATCTTTGACAAACTCGGAGAAGATAGCCCGGATCTGGTTTGCCGATGCGGCCCGGTTCGGGCACATCCGACTGATGTGTCCTTCCTGGCCGCAGTTGTAGCAGCGAGTGCTGCGGGCCGTAGCGGGGGCCTGGGCCTGGTCGATCTCCATAGGCGCGGGCCCCGTCGAGGGTCTGGCGACCGTGGTTGCCCCGTTTCCTCGAGGTGCGGCCACGGTTGGTCCAGTGGCGCTGATCGCTGCGTTTCGGGCCCAACCGTTGAACGGATTGCGGTTGCTGAGCCCGCTCTTGGCGGGGGCGGGCGCCGTCGGGGGCGTTTTGGCCCGAGGGTGGTTAACCTTGTGGCTTTCGTCGAAAATGCGGTAGCGGCGGAGTGTGCCGTCTTGCTTGATGGCCTCTGCCTTCCAGGCCTCGTAGGTGTCAGGGAGCGTGTCCTTTCGGTAGACCGCGTTTGTAACACCCCGGAGCATACAGTTCTTGGCGACGCGAATAAGGTTAACGTCGTCGTAGTGTGCGACTTTGTTGAGAGAGTCGAGGACCGTGAAATAACTAGTCGCGTCCATGTCTTTGGTCTGGACGAAGGTTTCCATCTTCTGCTGCGCGATTTCGGCGTGAGCTTCCCCGCGGAAGGCCGCGATGAAGGCTTTTTCGAAGCCTTCGTACGTAGTATAGGCTGCGGCGGTACGGAGCTTCATGGCCTGGGAGACGTTTTCTTTCCACGTGACCGCGTTCCCGCCTTTGATATAGGAGAGTGCGTACGAAATCTTTCGCACCTCGTCGTTGTAAACATTCGGGTTGGCTTCGAAGGCCAACCAACAATCGGCCAGGAAGGCGTCTACTTCGCTGGCGTCGCCCGTAAACTCCTTAGGGGGAGAGACGGTCACTCGTGTATTTCCCCCGTGGGGCCGATGAGCCAAGTCCTCTCTGGCTTGGCGGAGCAGATCGTAGCTCTGCATGACTCCCTGCTGTACAGCTGCGTATTCCCCGTTTACTCGGGACAGCTCGGCCTCGAGGACCACTTGTCGATTCGTCAGGGCGGTGTTTTCCGCCTTGAGTTGCTCCATCTCCTGACTCGTTCGGAGCAGATGGGCGAACAGGAACTCCTGTTGTTCGTTATGGCCCAGGGCCATGAATCGGGCACGTTCGTCCCCCCTGGCTTGCGGGGGTGCCCATCGTACTGTCGTGCTCGGTAGACATTCGTCGCGCTTCTTGCGTTCGTGGGGGGAGGCTAATATTCTGTCAACGTCGGGCTCGGGCCGTATCGGGCGTCGGGGGAACCGACTTGAAGGGGTCTGGGAGCACGAGAGATGGGTATTCGCCCGGAGAATAGACGATATTAGCCTAGCGACTACATCTTGTAAGTACGGTTTTTATATGCTACGATATTAGGGATGGATCGGATGGGCGCCAGGTCCCAGGGCGGATCGGATGGGCGCTGCGTAGGGCCGCAGGGGTGAAGGGAAGGGGTTGAAGGAATGGGGGATTGTCGAAGGGGCGGCGGTATGCGGGCCCATGCGGGCCCGTTCGGGCCCATGCGGGCCCGTTCGGGCCCGTGCGGGCCTTATGGCCCGGACGGCCCGACCCGAACCGTGACACACACCCAGGATCGCTCGCTCTCTCTCTCTCGCGATATAAGTACTAGTAGGTCAATGTCAAAATGATTTATTCTACTTGATGGACAAGGTACTTGTAGTTTTAAGGCAATGTAGTAACTTTACCTTCATGGCTTGAAGAATCAAAAAGTTGGCCACCCGGGGAAGGCCTTGGATAAGGAGCCGCTCGGCGCCTGTGGGGGGTGAGCATCGAGCCGCTCGGCGAGAAGGACGGTAATCAACCTTTTCCGACGCCATATATAGCTGTGGGGTAGAGACCGTAAACGATCCGACAGCGTCACGGTCGTCGTGTGCCGCCGCGGTGCGCAGACAGTCTACAGCATCAACGGCGTCGCCATTGCCAATATCATAAGTGATGTTCAAGAAAACATCTGGCTGCACCCGCAGCTCCGTTACGGAGTCCTGGGCCGATGAAGCAGAGCCATTGCTTGAGCCATATCGCTGTTTGAGCTCGGCGGCCAGTGGATACAGCGGCAAATCGTCCAAGCACACGTGGATGTTGAGGCTGCCTAGCTGCGGTAGAGCCTTCCGGTCCTGATGTGGGCTGATCGCGGTTTCCAAGACAAGACGCGCGAGGTCCGCGGTAGCTTGTAATACCTCGAGCTTCTCCAGGGCGCGTGCGCTGAAGAGGATCCGGAGGTACTTTATCCCGTTATCACTCCCCCCGAGTTGCAGCACCAGATGTTTGAGCGCACAGTTTGAGCGTTTGAGAAGCCTGGTGAGGGCATCGTCAACATGATCGTTGAGGCCATACACGCGGAGATACGCGAGGGCCGGCAGCTCAAGCCCTTCCGTCCAATTTTCAAAGGTTCTCCCTTCGTAAAAGTTATAGTGAAGCTCGAGAGTGTGGAGGTGGGCCAAGGACACATGGAGGTTCCCCACATCTGCCTCACTGTCATAGTTTATATGCACGGTAAGTGCCGTCAGGTTCGGCATGATGAGCAACAACTCTTGCACCTGGGGGTGATCGACGGACGATAGCGAAAGGTGGGTAATTTGTGTCCACGGAAGCTCGATTTCCCACGAATAGACGGCGATGAGTTCGAGCTCGCGCAGCGCCGGTGTGTCCGCGAAGAGGGTCAGGCAGCTGGATATTGGATAATTGCCGTCCAACTTCAAGCATTGCAGTGCCTGCAGACCGCCTCGTAGCCCCTCAAAGACAGGGTTGGATAGGAGGGGCTCAACGCAGCCCGTGTACCGCGCCCATCTCCCTATCACAGATCCTTCGGTCAGCATTTCGAGTAGGGGGACCTGGTTTTGCATGCCACCAAATTCGCCGCGGGTCGAGGCCACGTGAATATCGAGCGGCAAGCCACGCGACCGGTCAAGCCATATCTGCAAGAGCTGCCGCGCAGTGTCGATGGTACTGCGTTGCGACCGCCGCGGCGGCACCGTGATGCCAGTCCAAAGCGACGGGAGACCAACGGCAACCGTACGCCACCGCTGGCAGATGGCGGCGAGCGCCAATGGCGGGCAACTTGCTGAGGTTAGCTTCCAATAGTCCTCTCTCCATGGTCTGGCAGCGCAGTATAGAAATATCTCCCCCAGAAGTTCGGCTGGGAGGTCGACTACCGCTGGGTATTTGACCGCACAGAGCGCTGTGACCAGTTGTCGTCGGGTGCCGAGCAACGCCGTCAGTTGCTCCCGCAAGTCGTCAATCCGCGCTTCGACATCTGTTAGCTGTTGACGCAGTTCGGGAGTTGTTGGTGCTGGTATACTAGTAGGCAACGGTGTTGTCGTAGACATGGCCGCCGAAAGGAGGGGAAGTAACGCATGTGACATTTTTCCTTTGAAGTTTGAATTTCAATTCCTCGATAAGCCCTTGGTTCGACGCTCAGGCTGGTGTCGGCCCAATTATAACTTAGACAAGCTGACTTACCAAATCTATCATCTGGAAGTTGAAATGTGGTGCACAGACCAATGTGCCTTAAAAACCTACACAAGGTGGGATGGATTCTCATCAGTCCGACGTGATGTCATGCCATGTGATGTGACCCAACGTTCCTGGGACCTCTCCCACGTCTTCTCATCTCTCCTTCCACGGTCTAGCTTCCCAAATCTTACGCACCTGATGCACGCCATTCCATCTATCATGATCGGATCTATAGAATACTTACCCCTCCCCGCGTCTACTTCCTCCCCCTAGTGTCCTCACTTTTTTATGGCTGCAGTTCAAGAGCATATACACTATGCGCTCCCTGTCAGTCTTCCCTGCACATACATTCGTTTGCGCTGATACTTTCAGTCCGTGGCAGATTCACCATCTGAAATCGAAAGGTGCGCCGCATTTCTGCGCTCTTCTCAGGCTCTCTTCTCTCTTCTCTCTACTCGACTTACTCGCTTGCTTACTCGTATTCCAAGGCTGGACATGATGCACATCGCGATCCGCGGGTACATGCATGGTCGGCTCTCTTTTGCGCCGCTGGAAGAAATGGACGCACCCCCACAACGAATCTTGGAGCTCGGGTGTGGGAGCGGTGCCTGGTGTGTCTATCGCCGCTTCAAGTTTACAGCAACGGCCTAACTTCATATATCGCAGGGCTATCCAAGCAGCGGAAGAGCTTCCCGCGGCACATGTCGTCGCTGTCGACCTCTCGCCGTTTCCCGACCGTCCCGTGCCATCCAACTTCGAGTTCATCCAGCTTGACATCACGAAGGAGCTCCCATTCAATCCTCACTCGTTTGACATCGTTCATTCGCGTTTCGTCTTTGGCCACGTCCGCTGTTCTTAATGCTGCCCGGTCGTCGTCTCAGCTGTCTTTTCAGGTCGCCAAGCCGCGCGAAACTCTCGCCCGCATTGCATCGCTCGTTGCCCCGCGTGGGTTCTTGCTTCTCGAGGACTTCGACAGCGAAAGCCTACTGTGGACGTCCCCACCAGCCGCCGCACGCTTCACCGAGCTCTATGTCGCGATGTACCGCGAGCACGACCAGGAGCCAGATATAGGCCGCAATCTGAAGCAAATCATGGAAAATCTAGACGGGTTTGGTAGCCCGGCTCACGAACACAAGGCAGCCGTGCCCCTGGGTGTCCAACTCGATGATTACAGTGTGTTTCTCCATTTCAATTTTTGTCGCATTCCGACGCTTTACAGACGACGCAATGCGCGCGTTTGCCCGCGGCATGCGCAACACCGATATCCATGCGGCAGGGCTGCTCATTGCCCGCCAGGGTGGTAACTACGGTTTCACGGACGATGTATTGGAGGCATATCTCTCCGCCGTCAACACAGCTGACTATGCTGCGATATTCGATGTTTATTTTTGTTGGGCTCGGCGTACCGCACTGTGATGAAGAGGGTCTCATATATATCGTACTCAAATGAACGGCTCCCGGGCCGTGTCATTCTACCCAAAATGGAGGGTCTTGTTGACATGGCTGCGATTTGGCTCATTTGAGAACAATTAGACTTATGTACACCTTAGAAGACGTTCTGGCTCGAGCATAGCACACTGTCTTTACAGATCACAAAGCTCTATTTCGACTACAATACAGGTAAGGAGCAGCAGATAATGTACATTACGTTAACATTGTTCAGAGCAAGAGCGACGACTGGGATAGCAAAGGTCCGACAGCAATGAAGCAAGTAGAAAGCAAGGGGAAGCGAATGGGGCGGAAAAGGTCAAGGGCGAATTCAACCATCGCTATTAGATGCGTCTTCGGACGATGAAACGCTCGAATTCATTCTGCGATGGCGTGCCTCGAAGAGCGGGGACGCGTAGCCAGAAATTCTCGAAGGGGCGGGTCCACGGTCCTGGGGGTGCCGCCTGAGCAGCGGCATCGTTCAAGTCGACGTTGGCGCTATACCACGCACGATCGCTTTGGACGAATACCGCATGTCCGGCAGAGACCGACCGGCGGAGCGCGTTGAGCACGAGATCGGCGCTGAGGTTAAAGCCCGGTTCGGGTAGTGGCGCGTACACGTCCTGGGGTGGGCGGGGGTAAATGAACGTAGCAAGACCTTGTCCATCTAATCAAAGGCGCGTCAATTGCCGGATTTGGAACAAGGGATGAATGGACTAACAGAATTTGACGGTCCACCGAAGCATTGTGGGATTTGACGCGTCATATTCTAGGGTGCCACTGGCTGCCATAAGCCCCGAAGATGAATGCACGACGAGGTCGATCGGATAAGCGGTGTGGTGGAACGGGAACGTCCAGGGTAGACTAATGTCGCCCTCTTGAGCAAACAGATTGGAGAGGAGATCTGCCTGGCGCTGGTAGAGCCAATCATGCAACGCTTTCCGGAGTGGCTTCTTGATGGAGGGATGTTGGGCCAGGTCGAGACTGTCAGGGAGGACTTGGAAGGAGAGGGAAGGAGACGTTGGCACGGCGCTGTTTGTTGCTTGCATGCACCGACATCGTTATCCCCCGCCATTCCCGTTCTTAAATATGACCTTGAAAGTTGCGCTATGACCCTGCCCACATCGCCATCAACGTCCTCCGGCCTGCCTGACTCGTGTGTAAGAGTCTCACCTTTCAGAATGTTCGAAAAATGGAAGGGATGATTGATAGAGTGCGCTTTGAAAGGATCCACCAAGGTCTTGACGAAAAGGAGAGCAGTTGGCCGGTAGTTGCGCTGTTTTGGGGCAGAAAGAGCGCAGAATCGGGGGCGAATCAACACATGCTGTGTGAATGGCTTCTCAGAGGTCCATGGAGCAACACAAATCAGTACGGCACGGCGCTCATGCTGCCATAATGCCCCAACGGGTCCAGTGTATTAGTAGTGTGTTAGCCACGCAAATCGTCGAGGGAGCCTCTATTGAGTCCATTCGGTGGTATATTGAGACTAGCGGGGCTTAGATGGACAAGCCAGGAGGCCTTGAGAGCACTTTGCGATTTGCCAATGGCGCGAGGACAGGGCGAAGATGCCAGTGCTTGACGACCAGCCTTTGTACCCAAAGCAGCAATCTCCGCACTGACGAGTTATCGCGGGTGCAGACCTTGTGGGATATTGACGTCCATATGAGGACGAGACAAGAGCGCATTTACAGCATAACTTCAGCTCAATGTCCATGGCACACCGGCGGTGCATTGAATGCACAATGGATAGTCTTGATTCTTGAACTTGAATTGCATTTGCTGACACCAAAGGACCGGGCGGGGCAGGACTCAGAGAACCTCGGCGGAGACTGACTTGACTAGATGTGGGTTTTGCAGCCAGGGAGGCGCAACCGCACGGCGTCATTTGGGAGGAAGAAAAGATGTGGCGGCTGACGAATGCTGTGCAATGATAGTATCAATGATTGATTGGCAGTTTTTTACTCTGAGGGTGCCCATTGTCCTCCGACCCGGAGTCACGACTCAGCGCTCATATTGCAGCCTCGCAGAGGTTCCCTTTGTTGGCGACCAATTGTGCGCCATGTGTGGGCGGAGGAGGTAAGGCCCGACATGACGTGATTGACAGCCTGGGTGCGGATAACCTGTTTTATTTTGCTTTTGACGACTTGTTTGACGACCACCACGACAACCAACGATACGGCAAAGCCCAATCCGTTGCGGGGCACTCGTCCTAGCGGAGTGCCCGCCAGAGGACGACCCTTTTACCAGTACGCTGCACATCCTGGCTCAGCGGTCCGGGGGACTAGTCGATGAAAGGGATCTACGCTTCTCGCCCGCGAGATCGATACGTGGACAAAGGGCCCGCGATGCGGTGCCTCAACACGCTTTGGCACTGACGGGGTGCTGGTATAGAGGGAGCCTCTTTGTGTTTGGCACATAAGTACCGCACTCGCGCTGGCAGCGACTCTCCTTCCCCGCGCTATGCCCTCCCTCACGCAAACAGCTCTCTGGCTCTTCGTCTTCGCCTGGCACACGGCGATCGCTGTCGCAGCCAGGGTTCCGGCGAACGTCTCTGTTGGCTTGCATGACACGCGGCTCGCGTTTACGGGGACGTGGACTGTAAAGGATGGGTTGGCGACAAGTCTAGACCAAAATGCGAAAGTTGTGTTAAGCTTTCATGGTGTGCCTCCCGATTACTACTGACCCGAGGCTCATCAAGTCCAGGAATCGCGGCGTACATATCATTCCCCAAGGGCTTCCACAGTAAGCTCGCCATACAGGTCGGGCTCGACGACAAGCCCCTGGTATCCGTGGTCGGAGAAGCTCAACTCGCATGGGGTCGACTAGAAGAGGGTAACCACACTGTGGTGCTCAGCAGACTGCTCGACGGCGACAACAACAGTATCATGGCGCTGGGGTCTTTTCTGTGCGTTGTTATTTCTTTCTTTTCTCTTTACTCATATATCCTACAGCATCACAACACTCATCAACCCCCCTCCACCCGCAGTACACGCGGCCTACTACGATTCCTCCCTTCCCTCGTCTGCCTCCCCTTCACCCTCACCCTCTCCTGCCACTGCAGCACCCATCAACATCCTCCCCATCCTCACCAAATGCATCGCTGGCGCATTCGTGCTCGCTGGTTGCACCTTGCTGTGCTACTGGGTGAACACACGCAAGTTGCGTGCGCGGGCGAAGGAGCGGGCCGAGGTGGGCCGGCGTCGCCAGGCCGAGCGCGCGGCGGTCCGGGAGATCCGCGGCATGATGCTGGCCGCAGCCGCGGGCATGCCCGTTGTCGAGACAGTTCCAGCGGGGCGGCGCGGATCGGACGGGTCGGAGGTGACCGTTATCGAGCCTGCGGTGCTCTCGGAGCCGAAAAACCCGGTCGAGCGGTCGGTTCCGACAAAGCCAGCACCGGCGATGAAGCGGGCGGGCAGTATCACGCCGCCGAAGCGAGTGCGGTGGGCCTGGGAGGGCCCGGATTCCATTAGCGACGAAGAAGAGGGCGACGTTGTCGTTGTGCAGCGCGTGCAACCACCCGCGCCGGTGCTACTGGGCCCCGTTCCGGATGAAAGGGTTGTCTGAGTGTCCGTGGAGCGTGCGGACAACGGAGTGTGACACTGTTTATGCCAAGAACACATTATCTTTGCAAGACAAAAGTTATTTACCACAAAATATGAGACTACTAGGTATCTTTTTAAGAAATTTGGCGCCAAAGAAATTACAGCAAGTGTTTTATTCTTCAAGCTGATTTGTGAGTTGGGGGTAGAAATGATTGAACAGGCTTGCTGTCAGTCATGGCGCGAGAATTATGTGGTATATCCGCTGGAAGGCTGCTCGCACGCTTTGCTGGTGGGTCTTCAACATGAATTGAGTGCTCTGCTGAAGCCGGATCAGGACTAGCGCGCGAGCTTTGGCGACTCGGAGCGAGCTTTTCTGCCAGTGACTCTGCCACAATGGGGGCGGCCTCCGAGTCCGCTGTCCCCTGGTCCCGCTTCTTGCGCATAAACCACGTCTCCGCAAGTAACAGGAAAACTGTCCATCCAGTGCTGAACATCGTATATGTCCCAGCAACCACGGCGACTAGGACACTTCCTGGTTTCATCAGCTGTCGGCGTTGACAGAGGTATACCCCATCGAGCACCGCCGGTCCGGGGAGCGGGAGCGGTAGCAGTGTTGGCGTATTTACAAAGGCTGAATCGCCCTGACTTTGCGCATAGTACCCGTCGCCGACGAGGGTCGAGTACAAAAAGGACTCGTTTTGCAAAACGAATGCCGCTCCGGGCAATTGTGGTATGGGGAAAGAGCGGAAGACGGCGCGCGGCACAAGGCTGGGGTCAAGCAGGAAGTTCCCTGGCGACGGGTTCCCAAGGTCCACACGGAGCGCCGCCCAAAGGGATTGGACAGTATTCGAAGCCAAGTGGGCAAAGCCAAAGGTATCGTTTGCCAGGTCAAGCAGCGGCTGGTTGAAGCCGCCTATCGGCCTGCTTGCGGTATATGTGCTGACGCGTCCGTTGCTCCCTGATCCTGTGATCTGGGTAGTCCGTGTGATGTTCAGCGCGGGCGGGTTGGTGCTGGAACAGCTCGAATTGACGTGGATTGCGGATGCGGGGCAGTACGGGAACTCTGCCGCGAATGAGAGCACCTCCGGTGCCGTGAAATTGCTCAAGCCAAAGATGTTCAGGGCCCAGACCGCCCAATCGTTCCCGGCAGTTACGACCATGGCGCCCAGCACGTATTCGCGTGCCTGCCCAGGCGTTGGGCTCGCGGATTTCGCACCTAAGATGGAGGTGTATTTCCCAACGAGAGCGGACTGGCTCCAATCCGCGCGCAGGGTGTAGCTCGAGTTCTTGTCCCCAGTGGCAAAACAGGTCACGATGGCGGTGAAATCGCTCGTGAGTGTCTGCCCGACGATGTTCACGTACAACGCCGTCACGTCGCAGTCGTCCAGCGTCCACCCCGTGTATGCGAGCCCAGAATCACCGGCATTCGGGGTGTCAATGGCAGCAACAGTATACTGGAAGAGAGAGTAGTTTGTTGCGACAGTATCGCCAAGCCCGATGAGTCGCGCCGCGCAAAGGCTGCCCGGTGCGCCGTCGCTCCGCGCAAAAGACGGCAGCAGGCGGTCGTACCAGAAGTGGTCGGTGATGTTGAAATCGGACGAGAAAACGGAGACCGTCTCGTATCCCACCAGAGCAACTTGGTTGCATCAGAAACTATAAGACAGCTGGCAAAGGTTTACGACGCACCATTGATGACGACTAGAAATGCAAGGACGATTGTGGACCCGATATATGCAGCAAGGGCGTAGGAGGCAGGGAATTCTCTCGTTACTGGATAGCTGAGGGTGGGACGGGGAAGTCGCATGAGTTTGAGGAGTGCGTGAAGAAATGAGCGCGAGTGGATTCGTGGGACCAGGGTATGTGCATGAGTATGAAGTTCCCACGAGGATCACTGCGGTTCTCATGAACGTACGCCAGCGTCGACGTCATTTCAATGGGATACCGCCCCCGAGAGCCGCGATGCCGAGCAGCAGCAGGGGATCGTATCGGCCGTCGCAGAAGGAGTCGTGAGAGAGAGGATCACTGGCAATCAGTGCCACGCAATGCATCAAAGATTCAATATCATCACGTGCAGCAACGACGCGGTCCCGTGATTTGACTCAGTTGCACTGCCAGCGATGGGCAAGACCGATTACAAGTATATTTTGTCGCGAATGTGGCAGCAATTTTCACACTCGGTGTCCGCATTACGACTGGCCGCCTGGTATGCGATTATGAATTAAATAATCAAGCTCCGAGTCAATCATCCAACAGTCTCACCTCCACCATTCCCGCCGCCCTCAAGTTATCCTCCGTCGGAGTCGCGACGCGCTCCAGCTCCAGGCCAGCGAGCTGTGGATTGTTGCGGAACAGCCAGACGATTTGGAGAATGTTGAGGGTCGTGATGCCCCCGCCACGTGAGCTGCCCGACTGTGAATTGTGCCATACAAGCTTGAACGCGATAACGAGTGAGACCAGCGACGCCAACAGCCCCGCAAAAACCTGGAATAATTGAATGGAATGACGCGATATGATGATAGACATACCGCGATAAGATTGAGCTACGATGGAACTTGGAGTTACACATTACATCAGGATATACCGTGGTTACAACGCACCTCGACCCTTGCCGCCAGTCTATTCATCTCGACCGTGACGGTCTTCCGTTGGAGTACAGGCGCCTTGCTGTTCTTGAACGTCGAGCGGGACGGGCTCGTATCGTCGGTGAACTGGTACTTGGACTCGAGCCGGGGAAGTTCGATGTGTCCGGCTGTGACATCAGCATGATGCGCGCGTGCCAGATCAGATGGACTCACCGACCCAGAAGAAAGACGCAGCGAAATCGGCCAAAGCGTTCTCGAGATTGTGGAGCTGCACCGTCTGGATGGGAGAGGACGCCGTATTGTTCGTCTTGAGCCACGACGGGTTGAGCTTGAGCTTATCCATAACGAATCTGGAGGAACCGTCAGTGGACTTCGCCCCCTTTTCCCAAAACGATGCGCACAGGTCCATAAGAGAGAGTGTGTCGAACTCATCAGGCACAAGCGTCAGCGGAACGAAGCTCCCCAGACCCCCTAGCGGCCACTGTCATCGCGGGATGTTAATGTGAGGTCTATTCCCAAAAACGATAGCGCAGCTCACCAGCCCGCTCTCCAATGGTCCTCTAGGATCTGTGACCCGCTCGGTCACTGAAATCCCCGGAGCAGGATCAGAATACGCGCTCCATTTAGAGCTTGTTTTGCGGACACTTGGCGTGAGACTGGTGGAATTTAGCAGCCTCGTTATCGTGTCAACGGTGACCTCTTGGTTCACCAGTGAGCGCGAGCACCGGATGAGCTGGAGGGAAGGAACAGTCCCGTTGCCATCGAGTGAGCCAGGCGCAAATTTGACGGAAGGCCCTGAATTTCCAAAGGAGTCCACGACGCTGGCGGTGGTATATAGGATCAAGGAAGGCCACACATACGCGGAGCGCACGCCGGTCTGTTCACTGAACGTGCCAGGCACCATTGGAAACGACGTTAAGATGTTTGGTCCTGACCGAATGTTCATATGCCATATAGAAACAACGACAGAGCACGCACCCGACGGTGGAGGCAAGAACCAAATGCTTTCCCCATTCTCGACCTTCACGGAGAGATTCCAGGAGATGTTCGGTCGGTCGCGCAAAGCAACTTTCGTCGAAGTAACTTCCTCTGGGAAGCCGCAAGTGACATTGAATGCCGTGGCCGTGACCTCAACAAACCTAGACGGGTTTGTTACCGTCGAAATACCCTCCTCGAGGACGTCGTAGAGGGTGTTCTCCCACAATCCGACCATAGAGTCGTTGAGAGTGTCCCGCCAAACCATGAACTGGCCAATATCCTTCAAGAATTCGGCGCTCCCGCTACAGAAATGAGAAAATTTACTCTAGACAGAACATGCACGCACTTATTCGCATTGTCTTCGGAGGCCCACAACGGTTGGCCCAACGTCGTGACCGGAATAATCGTTGTCTGGTTGAAGGCTTGCACGGATAACATTGAAGGGATCGTGACATGCAACAGCGCCAGTACCCCGAGATACAAAAGAACCGCAAGTGTCCCGTTTATGGCCGTGGGAAGAGTAAATTGATTGAGGATAGCTGCAAGCGCTGCGCCGAGTCCGTTCCACGAGGATACTTGATCATGCGTGGCCGAGAGTGGCTGTCGGATGTCGAGCAGTCGCTTTAACGCAGCACGTTGGGTTAGGAAGAGCACGAATGCGAGATAGAGCTATGAAAATGTCAAATAGAATGTTGAATTCAGCGTGAAGACGCACTGTGCCAAGGCCAGTGGAAATAATTGTAACCCACAAAGACATAGATCTCTGCCTAGCCAATGGATAAGTTATCCGATGCTCCGCATGGTGATTCAACAAGACGCCAAGAAGAATCGCATGCACCAAAATCAGCACGACATGGAGCGCGAGGCAGATGAGCTGGTCGGTGCGTGAGTACAGAGGTTTTCGTCGATCTATGCAATATTGAATAGGGAAGATAAGAAAGCACGAGAAGCGTTTACTCACCGGCAGCTGGTCCGGGTTCCTTTGGGAAGTCTCGTAAAGCTTCGCCTTCTTTGTCTTGGGCAAGCTTGACGCTGACCATTGCCGCGCGACGTAGTCGTTCGTTGCTCGGCTTGTGAATCTGGACGAGCTTTTCATGCAGCCCGGCATGCTGTTCTGCCAGCCACATCGTCTGCAGGAGGCCAGGAGCGTTGATCGCCCTTTGTAGGACAGATTCCTCGTTCGTTCGCAGGGCGTATCGCAATGCTAGCGCACAAACTAAGGCAGAAGCGGCAAGACCAATTGAAACCTGTAGATTATTAGGGACGACAAAGCCAAGGTGAAGGAAGATGTACGGCGATTATATTAAGCTACAGGCTTGTTATTTTTACCCAGATTTGAGCGGTACACACACCTCCAATCGTGCTTGAAGCACATAGGCCTTTGCGGTGCCTGCGCCAGTCTGTAAAGTGGGTAAAAGCATGTCGGCACGAGTCGGGCCAACGGTCGTGACTGAGCTGAGCGCCATTTGTAAAGGGTCTGCGGTGATGTGGCCCACTGAAAAACTTGAAGTCAGCTGTGTCATGCTCCACGTATCGATGGACACTGACTCATCCAGAAAATCGTTGCCACGAGCTCAGAGAGCGCATTCTCTATCTCGTGGAGATAAATCGGTCGGACGCTGTTGATAGCATCGCTGCGCGTATTGTTTCCGGTAAGAAGCCAGGTTGGCTCGAGGTTGAGGCGTTCCATCAGGAATCTGGAGTGGTACATGAAAAAACGAGGCAGAGAGCGAGGACCCCTACAATGAAGCTGTAGACAATCCACTCGAAGCAGGGCTTACTCCAAGTGGAACCGACGAGTCCGGAGTCCCATCCATCAGGCTGGCCCACTGGATAAAGGAACTCAGTATGAGGGCCGTCGTTCAATCTCGACGGCATACCGCATCGCTCTCTACCAAGCTTGTGACATTGTTGAAGACATCATAGATGGGTCGCGAGAGCGACCATACGTCCGTATAAGGGCGCCATGTGGAGCGCGTCTTGTGTATACTTGGATTCAAGGATTGGGAATCGATTTGATTGTCTTGCAGTGAAATGCTGGCGTGTTGCCTCACAAGCTCGCGAGTGCACAGGAGGAACTGTACTTGATCTATTTGAAGATCGCCGGTCCGCATTGGCTTGTCGAGGTGGACCACACCTGCATCTGGTGTTCTGCCGCTAGAGTCAATGATCTTGTTCGTGGTGAAGAGAATGATCGCGTTTGCGGGGGTATCGCCGATAGTTGGGTTGAATAGAGTGATGTTTGGGCCTGAGTTACGGTGAGTATTGAGCTGGTTACGAGGTGCAACTCACCTGTCGTGTAAAGCGAGGACTTATTGTGTATTCCACCGTCGCCGCCAAGATCAAAAGCCCAAGAATCTCCCGAGGTCTTGTTGACAGAGCCCGGCAGGTACCCGCAGTTGATCTCGAAGCCAGTGGCCCAAACATTTGCAATGCCCAAAGGTAAGTCGGGATTAGCAGCGTGATTCACGGTCTCATATATAGACCCGTTGAATAGCCCCACTCGATGTGTCTCGTTTAAATTCGACATCCATGGGAAGAACGTTGCAGAAAACCCAACAAAAGCGCCGGCGCCACTGGACGAAATGAGCACAGATCGACAATAGATAAATGGACACACGGATTCTCCAGTGAAAGATTGGCGTAGTCGGGCAGTCCTAAAGTGGATACTATTCCCGAGAATTGTGTGCCATTGAAGCCAGCCACTGATACCAGCGCTGGCGTACTGATTTGAAGCATTGATATACCTCCCAGGTATAATGCGATCGCAAACGATGAGCCAACGGCTGCAGAAATCGTGCGTTGGCGGTAAATACTGAGGAGGGAGGAGCCAAGGCCACCCCAAGAGGCTATGTTGTCGTTAGTCGCTGTCAGAGTTTGTCGTGAATGGATGTTGAGGAGTGTCGCGAGCCGTTGCGTTACAAATACAGCGGCTGTAAGATAAATCTTATTGGGATGAGTAATAAGAGGGGCGAAATGTGTAAGGTGACGCACAATAGACCAACCCGTCAGCAGCGAAGTCACGAGGAACGCGATTATAGACTGTCGTGCAATGGGGAAAGCGATGCGGTGCTCAACGTGGTGAAGCGCAAGAGCAAGGAGAACGACGTGAGCTAGGACCAGCCCGATGTGGAGAATAATGGAAATGATGTTAGTCCAGCGAGCCCAGCTCCTCCGACGCGATTCCGGAGGCATTTGGGCTGCAGGAAGGTTTGAGTGAAAATTTACGACGGAATGCGCAAGTACGCACCAGAGGACGGCCCTGACAGCAAGGAGGTACTCGAATCGGAGGACTCAAGTGGCGGATAGGTGTGCCTCCCCTTGGCCATTCGCGTCGTCAGCCTTTTCCTGTTCCGTTCACGAATGCGAATGAAGGCGAAAGAAGAAGAGGGGTTCTTGTTACCCACGCTGTTAGGCCTGACAGCGCCAATCGATCACGCCATCAGCAACAGCCGCTGATGGTAACGCCATTTCCGGGCAGAACGGACAGTCTTTTGACTCACAAGATACATCGCCCTTCAAGTTGAATTGCCCTCACAAAGGTCAGTAATAACATTATTGATTAACAACGTCCATTGCTACAGTGAGAGTGAGGGAATTCGAAAGCTATCCGTTGCTGCCAGTGAAACAATTGTCTGTGGACTGTGGTTTAGTTACTTTAGTACTAGTATCGAAGGAGTGAAGGTTTGCACTTGAAGCTTGAAGCTTCGAGTAAAAGAAGTTCAAGGGAGTCTTGACATCTCACGAAACCTGGCTTGCGCTGCCTCTTCGATTGCCAATCGTCTCCCCATGAAATCATCGATATCCAGTCCTGGAACATCGAATCTCGGGCCCGAAGGTGGAGTCGGAGTTGTGAACGCTTTTCGGCTCTCAGGTTCAAGTTTCCAAGAAAGGTCGTCCATCTCCAAGCTGCTGTCCGCCATATGCATGGAGTTTCTGTCAGACTCTCCATCCGAGACAGCTTCGGGACCGATGGCCCTGGGCGAGCCAGGGGGAATCGCGGCCGGTAGCGACACCGTTTCGTTGGTCCACCGCTGGTCCAGCATTCTTGCCCATCGCTTATGGGTTTGTCTCCTTGGTTTGCGGGCTCGATGCCGACGGAAGAGGGAGCAGTAGCGAAGGATAATGTAGAGCATAATCACTGCTGCGACGCCCGATAGCCAGCCAATTATGCGCAAGTCGTAGGTTGAGACTAACTCAGGCGAGGCGTCTGAATCGGAGCCTGAAGGAGCGTTGGACGTCGAGGCTTCACGACCATTCAAGTGTTGGGTGAGGAGAGGCATCTACGATTGATTCATGAAATGCTGGAGCCAATCTTGTGCCAATCATACCCAGAGTATAAGTCCGAGGCGTGGCGAAGGCGACAGAAATTCTACTGAGCCCAAACCGGATCTACCGGTGAAAAAAGCTGACAAGAGGGAGAGGGAGAGGGAGAGAAATAGTAAGGGCCGTAGGTGCGTATCTTGTGTATAAATATCACTTGGAGGACAAAGGGCCTGTCGCGTTTATGAGATGGACGACCTGACATTCTTTGTCCGGACTCCAGCCAGTGGAATACATTCACGATCATAGGACTTGTGACTATTGACAAAGGGTTTGAGTGCGAGATTTTGCCACGTTTTCGTTTGGTTTGTGCCGAAATAGATCCTCTTGAAGTTTCTGCTTGCATGAGAAAACCTTCTGTCACTGCTGTGACAGAAACCCCCCCTTCACTCCTTCCGTGTCATGGTATCGGCCGACAACGTCCATCTGGATGTCCTAGAGCTCATCTTCGCGTACCTCTCTGGCTCTGACCTCGCGTCCATCGCGCTGGTCAGCCGCTCGTTTTTTGCCGGCGTCATTCCGCGACTTTACTCCACACTTCTCTTCCGCCTCACACACGCGAAGCGGTATATGAGTATCATCTCTCCGTTTGCTGCTGTCGCGCTACATCCAGAGCTTGGGGTCCATGTCAGGTATATTGGTGCGCCGCCCCTCTACTTCTGACCAGGAAGGCACACTGACAAATGGGCAGATATACGGACGGTTCCGATAGTCAAGTCACAATACCACCCCAAATTTCTCAAGGAAACCACATTAGCCCTTTCTCTCTGCCCCAACATAATCTCCTTCCGCTGCAGTACGCCTGCGTTACCGCCATTCATCAGCACCTTACAGTCGAAGGGCCGGCTTCGGGACCTGCGGATAAATGCAACGCTGACGAGCGAGCAGTCCACGATGCTGGTGAAGCTGGAGGGGATACGAAACCTTACGCTGGATTTTGCAAGCTGGAATCTGCTGAATATGTTACCCAAGTGGACGGGGTCACTGACTGGGTTGACGACATTGACACTATTTGTGCGTCTTTGCAACCTCTATTAAACCATCTAATCCGCCTCGCCAGATGGCACAAGAGCTCAATGATATTGTCCTCGAGTCAGTCGTCCAGCAGCTTCCAGCGTTGGTTGGTCTCCATGTGGTTGGCTGCTCCAAAGTCGACCATGTCGTCGTGCTTGGGTTGCTTTCGCACACACCAGACTTGCAAAGCCTTTCTATGACCACGGGGGTGCGCTATCATCTCCTTCCCATCACATTATAATCATTGGCTCGTACTTAGGAAGGCAATCGTATTCTTCCAACCCCACCTCCCCACCTCCCACATCTCCGTCATCTTGCACTGGACACCCGTCTCTCTGCGTCCCAGCCGCCAAGCACCACAGTTATATCCTCCATCCTTACTTACTTGTCCCCTCCCGGACTCGGCTCATTACCGGCCACAACGTCGACCTATACTTTCGACTTTTCCGCTCCGCCACCGACGCTTCCCCTTCCCTCGATGGGCCCACGCCTCGAATCATTCATTGTCAGATATCCCGACCGTCAGATGAGCATCCCTGCCACCCTCACCACTCAGCTCGCGGCAATGCATGGCTCGAGCCTCAGGAGTGTCAGCTTCATCGACTGTGTGCTTGGGGTCCACGACGCGTTACCGGCCCTTCTTAAGGGTTGTACCAAGCTCGAGCGGTTGGAGGTTGCGTTACCCATTCGGGACATGGTGAGCTCTTCGACCAATATCTGCTCCCAATCCTCAACAAACTAGACTATATTCACGGCGGCGATCGCCCATTCACGGACCCTCCGTGTTCTTGTCGACGTCGAGGCGCATTCGACTTCTGCACATAATCCACGCCCGTCCCTGACGCAAGACACCGTCCGGCATCTATTCGTCAGTGTGCCAACGTTAGGGAAAGTGGTTGTGGAGGGAACAAGGGTTTGGACGGTGCGTTGTTCATAGCTACCTTGCCCTGTTTGAGCTTCCTCACAAGCGCGGGAAACTTGCGATGGGACGGCTTGGCGTTTCGCTGGACCGCAAAATGAGCACGAGCGCGATGGCGGGGCGGATGGCTGGGACGGGGATGCATTGGTTTATGCCGCGGGAGGCGTAGCGCAAGATACTTGCCCTCGTATTTCTTGGACCTGAAAATTCTGACGACTTCTTCGGTTTCCTCCGGTCCTGCGTTCTTTTTTTCCACAGACGATCAGATCGACGGGTGATCGACGTGCTGTCCGGAAAATCGAGCGAGGACAGGGGCTTGTGACATGATCCGGAGCTGTGTCACGACAAGCCTTAGCCTGACGCTGCTGACGGACAACAGCTTACTTATTGTACAAGTGTGCATAACCATAAATATCCAGTCCGAGTCGAAATATCCTGGCGCTTCCGCATCCCAGCGGCCACCGACTTCGGATCCAGCTCCACTGGACAGCGCATCACCCGACGGGAAGCTCAGCCGCCGGTCTTGCGAACATCTGCGTGACACGGTAACCAAGCAACCATATAGTCGCCCTATTCCAACTTTTCATTGCACTGCGACGGCTAACCTTCCCGCCCGCATGTTCGCGGACCCCTGCCGGTGGTGAAACGCGGTTGGTCGGGGGTATAAAACGTGCAGCGGTGCCGTTCCTACGACATACGAGCCATGCCCCGACCCTCCGCCCTCCCCCTCTCCCTCGTGCTCTCCCTCGCAGGGGCCTACGTTATTGCGCAGGAGGCACCAGCTCCACCAACTTTCAACTGGACGAGCGTGCGTGTGTCCGTGTAACACGTTATGTTGTTGCTGACCCATCACCTAGGTGAAGGCCTGCAGTGAGCTTAAGTGGAAGCCATGCTACCTCCCCAACTTTGAGTGTGCGCGTCTGAACGTGCCGCTTGACTACTCCGCGCCTGACAAGGGCCCCGTCGCTATCGCGATGACCCGCTTCCGCTCCACTGCCGACGCCTCTGCCTATCGCGGCCCCATCCTGCTGAACCCGGGTGGGCCCGGCGGCAGTGGTGTTGAGTGGGTGCTGCAAGTGGGGCCCCAGATCGCAAAGGTGGCCGGGCCAGAGTTTGACATTGTTGGCTTCGACCCCCGTGGTGTCAGTCTTTCCGAGCCAACTGTTTCCTGGTTCGATAACGACGCGGAGCGCGTTGCTTGGATCCCGCCTGCCACCAACGCCGTCTATCACTCTGTCAACGCTTCCGCTGACGCGCTTGCTCGCTTCGCCGCGCGCACCCAGATCCAGGCCCAACTGGCAGTCGCGCGGGATACCAAGAACACACTTCAACACGTGACGACAGACAACACCGCGCGGGATATGCTCACGATCACGGAGAAGTTTGGATTTGAGAAGCTGCAGTTCTACGGCATCTCGTACGGTACCGTGCTCGGGGCGACATTTGCGTCGATGTTCCCCGACAAAGTTGGTCGCATTGCCATCGACGGTGTTGTCCCCATGGACGAGTACTACTCTGGCAAGTTTTTTTTCCTTGCAGCACTTCAATTGCTCATTTTCCTTGGGCTTCCAGCGCAAATGACCAACGCAGTACTAGACGCCGACAAGGCCCTCGATGCCTTCGCCTCATCGTGTTTCGAGGCCGGCCCAGAAGCGTGCGCCTTCCACAACAACGCGTCGTCGGCATCAGCGATCTCCGACGCCATCACTGCCCTCTTCACCTCTGTTCAGACCAACCCAGTCGCGGCCTTTGCTGCCCCCGCCGCCGGCGCGTATGGTATCGTCGACTACTCCTTCCTCAAGAACGTTTTCTTCCAAATCCTCTACCGCCCCTACGACCTCTTCCCCGTGCTCGCCGCCGGCCTCGCGAATCTTGCCGCTGGCAACGCATCGACGATCTACGCTGGGGCGATGCAGGGCGTTCAGCCGTTCACGTGCTCTGCTGACGCTGCCCCGCAGCCACACAGCTTCGAGAGCTTTGTCAGCATCATCTGCAACGACGCCGCGGCGCTCAACGACACGCTGCCCGAGCTCGAGGAGAACTACAAGGCGGGTGAGCGCAGCTCGCGCAACTTCGGCGACCTCATCGCGAACTGGCGTATGTTGTGCGCGTGAGTGTTCTTTCTTTACTTATTTGAGTCGCTTGCTTACGAATTTTTTGTGTAGCCCTTGGAAGGTGCACCGCGAGGGCCGCTTTTCCGGGCCGTTCGGCGCGGAGAAGACCGCCACGCCCCTGCTCGTCATCGGCAACACGGCCGACCACGTCACACCGCTCGCGGGTGCTGCCAAGACCGTCAGCTTCTTCCCGGGGTCGGCGCTCCTGACCTACGATGCTGTCGGGCACACCTCGACTATCGCCCCGTCGAACTGCGTGTACGGCGTGCTCGGCGCGTACTTCCGCGACGGGACGCTCCCCCCGAAGGACACCGTGTGCCAGCCGGATGTCAAGCTCTTCGGTCCCCCGCCCACTGAGCCGGCCCCGCCTGCCGCTTCTGGGGAGGCACGTCGTGAGGTCACCCGCCGGGGCCTCGGAGCCGGCATCACGGGCATGTGGGGCACGCGCTTCACGCTGTGAGGGACGAAAGGACTTGGGACTTCGCATGTCGCATTATTTATCGCATGGTACTCGCAACCACCCACAAAACCATACTTATCTTATCCTTGACTATCCTGATGTCTTTCCTTGGCTTCTACTAGTTACAAATTAATAGAACGGGCAACGAACTGTTTGTGTTGCCTCCACTGCATGCTGCACCCACATAAGAACACTCTAAGTACTCACTTCCGTCTTGTAATAGAAAAGAAAGAAGAAAACACTGGGGTCAGTGCTGACGCGGAGATTCGTCCGTGCACGCGGACCCACCACCAAAGTGTGGCAGTGTCAGCAGCCTTCCAGCAGATGTACCCACATAATTCTCGCGCCCCAACTGACAGCAAGCCTCAATCATTGTTACCCCAAACTCACAAATCCGCTGGAAGAATCAACGATTTGCTTGGTGCCAAAATGTCGTGCAAATATACCTAGTGTCATATTTTCTTGTAAATAAATTCTGTCTTGCAAAAATAATGTGTTCTTGGCATTAAAAAGTGTCACACTCCGTCGTCCGCACGCTCCACGGACACTCAGACAACCCTTTCATCCGGAACGGGGCCCAGTAGCACCGGCGCGGGTGGTTGCACGCGCTGCACAACGACAACGTCGCCCTCTTCTTCGTCGCTAATGGAATCCGGGCCCTCCCAGGCCCACCGCACTCGCTTCGGCGGCGTGATACTGCCCGCCCGCTTCATCGCCGGTGCTGGCTTTGTCGGAACCGACCGCTCGACCGGGTTTTTCGGCTCCGAGAGCACCGCAGGCTCGATAACGGTCACCTCCGACCCGTCCGATCCGCGCCGCCCCGCTGGAACTGTCTCGACAACGGGCATGCCCGCGGCTGCGGCCAGCATCATGCCGCGGATCTCCCGGACCGCCGCGCGCTCGGCCTGGCGACGCCGGCCCACCTCGGCCCGCTCCTTCGCCCGCGCACGCAACTTGCGTGTGTTCACCCAGTAGCACAGCAAGGTGCAACCAGCGAGCACGAATGCGCCAGCGATGCATTTGGTGAGGATGGGGAGGATGTTGATGGGTGCTGCAGTGGCAGGAGAGGGTGAGGGTGAAGGGGAGGCAGACGAGGGAAGGGAGGAATCGTAGTAGGCCGCGTGTACTGCGGGTGGGAGGGGGTTGATGAGTGTTGTGATGCTGTAGGATATATGAGTAAAGAGAAAAGAAAGAAATAACAACGCACAGAAAAGACCCCAGCGCCATGATACTGTTGTTGTCGCCGTCGAGCAGTCTGCTGAGCACCACAGTGTGGTTACCCTCTTCTAGTCGACCCCATGCGAGTTGAGCTTCTCCGACCACGGATACCAGGGGCTTGTCGTCGAGCCCGACCTGTATGGCGAGCTTACTGTGGAAGCCCTTGGGGAATGATATGTACGCCGCGATTCCTGGACTTGATGAGCCTCGGGTCAGTAGTAATCGGGAGGCACACCATGAAAGCTTAACACAACTTTCGCATTTTGGTCTAGACTTGTCGCCAACCCATCCTTTACAGTCCACGTCCCCGTAAACGCGAGCCGCGTGTCATGCAAGCCAACAGAGACGTTCGCCGGAACCCTGGCTGCGACAGCGATCGCCGTGTGCCAGGCGAAGACGAAGAGCCAGAGAGCTGTTTGCGTGAGGGAGGGCATAGCGCGGGGAAGGAGAGTCGCTGCCAGCGCGAGTGCGGTACTTATGTGCCAAACACAAAGAGGCTCCCTCTATACCAGCACCCCGTCAGTGCCAAAGCGTGTTGAGGCACCGCATCGCGGGCCCTTTGTCCACGTATCGATCTCGCGGGCGAGAAGCGTAGATCCCTTTCATCGACTAGTCCCCTCGGACCGCTGAGCCAGGATGTGCAGCGTACTGGTAAAAGGGTCGTCCTCTGGCGGGCACTCCGCTAGGACGAGTGCCCCGCAACGGATTGGGCTTTGCCGTATCGTTGGTTGTCGTGGTGGTCGTCAAACAAGTCGTCAAAAGCAAAATAAAACAGGTTATCCGCACCCAGGCTGTCAATCACGTCATGTCGGGCCTTACCTCCTCCGCCCACACATGGCGCACAATTGGTCGCCAACAAAGGGAACCTCTGCGAGGCTGCAATATGAGCGCTGAGTCGTGACTCCGGGTCGGAGGACAATGGGCACCCTCAGAGTAAAAAACTGCCAATCAATCATTGATACTATCATTGCACAGCATTCGTCAGCCGCCACATCTTTTCTTCCTCCCAAATGACGCCGTGCGGTTGCGCCTCCCTGGCTGCAAAACCCACATCTAGTCAAGTCAGTCTCCGCCGAGGTTCTCTGAGTCCTGCCCCGCCCGGTCCTTTGGTGTCAGCAAATGCAATTCAAGTTCAAGAATCAAGACTATCCATTGTGCATTCAATGCACCGCCGGTGTGCCATGGACATTGAGCTGAAGTTATGCTGTAAATGCGCTCTTGTCTCGTCCTCATATGGACGTCAATATCCCACAAGGTCTGCACCCGCGATAACTCGTCAGTGCGGAGATTGCTGCTTTGGGTACAAAGGCTGGTCGTCAAGCACTGGCATCTTCGCCCTGTCCTCGCGCCATTGGCAAATCGCAAAGTGCTCTCAAGGCCTCCTGGCTTGTCCATCTAAGCCCCGCTAGTCTCAATATACCACCGAATGGACTCAATAGAGGCTCCCTCGACGATTTGCGTGGCTAACACACTACTAATACACTGGACCCGTTGGGGCATTATGGCAGCATGAGCGCCGTGCCGTACTGATTTGTGTTGCTCCATGGACCTCTGAGAAGCCATTCACACAGCATGTGTTGATTCGCCCCCGATTCTGCGCTCTTTCTGCCCCAAAACAGCGCAACTACCGGCCAACTGCTCTCCTTTTCGTCAAGACCTTGGTGGATCCTTTCAAAGCGCACTCTATCAATCATCCCTTCCATTTTTCGAACATTCTGAAAGGTGAGACTCTTACACACGAGTCAGGCAGGCCGGAGGACGTTGATGGCGATGTGGGCAGGGTCATAGCGCAACTTTCAAGGTCATATTTAAGAACGGGAATGGCGGGGGATAACGATGTCGGTGCATGCAAGCAACAAACAGCGCCGTGCCAACGTCTCCTTCCCTCTCCTTCCAAGTCCTCCCTGACAGTCTCGACCTGGCCCAACATCCCTCCATCAAGAAGCCACTCCGGAAAGCGTTGCATGATTGGCTCTACCAGCGCCAGGCAGATCTCCTCTCCAATCTGTTTGCTCAAGAGGGCGACATTAGTCTACCCTGGACGTTCCCGTTCCACCACACCGCTCATCCGATCGACCTCGTCGTGCATTCATCTTCGGGGCTTATGGCAGCCAGTGGCACCCTAGAATATGACGCGTCAAATCCCACAATGCTTCGGTGGACCGTCAAATTCTGTTAGTCCATTCATCCCTTGTTCCAAATCCGGCAATTGACGCGCCTTTGATTAGATGGACAAGGTCTTGCTACGTTCATTTACCCCCGCCCACCCCAGGACGTGTACGCGCCACTACCCGAACCGGGCTTTAACCTCAGCGCCGATCTCGTGCTCAACGCGCTCCGCCGGTCGGTCTCTGCCGGACATGCGGTATTCGTCCAAAGCGATCGTGCGTGGTATAGCGCCAACGTCGACTTGAACGATGCCGCTGCTCAGGCGGCACCCCCAGGACCGTGGACCCGCCCCTTCGAGAATTTCTGGCTACGCGTCCCCGCTCTTCGAGGCACGCCATCGCAGAATGAATTCGAGCGTTTCATCGTCCGAAGACGCATCTAATAGCGATGGTTGAATTCGCCCTTGACCTTTTCCGCCCCATTCGCTTCCCCTTGCTTTCTACTTGCTTCATTGCTGTCGGACCTTTGCTATCCCAGTCGTCGCTCTTGCTCTGAACAATGTTAACGTAATGTACATTATCTGCTGCTCCTTACCTGTATTGTAGTCGAAATAGAGCTTTGTGATCTGTAAAGACAGTGTGCTATGCTCGAGCCAGAACGTCTTCTAAGGTGTACATAAGTCTAATTGTTCTCAAATGAGCCAAATCGCAGCCATGTCAACAAGACCCTCCATTTTGGGTAGAATGACACGGCCCGGGAGCCGTTCATTTGAGTACGATATATATGAGACCCTCTTCATCACAGTGCGGTACGCCGAGCCCAACAAAAATAAACATCGAATATCGCAGCATAGTCAGCTGTGTTGACGGCGGAGAGATATGCCTCCAATACATCGTCCGTGAAACCGTAGTTACCACCCTGGCGGGCAATGAGCAGCCCTGCCGCATGGATATCGGTGTTGCGCATGCCGCGGGCAAACGCGCGCATTGCGTCGTCTGTAAAGCGTCGGAATGCGACAAAAATTGAAATGGAGAAACACACTGTAATCATCGAGTTGGACACCCAGGGGCACGGCTGCCTTGTGTTCGTGAGCCGGGCTACCAAACCCGTCTAGATTTTCCATGATTTGCTTCAGATTGCGGCCTATATCTGGCTCCTGGTCGTGCTCGCGGTACATCGCGACATAGAGCTCGGTGAAGCGTGCGGCGGCTGGTGGGGACGTCCACAGTAGGCTTTCGCTGTCGAAGTCCTCGAGAAGCAAGAACCCACGCGGGGCAACGAGCGATGCAATGCGGGCGAGAGTTTCGCGCGGCTTGGCGACCTGAAAAGACAGCTGAGACGACGACCGGGCAGCATTAAGAACAGCGGACGTGGCCAAAGACGAAACGCGAATGAACGATGTCAAACGAGTGTGGAGCGAATGGGAGCTCCTTCGTGATGTCAAGCTGGATGAACTCGAAGTTGGATGGCACGGGACGGTCGGGAAACGGCGAGAGGTCGACAGCGACGACATGTGCCGCGGGAAGCTCTTCCGCTGCTTGGATAGCCCTGCGATATATGAAGTTAGGCCGTTGCTGTAAACTTGAAGCGGCGATAGACACACCAGGCACCGCTCCCACACCCGAGCTCCAAGATTCGTTGTGGGGGTGCGTCCATTTCTTCCAGCGGCGCAAAAGAGAGCCGACCATGCATGTACCCGCGGATCGCGATGTGCATCATGTCCAGCCTTGGAATACAAGTAAGTCGAGTAGAGAGGAGAGCGCAGAAATGCGGCGCACCTTTCAATTTCAGATTGCGAATCTGCCACGGACTAAAAGTATCAGCGCGAACGAATGTATGTGCAGGAAAGACTGACAGGGAGCGCATAGTGTATATGCTCTTGAGCTGCAGCCATAAAGTGAGGACACTAGTGGGAGGAAGTAGACGCGGGGAGGGGTAAGTATTCTATAGATCCGATCATGATAGATGGAATGGCGTGCATCAGGTGCGTAAGATTTGGGAAGCTAGACCGTGGAAGGAGAGATGAGAAGACGTGGGAGAGGTCCCAGGAACGTTGGGTCACATCACATGGTATCACATCACATGGGTCACGGTGTGCAGGAATCCATTGGAAGGCATCCCACCTTGTCTAGGTTTTGAAGGCACATCGGTCTGAGCACCACATAATGGTTTCAACTCCCAGACGATAGATTTGGTGAGTCAGCTTGTCTAAGTTATAATTGGGCCGACACCAGCGTCGAACCAAGGGCTTATCGAGGAATTGGAATTCAAGGGAAAAATGTCACATGCGTTACTTCCCCTCCTTTCGGCGGCCATGTCTACGACAACACCGTTGCCTACTAGTATACCAGCACCAACAACTCCCGAACTGCGTCAACAGCTAACAGATGTTGAAGCGCAGATTGACGACTTGCGGGAGCAACTGACGGTGTTGCTCGGCACACGACGACAACTAGTCACAAGTCGGCCATAAAATTTTGATATATTGTTGCCTAATTGAGCGAAATTTGATGGCAAATCTCTGTGTAATGCATAACCTATTTCAATTAGGTTCAGTTCAGGTGCATGTGTAACGCATAACCTGAACTTGCAGTCAGATTAGTACAGTATTATCAGAAGGCCCTGGATTGTGGATCACGCAATCTGAGATAAGATACATTCTGCTGAAGTTGCAGTTGGGCACATGATCATCATTGCTCTGCAATAAACTCATATCAATTGGGGTATAAACAGTGCCCCTCACACCAGGGATTCTGGCAGAAAAGGGCAGCCCAAAGCTGTATTTATATGGCAGAAATTTGCTGCTAAAAATGGCCAGCTGTAAGGGCAACCTTGCAAGGCTCGAAATCAGAGTCCTGAGCAGAGGGGGAATCCTTAGTGAAACTACTACAACAGGAAGGGACGCTACAGACTCACCTGAGCAGAGGGTGAATCCTTAGAGAACAAGCCAAGGAGCCCTCTGCTCAGGTGCACTACTATATACTAGTGACCGGAGTAATGATAGAGTGACTGCATAGCGACAAACAATGCATGGGAGAAGTCAGGTGTCGCTAATAGACCCTAGGTGAGTGTCGAGTAGCCCTCGAAGCTCCGGAGAGGCAGGTTTGGGACCATGATGCCAAGGGAAGAGCCCAGGCATCTTTAGAAGGCCCAGGAAGGGCCTCGGGGGGTCCAGACTGCCTCTAGGCGTCTCCGCTTGTGACCGTGACCGTGACAACCGGAATCGGAATCGGAATCGATTCTGGGTGTGTGACCGTGACGTGACGAATCGATTCTGGGTGTGTGACCGTGACGTGACGGCCAGAAACAGAGAGGGGGGGCATGGAGCGGAGAGGGAAGGAGTCAGTCTAGCCCAGGGGCCGGGGAGTGTCGGAGAGGACCAATGGGAATGGCGGCCAGCCATGACCACTGGAGGGTAGCGACAGGAGGGTCACTCGGAGACGTCCCCGGACGTCTCCAGAGAGGTGGGAGGTGTGAGGGCGTGCAGCCTGGGGCGCTGCAGTAGGCACAAGCCTTAACGGCAGTAGGCCTCACCCAAAGGAAGACCTGATGACGGGGGCCGTGGTGGCGGAGTGTCAGGGGAACCTCCCTTTCGGCCCGGAGACGCGCCCGATTCTGGTCCGATTCCGGTTCCGACTCCGGTCCGGCCCTCCATCTCGCCCGCACAATCACCGATCCGTCAACACCCTCCCGACAGTCGCCCTGGGACCTCGCCTGCGACGCCGCCCAAGCCTTCTGTGCCCAACAGCGGCAGCTACGGACAAGCAGTATATAGTCAGCTCCGCAGGCGGACCCTTAGAGTTTCTTCTCTTTGGATCCTCCCCTGCTAGGTCAGCTTCATTTGTATTCACTTACCAATGTTCACGCTTTGGATCCTCCCCTGCTAGGACCTTGATCTCAGGCCTCCGGGGTTGCCCCTTACACGGAGTGGGGAGCGGAGCCATGGCAAGGCTCAGCCATCCGAACATAAGCCCGAATGCTGACGTAGGTTGGGGACACCCAAGAGGTCCAACAGGTAGAGGTTGCAGGGAGACCTCAATGAGCAACAGCCCAGAGAGGCTATAAGGCCATAGGTTCGAGGTCTCAGAGGAAAGTGGTGCATCCACATCCGGAGGGGTCTCCGATGGCATTAGTGATCCCTGATGGTGACTCCGGGAAGACTCCCAGAAAGGGGTGGCCATAGGAGTCAGAGGCTGGGGACCACTGGATGCGGGATGTGGTGGAAGAAGTGGAGGAGGAGCGTCAGGGTGCAGGAATACAGAGACTCGGGTGGACACACAGAGACGCGAGTGGAGACGCGGAGACGTGAGCGGAGACGTGGCGCTTGATGGGATCAAGTGACGGCATCAGGGTTTCCCCTGACACCAGCCGATTTCTATCAAGTCAAGGCCCTGCATGGAAATCAAGAGCATTGATAACAATCTGGGTCCTTGATTTTGACAGATATCTGTCACATATAAATCTTACTTTGGGGCCCATTTTTCACCAGAAACCCCGGTAGTGGACAAAAAAGATTCATATTTTCACAACTTTTTTGGTTTAAATGAGATGCACTTATTATCTACAAAACATGGTCAGGGAGGGGTAGTCACAATATATGCTATATTTGATACCCCAATACAGAACTTGATTTCTTGTAAATCAGATATAATTTTTGCCACTTTCATTGCACATCAATCAAAGCAGCAAAAAAGGCTATTGTTTTGGACCACTATTTCTCATATATAAATTCTGCTTTGGGAACCATTTTTTTTACTAAAACCCCGGTGTGAATACAGAACTTGATTTCTTGTAAATCAGATACAATTTTTGGAACTTTTATCAGCTCTAAGTTAGAAGGTTATCTTGAAAGGACAAAAACAAGGCTAGACAATCTAGCTGATCTGTAACTCCCATACCAGGTAAAAGGGTTCATCAACTAGGTAGCAATAGGTAGATTAAGTACCTAGATAATAATAACAAGATATTTATTACAACTGTAACAGATGACAGATATAACAGATAGCCCTGCTAAAGCCACCCAAAGGCAAGCCTAGCCAGGGCTAAGAATCTAGGCAATAGTCTTACTGGCTGTTGCTAGACAGTTAGCCTAGAATCAGGCTAGCCATCCTAAGGATTCTAGCCAAAGCCTTACAACTATGGCTCCAGTTCATGACGAGCTGGGACAGAGTCCCCAAATGGGAAGTTAATGAAATCTTGGATGCTATAGGATAAGGTATAAGTGACTTAACTACTTCATCAGGTGGAAAGGCAATGATGCTTCACATGATTCATAAGTTCGGTTTGAACGTGTTTTTTGCTCCAGACAAGGTTGCGGACTTCTATTAGAGGTACCCAGATAAACCACAGCATATTGCCTTAGCAACTTTTGACTTGCTGCCCTTTCGGATTATGTATCGGTAGTGATGGCCAAGTCTGGTTCAGACCGTTCAGTCCGGTTCTTGGCCTATTTTGGCAGAATGCGGACTGCCGGTTTGGTTCAAAATGGGATTTTGCCGAACGTAAACGCTGAACACCAGTTTGAACCAGCTGGCAACCGGCGTTTTTGGACTGAAAATGGCCAAACCAAACCGAGGGCCAGGTCTGGTTCAGAAACAGCCTTGACTGAACCTGAATGCCGAACGTACATTCAGTCTGGTCTGGTTCGGGTTTGAACCGAAATCCCGAACCGGACCTGGTCATCACTATGTGTCGGGACACTGTATTCAAAGGGGGGGGTGATATCAGGGGGAACCCCCGCTTTGGCCTCCTTTGGACCGTCCAAGCGCATCCAAGGCACATCCGACCAGTGCCCCCTCGGACGTTCCAGTCCACCCTGTCCAGCGTCCACAGCCTCCTTTGCCCACACAATCACCAATCTGTCAAGACCCTCCCAACAATTACCTTGGGACAGAGCCTGTGTTACTGCCCAGGCCTTCTGTGCTCTGCGTCAGCAGTTACAGATGACCAGTATATAGTCTAGCAGGTGGACCCTTAGAGTTTCTTCTGTTTGGATCCTCCCCCTGCTAGGTCGGTCCTTCCGTGTATTTCCTGCAGCTTTTATTCACACTTTGGATCCTCCCCTGCTAGGCTCTTGTCAGACCCTCCGGGGTTGCCCTTATACAAACATAATTGTATTCAGGTGATTGACCAAAGGCATAATATATTCTGAATATTCTGAATATTCTGAATATATTCTGAATATATTCAATATTTAATCAACCATAATATAATTCTAGTCAGCACTAATCCTGATGAAAATTTGTTTACTCTTCCAAATTGTAGACTACTAGTATCACAACAAGTTTGAAGATCAGATTGAAAAAAAAAGTTCTCACAGCTTAAAGGAATATGGTTGGCAACAACTTGGTGTATAGGTCATATTACCATCATAAAAACTGACAAAAATTGATAAAATATATATGCCAGTGGTAAAACTTGAGAAAAACTGCTCAATTTTGTTTGATGTAAAGAAGCATATAACTAGTTCTAAATATCATTTATGTTTTTGGTTCTATTTTATTTCCGAGGCAACTACGAGTGAGTCAGAGTCTACGCGCATGTCCGTCGAGTACTAATCATGGATTATCCTCTAGTGCTAAGTACTCATTTCATTTAACATTCAAGTTCAGACCTTCAAGTTGGATCTGCAAAGATTGTGCCATTCACTACAAATTATCCAAGAAATAAATCCAAACAAAAGATTGTGGTTCCGTCTAGTGCTGGCCAAATATGATTATATTATTTTATGGGCATAATATATTATAATCATATCATATTCAGAGCTCCAACCCAATAATATATTTGTAGTATAATATAATCATATTCAGCTGCAAAATATGAATATGTTATGAATATATTCAACTATAATCTAGTATGCATATCTCTTGATATGTTTGACATATTGTCTGCTAGAAACAGGAATCAAAAACATAAAATACATGCTGGATTGTCAGTGCAACTTCCTTTTGGGCCTCCCTGGGTTACATAGGACTCTCAAAATACAATCAGGGGCATTGTCACTAGTCTTAGGTTAGCCAGTAGACACTTGATCAGAGGTCCTACACTATGTTTAATAGGTCAACCCAAAGTGATCACTCCTGACATTTGTGCCTACAAAGGGTAATGTATGAATCACCATATATAATAGATAATATGTGCCATTTATCAGAAGTAGGGCTAACTCAGACTAAGATTAGTACTATGACTGAGTATATAGACTGAGAAAATAGCTGTAATCATCCACCTTACTATAGTTGAATATTCTGCGACTATAATATAGTATAGTCATAATATAATATAATATATTCAAACATAATCATATTCAAGTGATCCACGAAGTGCATAATATATTCATAATATTCTGAATATATTCAATATTTAATCAAGCATAATATAATTCTGGCCAGCACTAGTTCCGTCGCCCGCGACAGAAATGCCGTCTATTTCTTGCCCCCCGTCCTCTCAAAGTGCCTCGACCTCCCGCCCCTCGACCTCCAGCTCCTGTCGCTCACGGAGGCTCATCGCGACCAGAAGGCACTTGTAATCCCACTGCAAGCGCTTATACTCCTCCTCGCTCTCCATCGCCCCGCCCAGCTCCACCGGCTCCTGCTTGGGCGCGCCGCTGTGACTCATCATCTCCTTCTTGCGGTGCAGCCGCTCCGCCGCACGGGCACTCTGCTTGCGGGCCTCTTCCCCGTCGCCCAACGCGTGCCAGAATATGTGGTCGTGCCCCTTGCGGCTCGGCTTGAGCACGTGCTTGAGCATGTACGCGCGGTAATGCGCCTGTTTGAGCGTCTTGAGCCGCAGGCCACGCATTGGATCGGTCGGCACAGAACTGTCGGTGCCGGGCGGCGCAGCAAAGCCAGAGAGGTCGCCGTCGAACATAGATGCGTCGAAGACCTCTGCAGCGAGGGCAGGCAGGTCGTATTGCGGGCTGGGGGGCTGTTAGAGCGGCTACGAAGGATAAGGGTGGCACACACGGCTCGCAAGGGGCGTCCGAACTGCAACCCTTCGGTGGCACGGGAATGACCTCCATGATCTCGGCGGAGATTTGGCGGTACGTGAAGAGTGGCGCAGCCATGTTCAAGATAGTTGATGAGGTATTAGAGTGGATGAGAGTGGGTATGGTGGCAAAGGATAAGGAAAGTAGACAAATGAAGAGACGATGGGTTGTGGGTTCCGTACCCCAAAATTATGCCTCCTTTATACCAAGACCCCTCACCTATTTAGTCGCGCATTGTCGTGGACGGCTACGTGGGCTTTGTCTGGGAGCTTTGACGCACGCAACGCGCTTTGACCGACTAACCGCCTGGTGCCGAAAAAGGCAAATTCCGCAGGGTGTGCGCTGATGGCATGATTCCACTCCAAGTCGGAGCGATATGGTTTGAGACGGCTGACTCGGGTGGAGGACCTCTATGAAATAGATACATTAATACCATAAATAATTCCAATAAATAGCGGAATTGCGCGATCATTGACCCGGCCAGCGGCTCTGCACTCTATAGAACGGCGGAATACGACATCGACACATCTACAAAACACTGCTCTACGAGCCGCAATTAGAAGCCTTGCAAGTTCCCGGCGCAAACACCACTCACGGGTTATCGGGCTTGCACCCGCATAGAGCGCCATCAGACTCATGAGGTCGCGCAGGTGCAGCTCTATCTCCGGGGCCTGTGCGCGCCTCCGCGGGTCACGTTCTGTCCGCAGCGCCGCAAGCTCTGTGATATATAGGTTTGCAATGCTAGCAGCCACAACCTGCAATCAGGCATGAGGTTTCAACTTTTCATAACCAAAACTTGGAGCGCACCCCGACGATAGGCTCGACCCGGACATCGTCAACTGCGAAGCCAGCGAGATGCCTCACGATGCGGGCCGCAGCACAGAGCGTGGCTCCGCGACTCGGGTTTGCGCCGGGCTCTGTCGGGCCGGCACCGGCGTACGGGGCGTGGAGCCGAACGGCAGCGAGGTCCGTAAGCACATGCGCAAGAAGAAGTGAGCTGTCGACGTTTGAGCCGGGCCCTGAAATTGCGGGAAGGCTCGCATGAAAGGCCTGTAGTCGCTGCGCAAAAGTCGCGAAGACATTTGGGTCAGGCGGGACTGGGGAGTGGGCCAGGTTAGAGGTTGGAGTCAACTGCGGGAGCAGAATACTGACTCGTTCTGTGAGCCGAAAATGCAATTGTGCGCTCTAGAAGTGTCGTTGCACGGGCAATCAGTGCGACGGGTCCAGCCGTCTCGTGGTCGTTGCCGCTCAGGAAGCGCGTGATCGTTGAACCACTCTGTTGACCGTTAAAATACAGTCAAAAAGGTGGAAGACATCGTTACCGTACTATGACTTCCCGGCCAAGGCGTGTCGACATTTAGCCCACCGGGAATTGCGGAAGCGCCACCATCCGCCGCAACCCAATAATTATTCAATATCCACACGCTCCACCACGCATTCACGCGCTCCGTCGCCTCCCGGCCATCCACAGTTGGGGGTAGAAGCGCGTCAGACTGAATTGAAAAGGCCGGGAATGCCTCCATTCGTGGTATTTCGAGCTGCGTGGCGGACGTCGGCGGGAGAACGTGCAGCCCGGCCGTGATAGCCAGGGCGATGGCCGAGGCAGTATGTTGCCGGCCTTCGAGGTGCCGCCCAGCGTGCAGGAAATAGTAGGAGAGCAAGACCTCCGCCTGGATGGTGTGCAACACAATCCGAGGGCTGCTCTGGAAACGTGCAACGTCGCGAGGAAGATGATGATGTACAGCGGAAAGGAAGGCGTCCTCGGTATATGGCGGGCTGCGGGGAGAGTTGGGCAGCGCCGCGCCCCCAGAGGTAGACTGCGCTCAGCAGTGACGGGGCAGGGCGGTCCGGATGCCCGAAAGGTTGTGGAAGTACGGCAGCGGCGCGGAACGTTCGCGGTTCGAGGAAGAAGTACCCCCGGTAAGCAAACGCTTCAAGAAAACGGTCTATCCTGGAGAAGGTAGTTGGTTAAAGTGAAAACATAATGATTTGTTCTCTTACAATGTAGCCGCAATATGAAACGGTGGATCCTGGTCTGATATCAGAATAGTTTGGGAGGTAGTCAAAGGGTTATTACTTGAACAGACGCCGTTGTCTCTGTCGGCGACGGACTTGAATACCCAGATGAGCCTACTCGCCAATATGAGCCTTCCCAAAACAAATCGCGAACCCAGTCTTACCTCCGCTCCCTTCGCCTTCTGCATATGGTTGCCTTAGTAAAACATCTGTACCCGTCTGGCCCGTAGCACGCTGTAGCCGGTCAACACGCGCCTGCAAAATCTGGATCGTTTCGAGCAGTTGCGCGGGCGTCTGGTGGCTGTTGATGGGTTCCAGGTCAAACTCGCAGGGAATATTCGACCGTGGTGGGCGCAGTCGGCACTGCGAGCACGTCGGCCGCATCCCGTCGCATTTCTATGAAAAAGCTTTGAGATTTAAAAGACTGGCGCTGAGGGAGGGCACACGATTTTGCGGCGCCTGGGAAAGTTAATCAGCTATTCTTGCTCTGTCGCAGATAGACTTGCCTGCAATTACTGCATGCCTTACCGCGCTGAAGGGAAGCGGCTGTCTTGTCGGACATGGAGCGATTGGTGAGGTGAAACTAGGAGCTCGAGCAGCGTTATATACCGCGCCGCTCTGCCCGATAGCCCTGCTGAGCAATCGCCAGAGCTGTTGCGTGCCAGCCAGTCCAACAGTCGATCTCGCCTCCAGATGTCGACAAAGTGGTATATGTGGGTGGGCGCTAACAGCTCTGCTCTATTCCGTCGCCCTCATCTCGGGAAAACTCGACCATTTGCCCGTTCCGGCGACACGCGTCCGGAGCGCAGGGTGGCGGATTTGCGCGTGGCATTGAAGGGGCGGTGCACGCCCTCCCACGCGCCGGATGCCCGCAGGAGATTCTTGGGCCACTGAATAAGGAGCACCGCCATCGTGGGCGAAAGGAAGAAGGGATCGACACACGTCACAGCCATGTGACGTGTGTCAAATGGGCACACAGCCTGCCGAGACAACTTTCAACGATCTAACACAACGGATTTGTGAAGTTATATATAATTTCACTTGGATTATTCTAACAACACTTAACCAGCCCGCTCGTGAGGAAGGACCAGCCTGACTTTAAACTTGAACTCCGTTTGACAATAAGTACCATCGTTTGGTGATTTAAGACACAGGGTATAATTGCAATGCATAGGATTAGTTCAAACTTCTCTCTCTCTATGCCGGCGCAACATAAGCATCTTCGTCCCTCACACCACCCTTAAACTCTATTTCCCGCATCCGCTCCGACACACCCTGCAAAACGTCAAACAGCCCCTCCATCTCCGGCAGCGCGGCCACCGTCGCACCAGCAACGTCCCACTCAACCACAACATGGTCAAGGGGGATCTTGACCGTGTCTGCCTCCCTTAAAATCGACACCAGCGCATTCGGTACATCAGCCTGCCCAGAAATCAGCACAGTAGCCAAAGGTAGACCCAAATACTCACGCCTATCTCGTCAATCAGCACATCAAACGCGTCGAGCACGTCCTTGTCGTCCTCCGCGTTGTCCGTAACGCGCAGCCTCAAGCTTCGCAGTCGCGGGAAAAGCCCAAACACACCGTCCGTCTCCTCTCGGTTGCGCCAACATATTGATTCCTCCTCATCCTCGTAGAAACTGAGGTCAACCCACTCGTGGATGTACCCGAGCGGCAACATCAGCGCTAGCTCCTCGACCTGCGTCGTGTCCAGCCGCTTGAACAGTCCGCGAATGGCGCAGCGACAGCCCGCCGAGGTGAGCGTGATGCTCGTGAGGTTGGGCAAACGTAAACGCGCGAGGTACTCTGCCGGCCCGGTGTAGCGTCGCACGCGGGTCATAGCCACAGGGGCGGGGGTTTGTGGCCATGCAGGGGTGTCGAGGGAGAGGTCGCATGCGCTACGGAAGGCACCGGAGAGTACAACGTTGGCCAGTGCGGGGAGGGCGGCGAGGAAGGACCGGACCGGGCCGAGGAACGGACCGTCCACGCTGATATCGACGGTGGCCAGGCGGGTAAAAGAGGGATGGACGCCGGCGTCGAGGGAAAGCCATGCACCTGGAGAAACGTCGTACGAGGGCCGCAGGGTAAGCGCCGTAAGATAGGCCGGGTCGAGCGCGGAGAGAAATGACCGGAAGCCAGCGCCGTCGTGATGGGCCAGCTGTGCCTGCAGTACGTGTTCCATGCCGGGGATGTCGGTATATGCGAAGTGGGCAACGCGGAGGCGGCTGGCGGGGTCAGATTGCAGCGGACAAGCAATGCTGCCGCCAGTAATGGTGAGCTTGTCGAGCATGGGCAGGGTGTGGAACCCGAGTGCGCTGAGGTCGACGGTCTCGGTTGGGCGGAAAGCGCATTCGAGAGTGCGTAGGCTGCTGAAGGTGGGGATGGCGGCGAGCATTGGACCGGACAGGGGCATCACTTTTCCGCTGCAACGCTGGCTACGGGTGCAGCGGGCAAAACGGAATGACACAGACAGGTCACGGACGTGTTTGCGGATGTGTGGGCCAGTGTACAGCTGGAGCATACCCAGGAAGTCGCGGTTACCACGTGAAGCGTGGTGGTCGGGGTCAAGGATGAGTGACCGGAAGAAGACCGGGTGCGCAAGGGCGTAGAAGTGGCGCGACACCATACGAACGTGAATAAGTGAGGAACGGGGGAGGTCGGCCAGGACTTCCGTCCAGAGTTCATTCGGGAGTTCGAAGGCGGTTGGTGCGTACATGGTGTATTATGCCCCAGCGCATCACTCGACGCTGAACTTATACACCGAACGCTTGGGCGAATGTTGCGGCCCAAGCACCACCGCCAGGCTGCTTGGGACAATTGTTCGCGTGGATGGATGGACCCATAGGGACGAGCGCCGGGGAGAGCGCTCCGCTTGGGGCGGGCAGATAATAAGCAGACGGCGGCCACACCAACGAGCGGAAGACAAAAAGAGAGGGTGGGACCGTGACCGTGATATCCGAGTCGGCCCGAAGATCAGCAAGGCTGTGCTCAGGCTATTCCCAGCTTGTACCTCTCACGTCTCCAATTGCAAGAGGAAAGGAAAGTATACTACGATTCTGACTCGACAGCAGCGGCTGGAAAGCATGACGAGGTACTGACGACTTACAGATCCACAACTCCGCCATCTCTTCGAAGCTCTTCGACGACCGGCGACAGCTGAAATGCTTGACCTTCTTCCACATCGCTAGATTCTAAGGTGTGAAATCCATTTCCTCCACTTCTTCCGACATCTGCTGATTGTTTTGTCCCAAATCCACCAGCAGGGACAGCCTCCGTATCTTGAATCTGCAAGCATTGTCAGCAAAAAGTTAGAACTGTAAAATATCGCTTGCTGAATGGTAGAAGTGTCCAAGTGGCTTATGGCGGTGAGAAAAATGACTGTCCCTACAAGTGGTGCGTGCCCCGCCAGTCTTCCTCGTTTTCCTCCCAGTAATTGTACTCCAGCGTCCTCGTTATGAACTCGTTACATCTCCGTTCGACCGGCTCCGCTTTGGAGAACAACCAGCGCAGTTTCTTCGACATAGTCTGGGGCTGTTTCACAACCATCTTCGCCTGCGTATGGGTCTCTGCGCATCCAAACGTGTCTCCACCTGTTCCACCACCTCCCCCAAAGGATGCCTCATTATGGCAGCACCTCCGGTGGCGCTTTTTCGACAAGTCGATTGGCCTTAGGCGACGACTCAAGGTCGTGCTCGCCGCCTTTATTGCGCCGGAACTTATCGTTGGTTTTGCCGGAAGGCAGTTGGAAACTGCGTGGTATTTCTCGAGAAGTGAGCATCGAGTGTTTTAACTCTTAGTTGCGCTAATCGTAACTGGGAGAATACGATATATCCCTTACACATGGCTTTTTCATCTCTATGGGCGGCTTTGTGGACAACGACCGTCATCCCCTCGTGCAGAGCAGCGACATTGACCAGCACATCGACGCGATTCGCCACATATCGGAAGAGGAAATTCTTGACCGCAGTCAGGGCGACGCATTCTCCAAGACCGTAGCACTCCTTCAAGCGCTCTGGTTCGTGGTGCAGTGTCTCGCACGGCTTCAGCAGCACCTCCCGCTGACTGAACTCGAAGTCGTAACCCTTGCGTTTGCAAGCATCAATGCCGTCAACTGGCTATTGTGGTGGAGCAAGCCGTTGGATGTGCGTGCCCCGATCAGGGTTGGGCCGACTGCAAGAGCAATTGAGCCGTCTGGCCGCGAATTTGTCGCTCTTGATATCGAATGGGGACCCCACGTCAAGGGGAAACGCTCCTTCGTGGACAAATTCTACTCGCTGCTCGGCATGTCCACACAACGCGACTATTTCAACGATCCCGCCGTCCCCACCTTCTTCTTTGCATCATATATGGACGACGCGGAGAAGTACAGCCCGCTCATTGCCATGCTCGTTGCGGCACTCTTCAGCGCCGTCCACTGCGCGGCTTGGCGGTCGCATTTCCTCTCTGTCGCAGAAATGTGGCTTTGGCGCGTATCGTCCCTCCTCCTGGGGGTTGTGCCGATGATTGTGCTGCTGGTGTACAGCGACGGTGTCACGTGGACTTTCACCTGGATTGCGTACGGGTACAAGACGGCCCTGATCATCTACGCGCTGGGAAGCGCCCTTTACATCCCTGCGCGCGCAGTGTTGATCGTGCTGCCGCTGATTGCTTTGCGGGATCTTTCCGACGCGGCGTATCTAGATGTTGACTGGAATAAATACTTGCCGCATGTTTAGCTTCACCTCCGAGTCAGTCAAAGTTTTCGAAGAATCTTGTCTTTGCTATCCGTGTCTTCCATTCACTTACATCCTGTGGTCTACAAAGTTTCATATAGTTTGCGATGAGCGTGCTGGAGCTAGACAGATATTTTTTTTCTGTTTTGGTAAGTAATTTCTTTTGAAAAATGGGATTGTCTCCATAATGATAAAATGCAATGATCTATGAGGTTTTTTCTTGGTCTAAAACCACGCCGTTCATGAATTCCACCTTGCCCACCATCAACAGCGGCATGGCGGCCCGTATCAGTGGCTCCACATCCGCCCGTGCCCTCTGAATGTACACCAGGTCGCTACCCATCGCATCTTCGGCCGTCAACAAGCGCGCCGCGTCGATCACGATGCGCAGGCGGCCCAAGTCTGTGAAGCGCCTGTCCCCAAGCACTTTGGCGAGTGGGACTGGGCCGGACACATGGGACGCAGCAGGGGTCACGCTTAGCGTCAGGATGTCCAGGGGTGCGGGCAGCCGCGCGAGCAGCCCTGGCAGGGCGGACGACACGGTCACGTGCACGCGGCTCTTGGCGGCCCGGTCGCCCGACGCCCAGTACTGGATCCCGGAGGTCAGCTCCAGTGCGCGCAGGGCAGTACACGCCCCGAGTTCCAGTCCATGTGCCACCATTTGTTCTAGTCCGAGCACGTGAGCAAGCAGGCTATGACTATAGGTGGCCACATACCAATGTGCAATGTAGAGGCGGTCTGAAGCGTCAATCGCTCGATGCGTTCACCCAAATGGCACAGATACGTGGACACCGTCGCCAGATCACGCTCCGCATCGTCGATGATGGGCCATACCATCAGGTGGCGCGGCCGCAATGCGAACAGGATGTCTTCAAAGCGTTCGTTGCGGTGCCAATCGACATCGAGGAAGTCTAATAGGAGTGGCGCAGCGTGGTTGATCACAGAGGGCGAAAACCAGCGGAGGCGGCGGAGCGTCAGGTTGCGCAGGGCGGGGAGGTTATGCAGTGATGAGAGGATGCTTGCTTGTGAGTCGAATATGCAGAAGAACAGCCCAAGGGTGCGCACGCGGGGGAGGGGCGGCATTTCGCCGAGTATCATACCGCATATTTTGAGCCAGGAAAGGTGGTCGAAGCGGGAGAGGTAGGCTCGGAGGGGCGGGACGACATCGGGCTCGGGGTGGACGAGGTGAATGCGGCGGATGGTGGTGAGCAGCGTGCATTGGGGGTCGTCGAGCACGTCCTCCAGTGTGGATCCGTTCCGTTTATCGAATGCAATAGGGAGCGTTATGTGGTTGCGGGCTATATGCAGCCAGTCGCGGGATACCAAGCTGGCGGTGCGCAGGGTGGCGTCGTCGAGGTAGCTATGGACGAGGTCGACTAGCTCAGGGGCAAGCCGCCCGGCGATGCTCGTATGGTGGGACATCGTAGAGAGAGGTGGGTCGGGGCAAGTCCGACGTCCCGGATGCTGAATCATGTGCGTGACGGAAGCGCGGAATCGACGAATAGCTCCATGGGGCAGGATCGTAGTCCAAGGAAGGATTCCTACCAAGATAAGTACTAGTTATACCGCTAGGTCTTGTGCGGGTGGGGGACGGTTTTGAGAACTTGCACGGCTTCGGAATCTGTTTAGAGTTGTACTGTAGGCTAGAGCGAGAGCAAGGCACTAGTCCTGGCGAAAGCAGGGTCTGGACCAGTCTTCCACAGAAGTCTTCCAACATTCTTCGAAGGTTCGACGCAAAGACCCGGAGGATCGGCGTTACTGACTGGCTTTGTGAGTACGGCGAAGGCTGCCGTCTCGGCTGCCATGCTCTTCTATGTCCATAGGGAATCACCAGAAAACATGCCAAAAAACTTGAGAAGACCCAGCAAGCAGAGACGAGGCATCTGAATCCCAACTCACTGGTCCAGAGAAACCATAGCGTTGCTGGATTGCTGATGGCGACGGGCCACAAGCAAGTCGCCGCGCCGTTCGCCTGCATGAGCGAAAGGAGAAAACAAGCGAGCATCCGAGTTACCGTACCGTGACAGGTGCTACGTGGCGGACGATGACTCAACGACATCTTCAAGTTCAAGGCTTCAAGGACCAGAAATACTTAAAATTGCATAAATCATTGGTGATCATGGCAGTATGGATAAAGCACCAATTTTTATCATGGATAAGATATTATCAAGATATCATATCTCAATCATCCATCCCAAATCCAACCCAAATCTGCAACATATTTACTTACAGAAAGATTTTTTATATCAATACAGTCAGGGGAACCTCCCTTTCCATTTCTGGCCTGTTGTTAGACACTGTAAGGGCAACCCCGGAGGCCTGAGATCAAGGTCCTAGCAGGGGAGGATCCAAAGGCGTGAACATTGGTAAGCGAATACAAATGAAGCTGACCTAGCAGGGGAGGATCCAAAGAGAAGAAACTCTAAGGGTCCGCCTGCTAGGTAGCTGACTATATACTGCTTGTCCGTAGCTGCCGCTGTCGGGCACAGAAGGCTTGGGCGGCGTCGCAGGCGAGGTCCCAGGGCGACCGTCGGGAGGGCGTTGACGGATCGGTGATTGTGCGGGCGAGATGGAGGGCCGGACCGGAGACGGAACCGGAGTCGGACCGGAATCGGAGGCGTCTCCGAGGGGCCGAAAGGGAGGTTCCCCTGACATCACCCCCCTTTGAATGCGGCGTCCCGACGCATAGACCAGAACGGAATCGAGTCGAAGGTCGCGGAGGCGATGTGTCGTGGCTTGCCAGGGTACTTACGATAGAACTCCGCAATTTTCTCCGGGGCGAAGACGCGGTCGAAGCGGACCCATTGGTCGTGCGATGCGTCGTAGCCTTTCCATCTGACGAAGTAGTTCAGCCGTTTATACCTCACCCTTGCGTCCAGGATTTCCTCTACTTCCCACTCCGGGACTCCGTCCTCGAGGTCCGGAGGGGGCTGGTCGTAGCCGGGGCGTCCGTCAAAGGGGTCGTCCTGAGCGAGCTCGAGCTTGACGACGGGGAAGACCGGGTGGAGCTTCGAGTAGCGCGGAGGGAGGTCGAGCTTGTAGGCACCTTTGCTGATCTCCGCGACTATCTTGAACGGTCCGAGGCGGCGATGGGAGAACTTTTCCGAGGGGCGAGTCGTCCTGATGTCAGAGGCATCCAGCCAAACATGGTCGCCAACCTTAAACTCCGGAGACGGAGTCCGTCTCCGGTCGTAGTAGCGCTTGTACTCCTCTTTGGCCTTAGTGAGCGGCCTTGGCTTCAGCAACACCAGTGGCGATCCGGTCGCGGAACTCGTTCACTGACTCCATGGCGGAACGGACTCCGGGTTGAAGCCCATGCGCGGGAGCCGTCCCGTGTCCGTCATGAAGGGGACCTGCTGCGTGGAGGAGTGAACGTGGTTGTTGTAGGCGAACTCCGCGGCCGGAATCAGCTCATCCCAGTCGTCCTGCTGGTAGTTGGTGAAGATCCGCAAGTACTGCTCCAACTCCTGGTTGACGCGCTCTGTCTGACCGTCTGTCTGCGGGTGGTACGCGGTGGACGTGGCGGGCTTGATGCCGATTAGACGCCAAAGTTCTCGGGTGAAGTCCGCGATGAACTGCGAGCCGCGGTCGGAGACGTACTTCTCCGGAGTCCCGTGGTGCCGCCAGACATTCCGGTAGTAGAGGCGGGCTGCCCCTACTGCATCGACCGTCGTATGACACTCTGAGAAGTGGGCGCGCTTTCCGAGGGTGTCAACGACGACCATGATCGTCGTACCCATGGGCTTCGGGAAGCTCTACGATGAAGTCGACGGAGACGGTATGCCAGCGTTCGGGGGCGTTTCCGTGGGGTGCAGTTCTCCGTGGGGCAGTCTCCGGAGTGCCTTGGTGCGACAGCACAAGTCACAGGTCACAACATACCGGCCGATATGGCGAGACATCTGAGGCCACCAGTAGTTCCGGGAGACCAACTCCAGGGTCTTGAAACGACCTGCGTGTCCGGCGACTCGGGTGTCATGGCAGAGCTCGATGATGCGTCTCCGGAGGTCCTTGTCCTTTGGTACGACAATCTTTCCTCGGAAATGGAGAAGACCGCCGGAGATGGCCCACTCGTCAGAACGTGAGGAGCGGGGGCCTCGAGCTTGACCTTGAACCTTAAGAAGTTGCCGGGCCGCTAGTGCGACGGGCTCCTCCAGGTCAGGCTCACCGGAGAGGGCATCACGGATGTCACGGAGGAGTTCGGAGCCGGGACCGGAAACGGAAACGCCCTCGAGTGCGCGGACATGGAAGAGTTCAGGCCGCAGAAGGACGACATCGGAGTTGTCGGAATCGACTCCGTGGTCGGGTCTCCGGGAGAGGGCGTCAGGCCGACCCATATCGCGGCCAGGCTTGTGGTGCAGCGTGAAGTCGAACCGGGAGAGGTACAGAGACCACCGGGCCTGTCTCCGGTTGAGGTGTTGCGTCTTCCTGAAGTACTCCAAATTCTTATGGTCAGTCCAAATCTCGACAGGGTGCGGCGCCCTCGAGGAAGTGTCTATACTCCTCGAGTGTGCGGATGATCGCGAGCATCTCCTTGTCGTGGATTTCGTAGTTGCGCTGGACATCGTTTAAGCTTTTGGAATAGAATGCTACAGGGTGCCACTTCCCGTCCGGGGCGGATTGTGAAAGAACCGCCCCCGTCGCATAATCAGAGCTGTCCGCCTCGAGTCGGAAAGGCCGTGTGTCGTCCGGAATCGCCAGGACCGGTTCCGAGGTGACCGCGTCCTTGATCGCTTGGAACGCGGAGGCCTCCGCGTCGCCCCAAGTCCATTGCTGGTCCTTCTTGGTGAGCACGAAGAGAGGGCGCGCAAGGGTCGAGAAGTCCCGAATGAACCTGCGGTAGAAGTTAGCGAACCCAAGGAACTGCTGAATGTCCTTCTTGTTTTCCGGAGTCGGCCAAGCGGAGACGCCTGCGACCTTGACGGGGTCCATTTCGACGTGGTTGTGGGAGATGATGACTCCGAGGTACTCGATTGAGGATTTTTCAAAGTCGCACTTCTCCGCTCGGAGGTACAACTTGTGCTCTCGGAGTCGCCGCAAGACCTCCTGAACGATCTGCCGGTGTTTCCGGAGGTCGGAATGGGCGATCAGGATGTCGTCAAGGTAGATCATGACGTCTCCGGAGAGGATGAGGTCCTGAAAAATGTCATTCATCATCGTTTGGAACGTTGCGGGAGAGTTTGTCAGGCCGAAATACATCACCAAGGGCTCGAACAGGCCTTGGTTAGTCCGGAAAGCCGCTTTCCACTCGTCACCTTCCTTGATCCGGACGTTGTTGAAGCCCCAACGGACATCGAGTTTGGTGAAGTAACGAGCGCCTTTGAGCCGGTTGATGAGGTCGTTGATCAGCGGAAGGGGGTACCGGTTTTTGACAGTCATCGCGTTGAGAGCACGGTAGTCCTGGACGAAGCGGAGTCCGCCATCCTTCTTCTTGACGAAGAAGACCGGAGACGCCATCGGAGACTTGGAGGGGCGAATCCGGCCCGTCGAAAGCCCTTCCTCGATGAACGCGTCGAGCTCGCGTTGCTCGAGGGGCGAGATGGGGTACACCTTGCAGTCGGTGGGCTTAGCGTCGGGGACGAGTTCAATGGCGTGGTCCCAGGCTCTCCGCTCCGGTAGCGTGTCGAAGGACTCCTTGTTGAAGACGTCCTGGAACTCCTTAGCCCAGTCCGGGATCTCGGAGGGCGGAGGGGCGGAGTTCCTGGCGAAGGCTTCGGCCAGGCGTTGCGAGACAGTACTGCCAGCGCGTATCTCCTCCGAGGGCCGGAACGAGGTGTAGAAGATGCGGTCACCATCTTCAAGCTGACCATCGTCATCGTCGTCGTCGGAGTCCGGCGTCAGATCAGGCAGGCCGGAGTCATCACCGGAGACGGAATCGTCTCCGTCATCGGACCCAGAAAGGTCCATGGCGCAGACCGAGGGGAACGGGCCGGAGCGGAGACGCTTCTGAAGCGACCGGAGTCGCCGCAACTCGGTCCGTTCGACCCGCTCTTCCTCACGGCAGGTCGAGCAATTGCGGGGGCACCGTGTCATCTTGACCTCCTTGGTTTCCCAATTGATCTCTGGGTTATGTTTCCGCAACCAGGAATACCCCAGGATGAGGTCTTGCTTGCCAAGATGGGTGACGGCCAGCTGAACTCGTTCGGCATGGCCCTTTGTAGCGCAGGACCAAGTCCGCGATCTGTTTGATGGAGCCAGCGTCATTGGGGGTGCCATCGACATTGAAAACCGGAATCGGCTGATCGAGGGTGCGGACCGGAATGCCATTCCGAGCAACATAGTTCGTGTCAATGAAGTCGGAGGTGGCACCACAGTCGACAAGCCCAGAGAGTGAGAGCTTCAGCGCTGGTGGTGGACTCGAGCTCTAACGGGAGGTGGAGGGAGTTCGCCCCAGGGGCAGCGGCAACGGTGTACTGCTTGGGCAGTTTCTTTTCCCAGGCAGTGAGGCGGCGGAGGACGATGACCGGAGTCGCGGGCGGAGTCGGAGACGGAGTCGAGGCGGGGGGCAGGAGAGGGTGTGTCTTTCGTTTCGGGCTCATTGTAGGGCAAGGAACTGCATTCATCATACAAAGAGGCAAAACGATTTATAGACGCGAACGAGGGCACACCAGTCACTCGTCGCGGGGACAAAATCCTCTCCGGCCATCGACTCCGCTGCCGTCTCCGGCAGGGCAGCTGTGTCCGTGTAGCGGGCGATCAACTCCGCTAACATCTCGTCACCGAGTTGTTGGATCACCTCGTCGAGGATGTCCATTGAGCAGACATCGGGCGGGGAGGGGGCAATCCCCGGCGAGATGGTTTGGGTCGCCGCACCTGAAGCAGGCGCGACGAGGGGCACCCCGAGCCCTGGTGCGATCCAACTCCATAGGGACGGGAGCTGGAGGCGCCGGAGCGGGGGCGCGGGCCGCGGGTGGCACGACCAGAGCCACCGGGCGGAAAGGGGCCGGAGCCGGGATGCGGTTGACCGGAAACGGAGTCCGAATCAAACCGCCAGGCGTCTTGGGGGGCGGCTGACTTGATCAGCTTGGCCCGGACCAGGGCCTCGTATTGACGGAAGGCCCGGGTGCGCCAGCTAAGGTAATCCCGGAGGTCCGGGGGTCGTTCGAGGACGTGATTCCGTTATTGATCAGGGGATCAAGTCCGTGGTGGAACTTGGTCACCTTGACCAGCGTCTTCGAATCCGGCGAGGTCCATCAGGTCCTCGAAGTCGTCGGTGTACTGGTAGACATCCTTTGTACCCATGTGATAGGCGGAAGTCTCCAGCTTGGAGAGAGCGTGATCTTGCTCATTCTCCTCGACGAACCGGAGTCGAAACTCGGAAACGAACGAGCCCCAGGACGGAAACGGAAACGGGGCTTTGCTTCCGTGGCGCTCCGCCCATTGCTGAGCGGGTCCTTCTGCCATAAACGACATGGCATAGCGGACAGCCTTTTCCTCGCTCGCCTCTCCGTTGACCACGAAGGCCTCAGGGGCAAGGCGGGCGTAGGTGCGGACCGCGAGGAAGGAACGCGGCCGCGTTTCCGGTCGCCGTTGAAGGTGAACGGGGGTTTGGTCGCAAGACCAATTTTGAGGCGAGGTTGATGTCGCCAAAAAGGGCTTCGGAGTCGCCCTGGACCGGAGTCGGAGTCGGAATCGACGTCTCCGGCGATGGTGTTTGGGGTCCGCCAGCATTATTAGCGGCGGCAGCGGCAGCGGAAGCCTGGTTGGTGAGTAAAGCAAGGGCCTCAGTTAGGCTATCGATTTTCGCCTCGAGTGAGTCCAGCCGGGCGTCTGCGGTAGGAGTGACTCCGGACGGCATGACGGGTGCGGGGACCACAGGAGTAGAGGAGGAGGGGACAAGTGGCAGGGGCGGTGACGAGGGCGGAACGGACTCGTACTCCGAGCCTGAGTCAGCGCCGAACCTGGCAATCTTGTCCGGTTGATCCCGTAGAGAGTTTCTTCTGCTGTAAGGGCAACCCCGGAGGCCTGAGATCAAGGTCCTAGCAGGGGAGGATCCAAAGGCGTGAACATTGGTAAGCGAATACAAATGAAGCTGACCTAGCAGGGGAGGATCCAAAGAGAAGAAACTCTAAGGGTCCGCCTGCTAGGTAGCTGACTATATACTGCTTGTCCGTAGCTGCCGCTGTCGGGCACAGAAGGCTTGGGCGGCGTCGCAGGCGAGGTCCCAGGGCGACCGTCGGGAGGGCGTTGACGGATCGGTGATTGTGCGGGCGAGATGGAGGGCCGGACCGGAGTCGGAACCGGAGTCGGACCGGAATCGGAGGCGTCTCCGAGGGGCCGAAAGGGAGGTTCCCCTGACAGACACTCTAAGTTTAATCTGATACTGTAAGATTTTATTCAATTCAAATGGCCCCGGGGGCTGTGACACATTTGTCCGAAAACATTCGCATGATGTTCCCCATTTGGTATGTTGGCATGCCGAAGGCGCAGGAATTGTGGAAAACTGCCATTTTGGGATGCCAAAATTCACTTTTGGCTGGGCTTTAGGATCATTCTTCGGCCGGGAGGGTAAGCCTGGTAAGGTAAGTGTTCGACATTTGTTCCAAGTTCAATTCAATTGAGTTCGCTGGCCCGGGCCGCCGCTTGCAGCTGCAACTTGACTCGGAACTTGAAAGCCATGACTCATGAGTCACAGATACTAGTAGCGATCATGATTCATGATGCAATTGTTGGCAATTGTTGTGAGTTGGACTCGCCGTCGGAGTCGGAGCTGCCAGTGGACAGCAGAGGCTGGCAAGGGGGTTCAAGATCCTTATCAGGCACATGGGGTAGGGGGGAGGGGGGGGTCCCCGCGGGGGGTAAAAAAAACTTTTTGTATATGGAAGATGTGGGCCTTATATGAGTGTAAAGACACTGAAAATATAATGTATACACTCTAATTTCTATAGTTCACAACTCTCATACTTATATCTACATACTTTCAGGCCCATGAGCTTGGATAGCCCACTCTGTCATGGGCCCATCATCAGGTAATTAATGAGAGGTGAACATGTTGAAGAGTTGATAATATTAGGGTGCAGTTTTTTGATCCGGTTTACTAACTGGTTTATAAACCAGTGTTTATAAACCCTGGTTTGGAAAGATTTCACTGGGTTCCTGATTTATAAACCAGGCTAGTCATGTGATTTAAGTGATTTGACTACTGCCAGCTCATCAACATTATTAATTATTGGTCCTGTACATAATATATAGCAAATTATGACCTGTACCACAGGTGACTGAGAGAAAAGAGGTATGAAGGTAACCCTTTCAGCTAGAATTTAGGAGTAAAAATTTTGATATTGTGACATCAAAAATATCACGTGTTTGGTTGCCTGGTTTACAAACCAGTTTACAAACACCAGTTTGGGACACTGAAAATTATAAACCGTTTTTTAATACTCAAATCTTTAAAAACTGCACCCTAGTTGATATGGCCTGCCATGTGTGTCTGAAGGCTCCAGGTACATGCATACCTACACATATATACATACATATGTATAGAATTTTTGCACAAAAAAAAGTTTCACAAAAATTAAATTTTTTATCCCACTTTTTGATTGCATCAGTGGTCACATGACGCTGATCATGAGAATATATTACTATATAAGGCAGGAGGGGGAGGGGGGGTCCCCTGAGGGTCGGAAAAAAACTTTCCAACCCTATATCCATGTTTCGAATCTTGAACCCCCCTTGGTCAATTCGTGCTTGGTGTATGTGCAGTGTGGACAGCGTGGGAAGAGAGCTGAGGGAGTAGAAGAGGTCTGTGGGCACCGCACGACTCAAATGAATGTTGATTGTGGTCATGGAGAGCGAGGAGGAGTATAAGCGCTTGCAGTGGGATTACAAGTGCCTTCTGGTCGCGATGAACCTGCGTGAGCGACAGGAGCTAGAGGTGGAGGGACGGGAGGTCGAGGCACTTTGAGAGGACGGGGGCAAGAAATAGACGGCATTTCTGTCGCGGGCGACGGAACCACGATCTTTTGAATTCTAGTATCGGATGCATTTGTAGCGAATCAAGGGGGTATCAGAAAAAAAATAACGGAACATACGTTGGACTTTTTTGTTTAAGCCCTTCCAGGGGACCCACCGACCGTGACTGTGACGTGACATTACCATATTAGGAAGGTAATTCACACAGTCATGTGATCTGACAGCATCAAACTCAGTCAGTCCTCTGAATTTCCAAGAACATTAATAGAAACATAGACTTCTAGCTATATATATATCTTGTAGACAAAGTCCTGATATAGTCATTGTCTTACAAATCTCACTCCAGAGTACAGATATCCATCCCCATATAGTCTGATTTGTCACAATGTTCCATCTGATGATGAGATACTGAAAAATAACCACTTGTGAGATTGTTGATACTTAATTATGGATGTATAGTGCACCAAACAGTACTTGTAACCCATCCTAAGACAATTTTGACTTACTATTTCAGCCAAAAAGTTTCTACCAAAAAAATTTTTTAAGGGTCCGGAGGGGGGACCGACCGACCATCCCGGTTGTCACTTTTTGACATGTGACACCCCCTTGTAGCGAATGGTACAATCTTTTTCAGTTCCAGTTGAAAGAACCAGAAGTTCCAAGTCGGAATGTCAAGTGAAGTGAAGCAGCACTCGTACTAGGGGTGTGGGGATAATGTCCAGGGAGAACTTAAGAAGTCGGTGTCGCCAACTTGAAACGAGAACTTGAATCGAAGGAATGCATGATTAGTACTAGACCGACATGCGTGGATTCTGACTCACTCGCAGTTGCCTCGGGACACATGAAAGTACCCTGTAGTACTAGCTTGGGTTGGGGAAGTTTAGGCTGCAGCAAGAAGTAAACAAAAACAGAAGATGTGACGTGACTGTGATATCGATGGGGCTGTGCCGACTTCGCTTGACCTGTTTCTGCGATGGCTGAAGTCATACCGGTACCCCATCTCCCCGAAGACCTTGAACGCGCCGTCTTTGAGTATGTTGCCCTGACCGAGCCCGACATGTCACTATCGCTGATGCTAGTCGCGCGCCGCGTCCGCAATTGGCAAATGCCTCTCGTCCGCCAACGGCACATGTCAGCTGACATATCCCCAGGGTCGAGCCCATCCTCTTCTGCATTGTCCGCGTCGGTGACGAGCGCCGCGACAAGGCCGCCCTGAAAGCCCTGAAGAAGAAAGGTCGCGCCTTCGCCTCGCAGCACGTGCGCCACCTCTTCCTCGGCAGCAGCAAAGACACTGCCGCGGAAGTCACCAAGGCGATCAAGGACCTCCTTCGGCGCTTCCCTGGCCTGCACGGGCTCGGCACGACGTTCCGGTACCACGTGCCCGCGCTCTTGCCGCTCCTCGGCGGCCTACAGCTGCGTAACCTAACGACAGACCTCGGCGAGCTCTGTCTCGGCGCCGACTACCGCAAAGCCGACGGCGACTCGGATAATGACGAGCACGTGCCTGTCGGCGTGCGCCTAGACGAGCTTGCTGCCGCCGTCGACGCCGCGCACCCCACCTTCGCACACGTGACGCATCTCAACTTACACGACCACGTCGAACTGCGGGCCGTCCGTGCACGTGTGTGCGCCGCCCTCCCGCGATTCCCGGCGCTGAGTCACGTGCGGCTGCAGCTCCACGCCAACTCCGCCCCGCTCGCCGACTTTGAGCGCGTGTTGCAAGGCTTACCGCGCCTACAGCTGCTCATCCTCAGCGAACCCGATCCGGCCGATGTTGCGGCACTCGGGGCGAGCGATGTGCGCCTCGTGTTTGTTGATGGCGGTAACGACTACACCCACTTCTGGTGCGACTGGGAGGATGGGCTGCGGGGGAAGACAGACATGTGGACCCGCGCGGAGCGTTTCGTCCTGGGCAAGCGCGACGGGAGTATTGATAGTGTGTGGTTGGCAGTTGAGGAGGGGAACAACAACATGAATGACTCGGATGATCAACGGTAATAACAGATAAGTAAATTTATGCTTCTTAGTCGATAACTATATTGTGTGGAGTGAAAAATATACCAAGGTTTGACTAAATTACATGTATATACATGTATATCGACTGTCGAGACTAGCGAAACGTCAATCAATGTTGCACGTGCCCCATCATCTTGTCAACAACGTCCATCTGGGGCAAGCCGGCTGAGCGCTCAGACAGCCTCTTGAGTCTTGCTATACCGTCCTCTTTCGCATAATGATGATGCGTCGCCGGCTCAGCGGCACCAGCACTCAAGGACCTGAATGCTCTTGATTCTAACTTGACATTCGTGAAAGGGCAGGCGTTTCCAATTCGCAGTGCGTCTGGAATCAATTCTGGTTTGATTAACTAGCAGTGATTCTGAATCGACGCCCACCCACACAACAGCACACGCGTGCGAAACGGAGCCGCAGAGCACTTAATCTTTAATTTTCGGGACAGGCCGGAGGAGACGCGCAGACGCACTGGCACCAGCGCTCGAAGAGTCATGCAAATCCTTTGCAAATGATGCGGCCTGTGCAGGATCTTATCACGTCTCAATCTGTCACAATTTGTGGGTGCGTCAATTCTTACTTTAGCCTGCGCCAGCGCTGACTCTCCCTAAAGGATACTTTTTTGTGGTCGTGATTCTTGCGGATACGGGGCGAGATCCGGGGCTCGGGTGCCCTGCTCAGCAACCTCATTGTTCTTTTTGGGGAACAAGTTGTCGAATTGAATTCATGCGAAATTGGACCCGAATTCGTTATGACGTGGCTCTTCCTTTCTCCTCAGAGACTGTGTTGCACCAGCCGCCAGTGGAATGCGTCCCCTGCAACCCCAGCCATATCTGCTCCTCTCTTCCACCTTAACACACCGGGGCGAGTCCCACCATTAGTGACGTGCACAGCCCGCTTTGGCTATGGGCCTAACATGAAATTCAAACGTACGGTAAGCCCATCGTGAGACTCCTTGGATACGGATACACTGACAGTTTAATGCAGATTTCGCGCAATACAACGCTGTGGAGAGGCACTCGAGCAGCAGTCGCTAGAATCGAATCGATTCCAGCATGCGGTCCTGAGTCATCTCTCCAGAAATTGCGTCTCAACATTCTCTGCTTGCTTTGTTCAATGGTGCCAACATCATCAATCTGTCGTCTGTAAAAAACTTGAAAGGACTGATAATCAGGCAGAAAACGTCGCTCGAGCCTCTTCGGGGGCCGTGCCGATGCTCGACTCGAAAGATTAATGGTGGGTCCAACGTCGCGTCGCGTCCTAATTAACTGCGATGTCTTCTCGCGTCGCGTCGCGGTATTGTTGCTGATTCTGTTTCCCTGTCTGGCGAATTTAGTCGCGGGATGGGTGTACACACGGATGGTCTGGCGCACTCAGCATCATTATTCAATTTGGAGAAGCGCGTCGCGGGAGGAGGCCCGGCGGGGTAACAGAGCCTATGCTATGTAAGTGAAGGTGCTCTGCTTAAAAGAGAGCGGTCCAGCTCACCGTTTCTGCCCAGAAGCAAGAGGCCTCCGGTTCATCCTAGCTGCAATGAGCGACGGACATAATTATAACTTCTACTCGCCTTATGGCGCTCCGAATAGCGGCGGACACCCGGGCCCGGGCGGCTACTCGCAGCAGTATCCACAGGAGTACGGGCAGTCTGACGCTGGCGACGGCGCGTTCGCTGGTTGGAACGAAGGTATCATCGCCGGTTCCATCCAAGTTATTTCGTTGCTGACTGTCAACAGGAATGGGAACCGCTCAAGCGTATCATTACCCTCCGATCGCCGGTACCGCTTATCCTCAGCACGGCGTACCTGATTATGGACACCACCAGCCTGTGGCCAACCATGTAGGCCAGCCTCAACTTCCTCAACCAGGCCACCGCCAATCACGCTACTCGTCGCTTGCCGGCGCTATGGGGCCTACTCCACCCTCAATACCATCAACGAGCTCCCCGCAAGGCCCTCCCACCGGTAGTCAGACCCATGCGAAAGAAATCGCCCTCGCACCGGCCGATCCCGGAGACTATCCCTTCAATGCGTCAACCAGTGCATCGAAAGTCTGTACCCGCTGTGGCACGCGCACGACACCGCTCTGGCGCCGCCACCCGCAGACCGACAAGCCCGTCTGCAACGCCTGCGGGCTCTACTTTATCAACAAGCAACGCGACCGGCCGGCGGACCGCTGGGAGCCGCCCGCGCCGTCGATGTCCGGAGCCGGGCCGGTGTGTGCGAACTGTGGGACGACTGTGGCGAGCGCGTGGCGGCGCGACAAGAAGGGCGCGCAGGTTTGTAATGCGTGTGGGGTATATGAGCGTGCGCGGGGTGTCCCCCGTCCGGTCGATTTCCGCACAGATGTTGTCAAGACACGCCCTAAGGATTAGTTTCTCGTTCAAGTTGTTTCCACCCTTGTCAGTTGAGGGATTAACGCAAAGACAATGTACATAGACTACAGATTTGGATGATTTGGATTCGATTGAATGCAGCCTGAGGAAGTGGGTAGAAAACTTGCCATTGACGTGCCACGTGCCACGACGGATCCGGAGCACATTGCTCTTTCGATAGCGTCACGATTTCGGACTCAGCGACGCAAATGAGGGCCATGTCGTATGGCTCAAAGTTTCCGTACTCCTTTTGCCTCATGGATTCATCCCTAGTGTTTACGGATAGAAAACAGTGTTGATGGCGCGGGCCGCCGGCCGGTGGTGACCATGATGTGACGCCGGCCGGCTGAGCGACGCTCAGGGGCTGTGCAGCCAGCGCTTATGGTTGAACTCATCCCCCATCTCCCTGAAGACCTCGAACGGGCCATCTTCGAGCACACGGCTATCACCGATCCCGGCACGGTGCTGCCGCTGATGCTCGTCGCGCGGCGCGTCCACGTCTGGCAAATCCATTTCTACCTAAGTTCCCTTTTAGTAACGCTGAGAGTCCATAGGGTCGAGCCTCTCCTCTTCCGCATTCTCCGCGTGACCGAGCGGCGCCGCCATCAAGCTGCTCTGCGCGCCCTCAAACGAAAGCCGTCCGCATTCGCCGCACAGCACGTGGGCCACCTCCTCGTCGATGGCATCAGCGACAATCCTAGCGAGGTGCTCACCGAACTCCTCAAGCGCTGCACTGGCTTACACGGTCTCGGGACGACATACCGCTATCACGTGGCCGCCCTTCTGCCTCTGCTTGCCGACCTCCGCCTGCGCCGCCTCACGGCGGATCTCGGCGAGATCTGGCGCACCGGCCATGCTACCGACACGCCCACACCTATCGACACGGCACACCTTGCGTTCGCCCACGTGACGCATTTGAACCTGCACGACCAGGTCAAGTTTGCCGCCGTGCGCGCGCCCGTGTGCGCCGCCCTCCCGCGCTTCCCGGCGCTGACGCATGTGCGCCTGCAACTCTCCGGCAGCCCCGCCCCGATCACCGAATTCGAGGCGGCCCTCCACCGCGCGCCGCACCTCCACGTGCTTGTCCTCGGTGAGCCGGATGCGGCTGATGTTGCAGCGCTCGGCCCGGCGGCCGACGTCCGGCTCGTCTGCGTCAGCGGCGGGTGCGAGTATGCCATGTTCTGGAAGGACTGGGAGGACGGGTTGCGTGGGCGACTAGACGTGTGGGAGCGTGCGGAGCGCTTTGTTGAAGGGAAGCGCGAGGGAAGGTTCAGTGGTCTGTGGTTGCCTAACCAGTAGCGATTAATTTCAAGTTGTAAACAAGGTACTTATTGTTAAATCCCATTAGAGTCATTTGGTCTCTCCGCTGCATATGTATGGTAGCCATTTTCTCCCTCTATACTAATATGTACTAACTTACTGTAGTATTTTACTCAGTTCGTATGTCACGCGTCACACAGGCTATAAAATTCGAAATTTTTCCGCATGTCACACCATTTTGCTCAAATTCCTGTCCCAAAAAGGTAATTTATGACATTTCCGGGCGCCTCCGGCGCCAAGAACTTCCCAATTAGGAAATAATTCGAATTCCAATTTTCGTATCAGATGTCACACCATTTTTGGCATTCGAATTGAGTAAAATACTACAGTACTTCTTTCTCTTCTGCCTACTTATCTTGCATTGTCATTGATAGGGCTTGGTTTCAATATATAGGGGTGTTTGTAAACTGGTTTATAAACACAAGGGGGTTCAAGATCCTTATCAGGCACATGGGTGTCCCCGGGGGGTAAAAAAAAACTTTTTGTATTTGAAAGATTTGGGCCTTATATGAGTGTAAAGACACTGAAAATATAGTGTATATGCTCTAATTTCTATAGCTCACAACTCTCATACTTATATCTACATACTTTCAGGCCCATGAGCTTGGATAGCCCACTCTGTCATGGGCCCATCATCAGGTAATTAATGAGAGGTGAACATGTTGAAGAGTTGATATGGCCTGCCATGTATGTCTGAAGTCAGAAGGCTCCAGGTACATGCATACCTACACATATATACATACACATGTATAGAATTTTTGCAAAAAAAAAAGTTTCACAAAGATTGAATTTTTATCCCACTTTTTGATTGCATCAGTGGTCACATGACGCTGATCATGAGAATATATTACTATATAAGGCAGGAGGGGGGAGGGGGGGTCCCCAGAGGGTCGGAAAAAAACTTTCCAACCCTATATCCATGTTTCGAATCTTGAACCCCCCTTGTATAAACACTCCTGTTTTATATGTTTATAAACAGCCTGGCTGGAAACCCCCCTGTTTTATGGTTTTATATTAGTAAGCACCCACAAAGGAAAAAGCTAGCAAACCAGACTTACTTCACACCAATATTGCTTCCATGTAGGCTTGATCATATCTTATAGGTCTATCATAATATATTGTCTCTTATCAAGTAGGATCTGAACCTATTTTTAGCTAATATTATTATATTAATCATGATCAATACCAGTATTAGAAGCTTGGCTGTGTGACTATACTATACTAACCATACAGATTTAATTATTACCAAGGTCATTATCAATTTTCAGTGGTATAAAGGTCCTGGATAGGGCTTGGTTTATATAGGGGTGTTTGTAAACCGGTTTATAAACACCCCTGTTTTATAATATTTATAAACAGCCTGGCTGGAAACCCCCTGTTTTATGGTTTTATATTAATAAGCACCTAAAACTTGAAGGGAAAGGAGCTGGTAAACTAGACTTACTTCACACTGATATTGCTTCTATATACTCCTAGTAGGCTTGTGTAAGGGCAACCCCAAAGGCCTGAGATCAAGGTCCTAGCAGGGGAGGATCCAAAGAGAAGACACTCTGAGGGTCCGCCTGCTAGGTAGCTGGCTATATACTGCTTGTCCGTAGCTGCTGCTGTTGGGCACAGAAGGCTTGGGCAGCGTCGCAGGCAAGGTCCCAGGGCGACTGTTGGGAGGGCGTTGATGGATCGGTGATTGTGTGGGCGAGATGGAGGGGCGGGACCAGAGTCGGAACCGGAATCGGACCAGAATCAGAATTGTCTCTGAAGGGCCGAAAGGGAGGTTCCCCTGACAGCTTAACCATATCTTATAGGTCTATTATAACATCTAGTCTCTTATCAAGTAGAATCTTGACCTACTTTTGGCTGACATTAGTCATGGTCAGTACTAGTATTGAGGGCTGGGTTGTGACTATAAGTACTAACTATGCAGATTCCTTATTATTGCTGTTATTATAATTTTTAAGTTATATAGAGGATCTCTGACAGGGGGTTTATCTTAAATCTTCGAATAACTTGAAGCAATTGCATATGATATATAACTTAAACATATTATACTAACTTACAAGTGACAGTTGATGGGCTTTAGCTCTCTCTCTCTCTCAAACCCCCTACAGACTTATAGACATCAAGTCAAAAGGCCAAAATTTATGTCATAAAATAACAAAAAAAGGAAATTTTGGTCTCTCTGGTCATATCAGCTCAGTTGGTTTATAAAACCTAAAAACCAGTTTGTAAACAGGGTTTCAGAGGCTATTTTTATCAACCTGTTTGATAACCTTCAAAATCTTTAAAAACCAAGCCCTATCTTGCAAACAGCTTGAAGGTACTATTATGGTGCTCTCTGGGCCGAGACAAAGTATATATCAAGCATCGCTGGAAACTCCGGCGCCGCAGCTTCTTCGAAAAACGCGCGGAAGAGCTCGTCCGAGAAGCCCGTGGTCCAGCGTCCGAGTGCCGTGATCTGCGTGAAGCCCTGCACAATCGCGTCGCACATCCCACGGCCCAGCGCGTTGGCGGCCTCGTCTGCAGTGATGTAGCCGTGAGGCCCGCGCAGCGATGAGCACGCCAAATCACACACCTGCGTCGCGGCCGTTCAGCGGCACCACGGCCTTGTGTTCCGTCACGTGGCCCGAGAACGCCGGGAGGGCAGCGAGGATGCCCCGCAGATGCCGCCCGATGTCGGGTTCCTGCTTTCTGGATCTATATATCTGGCTCCAGAGGGAGGTCAGCCTGCGCGTGGCCTCTGGCGCGGTTCCGATGATGGTATCCGCATCAATGTCTTCGAGGAGCAGGACTCCGCCGGCCTTGACGAGGCGCGAGATCCGCTCGATAACCGGGCGGGGGTTCACAATCTAGTGCTTAGCGGTCAGTGACCTTGATATGTTGGTGTGAGATGCACAGACATGAACGAGGACGAATCGCACGTGGACAACATCAAAGGTACCTTCGGTGAACGGCAGGTCGGTCGAGATGTCTGCTTGAACGAACCGGACGTTGGCAGGGACGGGTCTACCGTGCCAATGATCAGCATCCCGCTAGTGCATCCAGAGGAAGGCCAGACCTTGCCGGAAACGGAGTCATGTCAACGGCGACGATCTCTGCATTGGGGAACGTTTCTGCGGCTTGAATCGCCCTGTCCTGATATGTTAACAAAGACGATGAGTAGTGCAAGGCTGGTCTTACCAGGCACCGCTCCCGCAACCAAGTTCGAGAATCTGTTGCGGCTTCCACCGCTCTTCGAGGGGAACAAGGGCCAAACGGCCCCCAATATACGTCTGGAAGGCGAGATGCATTGCGTCAAGGCTACAGGCAGGTTAGGCGGACTCAAAGGGAAGGGGGTCGCATTGCGTGCCGGTTGATTTCCAACTGCGATTCCCCCGCGGGCTGTCTCGATGTCAACGGGGTATAACGACAATGACACTTTAGTGGCCAACCGGGAGGATGTATGGTGAAGGCGCAGTATGAGTCATACGGGACTCCAGGGTAAAGGCGGAAATTTGGCCAGTGCTTGGGGAGAGCCTCAGCCAGCCTTTTATCGTCTTGACTGGATGGTAATTAGAGTATATATGTTGCTATGCAATAGGCGGCGCCCAGTAATGAAGGCCGAACGCGAGAGCTGATGAGGGGACGGGCCCTTAGCGAGATAACGGCTTTTGGATCATTCTTCGACCCGGGAGGGTAAGTAAATGTTCGTTTCGAGTCCAATTTGAATCATTCGCTGGCAGCCTGAGCGTTGACAGCCATTACTCTTCGGAGCTCAGGCTTCCAGTTGGGTACAGAGGCTGGTACCGAGGGAGATCAATGTGGTTAGCGCATGAGTGGCGTACATTGGTTGTATTTGCCAGGGAGCAATGAAGTTGATGCCAATATTAGTAGTAGTGCCAGACTCAGTGAAGGAATGTTAACTCTAGTTGGTCGGGAACTAAAGAGATCAAGTGAAATTCGTCCGCTATATCTCTTACTTGAAGCCAATTTGAGGCCGGGCGGAGCCTGAGACTTTCTGCCAGAGACATTGTTTAAAGGCGACCAGCTTCAACTTGAAGAATCAAGTTGTTTCCAAGGTTGTTTCAAGTCTTGTCTTGTTTGGATGCTTGCCACACAAGAGTCAGGTACTAGTTTGGCAGGGACACTTGAACCTCAAGACGTCGCGCCGCTTTTGCTGTTCCATGGTTCCACAATCCATGACGAAGACAACAACGTGAAGAGCTGTGAAGAGATTGATATTGATCATGATGTGTGACATACTGTGACCTGCGTTTTTACCAACGGCCATGGCCTCTCGACCGAAAGCGAACCCAAATAGAGACGGCATGGCATACTCATGGCTCCCTCCCACACTTTTGTCTCATTCCAAAAATATTTGGCCCTTCAGAAACGCTTGTCAAAACATAATTGCTGCAGGATCGCTTTCTGTTGGCACCTTGTGGTTAATTCTCGGTCAACAAAGTCAGGACTGGAGTACAAGGTCGTGCAATGGTGGTACTTCTGCGGGCCCAATAATCTGCCATCCCCCGAAATTGGCCGACCAACTTGAATGAGCAAGGAGAACTCGGCGATGGCCAAGTAAGTTCTCCATCTATATCTATGTACGAGCAGACCAGAACTTCTCAGGGTCATAGTCCACCGGCCCGTTTTGGAATGGAGGTCGTCACGGCCAATATTGACCTGTGGACGGCTCCGGAGAGCTCGGGCGTGCGTCCAGACGAAGAATCAGCACTGTTGTATGGACACCATCACCCGAAGAACCCGTCCTCCCAGCCACGTGGCTTTAGCTTGACGACCGAGGCCTGCGAACCCGTCTCTCACTTTGCTCCTCCGAATCGGCCTCCCATGTCTCCCACGCGGTCCTCCCCGGATCTGCTGAGATCAGCATGTCCGAATTGCCTCCGCGATGGCTGCTTCAGACGCACACAGTCAAATATGACAGAAGCCCTTTAAATATCATTCCTCGCCGCGTGGCCTTTTATTTCCCTTTCCGAGTCGGAGGCTGTCGGGCGGCCTTTTTCCGTTTTCCTCTTTTCGTTTCGTCATCCATCCTCCCTTGCGTTCGTTCTGCTCCAAGAAAACCTCTCTGTTCTCGAACGACAACACCATCGACGCCGCCAGAAGCTTCCTGTTGGTTTCTGTGTTTTTGACTTTCGCCGTAAGCACATGACATCTTCTTCCGTTTGGCCCTGCTGCTGATGGCGTCCATCTGCTTTTCCTTCCTGACGTCGCTCACCATGTTTTCCTTCCCTCCCTCGACCACCTCTGACGCGCAGACGGATGAATATTCTCCTTAAAACCGCCTGACCTGCATGGATTCCGCTACCGCCCGCCAGACGGGCCACCAATCTCGGACACATTCACGTTCCCCGACTCGGAAATCAACGTCGTTCTCTCCAAATCCAAGTTTACTAGCCTCCCTTTCCTCCCCTCACCGATCCCCGCCGCCGTCCCCGGCCTTTTCCCTCGAAGCACATCGCGCGATCGCACGGCTTGTCACGCGGCGCAGCGACCTTGCCGCGCTTTGTCTCGTTTCGCGGGCTTTCTGCCGCGTGTCTCAGGCGATCCTTTACAACACCGTCCACTTCAACGACCTCAAGGGCGGGGCGCTCGTTTGCGAGACGTTGGTGGCGAATGCAGGCTTGGCGCGGCGCGTGAAGGCCATGACGATCCAGATCTGGGCCAGACCCAGGCGAGCAGAGCAGGGGACAGCTCACGCAAATGCTGAAGAAGAAGCAAGCGAGGAGGATTCGGAATCGGAAGGAGCGTCTGACGAGTCGCGCGGAGATGACAGATCCGAGGCCGAGCTTGAAACGCCAGCCGAGTTCTGGGCACTCGTCGCGAAAACTCTTGTCAAAACAATCAATTTGCGGCACCTTGTCGTCGACATATCTTCGCCAATCTCGACTGCCGTGGAATACGCGTGGAGTCTCGGTGGCGCAGAGTGCCCCTTTCGTTTACACACATTCCACTGCGACTTCGACTGGGATGCGAATCTTGTCGCCTTTCTGGAGACACAAACTGAGCTATACGATCTTTACGTTCGTGATTACCGCGACCTCGCCCTTCTTTCTTCACCACTCTCTCCTCAAGAAGTTTCTCCACCTATTGCTCTGCATAATAATAATTCGCCTCTCCCAGCACTGACGACCCTCGAATGCACGTTCTCCGAAGCTGCTGTGCTTCTTTCCCCCGGACGGCCGCTGTCCCGGCTGAAAACAGCGTTCTCAACTCCGCCTCATATTGCCAACCGCGAGCCCGAAATACGACTTTTGATTTCTGCACTCAGACGTTCGAATGCGCCCCTTATTTCGCTCGATGTAGGAGATGCGCCGCTTCCAGGCGCCACTGCCGAGGCTGAGACGGCCAGCATGCAGCTCCTCCAGCGTGTTGCGCATGCACGCGCAATGACCATGGCCCGCGAATTGCGGTATTTTGGCACTCTTATACTTCCCGTAGGAGGACGGAAGGTGATTTCGCGACTTTTCCTTTGATACCAAATCTGATTTTCCTTTTTAAAGCGACTGCAGTTTTACGGAATCCTGATCAGGCTCTCGGCCCTCCGCTGTGTGGAACTGGACGTTACCTCCTGGAAACCCCCGCCATCGTCATCGCCTGCACTCCGGGCGCTGGCTGCGGAACTTCGCCTCTACTGCAAGGACATCACCACGATTGTGTTTGTCCATGGTGAAGACCTCCAACGGACGATCGTGGCTGTCGACGCCGTCACGGGCGTGCTCAAGGTTGACCGCAGTGCAATGCCAGACCATCTCTGGCGCGAAATCTAAATCCTTAGTCGTGTTTAACGAAGCTAATCTCTCCTTCCTTAATCCTGTTATGGCTATAACCTATTGAACTCGGACTCCAAATAGACCTGCCTTCGTGTATTTTTATGCTGCTTCGTTCTTGTATCATTACTCCGGATTTTCACTCTGTATCTATACTCAACACGACGGACGCTTATTTTTCCTCTCCGATTCAGAGTCCGAGCGACGACTCGCCGACCTGCTGCCAACTGAATGTGCGCGACCTTGGCTCGTCGATTCGTCGGCGGCGTTCAAAGCCAATACTACCGAGGGGCTAGAAGTGATGTCACCAGTTACTCTCGCCTGGAGAGAGTGTGAAGCGGGCAGGGCGGGAATCGAAGACGGCTGACTTTGGCAACCAATGTCCCGCAGCAACTTCTTTGCCATGCTTCTCAGAGCAAAGTCTCTCCCTCGTTGATCGTAGCTCCAAAGAGACTGCATCATATCGAAGTACATGGCCGTATTGGGCTCGATAATCTCAGCTTACAGTGGTGACCTTGGAAACACTGTAATGGTGACTCCCAAAAGAATATTACTGTACTATTTAGACCTCAAGTAACAAGTTCAGCCACACTTACGCATTACGTGCTGAACTTACACAGTTAGAAGTTCAACGTTCAGAGGGTTATCTTATACACATTACAGGTTTGCTGAGGTTCAGTTCAGGCCAAATTTGGCAAAGGTTTTGAAGGGAACTGAGCATTTCATGGAGATTTTCAGCACTGGTGTCTTTAATTACAGATTTAGTAGTTGCAGCAAATCAATAGCTCTTGCATATTACCTAAACTTAAGGTCTAAATAGTACCAGTAACAGACTTGGGCGGTTGCGGACTCAAGAGTCGTCCTAGCGGGTCTCTCAATGAGAGTGGGATGTACAGATTAAAAGGTGTATTGTCGATAGCAAACATACATGACCTCCTCTACTCACAAGTCCGTGTCTCGAAACACGATTGGCAGTCTTGGTCGCGCAAACCAGGGGTGCAATTGGGTGGCATCTGTCAACGATGGTCGAAGTGACGGGTCGCGGCGGAGCAGGTGGCTCAAAAAGTCCTGTGCTGCGCCTTGTCAAATACGTAGAGCAGCATGACGAAAACACCGCGCACCGTCGCTCGGGACTCGGTGGAGCGGCAACAGCGGCCACAGGAATTTAGGCGGGGTCCGCTCGGGGTACACGCGCTGGAACGGGCGATACGGGAGGTCGAGAACGAAGCTGCGGCAGGTCAGGACAGCTACGGATATGAGTTGGTGACGCACAGCTCGAAGATAAGCGCCCCGAGACTCCAGATGTCTGCACGATGGTCGTAGCCGGGACGATTGATGTCCAGAATTTCCGGCGCAGTGTATCGGAAATCGAAGTCGATAAACGTGCTCTGAGAGAATGAGCATTGAATAGCGCGTGAGCAGAGGACTAACCGCGGGGAGCTGGGTTAGCACGCTTCTGTCCAGGCGGACTGCGTCGCCGAAGCAGGCCAATTTCACGACTGTCATCTCCTCGTCGTGGATAAGGATATGCTAAAGACTAGTCAACACAGCTGAGGAAGGACGATTGGGCACAGACTTCGGGTTTCAGGTCACGGTGGACGATTCCGCGGTCGTGGATGAAGGCAAGGGCTCCCACCATTTGCGAGGCTATAGTCATGACTTTCCAATCGTCTAGAGAGAGTTGAATACGAGGCAAAACCTGGGGGGCACACATACCAATCGCTCCTCCCTCTTCAGCAGTCCTGGTGATGTACTCTCGAAGAGTCATGGAGTTGGGAAGATATTCGCAGATAATGTTGACGAGAGGTGTAATACTTGAACGGTGGATGTGGAGGATGTCGATGATGTGTTCATGGTGAAGCGAGAGATGGATCGAGAACTAAAGAAAGGTGTTGAGGCAACAAGCTAATGCACTGGGAGGAAACGCACGTCTTTCCCTGCCTCGTCTCGATTTGAGAAGTAGAGGTTCGGGTTGTTTGGATCGAGGCACTGGACAAGTTTGACTGCTACGAGAGCATTTAACCCGCGATGATGGGCGCGGTATACCGTGGTCGACCCGTTGACCGAGATTTTCTCCATTCTTGCGAGCGCAGGGTCGATATCATGGAGGAGCGCCAGGTATGCGCGTGCTGTGGCAGGCGACGTTTTCTTGGGCGAAAGGTAGATAGGGTTCTCTACCGAAGTCGTGTTGTCGTCGTCAGAACCCGGCGTAACGGGCGCCTCTTCTACCAACTCCGAAATACGCGGAAGGGAAGTGGTTGTCGAGCGCGCCAGCGGGCTGCTGGGGACCGTGTCACGCGCCGGCCAGCCATTTCCCGTCAATGGACTAGTTGGCCGGGGACCTCCCGAACGCGCGCGACGAAACTTGTCGAAGAGCCGTGGGCTGCTCATTTGTGATTTTCTCTTGTCTCTTGGAGGAGACGAAGTTGGTGTGGAAGGGGGCGAGGGAGAGGGACTGGGAGAGGTCGAACGAGGAAAATTGGACATGGTCGCAGAGGGGCTTGATATAATCGAGGCAATTCCAAGCACCTGTGCCACTGTCAGGCGCTTTTATAGCTCACAACGCGAACAAAGCACCTTTGTACCGCGCTCTGTTCTTCGAGCGCCTGAATTCCCAAGCAAGGGCATTCATACTTGTAAAGGACCATTCTCGAAGCGTCGACTGAGTGGAAACAAGTGGTTGATGACAAGTTCCTGGGACGGTGACCTCATTTGAAATTGACGCTGATGTCCTGTTCGACGGTCGAACTTCGACCACTCGTTATCCATCTCTCTTGACCCCAACGGCTACATAAACGGCGCACAACGGGTGTCAATGTAGAATGTGCTGAACTATGGCACACAGATATTTTGATTTCTGGTCAATCCCTCTCCTCGACCTCTTCTGTAACTTCCAATTCTCTATATAACGTCCTCAGCAAACTACAAAACGCCTGTAGTTATGTTAAGCTTTCTATTCCTGGTCATTTGTTGCTCACAGCTTGAGAAACTCAGAAGACAAATGATCGATATTAATGATCACTCGTCCCTCACTCGTCATCATCCATCATCAAAGTGTTCCTAGGTGTTCCTCTCCATTGCTCATCATGGCATTCATACTACCCTTGGAAGTCTGGATGCTCATTTTTGAGTATTCAGAGACGACGACTCTTGCTGCTATCTCTCAAGTCTCAAGTACTTTCCCTTACTTTCCATGTGGCCAGCTTAGATTTCCTCATTCGCCATTTGCGATATAGGAGTGTGCAGACCGCTGCTCAACATCTTTCGTCGTACTGGTCGCGCTTCCCTGCGAAAGGTCGGAGGGTAGAGTCGTTGCATATCAACATCCCGCCTCTGTACATCTCCAATTGGGGGCTGTCAAGTTTTCTTGACACTCCTGAAGAACTCGGTGCGTCACCGTTCCCGTTTGGCACCACGGAATTGCTGAAAACTCTCATACAGACATGACATTCATAATTTTCACCCGTATACATTCATTTTCGCCAGCTCTAAGGGAGCTGCTTGTTTCCGGAATCGTTCTTCCCAGCACTTTCTTCGACACCTTGTACTCTTTGCGACAACTCCGATGTCTTACCGTGAACCAATGCGTCGTGCCCCCGCCACCAAATTCCCCTGCTACCGCCCTGCGGCTGTCTCACCTGACACTGGCGCATCTATCCCCATACTCTTCTGAAACACTGCCATATTCCCCGTATTTTACTCATCTTGTTCCCGAAATCCCGAATCTCCTCATCAGTGAAGTCACAATCAACTCATCGATCGCCAACTCTAAATGTGCTCCTAGTAATCTGACCATTGGTGGAGGGTTGCCAATAGTAACTCCCTGGTTATCGCACTACTTTAGCTGTTTGAATGGGTTCTCGCTCCATAATCTTCGGCGACTAGATATAATCATTCCACGGCTCTACCGCCCGCCCTCAGGCTTCAAGTGTGCTTCGTGTAGCGTTAACATGCCCACCCAGTCACTTCCCTACCTTCAAGCCGTGACGGCCCCACTGTTCGTTTTGGACCACCTCATTTCTGCGACATCTACTCTGGAGCACGTTTCCGTGCAGGGTCCTATTCCCCCGAGGGTCGCCATTCGATTGGTTGATCGTTTATCCTGGACCCAAAAGTCCATGAAATCTTTCGCTGTCGCCACCGCGGTCTGGGACGACGATGTCCTCACACGCGTCACGCTCAAACTCCCGGCATTAGAGCGCTTGGAATACATATACTGCAGTGATAACTTGTCACCGGTGCGTATCCAGCCGATTCCTAGAGTAACGACTGAACCACAAATAGAGATCCTGGGTTTATCTTCGAGACACCTGTCTCCCGAGGCTGCATCAGTTAACAACCCTCCGCCTCCATCGATTTCCTATGTCTCGACGAGTTTGCGAACTTCGGCTCTCTAAAAACGCAGAACGATCACTCTCAGACAGTCAGAACGCAAATCAAAACTGGAAGGCCTCTGCTGCCGTTGTCCAACACCTTCGGCAAGGAGTAGAGGATCTATCCCTTAAACTACCAGCACTAATCTCTGTGTGTCTTCCTGGTGACTTCGAATCCGGCAAGGAGTGGTGCAAAGCAAGCAATGCCCCTGGGACTGCACAATGGAGCCAGGTCACCCATCGTTTGAATGTGGAGTGGGGTTGTGTTCGCCCGCTGGATGATCACTTGCGGATCCACCCTGCATAAGAACTGCGCGGAGCGGGGAAATGAGGGTTTGGTTGAATGAAGACTTGACGGTGATCATGGTCATGTCGTGGACCGCTACGCTGACGATCACAAGGACACACGTCCCGTTCGTCGTCCTTCAGGAAGGCTTCAAAGTTCAAACGCCCGCCACTACGCTATGTCTACCCTACTGTGCCTCTTTATACTCGGGCTCTCCCTCTTGCCTACCTAGTCCCACTCATCGGCGCCGAGCCACCACATACCTAACGACTTGTCTCCTACTACTAGTAGTTGCAGGGTGGCTCCTCAATCATCCTTCTCTTTGTCACAAATCTTGTCAGATCTAATTTTTAATTCTATTGACTCGAATCATCTGCTGAAGTACGCGAAGTTCTCATTCTGAAGTCCCGCCCATATGTATCTCCGTCGATATTGCAGCAAGCTTCCGGCAGGTAAATCGTGCTGAGCAAGGACCAAACCCAGATTGAAACAGGTCCACCTGATCATGCAAACCATCGTCTTGCAGCCCCCTCAAGACCACGCCTGGCGCACCAGCTCCAGCGACGCGGAGGGGGCAACGGACCCGTAAGACGGGCGGGGAAGTTTGCATCCGCACAAAAATTGCTGGCAGGAGAAGGGCGAGATCGGTCCTATGCAAGTTGTCGGCAGCAATGCCGCGGGCAGGCTCTGCGGCTGTCGGCAGAGACCCGCGAAATCTAAAGAATTGGCGAATAACCAGCGAGCTCACAGAAGCACCAGATAGCAGGGAGGAAGCCAGCTACATGCCTGGATTGACTCGGATTTCGTCGCTCTCGTCGTCGACCACGACGAGAGGCACGCCTGCCGACGGTGGGGCATCGGCACGGGAGGGTCCAGTGTAGTCCTCGCCACAGGGAACGACACGAAAGTTATAACGGATAATGGTAGTCGCTCCTCCTTCTTCGGCAGGCCTGGCATCGAAGAGTCATTGGGTTAGGAAGGAAGATGTTCGCAGATGGAGGTTGCGATTGTGGAGGATGTTGATGATGTGTTCGTGGTGAGCGAGAACTAAGAAAGGTGTTGGCGCAACAAGCGAATGCACTGGGAGGAAACGCACGTCGTTCCCCGCCCCATCTCGACTTGAGAAGGAGGGGTTGGGGTTGTTTGGATCGCGGCACTGGACCACTGGTTAGAGCATTTAACCCGACGCGGCGTAGCGGGGGTGTCCGGAGCCGCCTCTACCAACTCCGAGATACGCGGAAGGGAAGTGGTTGTCGAGCGCGCCAGCGGGCTGCTGGGGGGCGTGTCGCGCGCCGGCCAGCCAATGCTCGTCAATGCACCCGGATGGTGCTGGTCGGATACTTAGCTTTTTCTGGAGCTCTCCGAACGCGCACGACCGCGACGAAACTTGTCGAGCCGGGGTTTTCGCTTGTCTCTTGGAGGAGATGAACAAGCAGGGGCATTCATGTACTTGTAATGCACCATTCTCGAAGCGTCGACTGAGGATGGACAAGACAAGTGGTGGATGACAACTTGTCTGGATCAAAATGATTATTTCGGCCGTGACCATCAATCGCTGGACTCACCTTGACGCTGACGTCCTGTTCGACCACTTTAACACTTAATACCCTCTCTTAAACCAAACGGCGCCGGTGCGCAACGGGTGTTTCACACTCACAAAGTGCTGTGGAACTGTGGCGCGCGAATCTTCTGATGCCTGGCGATCACCGACCTCTCTGCTGTCCTCGACGTCTTCTATCCTGCAGCTTCCAGTTCATCCCAGCAATCCAATAGAAGAGATTCATGTACAACTCAACACTGACACTGGGGTTAGTAGCCATTTTGTCCACAGCCTGAACTTCTTGCGACTTTGGATGACCACTTCGCTGCACGCGCATGTGCGTGTATCGGCCACGACTGGTCCTGGGCGGCATGTCACCCTGACTGGCTCTCTGCGCGCGCCATAACAAACGCATACCCCTTCTCCCCGACGCAGACTCCCGACTGCTCAGTCATTCATTCAAATCGGCATGAGAGGCTATATAACCCTCTCGCTTTTGTGTACTCTCCAAGTCCAAGCATTATGTCCACTCAGTCTCGACCACCCCCCACACTGGCAGGACCCGGCAAGCCCACGCGCACGCGCACACCGATCGCGTGTGTCAATTGTCGCCGGCGAAAGTCGCGGGTTGGTGTTTACGATTTTGGTCTTGCGTTCATTGCTAACTCTTATCCATAGTGCATAGTCTCGTCCGAGGGCTCGCCGTGTAAACGGTGCGCAGAGAAGGGCCTCGCGTGTGACTACGTGACCGTGCCCGAGTACCTCAACTCAGGCGCCGCACACGATCATGCGCAACAGCACAGCCAGCGACTACCAGACTATATTGTGCCCAACAACCAAGCGCCGCTTGGTTTCGCGACACAGGCCGCGTCATCATCGAACAGCCACCCTTTGCCATATACGATGCCCCCGCCAACGTATGCGCTGCCCCGATATGCCGGCTCGAACTACCCCAATCTCAGCTTATCATCGTCACACCACTCGCAGCAACATGTTCCAGATCACAATGCCGAAGGAGGTCATGACGGGAGCGAGTATACTTACAGTGGATATGACGGCTACAGCTACACTCAGCCCTACTCTCAGGGGTAGTGGGTAGTGAATGTGCGATTTGGTGTGTTCTTAGATGTACTATATTTTTGTTATATTATCTCTCTCAAGTGCAGACAGAACTTGGACGTGAGTATGTTCGACACCAGGTCGGGCCACAAAGTATTTGGCACACATAGAAAGAAACACCTCATTTCTTAATTAGTGACCGAGCATCCCAGGTTCTTCGACACGTTGATCGCACTTCCGAGAAATTTCGTCGCGGCGGCGAGGGCCGCGGTGTTGTTCGCCAGGGTCGTGTTCAGCGCCGGTGGTGCGCTACGGCATCGTCGTGGTCAGCCTGCAAGTATGATGTTGGCACCGCGAACTCACACGGTGATGTTCGCGACGAGCTTCTGTACCGCAGCCAGGCCCTGCGCGAGGTCGTCCAGGGCCGTTGCGGCCGGCGGGTTCGTCGGCGGGAGGGTCGGGAAGAGCGCGAGGCTGCCGAGCTGGCTCGAGATCGCGACCGGCGGGAGCAGGCCCAGCTGGGCGGCGAAGACGGGGGCCGGGTCCGCGATGCCTTGACTGGGGAAGATGTCAGCTGGGAAATATTTCTAACGGAGAAAGACATGCAAGGGGTTGAGCTCGTTGAGCTTTTGTTGTGTCAGGCTGAGGAACGATCCGAGCTGCTCCGTCGCATTCTTGTCAGTACAAGCGATGGGGCTCGCAGCGCGGTTGTGCAACGGCACTGATGTCGATATGATCAGGGCACGCTTCACCAAGGAAGCGGAGCCTCACTAGCGAAAATTGGGGCAGAAAATAAGAAGAGGGAGAGTATGGCGACCATAGTGTGGAGGGAAGAAAAGCGCAGACACCGGGTCAGGCAGAGGAGTCCGGGAAGGAAAGACGAGAAAGGAATAGTGGCCTGACCCGCCTCACCATTGCCCACTGCATTTTATAGCCAACGCCTGTGAATTTTGCGCAGGACTCCAGAGCAGTTGGGCTTGCGCTTACTCGACCTGTCTTGATATCGGTTGCACCAAGCAGCGTCTCCCGCGCCGATGCGATCCTCGTCAGTCTTCGTCGCGAGATTCACAGCATGCGATGCGCACTTGGTGATGGAAAACTGCATAGATAAGATCGCAGAATGAGAAGCCGGATGATCCGAATGCAGGAGTGATACTGCGTTGTTCTTCGAAGTTTCTGTCGAAATGTCTCGTTACAGCGGTCGGGAATTGCCCTGGGGGGAAGTCGTTATTATGCTGACGTCTTTTTCGTTGGTTGTTTACGGACTTGAGCAAATTGCAAAAGCACACGCCAAGCTACACGATGCGTGGGTGGTTTTCCAATGTCAAGAGATCTGTCGTTGGAAGGTGCTAGGACGTCTAAGGTGCATAAAAGGCCACACACACGACTCGGCGCCTGCCAGAAATTGCGCAACCATATTCCCATTTCCTTTCCCGTTGATTCTCCCTCTCTGTCGTGCAATGCGGAATATGGGTCCTAAATTCTCGGCAACTGGGGACTCCAAGTTTCCAACATCATCCTCGGCACGAGTGCGGCTTGTCCGAGGGCCGCAATAAGGACGAGGAGGTTGCGGTATAAGACATTAGACATGCGTGAATCGGGCCTTGAGATTCCCGGTGTTGGACCAGAACTGATTTGAAGGGGAACAGGCACGGATGCCGATTCGGAGGGGTTGGGCGAGGCGATCATAGGCAATGCGATTCAGGTTTCGGCTGCCCGCGAATGAAGTTCTGTCGTCACCGTCAAGGCACTATTACCGAGGTGCTGTTGGCAAGACTTGTTGGATCTCCGCATAGAAGGTCTACCGCTCTTAGCACGGTATAACAGCTACAGCTCGTGCTATGCGTGGCAACTTGAATATGCGTGTTTCGCTTGAGGTGAACTTGAAGCAACTGGAGGCCTTCGACAGTGAGCTCTGCACCAGGGAGTTGGAGAAACGAGCAGTTCACAATATGCAAGGTACGCACTTTCAGACCTTATTGAATATGCTGGACTACGCGTGCCAGTGAGAGACGCAGCATACAATATCGCGATGTTCGCTTGCGTGTCATTGCGGTTTTGGAGAAAGAAGATGTGCACGTGACGCTCAATGCCGCCGACACATCATCTTTGCTACTTTCCACGACCACATGGTAGTCCCGCGACCCCTGCCAACCTCCTCTGGGCCGAAGGATGGGCCGGTGTTGCCAGTGCTGCCTTGCGCGAGCGTAGTTTGACGATCCGAGTCTGGTAGCGCTCTAAGTTGAATGCTCCGCCCCAAGACGATGGAAGAGGACGACGGCTGATGTAACGGGAAGAGTATCTGAACTCATTTGGTGCGCAATGGTCCAGTGATTCGCTTTTCAATGCTGACCTATCCAACTACTCCAGAAGGTCCCGATGTCGGAGCATTGCCTGCAGCGGGCTCAGGCTGGTTGTTTGACATGGGCCCAATGGGTTGCCGGTCCGCCGGGTCGGTCTATTGCCCCACCACAAACACGCTGCCCTTCAATGACACCAGCCCCAAATGACCAGCCTGAGGCTTGTATCCCCATGAGACGTTTCTGCGTTTTGACGACATCTGGGAAGGTTACACAACGACCAAAAGTTCAGATACATTTTTTTCCGGCCGGACAGCGCTGCCTTCGTCCCACCCGATTGAGGAGCCCGCCTCGTCACCTCCTCAATCTTGCTCGCGAAAATAGGTCTCGACAAACACACAAACTTCATGAGTTAGGGCGCCACCAACTACTGCTTGATCTCCTCGACTCACAATACTCGTGGCGTGAGCTCTCCAGTAGGGAAACTAACGACAATTGTGCGGAAGGGGCCAGGACTTCCAAGTTTCGCTGGATCATCCAAATCCCAGCTGCTGCATTCATCGACGACGAACTGGTCTCCGATGATCACAGCTATATCTCCGACTCAGGGCGTAAGGGGGGAAGTCGAGCAGGACGAACAGTGGCAGCCATTGAAAGCCTGGCAGCACTGGACAAAAAATCTGAAGAAACGGGCAACACTCGGAACTGTCGGTGAACGAAGTCGCCAGATGTCCCGGTCGAGGCGGCGCATACGGGCCGGGAGCAGCCCTGGTTTATCTCGAGGATGGATTTGGCGAGGAAGACTAACTATCAACCAAAGCGCTCTGTGTCACAATCACGTGGAAGTGACTGGGCGCGTAGAAATTTTTCCCTCCACGCTCTGAACCAGCTACCTCGGAGACCTCTTTGCGCTTCTATAGCAATCTCATGGTCTCGACTCCTCTTTGATGGATGAAACCTTCCATCTACCCACTCTCCCAGTTCTGTTGCCGGCACTCTCTCAATAACGACTTCTTTTGGGGGATCCCTGGGACTCGATCCGCCCGCCTCTCGTCTCCAAAAAATGGACACTTTGAATCTGCTTCGGGTCAAGTCGACCGTCGTCATCAATATCGCTGTGGTAAACTTGTTACTTTCCGGGCACTGAGTACCGCACGGGGGAGGGGGATCGCTATTTTAGCCGACGATGCCGGAAGAATGGCGGGTTTTGCCAGTGGACTGGTTCAGGGCGACTCTCGTAGAGCTGAACGAAGAAGGCTTGGTTTTAACAAATGTTTAACGTTTACGGTTTACCTGGAGCGACGTTAAGCGATCCGCCAGATTCGGAAGCGGTAGTGTTTAAAGCAGTAATGGTGGGACCATACAACGAGGGAACGCGCCAAGTACTGCACTGCCGCCAATTTAGCACAATCTACAATACAAACATATATACCAGCTACGCTGATGATGGGACGCAAATTGGAACCGAGCTTTGGGTTGAATTAACAAGACGCCTCAGGCGGATTTGCAGCATAGTACAGTACTAGTAGGTGCTGAATATGACTCGCAAATCTCCTCCCCGCCAGGTCTTTGCAGATCCACGGCGGCCAAGAGGAGCTGCCGCCATCTATCATCATTCACAGAGAGAGATTGAGGGAAAGTACTTACCACCCGTCCAGGTCTGGCATCACACTGTGCTAAAATAGAGCCTCTGGAGACCGACATCGATTCAGAGATGAGTTGTCGTTGAGTGGTGTCAAAGAGGGGTGGACCACTACTCCTAGTAGTAATGACGTCGAGCAAAGTGCCAGTGTTCGGCCTTCGCAGAATTGTAGTATCTGCTCGAGAATTTCAGGCGGGATAGTCGACATGGGCAAGACTGCTCATCTGACCTTACTCATCGAATAACTCGTGCGTGCGAAGAAAAAGGGAAAGATGCCAGGCCCGGATACACAACAACACGAAATGTGCAGTTAACTGGAACTTTCTCCGAGTCAACATTCAACGCCGCTTCAAGAATCAGCCTTGAACTCGGAATTCACGGATTACTGGTTGCACTGGAAGTGATGAGCTAAAGTACAAGTGAGAGCAACCACGCGTACCGAGATTTGCGTTGCGACTGCCTCAGTTGAGTGGAAAGGACAGGATTGCCGCTACTAGTAAGCCAGAATTGCCAGCCTCAAGATCAACGACACTGATCTGACTCTTTTCCTTCCAATGAAAACCCCAGTGCGAAGAACTAGTACGATTTGCTATCCCGCGAAGAGGAGCGCGAGATGATCATGATGCCTACGCACAAGGTCAGCCGTTGAACCTGTTATTGCTGTTAACCAAAAAGGGCTTACAAGCAACTGAACACCGGCAGGAAGACTAGTTTAGTGCAGGAGGTGTCCTCAGCTTCGGCCCTGAAAACAGAAAAGCGGCCGAAGGATGCTCCGGAGCTGCTCCCATCTTCAGCGCTCTTCAGCGTCTCCTTCATCGAAATTCGAATAGCTAGATGACAACGACACCGTTGGTGCTTTGAAAATCGATCTGAAAACAATTCGGCGCGATATCTCGAGAAAGCCTATGTGCTGATAAGTCCTCTGTAGAAATAAAAACGGCTGTTGTCGACGGTCGTCGGGAGGAAATCATAATGCTATGAGTCAGCATTGATCCGCTGTCACGACTGTCACAGACACAAAAACTTCAAGTCAAGACACGACTGCCGGCCACGTCGTCCTTCGCAATATGCTACGCGAACCGCGCACGAAGACTAATCAGCGGCTGAAGAGCGCTGCACTTCTCTCCTTGCTGCCGTTCTTTCTCTTTCTGCTGCTGACTTCGTCGCCTGCGACGCGGGCGCCAAGTGTCAGAGACCATTCTGACGCAGACCACAAGACACACGAGGGGATCGAGAATACGGTGATCGTGCCGGCGTATCACGAGGCGGGGAATATCCCGACGCTGGTGAGGCGGGTGTTCAGTGCGATTGAAAAGGAACTCGCGGATGCTGGACGGACTGAGGTGATCGTTGTGGATGATGATTCGAGAGATGGGACGGTGGAGGCGGTGGGGATGCTGAAGGAAGAGGGTTACAGGAACGTCGTGCTTCTGGTGCGGACGGAGGAGGACTGGAAGTCGGGCAATGATGAGAAAGGACTGTCAAGCGCTGTTCTTCGGGGGTTCAAAGAGGCCCGCGGGGAGAACTTTGTGGTTATGGATGGTGTGTGTGTGCTGCCTCTTCTGTTCTTCCAACCAATAAGTCCTCCCAGCCGACCTCCAACACCCACCCGAATACGTGCCCGCATTTTTCAAGGCTCTTGAATCACACGCGTCGTTCGTTATGGGCACGCGTTACGGCCCCGGCGGTGCGGTTGACAAGGACTGGCCCTTCTTTCGCAGACTGATGAGCGGCGTCGCACGCAGTCTGGCGCGCCCCTTGACCGACACCTCTGACCCGATGTCTGGTTTCTTTGGCCTGACCAGAGAGTTGGTGCGTTTTTCTTGATCCAGAATCTTGTATTTTGACTCAAAAAGCACAATTAGTATATGCAATCCTCACCAGTCAACCCCACAGGCTTCAAGATCGCGCTCGAACTCCTTCTCAAGACGGGTGTTCCTTCCTCACATGTAAGAGAGGTGCCCTACGCTTTCGCAAAACGCACAGTCGGCGCGTCAAAGCTCTCTAGCAAGACTGTTGTAAAATATGTCATCCACCTCGGCACCCTCTACCGCTGGCGGATGGGTTTTTTCGGCATCATTCTTCTTGAGGGGCTGTTAGTTGCGGGCTGTTGGGTCGCATTGTACGCTGTCGATGTGGGCGGAGTTGCATGGCGGAAATGGAGGCGGCAAGAACTGAGGAGGCGAGAGAAAGGAAGACTGGATGTGTAGATTTTCTTGAGGATAAATTATTCGCTTTGGTATTTGCAAGAGGGATCCCAGTCTATAATGCATCTCCCTTTCACTCTGACTGATACAGTAATATTCCAATAAGTCGGACGATAATTTCTCCTGTTACGCATCAAAATTGATAGATAATCATGATTTTGATGGCACCATCAAGTATGTACTCCGGTCTGATCCCCTGCTGTGTTTTGCTGTCCTTGCTTATCGCTCTCTGTAAGTAGTATGACTGGAAAGTAGCTCACAAGCACAGGATGGTTGCCGATCTCCATCGCAGCGTCAAGATAATGATACAGATAATCATGATCATCGGCCAAGATAACGACGGCGACTCGACTGATATGATCGACGGATCGAAGCCTCACCGGAGATTTGTATGCCGACAGAGGATCTCCCGAGGGATGGCTGTGAGAAACAAGTTGTGTTTCACATCCACCTGCGTCAACCATGACATGACCAAGTTCATGTTTGGATTGCCGCGCAGCGCTATAAACACACCCGGCTTTCGTGCTCCCGGAGGGATAAGGGCAGGGCAGCCGTTGAAACCAGCAGCGCTGCACATTGGCATCGGCGGTCGCTGCTTTTACTGTGATCATTCGCGCGCTTCTCTTCGTCAAGTCCTCGCTGATTCATTTTGATTCATCCAAGCACATGAGCTTCAACTGGAGATGTTCGACGGGATCACCTATACAAGTTCCCATCCCCGCATTCGCACATTAAAATTATGTCGTGAGTGAAGATCTCCAGCGGATCCCAGGCCCCAACAGCCTTCCAAATTTACAAGACACGCGGAGAACTTGTGGGCCGGGAACTTCAACTTGAAGTGCAGACTCTGCAAAGCTGTTCATTTGATCGTTATGTTCTCGAGGAGAAGGGAAATGGGAAAGAAAATGACTCTGTAGAATCACAAAGAAGCCTTTACTGGTACTCAAGCCTTGGCGACAATGCAGCGCTGGCAATCCTTCTTTTGCGCGTCCCGTCACGACCGTTGTGGAGGAACCGTGACGATGACGACAGGGCAATGCCGACGGAGACGGGCGACAGTGACAGTGACGATCACGGCCGTGGCGATGCGGTTGATCACGGTCACCACCCAACAGTCGCTATAAAGACATGCGGTATCTGCGTATCCTCACTCTACCTTGACCCCACCACTTCGCTCGCTCGCATTCGTCCTTCTCTACTCTCATTAACTACATTCGAACAACTATTATCTTATCAACACATTTTAACACACCACAACGCAATGCCCTACTACGACAACACCATTTTCCAAATGCCGCCTTCGCCGACATCCTCCTCCTCGTCGCACTCCTCGGGGCCACCACAGACGCCGAACACACCCGAGTTCCATCTCGGTCAGCTCCAACGGCAACAGCAGCAGCACCCGAACGCCATGCTGGCGGTCCCATCCCTGTTACCCGAGTTCGCCGATGGCGCCGCTTTTGCAACGACGAAGCTTTCGCCCGCACCTACGCCTACGCCTCTCAAACCAACGACCGCCGAGCGTCGCGCATCTCACAATGCTGTTGAGCGGGCACGAAGGGAGACTCTGAACGGGCGATTCCTCGACCTTGCGGGGCTGCTTCCGAATTTAAAACACCTCCGTCGGCCGTCCAAGTCCGCAATCGTCAACTCCTCGATCGCTCACGTGCGTGCAGCCCGTCGGTATCGCGCGCTTGCCTCTGCCCAGCTGCGTGCACTCAATTCGGAGTGCGACGGGCTGAGGCGGGAGGTCAACGGGTGGCGGGCACGTGCGGGAATGCGGCCAGCGACCGTGCCTGTGCGCGACGAAGCGTTCCATGTTGTGCTCAGCGGCGAGGAGCCCCCCTTCGACCCGCTTGACCTCGACTTTGGCCTCGAGGAGGAGGGCGAGGAGGGTCTTGAGTTTGTGGGCGCCGTCTATTCGGCCCGGCAGCGCCGACACCGCAGCGGCGGTGTCCCCAGCGAGGCCACGTGCGAAGGCCCTCTTCTCCTCAGTCATCCCTACGCAGACGGCAGCGCTGGGGCCTCCCAGTCGGCCTCTCCGGCCCGACAAACATCCGGCTCCCCGACGCCAACGCAGCCGATGCCCAGTTCTGGCTTCCACCATACACCAGCATTCGAAAATTTCACGCCGCACGACCACACGTGGGCTTATGCTCACCCCACCGCCAACACCAACGCATGGTGAAAATGTCATAAAAATCGTCCTGATATCCACACACTCTCTTTGCATCGCATTTGCATCAAATACCACTCGATACCCCGTTATACCATAGAAGCTCCAAAAGATGTTCCCCGTCCTGTATTCATAAGTGTCACTCATTGTAACCTTGTTTCAATATATCTCCTGTCGTTTCGGTCTGAAAATCCAAGGTTTCGCATTTAGCACCTCATAGTACTGCAAATCCTCTAATTCGACTCAAAGCTCGGTTCCGATTTGCGTCCCGAAGCCCTTGAAGATCAGCGTACATATCGTCAGCGGCAGGTATGGTTGAATTGTAGATTGTGCTAAATTGGCTGCAGTGCAGTATTTGAGGTTACACGCGCAGTCCCTCGTTGTATGGTCCCGCCATCGCGGCTTCAAACACCATCGCTTCCAAGTCTGGCGGAGCGCTTAACGTCGCTCCAGGTAAACGTTAACGTTTGTTAAAACCAAGCCCTCTTCGTTCAGCTCTTCGGCAGTCGCCCTGAACCAGTCCACTGGCAAAACCCGCCATTCGTCCACCATCATCGGCTAAAATAGCGATCCCCTTCCCCGTGCGGTATGAGGAGTGTCCGAAAAGTTTCGTCAGAGCGTATCGGCTTGGTCGAATTGATCCCCGACACGGATTCAGAGTGTCGATTTGTTGGAGACGAGACGCGGGCGGATCGAGTCCCATGGCTCCCCCAAAAGAAGCCTTTATTGAGACAGTGCCGGCAACAGAACTTGGAGAGTCGGGTAGACGATGGAAGATCAAAGAGGAGTCGAGAGCATGAGAGTGCTGTCGAAGCGCAAAGAGGTCATATGCCGATCCGAGGTAGCTGTATGCAGCTGGTTCAGGGAACACGTCAGAATTTTTTTTCTACGCGCCCAGTCACTTCCACGTGATTGTGACACTGACTGATGAGCGCTTTGGGACTTGTTGATAGTCTGTCCTCGCCATTTCCATCTCGAGATCAGCCAGGGGTGCTCCCGGCCCGTATCTGCTGCCTCGAGACATCTGGTGGCTTTGTTCACCGACAGTTCCAAGTGTTGCACATTTCTTCAGATTTTTTGTCCAGTGCTGGCAGGCTTTCAATGGCTGCCACTGTTCCTCCTGCTTGACTTTCCCTCCTTTACGCTCTGAGTCGGAGATATAGCTGATCTAGTGGTTGAAAGTCCTGGTTGCTTTTGCACAATCATGATTGTCGTTGGTTTCCCTGCTGAATAACTTATGCCAGAGCCAGGGAGAGTCTCAAGGAGTATTGGAGCCCAGGAGATCAAGCAGTAGTTGGTAGCGCCCAAACTCGTGAAGTTTGTGCATTTGTCAAGATTTATTTTCATGAGCAGGATTGAGGAGGTGATGAGGCAGGTGGGGTGAAGCCAGCATTGTCCACGAACAGCTTTTGGCCATTGTGTAACCTTCCTAGATGTTGTCAAAACACAGAAACGTCTCATAGGGGATACAAGCCTTGTCATTTGGGGCTGGCGGCATTTGAGAGCAACGTGTTTGTGGTGGGGCAATAGACCGACCAGTGACCCATTGGGCCCAAGTTATAGAAACAGCCTGAGCCCAGAGTCACTTTTCGCTGCAGGCAATATCGGGATCTTCTGGAGTATTTGGATAGGTCAGCATTGAAAAGCAAAACACTGGACCATTGCGCACTAAATGAATACTCTTCCTGTTACATCAGCCGTTGTCCTCTTCCATCGTATTGAGGGAGGCACAGCATTCCAACTTAGAGTGCTACCAGACTCGAATCCAAGTTGTCAAACTATACTCGCCCATTCCTCGGCCCAGAGGAGGTTGGCAGAAGTCATGGGACTACCATGTGGTCATGGAAAGTAGCAAATGTCACCAGCTATGAAGGCCCATTTGTAAAACAAATAAATCATGAATATAAACCGTGTTCTCACCATGAAATGAGCGCCCCCCCCATAGTGAAATGCGTAGTCAGAGATAATTGATAATTGATAGATGTAGTGTAGAGTGTACGATTTGGCGTTACCAATTGATAATGTGTTTGGGGTTCAGTTCAGTTCAGTTTGTGCGATGACACCCAAATATCAAACAATACTCCAAGTCAGTTGATTAAGTCTTCTCTTAGAATAGGAGAAGATGAGATAACAAAAACAGTAAAGCTACTGTGAAAAGAAAATAGAAATGGTAATCTTGGTATAACCTCAGATTCAAGGCTTTCTCCGTATAACCTCAGGGTAAGGCCTCTGTTTAACCCCAGAGTCCAGGCTCCTCCGTATAACCTTAGAGCAAGGCTTCTGTTAACCTACAGAGTAAAGGGTTCTCCGTATAACCTTGGATAAAGGCTTCTGTATACCCACAGAGTAAGGGGATCTCCGTATAACCTTGGATTAAGGCTTCTGTAACAACCACAGAGTAAGGTATAGTGAATGACAGTGTCAATTCAGGTAGTATATGATACAAAAAGAGGATATCTAACTACTAGGGAAGTGAGCTGTATTGATACCTTTGGGCAGAGTCATGCTGAGTCATCATGAGTCAGTATGACTCTCCAAAGTTTGAATTGTTTATTCAATTGTTCTGAATTGCACAGTCAAGAATAATTGAAATGAGTCATTCCAAGTCAAGAGTTTATTACTAAACTCTATTGTTCCTGCATGCACAGTCAAATGCACAGTTTGCACAGTCAATGCACAGTTAATGCACAGTATGCACAGTCATGCACAGTTGATGCATAGTCAGAAACAACTATGGTGAGTCATTCTAAGTTAGAAGTTAGAATGAATCACAAAAAGACTTATTGTTCTGGATTGCAGAGTCAATAACACTTTGATCACAGCATGTTCAATGCATTTCAGAAAATTGATATGATCAATGATGTGATCAAAGTGATACAAACAATAAATAAGCACTTTTTCTCAAAAAGGAAATATTTAAGTACATCAAGGCTCCAATATAAATAGATTCCATCACAACTGCTTGTCCATAGCTGCCACTGTTGGGGACAGAAGGCTTGAGTGGCATTGCAAGCCAGGTCCCAGGGTGACCGTCAGGATGGTGTTGACGGATTCGTAATGGCGCGGGCTTGAGCGGGGGTCAGACTGGAAATGGAATCGGACCAGAATCGTCTCTGGGAGGGAGGGAGGTTCTCCTAACAGCTACTGCCTACCATGTATTTGTTGCATGTATGCAAATGTATGTACCAGCTATATATAGTGGTAGTGCATATGACCAGTATCTGGTCACAGTGGTCTTTTGGCCTAGTTGAATTATGTGTTAGTGCCTCTGCACAGATTTCACAGTATTGCTGTTAGGAGAACCTCCTGTTCTGGCCCTTAGAGACGTCTACATCTCTAGTCCAACTTTGTCTCTAACCTGTCAGGGGAACTCCCCTTCGGCCTCTGTCAGAGGAACCTCCCTTTCGGCCCCTTGGAGACAATTCCAATTCTGGTTCCGATTCTGGTCTGGCCCTCCATCTCACCCACACAATCACAGATCTGTCAACGCCCTCCTGACAGTTACCCTGGGACCTTGCCTGCGACGCCGCCCAGATCTTCTGTGCCCAACAGCGGGCAGTATATAGTCAGCCTACCTAGCAGGCGGACCCTTAGAGTTTCTTCTCTTCGGATCCTCCCCTGCTAGAACCTTAATCTCAGGCCTCTGGGGTTGCCCTTACACCTCCCTCGGACTGTCCAAGCACATCTGAGGTGTATCTGACCAGCACCCCCTTGGACACTCCAACCTATCCCAACCATTGTCCACGGCCTCCTTCACCCACACAATCACCAATCTGTCAAGACCCTCTCAAGGATCACCTTGGGACAGAGCCTGTGACACTGCTCAGGCCTTCTGCACTCTATGTCAGCAGTCACAGACAACCAGTATATAGTTGGCGCCCTAGCAGGTAGACCCTTAGAGTTTCTTCTCTTAAGATCCTAATTAAGTAACTCTGGGTGCTGAAGGTGCTAGGAAATGTCAAAATTACCCTTTTGGGATGTGTCTTTGCTTAAATCTATGTGACATGCCAAAAAAAATTGTATAAAATTGGTGGTGTGATGTGTGACATGTGGTGGTGTGATGCATGACATGTGAACTGAGTATTTAAAATACAACAGTATGTTCCTTTATTTTCTTTCTGGCATCCCCTTGCCTGAAGCTTGATATTGGGCAAGTTGTTTGTATAGTCAAAAACCATAACTTTTATTTGTAACACATGTGAATATCAGTTACACTTCAACAGACAGAGGGTAGGTGGTGGGAAAGCAAAGGATACATCAGGCTTTAGATCAATCAGGCCATGCAAGTTTTTTCTATGAAACATGGACCTGGAACAGAACAGATGCTGAGTCAAGTTGAGTCGTTAGAGCCTAGTGAGTCATTAATGCCTTCTTGTATAGAGAGAAATCAAGTCAACCTTCCCTAATGGAGTCAGGTTTAAGTAGGATCAGGGTCAGGGTCAGGGCAGTCTTGACTTTCCTTATTTCTGCTGTTACCCAAAAAAGGTAATGTGGAGCTGAGTGGAGCACCACTGGCAAATGACTCAATGAGCATATGCCTGTAACCCTTGTGTAACACCTCTCTACCAAACATCAATGATAGCTACTCTTGCCACCAGCTCAGCCCTAGGATCCGTCTGGACCTGCGGGTCAAATCTGGAGTTGAACAGCCAGGTTCAGAAGTTGGTGGGGTAGAGCATGGGTCAGGGTCTCAGGGTCAGAGTCAGGGTTAGTATACCCTGACCCTGACTCTGATTATAACAAACCCTACCTGACTTGTACTCTACCCTCATCTTGTACATATAGATATGCATATGATGAATGAGGTTAGTATATACCTCTCTCAGTTCCTTTGTGCATTCTAACATGAAACCCTGCCACTTCAACCCCCCACTCATGCTTTCTAGAAAAGAGTAAAATGTGGACAATAAAGAGGACCAGGATGGAACACAAGAAGGCTCATAAATACTAATTGTAGTATATAATAATGATTGTTTGAGCTTTTTGAATTGTATCAAATATGACATGAGGGTTAACCTAGATCAAGTCAACCTTACCCAGTAGGGTCAGGGTTAGGTAGGATCAGTGTCACAGATAAGACCTGGCCTGTCCTCTCTGGCACTGGTATCAGGCCACCAAGGGCCCATAACACACAGGATGTGATGACAGGAACAGACACCACAGTAGAGGGAAATGTATATGTGGGAAGCACATAATCAGGAAAGATGTGTTGGGCCTGCGCTGAGCCCAACTTGCAGCATGAAGGAACAGGAAGGAGTGCTAGGATGTTAGGAGTAGTGCCTGGCCTGCAAGGGATGTGCAATTATCTTCTCCGCAGCCAGAGACAGGGATATAGGAAGGAGCAGGAGAGGCCAAGGGTGTCTGATCACCCCTCAGCAGAGCATATATAAGGTATAATAGTATACACTGTACTTTATCGCTTAGATCACCTATTATACTACCTCACCCTATGCAAGGAGACATCACTGAGTCAACACCGACTCATTGGGCCTTGTTGACCTGACCTGACCCTGATACTAACACCCACTTTAACAGGCCCTTTTAGTTCGATTTGAACCTGCCCGCCATACTTGTGGGCCTGACAATTCATCTATTCTGTTCCGGGCACTTGTTCCTCAAGAGGAGTCTTGCATAGCCCAACCTGAACCCTGACAGTCAGGGTCAAAGTCAGGGTCAGGGTTAGGGTCAGGGTCTGAGTCAAGTTAAACAGACCCAGACCTGTACCTGTGCTCTATCATACAAGTGGTAAGCAGTGAACAGGAAGGGGAAATTCACAACAATATAGTGTTAATACTATTTGAGCCAGGCTAGCCCTAAACTAACAAAGCTAATATTTTGGGAGTATTTCACCTTTTGTGAGTCAACTATTATAAATTTTGAATAGGTTTGAACTGAACACTTACTCAATCAATGAAGCTCTACTACTATGTGCAATATGGAGTCATTTGGTTGACTTTGGATTTTGAAGTCAATTCAATAAACCTTGACTTGTAGTGAAAGTCTGTGGTTTTGTAATCAACCATATCAGGGTTGAAATCAAGTTTGTAGAATTTGGAAATACCTTTCTGACCATATCCAACTTTTGATGAACAGCCTAGAAACCATCAAGTAATTGGGTTAACAATCTAATAGTCAAAATGTATTTTGTAATAAAGTCTGTGGTTTTGTATACAATGAACTTTATGTTGAATACCAGTTTATAGGCCAATTGAACACCTTCCTGCTCATATATAACATGTTAGGAACGGATAAGAACTTATTAAGATATGACCCTACCACTGTTTTGAAAACTCAGGGTTGGGTCAGTAATTTGCATTTTCTGACTCAACCATTGACCTTGAAGCATAGGTCTAAACTGAATAGTAACATGTATTAAGGGTCCCTACAATCTGGTAACATTTATTAGAAAGTTTGTGTAAAGTCATTACAAAGTTGTTATCCCATTCATGCTAATTATGTATTTAAATATGTAGCTGGAGACTGAACTTGTAGGGTCTACCCGGAGATCAGACCCTTGGGGTTGACTTGAGGGTTAACTTGAGGGTTGACCCTCAAGTCACTGATATACATACAATATCTCTTACAATTTCTCCAATGTATATACTGACAGTTTTAATCACAATTTCTGGCATGAATAAATTTGAGATTTCAACAATGATTTCATTGTACTGTAAATCTACAGTTTCAGCAGTGGAGAAATGTAAATAGAAACAAAGAGAATCTATGTGCATTTCTCCACTGCTGATTTCCTTTGTATCATCTGTGCTGAAACTGTCAGTGAAATCCTTTGTTTCACTGTCAGTTTCGCCACATTTGATGTGCGTGATATTATGACCAAATATATGTGCACAGATATCAACCATTTCAGGCATAGTTTCAGTCCCATAGATAGTTTTCATCTCAGACTGCCTAAAACTAGTATATATTTGACTAAAATCATTCTCAGTTTCAAAAATGTATACTTTGGGCAAATCTCCATAGGTTGATTTGGTTCTAGATTCTACCAGAATCTAGCACAGTTTCTACTTCAAGGGATATTTTACCAAATCCGGTGTGAAGTTGTCAAGTTGGATGAAACCCTGACTTCTCGCGACAACAATCGGCTCATTTCGTGGTAAGAACTCAGTTCATATTTTTGTGGATTATTTTTTTCACAAACAGGCCTTCATAGCCGGCATTGAGCGTCACGTGTACATCTTTCAACAGTGTCAGGTACCCCTCATGGCTATGGCTGAGCTGTGCAAGTTCGACAAAAAGACCCCGCACTGCGCCCGACTGCATCCGAAGTCTACCAGACTCTCCAGTATAAAACAGTTTCGATGGAATGTATCTCTCCAGCGCCCCAAACTAATGTGCCAGTTTCAAGGATTGGGTACAGTAGAGCTTGAGCTGGCTTTATGAAATTGGATTAATTGAATTTAGTATGATTTGCAGGGAGCATTATATATTGATCAATTACATGTGCAATAAAGTGGCGTTTATTTGGTCCACAAAGGCGGCAAACCCATCCTGAAGCGCTCCTGATTGAGCAGCTGATCGATTCAACGATGCCGATAGACTCTGTGATAGACAATACTAGTTAGAAAGGTCCCATTGGAAGAGCTCGACTGGCACTCACGGAGATACTTGCTACGAGGGTTTGTAAAGCCGAGCTGAGCAACGTCAGGTCGACACCCGGGTGCCCAGTTTGAACCACGGTATTGTCAATCTGCGAGGAGAGCGTCTGCAGCTCAGCATTGAGTGCGCTTAGCACGCTCTGGACACGGATGGCGTCGGAGTTGCTCATACTTTTGCTGGCTTTTAGAGCGGCAGCAGCGCTCTGGAGCTGCGTGGAGAGTGTGTTGAACAGTGGTACAAGCCGGTCAATGAATGCGACCTAGAAAGTATGTCGGTTGTGGTTTCACTAATAGGATGATATCAGACGCGGACCTCAGTAGTGATATCTTTCTGAGAATCGTTTGTTTGTGCGAACAAGTCTCTTAGCCCAGAAAGTTGCCTCCCTATATGAGAGAAGGAAACTCTTGATTGGGAGAGCGGACCGATAACAGTGTTAATGTCAAAGCCCGGGCTCGCACTACTAGGAGGGACGAGGCTTGTTGGAGACGATAAAGGTGCTGGTGTGCTGGTGGCGACGAGGGAACTGGGTACATCTGAGAGTGCACCAGAGAGTAGCCCGATGCCACTCCCGAGCCGGCTCACTGGAGGTGAGGAGCACCGGAATATTGTGGTAGTCGTGGTGACAGTCGCAGTTACAGTAACCGTCGCTGGTGTGCGGGGTGACGCAAGAGCCTGGCAAGTAACGGTACTGAGTACGATTAGAGGGGCAAAGAAGGCCAGCATCGTTGGAGTTGCGGATGAGTCGTAAGAGGTCGTCACGGGATAGCAAGAGTAGGCCAGGTCAGAGTGGGTAGAAGTTTAAGGGAAAAGCGTCTCGGACTGGGAAGGATCTGTGGTTTTGAAAGATGTATGTCGAGTTTGAGACATTGTAGACCCCACTTTCCGCGCGGGCCGAGAGGAATAGCGATGCAGAGGAGGTTTCTCATCGTGATTGGTTGGAATTTCCGGGTTGGTCACGGTAAATAAAGCCAGAAAGAGAACGGTTTTCTTGAATATGTATACTCTTGGTTTTGCGCGGATAAGTTTTCCGAGCTTGATTAGGAAATGGGGCAAATCTGGAGGCAAATTGCTTCGTACAAGAGTCCTCCGCGTCCGCAGATATATATGGGCGCGCCGCGGGAGGTTGAGAGTAACCTAGAGTAACCCATAGAACAGTGTCACGCGTTACTCCAAACTTTTCTCTGCTTTCTTGTCCACGGAAACCCCTCCGACCTGCACATGCAAATCGTCTCGACGCAACATTTACGAGCATCCTGGCCTCTGTGAGTTCATTTAGCGTAAGCACGTTTTACTTTCCCTTGTTCGGCTGTCGTGTTCGTTCTCAGCAAACTGTTCAGGCAAGTAGCTTCCCAGCCAACGCTGCGACGTCATGTTGACAACAACTCACGCCATGCTTCGTGGCATGGAGTTCGCGTGGAAAGGTCGGATTCGAAGACGAGATGAGCATGGCTTAGGACAGATCTGTTTCCTCAGGCTCTACTATCTGTTCCCGCTACTTGAGTGCGTCACCCTTCAACGGATGCTGAGCATTATTCAAAATTCCGTACTTGCCTTAGAATCGGTGTCAAGCTGCTCCCACCTCCATCAAGTCCAAGGATACGATACCGCGGCTGATGCTTCCGGGTGTGGGTGTGGGTGGTCATGGGTGCCTTGGCCCTTATTTAGCCTGCTGGACGGAAGAGCCTAGTAACCCGAAATCTCGCCATTCCTTTTCCACGAGCACAGGCTAACCTTAGCCGTCTAACGCCGTCTTGTTCTTCGCTTAGCCGTTTGTTTCCGCAAGCAATAGAAGCTAGCCGATGGCAGGAAAACACCACCGATACCGAATCAAGACAAACAAGACGGAGCTTAAGTTAGCAGCAGACGATGACGAGGATTGCCCGACTCTCCCTCCCCTACCAAATATGAGCAACCACCCAATCCACTCACTCCCTGTCGAGCTCATTGCTCACATCTTCGTGCACAGTCTTGACACACATCCAAACCCTAATCTCTCCTCTCGACATTCTCCGCTTCTTTTTACCCGTATCTGTGCCCGTTGGCGCGCTATTGCGCTGCAAACTCCCGCACTATGGAGCGCCGTTTCCCTCGAACTCTACAGTCCTGTTAAGGACAGCTCCCTACACGCAATGCTGGCCTTCTGGCTCTCGCATAGTAAAGAACACCCGCTTGATCTATACTTGCACTACCGACATCGAATGTTGGATGACACCATCTCTTTGTTGGCGGGGAGCGCAGACCAGTGGACGAACGTTGATTTATTTGTGCATTCAACGACCATGGCTTCCCTCGACACCATGACCCAATATGGCAGGAGACAAGAGAGCGGCTTCTGCCATCTCCGCCGCCTATCACTCGGGATCGTGCCTGTTCCAGGATCTGGACAATCCTCCCATCTTCCCATCACCTGCTTCAGCCAAGCCCCGTTGTTGACCGAGGTCAAACTCTACAAGATTCCGCCATGCCCTGACTCTATCGAACTCCCGTGGACGCAACTGACGTCGTTGGAGGTGAAATGCTCGGATATCCACTCTTCGTTGAACGTGTTGCGAGCAACACCGTTGTTGACCAACTTGCATGTGCAAATTGATTGCCCCCCTGCCGGTGGGCTGTGGACGGAGCTCGTGGAAGACAATGCAACGGGCGAATATGCGCATTCGGCCCTCAAGTCCCTCAGTATCAATGTCCACCCAGCCGCCCTTTCCACAGCACCGATTCGTGCGCTTCTTCGACTTCTACCATGTGATCTTCCTGCTCTCGAATCGCTGGTTTTGCCCACGTTAACGCCTGATGATGTCTCGGCCTTCACTGCTTTTGTCGACCGCGCAAATCTTGAGAGCCTGACGATTGCGCTGGCGCCATTGCCTGCCGAAGGGTTGTGCCAAGTGTTCAGTGGCAAAGGGATGAAGCGCTTGAGATTTCTCGAGTTGCGGCATGCGGGCGAGAACACTTTATGTGCGTTGTTCGACAAGCTCGCGGGTGACCTGCAGATGGGAGAACAAGAAGTCGGAGAAGGCTATGATCAGGCGCCCGCCATGGTTTTCCTCCCTTCGCTCCAGTCTCTCCATGTCGACTCGTTCCGCTCGGCCGTGCCGTATCCCGCCCTTCTGTCTGCGTTGCGTGCCCCCGGCCGTGCAAGCCCGTTCAGCTTTAGCATGACAGTTACCGCTCCTCGTCGCGGAAGTGTGTCGGAGAATACCGATGCGGTTGAAGAAGTTCGACAGCTCAAAGCCAAGGGTCTGAAGATTGCTGTTGAGCATCTTTATGAGGGAAGTGCAATCTAATGTGCCTTATCTTCGATGTACATACCCCGTCTTCGAGTTGACTCTTTCTTTGCCCTATGACTTTTTCCCATCATTCCGCTCGTATCTCACTCAAACTTGCCTATATATTCAACATCACGAGGTAGACACGTCAAGAGGACAACCTCGACTTCGAATTTGCATACGCATGTCCGCCTTTCCCGCCATCAATATGAGAAACGCCGCCTCTTCTCTGATGCGTACCCGGCGTTCTGGCCTGCACCCCCATCATGTCACGGCATGTCTCGGCTGCCCGGCCGGCGAGTGCTTTGACCAAGCTTTGACTGGGTTCCCTCCACGCTGTCATTCAGCCTCCGGAGTGTGTGTGAGAGTGGCTCGGCGTCACCGTGAGGCCGGGAGGTGGGAGGCGAGAGGTGGGAGGCGGGAGGTGGGAGGCGGGAGGCGGGAGGCGGGAGGCGGGAGGCGGGAGGCGGGAGGCGGGAGGCGGGATGGGTGGCGCAAGAAACAGAGAGAAAAATCCATAAATAAATTCAAGTTTTTTTAAAATAAAAACATAAATAAATCCAGATAAAAAAACAAGGGCTACACTACTGAGTGGCTCGAGCGCCGTCCGGTAGACAATGGCCGCGACTGGCTGGTGAGGCCGATGCTCCAGCATCGCCGAGTCGCAGGCGGCGTTATGCTCGGCGAGCCCACGGACACGGAGAATGGCGCCGGTCGGTGGATGCACCGTAATCTCGAGATGGGCAGGGCAGTCCGTCAGCGGGAACGCCGCCGTTCGATTCTTGCTGTTTCGTTTTGTGTGGTCATAGCCACAAGTGCTGAGAAGGAGAATAAGCAAGAGAGCTGTGCAGAGCATGTAAAGACAACACACCAGACCATAAGAATGTACTTGATGCTCCATATGGCGGGAGGGCTACTGCGGTCCTTGTGGTTTGACCAGGCAATGGACCAATGCCCTGTCGGACAAGGACCGTCAGGATCATGGTGGACATTGTAGCGGGCGAGATGTGAGATGGCATCGACCTGGGCTGACGGGTTGGCGGTGTGGTCATAGACTAAGTCGAATACTAGGTGGCTCTTGGCCACTATCGCCGCCGCTCCAGCATCAGAGACAAACATTTTATTTTTGGGTAGTTTGCGATTGATGTCGGCGGCAGTGAGTCGGGGAATGCCATTTGGCGGCAGGGTGCGGTCCTTCGGTTTACCAGGCATCAGGAATGATCATGAGACGGGGTAGAGATGGTGGTTTGTGGTGGTTTGTACAGAGTGGCAAAGTTTGTTGGGAAGTCATATTGGGCGGACAATGGAGGTCTGGCGAAGAGGGCGTCATGGGAAGCGGAGAGCAAAGCGACAATCCCAAAATGACATTTGACAGCTCTTGCCGAGCGTGCCGTTGTCCGATCAGCCGATGATGGGGGTGCGGGCCCAAAAACCTGCGTACCCCTGATGCGACAGATCTGAGACGCGTGGCTTCTTCCATGCCGCCCGACTTTCCCGCGGGCGTCGGGGATGATGCGCCGCCGTGACTCAAGCTGACTCGAGCTGTCGCGCCATCACCGACTCAGCGTCGGCGTCTGTCTCAATTCCATGGGATAAAAACGAGGTCCGCTCGTCAGTCAACCCATCTCACTCGGACTCACACTAACAAAGCAACTGCGATATAATGTTTCCGCCGTTCACGAATGCCTCAGAGTTCTTCCCGGGCCTCATTATCTGGTGTCTCGACCCATACGAGACCATAAATGGGCCCACGTTCCCTGTAGACGTCACCAAGCGCGACCAGCGCCCGTGTCTTGTCCTCGCGGTTGACGTTCAAGCGGAGTCCCTCCAGATTGCGCGCCTCTGCGAAACGACGGTGGGTCTCGTGACCGTCATCATTTGCATAGATTGATGCGAATAACTTTGAAATTGTAGCCAACGAACACTCGCGAGTGGGTGCGCATCAACACTGCGCCAATTATCACGTGGAAAAACGCGGATGCCTGGATCTGGGTCGGTGCACCTGCGACAATACGTATGACGTTCTATCGGACGAAAATCATGCATGGTGCTTTACTCCCACCCCCGTTGGTCGTTTTTCTGATGTCTCGCAGCGCATAGAGACAGGACCTACATCACGCACCCTGTGAGCTCCCAGAATATCGCGGCATACTGGGTCCATCGCCGCCGCTTTCTCTCCGGTATTCTTCGGTCTATATGTGGAGTTGTCGCGGCTTTTAAACCGGTTTTGTTCGTCCTGTTGCAGAACACCCGCGACCAAGTGCCCCAATCAACACCACACCCTCGACTCGGAATGCCATTGGAAGAGTAGGCACAGACCGCGAATATCCCCAACCGCCAGCCTCGCCCGCGTGGAGCACCACCACACAGCTGTCGTCGTCGTCCTCCTCTTCAAGTCGCGCCACGAGCCCGAATCCACCGCAAAGCTGGCTCGATCGGCGCCAGTCTTCCTTCCAGCTCCCATATCTCACTCCTGACGCCCATTTGAACGGATACTCAGGCTCTTCCTCACAGGCAATGCTGAACCCGAGCTCTGCTGCATCCGTGCCGCGAGGATTTACTGAAACGCATCCTGCACGGCCAGGGTGGTTCAGAAACCCCGAGAATGGGTGGTTTTGGCATGCTGCGATGGGTATGATGGAGCCGGATTCGCCTTTTTTGGAGAGGGATTGATGCAGGGCAGAGGGGCAAGACTTGTTTTGATACGAACTTGGACATACACAAAACGGTATCATTCATACCCGTGCTGACTTCGCACATAGACCTTATACCTTGAGTCAATTGACTTGTTCTTTGTACTCATACATACTTTAATTACTTCAGTGGACCTTGCAGAGTTGCGGAAAGCTTACTTAGCTGATTGATGTTACCCCGTGAGAATCGTTTTGACCATGACCAGTATCCCCAGCGAGCTTGTGGATCTTATTCTCTGCGATCTCGACAACTCAAGCTTGCTTTCCGCGAGCCTGACATGCTCTGACTGGCTTCCTATCGCCCGCAGCCATCTCCGGCTCGTATTTCGTAGAGGCAGCGAATTCCAGTTTCGAAATATCGCAGCGACGTCCTCACTAGCGCCCCACCTACGCACTCTCCATCTAGCATACGCCCGCTATACCCACGAGCTACTGCTATCCCAATTTGTCTCGCTGCGCTCAATGGTCATTGACCATTGTGTGCTCCCTTCCGACATCCCTTGCTTCCCCCAACTGCACAAACTAGAACTCCACCGTGTTCGATTCATCTCTGAAGAGAATGTGCTTCGCTCTTTTCAGAATTTACCTCTTCTACGCACTCTCGCGTGGAATGAAGTGCAGTGGTCCAGTGCGTCAGATAATACCGTCCTGCAACCAGTCCCGTTGATGACGATGTCTTTGCGATTGGACTTCTTATACCTCAATGTCTACATGACGGGCTTCTGGGATACTATTTCCCACACAGTATACCCTCGCCATCTACATCTGAGCGCGTACAAGCACCAGACGAATATGGAGCTTTCTTCTCGATATCTCCATACTATCGGGCGACAACTTGAGTCTCTGTGCATCCAACCGGAGAACCACGCGGCTACGCGTACGTCGATGCTTTCTCTGCCCGCGATGGATGGATATTCACAATACTTTCTCAAGCCGTCATGAACGACGGGGCCCTCAGCCTAGTGGGGCTCACTGCGTTGCACACTCTCGAACTTCGCTCCGCTCTCCATTACCATACCTCCAACGGAAGCTATGTCGTCGGCTTCGAGCCGTTTGTCGAGAAGCTTCTGCTCCAATTAACCTCTCCGCTCGACACGCTCATTCTGGCGGTGCGGCCGGTGACGCCAGATGCGACGTCGCCCCAGGCTCAATTGGAACAGGTCTCGCACCTATTCCAAGTATTGAAGTCGCACAGGATTCTATCGTCTTTGAGAAAACTGAGGTTCCTTGTCGAGGGGAAGGGCAACCTGTATAAAGCGGACGCGAACGCGAACGATTTGCCGCGGCTCCGGAGTTTCATCGAGCCCATTTTGCGGGCAGCCGTGCCGGCTGCGTTTCACGGGATCCTGGCCTTCGAAATGGGAGAGTTGCATACGTGGTCTAAGTGCTAAGCAATAACCACATAAGTAGAGTGGTATCCGAAGTACTTAGCGCAAAAATTGAATTGCACGTGGCAATCAAAACGATGTTGTCTGATACGGTTGTGTTGTGTTTTGAAACCGGCGTCACGGTGACCCTCCCAACAGCATTCCTCATCGGACCTTTTCCAGCACACTTGAAGCTCCCCCACCACTTACCACAGTAACCGAATGCCTGGCAATCATTCGGACCTATATGCACGACGCATTCCTGTAGAACGCCAAAAGGCTTCCACTTAAAGCTACGATCCCGAGTACCGAGACACTAGCGGACTCATAACCTGTTGGAGGGTATAGGTGAGCAGGTACGTGGCTACTCCAACTGATGGCGCAACTTGCAACACGGACGGCAGTGAGTGGAAGCCAACCTCCGCACATGACGTGCACCTACGCAATGCGTGTGGACTTGGCATATTGTGACATAGAGCCTGAGGCTGAAGCCTGACATAGAGGCTGAAGCCTGAAAACCATCCATATTTGCCCTTGAATTCAAGTTTGCGGAACATCAGAATTGTGCCTGGCCATCGAATGAGCCTAGCCATCAAGTGGGCCGAACAGAAGGTCAAAGAAAGCTCGTTGCTTCAAGAGGAAATAAATACTTATCGACGTACACTGTTCAAATCCAAATCTAACAGGCGACTTGTCAGCAACTCTGCCTCGTTCCTTCTTCGGTGGTTTATAGCGACCTTGCTCGTAATATCGGGAAAGAAGTCATGTAAACATGCCCTATGCCACATCCATTCAAACTTAGAAATGAAGAGACGTCGGCCATGGATTGGACAGGGAACCGCAAACATGCCATCCGACCCCGGCCTTCCCCCGCCTCGAATTTTACGTCCTTCCCGCGCAGAATCGTCGTCGCAGCCTTCGATCGTGGCCTGGATGCTTCTTTTCTGGACAGCTGTCAGTAGTCATGGACTCGCTCACTTGTAGATGTGGTTGCTGGTGAGTTGTCTGGCGTTTGCAAGGCGTTTGTGTGTCCCAAGAACTTGTATAATAAGTATTCTAGGTCAAAGGAAATGCCAACTGGCAAGTTGTAACGTCAAGAGGTGGTTTGCCAGTGGAATATGTATTGAGACTCGAATTGAGATGTGAGTTACTATCTTGGGCCTAAGCCTCAATGCGGATCAACATTCCCTGGGTTGTAGGGGCGCACCTCGCTAGAAGCACCCGCCTGGTATTTCAACAGGCAGGCAGAAACTGAACGCGAGCCACTGGCAACATTACTATTAAAGCTATCTGCCTCTTCGATACACATATGCTGCTTCAACGACTACATAGGCTTGTTTGCCTCCATCTTGGCTTCGCCAGCCGCGTCTTGAACATCGCCTACAAACATTGTCAGTGGTAATGCCGACCAGTTGGACAACACTCACCACTGGCTTGTTGCGTCTTGTCGCCCTTGACGGCTCCGAGGACCGAGTCTACGGTGCCCTGAACGCGCTCCATCATCCCCTCAACGTAGCCTTTGGTCTGCGCTGCCTTAACCTCTGCCTCGCCCTGTCCGAACGATGAATGGAAAACTGGCAAAGTGTGAGTAATGACAAGCGCACCTGCGCGTGCTCCTGCTTTCCGTCTTTCTTCAGGCTGTCGCTGCCAGTCAGATTGCCAATCTACGACGAGGTCAATATACGCGAGTCGAGGCGCGACGCGATCCAAACCGACGTTCTCAACAACAGTTCCTTTGACGCTGTGCATATTGCCATTCGCTTGGCTGGGCGAGGTGGTCATCGTGTTGTTCAGGTGAGAAAGGTGTTGGTACGAGGAAAAGACGAACAGTGCTGGTCACAACGCGGGTCTCAGTATTTATAGCAGCCAAAAAATATTCGGTATCATGACGCGTGTCATTACTATAAATGGGTTATCTGACCAGTCCTACTTCATCCTGCGAGGTTTCCATCCGATCGAACGCCTCCCCTGAAGTAAGTCGACCACTCATGTGCGCTATGGAACAACAGTCAGTCGGGGCTCGCCCTCGATTGATGCAGAAAACGTGCCCAAAACCGGTTGGCGCATGCACAAGGCGCTGCAGCTGCTCTGTCGGGATGCCAAAATCACTGATCCTGTTATTGCCCAGAAGTGGATCCAAGAATCCTTGAGCGTCGGTTGCCATCATACTGTGATTCGCTAAACCATTCAAAATGTCTCGGAGAATTCCAGCGCTCCTCCATCTATATAGGCGTCAGCGCATCGACAAAAATGTCCTGACGAAAGAAACCCACCGCAATTCGCAGACGGTTATCACCTCTAGACATATGTCGACCTGTTTTCTGACCCCTTCATTGGCGGTTACATGTTTCTGCCAACTGCTTAATAAAAGAATGATTGCAGCGGTTGCAACAGGGTAGACTAAGAGTGCTGGCGGCGGGCTCGTGCGGTCGTTCTTGGGATACCGTTGTATCCAGGCTTCGGCAATTCGGACAGATGAACGCGCAGCAGCAGTACATATAGCCAACGACGGAAGACGCTGCTGTGTGAAAGAATGGTCAAACTACATTGGAGAGTTGTGATAACACCAACCAAGTCGCCGCCGACGTCTTGTCGGGTGATGAATGAACGGTGTATGGTGATTTGGACCTGGTAATAAGAGGAATAAAGAACAGCGGATTGCTGAAAAAATATAGAATCTTCAGGAGGTTGTGACAAATCCCATCGCACTGTAGATTCAGGTTGGTGGGACCCTAGGGTTCGCAAGAAACCTACAATGTTCCGGAATGGCATCGACCCATTCATTGAGCGCTGAATCCAATTCAACGACCAAATCCTCCTTCCATTGTTCGCTGCCTGCCTCATAGAGCGCATTTTTCTTGTCGAGAGAGTACTACAGATAGTCATATCACTGTCCATTCATCATGAAAAGAACGCAACGAGAAAGCGCAGAACCCATGCGAGAATATGGGTTAATTTCATCAAGGCATTGAAGAAAACGACTCGTGAAGGAACCTCGGAGGGCTGCTTGCTTTTCCAATACAGATCGTCGACCTCACTTGGGAGTTGCAAATCAAAGCTGTAATTAGATCAGACAAGGAAGAAGGAATCATAGAACCAACTCGTCGTATAGTAATCCCGCAGGCCGTCCAAGGGCGCAGCTGATGGTACGGTCATAGTACACAAGTGTCCAGAAAGCCCGTCGCCAGAGTTCTGCCTCCACGGTATGCGGACCGGAGGTTTGACGCCGATGTGCTCCAACTCCTTGGGCGATGCGTATGCCGATCCCGATGAGGGCCCAAGTACTCTCCGTTTCCCATCCTTCGAGAAATTGGATGGCAAGCTATAGCATATACTCAGCGCATTTACCACGGAATCCAAACGAAACCTACGCAATAACGTTGCAAGTCAAATAGCCCTGGCGTTTCGTAGAGGCTATCTAGACCCAAAGGAACCTGAACGAAGTATTTCCAGCCACTGGAGAGTTGTTTCTGGCGCTCGTCATCGCGACCATCGATGCGCGCGTCCAGCAAAACCTCCGGATCATTTGAATAACGCGCTCCGATGGCGCAGACTAGAAGCACGGTCTCCGCAAACTTGGAATCGACTTCATGGATCTTGGCAGCGATGAGCTTTTCGAAAATCGGTCGATGTAGAAGGGGAATGTAGACGTTCATGTGGGTAAAATATAAGGCGACGAGGGAGGAAAGGAGGGTGGAAGGAGGAAAATTATACGAGGACACGCCGTTTGTTGCTGCTGTCGACGGAATGACACTCCATGGTTTGGTGTGCCAATAGCCACTTTTTCGCCAAGCAAAAGAGGGCTGAGGAGTTAAATCGTTTGGAACTAAGACCACCGAAGATTCATGCAGCGTGTTGTCGTTGCGCATGTCCAGGGTGGTGCTGATAACCTTTTGTCCGCTCGATTCGCCAAGGAATTGACTCCGACACACATTCCAGGTTGATCCCGGAGGGTAATTTGCTTCGCCCATCCACTCCATTAGTTGGTCAGACATAGTGATCTCCGCGGGTTCAGCCGATTGATTGCTACGTTCAGCATCGCGAGCAAAACGGATGCTCATAGACGCGAATTCAAGCCCGATTCGGGGAGGAATGGGTGTTGGCTTTTGCTTGCCAGTGTGGCTGCCTAGGCTTGAGTCAGTCCCAAAGAGCCTCGAATTTGACATGTATATCACTTGTTGTTTGATACTGAATGGCAACGAGATAAGCATACAGGACTGATTTTTTGCTCTGCGAACCTTGTCCAATAGCGTTTGCATTGCGGTTAGTCTTTCCTCTAGCGCTTCTGTATAGCTGCAGATCCTTGGTAAGAGTGAGATGGGCAGATGTTTACGATGATACCTCTTTCCTTTCTGACAAGAGATGAGTGTCCGTTCTAGAGTCAAAGGGGACCTTTACCATTTTCGCAGAGGCGCCAGAATAAGTGCAATCGAGGTGGTTGGCTGCACAATACGTGCATTTCTTATAGGGGCTTCGAGTCCCGTCGCCTGAGCCAAATCTTGAGCAATAGAGAGACATATGAATCTACAACGGAACGCACAAGGGCCTACGAACATCCGTTAAACGCATGCCGGATTGCTTGACCACGGGCGGAGGAATCCCGTACCGCGTTTCTGTCGACAGGGATCACAGGCACGTTGGACCCTTCTCCGTTTAACATGGACATCCGAAGCTTCATCCTCCAATTCTGGCGACGTCATGGTTGTTTCGAGGAGGACAACGTCACACTTCCTTGGCTATCAGTCACATGGACTCATGTCGGCGTTGCCGTCTCTAACAGGCTAACCTATAAACTTTGTGTCGTGTCCATCCATGTGCACAACCCATACTTTTCGTCAACTTTAGATCATAACTCATCTGCTGGTCGCCCCTAGGCTGAGTCTGCTAGTGAACATTCAGATAAAAAGTGAGTCCATTGGAAGCGCACAATACGTGCTTCGTACTCGGGGATTTTGGTACAAGATACATCTGCATGCTAGATCTACTATCCAAGTCCAGCAGTGATAATCCATGTTGTGTCATTGTTAAACACCGCTGGGGCATCGAACTCGGCAGGGCCCCCGTTGCTTGCGGCGTACATAATGCCATTATAGTGGCGCCACCAGTGGGCTGGATAGCTCCATGAACGAATCGAATTGCCTTGACCGTTAATGCCGGCTGCGGGGCACCACGTCGCATCTTCAGCAAACAACTTCGAGCCGTCGTTAGCATTGACATAGAGTTGGTAGCCGGAGTGCCTGATGTAGCTCCCAGGTGTGTCTCGTGATTGGAAGGAGATACAACCGTTGGATGCCGCCACCTAGGTGACCTTCTCATTAGCTTACGTACAGACCATTTAGGTACATTATTCTGTATGTGAATGAATCACCTAAGAGGTCCTCAGAGGCGAGGGAGGCGCAACCTCCAGCTGCATTTTATATCTATTTGCCCTTCATCCCATAACGATTCAAGACACATGAAACAGTCATTCTTAGTGTGTCTAATACAGCAAGTCGTCATAAATGTACAGAATGTTCGTGAGGTTCGTGCGATAGGCTACAGCGGCAGTGGAGGGCAACGAAGGTGGGCACAGATGACACAAAAAAAGCAAAAAAAGCAAAAAAAACAGCAAGAACTCCTGTGCAACACTTCTCACCATCCTTCTCCAGCGCGTCTCCTCAGCACATCCTCATTTGGAGCTTTCGAGCCGAACAAAAAAGTCTAGCTGCTGGTCGAAGTCCAATAATGCCAGGAAACTCTGCTGGCCAGTTTCGTTGAGCAGGTTGAAGAGTGCGGGATGCTGTTGCGGGTGCATCATCCCCAAGAAGTACTGTTGCCGTTCAGTCGATAGCTGTGTGAACCGCGCAGCAAGCTGGGTGAGCGAGTCCATGGGGAGCATCCGGGTACCAAAAGCAGTAGAAGTTGTCGATTGAGGAGGCACTGGGTCAACGACACCACCTGCAGAAGCACTTGCAGTCGTGCTTGCTTTCTTTGGGGGGCCTACTTTCGCCGACGTTGCCTGTGTCGGGGGGCCTACTTTCGCCCGACGTTGCCTTTGTCGGGGGGCCTACTTTTGACGACACTGGGTCTACCTTCGGCGCATGTGGCGGGGGGCCAGCGTTTAATGCAGTCGAAGTTCCCGCAAGCGTTCCCGCTCTGCTCGACCCCGCAATCGTTCCCGGCCCTCTGCTCGACCCCCGCAATTGTTCCCGGCCCTCTGCTCGACCCCCGCAATTGTTCCCGGCCCTTTGCTCGACCCCGAAATTGTTCCCGGCCCTTTGCTCGACCCCCGCAATCGTTCCCGGTCCTTTGCTCGACCCCCGCAATCGTTCCCGGTCCTCTATTTGACCCCGCGACTGGGGCTGGAGCGGCAACCGTAGGCTGTGGATTGGGCCGTTGGGAGGCAGCCGTAGGTCGACTTGGAGCCGATGGGATTTCCACTGCGTCCAAGAACAAGCGAGGCCGTTTGGCCGAGTCGGGTGTTTCTGGGTCAGGATCTCGCGTGCGCTTCTTGGCTGGCGCGGCATCCGTATTCGGCGACTTAGCCATGAAGAGTGGCTTGGGCTTGGGTCTGGACCTCATTGGCGGTGAGGGAGTTCCCTGATCGTCCCCAGAGTCGCTGTCCGACTCCTTATTCTTCTTGGCAACGACTGGTTTGGCGGCGACCGGTTTAGAAGCTGCCGGCCTGGTGGCTACCGGCTTGAGTCGTCTCGGAGCAGCTGGCGCCACAGCTGGCGCCGCAGCTGGCGCCGCAGTGGTAGAGCGAGTCCGACGCTGCGGAGCTCCCCCAACTTGGGCGGCCGAGCGAACGGTCTCCTCCTCTTCCTCCTCGCTGTCTTCGTCTTCGCTATTGTCTGCCGAGGACTCGGCGTCCTCCTCCGGCGTTGACATCCCCGCCGCTTGCGAGCCTTGTTAGGTTGGGCCGGAGCCCGACGCTTTGTCGCCTTTCCCTTCCCCTTCTTACCACCATCCTTCTTCTTCTCCTCCAAATTGACCTTCTCAGCACCCGGCACGGGGTTGGCCGAAGACGGAGTTTCGAGCACGGGGTTGGCGATGAGGTCGTAAGGCATTCGCCAAACCTCTCCCTTCCCATTGACATGCTCCAGAGGGATGTTGCGCGATGTTAGGTAGTGGACCTTGAGCTGCTCCTCGGTGGCGTTCGGAGGCGGGGGGTGGGAGAAGTCGTGTCGAACTATTACCACGGAGTCTAAAAGGATTATTAGAATGAGAACTTAATATAAAAGAAATAACTGACCAGGTTTCAATGGTCCTGGCATTTTCTCGACGTGGAATCCGGTGAAGGGGGAGGCCGGGCCTGCGCTCATCCATGCCGGCATTGAAAGCTTCGCAGTCGATTTTTCGCAATGAACCGATTGCCTTACTCGAGTCACATTCGACCGGCAACTGAGCGCCAGTGGGATAGTTGACGAGGCGGTACCCAGCTGGGAAGAGGTTCCGAGGAAGCGTGGTCCAAGAGAAGTGGTTGTTGCCAAGGCGCGTGAATATGTCGATTCCGACGTCTTCAATGCTGCACTTGGAAAACCTTTGCTTGACTTCCCGGATTGCTATTTCGGTCTCCGTCACCTTCTTTCTCTTGCCCTTGCCCTTAACCACCTTGGAATCCTCTGGCGGCGGCACCTGTAGGGTGGTCGTAGGCACTTCTGGGGCGGCCGGAGGCGGTTGCGGGCCGGCGGTGGCCGGCGGCGGTTGCGGGACAGCGGTGGCCGGCGGCGGTTGTAGGCCGGTGGTGGCCGGAGGCGGTTGTCGGGCGAAGGCATCTTTTGCTTTGCGAGCACCAGATTGACCTTGGCCCGACGATGCCTGTGCTCCCAACGCAGCACGGAATGCCTCTGAAATAGGTTGTACTGCACTTTTGCTAATGAAAGGTCATTTAACACAAAGATTCCGAATAGAATAGAAGTTACGCACTATGCAATGGCCTGCATCAAGCCCACGAAGTCATCTCTATCGCAGTCAAGGACATCTGTGAACTAAATTTGTATGTCAGCAAGTGATTTAAAGAAGCGGGACAGATACTAACCGAGCCAATTCCGTTGGTGGTACAAAGAAAAGACAAGTCCTTGTCTTCATGGCCGGGGCCCTAGGACAACGACCAATGCTTCATAGTTTTGCGCGTTCAAGATTGTCCACCTAGTAAGCATAAGTGATGAGAGCAAAAGCAATGGTAAGTACTAACCCTCCGCTGCCAATCGATCAAGATACGATTAAATGCCGCCCTTCGTCCCTGATGAGTTTCCTGCCCAAGCGAGTTCAGGGCGTCATGCTTCTGCAGAATTTTCAACGCCATCTCGTCCCCATGGTAGGCGAGGAAGGCTCGGTAGGCGCTTCACTACATCACGACTGATGATTCGATCGTTGTCGGAGTCAACAGGCAACGAATCAAGTGAGAAGTCGGGTTGGATGCGCTTCATCTCGTCCATGAGGTGTTCGCCATCAGCGAAGAAAGATTGGTAGAGATTCCATTTGTTTGTTGAGCGCGAGGGAGTATCGGTCATTCTGCCAAAGACCAACTCTTGCATACGGTCTGCGCTGAGGCCAGCTTTTTCAGCAGCGTTCTCCAGCACATCGATGACGTCCTGTACAGCGCCGTCAATGATGCTGTGTTGCTCCTTGGTGAAAGGGCCTCTTCGCTTTGGCACCTCCGAGATCTCCGGCAAAGGAGAGAGTTGCTTGGTAGGGGCCTGCGTCCAGGCGACAGGAGGCGGTGGTAGGGCAATGGAGTCAAATCCACCTTGTTCACGGAACTCCGCGAAAGTCCCTCGAAAATTTTGCGGGGAAATAGGAGGCGCAGATCCGGAGCGGGATGGCCCACTCTTCGCCTTCGCCGGGTCAAGGGGGACGGAGCCCATTCTCGCTGGCGTCGGAGGCATGCTGTCTAAAGCTGTCGCACGCTCCGCGGAGACCGGTAGTGCGGTGTGAAGGGCCGCCTTTTCTCGCCTTCTGGGCCTTGGCGGCGAGATGAGGGCAGGGTTGACGCAATCCGAGTCTGTGGCGTCGTCTTCTTGAACTCGGGAACGCGTCGAGCGGTTGTCGCAGCGATGATATCGCGACTGGAGGCACCGCGCGCGGAGAGTGGGATGGTCGTTCGCAGGCGGGTATGACGTTGATCCGCCTCTGGAACAGGAGGCGGGTCACCTCGACCACCGCCTTCTTGAAGGCTGTCACCGCTACTTTCGCCTTCGCCCCCCTCCCACTGGCGACTACCACCACCTCCGACATCCATGGGCGTGAAAGGAAAACCAGCCAGTGGCAGTGGCAGTTTTGGTGGTCGACGGACAGAGTCTTCAATGGTGGTGATGGCTGGCAGGCTGATATCCGCATCGTTGTGTTCGTTGTAATACTTGTTTTCGTTGTTGGTGACATAGTTGTTGGTGGCGAAGTCGTAGCTATCGCCGTGCTGGTAGTTGTCGACACTAGCTGGGTCTGGCATTTGGAAGTTGAGATCCGATCTGAAAGATAGCGATGGGTAACTCGGAGGTTTGCGGAGGGAATCAGAGGCAAAGAAGCTGTCGGATAATTGGGTGTAGTCCTCGCTTCCGAAGGTAAAGTCGCCCTCCAGGGCTGGGTCGGGACGCAATCGTGGACCTTCTTCGGATAACGGACTCGTGCTATATTCAGATTCGTCGTCGCCACCTCCAGACATTGCACGTTGGTCGTCTATCGGACGCTGGTTGTCCATTTTTGATATCTGGGTGAAATGTTGAGAGTATGCGTCAGTATGAAGGGAAGACTCACAAACTGAGTGATGTCGACAAAAAGTTGTGAAGAGTTGAGGCAGTCAGAGCTAGTAGTTGGTTGCAAGGAGGCCAGTTTCGTAGGAGAGCTAGAGGGAAGGGTCAGTGTTGGTTAGAACAGTAAGGATAATAGCTTGCTCACACAGCAAGACAGTAGTAAATGGTCGCCGAAAAAAGCAAAGTCGAAAAAAGTTGTAGGGCCGGTGTTCGTTGTCAGAGCTGGTGGTTGTAGTTGCAAGAAGGCCAGTTGAGATGAGCTGGGACTGCGGGCAACAGCAAGCCCAAACAGTCTTTTTGTCGTCGTTGAGCGACGCAAGAACAAGATGGGTTGTCCAAAACCAGTCTGTCTGGGTGTGGGAGGTCCCACAACCCGCTGTTGAGATGAATAAGTGAGAAATGTGAAGAGCAAATTGCTCACAGTCAGAGGAAGGGTCGTGGTGGTGGTCGTCGAAGGAAAAAGGATGCTGCACGTGCAGCCAGGGCAGCCGCCATTGAGTCCATTGAGCGGCGGGCTTAGAGAGTTAAGCTTTTACGCTTCCGCAGCCAGGAGCCAGAAGCGGCATTCAGGCGTCGTTGGAACGTGTGGTCGAAAAGAGGCCACGTCACATCCGTCACACCGCCTCCGCCCCGCCCTCGCTGTAAATTTCGCATCACAAAGATGATACGCGTTCAAGGTCAGTTCTACATGTTTTCCAATGGAAATTTCATCAGGGAGCTCAGGGAAGCCGCCCGAACACGCTTATACACAGCACTTGTCTTTCGTAGTGAGTGCCATTATGCTAGCGAAGATGTTCTTATAATCCAAAACCCTTAGTGTGACCATATCCAAGTCGATTTCAGTTCTGACCTCTGTATCATGGGTCGCCACAAAAAATACCATACGACGGAAGAACAAGCCTCAGCATGCAAGGGGTATAACAGAAGATACAACACGAGTCCTCGGTGCGTTTTACAGCAATATTCAGTCTAAATACTAGCTGACTCCAAATCACAGAGGGCAAATCATGCGCGCTCAGCACAATGCCTCCCGAACTAGTCGTCGACGTGTAGCGAAGGCTGCCGTACGTGGCCTACGAGCACCCAGCTACAAAATCGAGCTCTATGCGCGCCGTGCACTACCCGAAGCTCGGCCTCTATTTCGTCTCGGATTTCAATTGGCATTCACAATCGAAAAACTCCCCATTTCCCGATGGCTCAATGAACCACCATTCTCTGGCAGCACTCAGCCCTGTGAATACGATAGCTTGGACACTGCCGCACTGTCAGAACTCCTACACGGTGTTCGTAGCCGACTAGAGATTGTCCAAGACCGCGTCTATCTTGGTCTCTCAAATTATGGGAAGCGTGGACTGATGGATGGGCTGCGCTCTGAGATACAGAAGCGACTGGAGGTTTGGAATCGAGCACTTAGTATCCATTATGATATGGTGGAGAATCCTTACGAGGCTGTTATGTTGCAAGACTTTCTTCATTGGGAGGCTCGTACTATCTACCGTCTTTACTACCAATGTTTCAAGAGTTGAGTCCAATCATAACCTGAACAACATTCGCCTCCAACCCACCCTCCGATCGCCGTTAGACTACCTTCATTCGCCTGTACCACTGCCTCTGAACTGCCTCTGTTCGCCTTTGAGCCACCACCGGCCGCCTCCAACCCACCACTGTTCGCCTTTAGACTACCTTCATTCGCCTGTACCACTGCCTCTGAACTGCCTCTGTTCGCCTTTGAGCCACCACCGTTCGCCACGGACTACCTCTGATCCCCTCTTTTCTTCCGCACATACCGGGGAAATGTATAGATCAGCCGAGTGAAGAGCTTCCTGATATATGGTATGTCCGCCTCAGCAATATTCACAGTGGAATAACCACGAAGAATAGCTGTGAGCATGCATAAAACCCAGACACCACAATCATGGCTATTGCTTTGCTGAGGCACATTCTGAAAGTCATTAAACTTGGAGCAATAAAGCTGTTAAACCAATGTCTCACTTGGTGGAATAATGGGTGTGCAGACCATGGGACAGTGGCCGCTTTTGTATTGATTTTGTGACCATGAGCAGCAGCAAGAGCAAACATGTGAGAGGAGAGTTGCAATGTCCTGTAGGCTTAAGCACTTGCAAGTAAGTAAGTGATAACATACCTTGAAGTCAGCCTCCCAACCTTCCACCTCTGCAAAACTGTCATAGAAGAAGACCAACTTCTCTTCTACTGACACTACAGCTAAGACCCAGTGCTGCTGTGAGCGTCGATGGACAGGAATCAGCCACAAGGGTTTAGACCAGTATTCGGTTGGAGCCAAATGGTGCCAAAGGATGGCTTCATCCGACCCATATTGGACTCGATGGAGGTCCAAGGTGTCAAGCAATGCACTGGGCGATATCCTCCTCGGAGAGAAGGGATTTCATGATTGCTGTTGCAACCCCGTTGATACAGAAATTGTTCAACCACCGTGTAGGCCCTTGTAGGCGAGAGAGATCTTCGGCATCTATGAGCTGCTTTCGGCCATGGATATCAATGATAACCCGTGTTTCATGGAGGGAAGGGGAGTCTTCTTGAGAGGAAAGATACTGTTCAATGGCATGAACAAAGGTGGTGTCAACCTGCATTGGAGGCTAAAGAAGGTTGGATGAGGTCAGATGAAGGCCAACCTAACAGAAGAAAATGCATACCACAGAGGATTCCATTTGAATCACAAAGTCTTCTAGTTGAAGAACCTCTGTATTACTTTCCCCATCATTGCCATCTAAGACCTCCTGAAAGATGTCAACTGATTCAGCAGGTTCATCAGGTTCAATAATTGACAGGTCCTGTTCATCAGCATTGGCTCCTTCAAACAAAGCACCTTCTGAATCAAGCAGCTCTTCTGACTCCTCCAGCTGGTGCCTCTGGAAGCCACCTGCAGGCAAAGGCACTGCTGAGTTAACAGAGGCAATCATAGTGGATGCCCCACTATCAATACCCCTTGCCCAAGCACATTGAAGGCTCGATATATACTCTACCCTTTCTTGAAGGGGGAGGTCTAGAGTAGGGTCTAGTAGGCGTGAGAAGGTGAAGCATAACCAAAAGGCAATACCTTCATTCCCTTGAACTGCATAGGTTGCAACATTCAACTCTCTCTCAAGCCACAGCTGCATATTAGCAATTTCTGATTTAAGTCTCAACTCCTCCTCTCCACACCGATCAACAATATGAAGGTTGCGAATGCCTTGCCGAACATCTTCATCCTCAAGCCATCGTGGAGGTCGTCCCTCAGTTGGAGTTGTCCAGATGTCTTCATGTAATGAGGAGTCTTCTCGGAGTGCTGCAAGAGTGGTTGGCAATGGGCGTGGAACAGCGATCTGACAGTCTGGAGGTCGGAGAATCTCGAACTCAGAGCAATAGCCATTAAACTTCCTAAGTGCTTTGAGTAGAGCAGGTTGACGTTTCGTAATAGTTGAACGGGTTGCTTGATATAACTTGGTTCCTAATAACGGTCAGATAACAAGTAGAAGAATATATTTTTGCATCTACCCAATGGTTCCCGTCGGCCTGAGACTGCCTGATCAAGAGTTTCCCACTCTTGAAACGAGCCTATTGCCCTTCGCCGAATATTGATCTTCAGATCACGCATAGTAACAAGAAAGTCGGGCAAGCTCTGGAGGTAGCCCTTCCAGAGCAGGATAGATCTGATGGATGTTCAGAGACGAGTATAAGGCCTCTGCCTGCCTCTCTAGGTCAGCATGTGTAGCCTGCAGTTCACGAAGGAGGCGAAAGGAGTCATTAGAAGCCGTCTGATTGGAGATTGACTCCCGAACATCTCCCAGAGATTTTTCGATGGCATCAATTTGAGCTTGTAAGGCAACCACCTTATCAAGATCACGGCGGAGGCGCTTTGGAGCATCTAAACTGGGTTAGCTCAGATACAGCTACATCTGACTACTTACGGCTACGACCAGAAGTTTGGGCTGCTTTCTGAGCTGCCCATTCATCCCGCAGATCAGAAATAGGGATACCACATCTGCGTAGCAGGTTCCCAGCATCATAATAGCGACCGAACATTTTTGGATTGTTGCCGAAGTACCCAGTCACCCAAGCGGTAGAAACCGTCTGTGTTGACAAAGGCAATATACTGGTCAATGGTCCAGATGCGACGTGAGTTCTAAATTTGAATTAGGGTAAGATTGCAATACCAATAAGAACTTGCCCATTGTCCACGGGTAATTGGAATCAGCCTCCGGATACGTGACCATAGTCTTTCAACAGCTTCATGGTCAGTCAAGCCCATTCCTAGTACCATCCGTGGATTATACTGGAGTTGGCATCGCCACTCGTGGCCATAGGCATGCATGGCATTCAGAACAAACTTAATTCGTTCACGAACACCTGTCCCCAGGACATCAAACTAAATAGAACATTATCAACAGAAAGAAAAACAGATTAAAAAACCTACAAGATACTGGCTACGGTCAATAACACAGCCTACATCATATGCTTGGGAGATAGTGGCATCGGGAGGCAAAAGTTGGATCACCTCCTCAAGGAGGGCAATGATGTAGTAGTGCTGTTCACCTGGGGTGTCGATGTTGCAGCAGAAAAGTGTTTGACCATGGCGACATATCAAAGCAAAGATGCCGCTGGCATCATATCGCTTGGGATCAACCAACTTCTTCTTCTCGTTGGCAGCTGTCCAATTTTCTGCACAGCTGTCATCGAGGGTCTGCGTTGGCCTTCTTCGCTTAGCTTCGTCTACACGCCGTCGGACCTGCTCAACCTTTGCCTTCGAGACAAAGTATTGGGGCTTATAACCAATTGGGCCGTCCCCCGCGGAACGAAGGTGACGGTAGCTAAAGCATGCATCTCCTCCCAGTTGGACATCACCACCACTGGAATATATCAGCACAGAAACTCAAGACAGCATTGGAGTATGCACCTGGATAGTGGTTTTCCCCAGTCAACCCCACCAAAACACAGTGGACAGCGGTCGTGGAGCAATCGATCTGCGTGATGGGCGGTGCCAGAGGCAGGGAGGACATGACCGGAGGCGTCATTGGAGGCGGTGGCGGAGGCATTCGAAGGGACAGGAGCGGCGTCCGTAGGAGCAGTGGAGGCGGAGGTGGAGGCGTCCGAAGGGGGGACAGAAGGAAGGAGAAGGGGGCATTGGGGGCATTTGAGGCGGCGGCGGAGGCATTCGAAGGGGAGGTAGCGGCGCCACTGGAGGGAGCAGTGGATGACAGAGACCTGTCAGCTGCAGCAAGAGCTGCACTGACTCTAAGCGCTATACGGTCGCGCAGATTACTGGACCAAAGGACAGCCTGCGTGAGGCTTCGCCGAAATGGATCTGGACGCTTTGACGCCGGTCCGCTACGTAGATGATTAAGCGTTGAGTGAAGAAGGCTGAACTAATTGAACCCACCTGTGTTGATGATATATTGAAGCCCCGCCGCTCATACACAGTTTGAAGTGCATTCGCCAGCGCCGTAATCGCGTCGCAGGAGCGTTCAAACAACGCCCTGTACAGCTCTAAGAGATCGATGGATACGGCGATTCGTGGCCTTTGGGGGGATGATGGGAAGACTCCGTTTTCGACCAAGAGGACAGCTAGTGGCTTGCAGGAGCAGGTTGAGATGAAGACCCTTTGTAAATCTGTGGCCGGATCAGCTAAAATCTAGCTATGATTGAAGAAAGCATACAGCGTGGGGTAGAGACAGTCAACTGATTTGTTGATATAAGTGTCGCATGCATGCTGGCATTCATGGTGGAGCGAGGGCCCAATGTGAGTGGGTGGGGAGGCATAAGTAGCCTGCTTGAACTGGGACCATGGGCCCTCCAGAGCAGGGAGGAGATTCCCCCAGGCATCAGCAAGGTTGAAGCGAGAGACCGCAGCTCGGCGCGGGGGAAGAGGCACCTGCACCGGTTCAAAATACGGGACCGGGAGGCTATCGGTGGGCATCTCATCCACCCATTGGTCGCCTCCAGGCTCCTCGCTGGTGCTGCCGAGTGTCTGTGGACCATCCGAGATACTGTCGCCTTGAAGAAGGAGCGCAAGCTGTGATCGGAGAGCAGCCCGACGCACAGCCTGACTTTTGGTAGGCTGAATGACGCGCTTCATGCGTCCATCCCGCGCCTTGAGGGGAGTCAAATGATACTTCCCGGCACCAGAAGTGCTCGGTCTGTCGTGCCGGTTGGACGTGCGGCGCTTTGAAGGAGCGCCACTGCTGATCACCATGGCGGCGCCGCGGGAGGTTGAGGGTGTTTGACAGCTTCCGAAGGCCGCTAACGCCGTGACAGGACATCGGACCGTTGGTGGCGAGTTGAGGCGGACCATTTAGGTAGATTATATCCATACACAATATAGTACCTAACGGGTCTTACGTTTGACAGATAGTAGGTGCCCGGGGTGGATGCCGCAGTAGCAGAAAGGGCTGAAACAACCAACCAAGAAGCAGATTGTCTAGTAGCAATTGAATCGGATGAGGAGACAGCTTGTGTGCTGATGGTCGAGCCACTGTGAGCAATATATCGATTGCTGCAGCATGCTGTCGTCGCTCGGAGAGAAACAATTGAGCCGACGCTCATTGCCGGACCACTAACCAGTGAAGTAGTAGCGTAACCAGCTCCAATAATGTTGGCTTGAACAGCGTTTTCAACGGCGTCGGTGGGAAACCCGCTGGTCATCGCACCCTAGCAGCGTTTTAAGGGAAGCAATATGGTCAAGGAGTTTTTGATACCTCATAGAATGTGCCTTGAGCCCAGTTGCTACAAAAGGAGCATAAGATACCCTTATTGTTCAGAATCGAACCTCGCCAACCTGTTGTCGCCACCAACACCCAAGAGAATGGCGCCTTCTTTTTTCATTGGATTGTATCCGTCGGTGGGTCTCGGACCACTCCACATTGTTGTCAGAGTCCCCGACTGGGCGTTGCCAGCCTTGATTGCCCAGTTATTGGGTTGGCCTTTGACGATGGCCGTAATGAAGCGGCTGCTGATAGTTTTGTCGCCAGGGTTGGAGTTGCGGTTCTGGCCAGAGAAAAGTCCATTTTCAAGGTCAGCCATGACCCAAGGGCCACTTCCTGCGCCGGAGCCGCCTGCTGTACCAAAATATATGGTTTCCATATGCCCGTTGCCTGTTTTAATTTTATTTAAATGGAGTTGTCGATGCCAGACACCCTACAGACATACCAGTATCCTGAGCGTTGGTCTCTGCGTTGCCATAGTCGAAGCAGCATTGATCTAGTTTTTTTTAAGTAGAAGCCGGACAAGATGACATACGAGGCACCGTTATAGTGAGTCCCATCAAGCACCGCATATATACCCTCTGCTGCGTCGCCCTGGAACACAGGTAAGCTCCATTGACGTATTCCTAGCCGAACGTACCACTGCAATTCCATTTGTGGCGTCATTGCGGTAGCCTGTCCCAGGAGGGATGAATACACCATAGGCCTTTCGTCCATTCAATGTTACTGGTGCTCCGCCACCAGCCGCCAGGCTATCGAGTCCCTTCGCCTCTGGGCCCTGTGCGGCACCACCTGGCGGTGCCTGCGTAAGATGGTTTCCGCGACCCGTCTGGTCGTAGATAATTGTGATTAAGCAGGTTGTTCCGTTGCAGAACGAGTCTTGGGCAGCAGCATTAGCCACACCACCAGCCGAAAGTGGGGCGATATTGAGAGTAGCATTATCAGAGCCGCGTTTGAGCTGATATAACGAACCAATGAAAGAGTCGAAGAGTGCTCTGGTCGTTGCATGAGCAGCAACACAAGGAGTACCACCAGAGGCGTAGAGATCGCATGGTGCCGCGTTCACGAAAGCAAGGAGACTGAGTAAGTAAATGGCCAGTGAGCTAGGAAGCATCAGATAGGCAACAACAAGAAGAGACAAGACCAACAACAGCGACCTTTCTATTTAAGTCGCATGGATGATCAACTGATCGACACGTGAAGATTTAGAGGAGTTCGGGTTTTTGGGCCCGCACCCCCATCATCGGCTGATCGGACAACGGCACGCTCGGCAAGAGCTGTCAAATGTCATTTTGGGATTGTCGCTTTGCTCTCCGCTTCCCATGACGCCCTCTTCGCCAGACCTCCATTGTCCGCCCAATATGACTTCCCAACAAACTTTGCCACTCTGTACAAACCACCACAAACCACCATCTCTACCCCGTCTCATGATCATTCCTGATGCCTGGTAAACCGAAGGACCGCACCCTGCCGCCAAATGGCATTCCCCGACTCACTGCCGCCGACATCAATCGCAAACTACCCAAAAATAAAATGTTTGTCTCTGATGCTGGAGCGGCGGCGATAGTGGCCAAGAGCCACCTAGTATTCGACTTAGTCTATGACCACACCGCCAACCCGTCAGCCCAGGTCGATGCCATCTCACATCTCGCCCGCTACAATGTCCACCATGATCCTGACGGTCCTTGTCCGACAGGGCATTGGTCCATTGCCTGGTCAAACCACAAGGACCGCAGTAGCCCTCCCGCCATATGGAGCATCAAGTACATTCTTATGGTCTGGTGTGTTGTCTTTACATGCTCTGCACAGCTCTCTTGCTTATTCTCCTTCTCAGCACTTGTGGCTATGACCACACAAAACGAAACAGCAAGAATCGAACGGCGGCGTTCCCGCTGACGGACTGCCCTGCCCATCTCGAGATTACGGTGCATCCACCGACCGGCGCCATTCTCCGTGTCCGTGGGCTCGCCGAGCATAACGCCGCCTGCGACTCGGCGATGCTGGAGCATCGGCCTCACCAGCCAGTCGCGGCCATTGTCTACCGGACGGCGCTCGAGCCACTCAGTAGTGTAGCCCTTGTTTTTTTATCTGGATTTATTTATGTTTTTATTTTAAAAAAACTTGAATTTATTTATGGATTTTTCTCTCTGTTTCTTGCGCCACCCATCCCGCCTCCCGCCTCCCGCCTCCCGCCTCCCGCCTCCCGCCTCCCGCCTCCCACCTCCCGCCTCCCACCTCTCGCCTCCCACCTCCCGGCCTCACGGTGACGCCGAGCCACTCTCACACACACTCCGGAGGCTGAATGACAGCGTGGAGGGAACCCAGTCAAAGCTTGGTCAAAGCACTCGCCGGCCGGGCAGCCGAGACATGCCGTGACATGATGGGGGTGCAGGCCAGAACGCCAGGAGTTCGTATCCAATGGCCGTCGCAAGTTGATCACACCCTCGGACATCGTGATGCATTCGCCTTTATGGCAGCTATAAAGTAGTAGGAGAAGAAGACGAGTCAGCAGGCATCCAACTCGATTGTCGTCAAAGGGAAGGAATCATTGGCATATGGTGTGGCTTCGAGATCGCTCAATCTGAATCCCAGGCATCATAACACTCGATTCTCTATTCCGCTGACCGAAGTCGCCAGATTAAGTTGCTGTGTTCCTTTGTCGTGCTAGCAGCTTGAAGAGAGCAGACAGTTCAATAAGCATCAATGCTCCTAGTCACCCGGTGGAGCGAAAGCACGCTCGTCGCCCGACAGCTGACTTGATACAAATAGTAGTAGACCACTGGCCTAGAAACAATCTCGCAAGGAGATTATATTTCTCTAGACTCTTGGACTCCACTGCGCTCAAATGGAACAACGATCAACGGCGGAGGAACCAATAACAGCCACATCTTGAGCAATGCGATGTAACATTGGACCGAGAGAAAATGACTTGCGGCGTCGAGTGACGCCAGCGACCCGGATCGCGGGAACACCCCTCTGAAAGCTCATCGATATGTTTCGCCATGCTCGAGCCAGCTTAACGCAGTCTTTGCCTGATCGATGACATCTCGGTCGTCCTCCATATGGCTATGATGAATTCCGAGACTTGTTGGACCAGAAACACTGCTGTGGCGACTTGTTGCTGTGACAGTCTGCAGAGTACCGCCCAAGCCAGCATCCACTAGCGCTTTGCGACCAACTGTACTTCCCTTTGCCAGTTCTAAAACAGCCGCAACGATAGGTCGCCTGATACTGGGGTTCCGTTCTGCTAAGACCATTCGCAACGCTCCCAAAAGTTCAGCATTGCCCGTGATTAATGATTGCATGGAGTTGACGTTGGCCAGATTGCCAAGGAGACAGGCCGCTTGAAGGATAATGTCATCGTCGGAGGATGACTTGGTCGGACTGCTTTTTAACACGCGAGTCACATGAGCGAGGAGCACAGTCCCTCCGAATTCACGTTCCCGAGATATCATCTCCACACCACTGTCGTCCTCCGCAAGATTACGCAGGACGGCCCAAGCTTGCTCCTGCAGTGCATTATTTGGCTCTTCTAGTAATCTAGACAAGGTACATTAGTAAAATCAAGGATGTGGTCGTGCTTAGTACCTAAGGAGCCGCCGCCATCCAAAACTTTGCATAACATCACGCTTCGTCTCGTGGCTGGATTTGTGAAGTAGGTTTTTCATTGCCCATAACGAACTGAGCCTGAGGTCAACATCGTCGCTGTTGACGAGCTTGACCAGTCGTTGGACCAATCCGTCGTTGAGATAAACCTTTGGTTGTAGAATTTAGAAACCAAGTTCTGAGTTCATGAATAGCACTGACCGGTCGTAACGGTGAGAACTCATTGACAATATTGCAGACTGCAGCCAAAGCAGCGGCGGTCACCCTTCGATCTTCGCCCTCGATCGTATTGCCAATCGTTTCCCTGTTGTCACTTGCGAGTGCAATTTCCGATTGTTTTCTTTCCTCCTTGAGGAATACACGAAAAACAGCTCGGCCAAGGCCACTATCAACCAGGTTGGTTCTCAAGACAGCGACAGCACGACTCAGAGCCCGTACACACTGACAGGAAGCATATCTATCACGTGTCAGACTGTGAACTCAAGACACAAGACTCGCGCACCGAACACCCAGACTGTGATGTGTAAGACCAGCGTGTATGATGGGAAGAATCACAGTCCCGTGTTCATCAGTAATGCTCCTTCGAATAGTGTTGTCAAATAGCGCAAGCGCAGCAATGGTGGTCAGGGCAGCCTCACGCAAGCCAGCTATCGGAGTAGGTTCTTCTTCCTGCCCCTCACTTGGAAAAAATAAGAGTGAAGAAGACGCTGCGTTGGGGGGAGCCCGCTCGAAACTGTTGAGCAGTCTGACGAGCTTCGTGAGACAGCCACGTTCGTAGGCCGTGGTACAAAGGGCGGGATGGTCTGAAACCAGATTGACTGACGAAATGTGTAAGGTAGACCAAAATTGAGAGTGGTACCACCACGTACAGAGGATAAAACAGGCACGACTTCTGTTGTTGAGGTTTTCATCCGTGGCGGGGGTTGAAATAATACGGTTAACAACATTAATGACTATATTCGAGGAGGCTTGGACGAGAGGTGGGTCTGAGACGAAAGAAGAAGTCGTTGTATTTGTTGAGGGATAAGTAGCCCGAATGATTGAAGTCGCACTATTTAAATAGTGAGTTGAGGAGGTCTAGCGTGGGAAGAAAATGATACCAAGAGCAAGCGGCAAGTTGTAGATTCGTGGAGCGTGACTTGATGAAGGACAGGACGAGAGAGAGGAATGGTTCTCCCGTATCCATTGTACGATTCAATGTACCAACGATGGCAGCATTGTCCTTGGTAATCACTGATAACGCCCACAAAGCGGCCTCTTGGAGCTGTGAAGTTGTGCCTTAGGCTTGATGTCAGCAGAGGTGAACACATACATACCTGGGAGTCACGACCACATACAAGCTTGGTGAGTTGCCTACATATCCAGCTTCCATGGATGTCTGTGTTATTTGGGGGCACAGCGGACTTCTCCCAACCACGATTGCTCCTCATGTCTGTCTTGATGCGCTGCTGTGGGGGAATCCATTCCACCACCGTAACTCGATATGTCGTATTACGAATGGCAAGACCCAGCAGCTGAGCGATGGAAACTGCCACTGGAACCACCCTATCCTCGAGTAACGGCAGTATAACGTCCAGCGACTCCGTCTGGAACACCAAATCCAGCGCTCCTTCTGCCAAATTTCGCAAGCCAGCTGTCCTCTCCTCCATTAGCCCCCACTGGGACGGACCCACGGTGTCTGCCAGCGCACTTGTCAGTGCACGCAATCCACGCGTAAACGCCGCTCGAACAGCAGGGCCGTCCTCGAGGGTAAGCTTTGAAAGGGCGTAAAGAAAGGCTCGGGGGGCATCACATCGAAGTAGAGTGGCAAGTACGGCCTCAGAGCCGTATGATATTGACGCAATTACCTGAGCAGCCTCGATCCGCACGTCCTCACCATCGGGTGTGTCCGTCAAGCAATTTACAATTCTAGTTTCACTTAGCCTCCTTATAGGAAATCTGACCACTCACGTCTGAACAAACTCGAGGTCCTTCGAAAGCCTCAGCTTTGCCGAAGGATTTCCAATGACGCTATTTTTGACTTGTTTGAGATTTGAGAGAGAGAAAGTCATCATCGATCACAAGTTTGGTCACAAGTTTCGACCTCCTTGCATACTTGGCCGTTGACGTTCACTTGTCAGCTTCAAAGTTTACAGGAACGCTCGAAATTTCAAGTTGAATCAAGATGCGTCAATCGCATACACTATACTCATGCCTCAAGACCCCTCAACCTTGCGCTCTGACTCCGCTCTACACGCCGAATCCGGCACATTAAATGAGCGTTAAGCCTCACGGAGAGCACCAGATACGACAAGGCGTTACAAATCTAACTTTTCGAACTCTCGTTACTTTTTCGTCTCTTTCCTCTTGCTGTGTGTACCGCAGATACAAGTATAATCCTGACGACGTCTCAATGCGGATCAAATGAAACCGAATCTACATATGCCGGGGATCAAGTCTTACACTTACCGTGCACATCGCCATGATAACTTTCTTGGTCTTCGTTTATCGACTTGACGCCTCAGATTCCCAGCGCATCCGGGGGACCGCTCACTTTCTTTCAACTTTACTATTGCAAGGCTCAAGCTGTACTACAGAGGATATCTGGCTAAGTCAATAACTATCCAATCATTTGGAACACTGCCGCCGATATGATTTTCGTGCGTCTCATCTATCAGTACATGTATATTGTTTCTATTCCACACGAAACACGACAGTTATTGCCCAAAGCCGAGCTCTGCTACTAGAACATCGGCTTTGGTAGATATGTTTTGCTACTTCACTCGAAGGTTGTGACTCGAAGATTGTGTGCAGCGCAGCCTGAGTTTATAAGAACTTGGGTCTTCGTTAACACAACAGCGACAACTTGCCGTTGAAGACCTCAAGTCTTCCATTGAGCACTTCCTCAGGGACAGTTCTGTGATGTTCAACCCATATGCACATGGGAACTGGCCGAACTCTTCCAACTCCAATTCTTCAAATCCTAATACTACTGTTCCTCAGCCCTCAATCTTCGGTGCTCTGCCATATCCCACACCAGCGGGTGGGCCAGCACCCATTTGGATGACATTCACCTTCAACACTTTTGATCCAACCATCTTGAACTGCACCGTGACTGGTCCACAAGCGCGCACCTACTTCACTGCGCAAACAGACAGGCCAGGACAAGCCCCAGGGTTTACTGTGGTGAAAAATGCAATGAACCAACCCATGGTAATCATTGAATGGGCCAATCACCCTGTTGTTGAGATCAGAGGGGTCGTCTCCAAACAACCTACCAGCCAATGGTTGGCATTAGCAGAGGGGAAAAAGTATCGAACAATGAAAGCCTGTGGGAAGACATTTATCTGGGCCCCAGATGATGATAATATCTCGGTATTTTCCTATATTCAAATTTGAAAGACATTTGGCTGACATAGTTCAAAGTTGTACTCTGTTGGCTTGGGGACACCACAAACATATGCAAGAATTTACCGAGATGATGAGGAGGTCATTTTGCAGCTGACTGTAGAGGCAGTCCAAATTGGTCTCCTTGAAGTGTGTGTTGCTGCTGTCTTATTATTACAGTGTGGTCAGAACATTGATTGACTAGAGAAAGTCTAGATGAACATAGATTTTCTTAGTCAAAATAATAGAGATAATTTAGAATTCAGGCTAAATCATGTTCTGAAAATAGAATTTATTTATGACAGACAATATTTGAGATGTTGGTTTTTTTAAAGAAAAAACCTGTTAAAATCATATAATGGTATATATCCCATAACTCAATTTTTTTAGAGGTATATTACAGATGTAGTACAGTTAACAATGTTATTTTATTATATCTAGGTGAAGGGTGGGCATCCTATATGGGCTGCCCTAGGGTGGGAAGAGACGGTGTCATAGGGAAAAATAGTTTCTCTCTGTGTTTTCCTGGAAGTAACTTTATTCAAGGAATGGCATAGAAACAGGGAGGTGAGGTGTATTTGGGAAAATAGAGGGGAGGTTGTATGATGGTTTCGAAGGGGCAGTATCTGGTTCAGTTGTCTCTGTTGCCTAAATCTGTAGCTGCCTCCCTATGTGTTTACTCACTAGGGCGTGGTTCAGCTTAAGCTCTCTGTGTTACCTGTTCCTAAAGTGCTTCCCTACGTGCTTACTCACTAGGGTGTTGATCTGCGCAAGTTCTCTGTAAAACCTAATTCTGTTGGTGCTTCCCTACGTGCTTACTCACTAGGGCATTACTCTGCACAAGTTCTCTGTAAAACCTAAGTTCAAGTCAATCTGTATACCTACGTGGTCAGTACTCGGTCGGAGTCCGCTCTGTCAGCAATCCACTAGGTCGTTATTCTGTAAACTGTACCGTTACTAAGTTACCAGGACAAATCCAGCTGATTGTCCTTCAGTAGACTTCTCAAGTGCCGTGCAGAACAGGGGGAGTTTCCACTATAGCTAACAAGCCAGTAGCTGCCTGACACGAATGAGCACAAGACCAACCGGACCGGAGCAGAGTCAGAGTGGACACTGGGGGCAAATTGTGTTTTTCCACCCTGGAAAAAGTTGAGGAAAAAAACTTATTTACTGGCTATTTTCTTATCTTTTTCCATGCTGGAAAATAACTTATTTTCTCATTATTTTCCCAACTTTTTCCAGCCTGGAAAAAAAGTTTTTTTCCAGTGCAGAAAAAGTTGAAGAAGCATTACCAAATTAGGTATAGTTAGGATTCTTAGGATTCCTTTAGGATTCTCCTTATTAGGATTAGCCTTATTGGGTAGAAACAAATAGCCATATATGGTAAATATGCTCAACTTGTTGTTAAAAATAAAATACATTTATATATTGCTACTAGTACTGAAAAACTCAGTATCACTCTCTGAACTGCTACTGACATTATCTTGATACCATACTTTCTCTTGACCATGGTCCAGATAAGTAAATGCAATATATACTCCCTGAAGTTTGTTCATCTTGCTTGCCTTTTGCCTTGCTTGTTTCTCTGTTCTCTCGTTTATAGGCAAATGGCTAATATAGCAAAGAGTTTGCAAATTAGGCTGCATAATCAGATCTTTAATAGTGTCAGGGGAACCTCCCTTTCGGCCCAGAGACGCGTCCGATTTCGGTTCCAACTCCGGTCCGGCCCTCCATCTCGCCCGCACAATCACCGATCCATCAACGCCCTCTCAACGGTCGCCCTGGGACCTCGCCTGCGACGCTGCCCAAGCCTTCTGTGCCCGACAGTGGCAGCTACGGACAAGCAGTATATAGTCAGCTCCCTAGCAGGGGGACCCTCAGAGTTTCTTCTCTTTGGATCCTCCCCTGCTAGGTCAGCTTCATTTGTATTCGCTTACCAATGTTCACACCTTGGATCCTCCCCTGCTAGGACCTTGATCTCAGGCCTCCGGGGTTGCCCTTACAGCAGAAGATACGGGATCAACCGGACAAGATTGCCAGGTTCGGCGCTGACTCAGGCTCGGAGTACGAGTCCGTTCCGCCCTCGTCACCGCCCCTGCCACTTGTCCCCTCCTCCTCTACTCCTGTGGTCCCCGCACCCGTCATGCCGTCCGGAGTCACTCCTACTGCAGACGCCCAGCTGGACTCACTCGAGGCGAAAATTGATAGCCTAACTGAGGCCCTTGCTTTACTCACCAACCAGGCTTCCGCTGCCGCTGCCGCCGCTAATAATGCTGGCGGACCCCAAACACTATTGCCGGAGACGTCGATTCCGACTCCGACTCCGGTCCAGGGCGACTCCGAAGCCCTTTTTGGCGACATCAACCTTGCCTCAAAATTGGTCTTGCGACCAAACCCCCCGTTCACCTTCAACGGCGACCGGAAACGCGGCCGCGCGTTCCTTTACGCGGTCTGCACCTACGCCCGCCTCGCCCCTGAGGCCTTTGTGGTCAATGGAGAGGCAAGCGAGGAAAAGGCCGTCCGCTATGCCATGTCGTTTATGGCAGAAGGACCTGCTCAGCAATAGGCAGAGCACCACGGAAGCAAAGCCCCATTTCCGTTTCCGTCTTGGGGCTCATTCGTTTCCGAGTTTCGACTCCGGTTTGTCGAGGAGAATGAGCAAGATCACGCTCTCTCCAAGCTGGAGACTTCCACCTATCACATGGGTACAAAGGATGTCTACCAGTACACTGACGACTTCGAGGACCTGATGGACCTCTGTCAGGGGAACCCCCGCTTCGGCCTCCTTCGGCAGCTGGTATAGCTACTTCTATGCAAAAGATGTGGACAATTGTCCATAAGTGTAATGCAAAAGATGTGGACAACTGCTTCCAAGTCACAAATGTCACATTAGTTAAAAGAATAATTAATTATTTAAGAGGCTTGTAGAGCCCTATTAGTGATGGGATTAATGCTATTTATATATTGTTTACAATGTGGAACCATTTTTGATAGAGATCAATTGTTTTGATGATTGGATGGTGTTACATCAATGTGACATGTGATTACATCAATTTCCTTGCACTGTATTACAGACTGTTCCAAACTATATTACGAATCATCGGCCTGAAGAAAAGGTGATTTCTATTGCCATATATAGTATTAGCTTAGTCATATCTATCAATTTGGCTCTTTAATTTAACATTTACTTTCCAGGCTTGTGACTTCTGGACAACTGTCCACATCTTTTGCATTACAGCTGTGGACAACTGTCCACATCTTTCTTGAAAGATGGGGTATATGGGGTGCCTTCGGACCCTCCGAACGCATCCGAGGCGCATCCGACCGGCGCCCCCTTGGACGCTCCGACCCACCCCGACCATCGTCCACAGCCTCCTTTGCCCGCACAATCACCGATCCGTCAAGACCCTCCCAACGATCACCTTGGGACAGAGCCTGCGACGCCGCTCAGGCCTTCTGCGCTCTACGTCGGCAGTTACGGACGACCAGTATATAGTTGGCGCCCTAGCAGGCGGACCCTTAGAGTTTCTTCTTTTTGGATCCTCCCCTGCTAGGTTGGTCCCTCCGTGTATTTCCATAGCTTTTATTCACGCTTTGGATCCTCCCCTGCTAGGCTTTCGTCGGAGTCTCCAGGGTTGCCCTTACAGCAGAAGAAACTCTCTACGGGATTAACCGGTCAAGATTGCCAGGTTTGGCGCTGATTCAGGCTCGGAGTACAAGTCTGTACCCCCCTCGTCACCGCCCCTGCCACTTGACCCCTCCTCCTCTGCTCTTGTCGTCCTTACGCCCGCTATGTCTACCGGAGCTGCTCCGGACGCTGACGCGCGCATGGACGCACTTGAGGCGAAACTAGACAACCTCACCAATATCCTCACCCACCTTGCTTCCCAGGCTTCCGCTGCTGCACTACCTTCGGCAGCTCCTGAACCGCCTTTCGGCATCTCCGAATGCCCCCGACGCGGATGCGTTATTTGGTGACATTACTGTCGCCTCAAAAAACTGGTCTTACGGCCAAACCCCCCGTTTGCGTTTAACAGAGATCGCAAACGCGGCCGCACCTTCCTATACACGGTCAAGACTTACGCCCGGCTTGCCCTGGAGGCCTTCGTGGTCAACGGAGAGCCGAGCGAAGAAAAGGCCGTCCGCTACGCCATGTCCTATATGGCGGAGGGACCTGCCCAGCAGTGGGCAGAGCATCATGGAAGCAAAACCCCGTTCCCCTTCCCTCGGTGAAACCTATTCCTCTCCGAGTTTCGCCTTCGGTTCATTGAGGAGAACGAGCAAGACCTTGCGCTCGCCAAGTTGGAAAGCGCGGGTTATCACATGGGAACGCGGGACGTCTACGGATACACCGACGACTTCGAGGACCTAATGGACCTCGCTGGATTCGAAGACGCGTTGGTTAAGGTGACCAAGTACCGCCATGGACTTGACCCCCTGATCAACAATGGCATCACGTCCTCGAACGACCCCCCAGACCTCCGTGACTATCTGGGCTGGCGCACTCGGGCTTTCCGCCAATACAAAGCCTTGGTACGGGCGAAGCTCATCAAAGGGACCACCCCGCGGACGCCTTCGGGGGCTCCGCGTGGCGCATTCCCTATCGCCCGTTCGGCAACTCCGTTCCCCATCCGCCCGGTGGCCGCACCTGCGCCACCCGCGGCCCGCGCCCCCGTCTCGGTACCTCCGGCTCCCGTCCCAGCTCATATAGTTACTTCTATGCAAAAGATGTGGGCTGAGGCCCAGGGCACTATTGCAAAAGATGTGGGCAAGGCCTTGAGAGTCACTTATGTCACATTTTTTAATTCATTGTTTAATTATTTTAAAGCTTCCTAGAAGGGTATAGGTGATGGGATCAATGCCTTCTATATATAAGAACCAATGTGGAACCATTTTTGATGAAGATCACTGATTCTGATGTTCCAGTGATCTGGCATCAATGGAATATTAATAATCATCAATTTCCTTTCCCTGTGTTATTTAATCCCTAGTACTATATAACGAATCATCGGCCTGAAGAAAAGGTGACTCAGCTTCTCATATATTATGTAATATTAGTCATATCTCTTAAATTGACTCTTTAATTTAAGAAATACATTATGCCTAGGCTAGTGCCCACATCTTTTGCAATGGTGCCCTGGGCCTCAGCCCACATCTTTTCCATAGAAAGGGCTATACAGGGTGCCCGTCCCTATGGAGTTGGATCGTACTAGGGCTCGGGGCGCCCCTCGTCGAGCCTGCTTCAGATGTGGCGACCCCAACCACTTGGCTCGGGATTGTCCGCTCCCCGCCGATGTTCGCCATGTGGACATCCTTGACGAGGTGATCCAGCAACTTGGCGACGAGATGCTGGGGGAGCTGTTTGCGCGGCTGTCCGATACCGCGGCCTTAGCAGAGGCGCATTCGGAGGCTCCGGCAGAGGATTTTGTCCCCCGCGACGAGTGACTGGTGTGCCCTCGTTCGCGTCCATAAATCGTTTCACTTGTTTGTATGATGAATCAACTCCCTTACCCTACAACGAGCCTGAAACGAAAGACGCACCCTCTGGCAGAGGGGGAGCCGTAGTGGTAATATATAGCCTAAAACCAGTAGGTGTAGCTAGGAAAACACTTGCCTAGGAGGGTAGCTGTACCTAGGTAGCCTTTTACATGCCTCTATTGAAGCCAAATGTGACGATTTGTAACGTGTGACATGTGTGTGACATACGTGACACATGTGACTTTTTTTTAACAAAAAATTATTGTTATTCTTTATCTAGTATCCTATGGGTTGTGACAATGCCCCTATTAGAGTAATGTTTTTAATGTGGAACTATTTTTGATTGCCATCAGTAATTTTAATGGCTATATCACATTACATCAATTTTATCCTAATTAGGATTGTTACTGATTCAGGCCTTCCTAACTATAATCCGGGTCATCGGCCTGAAGAAAAAGAGTTAAAAGTATTATATATATATTATTATCAAATTATATGTATCCTATACCCATTTATCACATCATTGATGCTATTTGGTTATCTGCCTATTAGATGGAAGAAAGCTTGGAGAGCTAGGTGTAGATAGCCCTAGGTACAGCTACCCTCCCCAGCAACCATTTTCCTATCTGTACCTAGGGCTGAAGGCTAAATCTTACAGCTACGGGTGCTGCGGTAGAAGTTAGCAAATCCCAGGAACTGCTGGATGTCCTTTTTATTTTTGGGCGGAGGCCATGCGGAGACTCCGGCGACCTTAACGGGATCTATTTCGACGTGGTTGTGGAGAGATGATGACCCCCAGGTACTCGATTGACGATTTCTCGAAGTCGCACTTCTCCTTGCGAAGGTACAACATTCGGAGTCGCCGAAGGACTTCACGAACAATCTCGCGGTGCTTACGGAGGTCCGAATGTGCGATAAGGATATCGTCGAGGTAGATCATAACGTCTCCTGAAAGAATGAGATCCTGGAAAATGTCATTCATTATCGTCTGGAAAGTCGGGGGAGTTTGTCAGGCCGAAATACATCACCAAAGGTTCGAACAACCCTCGGTTAGTCCGAAAGGCCGCCTTCCACTCGTCTCCTTCTTTAATCCGGACGTTATTGAAGCCCCAACGAACATCGAGTTTAGTGAAATAACGGGCACCCTTGAGCCTGTTGATAAGGTCATTAATCAACGGGAGGGGGTACCAGTTCTTAATTGTCATTGCGTTGAGGGCGCGGTAGTCCTGGACAAACTGAAGCCCTCCGTCCTTTTTCTTAACGAAGAAGATGGGGGAAGCCATCGGAGATTTCGAAGGGCGGATACAGCCGGTAGCAAGTCCTTCCTCGATGAACTCGTCAAATTCGCGCTGTTCGAGGGGGGAGATCGGATACACCTTGCAATTAGCGGGCTTCACGTCGGGAACGAGTTTGATAGCGTGGTCCCAAGCCCTCCGCTCTGGTAACGTGTCGAAGGACTCCTTGTCAAAGATGTCTTGGAACTCCTTGGCCCAGTCCGGAATTTCCGAAGGCGGAGGGGCCGAGTTACAGGTGAAGGCCTCTGCAAGGCGTTGGGACACGGTGCTCCCAGCGCGAATCTCCTCGATTGGGCGAAAGGAGGTGTAGAAGATGTGGTCGCCGTCTTCAAGATGCTCGTCGTCGTCGAGATCTGGTGAGGGACTCGGAGGGTCCAAAGTAGCTCTGAGTTCGTCGTCAGCATCGTCTGGGCCAGCGATATCGATAGTACCCGCAAGCAAGCGCGATTTAAGGAGTCGGAGGCGCCAAACCTCAGCGCGCTCAGTCCGTTCCTCGTCGCGGCACGTGGAGCAACTTCGGGGCAGCGGCTCATTTTCACCTCCTTTGTTTCCTAGTTGATCTCGGGATTATGCTTTTTGAGCCAGGAGTACCCGAGTATCAAGTCCTGTTTCCCAAGGTGGGTTACAGCCAGCTGGACACGTTTGGAGTGTCCGTTGTACCGTAGAACGAGGTCTGCAATTTGGCGAATAGACCCAGCATCATTGGGGGTGCTGTCAACATTGTAGACCGGTATGGGTACTGAGAGATTTTGGACTGGCACGTTATTTCGGTTGACGCATTCTGTGTCGATAAAGTCCGAAGTGGCTCCGTAGTCGACCAGACCTGAGAGGGAGAGCTTGAGCGCATTTGCAGTGGACTCAAGTTCGAGAGGAAGGTGGAGCGAGTTAACCCCAGGAGCGGCAGAGATGGTATCACCCGTAGCTGTAAGATTTAGCCTTCAGCCCTAGGTTCATTCGGGATTTCTCGGCCCTTGCACAGCCCCTCTTTGCGCTCACCAAGAAAGACCAGAAGTAGACCTGGGGGGACGCCCGAAGCCGCCGCGTTTCAAGCCATCAAGGACGTGGTCGTCTCAGAACCCATCCTAGCGATCCCGGACGACTCTCGGCCTTTCCGACTTGAAGCAGACAGCTTGGATTATGCAACGGGGGCGGTTCTTTCACAACAATCCGCCCGGGACGGGAAGTGGCACCCTGTAGCGTTCTATTCCAAAAAGCTTAAATGATGTCCAGCGCAACTATGAGATTCATGACAAGGAGATGCTCGCGATCATCCGCGCACTCGAGGAGTATCGGCATTTCCTCGAGGGCGCCGCGCATCCAGTCGAGATCTGGACTGACCATAAGAATTTGGAGTATTTCCGAAAGGCACAGCACCTTAATCATCGGCAAGCCCGATGGTCATTGTACTTTTCTAGGTTTGACTTCACGCTGCACCACATCCCAGGTCGCCAGATGGGCCGCCCCGACGCTCTCTCCCGCCGGCCTGACCATGGCATCTCCGAAGACAACTCGGACGTCACCCTCTTGCGCCCTGAGCTCTTCCACGTTCGTGCGCTTGAGGCCGTCACTGTCTCTGGGTGTTAAGTGCCGTGTCGACCAAAGGGACGGAGACGGAGACGGAGATGGAGTCGGAAGTCGGAAACGGAATCGAGATCGTAGAGCACTTGGGGCGGAACACCACAGAAGGATGTTTGGGTGACCGGGGCTTCCAGTTGACCAAGACAAGACAAGAAGAGAAGAGCGGAGTCGAGACGATGCTGGGAGATAGAGACCAGCAACGTTAATTTACAAACTGAAGTACGTGATAATACATCAAAGTATTTATAGTACGAGAAGTAACGGAAACGGAATAAGGTATAACAAAGTAACACTGCGGGCAATGGAGCATATTCCGCCCTGGAATATGTTGAGAATATTATGAATATTACAGGGTGTATTCATTCCATCTTCTAGGCTGGAATATGACAGGAATATCCGTGGAATATTCTCAATTTTCTCACTATCTGTCATGTATATGACAGCCCGGAAAATGTTGGGCAGATCTGTGGAATATTCTCAATCTGCCACATGTTTTCATTCAATATTCCGACCTGGAATACATCACATGTTCCAGCCTGGAATATCGTGATCATATTCTGGGACTATTATTGATTGGGATTCTGATTGGGATTCTACAATTAACTCCATTTAAACTACATGATTGCTGGCTAGTACATACTTAGATACCATGAAAATTAACCTAACCACCTCCACACCTAGTCCACAAGCAAGAACTTACTGGACCTGTCTATTCCACAAAGGAAAATTCGATAACATGAACAATTATCATATCTACTCCCAATCTATGTAACGACTCATGCATTTTTCCAGTTCTCGACTCACATTCTGGCACCAGCAGACGCATAAACTCACTTTGTTGGTAAAGTCAACTTAAAGTCGCACCTATGGAACAGAACTTCAGAAAACACGCCACCGCACCAGTCTGTGGCACCGGATAGCCCCATACCTCTCAGGCCGAAACAATGTCTTGTTGTGTGCTAACATTGTACATGTTCCCCGCCGTTTGCACCTCTTCCTGGCCCAACTTCAACAACAGGTGGTCGTCATCGTCCGTGACAAGAGAAAGGTCCATCTTTGGGATTAGTGAGCATATTGGTCCACCGAAATGCGCACATAACTCACCTGGTTCAAGCATACTTCGATCGGGGCGTCGTTGGTGCTAAACAAGCACTTCCTCCATCAGCGTTAAACAAGGAAGCTTCCTGCCAACTCGAGCGTTCTCACCAGCCTCAAGGACAAGGTTGCGTGGATGGAAAGCGACACGCGAGCCGCCTGCAAACGCCGACCCAGCATGTGCGCTTGTGCTATTTTCAGACGAGGAGTGGTTGATTGGGTGCGGTCTTTGTCACGGTCGGTGCTTGTTGCCGGGAAAGCCCAGAGGAGGCCATTTGGCGGTGTGTCTTGACGCTATTCGCAAAGTGCTTTTGTGCTAGCTTGAATCTTGGCAGATGTTAGTGGTCGTAAACAACGACAGGAGAGGCGGAGTTCATACAGGATGATGTTTGCCAAGGACGTTAGCGCTATCGTTGTTCCCGCCCCTTCACAACGAGTAAGTTGTCGTTCTCCACATTCACAGTCTGGACTGAACAGACTCGCAAGTTATTTTCACTCCGAAACGACGAGCCAACCGTCGAGGTTTGAAGTCTGCTTCCTTGTTGTTCTCGTCAGCTGCGCGGCTTTGTCCCCGCTAGCGTGAAATAGCTGTCGGAGGTTGTGTCACGAGTGGCCGTAGAGAAGTCGAGAGGACCTTGCTCGTCATTGCCCCCGCCTCTGGTGAATGCTTGAGATAGTTGTGGTCGGATAATCGTTGAATTTGGTGAAGATGGTTCTCGGGTGAGTCGTCACTGTTGCCATTCTTGCGCTAATGCCCATTATCGTCAGAGTCAACGCTCGGACAGTGGTTGTGGTTGTTGGCCGAGCTCACCACTTGCATCCATCGCTCCCCTTCTGCCATTGCACTCCCATGTCCCAGCTAATCCCCGATGTTTAAGGCATATATGCCTTCTTATAGAAGGCTGTTGTCGTCGCAGAGGCCGCTTGCGCTTGCGCTGACGAAACTGTGGTTGCAGTCCGCCCATCGCTGTCTTGATAGCGGCATCAACCCAGTCGCGTTACGCTTTGAAGTTGGTCGTCGTTGTCCCCACCCGGACTGTGGTTGTTGTTGGAAGTGATTGGCGGCGGGAGTTCGATCTCCCGCGAGTTGGGCAGTGAGAGCCGTCGTCAAAACGGCCGTTTGGTGGGTAGTTGGCAAGAACGGGCCAAGCGCTTGGTGGGGAAGAGCAGAAGATGCCAGCGTGGCATTCCCACGGGCTCCAGCTGGCCGGTCCGAGGGCTGGTGGATGGCGGAGGAGGTTGTTGTTGGAGGCGGTTGGTGGGGCGCTTGGCAACACCTGACGCGCCAATAACAGGCGCGGGCGGTGCCAAAGGCTCCGCTACCTCCGAACGTTGTGAAAAACCCGAGGCGGGCTCGGCAGCAGACAACACCAGCGCAATCGTGAGCGGAAGCAACAACGGACCGGCGTTTCGGGTCCGTAACCCGACACCAGCACGTGTTGCTTACTAACTTCTCCCGCTTTCATCATCCCCACCCGCTCGCTTCACCGACGCTCGCAGCCCAGCACAGATGACATGGCCATGTCCCGCATCTGGACGCTGCGAACAGCATTGCCACGAACAGCACGCTAATCAACCGCGGCTGCTGACTCAACGCCAACTTGAAGCCCCCCGAATTAAGCTGTGCGAGAACGCTAAGTACCTCGGCAAAGCTCTTCCGAGAGGTCCTGAAACGCTTCCCATGTCGCAGTTGTCCTCGAGAACCACGAAATCGACACTGAAAATGGCAACTGATGGTCAGTAACGGCGCTCTCCTCAACGTACAGAAGACGTACAAGTCGGAAATCGCCCACAAGACACGGGGCCGTGCTGCAATGGAGGGTAAGCATTTGTACGGGCGACTTGGGGAAGGTATGAGTTTACGGGGGGGATTGTCTATTCGCTCAAGACAATGTCAGTGCGTCGCCACAGCCATTCAGATCTGGAAGGGTCTGACCGTCTTTCGCAGTTTCATAGAGTGTCAGCTCATGACCACACTACAACCAGGCACAAAAAACCACTGTGTGGAAGTGTATGGATATGGACACAATGTGCGTGCCCGCTCGTCCTCTTCATCACAACAACTGACACTGTATCTGGGGGGCTGCGCAACTTGGCACCAATCCGCTCTGGCGCGTTCGGTGTCTGCAACGAGACTGTCGCGCAAACATCGTGATGAACGTTGACGCGGAGAGGGCGGTGTTGATGCGGCAGATGCAGCCGTTAAGTGGGTGCCTTGGGTTGCAGCTGGGGGCAAGGCGGCTCGTTTGGCGGGCAGACTGGTGTTCGAAGTCGCGCACGCGCATATTTAGATTTGAATTGATCGTGTGCGCGGGTGTCGGACGCGGTGCTCGTGGTGGCGGCGTGGCCGTGGCCGTGGCTGTCTGACTCTTTCTCTAACTGTTGTCCAGGCGGCCTGTAAACAATAAATTAGTCCACAGGTGAAGAACAAGGGATAGTCCAACCGTAAGACCTGCGCCTGGTGAATCTCGTTTGCTAATAGGTGCTCCAACTCCACCACACAAGCCGGGCAAGATGGCACATCCAACCACCATCCCAAACGTGTAGCCTGGCCAAAATCCCGCCAGACATCTGTAAGACTCGGTCAGTACCGGCCAGGACAAGATGAATCGGTCGCAAACTTGAACTCGTTGGATGTTTTGGGCACTGCTGCTCGCAAGACTGGTGCTGAACGACTGGTGTTTAGGGCCCAACACATCTGCCATGATGAGCACAGAGTAGTAAATCTATTCTTGTGAGTCAGCCAAAAGTATCAGTATAAAGTTGTTATCTATGACTACCAATTATCCATTGCAGGGAAAAGCTCTTAATTGTTGGAAGGGCTAAAAGCAAATCAGACAAGGAACTGCATGAAGCTGAGAAACTTGTTAGAGAAGTGTGAATAGACCAGGCCATCTGCAACACATAATCGAGTACTGAGGCCATTGCGGTCGTGTTGAGGCAAGCCCGTATATAACCAGACTGTCGGTCGTGCTGTGGAAAAGCCCTCTACAACCAGCGTGAGCGGTCGTACTGAGGCCAGTCCATATACAACCAGACTGTCGGTCATGCTGGGGGAAAGCCCTCTACAACCAGCGAGGGAGCGGTCGTGCTGAGGCAAGCCCGTATATAACCAGACTGTCGGTCGTGCTGTGGAAAAGCCCTCTACAACCAGCGTGAGCGGTCGTACTGAGGCCAGTCCATATACAACCAGACTGTCGGTCATGCTGGGGGAAAGCCCTCTACAACCAGCGAGGGAGCGGTCGTGCTGAGGCAAGCCCGTATATAACCAGACTGTCGGTCGTGCTGTGGAAAAGCCCTCTACAACCAGCATGAGCGGTCGTACTGAGGCCAGTCCATATACAACCAGACTGTCGGTCATTCTGGGGAAAGCCCTCTACAACCAGCAAGAAAATTACACAGATACTAGGGAGTATCAAATGAGCATTAATTATATAGATTCTCTCACTCACAGCTTGTGTATCATTTGCCATGACCTGGTTCGGTGGCCACAGTGGGCATGACTATTTCAGCAAGGGCCGTAATTGGTGCTGTTGCTGCTGGGACAGACATTGAAATCCATTGGCTGAGGCTGTAGTCCAGCAGCTCAGTGGCAGGACATTTTGGACTAACACAAAGTTCAGCATGGAATATTAGGACTGGCTACTGCGCACCTCCTTCTCCTTGCTGCCTGGCCCTGCCAAGGACTCTGATGCACTCATGTCAAGGCCCAGCTCATTCCACTACCTCACCAGACCTGCAAGGGCGGCAGGGCACATGACAAGCAGTAGTGCACGTGACAAGCAGCGGTCACATGACAAGGACTGGATGTGCAGCTATCTATCAGCACAATTGCTTTGAGTGTGCTGGACACAATGGGCGAGTAGTGCAGGGTGGAAGCGATAATGACCCAAGTCGATGATGCAGTTGGATTGCAACGGTTGACAGCTTGCAACCTGTCCACCCTTGCAATCCAACTGCATTATTGAGGCCAAGAAGAGGCAGTGGGTGGTGATCGATGCGCCATTGCTACCATTGCTCTCGCTGCTGTGCACACGGCAACGGCCAGGTCAAGACGAGACACACCATACAAAAGCTGATGGATAGTCGTGGATAGATGGATATCAGCGCTGCTGCTATAGGCAGACACACTATAGATGAGGAGCGACTTTGCGGGCAGTGAACAGCTTGATGCTCTAGGTAGACTACACAGAAATTCTCTGAGAAATATACAAGTCAACAGAGAATGAAATACACACACAAAAGGAGCGTCCCCAAGCTATAAAACTGGACCGGACAGCCTGAGCATTCCAGCCCTTCAGATCTCTGATTGTTTTGAAGTGGTGTAAGGGACGTGGCCATCATACCAGCAGACTATTAGAAGCTGGAATAACCTGCCCTCTCATCAGCCCCACCCACGCTCCAAACCCACAACTACACACCATGTTGTCCATGGGCAGTCGCAAACAGCAGCTGCACGAACAAAGGGATCTGGTTGGGCAATGATCGTCGTATCTGCCATCCTCTCTTCCTAGGTCGTCAGGCTCGTGTTGAGGTCATGGGCGTGGAAAGTGTGACTGGTGTTGTGACCCGAAGAGTGATTTGTCAGAGTCTGACTGGGAAGACTCTGACTAAGCATGACCAAGGCCATATTTGCAACCGACTGAATCAAGACTGTTAAACTAGCTTTTGCTCACATTTATTCAGGCAAAAAAGTTATTCTTTGCGACTACAAAACCCAGCGCACTCTCCAAGAGCCACACTTCAGTTGATTCTTTAGCTCAGAATATCTTCCCTCTCTTATGATATCACCGAATCTCTATGTTTCCCGTCAAATTTAGGATCCAGCAGAGTAGATAAAAGCATTGGTTATCTCGAGTGGTGTTTGTGTGTGTTTGAATATCAGACTAGTTGTCATGCCCGTCCTTTTGCCATCCCTCAACCAGATCCAGCTCCCGCACATCCACCCCCCCGCAAAGTCCCGACTCTTGCGCGCGACTGCGGACCTCCGCCACAGTCACAGTCTGAAAAGACATCTGTGTCAGCGCGAGAACATCCTTTGCCCAACTAGTGAGGATACTAATGTGGTTGAATGATTGAATAAATATAGTAAAAACACTTACCTCGCTGGAACACTTTGAGCCCGCAAGCGATTGCTGAGACAGCGAGCATCCTGTGGAGAAGTTCGCGCTGGGCTGATTCGGCATGTAACGTGTTTCTGCTGGTTAAATTGGCGCTGTGGTCGTCACGAAGGAGTTGCACGGGCATATTCTTGCCATCCGTCACTGCTTACTTGTTGAAAGCTCGTTTGTGACTTGTCGCCCCTGTAAAGCTCGAGACAGCGCCAGCGATTTGGCGGAAGGGAGGGTGGCCTGAGAGAGAGGCGCTCGCTCTGGGATCGATTTGGCCACTTGCTGGAGGCCAAACAGCGTCGTTTGGCGAGATACGGCGGCAGGACTTGGTTCTGGGGAAGAGGACGCCACGTATGATCGGTCGGCGGAATACGACATTGACACGTCGCTCGACGCAGAAGCCATTCGAGTTTCTGGCAACAACGTCACTCACGGGTAATCGGGCTTGCACCTGCATAGAGTGCCAACGCGGCTTGGCTTCGCGATGGACGCCGAGGATGGCCTGTTTGAGGCCGCGCTAGACAGCGCAAACTCGGCCGGTTATTCACAAACCTGCTGGGGTCAATCCCAGCATCGCTTGCTCTCAATGTCGTCACTTACCACCACCCAGAACGCCTTGTTTCGCCCAAGACCGCATCTATCCCCAGTTTTGCGAAGTATCCATCGTGTTGTTGTTATTGCTGACCGACTTTTTCGCTAGAAATTGGCCAGGCGAGCCGCCCACGATAGATGTCGAGGACAGCACGTTTGGCGCTGCGCTGAGCGGCGCAATGGTGGCTGGTGCAGGTAAGACTGTGGCGGGTTGGTCACAGTATCGCTCGCGCTGAACACCCGTTGTTCAGCGCCACCCGTGCGCTTGCGAGCAGCACTCCCCGAGGCATCCACAGTTTGCGCCTGATTCGTCTTTTTGGCCAGTGCTGACTGAGCTTGACAGTGGAGTTTGGCCACTGCAGGCAACGTGTTTGGGATGGCGGTTGGATGTGCTGTCTCGCCCGGCTTCTGTGGTGGAGCTGGAGCACCTGTTAGCAGACGGGACTCAGCACTGAGCTTCCAGATGCCTTATCTGCAGGCGGTGTACCAGACAGCCGTCCTCTCTTGCTAACTTGTCATCCGGCTCGTGTCGAAGTCGTGGTGTAACGTGAGAGAAACCTCGGCGCTGTGACCAAGACACGTTACGGAGCTGTATCTTTTCCCGCCAAGGTGAATGTGGCGCAAAGGCCGACAGGGCCGCCGCCAGTGTCTGCACCCCCATTCAAGTTCCGCGCTGGCGCCGAACGTGGTCAAGGAGGAGAGCGAGATCGCGCTACCCGATGCCATCATCAACTTTTATGCCACGCCGAATTACCGCAACGCGACGCACCTTTGGTCAATTGGTGCCCCATATTCGCGACCCAGCCTGATCCGATTCCCATTGACGCCGTTCACCCCCGGCCCGCTTAGCCCACTCCCTCCCCTATTTATCCCCACCTCCTGCAATGCCTTCATTGCACTCGTCGGGCGGGCCGACGGCGGCGGCCGCGCGGGGGTTCACTGGCGAGCTGGTACGGGGCGCGGCTGCGCGGGGTTGCAGCGTGGCGGCGGCAGGTGCTCTTGCTGAGGATAACCGTCCTCCTCCGAGCTTTGCTGATTCATTGTAGAAACACCTACTGCTGCCAGATCGACTGGTGACTGCCATGCTGTCCACGCGCCAGACTGGAGAGACATTGTTGGACAAAACATTGAAGATGATGAAGCAAACTGAAGACTTGGGTAAAAAGATGGGGGTGGCGACATAGGGTGGTGAGTTTCTGTACTCTTCTGGGCGGGAATCTGGCATTGACACTCTCAGGTGAAACTTGGAATGTGCTCTCAAGATCAGCTTAAGTTCCAGCTCAAAAGTTCGCGAGCATTTGGCGAAAGTCTCAGTTGACAAGGGCATTCTCAGAACGGAAAAGATGAACTTTTTGTTCTTTAGTAAGTTTCTCCATCCTTGAACTCAAGTTATAGTTGCTAAGCGCAGCTTTTAGGCGGACGCGCATGTCAAGGCTGGCGCAGTCAACCGCGTGGTGGCACTATTGACTAGCGGGACGAGCGGACAGACTGGTCCACCAACGACGACGGCTTTGTGAAAAACTTCGGCCCGCCAATGCGCTGCAATAAATGCCGGCCACCAACCAACCCCCAGCCAGCCCGCTATCCCCAGCGATCACACTCCTCCCAAGCCCCACACACAGCGATCAACAGTGAATTGGCCACGCCGACCTTGCCCTCTCCTGTCCAAACGGCAGCATTCGGAGTGTAGGACTGCTACCAGCTTTTGGCTGCGGTCTGTATATATCTTAACTTTGACAAGAGTCCCATTGCAGCCCCCAAATGTGCGTTCATCCCCTGGTTTATAGACAGCATTTTGACATCGCATTTAGCCCGTTTTGTTCCTGGAGACCCGACAACTTTTGTGACCCGCCTGAGCGAGGCGTTATCGGAGTTCGTGCACTGTTCTCAGTCCTGCAATATCGTAATCCGAGACTGAAACAGCGTGAAGTCTGCAACTGCGAGCTTCCTAGCTTCAGTGAGCCTGCGACGATCTACTTTCACTCTAGCTTAATTTTGTTTTTTCTCAGTCTTTAGGTATTGCAATCCGAGACAGCGAAGCTACTTGGCGTGACTTTGCTTGTGTAAGTTTACTATATCTCCACCAAATCTAGCTTCTTTTTTTTTCTCAGTCTTACGTTGCTGCGATCCGAGAGAGCAATTGGCGACGCGCCTGCTGCATCAACAAGCGTTCTCGGCGAGTTCTCGATGGATCTTGTTGGATTTTGTTGGAGGTGGCAGAGGGAGTGGAAGGGGACACGGGGATGTCGAGCCGAGGTGAAGCCGGTGGAAGCGGGAGGAGGAGGAGGACGTCGGAGAGGGGGACGGGGACGTCGTTGTATATATGGCACTAAACGAGCTCCGCACACCATCCAGCTTATATGGGGTGCAGGCCCCCACATTCCTCGTCTACACTTGCTTGCTTTCTGAACGTGAGCACAGTCATGGGGCTGGAATACACCCTCACCCTCGAGCACGACCAGCTTGAGTGGCTCTTCGATCCCCAAAGCGAGGAACAGGTTGCCATTGTGGAGAGAAACAAGCAGTCTGGCCGTGGTCGTGCTGCGGGGAGATCAGACTGTTGAGATATAGTGGGCGGCTTTCACGCATGGATAGAGGCTGATTTGACAGGAGATAATGGAGGATGAACATGATTTACATTTGGAGCTGTCTGTAATTCAGATACTGGGTTGAATGTTGCACCTGCGTCCAGTACTCAGGCACCTCCATGTTTGATAATTTGTTAGTAGTAGTATATCACAGTTTTATGGAATCCTAATCAAAATCCCAATCAATAATAGTCCCAGAATCTGGTCACAATATTCCAGCCTGGAACATGTGATATATTCCAGGCCGGAATATTGAATGAAAACATGTGGCAGATTAAGAATATTCCACGGATCTGCCCAACATTTTCCGGGCTGTCATATATATGACAGATGGTGAGAAAATTGAGAATATTCCACGGATATTCCTGTCATATTCCAGCCTAGAAGATGGAATGAATACACCCTGTAATATTCATAATATTCTCAACATATTCCAGGGCGGAATATGCTCCATTGCCCGCAGTGTAAGTAACAAGATTAGAACAAAGTCAAGTAAAGTAGAAGAGGAGTTGCATACGAGGAACAAGGCATAGATGATTGCATAGATCATAAGTCGGGGTAATTGGAAATGCTCAGTAAATCTTCATTGCGTAAAAACCAAATACCGGAGACGGATATCGGAGACGGATGCCGGAGGCGGCACGGATATAACACTGGGTCTGGGTCCGAACTTGTCCGCGACATCAAGGAAGCACTATCCGGTGAGCCTGACCTAGAGGAGCCCGTCGCGCTTGCGGCCCGGCAACTCTTGAAGGTCCGAGGTCAAGTTCGGGGCCCCCGCTCATCACGTTCGGACGAGTGGGCCGTCTCGGGCGATCTCTTGTACTTCCGCGGCAAGGTCGTAGTCCCCAAAGACAAGGACCTAAGGAGGCGCATCATCGAGCTCTGCCACGACACGCGAGTCGCCGGACATGCCGGGCGGTTCAAAACCCTAGAGCTGGTTTCGTGCAACTACTGGTGGCCACAGATATCCCGCCATATCGGACGCTACGTCGCGACCTGCGACTTGTGCTGCCGCATGAAGGCCCTCTGAAGGCTCCCGCACGGAGAGCTACACCCGACCGAAGTCCCCCCCCCCCGAATGCTGGCACACCGTCATGGTGGACTTCATCGTCGAGCTCCCCGAGGCTCATGGGTACGACGCGGTCATGGTAGTCATCGACGCTCTTGGCAAACGCGCTCACTTCACTGAGTGCCATACGACAATAGACGCAGTCGAAGCCGCCCGGTTGTACTATCGGAATGTCTGGAGGCACCACGGAACCCCCGAGAAGTACATTTCGGACCGTGGCTCGCAGTTCATCGCTGACTTCACGCACGAACTCTGGCGCTTAATTGGCGTCAAACCGGCCGCCTCTACGGCTTACCACCCGCAAACCGACGGACAAACCGAACGCGTTAACCAAGAGCTCGAGCAGTACATCCGGATCTTCACCAACTACCAACAAGACGACTGGGACGAGCTTATCCCTGCCGCTGAGTTCGCCTATAACAACCACGTTCACTCCTCCACTCAACAGGTACCCTTTATAACAGACACTGGTCAGCTCCCCCGAATGGGTTTCGAGCCAGGCGCCCGCTCAGAGTTGGAGTTGGTGAACGAGTTTCGCGATCGGATAGCTAATGGCGTCTCCGAGGCAAAGGCCGCGCTCGTTAAAGCCAAAGACGAGTATAAACGGTACTACGATCGGAAACGTTCGGACGCCCCGAATATTCAAGTTGGTGATAAGGTTTGGTTGGACGCCTCTGACATTAGAACGACTCGGCCCTCCGAGAAGTTCTCCCACAAGCGCCTCGGACCGTTCAAGGTGCTCGCAGAGGTTAGCAAAGGTGCCTACAAGCTCACTGGATTCGAAGACGTGCTGGTCAAGGTGACCAAGTTCCGCCACGGACTTGACCCCTTGATCAACAACGGAATTACGTTCTCGAACGACCCCCCGGACCTCCGGGATTACCTTAGCTGGTGCACCCGGGCCTTCCGTCAATACGAGGCCCTGGTCTGGGCCAAGCTGATTAAGTCAGCCGCGCCCAAGACGCCTGGCGGTTTGATTCGGACTCCGTTTCCGGTCAACCGCATCCCGGCTCCGGCCCCTTTCCGCCCAGTGGCTCCGATCATGCCACCCACAGCCCGCACCCCTGCTCCAGCGCCTCCAGCTCCCGTCCCTATAAAGTTATATGGAGTTGGATCGCACCAGGGCTCGGGGTGCCCCTCGTCGCGCCTGCTTCAGGTGCGGCAACCCAAACCATCTCGCCCGGGATTGCCCCCTCCCTGCTGATGTCCGCTCGATGGACATCCTCGACGAGGTGATCCAACAACTCGGTGACGAGATGTTAGCGGAGTTGATCGCCCGCTACACGGACACAGCTGCCCTGCCGGAGACGGCAGCGGAGTCGATGGCCGGAGAGGATTTTGTCCCCCGCAACGAGTGACCGGTGTGCCCTCGTTCGCGTCTATAAATCGTTTTGCCTCTTTGTATGATGAATGCAGTTCCTTGCCCTACAATGAGCCCGAAACGAAAGACACACCCTCTCCTGCCCCCGCCTCAACTCTGTCTCCGACTCCGCCCATGACTCCGGTCATCATCCTTCGCCGCCTCACTGCCTGGGAAAAGAAACTGCCCAATGGAGTGGGTCGGGTGGACGGAGGTGGTGGCTCGGGGTAACATATCGATAGGTCATATGCTACTGATCTACCCTACTACAGGTGCCCCCTTTTGAAATGGCGACGTCCTCGTCGCCCGCTGAACTCTCTAAACCCACAAAAAACCCATATCATGTATCTCTGTAACTGCTATAATCTTCTAAATAGGATAGGTTGGCTGTTGATGGCATGTGAAGACGACCAAATCATGGTGTGAAATCGATGGAAGCGTGTGTGCAGCGTCGAAAACGGATGTAGGCGCAGAGCAAGGTCAACAATGCCATCCCCCACACGACTCCACACCCTTGGATAACGTTCCGATGTAGACGGCCAGCCGTTGCTGACTCCACACCCTTGGACACGCTCCGATGTGGACGGCCGCTGGCAAGAATGACACAGCCTCACGAGGACTGCGACGGCCTGGATGACGACTGCGATGGTGGTGGATGGATGGACTAATGAAGGTGGAGGGGAGGGTATGCTGACTGCTGATTGGCTGGACTCGACATGATGACCACTCGATGGTCAGATTGCGATGGTAGGCGGATGGGAGACATGGGTATGGCCACCCATGGACCGAATGTGCAGAGCGGCGCACGAAGAACACTCTCGTCACCACAATGGAGTGGGTCGGGTGGACGGAGGTGGTGGCTCAGGGTAACATATCGATAGGTCATGTGCTACTGATCTACCCTACTACACCAAGCAGTACACTGTTGCCGCTGCCCCTGGGGCGAACTCCCTCCACCTCCCGTTGGAGCTAGAGTCCACCACCAGCACACTGAAGCTCTCGCTCTCTGGGCTCGTTGACTGCGGTGCCACCTCCGACTTCATCGACACGAACTATGTCACTCGGAATGGCATTCCGGTCCGCACCCTTGATCAGCTGATTCCGGTTTTTAACGTTGATGGCATTCTTAATGACGCTGGCTCCATCAAACAGATCGCGGACTTGGTCCTGCGCTACAAGGGCCATGCCAAACAAGTTCAACTGGCCGTCACTCATCTTGGCAAGCAAGACCTCATCCTGGGGTACTCCTGGTTGCGGAAACACAACCCAGAGATCAATTGGGAAACCAAGGAGGTCAAGATGACACGGTGCCCTCGCAATTGCTCGACCTGCCGCGAGGAAGAGCGCGTTGAACGGACCGAGTTGCGGCGACTCCGGTCGCTTCAGAAACGTCTCCGCTCCGGCCCGTTCCCCTCGGTTTGCACTATGGACCTCTCTGGCCCTGAAGACGGAGACGATTCCGATTCCGGTCTCGATTCCGACCTGCCTGATCTGACGCCGGACTCGGACTCGGATGACGAAGATGACCAGCTCGAAGATGGTGACCGCATCTTCTACACCTCGTTCCATCCCTCGGAGGAGATACGCGCAGGTAGCACTGTCTCACAGCGTCTGGCCGAAGCCTTTGCCAGGAACTCTGCCCCTCCGCCCTCCGAGATCCCGGACTGGGCTAAGGAGTTCCAGAACGTCTTCAACAAGGAGTCCTTCGCCTGGGACCACGCCATTGAACTCGTCCCCGACGCTAAGCCCACCAACTGCAAGGTGTACCCCATCTTGCCCCTTGAGCAACGCGAGCTCGACGCGTTCATCGAGGAAGGGCTTTCGACGGGCCGGATTCGCCCCTCCAAGTCTCCGATGGCGTCTCCGGTCTTCTTCGTCAAGAAGAAGGACGGCAGACTCCGCTTCGTCCAGGACTACCGTGCTCTCAACGCGATGACTGTCAAGAACCGGTACCCTCTTCCGCTGATCAACGACCTCATCAACCAGCTCAAAGGCGCTCGTTACTTCACCAAACTCGACGTCCGTTGGGGCTTCAACCACCTGTAGTTGTGCACATTTGACAACTGCACTGAGTGCACTGAGTCAACCTGGTGTCAAATCCACTAGCTCCACTGAGGCCTGAGTGCAATTAGTGCATTTGTCTTCTGTTCCCCTATAAGACTGATCAAACTTTGATATAACATCAGTATTAATAATTATTATACTTAATAAATGAATGTTAAGTTCCTTTTCTTCAGGCCGAAGACCCGTTATATAATTTGGAAGACTATATATATAGAAAATAATTAATAATCCCAATTTGGACAGAACTGATGTAGCTAGTTACAATCATCAAAACTTGTGATGGCAATCAAAAATGTTTCCACATTGATGACATTATATAGATGCCATCAGTTCCATCATCAATTACCATAATAGTAGTCTTAAATAAATAGAATAAGCCTTTGAAGGAATGTGACATATGTGACAAAAAGCCCTGCTCAGTGTATTTGACAACTGTTATGCTAGCTGCAGCTAGTTGCATTTGTAAAAATATAACGCCTATGGCTCGTTGAAGGCTTCAACAACGTCCGGATCAAGGAAGGTGACGAGTGGAAAGCTGAGGCCTGAGGTCAAGGTCCTAGCAGGGGAGGATCCAAAGGAGTGAATAACAGTAAGCAAATACAAAGGAAGCTGACCTAGCAGGGGAGGATCCAAAGAGAAGAAACTCTAAGGGTCCGCCTGCTAGGTAGCTGAACTATATACTGCGCTCTTGACGCGCCAAGGTTGATCGTTGCTCCATGCAGTATGCCTGCGCCATGTCGCAGGCCAGGTCCCAGGGGGATCGCCAGGTGGAGGCGGTGATGCGATTGATGGCGGTGATGCGATCATCGGAGTCGGAATCAGGGCGATTCCGGGCTGAAAGGGAGGTTCCCCTGACAGACGTCATGATCTACCTTGACGACATCCTGATTGCCCATTCCGACCTCCGGAAACACCGGCAGATTGTTCAGGAGGTCTTACGGCGACTCCGAGAGCACAAGTTGTACCTTCGAGCGGAGAAGTGCGACTTTGAAAAATCGTCAATTGAGTACCTCGGAGTCATCATCTCCCACAACCACGTCGAAATGGACCCCGTCAAGGTCGCAGGCGTCTCCACTTGGCCGACTCCGGAAAACAAGAAGGACATTCAGCAGTTCCTTGGGTTCGCTAATTTCTACCGCAGGTTCATTCGGGACTTCTCGACCCTTGCGCGAAGCCGTGATGTCCGACTCGGAAGACCATTTGTAGGCTCTCTCCTCCGTCTTTCGAGCCATGGGCAGGTCCATGGAGCAGAATTCGCGCCCAGAATTGTCCATTCCACTCCTGAAAAGACAACATCATCACACTGGGCACAATGTCAATGGCGGCCACGAGATAGCAGCCCGATTGGCAGCCTGTCTGACAGGCCGCATGGCAGACCCAACGGCGGTTCCAAGGGCAGCCGGATTCTCTTTGTATGTTCTTTGTGTTTCCAATAAGCTAAGAAAATATGTTTCAAATTGCATTGAGTATATTATAAGTATTGGAGAAACATAGTACAACATTCATTGTGCCAAGCCGGCGACCCGGATCCACTGGGGGCAAATTGTCTTTTTCCACCCTGGAAAAAGTTAAGAAAAAGCTGAGAAAAATCAATATTTTCTGGCTATTTTTTTATCATTTTCCAGGCCAGAAAATAATTTTTTTTCTTATCTTTTTCCTATTATTTTCTTAACTTTTTCCAGGTGGGAAAAGAAGTTATTTTCCAGGCCGGAAAAAGTTAAGAAAAAGTTGAAGAAGCTGATGCTTCTGGCTTGGCCGAGTCTTTGATGGGATCTGATCATCAATCATGATGTGATGATAGATTTCCCAAATAAGGAAATTTTCAGCGCCATTTTGATCGGAAATCACCTAAATCAATCATATCTGATTGATCCGATGATCGGATCACTTCTGGACATCGGCCAGTACAGAATAGAAGCTCCCTTATATAGGCAGGCTTCTTCAACTTTTTCTCAACTTTTTCCGCACTAGAAAAAGACTTTTTTTCCCACCTGGAAAAAGTTGAGAAAATAATGGGAAAAAGATGAGAAAAAAAATTATTTTCTGGCCTAGAAAATAGCAGAAAAATAGCAGGAAAATATCGATTTTTCTCAGCTTTTTCTCAACTTTTTCCAGGCTGGAAAAAGACAATTTGCCCCTAGTGATCGGCCCTCCGAACGGGTTCCCACACAACCTCTCTTCCTTCCCAACCACCACTATCGAATGACGACAACGCCAACGGGTGGCTAGGAGCGCGAGGTTGGGAGGCAGGATACATGGAGGGCATTCTGGAGGGAAGGAGCAACGGGTGGTCCCTGCTGCGGTGCTCGATTTCTGCTGGAGCCTCCCGAGGTCCACCATCTCCCTCGCCGTCACTGTCCAGCATGGGTGCGCAACCTTACCCACCATCCCAGCCGACCCGCTCCCTCTCCCTCAGCTGACCCGTCCAGCAACGGTAGTTCGTCGTGACTTGAGTGGAGTTTGGTAACGATCTGCCGGCTGGGTTCGCGCCAGCGCACAGCCCGAATTGGGCCCATTTTGGCCCAAACAAGCCCCGGCACTGCCCAGAAAGACCCACCAGGGCATCTCCCAGCACCTTTGGCTCTGCGGGAGAATCCCATCGGCCGTTGTTGCCGCCGTTGACTGTGATCTACGCCACATTGGTGAGCACCGCGCTCACTGCTCAGTTCTCATTTGTTCTGGCTGGAATTAAAACCACACACAGCGATGGCGCAAGGGTTTCATCCCTGAAACTCTTGAGGGAGATGGCTCGGCGGCTGGTTATGTGCGCAACGGACTCTGCTGTTGCAGTAGGCTCACGGGCGCAGGGCCCAATTCTTGTTCGTTCCGCTTGATACCCCCACGGCGGGCAGGACCAACACATCCCTCCGCTTCCTCAAAATACCAGGCGGAACGGGACAGCGCCTGACTCTGCACGGTCCGGCCGGTATTTCCCGAAGGAAGCGGCGTCCTGGCCCGCTTCCCGCGCGTTTGGCCTGGAAACGAAAGCCACGGGCAGCGACGCTATGTGCGCCTGTCTCCAGTGGATCCCAAGCAGAACGATCCAGTTGTTGTGCTGAACCACGCAGTCCTGTGTCAGTGAGTGAGCTCAGTCTTCTGCTCGAACGTTGAGGGTGTGTTCTAAGATATAACGCAGCTTCTCTCTCATTTATTTGCACTCTTCGTCCTTGATGACGCCGGCGCGCGGCTGTGTTGTGTGTGCGTGCGTGCGCTGTCCTGCATCCCGCCACTCACTTAGGGCCAGCGGGCCAACTGCCGCTCCATTCTGGCTGCAAATGTACAAGGAAGTAAGGGCAATATGCCTCCCACCTTGCGTGAACTCCCAAGTAGAACGGTGCGGCAGTATTTCGGCCCAGACTCACACATTCACAGGAATAGATCTGGCACTGCCAACACTTAACCTGGACCTCGTATCAAGGAGATATTGGGGGAGCCCACCCGGAGTGAGCGGGCAGGGAGAGAGCATGGGGATGGGGATGATTACGGGCATAGCCGTGTCCCAGGTCACTGCTTGATGGGCCGCCTCGCCACATCCGTGTAAAATATAAGTACTGTACTATAGTATTATTCTTAATCGATTGTGCTGTGCTGTATCCAGCCACGTCCTGCAATGCCGCGGCAACTGATATAGAAAGGATACTATTCAGATAAGTAACTCCTTTGCTTCTTTGTTTCTTTGTTTGTTGAACTGGCTCCCAGTGGAACCGCCATTGGGTCCGCCATGAGGGCTGCTGTACAGCCTGTCATCAGGCTGCCATCTGCCAACTGCCATTGGCATTGCCCCCGGTGTCAGCGACAAACCCTGCGTGATAGAAGAAACTCGTACCTTAACTACATGAAGCGGCTGCCGTGCGTGCTGGGTCTTGAGGCATTCCGTGCATTGAAGGTACTCTCCACAGTGTTTACACTTGAAAATCCGTATGCCAGGCGTCCCAAAGGTCAATGAACAAAAGGCACATTTTGGGTGGTGAATAAAGTTGCCCAATCCATCCCTGCGGATAAACTCGTCCAGAAACCTTGACGCGTGAGGACGCCAAACCGAGAGAGGGTCGTCCTACCCCAGCGAGTCAATCGACAGGAGGAGTGGTCTGCAAATGACACTCCCGGAGCTAGCATATCGTTTTCTTTTGTCTCCTGATCCCAACGTTTCCTCGTCGTCCTCGTGCCCTGCGCGGTGTTCGTATGAAGAGACTGTCTGGGCCAAAGCGCGCAAGTCGAAGTCAGCAGGGGCAACGAGCGGGGTCCAGCCAGCGAGGCGGATGTCGTCCTCCTCTAAATCTTCGACTCGAAGGCGTTTGGTCTTCCTGACCACCGAGATCTTCTCCCTATAAGCTCTGGCGCCATCTTGAGAAGCATACACGTGGTGGTCACCAGGTGGGATGCTCGTCAACGGTTCTTCATGAATGATATCGCTGAGCTCTTAGAGTTGGCAAGGCAGAGGAGATGTCACGATGTCACTCCCGTAACGCGATCGTGACGTGTATGATGCAGCGGCATTGACTCCATTGACTCGATTTATTACTTGTTTTGAAAGAAGCACAAGACAAACACAAACAACAGCACAAGACAAAAGAAAGAAACATGTAGTCCGTAGCCATTTGTATCTATGGGTATTCTAATAACCGACTCGAACGAACATATCTAGTAGCAGAATTATTGAGATACGCGCTGGCCAGCCTGGGTGCGGTTGATAATTCTCTCGATCCATCGTGCTCTCTTCGCCTTCTACTGGCAAGCCAAATCATATGTGATGACGGGAGGTAAGGGGCATTCACAGCCTCGAGCCTTGAGAAGGAATTCACCCTTGGCAAGGAGAAGGCATGAGTGACGTCTTCGTTTGGCCCTGTATCCTCGGTACGATCACCAATATGGCGCTGGGTGGTGTTGACCAAGAACTAGGCATTTAGCTCATTAATGTCCTCTAAATCCGAGAAGTTGCTACCTCGTAGTCGGGATTGGGCCCTTCGTTATGTAGCGCGTCGATTATTTCGACATTGCTGTCGGCGTCTGTGGATGGCGCTGGCGAGGCTGGCGTTGCCACCAGCTTTTATAATTCAGAGTAGGTTAATAAGGAAGCAAGGGCAAGACGTACTTGGGAATGGGTTCGTCGAACAGGGAAGTATGAAGTAATTTCTCGTTGGCGAGGCTGGGAAGCCATAGCAAAAAAAAATGGGCGGAACGCAAAAACTGGAGGGGGCTTCGCGACTTAAAGACTCTATGCGGTGATGACCAGCTAGGCTCGACACACAGAAAACAAAAAAAAACCCCCATGGATTTGGAGCATCGAGATTTGACCCGCCAATGGTCGTCACGCGCGGCCAACAGATATGCCCGGCGTCATGTATAATATGATGAGCCTCACCCCTGAATCTGCTTGGTGATAATTATCACTTTAGCGAAAATTGTCAGGGTTTCAAGACAACACCAGCTTCACTTGATCCCCCCCCACGATTTCGTTGCGGATTGACCTTTTGGTAATCCCTATCCCCCCATCATCTAGTTAACGCATCGGGTTTTCCGCCCAGACAGCCCGGACGGAAGCGGATCACCATATTAAAATGGCAACGGTATTCGGACCAGCGGACCTGACGACAAGTAAGAATCTTGGTAGTAGAGAAGTACTCAAGATTCTTGTGATTGGTTACGACATCGATCGGAAGCGGAGCGCCCTCCAGATAGTGAAGGCATCGAAGATAGCCAACAACTCTTTGTCGTGCACATCGTAGTTGAGTTCAGCTGGACCAAGAGTTCGGCTGCGGAAGGTGTTGAACAGGCAAGCACAGAGGTCTGAGGTCAACAGTGAGAAACTCCAGATTGGATGTACAAGGAAGACTTGCCTGAGGTCGACCAACAGTGAGAAACTGGAGACCTCAGAGCGAAACTAGACTACTTATATATGTATGAGTATGTATCTAGTATGCATCTAGTATGTATCTAGTATCAATCTAGGAAGGATGTGTAACAGTAAAGGAACAATGTGTATCAGATATGTATCAGATAGCTAACAGAGTCCATGTGACACAGAGATAAGACAAGATTGAGAGAGATAAGACGAGATAGAATGAGACTGAATGAAGCCAATAGCACAGATTTCAACACTCCCCCAGGATGAAAGCAGTCTCATCCATGGAGTCCAAGGCGCTCTCTGAGAGAGAGAACTGCAGGACGAGGTAAAGCCTTTGTGAGGATATCTGCCAGCTGGTCTTGAGTGGGAACATACTGGACACCAATTGTGCCCTTGCCAACTTCGTCTCTGAGCCAGAAGAAGGCAAGGTCTAGGTGTTTCATACGCCCATGATGCTCAGGATTCTTTGCAACAGATATGGCAGACTGGTTGTCCATGAGCAATGGGGATGATCCAGATACAGGGAAACCCAATTCAGAGAGCAGATTGCGCATCCACTTGATTTCCTTACCAGCCTCTACAGCTGCAATATACTCTGCCTCTGTTGTAGAAAGAGAGACAGTCGATTGCAGCTTGCTCTTCCAGCTCACTGGAGCACCATTCATCATAATCATGTAGCCACCAGTACTCTTTCCAGAGTCCTTGCAGCCACCATGATCAGCATCTGCATAAGCAGTGAAGATGTGTGATGAAGGAGATGCCTCTTTGGTGTAAGTCAGCTTGAAGTCAAGTGTCCCTTTGATGTAGCGGAACAGATGCTTCACAGCTGACCAGTGAACTGGGCCAGGGTTGCTGTTGTATCTGGCAAGAACTCCGACTGTATAGGAGATATCTGGACGAGTTTGGGTAGCCAAGTACATCAGAGAGCCAACTGCAGAGAGATAAATACTCTTGTAGCGCTTTGACTCATCTTCTGTCTTGGCTCCCATCTCCTTGGTCAAGGAAAGACCAGGCAACATCGGAGTTTGCACAGGATTACAATCAGACATCCCATACTGCTCAAGCATGTCCACAGCATATTGGTGCTGGGAGAGGGAAATGGCTCCAGTCTGGGAATCACGCTCTACCTTGATCCCCAAGAAGAACTCAGTGGGACCAAGGTTCTTGACTTTGAAGGAAGTGCCAAGTTGAGCAATGACCCGGTCAATGGCAGCATCATCTTTGGCACAGATAACACCATCATCAACATGAATGGGGAGTATGATGCGCACATTGCCATCTGAGTAGATATAGCAGGAGTGATCAGACTGGAGGCATTTGAATCCCATGGAAACAAGTTTCCCTAGAAGCTTCTTGTACCATTGCCGACTTGCTTGCTTCAGGCCATAAAGAGAGCGCAGAAGTTTAAGCACCTGGTCTGGTCTGCCTTGAGGAAAGCCAGGAGGTTGAGTCATATAGACATCTTCCTCAAGGTCCCCATTGAGATAAGCAGAGGAGAAGTCAATGGAACGAAGCTTCATATCATGCTGAGCAGCAAGAGCAAAAATAGTGCGGAGGGTGGCAGGTTTAAAGGTGGGAGAGAATGTCTCATTAAAATCCACACCTGGGCGCTGTCTACAACCATCAGCAACAAGCCGGGCCTTGTAGCGCTCAATTGTGCCATCAGACTTGTACTTCTTGATAAAGACCCATTGGGCACGAATAGGGCTAACACCAGGAGGTGCGTCCACCACTTCCCATGTACAGTTCTCAAGCAAAGCATGAATCTCTGCGATAGCTGCCTCATCCCATAAATGCTCATCTACCATTCGCAATGCTTCAGGTAGGTTCCTAGGAAGACGATCTGAAGCCAACATAACTCTCATAAGAGCAGCAACGGCACTGTTAGCACGTTGCAAGTCAGGAGACATTGGATCGCCTTCATGGGCAACAATCATAACACTGCCAGGTTTAAGAAGCAACTCATCATCAGATGATTCTTCACCTGATGATACAGCTGGTGTAGGCTCTCTGTAAGCCTTCCACCACTCCCCCGGAGCTCTATGCTCAGTGATCTGACCATGGAAGCGACGTCTAGCTGCCACTCCAACTGGAGAAGGCAGGGGAGTTTGCTCTGGCAGGTTAGGAAGATTAGGAGGGGGGGATGGAGATGGAGATGGAGAAGGGGGTGCTGGAGCAGGGGCTGGTATAGGATGAGCAGGAGTGTCATTGTCATCATCATCATCACCATCTGGAACATAAATGCCATCAGGTGGAGGAGGAGGGAGATGATTGAGACGAGAGAAGACAGAAGGCTCAATGCGAGGACACTTTGCCATTTGAGTAGGGCTATTGCCAGGGAAGTAGCGCTCATCAAACACAGCATGCTCAGCAATAACAATCCTCCTGGTGGCTGGGTTATAGAATGCCCAGCCCCTATAGCCACGAGGGTAGCCAACAAAGATGCACTTCTGAATATGAATACCAGAAGTGGGCCTTTTGTCCTTTTGCACATGCACATAGGCAAGGCAACCAAAAACCCGAAGGTGTGCCACACTTGGCTTCGACTTGTACCACAATTCATGAGGAGTAGTATCCTCAGGAATGTGAGAAGTAGGATGCATGTTGGACACATGAATGTAAGCATTCACAGCCAAAGCCTTGAAAGAAGGGGGCAAGTTTGCCTCATGCAACATAGCCGTAGCATGCTCATCAATGGTACGATTAGCACGCTCTGCTGTTCCATTCTGCTGTGGCCTGTTCCTCACCGAATGGCGACGCACAATGCCCTCTGAGTTGAGATATCTATCCCACTCATTAGACATGTACTCTCCACCTTTATCTTCCTGAAAAGCCTTGATTTTGCGCCCAAAGTGGTTCTCAGCATAAGCTTTGAACTCTTTGAAAGCAGCAAAGGCATCACTCTTACGCTTCAGGTGTTGAACCACCTTAAAGCTAGTATGATCATCAACAAAGACTATTCGGTATCTGTAACCCTCTCGAGTGTAGACACGGTATTCTTTGAGATCAGAGTGAACCAGATCAAGAGGCGCTCCAGAACGATGACCAGTAGAGGGAAAAGGTGCAGCACTCAGCTTGCCAGCTAGGCATGGTTCACAAATGGGATCTGGTTTCTTTTGTGAAGTAAGCTTTACTCCAGTCACCAGATTCTTGCTCAAGACTCTCTGAGTGTCAGAGTGATGTCCAAGCCGACGATGCAGCAAGTCCAAGTCAAGAGGCAAAGTCTCAGATGCAGAAAAAGCTGATTGAGAAATGGAATCGACAACTTCATTCACATGTGCTTGGTTCCTCTCATCAATATCTGCCTCAAACAGAACTTCTCCAGAATGTTCAAAGGAGATGGTACATCCCTTCATAACAACAGAGAGCCCATGAACTCGAGACAGATGAGTGGTAGAGATGAGATTATGGGATAAACCCGGAACATACAAGACAGAAGTGAGTAGAATGTGTCGACCTAATTGTCCTTTTCTAAGTACAGGCTTCAACAAGACATCTCCAATCAACTCTGAGTAGACTATTACTCCGTTTGCAACCTGTATGGGTATCCTGAAGGGCCTAGCATTGAGTAGACGCTCCTTTTGGTGGGTCATATGCGACGTGGCTCCTGAGTCTGGATTCCATCTTGGGTCAGCAAGCATAAGAGTTGAGAGGGTAAGAAGACTTGCATTAGCAGCACTTTGGACTGTTGCTGAACCTTCACCATTTCCGCCCTTTTTGGCATGGTGTTTGCCCTTTAACAAGGCCAGGAAGTCTGGACACTTAAGAGGGAGGTGTAGCTTTTGCAGAAGATGCAAGGATCAACTGCAGGAGCAGCAACTGCGGCAGCAGGTGTAGTTGGTGGGACAACAGTTGGAGGGGTTGCAGCCATGGCAAGACCAGACAGAGGATTTTGCTCTGCTGAACTTGTGTCACCTTCCTGATGCTGGAATCGAAATGCCTGGTGATTGGCAAAGGCAGTTTCGATCTCTGACACCTTGAGCTCAGTAGACTGCTCAAAAGGTGCTTTGAGAACTCCTAAGAGTCCCTCATCAGGAAGAGCCATAAGAAGAACCACAGCTTGTAGCTCTTCATCTGCCTTGGAGAGGTCAAAACCGGTTGGTCTTGACTCCTTCAAGAGAGACATAGCAGTAGAAACACGACCAGAGAGCCCTAGGAGTGATTCCCCATCTCTAAGACGAATTGAGGTGAGGGTTCTGTAGGCAGTGAAGCGAGCACCAGCCTTCCTGGGGGCAAAGATGTCCTCCAGGGCTTTCCAAAGGGCACAAGGATCGTCCTCATGCTGCTTAACAAGAGGTTTGACCTCTGCAGAGAGCATACCCCACAGAATGCCAGCACACTTGTCAATGCCGTTTCCGTTTCCGTCCTGGGGCTCGTTCGTTTCCGAGTTCCGACTCCGGTTCGTCGAAGAGAATGAGCAAGATCATGCTCTCTCCAAACTGGAGACTTCCGCCTATCACATGGGCACAAAGGATGTCTACCAGTACACCGACGACTTCGAGGACCTGATGGACCTCGCCGGATTCGAAGACGCGCTGGTCAAGGTGACCAAGTTCCGCCACGGACTTGACCCCTTGATCAACAACGGAATCACGTCCTCGAACGACCCCCCGGACCTCCGGGATTACCTTAGCTGGCGCACCCGGGCCTTCCGTCAATACGAGGCCCTGGTCCGGGCCAAGCTGATCAAGTCAGCCGCCCCCAAGACGCCTGGCGGTTTGATTCGGACTCCGTTTCCGGTCAACCGCATCCCGGCTCCGGCCCCTTTCCGCCCGGTGGCTCTGGTCGTGCCACCCGCGGCCCGCACCCCCGCTCCGGCGCCTCCAGCTCCCGTCCCTATGGAGTTGGATCGCACCAGGGCTCGGGGTACCCCTCGTCGCGCCTGCTTCAGGTGCGGCGACCCAAACCATCTCGCCCGGGACTGCCCCCTCCCCGCGGATGTCCGCTCAATGGACATCCTCGACGAGGTGATCCAACAACTCGGTGACGAGATGTTAGCGGAGTTGATCGCCCGCTACTCGGACACAGGCGCGTTGCCGGAAACGGCTGCGGAGTCGATGGCCGGAGAGGATTTTGTCCCCCGCGACGAGTGACTGGTGTGCCCTCGTTCGCGTCTATAAATCGTTTTGCCTCTTTGTATGATGAATGCAGTTCCTTGCCCTACAATGAGCCCGAAACGAAAGACACACCCTCTCCTGCCCCCGCCTCGACTCCGTCTCCGACCCCGCCCGCGACTCCGGTCATCGTCCTCCGCCGCCTCACTGCCTGGGAAAAGAAACTGCCCAAGCAGTACACCGTTGCCGCTGCCCCTGGGGCGAACTCCCTCCACCTCCCGTTAGAGCTCGAGTCCACCACCAGCGCGCTGAAGCTCTCACTCTCTGGGCTTGTCGACTGTGGTGCCACCTCCGACTTCATTGACACGAACTATGTTGCTCGGAATGGCATTCCGGTCCGCACCCTCGATCAGCCGATTCCGGTTTTCAATGTCGATGGCACCCCCAATGACGCTGGCTCCATCAAACAGATCGCGGACTTGGTCCTGCGCTACAAGGGCCATGCCGAACGAGTTCAGCTGGCCGTCACCCATCTTGGCAAGCAAGACCTCATCCTGGGGTATTCCTGGTTGCGGAAACATAACCCAGAGATCAATTGGGAAACCAAGGAGGTCAAGATGACACGGTGCCCCCGCAATTGCTCGACCTGCCGTGAGGAAGAGTGCGTCGAACGGACCGAGTTGCGGCAACTCCGGTCGCTTCAGAAGCGTCTCCGCTCCGGCCCGTTCCCCTCGGTCTGCGCCATGGACCTTTCTGGGTCTGATGACGGAGACGATTCCGTCTCCGGTGACGACTCCGGCCTGCCTGATCTGACGCCGGACTCCGACGACGATGATGACGATGGTCAGCTTGAAGATGGTGACCGCATCTTCTACACCTCGTTCCGCCCCTCGGAGGAGATACGCGCTGGCAGTACTGTCTCGCAACGCCTGGCCGAAGCCTTCGCCAGGAACTCCGCCCCTCCGCCCTCCGAGATCCCGGACTGGGCTAAGGAGTTCCAGGACGTCTTCAACAAGGAGTCCTTCGACACGCTACCGGAGCGGAGAGCCTGGGACCACGCCATTGAACTCGTCCCCGACGCTAAGCCCACCAACTGCAAGGTGTACCCCATCTCGCCCCTCGAGCAACGCGAGCTCGACGCGTTCATCGAGGAAGGGCTTTCGACGGGCCGGATTCGCCCCTCCAAGTCTCCGATGGCGTCTCCGGTCTTCTTCGTCAAGAAGAAGGACGGAGGACTCCCTTCGTCCAGGACTACCGTGCTCTCAACGCGATGACTGTCAAAAACCGGTACCCCCTTCCGCTGATCAACGACCTCATCAACAGGCTCAAAGGCGCTCGTTACTTCACCAAACTCGACGTCCGTTGGGGCTTCAACAACGTCCGGATCAAGGAAGGTGACGAGTGGAAAGCGGCTTTCCGGACTAACCGAGGCCTGTTCCAGCCCTTGGTGATGTATTTCGGCCTGACAAACTCTCCCGCGACGTTCCAAACGATGATGAATGACATTTTTCAGGACCTCATCCTCTCCGGAGACGTCATGATCTACCTTGACGACATCTTGATCGCCCATTCCGACCTCCGGAAACACCGGCAGATTGTTCAGGAGGTCTTGCAGCGACTCCGAGAGCACAAGTTGTACCTCCGAGCGGAGAAGTGCGACTTTGAAAAATCGTCAATCGAGTACCTCGGAGTCATCATCTCCCACAACCACGTCGAAATGGACCCCGTCAAGGTCGCAGGCGTCTCCGCTTGGCCGACTCCGGAAAACAAGAAGGACATTCAGCAGTTCCTCGGGTTCGCTAACTTCTACCGCAGGTTCATTCGGGACTTCTCGACCCTTGCGCGCCCTCTTTTCGTGCTCACCAAGAAGGACCAGCAGTGGACTTGGGGTGACGCGGAGGCCTCCGTGTTCCAAGCGATCAAGGACGCGGTCACCTCGGAACCGGTCCTGGCGATTCCGGACGACACACGGCCTTTCCGACTCGAGGCGGACAGCTCTGATTATGCGACGGGGCGGTTCTTTCACAATCCGCCCCGGACGGGAAGTGGCACCCTGTAGCATTCTATTCCAAAAGCTTAAATGATGTCCAGCGCAACTACGAAATCCACGACAAGGAGAGCTCGCGATCATCATCCGCGCACTCGAGGAGTATAGACACTTCCTCGAGGGCGCCGCGCACCCTGTCGAGATTTGGACTGACCATAAGAATTTGGAGTACTTCAGGAAGACGCAACACCTCAACCGGAGACAGGCCCGGTGGTCTCTGTACCTCTCCCGGTTCGACTTCACGCTGCACCACAAGCCTGGCCGCGATATGGGTCGGCCTGACGCCCTCTCCCGGAGACCCGACCACGGAGTCGATTCCGACAACTCCGACGTCGTCCTTCTGCGGCCTGAACTCTTCCACGTCCGCGCACTCGAGGGTGTTTCCGTTTCCGGTCCCGGCTCCGAACTCCTCCGTGACATCTGTGATGCCCTCTCCGGTGAGCCTGACCTGGAGGAGCCCGTCGCACTAGCGGCCCGGCAACTTCTTAAGGTTCAAGGTCAAGCTCGAGGCCCCCGCTCCTCACGTTCTGACGAGTGGGCCGTCTCCGGCGGTCTTCTCCATTTCCGAGGAAAGATCGTCGTACCAAAAGACAAGGACCTCCGGAGACGCATCATCGAGCTCTGCCATGACACCCGAGTCGCCGGACACGCAGGTCGTTTCAAGACCCTGGAGTTGGTCTCCCGGAACTACTGGTGGCCTCAGATGTCTCGCCATATCGGCCGGTATGTTGCGACCTGTGACTTGTGCTGTCGCACCAAGGCACTCCGGAGACTGCCCCACGGAGAACTGCACCCCACGGAAACGCCTCCGAACGCTGGCATACCGTCTCCGTCGACTTCATCGTAGAGCTTCCCGAAGCCCATGGGTACGACGCGATCATGGTCGTCGTTGATACCCTCGGAAAGCGCGCCCACTTCTCAGAGTGCCATACGACGGTCGATGCAGTAGGGGCAGCCCGCCTCTACTACCGGAATGTCTGGCGGCACCATGGGACTCCGGAGAAGTACGTCTCCGACCGCGGCTCGCAGTTCATCGCGGACTTCACCCGAGAACTTTGGCGTCTAATCGGCATCAAGCCCGCCACGTCCACCGCGTACCACCCGCAGACAGACGGCGGTCAGACAGAGCGCGTCAACCAGGAGCTGGAGCAGTACTTGCGGATCTTCACCAACTACCAGCAGGACGACTGGGATGAGCTGATTCCGGCCGCGGAGTTCGCCTACAACAACCACGTTCACTCCTCCACGCAGCAGGTCCCCTTCATGACGGACACGGGACGGCTCCCCCGCATGGGCTTCGAACCCGGAGTCCGTTCCGCCATGGAGTCAGTGAACGAGTTCCGCGACCGGATCGCCACTGGTGTTGCTGAAGCCAAGGGCCGCTCACTAAGGCCAAAGAGGAGTACAAGCGCTACTACGACCGGAGACGGACTCCGTCTCCGGAGTTTAAGGTTGGCGACCGTGTTTGGCTGGATGCCTCTGACATCAGGACGACTCGCCCCTCGGAAAAGTTCTCCCATCGCCGCCTTGGACCGTTCAAGATAGTCGCGGAGATCAGCAAATTTAAAGGTGCCTACAAGCTCGACCTCCCCCCGCGCTACTCAAAGCTCCACCCGGTCTTCCCCATCGTCAAGCTCGAGCTCGCTCAGGACGACCCCCTTCGACGGACGCCCCGGCTACGACCAGCCCCCTCCGGACCTCGAGGACGGAGTCCCGGAGTGGGAAGTAGAGGAAATCCTGGACGCAAGGGTGAGGTATAAGCGGCTGAACTACTTCGTCAGATGGACACTGGGGGCAAATTGTCTTTTTCTACCTGGGAAAAAGTTGAGAAAAAGCTGAGAAAAATCGATATTTTCTGGCTATTTTTTCATCATTTTCTAGGCTGGAAAATAATTTTTTTTCTCAACTTTTTCCTATTATTTTCTCAACTTTTTCCGGGTGGGAAAAGAAGTTATTTTCCAGTGCGGAAAAAGTTGAGAAAAAGTTGAAGAAGCTGATGCTCCTGGCTTGGCCGAGTCTTTGATGGGATCTGATCATCAATCATGTTGTGATGATAGATTTCCCAAATAAGGAAATTTTCAGCGCCATTTTGATCGGAAATCACCTCAATCAATCAGATTTGATTGATCCGATGATCGGATCACTTCTGGACATCGGCCAGTACAGAATAGAAGCTCCCTTATATAGGCAGGCTTCTTCAACTTTTTCTCAACTTTTTCCGCACCAGAAAAAGACTTTTTTTCCCACCTGGAAAAAGTTGAGAAAATAATGGGAAAAAGACAAGAAAAAAAATTATTTTCTGGCCTAGAAAATAGCAGAAAAATAGCTAGAAAATAATGATTTTTCTCAACTTTTTCTTAGCTTTTTCCAGGCTAGAAAAAGACAATTTGCCCCCAGTGGGAAAGGCTACGACGCCATCGCACGACCAATGGGTCCGCTTCGACCGCGTCTTCGCCCCGGAGAAAATTGCGGAGTTCTATCGTAAGTACCCTGGCAAGCCCACGACACATCGCCTCCGCGACCTTCGACTCGATTCCGTTCCGGTCTATGCGTCGGGACGCCGCATTCAAAGGGGGGTGATGTCAGGGGAACCTCCCTTTCGGCCCCTCGGAGACGATTCCGATTCGGTCTGACTCCGGTTCCGACTCCGGCGATCGCATCACCGCCTCCGTCAGGCGCATCGCCGCCCCCGCCTGGCGATCCCCCTGGGACCTGGCCTGCGACATGGCGCAGGCATACTGCACGGAGCAACGATCAACCTTGGCGCGTCAAGAGCGCAGTATATAGTTGCGCTACCTAGCAGGCGGACCCTTAGAGTTTCTTCTCTTTGGATCCTCCCCTGCTAGGTCAGCCTCACTTGTATTTGCTTACTTCTATTCACTCTTTGGATCCTCCCCTGCTAGGACCTTGATCTCAGGCCTCCCGGGGTTGCCCTTACATACCCCATCTTGCCCCTTGAGCAACGCGAGCTCAACGCGTTCATCGAGGAAGGGCTTGCGACGGGCCGGATTCGCCCCTCCAAGTCTCCGATGGCGTCTCCGGTCTTCTTCGTCAAGAAGAAGGACGGCAGACTCCGCTTCGTCCAGGACTACCGTGCTCTCAACGCGATGACTGTCAAAAACCGGTACCCTCTTCCGCTGATCAACGACCTCATCAACCAGCTCAAAGGCGCTCGCTACTTCACCAAACTCGACGTCCGTTGGGGCTTCAACAACGTCCGGATCAAGGAAGGTGACGAGTGGAAAGCGGCTTTCCGGACTAACCAAGGCCTGTTCGAGCCCTTGGTGATGTATTTCGGCCTGACAAACTCTCCCGCGACGTTCCAAACAATGATGAATGACATTTTCCAGGACCTCATCCTCTCCGGAGACGTCATGATCTACCTCGACGACATCCTGATCGCCCATTCCGACCTCCGGAAACACCGGCAGATTGTTCAGGGGGTCTTGCAGCGACTCCGAGAGTACAAGTTGTACCTCTGAGCGGAGAAGTGCGACTTTGAAAAATCATCAATCGAGTACCTCGGAGTCATCATCTCCCACAACCACGTCGAAATGGACCCCGTCAAGGTCGCAGGCGTCTCCGCTTGGCCGACTCCGGAAAACAAGAAGGACATTCAGCAGTTCCTTGGGTTCGCTTATTTCTACCGCAGGTTCATTCGGGACTTCTCGACCCTTGCGCGCCCTCTTTTCGTGCTCACCAAGAAGGACCAGCAGTGGACTTGGGGTGACGCGGAGGCCTCCGTGTTCCAAGCGATCAAGGACGCGGTCACCTCGGAACCGGTCCTGGCGATTCCGGACGACGCACGGCCCTTCCGACTCGAGGCGGTGATGAGGGTGGATGACGGGTGGGGAGACCGGAGATGAGACCGACACTACACAACTAAAACTCAACAACAAAACAACAAATAGTCGTTCTGTCTGAGCGATAACCGTATAACACCGTTCCAAACGTCCAACAACCACCAATAACCGTCTCCTAATACGAGTGCAGAACCCTGGGAACAGAGCCTGTACACGGGTGTGCAAGGTTGTAGGGTAGATCGAATGAAATCTTGTTAAAGATTTGTTTTGTGGTTGTCCTTAAGCGTACTATCGACGAAATCCAGCAATAGGAAAGCGCCAATACGATGCCCAGAACCGTTTATACTCGTTTGGATCAGGAACTAACTGCCTTAAACCCAAGGAGTCGTCTCAAGTCAGGAACTAACTGCCTTAAACTCTCGACCGCCAACCGAAACCAAGTGTACGCCAACCGAAACTCTCTTATACGGCAACCGGAACCCTCAACTCTTTGATCACAACGCCTTTTTACTTGAATGAAAGAGCTAGCAGGATGATATTGACAAGCTAGATCCCCAGATGCACCTAGTAACGCGGGGCAATCCGTGAATCGCTCAAATACAGGACAGAGATATAAATACTAAAACAGAAAATGATAAGATCAGGTAAATCGCCACAACAGAATGATGGTCCATGTGCATAATTTGTAAGGTATCGTTTCGCCATAAGGCCCAGAGTCGAAAATCCAGGTCTAGATGACCGGTAGCGTGTTTGGTGTCAATGACCTTTGTAAATCCTCCTTTATTGCGACCGTCTATGCGTTTTTTGTGAACGGTCCGCTAACCGTTGTTGTTATCGTCGTGTTGCTCCACTTCCCAGCTTTCCATCGATATCCATGACTTGAGGTTAACCGCCAGACACCGTTAGGCAAATCTCTTAACGAGATAATCGCAATCTGTTGTCAAGTTGTTTGGTTGGACGGTTGCGGGTTAAGGTCGCCGCGATCTGCAGCCAAGCCCTCGTTTCCACTGAGTCATGCCTCCCGTTTAACCGCACCTCCACATGTCCTTATCCTTGCGTAAGTTCCGAAACCGCGTTCCAATGCTGTCAGGGACTGATCCGTTCGAAGCCTGGTTGAACCGTCGTTGGAGCGTTCTGAGTTCGAGTCCCAGCGCGTGCCAGACCGAATATGCCTTTTGGTTTACACTCCCTTTTGGTATATATATAGGATTGGATGGATCCTCTATGTTGGTTGGGCTCTGCTGTTGTTTTTGGTTGTTGTAAGAGTCGTTCTGAACAGCCAGTTGCTATCAACAACGGTCGAATCGAAACGCCTCTTCGCAGATATCTCCCTAACTGGCCATTCGGGACTCATGCCAGTTCCTAGACGTGCGCTGTAACCATGAAACGAACAAAAATAGTGGTTTCCTATGTGTGTTCCAGAATGCGGCTTATCATCTCCCCCATTTTTAAATCCCGACTGTCCCCAGTCGCTTTGGCAATACTCGCGTTCGGCTACATCGCTGGTTCCTTCTAGCCCATCACTCTCCTCTGTTCTGTTGTTCGGAACGGGAACTCTTTCGTTCTCGTCACGGAACCAAATTTCGCTTCTCACGTCACAACCTCATGCCTGCCAAGCAAAGGCGTTTCCGCAGATCCTTGATCCTCGCTCGAACAATGAATTGCTTCCGTTTAGTCTCACAGTAGCTCGACCCTGCGTGTCCGGGGAACCATCATTTTCCAATCGTCTTTTCCAAACAACGTCGACACGACTGAATAGAGCTCGTGTTTTCCCCCCGGCAGTGTCCTTGAGCTAATTTTCCCCAAGTCCGGTTCGGCATTCAAAATTAAGCTTCAGAAGCTTCATTACAGTCACGTTTTCTTCCTCAGCGTTCTTTTTCTTCAACTGCGCGTCGACCATATAAGACGGCCCGTGGTTTTTCTGCTCCTTTAATTTTCTTTCTTCCTCTCCTCTTTCCTCCATGGCTGCTCGTCGCCCTCCCCCTCGTAAACTCACCACCGCTCCCAAGAAGACTGAGGCTTCGACCCCTGGCCCTTCCTCCGCCAACCCTGACCTCGTTTATCCGGACTCCAACAATCCTTTGTGGGCGGCCTTCGCTGACCCTGAGGGCGCTCTCTTCCTGCGTTATCTTCGACACGCTACAGGCGACGACCCTCGAGTGTTTCGTACGAACGTAATTCCAGCCGAAGATATGGCCAACGCCTTCGATAAAACTCTCTTCCACTTTGTACGTCAAACCCTGGTTTTCTTCCTCATTAACCATCCACTCATCGTTTTCCAGCGCTATATCTTCTCTCGCACTGCCTGCTTGTCTAAGAAGGAGCCTATGTATGCCACGAAGGACATCGTGCTTCTCGTCGAATTAGCCATCCAAGTCCGGGACTCCTTTCCTCCCACTCGACTTCATTCCGACTGGCCACATATGACGCTCGAGTACGCCGCGATTAAACCTGAGGTTCGTGCTTTCCGTTTCCTCTCGCTTCCCCTCTTTTGCTAACGCTAGCCATTTGTCTTCTAGACGTTGGCTCCTTCGTTCTTGAAGCTTGTCCGTGGTTTCCCGACCAGCCTCTTCAAAAACCAGAAGCAAGTATCCCACCACAATCCTTCTCTAAGCGGCTCAATCAACAAACTCTTGGAAAAACCCTCTCTATCGGACATTCACCAGGCCCCTTCTGACGACGGTGAACTCAGCGAGATCGACTTCGGTTCAACCTCCATAACCCCGAAGAAGGAAAAAGGTCGGTTGCGCAGTTCTCTCAAGGCAACGCGGCCCTCCCTCTGATGAGGAAGACGAAACGACGACGAGTTGGAGGCAGAAGAGCCCGAGTCCGAAGAAGACCGGAAGGATCGCAAGGGCAAAGGTATGCTCCTTAGTTTCACCTCTCTTTCACCCTTTTCCTAACCGTTTTCTTCCAGGCAAACCTGCGCCCAAGAAACCCAAGATTAAGGCCGAGACCAACGACGACGAGGATGACGACGACGGACAATCCGTCCTGACTGTTGCCGCGCTGGGTGGGATGGATCCCGAGCTCGTCCCTGACGCTCGCGGTTTCTTCCATTACCGCGTTCCAAACGACAAACTCCCGTTCAACGCTGGCGTCCCTGCCCACACCCATCGCCTTAACCGCAGTCTAATCAAGTTGATGCAGGGCACTACTGGCAACATGCGCGACGTCGTTACTTTGTTCCCCGAACAACCGCGTTCGTATCGTCCTCACCGACGTTTCCAAGTCATTCTCCCCGAACCTCACTGCTCTTGCCGACGAATTCCAGCCCAAGCTTCCGAAAACGAAGGTCAAAGCTCCCGCTTTCGAGTCTTACTACGAACCCGACGCTCCCATTCCCATCCGCCACGTGAAGCAAGTCATTGCAGAGGAAGCGCCGATGCCAGAATGGCCGTGCTTTCTCTGTATGCTTTACCAACGCGAGTGCGTTCCAGCTGGGTACGGAATTCCCTGCAACGGCTGTCACGACGATCCGACCAAGGGTAGCTTGTGCGATCACGGCGTTCGTCAACGGAGGTGTACAGGGTCATCGACCACCTTCTCCCACTCGTCGAGTCGTCCGCTCGTGACACCCAAATGGCGATCCTTCGCATGAAGCACACGATGGAGCTAGCCAACAGTACTGGCGAAGCTCACCGTCTCGCCATGCGCGGAGCTCGTCGTTCCTTGCGCAGTTTCCAGAAACACCTTCAACAGCGTTGTTGAAGTCAGCGGAACCGAAGGCCTCGAACGGACGCTTCCGTCTCGACCCTCTCGATGCTTCCGCCACTGAAGTCCTCAACCACATCCTGACTTCGGCTTCTGCTAGGTTCCCTAGCAACAACGGTTCGTTTTCTCTCCTAATAACGCTCTCCTCTCATGTTTCCTCCAGATTCCGATTGGGCGTCTGACGACGACGGCGACAAGGACGACGGGAAGAAGAAGGAAGAGGACGAGAAGAAAGCGGTTCCACCCAACGAACTGGGTTCTGGACACCGTTCTTTCGTCCCTGACGCCGACTCCAACGAAGCTGGTCCCTTCAAATGAGGTTCCGCTCTGGTCTGGAGTTCGCAACGCTCTTCAACTCGTTCCGGTGGCTTGCGCGGGGTGTCCACGGTCTACGGACCTTAAAATTTTTGTATATCGAACAGTGCGCCGGTCGACGTAGTAGTATTTTGCTTGTACTGCTGCGTCGACAAAAACATATCAATAATAATCGTTTGCCTTCCCTTTCTCGTGCGATTAAGTCCGAAATAACGGATCTAAACAACCAAGAAAGCTCCAGAAAACGCAGTTGTTATCGTTCGCTTGTTCGTTTGTCCGTTCTTTGTTCCGTTAACGCGACATCTCGGCAATCTGTGATGAGGATTCTCTGATCCACCTTACTCCATCAGCCCTTCATTCGACATTCCATCATCTTGACAATATTCGTGATCGGTCGCCCACACACTCGTTCTGATGTTTCCACAACGAATTTGTAACTCCCAAAAACGAATATAAGTCGTTCCATCCTCTGTTATCCAGCGTTCCCTAGTCGTTCGACATGACTGACAACGGCATCCCCAAGTATGTCAACGAGCCTATGGTTCCAATCCTCTACACTGGTCTCTTCTCGAAAGAACCCTATCCTGCTATCTTCAAAATGTGTGCAAGCCTCGATGTATGTCCTGTCGTTCTACTCCGTTTTTGAGCGTTTCTTCTGATATAGAACACAGATTCTCGATCCTTGCAGTTCTTGCAAAGTTCTCAACCGTGATTGCGTTCACATCATGGCAGGAATTCCATGTCTCCCTTGCGGCCTGTCGCGCAATGATACCTGCGACTATTCCACCCTTGAAGGCTTCTCCGTTCTCTACTCCTTCAACCGTGAATCGCATTTGGCGTTCCTTGGTTCGTTCTAATTCCCGTTTTCTTGTTTCGGTTGACCGTTTTTCAGATCACGACGATACCAAAAACGACGAGGAGAAGATTGCTAAAACCGTCGCTCTACTCCGCAACTGGGATGAGCTTCGTTCCAGTGAGCATCTCGAAACCTTCCTGGACTCTATGCGCGTCAAGGTCCAGAAAACGCTCGAATGCGGCATCCAAAGCATTTTCGGCACTCTCGATAACGATTCTCTCCAAGGCCTTGAGTCCTGTCTCGAAGGGAGCCCCAGCACCCAGCGACTCTCCAAACTCGCCCACTATTCTCGCATTCTCCTCGAAGACAAAGCCGAGATCCGTCGTGACCAGATCCGCAAGAAGATCCAATCTCTGAAAACGGAGTATTACGCTGCCTGCGAGTTGCTCGCTTGGCTCGATTCTGCTCATTCTCAGGTTATTCCTCCCGATGTCTCTGTTTTCTTTCGGTTCTCATTCCGTTTTCCAGGCTTCCCTTCATGGTTTCGTACAAGATAACGACTTCCTCACAGAGTACGGACACACAACGATCATGAACATCGCCGATATCGCGTCTTCCAGCAGTTCGTCGCTCACCAGTCTTCCTGACCTCGAGGCGGTATCCCCTGTCATTCACCAGACCGTTATCCGTAAGGTTCCTATGGGTGCCACCGATGCTCCCTGCGTTTCCTGCGCTCCAGGTAGCTCACACTCCTTTGGTTCCTGCCCTACCGAACGTCTCCCTTGATCATCCTCCACGAAGATCCCCCTAGTCCAACTCGTAGTCTGTCGTTACCGTCGAAAACAAGCATTCCTGTCGTTACAGTAGCGTTTTTGAAATGCCAAGGATGTGTTGTGCCTTGATTTCCTTTGTTCTGGCCCAACAAAATCTCGTTGATAAGGTACTTTTTGAAGATCTTGGTTTCCGGATATTACGATCGAACTCCTTTCAGCGATAGAGCATACGGTCGAGCTCCGGATATATCGTTCTCCACGTTATTTCACACCATAGTTGGTCCCTTCACCGGTAGTAAGGCGTTTTGAGGGTGAAAACATGATGTTAGTCGTTTTAAGAGCATCGCCGTTGGTGCGATTAATTCAATTGCGACCCACAACCATGCTTTCCTCGTCAAACGGCCACGCTGCGCTCCATCCGGACCACGTTGTGCCCATCTCCCCCATTTTTAACATCTTGCTGTCCCAGCAATGTAGCCCACCTATTTAGGATGCCGTGGTTAGACAACCCATTCCAGTTCCTCTCCGCTCTCTACCCCAGAGCATTCGCTCCATATCTTTCCCCAAAAGTACGGTCCATCGATCTAGCGACCCGAAATACTTGCGTTAACGAGCTTCCAGTCGTCCTCCAGTGACGAATCCATGGCTGACTCCGAACACGCGCCTCGAGAACCCTCTGAGGGAGTCTCAGAAGAGCTCGAAACCGACGTTCACGAGTTCATCACAACCATCCAGGACCTGCGTATTCGGACCAACGATGAAAACGTTCGCAAGATCCACCAGCTGTACCGTTATCTGGTCCGTGCCTGCGGCCATCGACCGTTTCACAATCATCTGAGACCGTTTACAGTTGCCCCAACTCAAAGACGAAGCTGTTCGCGAAGCCTCGCGGCCAGCCCACTCATTTACAAGGACATTCCTCACTGCCTTCAAAAGCTCCACGCTATCCAGAACAACATCCGCAACGAATCAACCTGGGCTGCCAAACAGGACCAGCATCTTCGCGACACGAACGCTTGTATTGCCCACTTCAATCATATCGATGCATCCGCTCGTGCGTACGCAGCACAACGCAAGGCCGCCGAAGAAGCGAAGAAAAAGGCCCCTGAGACCAAAAAGGCAAGAACAATTCCCGTTTGGAAACGCTTATCTTATCAATGACAGGCCACCTCCTCCAAGTCCACCCCGGTTCCTCTTGTTACTATTGATAGTTTCCTTCGCAACTCAAGCTCGTTTCAGAACACTCGTTCGACCAGCGCAGCGCAATCCAACAAGGTAAGTTCTCGATCCACACAATCCCCTGCGTTTATCGACTGCAGCGCCAGCGTTCGACCGATCCAGAAGACGAAGAAGAAGAGGTCCGTCGTTTGTTTTACGATTCAGAGGACCCCGTTCCCATCGTTAATCTTCCTGTCCCGCCTCGTTCACAGGTCACCGGGCGACACTGATAAGAGTCCTTCCAAAAAGAAGCGCACTAAAGCGACTTCCCCCGAGTTGATAGATGAAACTCGTGCCAAATCCGCAGCGTATCCTTCGTTTTCCAAGAAGAAGGATTCCAAAGACGTTCCCGTGGTCAGCGTTCCTCGTTAGCTCAAAACTCGATCTGACCATCTCTACTCAAGATTCCCGCGTCTGCTGTCGCTGGCATCGTGCGTTCATTTCAAAATCGACTTCCGTTAAAATCGTTAACCCGTTTCCAGATTCTGACTAATCCCTACACTGTCGATGATTCCGCACCCGCCGATCTTGAGTTCAAGACCGTTCAAGAGCTCCTCGACCAATTCGCACAAGGTGGTGAAGTCCGCGTTACGAACAAGCAAATTTTCGCTTGTCTCGAACTCGCTCAACAACAAGTCCTTCTCGCCGTGCAACGAATGGCGTACTCCCGCGACACCTACGAGGTTGTTGCTCGTCGGTACCAAACACTCTTCGACCTTGCAAAGGACCGCTGGAATGAAGGTTGAAAGCAAACTTCCGTCCGTAACCCTTCCGTCTCGTCATCGTGTCTAGTGCTGAAGGCTCCCCAGTGATCCATCGCAGTATCTGGCCGTTATTCGAGGAAACGCTCGACTCGCAACTCCCAATGGTCCGTCCCACAACCGCAAGTAAACACTTTCCAGCGTTTTCCCCTTCTCCCACAATACTATATACCCCCACGCTCGTTTACAAGGCCACTTTCCCTAGCCGTTACTGTCGTTACTCGGATTGTATTGTGTACTCGCGCCTCAAGGCGTTTGTATCTTGATGCCGCGATTCCTCTTTAACTCGGTTCGTTTCTAAGAACTCTTCAGTCCTCATCGGACGATTCCTCGTTATCGGACGTTTCTTCGTCATCCAGATCCAGATTCCCAAACTGCAAGTCTGTCCCTTCGTCATCCTCTCGACTCAAGGCCAACGAATCCAGTTCTTCTTTTGACATATCAATGAGTTTCTCAATGTCTTTCGAGAACGAAACACGTTTCCTTGCTTCATAAGGAATAACCCTGAAAGCGCCCACTTTTCCCGGAACCATCGCTCCGTTCAGTTCGCAAACGAGGTACGATCCACCAGTCGTTCGTCTGACGACGACCATTGGGCCTAGATACCTCAGTTTCGCTTTCTTATCGAGACTCTTCTCAATCCTGGTGTTCCGAACGAGGACTATGTCCCCCGGCTTGAAATCGTAATCCTTTATCGTTGCCGCGTGTATCCGCTCGTATCTCCTAACAGCTTCCAATTTCTCCTTAGTTACTCGTTCCCGCATCTCCTTTATGTGGTTCCTATGTTTCACCAAGGCGCGTGCTCGATAACCGATCAATTCCGCGGTACTAATGATCTGCCCCGGGTATTCCACTAGCCAAGTCGCTTCCACAATGTCAAACGGTAAGATCGGATGACAGCCTGTCGCCGCATAATACGGAGAACAGCCTAATCCCCGTCGGATCGTTATCCTATCTGACCAAACAACTTGCGGTAAGAAGTAAAACCACTTGTTAGGGTTCCCTGCACAGGCTTTCACTATAGACTGCCTCACATCCCGGTGTCCACTCTCTACTGGTCCGTTTGCTTTAGAGTTATAGGGCGATATCCGAATGCCTTTGATTCCATACTTGTTTTCCAACCAATCCAACGCTGCGATGAACTGAGGAGCGTTATCTGTAACGATTTCTGCAGGACATCCCCAACGACAGATAACGTTTTCCAACAAAAACATGCCAATCGCGGCTGCTGTATCAGACCTAAGTCCCTTCGCTTCCAGCCATCTGCTCAACGAATCCCTTGCTGCGATAACGAGCTTGTGTCCGTTCGAAGCAGCCCCCATCACCATAACGTCCGTGTGGATTTTCTGGAATAAACTTGGTGTTTTCGCCGGAATAGGAGGTATGCGCAACAGTGTACTCTGCCGAACCTGACACATGTGGCACGTTTTAACGTACCACGACACGTCCCGATCCATTTGGGGCCACCACAGCCTGACTTCTATCAAAGATTTCGTAGCATAAGCGCCCCGATGTCCCAGACTGTCATGTGCTGAACGCATTGCATACATCCGATGTTCCTTCTTAACCACTACTTTGTGCATTCCATTGTTATCCCTCCTGAAGAGTCGACCCTTTTCACTCAGAAAGAACTTCGCGTACTGCATTAACGCGTCGAACGCCCTATCCGTAAAACCACTCGGTCTCTTCTTTGGATCCCTCAACCATTTCTCCACCAACTCCAGTTTTTCATCAGCCCGGATCGCTTCTACGTTTCGATGCTCTTTCAGGGTATGGTTCGCGCTTGCGTCGTCCCATTTGAAAGCCGAATTAGGCAGCAACTTCTCAGGTTCCCGAACAAAACTCGAAATATACTGAGGCAACTCCGTTCCTTCTCGTTGATAAGCGTTTCGAATGACCTCCGCTTCGTCGATAGACTCCATGTAAGTGTCGAGACACAGCTGGCCATGTTTTCTCCACGTTTCGCTTTCCATCTCGTCATCATCGTCAAGATCCAGCGCTCCGAAATAATATCCACCCCGAGTATCGATTTCAGACTTGAAATCATCGAACTCCCTTGGCTGAGGGATCGAGTAATCCCAGTCTTCATGAACCCCAGGCTTGTTTATCTCCGGTCCGTCGTCAACATAGTCGTATTCCTCGTCTCCTGGAACCTTGTCTCGTCGAGACAGTCCGTCTGGCGTGAAGGTCTTGCCCACAACATGCTTCAATTCGAAATGAAACATCAAGATCTGTTCTATCCAACGGTTAATCGTAGCATTCGGGCCCATGCCAGGGTTATCTAGCATTCCCTTTATGTACGACGCATCCGTTTCCAGAACCAAATTTCGACATCCCAGTATCCAATATTGCATATGCTCAAGCCCCCTCTTGATTCCAAACAACTCTCTCTTCGCCTGCGAAAACCTTGCCTGTCGCTCATCCAACGGAATGGACGAAAACCGCGAATAGTATCGTTTCTTGAGTTCCCTTCTTGATATTGATAGATTACAATGCCGATTCCTTTGTAGGAACTGTCGATCTGAATGACTGTCGTCCAATCCTCTGAATAGTTCAAAGGACGGATCGCAGGACATTCCGCGACAGCCTTCTTTATAATCGCCATGGATGCCTCTTGCAACTCTCCCCATTCGAATTCCACTCCTTTCTTCAGCAGATCCGTGAGCGGTTTGCTCATTATGTGAAAGTCTTGAATGAAATGCTTGATATAGGTGAGGACTCCTAGGAACTGTCGAATCTCCGACACATTCTTGAGAGGAGGCCATCTGGTAATGACCCCTACTCGATCCGTCGATGGCCTTCTGCCTTCATACGAACAGGTATGCCCAACAACTACGAACTCGTCCGCACACAACACCGCCTTCATCCCAGAAACCGTTAAACCAGAGTACTTCAATCGTTGAACGACTCGGTTTACGTTCTGCATGTGTTCCCAGAAGAATCTCCTGATCCCCTTGTTCTCTGGAATCGTTTCCGCCACTCCCTTCTCATCTTCATATCGGGTTGCAGGTCCACGAATAGGTACGTCGTCGATGTATGGCATCGAAACGTGCGGTACTTCTTCCCTCAGGACGTAATTCACGTCGTCATGAAAGATCGGAACCGAGTTCGTCCATCCCTGAGGCAGTTTTACCAGTCGCAACGCTCCGAAGGGCGATTGGAACGTAGTATAATCCCTTGAGGTTTCCGCTAAGTCCCTATGATCGTATCCAGAATAGAGATCCAACACTCCTCCACAGGCTCTTCCCGAAAAATGGTCTGCAAGTTCCTCCGTTGCTGGGGGTATACCCGAATGTGCGATCGTTACCGCATTTAACGGTTCCAAAGCGTGCACCAATCGAATACTCTTCCCATCTTTCTTGAGGACTCCGAAGAACTTGGAGCGATAGGATGCGTTCGATGGTTCGTACACTCCGTCCAATTTCTTCTTGATAACTTTACAGAACTCTTCCAGTTGTCCCCTTGGAATCGGAATGCTCTTCTCAATCCACACCTTATGCTCCACGGTCGGTATCTCAACAGGCGGAAAGAAATCATGTCGCAAGGTCCCCCGTTCTTCATCGTTCCAGGCGAACGCAGGCCATTGAAGCATCATAAAATTATGAATAACTTTCAACTCCTCGTCCCACAAGAATCCAGTATTATGAACCTTGTCAATGAATTCCATCCTCTCCTGCGTGTATCGTTCGGTTGGAACGAAGTCCACTGGCTTAGCTGATAACGAGGGCAGTTCCGCGAGTGGATCACCGATTATCTCTCGTTTGATACGATAACGCTCTGGCAATTCGCCATAAACCGGTCTCGTTTTTAAGGCTACTGGCTTATACTTCTTGCCTGCGAACGCCTCAAAGATTTCGACTCCTGGTTCCACTGCAGTCCCGTTCTTCTCCTTATCGAAAGCCATATCCGCACATCTAAGACATGGTGTCAACGGATCGTGTCTGTGGACATGTCCCAGATAAGATGCTTCTATTTCCGCTCTACGCTCTTCGTCTTGACCTTCGTCTTCCCTATTCTCCTCTGCTACAACTCTGGTTTCCACCACATATTTCTCCGTTTTTGAATCTGAAGACCTTTCCCGAACGAAATCCTGCAACAGCTCCTTTGCTTTCTGGTCCTTCCGCATCGCTTTGGAGTCCATACTTGCTGTTAAGTACGCCATTCGCAATTCATCATCCGAGAAACAACGCCCATCCTCAGGTTCCATATACCCTTCCACTCTCAACTCTCCAGACTCGTCCACTCCTACCCTAATACACAGTTCCTCGCCTCCCCAGTCCTCCACTAGTTCCTGGACGAGCTCTGAAAATCCGACTCCGCTTCGACTTTAACTCGATGGTCTCGGTTCTCCTTTTGCCCTGGCGATTCTTTCTGCGCATTCTCAATCCTCTTCGAATTGGTTGTCGATGAAAACGTTCCCCCGCTTGGGTTGGAATGACACATCGTCGCTCCTTGTTAGGGTCATGAATGGTTAGCATTTGATTCCCATTTCCAAAGTTTTCCAATTTTGACTCGGTAACGATGTCGAACGGTCGTCCCAACAACACCTCATACGCTACTTGGTCGATAATGTGGACTTGCAGATACACGGGTATGTCCCCAAACAAGAAACAAACGTTCCGCTAATCCAGCCGACTTCTTCAGTTGCCCGTTCGCTCTGCATGTAGATTTGCAGATCTGGATCCCAAGGGATTCCCAACCGCTCAGCTACCGATAACGCCATCGAGACTATCTGAGAGCCACTGTCTATAACGCATTCCACATGTTCCCTTGCTGCGATTAACGGCCATACAACTCGTAACGACGCAGAGTCCTTTCCCCGAAAACACTTGTTTAGGCGGTTCTCCTGGGGATAACGAAGCGACATACTGCAGATAAGGGTCGGTGCTAACATAACACCCTTCCTTTATCCCGTATTGACGATCTTCCTCAGTCGAGATATAGAACGAATCAACCATTGGTAGTTCATCTATATCCACAGCATCATTTTGGAGTCGAGCCTTGACACCCTCGTCCTCCATGAATGGATATTCCGATCCTTCGTCAAGTTTTCCGTTAAGTAACACTGGCTTTATCGGTTGCCTCGTTCGATTCGTTGACTTCCTCATAGCTTTGGCATATTCTGGCGAAGCGAGATCAAATCGCCCACGGTAATATCGTGTACGACTGTACTCTCCGTTTTCTCAACAATACGCTTAATAATATTTGGGTCATCGAACTTGGTAGCCAATTTATACGCCCGTTCCTCGCCGTTCTTGCGTTTCCCGTTTCTCGCCCTGGAGATTCCGAATGAGGAACCATCCTCGCTGCGTATTCCAATTTCTCATCTTCCGAGTCTTCTCCTCTGAAACGCGCCTTTCGTCTCTTCTTGGCACATCCTCTTTTTCCAACACTTGGGTTCTGTTTCTTCTCCACTATCCGAATTCGACTCCTCCTCCAGTTCTCTTCGGTCCTGCCTCCGTTTTGACGTTTTCCTTCGCAACTTTAGATCGGTTCTCAAGAGACTTCGTTGCCTCGGAAGCCTTCTTTCGTTTGCTTCCGGTCTCCATCCTCGAACTATCTAAAAATTTTGGTTTCCGCCAGCCGAGTTGTCTTTCTGCGAACGTGTGTTCGCGTACTGCGACTCCATCGACTGTCCTCCCGATTGCGAACCCGACCCCGGCGAATTCTGCATTGCCTGGACCATGTTATACATCGTCAAGAACTGTTGAAAGTTCGAATCCCCTGCCGGCAAGCCCGGTTGAACGGGCGCTTGAATGAAGGAAGGATAAGCTTCGTTCCCAACTCCACTCTCCCCCATTCGCTGCTGCGTTCTTCCACCACTTCCGTTTTGCACCATGGGTTCCCGTTGAAGGATCTGTGGATAGGTCTGCACTGGTGCTTGAGGACTTGAAAAACGCTGCTGTTGGCCACCAGTCGACATGCTATTGGCTTGCACTTGCTTCGCCATAGCCGCCATCTGGGCCCGTAACGAACGGATTTCGTCTTCGCTTGTGTCATACAAGAGATTGTATTGCTCGTTCGGAGTATACTCGTTGAAGAACGACGATTGATAGTTCGCTTTGGCGTTCCCAGTCGTTCCAGCTCCTCCTCCCTTGCTATACCAATCCAACACTCGTTGATAACGTGACACGTTCTCAGGATACTTGGGGATATAATATCCACCAGGTAATCGCAAACCCCCATTCTCCATAACGATCTTTCCTTGGTCCAATAACGCCCTCTTTTTCGGACAATCCCGCACCATATGCCCAGTCTCTTCGCAGAAATGACACTGTTCATTTCCTTGCATTCCACCATAGTTTCGCTCTCCACCCTGGCGATATTCTCGTTGAGGCTGCCCTTGGTGCTGGTGAGTCGCTGTTTCCTTCGATCTAGATTCAGTTGCTACATGCATCTGCTTCATAGTCTCAATCAACTGCTTATCTCGCACGGCCATGACGTCCTTTAACGCATTTATTTCCAGCGCAAAACTCTCCATTTGGTCTCTAAACTCCGACTTGACCCTCGTATCCGAGGTTAACGGTCCTCCACTGAGATTCGACATCAAGATCGATGGTTTAGCATCATCCCTCGATACCGCATCCGCTTCTCTGCCCGACCAGTTGTTCGCAAGCCATGCCACCACCTTGAGAACCTCCTTGTAGCTCCAACGATCCCCTCTACGAGTGTTTGCTGCGTTCTGATTTGCATTTGCGTTTGGCCCTAGAATATTCGCGATATTTGGCTGGTTCAGCGCCGCTTCGACTGCTGACGCGAAATCGCTACGCAACGTATTCAAGATCAAGGACACCAACTCTTTGTTCGTGACCAACGAGGGAGGCAGGAGTAGTTTCTCTGCTTCTGGTACGAAGAACGCACAAAAACGAGTAACCAACCCCAAATCCTCTCGACTCGCCCCCTTGGCTTCGCGCAAATCTCTCTCAAACGCCTCCTCGACCCTTCGTTCACCTCATCCAACTCTGGATACATCGACTTTATCGCCGTTTTCCACTCTTCGAACGTTCCTCCTCCATATGGCGTCAAGTTCTTCCACGCTTCCTTCACATATCGAGTATCCAAATACCGCAACACCGTCTCCTTCTTTTCCGCCGCTTCAGTAATACTTGCCTGGTCGATAATGCGATCGCATTCGTCTAGGAATTTCTCCAACTTGCCAGGAGTCTTCCCATCGAAACTTCGGACGACCCGAATCCCAGGTTTCCGGTACTTTAAAACAGCAGCCGCTCCTCCCAGACCTCCATTATTTACGTTTCCGTTATCCCCCATGTTGTTGTTTTGTTCAATCGGTTGTTCGTTAATCCGATTTGTGTTGTGTTCACCTTCAGATAGGTCCGTTAAAGGCGAAGATGGTGTCGACGATTGCTGTTCTTCTTCGACTGTAGTGTTCCTTTCGGTTGTTTTGCGCTTTGTAGCTGGTTTTGTTGGTAAGCGCTTTTTGCTCGATGCTTGAATCGGTTTCATGACGAAGATGCTTGAGGTTTCGTCGATTTTTGTGGTGCTTCTCTGTTCCGAGCTCCTTGTGAGTTGAGCGTGGTTCTCGGTGTTGGTTTCTTCGTTAATTTGGGAACGAAAAGTGGTGTTGGTCGCAGTTCTCCAACGCCTCTTAACAATCCAGGGAAGTCGTTTGGTTGGGAATCAGTGAGATCTTTCTGTTTCCCTTTTGGTGGAATTTTGTACTTTGATCCAAGCGTGTGGGCGCTTGCTTGTCTTCTTTCTTGTCACAGCTGTTTTTGCACTAAACAGAGTTCTTTGCAATATAACACTCGATCACCCCTCGCGGTGGGCTCCAGATGATGAGGGTGGATGACGGGTGGGGAGACCGGAGATGAGACCGACACTACACAACTAAAACTCAACAACAAAACAACAAATAGTCGTTCTGTCTGAGCGATAACCGTATAACACCGTTCCAAACGTCCAACAACCACCAATAACCGTCTCCTAATACGAGTGCAGAACCCTGGGAACAGAGCCTGTACACGGGTGTGCAAGGTTGTAGGGTAGATCGAATGAAATCTTGTTAAAGATTTGTTTTGTGGTTGTCCTTAAGCGTACTATCGACGAAATCCAGCAATAGGAAAGCGCCAATACGATGCCCAGAACCGTTTATACTCGTTTGGATCAGGAACTAACTGCCTTAAACCCAAGGAGTCGTCTCAAGTCAGGAACTAACTGCCTTAAACTCTCGACCGCCAACCGAAACCAAGTGTACGCCAACCGAAACTCTCTTATACGGCAACCGGAACCCTCAACTCTTTGATCACAACGCCTTTTTACTTGAATGAAAGAGCTAGCAGGATGATATTGACAAGCTAGATCCCCAGATGCACCTAGTAACGCGGGGCAATCCGTGAATCGCTCAAATACAGGACAGAGATATAAATACTAAAACAGAAAATGATAAGATCAGGTAAATCGCCACAACAGAATGATGGTCCATGTGCATAATTTGTAAGGTATCGTTTCGCCATAAGGCCCAGAGTCGAAAATCCAGGTCTAGATGACCGGTAGCGCGTGTTTGGTGTCAATGACCTTTGTAAATCCTCCTTTATTGCGACCGTCTATGCGTTTTTGTGAACGGTCCGCTAACCGTTGTTGTTATCGTCGTGTTGCTCCACTTCCCAGCTTTCCATCGATATCCATGACTTGAGGTTAACCGCCAGACACCGTTAGGCAAATCTCTTAACGAGATAATCGCAATCTGTTGTCAAGTTGTTTGGTTGGACGGTTGCGGGTTAAGGTCGCCGCGATCTGCAGCCAAGCCCTCGTTTCCACTGAGTCATGCCTCCCGTTTAACCGCACCTCCACATGTCCTTATCCTTGCGTAAGTTCCGAAACCGCGTTCCAATGCTGTCAGGGACTGATCCGTTCGAAGCCTGGTTGAACCGTCGTTGGAGCGTTCTGAGTTCGAGTCCCAGCGCGTGCCAGACCGAATATGCCTTTTGGTTTACACTCCCTTTTGGTATATATATAGGATTGGATGGATCCTCTATGTTGGTTGGGCTCTGCTGTTGTTTTTGGTTGTTGTAAGAGTCGTTCTGAACAGCCAGTTGCTATCAACAACGGTCGAATCGAAACGCCTCTTCGCAGATATCTCCCTAACTGGCCATTCGGGACTCATGCCAGTTCCTAGACGTGCGCTGTAACCATGAAACGAACAAAAATAGTGGTTTCCTATGTGTGTTCCAGAATGCGGCTTATCAGCGGACAGCTCTGATTATGCGACGGGGGCGGTTCATTCACAATCCGCCCCGGACGGGAAGTGGCACCCTGTAGCATTCTATTCCAAAAGCTTAAATGATGTCCAGCGCAACTACGAAATCCACGACAAGGAGATGCTCGCGATCATCCGGCGCACTTGAGGAGTATAGACACTTCCTCGAGGGTGCCACGCACCCTATCGAGATTTGGACTGACCATAAAAATTTGGAGTACTTCAGGAAGACGCAGCACCTCAACCAGAGACAGGCCCGGTAGTCCCTATACCTCTCCCAGTTCGATTTCACGCTGCACCACAAGCCTGGCCGCGACATGGGTCGACCTGACGCCCTCTCCCCGAGACCCGACCACGGAGTCGATTCCGACAACTCCGATGTCGTCCTTCTGCGGCCTGAACTCTTCCACGTCCGCGCACTCGAGGGCGTTTCCGTTTCCGGTCCCGGCTCTGAACTCCTCCGCGACATCCGTGATGCCCTCTCCAGTGAGTGAGCCTGACCTGGAGGAGCCCGTCGCACTAGCGGCCCGGCAACTTCTTAAGGTTCAAGGTCAAGCTCGAGGCCCCCGCTCCTCACAGTCTGACGAGTGGGCCGTCTCCGGCGGTCTTCTCCATTTCCGAGGGAAGATCGTTGTACCAAAGGACAAGGACCTCCGGAGACGCATCATCGAGCTCTGCCATGACACACGAGTCGCCAGACACGCAGGTCGCTTCAAGACCTTGGAGTTGGTCTCCCGGAACTACTGGTGGCCTCAGATGTCTCGCCATATCGGCCGGTATGTTGCGACCTGTGACTTGTGCTGTCGCACCAAGGCACTCCGGAGACTGCCCCACGGAGAGCTACACCCCACGGAAACGCCCCCGGAACGCTGGCATACCGTCTCCGTCGACTTCATTGTAGAGCTTCCCGAAGCCTATGGGTACGACGCGATCATGGTCGTCGTTGACACCCTCGGAAAGCGCGCCCACTTCTCGGAGTGTCATACGACGGTCGATGCAGTAGGGGCAGCCCGCCTCTACTACCGGAACGTCTGGCAGCACCATGGGACTCCGGAGAAGTACGTCTCCGACCGCGGCTCGCAGTTCATCCCGGACTTCACCCGAGAACTCTGGCGCCTAATCGGCATCAAGCCTGCCACGTCCACCGCGTACCACCCGCAGACAGACGGTCAGACAGAGCGCGTCAACCAGGAGTTGGAGCAGGACTTGCGGATCTTCACCAACTATCAGCAGGACGACTGGGATGAGCTGATTCCGGCCGCGGAGTTCGCCTACAACAACCATGTTCACTCCTCCACGCAGTAGGTCCCCTTCATGACGGACACGGGACGGCTCCCGCGCATGGGCTTCGAACCCGGACTCCGTTCTGCCATGGAGTCGGTGAACGAGTTCCGCGACCGGATCGCCACTGGTGTTGCTGAAGCCAAGGCCGCGCTCACTAAGGCCAAAGAAGAGTACAAGCGCTACTATGACCGGAGACGCACTCCGTCTCCGGAGTTTAAGGTTGGCAACCGTGTTTGGCTGGATGCCTCTGACATCAGAACGACTCGCCCCTCGGAAAAGTTCTCCCATCGCCGCCTCGGACCGTTCAAGATAGTCGCGGAGATCAGCAAAGGTGCCTACAAGCTCGACCTCCCTCCGCGCTACTCGAAGCTCCACCTGGTCTTCCCCGTCATCAAGCTCGAGCTCGCCCAGGACGACCCCTTCGACGGACGCCCCGGCTACGACCAGCCCCCTCTGGACCTCGAGGACGGAGTCCCGGAGTGGGAAGTAGAGGAAATCTTGGACGCAAGGGTGAGGTATCAACGGCTGAACTACTTGGTCAGATGGAAAGGCTACGACGCATTGCACGACCAGTGCGCTTCGACCGCGTCTTCGCCCCGTAGAAAATTGTGAAGTTCTATCGTAAGTACCCTGGCAAGCCACGACACATCGCCTCCGCGACCTTCGACTCGATTCCGTTCCGGTCTATGCGTCGAGACGCCGCATTCAAAGGGGGGGTGATGTCAGGGGAACCTCCCTTTCGGCCCGGAGACACGCCCGATTCCGGTCCGATTCCGGTTCCGACTCCGGTCCGGCCCTCCATCTCGCCCGCACAATCACCGATCTGTCAACACCCTCCCGACGGTCACCCTGGGACCTCGCCTGCGACGCCGCCCAAGCCTTCTGTGCCCGACAGCGGCAGCTACGGACAAGCAGTATATAGTCAGCTACCTAGCAGGCGGACCCTCAGAGTTTCTTCTCTTTGGATCCTCCCCTGCTAGGTCAGCTTCATTTGTATTCGCTTACCAATGTTCACGCTTTGGATCCTCCCCTGCTAGGACCTTGATCTCAGGCCTCCGGGGTTGCCCTTACACTGTGCTGTTTCTTTTATAGTCGGAACTGTTTCTGCGGCTGATTAACGTTACTTAGCATTTCAAAATTCCTATTTTCTAGACACTGTGGAAGTATGGCGGCGCTGCTCCTCCCAACTTAGTATGATGTCATCCCAGTTCCACATCCGTTGGTGGAACTGGCATGCCCGTGGGAGTGAGCTATGCCAACGCGTCATCATCCGGATCCATCGTTGTTGCTTCTAACTCCCTCAAGCGCTGGGTTGACACATTCAAGAAATCCTCCAGTGGCAGCAGTTCGATCTTCTCGCGCGCGAAATATGGAATAATGCGGAAGGCGGCTGTCGGGCGGTCGAACACTGATCCATCCAGTTCCGCAAGAATGTATGCCCCTCCTCTGTTCCGCGTAATCACGACAAATGGACCATTATAGCGGTCCCGCATCTTCTGGCCGATAGACTTGTCGATGGCCGAGTTCTTCATCAGGACCAGGGAGCCGCTTCCAAAGTTATAATCGTGAATTGATGCAGCCTGGTCAAGGTCAAACCGTCGGGCATCTTCCAAACGTGCCGCCAGAATTCTTAAGTGGAGCGCAGCGAGGTGAGACTGCCGCTTTTGTAATGCGATTGCTCTTGATGATATCAGCTCCATTGTTGTGAGCGCGTGATCGGGCGGCGGAACAAGATAAGTCGCTTCTGAGATGTCGAGCGGGAGCAGCGGGTGCATGCCTGTGGTCTCAATCGTATCACTAAACGCGACCGCTATCCGCTTCTGCTCATTTCCGATCTCCTTGACGCTCCGGGTCGAGCTAGGATCTATACGAAGCTGGACTTGCGTCATGCTTACTTACCACTTGCTCCGCATAGCGGAGCGTGACGAGTGGAAAACAGTGTTTCGCTCACGGTATGGTTCTTACAAATGGAGGATTGTTCCTGAAGGCCTCATGAACGTGCCTTCGGCTTTTCAACGCTTTGTCAATAGCCTCTTCACGGATATGTTGGATGTGTTCGTCATTGTCTATCTTGACGACATATGTTAAGTGTCGTGCAAGAACCGAAAGGAAGTAACGGAAAATCCGAAGCAGAACCGAGTGGCTATCACAACACTATATCGGAGTGAGCGACTACACGTCTTGCAGGCCGAAAGCAAGTCTGAACGAATACATGAACTCCTGCGGATACGTTCGGAGAAGCTGAAGGCGATAAGGCTTAGAACGCGGGGAGGAGTCGGACGAGAGCGGAGAGCAAGGCAAGAAACGTTAATAACGAAACTGAAGTACAGGAGTGTAGAGTATGAGTATTTATACTAAGTGGTAAGCATAAGGCGTATGACCTCGCAGGGAGATCCGATGTGGTCCGCAGGATCTCCCTGCGGGTTAAGTACAAAGGCATAGTAAGTAAGGGGAACGAGAAGACATACACGAGGCAAAGGAAACAAGGCGAACGCCTAAAGGATATAAGTAAACAAACGCAGGTCCAAATGGGTAAAGATCCGAGTTGATGGGCAGAGGGTCCGAACAGGTCCGAGAGAGTCTGCGTGCAGATTAACTGTTTGAAGGGAAACGCTCAGATACCTTCATCGCGTAAAAAACCTGTTGCGCTCCAAGGATAACCTCGGAGCGTCCAAAGATGCACGGGATATAACAACATACTAATCTATTCGGACAATCCCTCCGAGCACCGCAAACATGTACGGGAGGTACTCCAACGCTTACACGATGCTGGACTTTATTGCAAACTATCAAAATGCGAGTTCAGTGTGGAGTCTTGTGAGTACTTGAGGTATATCCTTTCACCTGATGGTTTCCGGATGTCTCTGGAGAAAGTTGCGGCTATCATCGACTGGCCTGTGCCACGCAAGGTCAAAGACATACAGTCTTTTCTTGGGTTCTGTAATTTCTATCGGTGTTTCATTTCTTACTACTCCGACACTACCGTTCCGTTGACTCGTCTCACACGAGCCAATACTAAGTGGAACTGGTCGGAGGACTGCGAGGCGGCGTTTAATATGCTTAAGAATGCCTTTAAACAGTCCCCAACACCATTGGGTGCCTGGTCGGCAAATTACTGTCGAAACAGACGCCTCTGACTATGCCATCGCCTCTATCCTCTCTATCAACGGGGATGACGGCGACATTTATCCGGTTGCCTTCTGTCACTGGGGGCAAATTGTCTTTTTCCACCCTGGAAAAAGTTGAGAAAAAGTTGAGAAAAATCGATATTTTCTGGCTATTTTCCCATCTTTTTCCAGCCTGGAAAAAGTTAAGAAAAAAACTTATTTACTGGCTATTTTCTCATCTTTTTCCATGCTGGAAAATAACTTATTTTCTCATTATTTTCTCATTATTTTCCCAACTTTTTTCAGCCTGGAAAAAAAGTTTTTTTCCAGTGCGGAAAAAGTTGAGAAAAAGTTGAAGAAGCATTACCAAATTAGGTATAGTTAGGATTCTTAGGATTCCTTTAGGATTCTCCTTATTAGGATTAGCCTTATTAGGTAGAAACAAATAGCCATATATGGTAAATATGCTTAACTTGTTGTTAAAAATAAAATATATTTATATATTGCTACTAGTACTGAAAAACTCAGTATCACTCTCTGAACTGCTAATGACATTATCTTGATACCATACTTTCTCTTGACCGTGGTCTAGATAAGAAAATGCAATATATACTCCCTGAAGTTTGTTCATCTTGCTTGCCTTTTGCCTTGCTTGTTTCTCTGTTCTCTCGTTTATAGGCAAATGGCTAATATAGCGAAGAGTTTGCAAATTAGGTTGCATAATCAGATCTTCAATAGCCTCTAGTAGGGATATCTGAGTTTGGCTGTCTTGTTCTATAGCGACAGAAGTAAGGCAAGGGAGAAGCTCTTTATTACCCAACTGCTGAATCAACTCAATATCCAGATAATGAATCTGAAAAGATAGACTTGAGATGGTGGCAGAGATTGCATCTAGTAACAAGTTGACTTCTGGCCATTTGTAATATCCTTCAAGAGTAAGCGACTGAATTTGAGAGCCAGATATCTGGATCATTCCAGGCAAAGCATCAAGAGTCTCAATTGTCATATCTGCAGCAGTGATCGCCTTGAGAGCTGGAAGATATAGTTTGTTTAACAGATGAAAGGTTATCCCACGTATTTCCAATTTATACAGCTGCAGCAGATGAATAGTTGGCTTGGCTTTAATAGCAGCTATATCCTGTTGGGTCTGTGCATAGATATATGACAAAGTCAATATTTCAAGACTAGGGGCTGCATCTAGAATATCCAAAGTCAGATGTGCTGGATTATAGACTAGCTTGAAGCATGTCAGTTGTGACCATGGGAATGCCAGGAGAGATAGACTGATTGTGCTCCCCTCGAGCTCCAGGATTTTGAGTACAGGTGTATGCAAGGCCAATGAAGGAATAATAGGTACTTGCTCAGGATTCTCTGATATTCCAAATGTCAGAGTATCCAGCTTATCAAGTTTACAATCTTGAAGAATGCTCTGGAAAGTAGAAGCCATATCTTGTGTGTGATATATTGGGTTGAACAACCTCTTCCACTTGATAGAGAATGGTGCTGCCTTTGCTAAAATGACCAATGCTGTTTCACTGAGACTAGAGCGCAGATCCAGTGTCAGAATGTTTGAGTACTGCAAACATCGGAATAGGTGATGCTGTTTATCAGGATTATAACCATAACCATCACTATCAAAGTGGTTCCAAAAGGCAGGAGTTGAGAGAACCAGATTCTTCCATTTAAGACAGACAAGAGCAAGAGTAAATGGATCTGTGTCCTTTGCGTAATGTTTAAAGATTTCTAGCCAGATTTCATTTGGAATCTGATCTTGAATGAGCTTCCAAAGCTGCTGAGATAGTACACTGCGTAGTTGGACAAGTGTATCTCCTGCTGTATTGATAGATTCAATATTTTTACGGATTACAGCTGCATAAGAGATCTGAATTATCTTCATATAATTAAGCAATGCATAGACATACTCTGGTTATCAGCTTGGCCTATATCCAATGCAAGCAGAGCTTGGAAAACTTTGTCCAGTAGGAAAGTCATAATGAGAGATAGAAAGTAACCTATGATTACTACATTGATGTATTACTTCATTTGTTCACGCTGCTCATACATTCCTAATGCATGAGCACTACTAAGTGCAAGTTCAATTTCTTTTTCTGTCTTTGCACTTTTACTCTGAAGCATATACTAAGTGAGCTTGTTATAACAGCCCAATGTATACATACCTTCAAGACATGAATCTTTTTATAGCTTTTCTCCAATGCTTTGACTGTTGTATCATAGCTAATTTGAGATCGCTGTAACTGTTCTTGAAGGCTAGCAGTAGATATCTATAATTATCAACTACTCTAGATTTTCTTTCTTTATGAGACATTCTTACCTCTGAGGATTCTTTGTACTCTGCAAAATTTTCCTCAATTTGATTATATTGCCCCTGAGCAAAGTCAATGATAATTAGGAGAATAAACTGGAATAAATAAACCTGAAGTGCATTATAGCCCATTAATGCCTGCTCTAATTGGATGGAAAGCTGGGATATTTCTTGCTGCTGAGTCTTGAATATAGATAAGTTTGACTGATATAATTTTCTGAGCATTGACATACTTGGACTCGATCTTGTTCCTCAGCTAGTCTTGCTTCAAGAGCACTGATTTCATTCTACAACAGTTTAGGCTTGCTCTTTTCAGAAGCATAGAACACACATTAGCTTATAAATGATCAGAATTGATAATATTAGACATATATAATCTTACCTTCTTGGAGTTGGCTCTCAAGTGTCTGAATGTATTCTTGTAGCTCAATATCTTGATCTTCCATAGATACAGCTTGAGACAGCATACTGATAATATCTTCAGACATTTCAGCAGTCTTTCTCCAAGCTTCCTATATATAATATCAGCAGACTAGTTAATGTAAAGAGTTTGCATACCTGCATAAGTGGATTATGAAATGTAGGAAAGATAACTTCTTCTTTCTCCTCCTCTGTAGAAGTTGAAGTCTGAGAATGATGAAGCAGTTCATAAGAGCTACTATCCTGAGCTGGTATATCCTGCTCTAGGTCTTTGGAACTTGAGGTTTCAGTTTGATCTGATCGCAATAAAAGCTCATCAGAACTGGTATCCTCTTCATTTTGCATAGTAGATTGCAGCAGAATTTCATCATCATCACTTTGTACTGGGCTGTGACCTCTAGATATAGGAGGATGCAATATAAGTCCAGGGATAGATGTAGATGTCTTCAGAAGTATTTCATCATCAGTAGTTTCACGTGAAGACTCTTGTTGAAATACTGAAATCCGGGTGCTTTCCATATTGAAATGATCTGTGTCCCAAGATTCTGATAGGGGTACTCTAGCCAGCTCATCAGCTAGATTGGACACTACTTGATATTCTGAAGAATCAGTTTCTAGACTTCCATCCTCTAGATCTTGAATTGTACTGAGCAACTCTGATTTCTCGGGCAGGATAATAGGAGTATTTGTTGGTGATTTAGACAGAAGTATAGCATTCTGCTTCAGCTGTTCATTTTCAACCAGCACCTCTTGATAGTCGACTTGTAGCTGAGCAACAGCTTGCTCTAGACTGCTACACTTGCTTTCCACTACCCTGTTCTCCTCAGTCATAGTATTGATTGTGCTTGCTAGTGCATCCTTTTGGTCTGCAAGTTTTTCATAGTCTGCCTGATGTGTTTCTATAATGCTTTTATAGTCAGAGTTTTCTTCCTGTAAAAGCACGACTTTTCTAAAAAAAAGTATAAATGACTTTCTCTATATATCTCTCTTACTTACTTTCAGGATAACCTCTGACTTGGCCTGCTGCTCCTTTAGTCTCTGTTCCAGCTCAGTAATATGTATATCCTGCACTTTATTCTGATTTCTCAGTAAACCAATCTCATGTTCCAGTGATTTAACTGTGTTTTGTATATTATTCTGTGATTCCTCAGAGGCTTGCTGATTGATCTCCATTTGCTGGCTACCACAGCTGTTAGTAAAGAAGAGACTATCTAAATAATTGAACCCACATTTTTAATTCTGCTTGAAAATATTGACTTCGCCAGTCCTCTTTGCTGGTCTCAAGAGCTTTAATAGTAGCATCAGCTTCATTTTGCCTCTGTTGATATTGATGTTGCAAGCCTTGATATTGCTCTTGCATTGCAATAATTTGTGTTTAGAGTGTTTGAATATGATTTTCAAGACCAAGCTCATTGGCAGTTTGCTTAGGCTTGTATCCTGTTAGCATCTCATAATGAGCCTCTGGTGACCTTTATTATAGCCATGAGTGGATGCCTAAAACTAACCAAATACAACTTGCCAATTAATCATCTTTTTGAGCAGCTGTTGATTTTCCTCTGGAGAGTTATCTAGAGAGTCAAAGCCAATTTCCCGAATATCTGCCTCCAGTTGAGGAAAATCTTCTGGGCCCTTTTGTTGAAGCTGCCTTGGAACAGACTTTCCTTCATTCCACCTATAGAAACAAAGCCCTAGAACGAAAGCATTCATCCTGACTATTGCTCTTACAGCACCTTGATTCTGCATATCTTCAAGTGGTTTCTCAGCATGAGACAGCAATGCTGAAACATTTGGGAGCTTTAATTGGCCAATGCTAGATAAAGATGCCCGTTTGGCCAGTGTGCATAGCATGTCATGCAATAAGGCTAGTATATTGTACGCTCGAAGTGTGACTGCAGTATGTGCAGGTGGTGTCTTTAGACTAATAGGGATTTTACTAATAATATTGTCATTGATTGTTTCAACAAAGTAAAAAACATACAAGACACGGAATACTTTCTCATAAACTGTTCCCAGTAGAATTTGCTTTCTCAAATCCTTGTTATCAATATCAAGTAGTTTGAGAAATGTTTTAAGCTCTTCAATTGATTGATGGACATTCATAGTCATAGTTTGTCGATAAGAAAGATAAATTATATAATCAATAGTAATCAAATTATTCATGGGTAATAATGTCAGTCTCTAACCAAGCATTATCATAAATCTGCCTTCCAGTTAGTATGAACCAGTTGTGATAATTAAGACACACCTTTGAAAGAGGAAGTATATGAAAGTAAGTCTTAGTATTGTGGATGATAGGAGTGACTGCACAATGCTGAAGAATATGGTGTGGCTCGATAACCTGCAGATTGGGTGTTTTAATAACCAGGGCCCCTCCCACAATACCATATTGACGATATGGATCAGGAAAGCCCAAATCCTCAGCAGTTCCATATTGTTGGATAATGAAATATGTCAGCTTGAGATCAGTGCCTCCAGGATCCTTCATGAAGAACTGGAGGATTGTTTGAATGATGCCCACTGTCTTCTGGCCATTATGTACAAAGCAAACATGACTGTTACAGTCATTTTTACGAATGCCTGTCCGGGCATATTCCAGTCCTTCAAGATAAATGTAATCCAGTAACAATGAATGAGACCTCCAGTCCTGGATTTTAAAGTTTGGGTCCTGGTACTGAGCTGCAATATAGGCTTGCAGTAATGCTTGTTCAGCACTTGAAAGCCAATGAGCAAAGGATTCAAATCTTGTATTCTTATCCAGATCAAAAATCCTTGCAAGCTGCCCAACTTCATTCTGTTTGACTTGGCGCTGATAAACCTGCATTGCATTGCTCACAAGAGATTGAACTTGAGGATTACTGGCTAGAAGAGCACTCAGATTTGCACTATGTGCAGTAGAGTGCATGAAAGTGATCTCCATTTCGCCCTTTTTCATGTTTGTATTAAGTCCTTGAAGGACATGTATGAGTCTCTCATAAAATGCAGCCCCGCGAGTATGTCCAGGCCCAAAGTTACTGTTATATCCCGTGCATCTTCGGACGCTCCGAGGGTTATCCTTGGAGCGCAACAGGGTTTTTACGCGATGAAGGTATCTGAGCGTTTCCCTTCAAACAGTTATTCTGCACGCAGACTCTCTCGGACCTGGTCGGACCCTCCGACCATCAACTCGGATCTTTACCCATTTGGACTTGCGTTTGTTTACTTATATCCTTTAGGCGTTCGCCTTGTTTCCTTTGCCTCGTGTATGTCTTCTCGTTCCCCTTACTTACTATGCCTTTGTACTTAACCCGCAGGGAGATCCTGCGGACCACATCGGATCTCCCTGCGAGGTCATATGCCTTATGCTTACCACTTAGTATAAATACTCATACTCTACGCTCCTGTACTTCAGTTTCGTTATTAACGTTTCTTGCCTCGCTCTCCGCTCTCGTCCGACTCCTCCCCCGTTCTAAGCCTTATCGCCTTCGGCTTCTCCGAGCGTATCCCTGGGAGTTCACGTATTTGTTCAGACTTGCTTTCGGCCTGCAAGACGTGTAGTCGCTCACTCCGATATAGTGTTGTGATAGCCACTCGGTTCTGCTTCGGACTTTCCGTTACTTCCTTTCGGTTCTTGCACGGCACTTAACAGTATAACGAAACTCAACTACTCGCCTTGCCATGTCTGGACACTTTTCCCCAACGACTCCCTCTCCCCAACGCGGTTCTGTACGCTGCGCCTCACAACCCCCTTTGGTTTCTCCTTTGGTTCAAATGCCTTCTCGGGATCGACACTCGCATACGGAGCAAGGCCTACAAGTCCGTGTTATGGCCGACCGTCGTCAATCCCGCTTGTTCAGTCAAGTACCTATTTTGCGCTCTCCTACTCAGTACGTCTCTTCCTCTCCTGGTCCAAACACACCATTCATTGTTCCCCCTCAATTCGCGGTTCCCCGGTATCAAGACATTCCTGTCAATACCGCTCCACCATACTTCATGCCTCAACCTCGTCGCCACTCATCTGATGCTATATTTTTTGGATGAATCGCTCCTCCCTCGGCCCCTCCGTAAATACGCCGACGCTCAAACTTCGCCCCGTCTTCACGAAATTGTGGAGACTAACGAAGGTGTTGGTGGGGAAATCCGGGAGGTGATGGCGGCGACGGTGGGGATGAAGGTGGGGAACCCGAGGGTGGAAATGAAGGGCCAGGAGGAGGCGGAGGACCCGATACCCCTCCGAACCGAGGCTCTCCCCTTCCGGGAGGTGGCCCTGGCGGACCTGGTGGACCTGGTGGCCCGGGTGGCCCCGGAGGCCCCGGCGGTCCTGGTGGAGGTGGTGGAGGTCGAAGACCTGAGTCTTCTGCGTCTTCAAATCTGAGCGAAGATCGCCAGTGGTTCCGTAACGGTATGGCCGCCCTGATTGACGTTTTGACTGGCATTCGCAATGGCCAGCAACGTCCAACGACTCAGCGGCAATCCCGATCCAACCTTCGGAACCCCGACCCGTTTGATGGCTCTGAATCCTCAAAGCTAAGACCCTTCTTGGCTATTGTTTACCTGCATTTTGCTGAACGCCCTGACGCCTTCCCCGATGATGAATCTCGCATCATCTACGTCCTCTCGTACTTGAAGGGATCAGCACTTGCTTGGTTCGAGCCGGCCATCTACGACGCCGACCCCAACTTCTTGCCAGCCTGGCATAACAACTTTCCAGCTTTTGTTCAAGAGCTGCAAGACCACTTCGGCCCTGTGGACCCCGTCGGTGACGCCGAGACTGCCCTTCGGCATCTCCGTATGTCCTCCGGCGACCACATCTCGAAATACTTGGTCGAGTTTCACCGTCTTGCTTCGCTTGCTGGCTGGGGTCTAGTCGCCCTTCGTTCTCAGTTTTACGAAGGTTTGGCTCCACGGGTTAAGGATGCACTCCTTAATATGGAATACGACACTACTCTCCTCGGCGTCAGCACGGCAGCTAAGAAAGCTGATCACCGTTACTGGCAACGCGTAGCCGAGAAGAAACGCGAAGGCATGACGTCTGGTAATGCCGGACGCTCCGACTCTTCGAGCTCTGCTCAGAGTTCAATTCTAACCAGAAGGGTGGTGGGAAGAAGAAGGACAATCATCGGTCCTCTTCGGGAAATTCTGGTTCTTCCTCGTCGTCTAACAACTCGGGCAACAACAACAACGGCAACAGGGGTAACAACAACGGAAAGGGTTCGGGTTCTCCGAATACCTCCAAACCCTACGCCAATGTGCTCGACAAAGACGGGAAGTTAAGTCAAGCCGAAAAGGATAGGCGAAAAAGAACAAGTTGTGCCTGTACTGCGGGCGAAGACGGCCATATGCGGGACAAATGTCCCCATATTCCGGCCAACAAGACGGCTTCTGGGAAAGCGTCGACCGCGGAGACCTCCGGTAAATCCGCAAACACCTCCAACGCTAACGAGTCAAAAAAATAGTTAGCAGCTCTGGCGATACCTCCTCGCACGCCCAGAGCTGCGTTGACTCAGGTGCGATTTCCGAGGTTGTCCTCAACGCGTCCGCTCTTTCCCCTAATGCCCTTTTCCTTGATCTACTCGTCTCTCTAGTTTCTCCTCTCTCTCTCGGACTCTCCCAGCCGTATTCAACCACGGTAGTATCGGACTTAGCGAAGGTAGCCTCGGGTTTCAACATCCTGTTGCGTACTCTTGTCGACTCGGGCTCTTCTCATTGTTTTATATCTTCGTCTACTTGTGAAACGCATCATATTTCCTCGTATTCGATCGCTCCGATTCGACTCCGATACCTCGACGGCTCTTTCTCTCTAATCGATCGGCAAGTCCGATTGCCTATTCGGTTTCCTTCTGGCGAAGTGCACCTCCTGGACTTCTTTGTCACCCGTCTTGATTCTCCCAGTGATTTGGTACTCGGATACAACTGGCTTCACCGCTTCAATCCGTTGATTGACTGGTCGATGGCTAGTATCTCTTTCCGGACTACAGTTATTGAAGATTCTGTGTCGACACACGAGCCTCTGGCTCCTTCTGCTTCGGAAGTTCCGCATCTGCCCCGAACTGTCCCTAGCTCGCACCCTGCCAACCTTCCTCGGGCTCACGACCCAACTTTAACACCTTCGTCGGATCCTATTCCTTATTCCCTTCCCTCGACATCAGAAACCCCCATCTCCGCACCGCTTGTCTCTCTGGTCTCCGCTAGTGCTTTCTCTGCTGTTCTCGCTCAGAAAGGTACAGTTCAGTACGTCCTCCGAATGCAACCCTCGGAGGAAGCACGGGCGCGAGCCGGGTCTGTTGATGAAGACCTCTCGGCTCTTCCGAATGAATACCGGGAGTTTGCTGACGTTTTCTCTGAGTCGGAAGCCTTCAACTTACCACCTCATCGGGAGTACGATTTGCACATCGAAACCGAACAGGGTGAAGTCCCTCCAATTGGCCATATCTACTCGCTCTCTGAAAAGGAGCTCGCGGCCCTTCGGGATTTCCTGGACAAAAACCTTAAGTCTGGCTTCATTTACCCTTCTAAATCGACTCACGGAGCTCCCATACTTTTCGCGAAAAAGAAGGACGGTTCGCTTCGCTTATGCGTTGACTATCGTGGTTTGAACAAGATCACGAAAAAGGACCGTTATCCACTTCCTCTTATCGCTGACCTTTTGGACGCTCCGGGACGGGCCCGAATCTATACCAAACTCGACTTGCGGCACGCTTACCACCTACTCGCATCGCGGAGGGCGATGAATGGAAAACGGCCTTTCGCTCTCGCTACGGCTCTTACGAATGGCGAGTGGTACCTGAAGGCTTGACCAACGCCCCTGCAGCCTGGCAACGCCGTCAACAGTCTGTTCGCAGATTTGCTGGACGTGTGCGTTATTGTTTATTTGGATGACATTCTGATTTATTCGGACGATCCGAAACAACATACGGCCCACGCTCGGGAAGTCCTAAAGCGACTCCGCGCTGCCAACCTTTACTGCAAGCTTCCCAAATGCGAATTTAGCGTCACTACGACAGAGTACTTGGGGTACATCCTCTCCCCGACGGTTTCCGTATGGCTCCCGAAAAGGTCGCCGCCGTCGTTGATTGGCCTACCCCGCGTAAAGTCAAGGACGTTCAGTCCTTCCTTGGCTTTTGTAACTTCTATCGGAGGTTCATAGACGGCTATTCGGACATTACTGTCCCTCTTACCCGTCTAACGCGTACTAACGTCAAATGGGTTTGGTCTTCTGATTGTCAAAAGGCCTTTGATCATTTAAAGGCTGCTTTTTCTCATGCACCCATTCTTCACCATTGGGTTCCCGGTCGGCAAATCACGGTTGAGACCGATGCCTCCGACTATGCTATATCGTCTATTCTTTCGATTGACGGCGACGATGGCGACATCCACCCTGTGGCTTTCCGAGTCGCACCCTCGGACCTTCCGAATTGAACTACGACGTTCACGATAAGGAGCTCCTCGCTATTTTCGATGCTTTTTCAGTGTGGCGCCACTACCTTGAAGGCTCGGAGACTCCTATCGACGTGGTCACTGACCACAAGAACCTCGAGTATTTCTCTTCTACGAAGATACTCACGCGTCGTCAAGTTCGCTGGTCCGAATACCTTTGTCATTTCAACTTGACAATCCGCTTCCGTCCGGGCCGCCTGGGCGGAAAGCCCGATGCTTTAACTAGACGATGGGACGTCTACCCTAAAGAGGGGGAAAAAACGTACCGGCAAGTTAACCCCCAAAATTTGCGTCCTATCTTTTCTTCTGACCAACTATCGGCATCACTACGGGCTACCCTGCTCGAGGACGTTTGTCTTCGCGCAACTGTTGTCATGGACCTCGAAAAACTTCACAAAGACATTCGAGAGCACCTCCGTGACGATCCGGCTGCTGTCATCGGCATTACCGCTGCTGAATCTGGCTCTTCTAACCGCTGGACTCTTGACGAATCTGGGCTTTTACGCCTTGATGGTCGCATTTACGTTCCCTTAACCAACGGGACGTCCGAAGAACTCCGAGTACGTGTACTTCAGTATCGTCATGATCATATTCTGGCTGGTCACTTCGGTCAGAATCGTATTTTGGAACTAGTTCGGGCGCGACTATACTTGGCCGGAGCTCCGAACCTTCGTCCGAGTCTATGTTCAGTCTTGCGTTCTTTGCAAGCGCAACAAGAAGCCTCGACACAAGCCATACGGTTTACTCAAGCCGTTACCTGTCCCTCTTCGCCCTTGGCATTCTATTTCCATGGACTTCATTGAAGGCTTACCCAAATCTGGCGAGTACGATACTATCCTGGTTATTGTTGACCGCGCATCTAAGCAAGCGATCTTCATTCCCTGCGATAAACACATCGACTCCCCGGAGCTGGCACGGCTTTTCCTTATCCATGTCTTTTCGAAACACGGTATCCCCGAACACGTCCCTTCGGACCGAGGTAGAGAATTCGTCTCAGCATTCTTTCGATCTCTTGCTATGCTCTTGAACATGGAGATGCACTATACGTCTGGCTACCACCCGGAGGCTGACGGACAAACCGAACGTGCTAACCAAACCCTCGAGCAGTACATTCGCATGTACACTTCGTACCAGCAAGACGATTGGGACCAACTCTTACCCTTAGCTGAGTTTGCTTATAACAACGCTCCTAACGCGTCTACGGGCATCTCACCTTTCTTCGCTAACAAGGGTTATAATCCAACTCTTACGGTCAATGCTGACTTGGACGTTCGAACATTCCCGCTAGAGACTACACTGTCGAACTTCAATCGCTTCACGAGTTCCTACGCGAACAAATTACTTCTGCTCAGGAAAGGTATAAGGAGACTGCTGATCGAAAGCGGATTCCCCAACCTGACCTGGCAGTTGGCGACTCAGTCTATGTCCTGGCGAAGTACATTCGGACGACCCGACCAACTCCCAAGTTCTCTGAACAATTCCTTGGCCCCTACGAAATCATTGCGAAACCCAGTTCTGCTTCATATACGCTACGTCTTCCAAAAAATATGCGAGCCATTCACCCAGTCTTTCACGTATCTCAGCTCGAAACTTCCATTCCTAACCCCTTCCCTGATCGCGAACCGGAGCCCCCGGCCGCGGTCGAGGTAGATGGTGAAGAACAATGGGAAGTTAAAGAGATTGTCGATTCTAAGATCGATCGGAGATGCCGAGTTAGACTCCGCTACTATGTCGAATGGCTTGGTTTCGAAAACACTGACGAGCAATACTCCTGGGTTGGCGCTGACGACATTGCGGATGCTCCTGACCTTATCGAGAGTTTTCACAAGAAGTATCCTCAGAAACCTGGGCCTGACTACTAATGCCCTTCGGACTCTCCGTCTTACTCCGACTTCTTACTCTTGGTCACTCTGGTCTTTTCGGCACTTGGTTTCTTGCGGTCTTCTATTTACATTGGGCTATTCTATTTACTGCCCTTGTCTTGGTCCCTTGGACGACCCCTCACCCTTATCGGCCTCTCCGCCCTTCTCCGAATGCTTCTTCGACTTCTTCTTCTTCTTTGGAGGCTGCTCAGCCTCGGGTTCGGGGTCGCCGGCTTTTCCTTGCGCTTTGCCTCCTTCTCGTCCTCAAGCCTCCGCTGCCTGTGACGCTTGTGCTCCATTTCCCTTCTGGCCTTATCCAACCGATCGCCAATTCGCATCGTACTCGCGGTCGGTTATATTCAACCGTTCGCGCATGTCGGCTTGGTTCCGGTAAAGCCGAGCCCGCGCTCGGGACCTCCGCGCCTCGTACGCCTCCTGCGATTGATGCTCGGGTTCCTCCGAGCGTTGCCGAAGCTGCCCCGCGACCTCGGTCCTATAAGCCACGTCGTAGTCGAGGAACTCGTAGGCGCTGTTCTCGACGTTGTCGTCGTGGTGGTTGCGCGCCAGCATCAAGATGGCGTTTTGATTGCCATGGGTATACGACAAGAGATTGTCGATATCTTCCTCGTTGTCGCTAAAGGTTGGTTAGTACCGGATACTCCGTTGACATCCGATAACGCACCATTGCTTGGTTGAACCCTGCGAGCGACTTCTGCGTCGCGTTCAACTCCATCGTCATACTCTTGACGCCCTCGCCGTACACCCCCAACCCATCCTCCAAGTCCTGCACTCTTCGGCGCAGCCGCGCAAGCTCCGAGCGAGAGCCTCCACCCGAGGCGAACCTCTGCTCAAGGAGCCTCCGGCGGGCCTCCTGTGCGTCGCGCAGGTCGCATTTCTGCTTCTGTCGGCGACACCGCGTGCACGCCGGCCCGGTCCAGCGACGCAGGGCTCCTGCTCTCTGTCCGCCGTTGGTCGACGACTGCAGCGTTTACACTCTGTTGAGTTGGGTTAGTACGGCTCACTTCGGACGATCCGCCACGCACCGACTGGTGGCAGCTCGGCCTCGTTCGGCCCGTCCGAATCGCTGGGTGCCTCCTCTCTAGCCGGCTCCTTGCCCTTGCGGGACTTCTTCTTTGGGGCGGCCTTTTTGCTCGGCCCTTGGTTGTTTTTGTTGGGCGGCTGACGGTTTGGTGCTGCGGACGACATGGGGAAAATTGATGGCAATGGTCGGATTCTCCGCCGCCTTATATGGTGAAAATTTCGGCAATCACCGGCAGGTCACGTTTTGTTCTAGATGGTTCTATGACTCTCGGGGCGAGAGTCTTAACGGGGGAGTACTGTTATATCCCGTGCATCTTCGGACGCCTCCGAGGGTTATCCTTGGAGCGCAACAGGGTTTTTACGCGATGAAGGTATCTGAGCGTTTCCCTTCAAACAGTTATTCTGCACGCAGACTCTCTCGGACCTGGTCGGACCCTCCGACCATCAACTCGGATCTTTACCCATTTGGACTTGCGTTTGTTTACTTATATCCTTTAGGCGTTCGCCTTGTTTCCTTTGCCTCGTGTATGTCTTCTCGTTCCCCTTACTTACTATGCCTTTGTACTTAACCCGCAGGGAGATCCTGCGGACCACATCGGATCTCCCTGCGAGGTCATATGCCTTATGCTTACCACTTAGTATAAATACTCATACTCTACGCTCCTGTACTTCAGTTTCGTTATTAACGTTTCTTGCCTCGCTCTCCGCTCTCGTCCGACTCCTCCCCGCGTTCTAAGCCTTATCGCTTTCGGCTTCTCCGAACGTATCCGCGGGAGTTCACGTATTTGTTCAGACTTGCTTTCGGCCTGCAAGACGTGTAGTCGCTCACTCCGATATAGTGTTGTGATAGCCACTCGGTTCTGCTTCGGACTTTCCGTTACTTCCTTTCGGTTCTTGCACGGCACTTAACAGTTACAAAGATCTGAGGAAATATGAAAGCCACAGTGTTGATTGGGATGCACTGTATTTTCTGGAAACAATTCCAGATACTGACTCATATAGCGCAGATAATGTGTGTCAAATATCTGCACTATATTATCAGATGTTTCTCGGCTGCTTGCTGCCCAAATTGCAGACACCAAGTCCATCATATTGTTCAGAATATCCTTGATTCGGCCTGTTTTGTCCCTCCAAAGCCAAATTAGTGCAATTGGCATATGAATGGTGAAAATAATTCTCCAGTTGGCTGCACTGATTTTACCACGTTCTGTGGTACCCCAGTTCTTTGGTGCATGGCCCACCCAGCTTGGAAGAATAGTTCTTGTCATACCATCCCAAATGACAGACATAATATCCTTTCCAAGCACAGGACCAGTATTATTGTCAGAGGTATCATCTTCAGAAACCTCAAGAGTTTCTAGTTTAGTCAGAGAAACCTATAGTAATATTAGTCAAATTCAGAGAAGCTTTAATTTCTTACATCAGCTGCAAGCCTTCGATGAAGCTCTGGAATAGTGCCCTCAGATGGTAGATGCTTTAATATGCATAGCAGTTCAAAAATCCGTTTTGGATGTCTGGGTGACTTGACATCATTATACAGCTGTGAAATAAGCTTGAAGCATTCTTCCTTCTCAGCAGGTTGAATATTGAGCTCTTGTGCACGTTTGACTATCTCTGCTTGAATAGTTGCAATTTCTGCATTTTTGAGGCTTTCTAGAGACTCTTTTTGCGCACAGTTCTTGGAGGTATGTTAAGGAGCTGATCATCAGGGATATTGTTATTATCCATCTACATAATACTTTAGCAAGAAAAAAAAATTAGAAAAAATATCAACATACCCATCTTTTCAAACGCAGAATTAGCCAGTCCCTTCTATCTCCAGCTACCCGAAGTCGATGTGCATAACACAGATACCATAATCCCCTGTACTTGACATTTTTGTGCTGCAAAACCAGTTTCAAAAAGTCATTTTCATGTCGATATTTTTTAATAATCTCCATGATTGCAACCATTTCAGCTTGTAGAATATCATCTGTTTGTGGCTTAGGAGGTCTTGCCACTCTTGCACCACTGCCATCCCCACCATTATGCTGAAGATCAATCATTAGCACTTCTCGAACATAATGTTCAATTAGCCCCAGATCAAGACAATGCATAGGCTCAACTGTTGCCTTTTCAACCACTCTCCAGTATGGCAGACGTAGCAGCTCACTCCATCTGACTCCATTTGCTTGTGCTAAAGCCTTTTGTTCCCCAACAGAACTGGCATCTCTCCAAGCTTGTGCATGCTTCAGATGTGTTTCATGATCTCGTTTAGGCCAGTCAGCCATATTGAGATCCTCAATATAAGCCATTGAGATGAAACAGCCAATGCAGAAGTGTGCAGATGTAGGAGATGTCAAGCCTAGAAATGCCCGTAAAGCTCCCATATCAGCAATAAATGGTATAAGCAAGCCCTTCACAAGACAAGTCATTGCAAACTTGAAGGTGCGAGAGTATAGCACCCCAGGCTCCCAGAACTCCAGAAGACTATTGACAATCAGCCGAAGAAAGTGGCCATACCGGTCCACAGTAGGTCCATCAGGAATAGTCCCAAGGAGACATACATTTTCAAATTGGTATCGCATTGAGGGGAGGGAAATTCAGTACATAAAGCCACCATCCAGTTGAAGTGGTAACTTGTTTAGCTGTCTTGTTATAGAATGGATTAAATCCATCTCCTGCCAAACCAAACACTAGTCTGTGCTCATTTTCTGGAGCATTTATAAAGTTTCCCAATGACTTGAGCTCCGGAGAGGACCATATGTCAGTCACTCTACCTGTTTCCTGTGCTGCAGCCTTGGGATAGTTGATTAAGATTTCCTCAACTCCAGGTCGAGATAGTAGACGACCAATCCAGTTCTTCAGCACCTGATGAAGATAGATCTGGTTGGGTTTGTACTTCCCATTATCCTGTGTCCACAGTAGATTTCCACAAGGAGCAGAATTAGAAGCAGCTTTTTCAGTACAAGTCAACTGGGCTGGAGGAAGGTTTTTCTGTGGCTGTATGTAGGGTGTCAGAGACCAACACTGTTGACAGCACACATAGCGCTCAGTTTGAGGGTCTAGATTTAACTGTTTGACAATGGTTCGAGGATCTTTAGGGATGATATGTGCATAATGCTGAAGGTCAGGGAAAATATTAAGCAGGTCCCTAAACCCAGCAAGAAGTACAGCACTTCCTACTCGTGTTACTCGGAAGAACTTTGTCATCATCAATGTGGTGATGGTTGCAGCTAGAACAGGAGCTGGCCAGTTTTTAACTCTTGCAAAGTGAACATCTAGATGCTTATATCAGTCATACCTTCAATCTTGAAAAAAAGAATCTAACCATTATTGAATACTACCTTGCCAGATACAATATGGAGTCGCTGTAAATTCCAGTGAAGCTTCTTTTCTTCTTTACAGCGGTGCAGCTCTTGGATAATTCTATCTTCCAATTTAACCTTGCCAGAATATGGAGGAAGAAAATGAGCTTGTCCTAGCAGCTCATGCAACCGGTTTTCCTGTTCAAGGAAGATTGTGTTGACTCTCTTTTTAGGATTTAGCCGGAAAAGTCCAATATTTGGAGCTGGATTAATTCTATCTTCACCAAACTCCCCATTGAGCTGAGGATCTTTTACAAAGACTAGAGGTGTTGCCAAGGAAGTTGTTGCCAAGTAAGTCCGAATATTGAGCTCAGATTCAATTTGCTCTGCAATTCCTTGAACTCCTGTATAGTCAACTTTAGATATTAGTTGGAGTAATACAATATTGTAAGTCTAGCCTACTTGGTGTGCTTTGTGGAGGATGTTCCGCTATAAATAAGTTGTTAATGGTTGAGTATGATAATGAGAGTATATCATACTATTAGAGTCCTGTGGCTCTTCTGAAACTATAGATCAGATAAGAAAACATTAATTTAATAGTGAATAAATCTACCATGAGGATCTGATTGAATAATAGAAGGTTGTCTTAATGGAGGCTGTTCATGGAAGGTCTGTTGCTGATTTTGATTTGGAACACCTCTAGATGGAAAGTGTTGGTGCTCTTGAGATGATGAAAATGGCCGCTGGGAGGAGCCTGGCTGATTTTGACTTGGAACACTTCTAGATGGATCTTGAGATGATGAAAATGGCTGCTGGGAGGCGGCTGCAGGTATATCTCTCATCTCTGGACCTTGAGCATTATTTTTCCAAACCTGCTGGATATTAGCAATTCGGTCATCTCTTCGATGATTAAAGCGAGTAGAGAGTGTAATAAGAGGCTTTTGGTGATTACAGTTCACTTTACAATCACATCTAGGTTCATTGGTTCTCCAGGACATGATTGCTTTGACAAAGGGTGATTGATTCAAACATTGATGGGTAAAAAAAAAATACTACATATCAACCGTCCTGCTCATGTTCATCCTCTTTTTCTTCTCTGTCTACATTTGCAGATGAAGAAGCCTTTTTTCCCTTGTCCTTTTGACTAGTTTTACTCTTCTTGACCATAGTTTCCCAGAGAATCCAGTTAGGATGTGAAGTATGGATAGATAGGACTCGATTTGGATTGGTGGGGTGCACAAGCTTCTCTTTTTTGGCCCACAGTTGTGTGATATTCACCCATTTCTGAGCTTTGTCCACATACCAGACCTCCTTCTCCTTATCTTGTTTTGGGGAATCATAAGAAATGAAGATATCTCCAGGTGATATTTCCTTCAGCTCACTAGGAGGCTCTGTCATCGGCTCACTAGTCTTGAAAACCTTGAGAGATCCCTTGTCTGGATATCTGTTGCTGAAGTTCCACTCGAACTTTGTGTATAGTTGGGAGAAATCAGCTTTCTTCTTCTTGGCAGAGCGAGGCTGAGATGACTTTGGGGGGGTTGAAGGAGTTTGGCTAGCAGAGGAGGAAGCTCCAGTGTTGGGGACTCTTGTAGTTTGCATAGTCTCCCTATAATTATATTTTTAATTTCTTGTTTTAAAATTAGTAGAAAATAACCTACAATGCAAGCTGATAAACCATGATTCGTTGTGTAATATCTTTGTGAAGACCAGTTTTGATTTCGGTGGCCATGTTGTTGAAAAATATATCCAAGACAGAGAAAACCATATGCTCCATTGTGATTGGCTGCTTAGCTGCTGCAACAAGCATATCAACTGCTTGCTCAATTGTTTTCGCAGTATCGAGATGCTGAGTCAATAAACCCCTAAGTTGCTCTTTCAATACTTCAAGCTGTGCATTGAGAAGCCTGTCTTGATCCTCCCTTAATTTTATCTTAGTCATGTATACCTTTTTCAAGTACTGAAAATACCTTGCTGGAGTATAACTAGAACTATGAATAGGATAAAGAAACCAAATATCAAGCTCACCTTGTGGTATGACTAGAAATGGATTCATCAGACATGAAGTCATTGTGTTGCTTGCTAAAGCGATGTCTTCGTGGCTATCTATTATTTAGTACCCAAATAATATCTAAACACCATCTACCTACATTATTCTGCATCTTCTCCCCTTGAGAGATAACTCCAGGAAGAGTTGTAGTAATGATTCGCTTTGGAGATTGACTTTTCCCCAGTGAAAAGAATGATGACATGATAGAGAGAGAGAGAGACTGATGTGACACAATACACTGATCATCATATAGAAACAAAGAACTAATTTAATGACTACAAATCATCTGTAGCTATAGCTAGTAGATCTGCTGCGTTTAGATCTCTCTATACTTTATATTGTAACCATATTTGTTGTCCATTGTATCTGAGCTTATCCAAATCAATTACCAATAGCCCAATGAACAAAACTCCTATACAAGGCAGCAAATACCACATCTAAAATGCAGAGAGTTTGAGCATAATTATTAAAACAATTACTTGCTTACCTTGAAAGATTTTTGCCTTCTGGTTGCCCAAACAAAAATCTTGGTAGCTTCATGTTCCTCAGAACTTCCAGTAATCAACATATGACCATGATCTTGTGGGTTATAGAAATATGCCTAGCAAATGACTGAGCTGACTATGTTATTAATGAAGGAGATTGTACCAATGCTTGAATAATTGAAGCTTCAAAAAGTTAGATGAATTCTGCTAATTAGGAAGAGCCTTACAGTTCTCGCCATCCTGATGATGATCTACTTGAAAAACTGTTCTCTGTCGATTGACGATAGTTACTTGTCCAATAGAGGAGCCAAGGATTGCCAAGTTGGAGTTGATCAGGATGATTGGAAGCTCAAGATTAAGTTCTGGCTCCAGAGGTTGTGGTGTAGTTGCCAGAAGTTTCTGATGTGCAGTATCATACCATGCAACTCCAGTAAACATCACTGTTGCTGCAAGGACTTGTCCAGATGGTGAAAGCCCAAGTCCTCCACTAGTTATGATTTTAGTACAAGTATTCTTTTTACTTCTGTTGACAACATACCATGGTTGACTTAGTGGAATATGCCATTCTGCTGTACCTCGGTAATCATTGTTGACCTTATAGGCACTAGACATTGTTAAATATGATCAGAAAATATAACTTGGTTACTTACAAGATTCCATTATAGGTATAGCCTACAATCACAGTATTATCCTTGGTATTGAATAACACAGTGTGGACTGTATCGCGATCTCCTCCAGGACCTGATCCTGCACGAGGAAGAGTTCGTCGTCCAGACCACAAGTCTGTCAATAAAATATGAGTTTTATGAGTTTCTAAAGGTGAAATGAGCAAACCAATTTGTTTCTGTTTTGCAAGTAAAACACAGTCGTCAAATCCAACTGCAATATGCTTGGAGCTCTGCAGGAATGCTAGACAGTGGACAACGCCTTCAACAGTATGCTCATGATAATATCTATCACTATCATCCTATGGCAATGTTAGAATGAATAAAAAAGATGTAGAGTGTAGATTACCCATATATTAAAGGTTGTAACATGTCCTGTGTTCAACCCTACTGTAAGAATATAATTGTCATTCCAGACAATTGCTCGAATCTCTTGCTTCTTGAACAAAAAAGTCTTGCTAAGATTCCATGTTGCCATATTCCAAATATGCAATACACCCTCATCACCTCCTGAAGCGCAGTATTTTCCAGCAGGAGAGATTGCAATGACATTAATACTATCTCCTTCATAACCCTTGAGTGTTTTAATCAACTGGACCTGAGGTGTTGAACTGTGGCTCATGATAGTTCGGGAAAAGCAGAAAATGATATATCATCAAAATGTACAAAACTATGTGTGTTTAATCTGCTCCACTGTCTTTGAAGTAAAAGGAAAGAAATGCTGCTCTTTGGTTTTCTGTAGTTGTTGTACCTTGGCCTGAAGATTTATAGTAGGATATGACCCTTCCCAAGACTCGCATGTTAGTACAACTGCTGCTGATACCTTCTGTTCAAAGTCATGCAGATTAAAGACTTTAGTCTGGCGGTTATACTTTATCAGCATAGCACCAAAGTGAACTAGACATTCCTGAAATTTATTAATAAGTGAACAAGTCTGTGTAAGGTTCTTACATAAAATATGTCAACACTTAGACTGACATTCACTGGCTTGATCGTGAAGTTTTTAACAACTGCTTGATGAAAGCCTGCAAATGCACTAATTAGTGCAGCTTGATGTTGTGCATAGAAAAATCCGCGTCGTTGCTGCTCTTCAGTTGAGGGCATCTTCTGATACCATCTCCCATCCAAGGCCTCCATGAAGCTGATATAAACGCAGAGTTTCAGCATTGAATAAATGCCAGGCCATGTATCAAACTCTGGTATATGAAACCGTGTAAACATGCCAATTTCTTTGCCTAGTAAACAGATTAAAACTATGTTTCAAATAAAGTAGAGAGCTATACCATGAATAAAACGATTAAGATTGTCAAGCCAAAGACGAGCAATTTGCATAAAGAGAATTTCAGTATCCTGAAATTGATCATCGTTTAACTTGTAGCCGCTGAGACTTTGATGAATTCTGGTGAGAATACTCTGGTCCAGAGTTTCTTTTGTAAGCATAAGCTGCTTAGACACCATGGTATTGTGGGTGGCTACCACTATCATAAATGTGAAGGGAGGTAGAATCCTGAAACTGTCAGTCTTAAAATGGAAAGATAAGAAATAACTTGCATAACATCCCCAGTTGTCAATGGCTTTATCGCCCATGTTAAATTGGAGGATGGCACAGCTGGCTCAAATCCTTTCAAACCCTCCAATGTCTGGAGTTTACTCTGGGTATCCCGACCAACATAGCAGATAAGACCACCCTTGATGACAGACATATATACAGCCATTGGACTGCAGGAAATGGGAGTGAAGGATTGCGCAGCATAAATAATGCCAGAGCTAAGATAATTATCCAATGCCTGTGGATCCATTATCTTGCAACCAGTAATTGCCAAGGTATGACGTCTAGCTGCATTGTTGGCATTTAGGGCACTGTATAGGTAAGATCTCAGAGCCTGGGTGTGCATATGCTACATACCGTAGTCCTAGATTTGGGACCATATCTGGCATCTGAATAGGAACGTCTGCTGAATAAAATATTGGAGGCTGTTCCTTTTGAAGATCTTCAAGCACATCGTCTATTCTGGAATAATGATAGGACTCGTATGGATTGGAGGGGTGAGATTGACCCAGATCTTTAATCATAAGCACTATTCTCTATATTAAAGAAATGCAAACCATAAATCTTGATAATACGGCCTGGTGAAACTCCGAAGGCATCCAGAACATCATTATCCAAGTTTACTGGTGGATATGAGCTGCCTTGGCTATCTTTGGTTACAAGAACATGATTGAAAAGCCGTGTTTTGTTTGATAAGATTTCGACGATATTTGGCAAATTTGATTTCTTAGACAACAACTCAAGCTGTGTCACCATAGTAGCATATATGTCTGCTGAATGTGTCGAAGAGCCGTCCTAACAAGTATAAGTTTTATGATCATTATTGACTTTGACGGTACCTTGACTTCAAATGCCATAATGTTCTCAATATCCGTGCCGTCAATTGTAATTGTTGCAATTATCATAATCGGTGGCTTCTGATCTGGAACTGGTGCAATTTGTGGTTCTAGTTCCTCCTAAGATGAAAATTAGTTGTTTTCCATCTGAGAAAACAAGAATATCATACATCTTCTCCAGTGAGATCAATATAGATGATATCTTTCCTTGGCAGAAACACTGTCTTCTTCTGTAAACATATGATTAATGACTCAAATAATATTGGATTATACTTACTTGGTTGATCATACTCTCTGAATTGTCTTCACTGAGTTCATCGTCGTCATCTGCAGTTTTTAGCACACCACAGATGTGATTTCAATGAATTCCAACCTTCTGACTCAACAGGCAGGTTGTCATCATCATCATCATCGTCATCATCATCACTGTCCTCTTGAACTTTTCGTTTCTTTGCTGGTTGCCTTTGCTTCCTCGAGCTTGAGGATTTGCGCTTGACAGATATTGCTGCTGCCCGTGAAGCCTCATAAGTCTTTCCACCTTCAGAAAACCTTTTCCCGGATGTTGGAGCTTTTTTAAGAGTGGGAAGTGATGGCTCTGGAACTATAGGCGGTGGCTGAGATAACTGAGTCTCAGGTACTACTGTATTGATAACAGATAGCGTTTTTGGATCGATACAGCCTAATCTATTTTTTAATATCCTCTTGAGAAAGAAAGACACTTACTTGACTCAGAGGATATGGTTGAGGCAAGTCGTAAAATCTCTAAACATCATTCAAGTCAAGTCTTTGGCACATTTATAAACAATACCTGTCACAACTCTTTCTGTCTCAGGTATGGTAGCATCTGAAGAAGTCAATCCTATGGTATGGTCAACAAAATAGATTGTTAGTGCCAGCTTTGATACCTCTATTGAGATCAGCATTGCGACTGTATGCAGCATTCATTCCATTAGCCAGGCCTCCAGCATAATCCAGTTCCTCTGGAGAAGAAGAAGAGAAAAACAGAGGCTGAGAACTGTGTTGTATAAAGTCTATAAAGTATAGAGAAGCTGATTTTTTATGAATACTGTCAAAACTTACCTTGATCATCCATAGACATATCTTCAGGTATTTGTGCATGAAGAAAGTCTTTTTCGGAACTTATTAGAATAGAAGCTATACAGTATGATCTCTCTTACGCTGAATATCCTGAAACTCAGCCACAAAGCTGCTTTGTCCATCACGTATAGCCTGATTATATGGCCGTTGATCATGAAGAGTTTGTACAGCTGGCATTTGAGTTAGCATATATACATATAGCTTTGACTTGTACTTACGTTCTTCAATTATTACTGGAGGGGATACTGGAGCTTGAGCAATCATTAGACCCTGTATAATGATAGTTACTCCTACCATTCTCAATAGCTGCTATTGGACCGGAGCTTGCTGGAGAATCTTTCAGATAGGTAAGATAAAAAAATAGTATCTATTATTACAGACCTGCGATAACTAATGGCTGTGACCGAATGGGCTCTATCATCAGATTGTTGGATCCAAAATCTGGTTTCAACTGGATAAGACCATCATCTTCACATACTATAAAAAGAATCAGAATCACAATGATAAAAATATCTTAATTTGCACGTACAGAACCATTTCGTTGTGGTAGTCAGAGTAATAGCTGAAGCCTCTGTTACCAGATCAAACAAGACACCTTCAACTGTTTTCTCTCCATTGACTACTTGAAACAGTCGCTTCCAGATCAGATTCTCAATCATCAATATATCATCTGGCCGTTGAGAACCAAGACATTGGTGAAGCTATATTTATTTCAAATTAGTTATCGTCCTTTTAAAGTCCACATCACATACCTTGTACATTTGCAGTGTGTTATAGTGGTGCGAGTGAAACTGAATAGGAACCAGAAGGACCAGTGGAGATAGATAGAGCAGAAGCTTCATGACGTTGCTTAGTTTGGTAAAGGAGGAGGAGACCTTTTCGATGAATTTCTCTATTTCTGAAGAGCTCTTTTTCTTTGTTGCTTGCTCTTCTTGCTCTTGGTCCTTCTCAGATTCCATAATCTGCTCTGCAATCTCCAATATAGCCTGAGGCCTAATACTCTTATTGAGGTAATTCAAAATAAGCAATTGCAATTCACACCTTTCTGATAACCAGTGTGTAAGCTCTTTAACAGTTGGAAAGGTCGAATGCTATAGATATATAAGTATAGTGATTCAACAGAGCAAAGTTCAAATACCTCCTGGTACCATTTTATACAGAGTACAGCTGCATGCCAGTTCATTCGAATCTTTGCTGCCTTGTCTGGCAGAACGAGATATCGGATGGCATTAATGATAATCTCGTCTTCAGTTGCTTGCTGGCCATTGTGAGCCTCTCTGCCCTTTCTGTCCTCTTTGATAATATTGATTCCTTTGTACCACAGTGATTGCCAATCCCCAAAATGCCCATTGAGGAGTTGAAGAATATCAGAGCTATTGATATAGGAAGGAAAGCGATATCGAGAGAGGACTTTTGTTGAGGGCTCCCATCCATATTGTTGTAGAAATTTGCCAAGCATATTGAGAAGTAGAACTGGGTCGTGCCGAAGTTTAAGGTCAGTAATTCTCGTGTCATACTCGTCAAAGCCAAAAATAACAAGTGCATCGCGTTGGGCAAATGTCATTGGTGTTAGGGGGAAAACAATATGCTTTTGTAGATTTTGAGCCATTTTCTGCTTTCTGAATCAGCAACCAATAGCAGAGTGCCACAATGAAAAATCAAACAGTAAAGTTGATTCTCCTCTACAGCTAGAGGTAAGTGAATCATAAGATGATTACTGTATGATATCCACAGACCTCCAATGAGATATCGATGAGATCCAGTTGAGTCCAGTTCTCATTATCCAGACCATCGATAGGAAAGGACAGTTGTTTCAACAATGGAGAGTTGGTAGCAAAACAAGTACTAGAGAAGTGTTAGATATTCCTGTTCAGCTTGATCATAACTAACCTGTTTAACACAGAGGAGCTTGACATTGAATAACGTGCAAAGGTGAGCAAGGCAAGAAATGTTTCTGATTACTCATATCTTATTACGAAGTTAGTCACGTTCCTTCCCCAGGACCTTTTTCAGAACGTGACTTTTTTACATAACCAACATTACAATAACAGTTGATGATCTATGGTCTCGTTATTCGTATTTGCATGATTAAACTGGGCAGCAAGCTGATCAACAAAATCTAGCATAATTATCTCTCTGTATGCATATTATTTATATTGTGACTTACTATTCCTGCCATTGTGATTATCTGAAACTTGAGCGCCTACTATAAGATATGGTCAGAGAAATTAGTCACAATAAATGAAGAGCAGAACTCACCAGACTGAGAAGAACAATCCAAGTGCATAACTTTGAAAGGAATCACATCCCATAGTCGCATCGATGGAAAGTCATTAGCCTTATCCTCAATCCTGTTTTCAAAGCTAGTCCGAAGTAAAGAGGGCTTGGCTCGATTATATTGTTCTAGTATACCTCCGGATCGGATAAAGTCAAAGGCACCAAGCATATCACTTAAATGTTGGTGTAATCTTTGAGCAGTAAAGGTTTCTGCAGTGGTCATGTTTTCAGGGGGATTTTGTCGATAGCGTAAGCAAAAGCCAGCCATATTGACGATTACATCCTAACATCACAATCAGAATAGAATAGACTAAACGATGATACATACATTATTGGCCTTCGCAAACGTTTTATATCCCGACTCTCGTGGCTCAAAGAAGTCTTGAATATATTTTTCAAACTTGGCAATTTGCCGCCAAAGGTATGTTAGCTCGGTATACCGGTCCCGTTGGATAGGAAGCAGATCATCATCGTTGTCCGATGTGTCAAGCATTTCATATGCGGCAACATTTAGGGCAGGTCGGATAATGTTGAATGCAATCAGCAGAATTAAACGATGAAGTTGTTGGTCCATAGTAATGTCCAGAATATGAGGGTTGAGCTGACCAGATGAGATGCTGGTCAACTGTACAAGAAGAATGCGTGCAAATAACCAACTGGCTTCTGAATGGTCAATGTTGGTTGAAAGATTGCCAGAAAATACTTGATGCAGCTCAGCTGCAATACAGCGATCGATGGTTTGAATTGGCAGTTCATGAACACCATTAACATAGGCATCCTCAAGGCCAATTACTGAATGGACAATGAGCGGTCGCATGATACTAGACAATGTGTAAGCCGTCTGCAATTAGATAAAAATGGACTCACAGCATTGAGGTCTCAAATAAAACAATACCTTCTGTTGCATAACGGTCGCTATTGGAAGTATTGCCATCCCAGCCATTGAAGTATGTCCGAGAATAGCAATCACGGTCAATAGCTGGTCTTGCATTGCTTGGGTTGATAAGAGGCAGTCGAGAGTTTTGTAGACACCATAACTTGGCGCCTGATTCAACTTTAACAACCGTTACTCCCATAGCGTCAACATGGTGAGCTGTTTTCACGCCTGCATTACCACAAACAGCCCAATTCATATGACTCCGAGGTAGGAGGGTAGGAGGGAGCTCTGGAGTATCTTGTGTCTGGATAACTGCATATCGAGCTGTCGCCAGTTCCCTGTGGGTCTTATTACCAGTGCGCTTCTAGTTTTTGGAAACAGACAAACTCATATCGAGGAATTGTAGGCATATCATGGTTTGGTGTTGGGTGATCCAATGCATTCAGTCGAGGATTATTGTTACGAAAGCTTTCCTCTTTCAGCATTCGTCTGAGTTTATCGACAACCAGCCCTTGAGTGCCATTTTGCATTAGATATCCATCTTTCATGATCAGTCTATGCCTAGATATACTCGGCAACAAGTGCATCCAGTGATCTCAATCCTTCTAGCAGTTGTTTGAATGATTTTGGATTTGATGAGGTCGGACAGTCGGTAATCAAAATGGACCGGTTGGCTAGTATTTGTTGGTAGAAGTTGTCTGGCTTCTGGATAAAATCGGAAAATGAAATAACAAAGAGTTCAGATTTGGTTCTTGAGGGATTAAATTCTGGTTCTCTTGCTGATGCTAGCAGATGGAGAGGCTTGGAAATGCCATCATCATCGATATCATAGGGCATGTTAGCCACCATTTCCTGAGCGACATCTGCTTCCTAAGAACTATATGAGATCATTATGAAAGTTATAGTTTGTTACCTCTTGAGTGCAGGGAAACCAGTTATATGTCACCAAATTGTCTTTCTTCCCTGTACTATTCGGTGCATAGAGCTTCATTTCAACTGGTGTGGAAATAGGTTTCCACTTCAAAGAGAGTAAGCTTTAAATCTTAAATTACTAATAGAAAACAACTCACTGGCTTGTCGCCTAGTCCTCGATTAACTAACTTTGCCTCGAGTGATTCAACTTCATCTTCACACTGCTCAACCTCTTGTATAAGACTTGCACAATCCGCTCCTTGATTCCGCATCTGCCGCAACTCCTTCTCCTTTATAGCCAGTTTGCTCTTCGCAAGACGTAAAGACTTTCGTTGGGTATCCCATTCTGTAAGCGTATCGTCATTGAAGTTGACCAATCCGTTGTCGTATGACGAATGCAACCTTGCAGCGGTGCTAACTTGAGGTGATGGATGTGGATACACTGCAAAAATATTGCCGCAGGTTTGGTAGGAATGATCGTCTGCAAAGGTCGACTTCTCTGTTGATACAGATTTAGCCCGTGAGGTCTTTGTTGATTTCCTTCGAGATTTTTTCGGAGGTGGAGCAGTTATGATCGGAGCTTTGGCTTTCTGAGAATTGCGAGCCGATCTTCGAGGGAAATCGTTTACAGTGGTTGAATGATCGGAATGAATATCTTGCCCTTCAGGAGAACTGTTTGTTGGAGGAACTGGTTGGTTTGCCTGACCAATAATTAGTTCTATGCCATATAGAGATATAGTTCTAACTAACATGTTGAATAACTGTACTTTCGTATGGAGCAGGCGATGCAACCTGATTATTTCTCATATGCTACACGGAATAAATAAACAACCAGGTTGGGTATAAACTTGACTTACAATAGAAGAAGATCTAGAGCTCATCTCGGCTTGATCGATATGCTTCTGTCGTTTTTTTGGAGGGCTCTCCAGATCCTCCTCCTCACTATGATATAGGTATGGCTTGTCTTGCTTATCTAAGAACATTTCAGCACAAATATAAACAGTTTTAATCAAACAAACCAATAATAGGTCCAGCACTTAATTCTTCATCAACATCAATATAGACAAGTTGAGTCCACGATGTAAAATCGTCGGTAGCTACTTGACCATTTGTAATTGTTTGGTACAGGTCCTTATAGTGAGCAAACTCCTTTGACGTCGATAAACGCTGCAATAGAATAGCTGGATGAAATTTGCCGTGTATCGATTGAAGCACGTGTCGGACAACAATTTGCTCTAGTTTCCAGACTAGAGTATTTCGGCGACTACGGAATTCGTCGCATCGTTGTAACTGAAATAATAAGAATCAATTTTTAATTCAATGTTTTTGAAAAGAACTTACATCAAAAACGGCTGTATTGGTTGCAAAATGTGGAAACAGCAAACTTCTTGAGTCGTTTATAATGTTGAGAACACTGCTACCCAGGGCGACTGATAGAGGTGCAGAGAACGCCATATTGATTTCAGCCAACTCCTGAATCGTCTTCTCCTTTAATGGAACTTTAAGATCTTGATGATACTTTGCAAGGCCCGTGGCGACGGCTTTTGAGTCTCTAAGATCAATTCCCTATATTGATGTTATTAGCTGGCAGATAGCAGAAGAAGGGAAAAAGATAAAACCTGAAGAATCAAATAGCCAACAAGTACTAGATATACCACATTAAAATGCGAGCGAAACCCCTTTTCTTCAGCTTCGCCAGTCTTTTCGCAAAGCTGATATGTAAAAGTTGCTATCGATCTCCTGCTCTGTTTCTGGTGGTATGAACTCCATCTCCTGTTGTTGTTTTTCTCGGGTTCTTTTTCGTTTATTAGCCTTGGCTCCTGCGACCCGATCGAGGGAAAAAAGTGCTTGTCCGGCCATTTTGAACAGGGATGAAGGAATATTCTGAGTTATTCTGTTAACAATACTGATAGTCATGATCAAATAGTACCTTTTGCACTTTTGCAGAAAGTACTTTGGGGCCGTTACAAACAGTTGGACTTCCAAGAATACGAGTAAGAGAGCGAATGCCGTCTTGCCAATAGTAGCCTGACTCTTCAAGTTTTTTATCCTCCCCACTTTCTTGTCCAAATTCCAGGTTCCAATCCAGAAGCAGGGCAGTTATGACTGCCTGGTGCAGTCCATAGCTGCTGGTAGGACCAGCACCGTTAACTTCCTGTCGTTGTATGGAATCTGGTTGAGGATTGTTGAGATATGCAAGGCCTGCAATAGAGTCCTGCCCAGAGGAAAAGCGGGCGAAGTGGTGCTGGAAAGCTGTTTTCATTCCTTCAAATAGCGCAATGTCCTCAGGCAAAAGCTGGGGCAAGGAAAGATTGTTGAAGTTGCTTGGAGGGACACCAAGGAAATATGGAGTTGCTGGATTCCGAAAATTAATCGCGTTAACCAAAAGGCCAGCAGTATTCGATGAGGAGGTCATAATAACGAGGCAAAATGGTAGTAAATCACACGTCACAAAGTTTGATGCACATTACGTGAAGGTCGTGCAGAACGAGCTTCACGTAAAGCAATATATAAGTAATTTGGCTAGTTATAATTAACTTGGAATAATGGTGTAATAATTGAGGCGCCTGATCATACTGCTCGACCATATGATCGCATGATCATAAAATGCTAGAGAAGGCATTTAACCAGCTGGATGCATGCACACGGTCTAGGAATATATATGCTTAGCAAATGGACGTTACGCGGTAACTACTACTCATAATATATGTTTTCTTGTACAACAGTAAATACCTCTGAACTTAATCTATTATTCTATCTACTTATCATAATTTTTGCCAATATTGGAAACTTGCAGAGTGAATGTTCGTCCATAACCAAATCAAAATACACTTCCCTCTGAAGTTCAGCTGGAATTACTGTGGCAAGAAAGGCATGAACGATTTTAAGTCCCCGTATGCAGTCTGCTGGAGTAGATTTGCGAGGTTTGTCGCGCCGTGGAATTAGACCTAGCGTTTCAAGTCCTTTTGCGGCGCCTTTGTTTAGGGCACAAATCAAAGTTTCCAACTCCTCGATAGATGGAGGATCTACAAGGCGGGGCTCGGTATAGGTCAAGTCAGCGGCCACCAGATAGCTCGTCAATGGACCCAGTCCAGGGAAGCGCTTGACGCTTTTACCATTTTCAATACAGCGTCCATCAAGCCACTTCCATGCAGTCGTGAATGAGACGTGAGATTGGCCACCAAGCAACGATTCGAGATCATGGGTCTTGACCTTGCGGAAATATGTCTCCATAAGTTCAATCCTTCGACTCTTATTTGCTGGACCATATGCAGCAGAATTACAGATGAATGAAGGCGATGGGGATTGATGATTCTGTTGTCGATACTCGGCTTTGGCTCGATTGGTTTCTGCGACAAAGGCGGAGTATGTGGGGTATATCAAAGCATAGGTTTTCACAAACTCGCCACCAAACAGGACTGCTCTATATCCCAAACAGCTGGCAAATCCACCTTTCGTCGAAACAAAATCGGCAGTATAAGGACCTTCAGGACTGGAAGCTCTTGTCCGAGATGGCGCAAGCTCTCGGTAAGGCTGCAGAAAGTCTGGTCGTCGTAACAATGCAGCTTGCCACTTGGTTGGCTGTGTGATGCTTTGCGGGTCAAGTGTTATAGAAAGTGCCTCGCGCATAAATCTGGCAAAGCTTTGCATGCGTTTTTCGACAGCAGGTGATAAACTGTCAAGCTGAACCGATTTGAGAAGAACTGGAGGATGAGCATGAGAGTGACGTTGAGCTGGAGGTGGTAGTGTCGATAATGCTCCATTTTGAGCTGGAAGGGAAGAGGGAAGTTGTAATACGGCAGTATCTCGAGCATCTCCAAGGGTGATGGCTGATGGTACCGACTCTGTGCGTAGATAGCCAATAATTTCAGCAATTTGACCAACGGCCAGGTACTCTTTGGAGGAGATATTAGATAGTGGATGAATCTGAAGCTGCTGACGAAAGAGTCCAAATCGGCGGTTACAGTAGTCTCGGGCGCGAGAACCAGAACCTAGTATCTCTGCACGGATGTGGTTGTATCCATACCACACTTCGTCTAAGAGAAGCGATGACCGACCAAAATTATGCAGTATTGCATAAATAAACCAAGCTTGATACCGAGATTGATCTTGAGTAGGAAACTCTAGCCACGTCTCCAAGATACGAAGACACAGGGCAACGACGCCGTCTCGCAGGTCAGCTGGTGTATCGTAACGATGTCGAGATTTGTTTGAATAAACGTAGATGGTATCGTCACCTATATCTAGCCCATAGTGTGAAGGAGAGAATGTGTGATCAAGGGCAACTGAGCGTAACACACGATTAACATCTTGGGCCAGATGTCCAATCCAGTCCAAGGCTGAACCGTCAGACTGACGATCGAGAGCACTGACGATATGTTGAGGACAGTATGCACAAAGCCATCTCCATGCAAAGAACTGAGTAAGCATGATGCTTTCTCGGTCAAGACTGAGTCGTAGTGTATTCATTCCCTCATGGCTTTTGAGCTGTCGTAGAGCCGACCAGATAGACTTGAAAGAGTTTACGATCGTCACGTCGCTTGGCCGATGAACGAGAGTATCGTATGCCTGGGCTAAGGACTCTAGAGCATTGTCGTTTGGAATATTGGAGAGAGCTTCCCAAGATTTCTCGACTCGTGCGAGATTTGCACTAATATTTACCCAGCTAAGTCGACGGATAAAGGGTATTATGTCTGGGAAAGTATTTAAAGTGAACATCGATCATTTCAGCAACTTTTTTTACTAACCTGTATCAATAGGATACAACTGTGGTCCAATTCGAAGCTCGTCATCTTCACCGTCAGCCCAATCAACCGACCCTAGCGACTCCACGGTCTTAGCGTAGTAACTTGCTGACCAAGCAGAATTCCCGAATTCGCTTGCACCTAGAGAGTGGAACTTAGATCTCAATAAGCCATATATATAAGTGAATGCATACCAGGATTTGCTGTTCGGAAACGCTTGATAACCAAAGATGGGTCTGCTGAACTGGCTGGTCGTTTTGAACCGCAATTGGTAGATAGCGTCTCCAAATCAGTTGATGTTGGAAATGCTGCAAGGTTTCATTAGAAGAGTAGACAAGAAAGAAGCTAAACATACCTAGTTCATCTTCCTCATCGTCTCTCTCACTATTGATCCCATCGTCTTCATCGTCTGAAGCATGCTCGTCATCCAGGACAGGGTCGTCACTAGCTGCTGCATCGGCTAACCCACAAGAATCATCCACTTGCATCTCATTCTCATTCTCATCACGATTGCCTGTGTCTTCACCTTCATCTTCTGACTGCCTGCCCCATCATCGCTACTAGAGTCTGGCTCTGGATCCTTGGTCTTCTTCTTTTTCTTTCGCTGGCTTGAGTTGTCAGGCTTCGGATGACTTGACTTGGCAGGTTTCGGATTACTCGACTTTGTTTTCTTAGCTTGTAGTATTTCGTCTTCTATAATAGTATAAGAGTAGCACAAAAGTGAATTATCGTCAACGTACTGCACTCAGCACAATATTTTCTTGGCGCCTGAGGGGGTGCTGGACCCTGGCGCTGCATTGGGCCATGTCGACCAATGTCAGGTATATGAGAACTGACAAGATCTTCGTATGCCTTGATATCGCGGTAAACCTGATCTCGAACATCAATTTGGTCAATGACATCTTCAGTCGGCTTGAACGTATTCCAGCCACAATCATCCTTGCGACGGAAACCCGGTGCAAGATCCCACTGGCCAGCTGAGATGCGAGTATGGTCATCCTTGTGTCGCATGGTTATTGCTTGTAAGAGTAGGTCGGGGTCAAGGCGGGCATGATATTCAGCCGGTAGTTGCCGAACCATGAAGTTGACCAAGATAACGATGGAGCGGCGTAGTGAGTGAAGTGTGGCAAAGGGTCGGCAATTAGATGTCCATCTTTGGCATATGTTGATCGGTTGCAGTCGATATCGAGTTTCCATCCTTCAGCAAGCCGTTCTTGAGAGCTATATGTCGATTAATTAAGATAGACAGCAAGTTGTGAACATACCCAGCATGAAACATCTCTGGTGTCACGTAGAACACCGTCCCAGGACCAATTGGGCACAAACTTTGTCGTGCAGTACCGTCCAGCATTCGATGCGGTGGATAGGATATAACAACGAAACGATACGACCAGGTTGCTGGCACAGCGCCGGGCATACGACTAACTGGTGGAGTTCCTCCATGCCGACGTCGACCAGAGAAATTGATAACATTATTGTTGTCCAGTTCGACAAAAATAAAAAGGTCGAGAATCCAAAATAGTCCAGGATGGCAGTCGTCGGCATCAATGGTGACCGCCATGTTGGAGTAGAAGGTTCCCTCATCATGGCGATCATAATGAGCACCACCAAAGGATCCAAGATCCTTTGAAAGTGTATCCCCTAGATCGTTATGAATGTATTGATAGTGGTCCACGTTGGCAACTCACCCTTGCTTCCTTGTGCTGAAGCAATATTCAGCTGCTGTGTTGCATAACCAACATTGTCCATTACGCCGATGGGTGGGACATTGTATAGTGAAGCGACATTCTCGCAATGCTTCTGAACCGGCACTGTTGCTTGGGAAAAGCCAGCCTTTGCTATCGCTGCAGCAGCCTGCAAGACAGTCAATGTGATTAATAAGGATATCTGACTATCATACCCGGCTTAACCGTTTACGTGCTTGAGCCATCGGCATATGTTGAGGGTTGTTGTGCTTAGCAGAAGCTGACGGAGCGTGGATCGACGTCGGAGACTCATACGAAGAGCCAATCGTATAGCAACGTGTGTTTTCTTTGACAGGAACGGCGATTATTGAGCGTTCGAAGGCAGTCCCATTCACATAGACAGCGTTAGGTGAACGCTTCTTCTTGTACCTCCGCCGTTTTTTCTTTTCCCCCTGCAACTCTGATTTACCGGCTTGGACATCCTCATCACTATCCATTTCCCGTCCTCCTCCTTCATCACCTGAGACATCCTCAAGAGGTGGTAGGTCGTCGGGGCCAGAAGGGACCTGGTCATTGGTGTTGGCAACAGGGTGAAGGTTGACTTCGATCGGCGCATTGGGAGTACGCTCACTCTTGGGTCCGAGAACCTCCTGAGTCGCGCCTTGAAACTCTTGCACCATATCTGGTGTGATAATCTTTCTAGACGATAGATAGTTTGTCAGGCTATTATAATTATGACTGGAAAATAAGGAAAAAACTTACGAGCCTGTCACCCATGCCTGGATTACATCGTCTTCAGGCTTACCCGAACCTTGTAGGCTCCGGGACATTACAGCGTCCCCATCTTTCAATTGTAAGCCACCTGAAGTGAGAACTAAGTCAGACTGGGACACAAAAACAGAGGGAAGACAAACCAGCAGCACGCGCGTCCTTCCAGGTTACGCATTTTGGCACCTCAAGCTTGGATTGCCATTCATATGCAGTTGCTTGAGCCTCTGGTCGTGTGTCGTTGTAAAAATACGTATGTCGTCCCATGCGGAGCCAAATGATACCGAAGAGGATGGCGAGGAACGATAAAGAATTGAGCATAGTGAGCTGGTCGCCCAGGGATATTGAGATATTTCTGTGGAGGCAGCTGGGGGCTTGCTGGTTGTGCTGCCGCTTTGGCCTGGCGGGAGCGATTTCGCGACATGAGCGAGGAGACGAAGGCGCGTGTAGCCAAGGAGTCCAATGGCAAAGCGCTCTTGCCCCTGAAACGCGCGCGGCACTGTACACATCAGATCTCCACGCGTTTCTTGGACGATCTCACCCTTCAGGTAGGGCTTTTCATGTGGTCCCCTTGGTCAGCAGGCCTATGACGTAGTTCCGGGGGTATGAACTCGTCCTTTCAATCCACCTCCGGTTAGCGGTTAGCCGGTTTCCGACCCTATGCTCTTCAACAATCCCTCCGCCCCTCCAATGGCTCCTTCTACATCGAGTCTAGCTCAGCCACTTCGGAGGAACGTCTCCAGAGCCCGCCAAATCGCAGCACTGGGCAAGGTCAACTCGTCTCAAAAGCCACACGACATCGCGCGTGGACGCTAGGGATATGGCCCAGCGTGTGGTGCGTACAGGAATGCGGCGGGCAGGCAGAGGTTGTAGATGCTGCAAGGATCGTTGGCGGTCGCGCAATTTTGAGACAGGCTGGCGAGCGACGCAGGAGGCCAGAGGTGCGAATGGGGCATCGCGAAGACGCGTAGAGGCCGCCAGCAACATTGAGGATGAGTTAAAACAGGCAGCCAACGTGTAACGTATGGCTCGCATGGCGGACTGGCGGGGAATGACAGTCGTTGGCGGGGAATAGAGCTTGGAGAGCTGAGGTTATGGCTTGTTAACGTTGTCAACAGCTGCTGAACCAGAATAGGCGTCCGTTCGATTGCGAATGGCAGTTATCGTGGTGGCAGAGCGGGGGGAAACGACGATTGGGAAGAGTTTCTGGGCTGGCCGGTCGTGGTGGGAGCAATGGGGAGCCCGCCTCGAGTTCGCGGCGCGGAGACCTCAGCGACGGATGTCGTTGTTGGAAAGAAGAGAGGGACGGGCCTTTGTCCGCGTTGTCTTTACGCCAGCAACGTTGAGGATGAGCCAAACAAGCAGCCAACGTGTAACGCATGGCTCGCATGTCAGGCTAGCGGGGAATAGAACTTTGAGCGGGGGGAAACGACGATTAGGAAGAGTTTCTGGGCTGGCCGGTCGTGGTGAAACGAGGAGCTAGGTGTTATGGTGGGCGACGAGCAATAGGTAGCGAGCCCGCCTCGAGTTCGCGGCGCGGAGACGACGTCAGCAACGGATTTGGGAAGAAGACAGGCCTTCCGCGTTGTCTTGACGCCAGCAACGTTGAGAATGAGCCAGAACAAGCAGCCAACGTGTAACGTATGGCTTGCAGGTCGGGCTGGCGGGGAACGGCGGTTGTTGACGGGGAATAGTGGCGGTTGTTGGCGGGGAAGAGAGCTGAGGTTGGCCAGGAGTTATCGTGTGGCAGAGCATCGTTGTTGGTAAGAAGAGAGGGACGAGCCAAAACAAGCAGCCAACGTGTAACGTATGGCTTGCATGTCAGGCTGGCGGGTAAGAGAGCTTTGAGCGCGTCAGTTTTTCCAGCGAGGTCAAAGAATGACAACTCACATGGATGTCAAAACCAGGAAGGACGCCGATCACATGCCACGTCACGTCACAGCACGTGAAGATTCTTCTTCCTTCCTTCTCCCACATCGAGTTCGAATCGGCGCAAGTCCCTCCATCGCTGGTTCTGCAACGCAACTACTCATACGTTACACGTTGAGTGTTGGTATCCTCTCCTTCCTTCTCCCACATCGAATCGGCCCACCACTTCTTCTCTTTCCTTCTCCCACCTCGAATCGCTCAAGTCCCGCTGGTTCTGCGCCAACGACCAAGGCACAGTCGCCACCAAACTACTCATACGTTACACGTTGGGTGTTTGTATCGGCAGATTCTTCTCCTTCCTTCTCCCACCTTGAATCGGCCAAGTCTCTCGATCCCGCTGGTTCTGCGCCACCAAACCACTCATACGTTACACGTTGGGTGTTTGTATCGACCGCGCAATGTCTGTCAGATCTCTTCAGCGCATTTTGCTCCCAGTGAGCTCACTCGAGGATCGCGAAAGGCCTCATGTGCGTAATTTCTCGGAAAATACACAAGTATCTTGTACTCACTGCTATTTTAGCCCACTGCTGCATTCACTGGCCTTACTCGGGCAGGCAATGCCTCATTTTTTGTCTTCAACGCGGATCGTCAACTTCTAAGCCGAATGCCCACCGCAAGACGAGCGCCCCCTCCCTTCTCTTCCACTGGTAGTAGCCCTTACCAAGCCTCCTGGGTTGACAGCGAGCTCCCGCACTCCACAATGATCCCGCCCACGAAAGTGTGGGTAGGCCCGCTTCTCGGCTGTCTCAACATTTCACGACGAGCAATCGAGCGGGAAATAGTGGAGGTGCCAGCCCAAATGCGACCGCCGCTGGACGCCAATTTCATCACTCGTCAATCCCGCTGGAAGCTCAGTCCAAATATCACCAACCGTTGGCTGCGGCTAGAAGGTTTTTTACTCGCCGTCTTGAGGTGGCAACGCAATGAAACGACTGCGAGATTCCCTGGTCGCTTCCTTGGGTTCTTTACTCATTCACCCTCCCACTTCCGCTACCAAGACTCCTTCTTAACCAAAGATGCGCTGCTCAAAGCCACGGCGGACGCGCAAGAAGCATTTCTCCCTATGCTTGCAGCAATTGCAATGCACACCACACTTTTGGATCTCGCCTTCCCTGATGCTAACTGGCGCCAGAAAATCCCTTCATCAACGAGAACACACCCTCAACTCTGGGATTCACTCGAACAAACAATAGAGAACATGACCAGCAACCCCGTTGGCGGCATCGTCAATTTCATTAGCGCAAATGATATCAACAAATTCTGCCGCGTCGAATGGATCTTCGCGTTAATGCTCAAGCATAATCGCCCACTCCCCTTGTATATTATCTTCAATTCCACCACTCTCCCGCAGCTTCTTCAGTTGGTCCTGTGCCGAAACTTCAAACTTGAAGTCACGCCCAAGAATTTGGCGACAATTTACGATTCCCCCGAGACGTACCCCTCGATTGAGTGGGTCTACGTTGATCCCAACATTCGGCGGCATGGTGTATTCACAAATTACGACTACAAGCCACCGCGCAAGCATCCCCAAGTCGAGCCACGGAGCGGACAGAAGCAGGACGAGTCATTCCGCGATTTTTTCTATCGTCGCAAGCTAGAGAACGCACGGCGGGAGGCTGCAGAGACAGAAAAGGAAAAAGAGCAGCGCCTTGTTCGTCTCACCTATGCGCAGACAAAAAATAGGCATACACGCAAGTCTACAGTCTGGGAATGGAGAGACACAGATGATGATAAGTTCTACATCCGCCATCGTGTCCCTCGTTCGGAAATCGAGGACACTTGGGACTTCTACTCGAACGAAACTCGAGTTTATGACGCATACAATAACGAGTGGGACCTCTGTGAGCCTTTGAATCCACTGGCCATGGATGACAGGTCTCGAATGGAAGCGGAAGAAGATCTGATTGCTGGAGATGGTGATTTTGACAGGCTCTGGCCAAGCCAATCTTCTGTCACCCTGGAGTTGCCAGAGATACATCCCAACGCGGCTGCTGCCGTCCAAGAACCCAATGCTTTGGCTGATGACCTCCTCACAGGGTCCCAGTTAGAACGCGCTGAAGTAGACAAGACTCGTGGGGTGCCACCAATCGAGACTTACTCAATGGCCGACACTCTACGTGTTCACTTTGGTTTTCAAAGTTCTGAGGGTGATACCCTGCCCAAGGAAATGTTGAAACCGCACGTGGCACTCAATGCCATGGGGAATAATGACTGGGACACAGACCCGCCTGAAGCTGCAAGAGCATTTCTACATGCGCTCCAGTCTGCCAGCTCACTTGCTGATGTTCCATTCAACTCTTTTGATTTAACACACCATGATCTTTGGGAACAGCGCGGAATCGACATTCAAGTTGTGGAACGAGTAGACGCAAAAGAGGAGCATGAGAGATATGTTTTCATCATTCGGCCCCATGGTGAAGGCAAGAGCGAGCGGTCTTGCATTGTGATACCCCGTGCCCAGGCTGTACTGAACTTGTTGCGCTCATCCGTCCGAGATCGGTCAACGATCATTGCTCTTCTTGTTCTTGGCGGAAGCCAATTTCACACTGCTGTGGAAGACGCTCCAATGCGTTGGAGCCCAGCAGTTCCACCGCCAGTGCCTCGACTGGGCTTTCGCAGGGCAAATTACACGCCGACGCTCCTTGACTACTATGGATATGTCAAGCTCGCCGACGAATTTTTATGCTCGCCTCGGGGCAAACTTGCAATTCATGCTGGCGGTGTTATTTCGCGAATCGCTCATCTTATCATCGAGAGCCCAATTAGTCTATGCTCCCGAGATAACCTCAACATATATGATGCCGATGCATCATTCCCTATTCCTGGGCCAAACCGGGCTGTCTTCTTTGAGAAATTAACGCCCGAGGAAGAGGATTTGATTTGTGGGGTTTACTCAATAGCAACAGGTCAGTCAAACTCAAAATCTAGCACATGAACTGATTATTTCTAGATCAATTGGATCGACAAGATGCCACGGGACATCAACAGCGTCGTCTATCTTGGTGGCCACTTCCCTCAGCGTTTGCGCAATCAGGTCTCAACGTTGGATGGTGGTCGCCAAACTGTGAAAAGTGGTTTGAGAAGGTATTGGACAAGATGGAGTCGGGGCAAGGAGCATTGCAAACGCAGGAACAGTGGCGCAAGTCCCTCCGACTGATGAACAAGTCGATGAAAATCCAGCAAGCGCAGCACAAATTGGGAACTGAATATCTGTGTACTCATTCTTAGCATGACTTGACTTTTTTTGTAAATCTGAATAAAAAGTTGACTTTTTTCACTATGATCTGACTGCTTTTATTTTCATCAAAAATGGATGAAAAACTGACATAATCAATCAAACCAATCTTGTTCTTATCTTTCATGGCAGAAACTCAACAAGCCAATACCATAACACAAGCCTCTAACCAGCCTTCTCACCATGGTAGAGCAAGACAATTGGCTAATCAGAGTAAGTTATGAGCTGTACACCTATGTGACTCATGCTCAATAATGACAGACAACCACCCACGCTCCCTGGCATTGGATCTGGGTATTTTTGGATTGAGTCATATGGATGTGAGAGATATGTCCCCTCAAGCACGTAAAGAGATCGAGGATATGTACAAATTCCAGCGGCAGCAGCATGTACAACGGCAGTAGCTTATCCAGACACCTTTGTACCTGCTCAAATTCAGGATAAACTCAAAATCTATTCAATGCTAGGAAAGATTGCCTTAATTTGGATATTCTACGTAAGAGTTACGTATAGGTTAGGCAGGACGACCTCTACGTAATTTTGATGCAAGTCAATGTGACTGTAATGTGTTCTTCAACTTCCAGCGCTAGCACTAAATAGTCATTGAGGCTAATTCCAACACACAATCCCAGCCTGGTATAGCTTGTTGGTCTTATATAAATGCTTATAAGCTTTAATACTAGAATGACTTGTAGTTGACATATATCAATTATGTAAATTGGTCTGGAGGTCACGTTCTTACCAGACTGGTCCCCTCAGAACGTGACTGTGAGAAAAATTTCAAATCACATCAATTCCTTTGAGGCTTGCCTTTTCCCAAATGTCTACTCCAATTGACAAAGTCCCAGAGGAACTCTTATCTGAGATTCTCAAACATACAATTACTCTGCCCAGTAACCATCTATTCCTGATCAACAATCCAACTTCCTTCCCTCCATTGAAGAAAGTAATGTCGCCTGTACTGGTCAACAAAAAATGGAACCGTATTGGACAACGCTGGCTTTTCAACACAGTTGTTCTTAATGGCATAAGCAAGCATGACTGGTCTTCTCTGGTTATCCAACTTGAGAAATATGGTATCTGGGTCCGCCATCTCTATATTAGAGCCCCCAGTATGCCAAGATCTCAGCAGCGTGACATGCCTTCAATCCTCTCTGCCTGCAGTTTACTTTCTGTACGCAATCTCGCTTGACATTAATGGCGAGGATCTAGAAGCAAGATGCCACATCATAAAAAGCCTTCATTTCATTCAACCACAGACATTCATTCTCTGGGATACTCCACCACCACAAATTCCTCCTCCAATGGATGCAGAAGAGGAAGAACTGGATACAGAAGGGGGAGAGATAATTAAAGAATTGCAAAGGATAATATTTGAGATGTTAAAAACTATTATTGAAGGATGGTCTAGCTTGGTAAGTTATTGTCATCACCAGAACTACAGCTTATAAAAATCTTTCAGACCACAATGCAGATTGACTTCAGCAAAAATACAATCCCTATCCCATTCTATCAGGCTGCACACAATTTAACCTGTCTCATTGTCTCCAAGCTTGAGACTATGGATAAAATGTTTCCATTTATGGAGAATCTCCCACTTGCAATTATCCACTCAAGAAATGAGAATGAAGATCCTGAAGTTTGGACATCAAAGGCTTGGTTTTCCCTCTGGAAACAACCACCTCCTAAACCTGGGTCAAAGCACGCACCACTTGATGTTGATCAATGGGCAAACGATATAGCTAGAGCTAATCCAATTGATGTAGATACTTGGGCTGAAGGTTTGGATAAGGTCTCTAACTAGCAATTGTAACAAGTATAACTAGGAGGACTGTAGAAGGCAGTATTCCCAATTGTTCTTGATAGTATAAGCACCAGTCCTTTAGTGTTGACAATAGTGGCTTACCTCCTGCATCCAACAACCTTTTGACAAGCATAAGTGAACCCATTCCAGCTAATTTTGCATTTAAAACCAAATTATAGTTGTATATGGATACCTTGAGAACAACATGTTCTGCCCCCCAGTCTTCAATAAATTGTTTGCCAGTTGGAGAATGCTCATAAATTAATATAAGGTCAGATTTCTTTATAGAGAATTGTGAGCATTTTAACTGAAAAATGAAGACAAAAAAACCTTTGGATCACTAATGAGTGTACCTCCTGCTGATATAATTGCACGAAGCAATCTGTGATGAGCTGTACTTCCAATGTAAATTGCACATTGAGGATCGACAAAAAACTTTATCGAAGCTCCGTTTCGATGAAAAAAGGCCATGATTCTGTGACAGTCACATCAGTCACATCAATTTTCTTTTGAATGATGCCTCTCGCACAAGAGCTCTATGATCTTATTATTGAGAGCATAGCTCCAAATGATCCTAATACTCTCATTGCCTGCTCTCTTTCTGCTCGGTCTTTTCGGACTAAAAGTCAAATGATCTTATTTAAAGATTTGATACTCTCCGAAATATCCAGCTCGACACCCAATCTCCATAAACGTAACCGGTCCTACAAAGAGGCCCAAATACACTTCGACATGCATCCTAATCTTGCACTTTATGTCCAACAAGTCAAAATTATTCTGCATCCTACTCCTCTGCCCAGCACTGAGGCGCGAACTGTTTTTGGCATGCTTTTAAATGTCAAAAACCTTGCCATTGCCTTTGACTATAAGTCAACCCAAAGCAACTGGAACAGTGTCTCATCACAAACAACAACTGCCATTTTAGATTGGCTTACGAACCGAGGACTGTCAAATCAGTATCCGTTCCTGAACTCATTGGCTATTTCCAAGATCACCAATTTGCCCTATCGAGCTCTTCCAATTTTGTTTGGGGCTGCAAAGACTCTAACAATGATAGTGGTTGAGGTTGAAGAGGAGGAGAAGAAGAAGAAAAAGCGGAAGATGAAGAAGAAAAAAACTATATCTCAGAGCAATACTGGGTTTCTGAAGCATCTTAATATCGACAGCAAAACAATCTACCAGCTACTTCTGACCCCATCTTTGCTAGAGTTTGTTTCTGGTCTTCAGAGCTTTAGCATCTACGTGGAGGAAAGCAGTCAACTGGCAGCCAACTTAACGCTTTGTCAATATAACGCGTCCACCTTGGAGCATCTATATTTCTATTTTAGTGGTATGCATTCACTATACTCTGAAATAATTTACTAATAAAATTAGGAAATTATTTTACTGCTAGTGGTCCACAGCTCCTAGCACAATTCTCTGGCATCTTTTCCAATCTGGAAAGAGTCACTTTGGACACATTTGGAATCAAGGACTTCAACTTCTATGCAGAGCTGATTAGAGATGGTTTTTCAATCACTGCCACTCCCAATTTACATACACTGATCTTCCGAACATGAACTAGAAGATCTTGCAGAAGAACTACATATTATATCCGATATGTCTTCTTTGGACCTGGCTCTCAGTCAGCATCCAACTATCCAAATCGTAAAATGGTTTCCTCGGGCTCTACTGAACGATGATCAGGAGACATGGATCAAGCTCTTTTTGGAAAATCTAGCTACATCTTTCCCCTTATCTTCTGTCAAACATTGGAACTTTAGATAAAGGTCTATTTCAACTACATCTTTCATGTGAATATAGTAGTAGATTCTTTGCGGGAACAATACTAGATTCTATAAAGATTTAGATATGGGAATCATATTAGTAAAATGTACCTTTCGGAGCTGATAGAGCTGCATCAAAATCCTATCACCCTCTTCATAAAAACTGTTTAGTCTATAATAGTCTATCAGTAGTGTATTGTAACAGGCCTTTAAAGTCATACTCAGCAGTTTTAGCATTACTAGATGCCACAAGTGCTAAGAAGTCCTTTCCCTCTTCAGTTCCCTGAAGCTTTTCAAGGAGTTTAGGTGGCACTTCTAATTCCTTTTGACCTCTTAAAAGATTAAAGAATAATTTTATGCAATATATCTAGTCAATTAACTCACATGAATTCCACAGGAAATTTCTTGTAGGTAGCCTCAACTTGGCTGAGAGCAAAGGTTATCTGACTGAGAAGCAGCTCAATCTGAGGCCCATTCTTCTGAGACATTGCAAAGCCTTCTTGTTCTGCTTTATCAATTGCAAGAGCTTTGTCTATCAAGATTCTTCTGAGCACTGCTTGTCCAGCTTGAATAGTGATCTTGTGGGTCTCATCAATGTTGGGAAGGGTGAGGAGCCCCTTCAATTCTTCGAGCATTTTCAGGGCCTGGGCTGTAGAAGACATGATAAAATTATATAATCAATCAAACCATTCCTTCTTTCTTACCATATCAAATGGATTTATCAGCTGTGTCCTTGCGTTCAGATCTTGTTGCTCTGGATGAAGATATTCTCAAACTTCAACAGCAGCTTGATAATCAAATTAGAAAACGCCAGCATATATCTGTAGAACTTTCCAAAATTGCATATCGAAAGATCTCAGAGGTTCCTACAGAGCTTATTAGTCGCATTTTTAAGCTTTTGCTCTATTCTCAATCACAAGATGAGCTTTTCCAACAGCTCAAAACTCTGCTTGTTGTCTGTACACGCTGGTACCATATTATCATAGAGGATTCAATCTGGGCTACTCTTGCCGTTACCTCTAGAGGAGATTGCAATCATTTTCACTCATGGCTAGCCAAGCCATGTATATTTCCTCTATCAATCGACATACAAAATGCTGAGAAGCATATTGAAATTCTTAATCTGCTTCTTGAGAGCCCAAGGGCATGGAAAAGTTTTTCATGCACTATTGACTTGGCTATGGTCAAGGGTCTTGCAGAGTTGTCTGTTGACAGACTGTCTATCTTAGAGAGTCTTTCTTTGAAGGCTGATCCTCAAGAGTCCTCTTTTGTCATATCTGCATTTCAAAATTGCTTAAAGCTTGATACTCTTACACTTAAGCATCTATCAGCAGCTCAGGTTAAGGTTCCTTGGAATCAGCTACTATCACTTAATTTTCAAGAAAATGAAGCAGATGCTTTATTTTCAATCCTACAACATACTCCGCAGCTGCAGCGACTGGAGATTGCTGTCCAGTCAACATTCAATGCACAAGCTCAAACAATATACTTAAGCAATTTAACAACACTCATTGTGCATCAAAAAATGCTTAATCATGACTCTGGTGCAATAAAAAGCTTGATTTTACCAGCCTTGGATTATCTGGACATAGATCTTGTAGATCAAGCAACCTACAAGCAGATTATATCTCTATGTGATCGTTCAGCTTGCTGTTTAACTTATCTATGCATTCAGCAGGTTGGAGCACAGCAGTATGCTATAGACCTCCTGGATAACAAAACAATGCAGCAACTTACAAATCTTGAAGTGCATGACATCTTTTGGGAGGAAGACTGGTCATTACTTGAGTTTTTGGCTACTGGTAGCTGTCCTAATCTTTCAACACTGACCATTACAATTACACAAGCGCAACTTCCTACTACTGCTATTGCATCCTTCTTTGTGGACCGTAACAAGAATCTCCCAGCAAAGAGCTTGGAAGTTTTTGACTTTATAGTCCTTGAGGACAATAGTCAAAACAAGTTGGAGCTGAATACCAGTTTACAACAACTGTTTCTCAAATATCCATGCAAACTTTATCTGGAGGGTTTAGACTCTAAGGTACAGTTTTTTATACTCAAGGATATTTCATTAACTAACTTTTGATATAGGTTCTTCAAACAGATCAATGATGATATAGTTGGTCTGATTACAAATTTCTTGTATTACCTTTTCATATCAAACCTTCATGTCCGAACCATCTTCAGCAACTATAGCTATAAAGCCCTTGACTTCAGAGGAAGAGGGTAATATGCATTTAGTATTTGTGCATATCTAACTATTATTAGATGAGGTCATCTATGACCGTTTTGTGATTTTCAAATATACTGAAAAACCAATAACCAATCTTCGTCAAAAACTCCATGAGTTTACACGCTTATATCAAACTGGCAATGAAACCTTTGTATATCCTTCATTCGACACAGAGGAGGAATTGAATCAAGCAAAAAGAGGAGGCAAAGCTCTTACTTGAAGTTGAACTTGGAAACATGGAGCTGCACATTCGGAAGTTGGACATTATTCAGGCAAGAGTTGAGGCAACATCCATCAAACAGCTTCAAGCACAGAGTATCATTGGTATGAACTTATCTTATCCTGTTCATATTTGATAATAGTTTAATTTTATAGAAAAGGCACAAGTCGATGTTAAAACTTCTTTTGAGGCTATGAGGAATATGTTCAAGTTTGTCCACCATCTCTTGGATAACTATCAAAAGTATAAAGAGGAGTATGAAGACAATAATAAGTAAGATCTTATATCTGAGATTTTTATTAGCTTATTATATTTTTTAGAATGCAAGAGACACTGCAGAATCGTCTCTATCATTATCTTTTTGGACTTGCTCAGAAGGACTCAGAGTAATAAATGTAAGACTTTTCAAGTTGAAAGTTCAAACAGCTTATCTATTGTTTAGGTATTAAGAGTTTCTTGTGTAGAAACCAGATATTGTTGCTTAAATGTCAATCAGCCTCATGTTTTTTCATCAGCCTCATGTTGTTCTTTCAATACAGGTTGCTTTCTTTCACCCAAGACAGTATGGCTATTTTACGCAACAGACCAGCAGCTCCTATCCAGGTAGCTATATATAAGCTTGTATGTGTATTGAAAATTTAGCTAACTAGACATTTTATAGATAGGCCATATCCGGGTTAAAGCCTGGCTTCTTACAAACAATTATGGAAAAGTAGTTCAAGCAAGAACTGAAAAGCCTATTCGTCAGGGTTCAACAGCATCTATGTTAGCTGGAAATGTTGAGCTTGCCTATATGCCTATCCGGGTTAAGCAACTCCCTGTCCCTGTCATAGAGACAATATTTCAGACAACCTCTGCTCAGATTGCAGATGCTGTTTTAGAAATCTATGGAGAGCGCTTTCTAGTCTCTGGCTACTATTCTGCTACTTCTCCAATCAATGGTGGAATCAAACATTTCAGTGGGATTTCTTGGCGAGGAGAGATATCTGTCATTGGATTGGGAAAAGTTATACCCTATCTTGCAACAACAAAGACAATTCATGCACGGCTAGCAGCCAAAAGGTTGGTTTATATGATTTATAATATTAAGCTACTTGACATATTTATAATTAGATTTATGCAGGTATACTTGTATCATATGCGCAGACGCCAGGAGATTCCTACAGTAATGTAGAGAAGTGACTGCTAGAATGAGAGGAAGTTGGATGGAGAATCTGATCTATTGATCATCATCAAACTGATAGTTATCTTCTTTTCTTGAATCGTGTCAATATGCATGAATCTAGTGGTTCTGACTTTACTGGATATGAACAAGAACTGAGTATGTCTGCAAATATATACTTACTGATAGCAACCTTTAAAAGATATAACAGGTTCTAGTATAAGGTTTTTCCACTGCTTAAGTTTTGTAAGTTTCTCTGATGAATCTTTAGATGGTCTGAAGGTATGGAAGCTTATGAATCTTTTTATGGAGCTATAGCTTGTTTGCATAGAAATGACCTCAACACAATCATCAGGCTATTATCTTCGTTTGTTTAAGCTTTTATCAGATGGTGAATACTGATAAAAACAAAATTAGCCATATCTATGCAGTCAGACATGGGGATAATAGATGAGGATGATGAGTCAAGTAGTGAAGATGAGGAGAATAACAGTATCTCTTCTCCTCCATTATCAACAATATCAGGTGGGTGCTTGATATTTTATTATTAACTAAACTTATTTGTGGACAGGAAAGGGCAAACAAAAAGCACAGACTACTAGGTTCTCATCTCAGCAAAGAGTCAATGAATTTCAAAGAGTATGGCATGCATCACAACAATCTGGCTCTATTCAGAATCAGGAGAGTCAAAATAATATTCCAAGTCAGACTGTAAGAGCCATATATATATTGACTAATAGATACTTACTTCTGCTATTCTAGTTTGCAACACAATCTGATATTGAGAATCTGCAGAATCAAATGAATAAAGGACTTCATCAGTTATTTCAATTGATTTCTGAAAACCAATCCTCTCGTCTGTTTCCTTTTACCATATATATCCTTTCTGATATAATATTCAACTTAGGAAACTCTAGACAGAGTTCTAGACAGAGTTCCAGAGCACAAACTCCCAATCTATCCAGAAATCAGGAGTCTGGAGCACCATTCCACCATTCCCAAGTGTTTTCATCAACACCACCACTAGGATCTGCTCCACCAGTGCCTCCTAGGCCTTCACCACCCAGACCTCCACCCTCCACCACCCAGACCTCCACCACCTCTACCATCCAGACCTCCACCACCACCACCGCCACCACCACCTCTACCTCCATCCCAACCTGGACCCTCAAATCATTATTCATCTCAACACTTTAGTTCCTTCAGCTATCCAGGATTAAGCAGACCCTATCCAGTATCTTCCCCTAAAAAAACTGGTGGTGCAAAGAGACAAAATGCAGATGTTCTGACATTATCAGTAGGCTCTCTTATTATTATATATATATATATACTTTGCTAACTTGATTTATTAGAGAAATGTCCGCAAAGAATTTGACAAACTAGTACCTTATAAATCTCAAATTATTCCCTCTGTGGAACCATATGAGATTGTTGATTTTGAAGTCAATCTTGAGCCACTGGGATATGAAGCCACAACACTTCAATTTTTTCGATTTCATCTAGAGGGAAAAGCAAAATCTCCCTGGAATAAATCTTCAGCTCGTGTCTTTGCAAAATATATGATTCAGGAATATGGCTATCCAAACACATATGCCATGACTAATGCAATTTATGAGTCCTTTGCAACCTATCTACGGACTATTCAGAAGCACTGGAGAGAGTCCAAAAAGGAAGCAAGTATTCAATTGCACAACAAGGTCAAAAATCGACGCCAGGTTCGAAAATACCAGGTATGAATATCTATATATACTAGACAGTTTGCTCATCTTTGCTCTAGCTGTTTCACCAACGTCGCTATCTAGCCTATGTTTTTGCTCCATTAAGAAAGCATGCTGATATGCTAGAGCAATTTGGAGTTGATGGCATGTCTAGTGATGAATCAGAGGTTGATGAGGAGGGTGTTATATCCTTCCAATCACATATACCTGCATGGAGGGCAGAAATTGTGACCATCTGGTTACATTTATTTGATGTGCTCCATTCTATGTTGAGGAAGACTTCTCTTGGGCCCACAAGGGGGTCTGCTCCTAGACAACGTAAACATCTACGGAAGGTCTCACAAACAGCCGGCAGTGTTCCTGGTTTACCTATTAATGCTTATGATTCTCAATGGCAACAAGCCAACTCTCAAACCTGGGCTCAGTTTTTGCAGCCAACAGCACCATATGACTTTTCTCATGATCCATCTGCAATGAAGTATGTTTCTAAACTGATCCTTGCTAAGGCTTTGACTGACCATTTCATTAGCTGGTTCTCATCACAATCCTCAGGAATCTAAGCTATAATAAATATTTACAATCAGTTTTTAGTTATAAAGCCATCTTACTTCAAATGACCATATTGTTTAGTTGTATTTGATTACAAATCATTATCTAATCAGAAGCAGTTTGTCTTATACTTTGATCTCTGATAAATGTCACTACAAACCATAAACCAAATCTTGCAAGCTTTGCTCTATCAAGAAGTAGACAATAGTTCTATCCAAGGTTAGTTTTCATTGAAATATTTCTGCTAAAGCTCAAAGTCAAGCTAGCACTTCGCAAAGATCTTCAAAGCATAGATGACACCAGATTTAGACTTGATCAACTCGATAATCTGGTATCTGAGCGGCTTTGGAAGCTAATTAAAAGCCAGATTCCAAATGAAATCTGGCTTGAAATCTTTGGACATTATGCAAATTCTAGAGATGCTGATGTGTTTACTCTTGCTCTTGTTTGTCATCAGTGGAAAAACCTGGTCTTATCAACTTCTACTTTTTGGAACAACTTCAATGCCTTTAGGTTTCATTATGATTATCGCAAAAGAAACCATCTAGTTAGATGTTTGCGCTACTCCAACAGCCTTACTCTGGATCTTCGCTCCTGCTTTCCCACTACAGCACTGACTATACTGTCAAAGGCTGCTCCATTCTCAGATAAATGGAAGAGATTATACAATCCTGGTTATTCACCAGATATGTTGACAATACTTCATAATCATCTTCAAGGATGCCAATTCAACAAATTGACTACTCTTGGCATCATAATAGATGATGATTATGATTCGTCTATCCCTCTCTTAGCTTTCAAAGCTACTCCCTTACTTGAAAATTTGGAATTGGGCAGAAGAGCCACACCATCCAATCTAATACTCTCATGGTCTCACTTGAGATCTCTCAAAATTAAGCATCAAACAGTCCATTTGACCATCAAGATTCTTCAAGCAACTCCCAATCTTGAGGCTTTGAGCCTCATGGGCAGTGAGATTTTCCCAGATACTACTGTGCAAGTTTCCACAGAAGAAATCTATTTGCTTAAACTCTCTAAGCTTGAAATAGGTCCTGGCATTCCATTAAATGCAATTGGGGTTCTGCATGTTCCAGCTCTCAAAATACTAGGAATTTCTGGTTTAGGACAAGAAACTTTTCACACTCTATTGAAAATAATCAACAAACATGGTTGCTCAATGGAATCTCTAGATGTGGAGGAGTACCATCATTGGTGGCAGACATTTCCAATGTTACTTGAAACCATGTCTTCTACCTTGCATCAACTATCTGTGCCATTAAAGTATCTGGAAGCATACAGGTACCCCTTCTTCAGACAGGCATTGCATACAAGAGACTTTCTTCCTGCACTCACACATCTTTATATAAAACAGGACAAAGATAGAAAAAACATTCCTATATCTCTTAAACAGATCATAACCAAGCGAACTGACTTAAAAATTTCTGTTGTACATGTGTAGATCAGTTTTTTTTTCCAATATATATAGGCGAGAAAACTACTGGTTTTTTGTTTGTTTGTATAATTAAATGTCTTAAGGAAGTATGCCCAAGAGTCTGTTGTACTTTAGTATATTGTACATATAAACAAAGCTACCTCAAATTTATGCTATATGTTGTTTCAGATATGGTATATAGACAAATCTGGAACAGTATTGAACCATAGTATACCAGCTTAGTGTGCTAGTAGCATATAGAATAGTATGAATGTATTTTGTCTAATTAGAGTAAAAGTGCACAGACAGAAAGAAATTGAACTTGTAGTGCTTATGCATTAGAGCAGCGTGAACAAATGAAGTAATACATCAATGTGTAATCATAGCTTACTTTCTATCTCTCATTATGACTTTCCTACTGGACAAAGTTTTCCAAGCTCTGCTTGCATTGGATATAGGCCAAGCTGATAACCAGAGTATGTCTATGCATTGCTTGATTATATGAAGATAATTCAGATCTCTTATATAGCTGTAATCCGTAAAAATATTGAATCTATCAATATAGCAGGAGATACACTTGTCCAACTGCGCAGTGTACTATCTCAACAGCTTTGGAAGCTCATTCAAGATCAGATTCCAAATGAAATCTGGCTTGAAATCTTTGAACATTATGCAAAGGACACAGATCCATTTACTCTTGCTCTTGTCTGTCTTAAATGGAAGAATCTTGTTCTCTCAACTCCTGCCTTTTGGAACAACTTTGACAGTACTGGTTATAGTTATAATGCTGATAAACAGCATCACCTATTCCGATGTTTGCAGTACTCAAACATTCTGACACTGGATCTGCGCTCTAGTCTCAGTGAAACAGCATTGGTCATTTTAGCAAAGGCAGCACCATTCTCTATCAAGTGGAAGAGATTGTTCAATCCCACATATCACACACAAGATATGGTTTCTACTTTCCAAAGCATTCTTCAAGATTGCAAACTTGATAAGCTGGATACTCTGACATTTGGAATATCAGAGAATCCTGAGCAAGTGCCTATGATTTCTTTATTGGCTTTGCATACACCTGCACTTAAAACCCTGGAGCTTCAAGGGAGCACAATCAGCCTATCTCTTGTGGCATTGCCATGGTTGCAACTGACATGCTTTAAAATAATCTACAACCCTGCCCATCTGACTTTGGATATTCTAGAGGCAGCCCCTAGTCTTGAAATATTGACTCTATCATTCATCTATGCAGACACTCAGCATGATATAACTGCTCTTACAAACAAGCCAACTATTCACCTGCTTAGGCTATGTGAATTGGAAATATATGGGACTACCTTCCATCTGCTAAACAAACTATATCTTCCAGCTCTCAAAGAGATCACTGCTGTAGATATAACAATTGAGACTCTTAATGCTCTGTCTGGAATGATACAGAGATCTGGCTCTCAAGTTCAATCTCTGAATCTTCAAGGATATTACACATGGCCAGAATTCCAAGTCAACATATTACTTAAGACAATTTCTGCCACCATCTCAAATCTGTTTCTTCAGATGCGGTCCCTGGACATTGAGTGGATTCAGCAGTTGTGCAAGAAAGAGTTTTTCCCTTGCCTTACTTCTATTTCCATCGTGCAAAACAATGAAACTCAGATATCTGTACTGGAGGCTATTGAGGATTTAATTCTCCAGGCCAGTTTACAAACCTTTTATTATGAGAGTTGGTTGCCTACAAACAAGAGAAAAGGGAAACAAGTATGGCAGAAGGCAAGTCAGATGAACAAACTCCGGGCAGTGCATATTGCATTTACATATCTGGATAATGATCAAGAGAAAGTATGGTCTCAAGATGATACTAGTGGCAGTTCAGATAGCAGAAGTGATCAGGATGCTGAGTTTCCAAGTGCTAGTAGTCCTATAGAATGGTGAGAATGTATTGTATTTCTGACTGGTTTATGGATATTTGTTTTAAAAATATATATTTTGTTTCCGACTGTTCATAAGCAGCATATTTACTATATATAGGTATTTGTTTTTACCTTATAAGGCTAATCCCAATAAGGAGAATCCTAAAAGAATCCTAAGAATCCTAACTATACCTAATTTGGTAATGCTTCTTCAACTTTTTCTCAACTTTTTCCGCACTGGAAAAAAACTTTTTTTCCAGCCTGGAAAAAGTTGGGAAAATAATGAGAAAATAATGAGAAAATAAGTTATTTTCCAGCATGGAAAAAGATGAGAAAATAGCCAGTAAATAAGTTTTTTTCTTAACTTTTTCCAGGCTGGAAAAAGATGGGAAAATAGCCAGAAAATATTGATTTTTCTCAACTTTTTCTCAACTTTTTCCAGGGTGGAAAAAGACAATTTGCCCCCAGTGTGTTGAAATCTGTGCTATTGGCTTCATTCAGTCTCATTCTATCTCGTCTTATCTCTCTCAATCTCGTCTTATCTCTGTGTCACATGGACTCTGTTAGCTATCTGATACATATCTGATACACATTGTTCCTTTACTGTTACACATCCTTCCTAGATTGATACTAGATACATACTAGATGCATACTAGATACATACTCATACATATATAAGTAGTCTAGTTTTGCTCTGAGGTCTCCAGTTTCTCACTGTTGACCTCAGGCAGGTCTTCCTTGTACATCCAATCTGGAGTTTCTCACTGTTGACCTCAGACCTCTGTGCTTGCCTGTTCAACAGGTTATGGGCCCCGCTCTCTGAGCTATTTCTGAGTGTTTTTTCCTTGTGTGTGAGACTCCCCTCTGCTCAACATCTCTGTCCTTTGTGTGTGTGGTGGTCTCTAGTATATAGGAGCTTGAACTGTTGGGGTAATCCTTGTATAAGGCATCCTTTGGGTCACTAGACAACATTGTGGTAACCCCACTGAGTCTAGGGATTGCGATCTCAAGAGAGATTACAACTGCTTGCTCATTTACCTACTATCTCTTTTCTCTCATCACCACACACACTACTGAGGGCGCCACTTGCCTATTTGCAGTGGTTTTAGCTTTGGATTCATTTCCATCCATTCACTTCTCTCTCACTCCACACAATGGCAAACTCGGATGTTATGCCTATTCTTGCTAAGGACACTTCTTTCCCAAGTTGGAAGAGTGATGCCAAGGCCTATTTGCGCAGAAAGGAGGTGTTTTCTGCTTGTCTTGCTTCTACAGAGGCAGACAGGAAAGCACTTGGTGCAGTTGCCATTGACAAGTGTGCTGGCATTCTGTGGGGTATGCTCTCTGCAGAGGTCAAACCTCTTGTTAAGCAGCATGAGGACGATCCTTGTGCCCTTTGGAAAGCCCTGGAGGACATCTTTGCCCCCAGGAAGGCTGGTGCTCGCTTCACTGCCTACAGAACCCTCACCTCAATTCGTCTTAGAGATGGGGAATCACTCCTAGGGCTCTCTGGTCGTGTTTCTACTGCTATGTCTCTCTTGAAGGAGTCAAGACCAACCGGTTTTGACCTCTCCAAGGCAGATGAAGAGCTACAAGCTGTGGTTCTTCTTATGGCTCTTCCTGATGAGGGACTCTTAGGAGTTCTCAAAGCACCTTTTGAGCAGTCTACTGAGCTCAAGGTGTCAGAGATCGAAACTGCCTTTGCCAATCACCAGGCATTTCGATTCCAGCATCAGGAAGGTGACACAAGTTCAGCAGAGCAAAATCCTCTGTCTGGTCTTGCCATGGCTGCAACCCCTCCAACTGTTGTCCCACCAACTACACCTGCTGCCGCAGTTGCTGCTCCTGCAGTTGATCCTTGCATCTTCTGCAAAAAGCTACACCTCCCTCTTAAGTGTCCAGACTTCCTGGCCTTGTTAAAGGGCAAACACCATGCCAAAAAGGGCGGAAATGGTGAAGGTTCAGCAACAGTCCAAAGTGCTGCTAATGCAAGTCTTCTTACCCTCTCAACTCTTATGCTTGCTGACCCAAGATGGAATCCAGACTCAGGAGCCACGTCGCATATGACCCACCAAAAGGAGCGTCTACTCAATGCTAGGCCCTTCAGGATACCCATACAGGTTGCAAACGGAGTAATAGTCTACTCAGAGTTGATTGGAGATGTCTTGTTGAAGCCTGTACTTAGAAAAGGACAATTAGGTCGACACATTCTACTCACTTCTGTCTTGTATGTTCCGGGTTTATCCCATAATCTCATCTCTACCACTCATCTGTCTCGAGTTCATGGGCTCTCTGTTGTTATGAAGGGATGTACCATCTCCTTTGAACATTCTGGAGAAGTTCTGTTTGAGGCAGATATTGATGAGAGGAACCAAGCACATGTGAATGAAGTTGTCGATTCCATTTCTCAATCAGCTTTTTCTGCATCTGGGACTTTGCCTCTTGACTTGGACTTGCTGCATCGTCGGCTTGGACATCACTCTGACACTCAGAGAGTCTTGAGCAAGAATCTGGTGACTGGAGTAAAGCTTACTTCACAAAAGAAACCAGATCCCATTTGTGAACCATGCCTAGCTGGCAAGCTGAGTGCTGCACCTTTTCCCTCTACTGGTCATCGTTCTGGAGCGCCTCTTGATCTGGTTCACTCTGATCTCAAAGAATACCGTGTCTACACTCGAGAGGGTTACAGATACCGAATAGTCTTTGTTGATGATCATACTAGCTTTAAGGTGGTTCAACACCTGAAGCGTAAGAGTGATGCCTTTGCTGCTTTCAAAGAGTTCAAAGCTTATGCTGAGAACCACTTTGGGCGCAAAATCAAGGCTTTTCAGGAAGATAAAGGTGGAGAGTACATGTCTAATGAGTGGGATAGATATCTCAACTCAGAGGGCATTGTGCGTCGCCATTCGGTGAGGAACAGGCCACAGCAGAATGGAACAGCAGAGCGTGCTAATCGTACCATTGATGAGCATGCTACGGCTATGTTGCATGAGGCAAACTTGCCCCCTTCTTTCAAGGCTTTGGCTGTGAATGCTTACATTCATGTGTCCAACATGCATCCTACTTCTCACATTCCTGAGGATACTACTCCTCATGAATTGTGGTACAAGTCGAAGCCAAGTGTGGCACACCTTCGGGTTTTTGGTTGCCTTGCCTATGTGCATGTGCAAAAGGACAAAAGGCCCACTTCTGGTATTCATATTCAGAAGTGCATCTTTGTTGGCTACCCTCGTGGCTATAGGGGCTGGGCATTCTATAACCCAGCCACCAGGAGGATTGTTATTGCTGAGCATGCTGTGTTTGATGAGCGCTACTTCCCTGGCAATAGCCCTACTCAAATGGCAAAGTGTCCTCGCATTGAGCCTTCTGTCTTCTCTCGTCTCAATCATCTCCCTCCTCCTCCACCTGATGGCATTTATGTTCCAGATGGTGATGATGATGATGATGACAATGACACTCCTGCTCATCCTATACCAGCCCCTGCTCCAGCACCCCCTTCTCCATCTCCATCTCCATCCCCCCTCCTAATCTTCCTAACCTGCCAGAGCAAACTCCCCCGCCTTCTCCAGTTGGAGTGGCAGCTAGACGTCGCTTCCATGGTCAGATCACTGAGCATAGAGCTCCGGGGAGTGGTGGAAGGCTTACAGAGAGCCTACACCAGCTGTATCATCAGGTGAAGAATCATCTGATGATGAGTTGCTTCTTAAACCTGGCAGTGTTATGATTGTTGCCCATGAAGGCGATCCAATGTCTCCTGACTTGCAACGTGCTAACAGTGCCGTTGCTGCTCTTATGAGAGTTATGTTGGCTTCAGATCGTCTTCCTAGGAACCTACCTGAAGCATTGCGAATGGTAGATGGGCATTTATGGGATGAGGCAGCTATCGCAGAGATTCATGCTTTGCTTGAGAACTGTACATGGGAAGTGGTGGACGCACCTCCTGGTGTTAGCCCTATTCGTGCCCAATGGGTCTTTATCAAGAAGTACAAGTCTGATGGCACAATTGAGCGCTACAAGGCCCGGCTTGTTGCTGATGGTTGTAGACAGCGCCCAGGTGTGGATTTTAATGAGACATTCTCTCCCACCTTTAAACCTGCCACCCTCCGCACTATTTTTGCTCTTGCTGCTCAGCATGATATGAAGCTTCGTTCCATTGACTTCTCCTCTGCTTATCTCAATGGGGACCTTGAGGAAGATGTCTATATGACTCAACCTCCTGGCTTTCCTCAAGGCAGACCAGACCAGGTGCTTAAACTTCTGCGCTCTCTTTATGGCCTGAAGCAAGCAAGTCGGCAATGGTACAAGAAGCTTCTAGGGAAACTTGTTTCCATGGGATTCAAATGCCTCCAGTCTGATCACTCCTGCTATATCTACTCAGATGGCAATGTAGCGCATCATACTCCCCATTCATGTTGATGATGGTGTTATCTGTGCCAAAGATGATGCTGCCATTGACCGGGTCATTGCTCAACTTGGCACTTCCTTCAAAGTCAAGAACCTTGGTCCCACTGAGTTCTTCTTGGGGATCAAGGTAGAGCGTGATTCCCAGACTGGAGCCATTTCCCTCTCCCAGCACCAATATGCTGTGGACATGCTTGAGCAGTATGGGATGTCTGATTGTAATCCTGTGCAAACTCCGATGTTGCCTGGTCTTTCCTTGACCAAGGAGATGGGAGCCAAGACAGAAGATGAGTCAAAGCGCTACAAGAGTATTTATCTCTCTGCAGTTGGCTCTCTGATGTACTTGGCTACCCAAACTCGTCCAGATATCTCCTATACAGTCGGAGTTCTTGCCAGATACAACAGCAACCCTGGCCCAGTTCACTGGTCAGCTGTGAAGCATCTGTTCCGCTACATCAAAGGGACACTTGACTTCAAGCTGACTTACACCAAAGAGGCATCTCCTTCATCACACATCTTCACTGCTTATGCAGATGCTGATCATGGTGGCTGCAAGGACTCTGGAAAGAGTACTGGTGGCTACATGATTATGATGAATGGTGCTCCAGTGAGCTGGAAGAGCAAGCTGCAATCGACTGTCTCTCTTTCTACAACAGAGGCAGAGTATATTGCAGCTGTAGAGGCTGGTAAGGAAATCAAGTGGATGCGCAATCTGCTCTCTGAATTGGGTTTCCCTGTATCTGGATCATCCCCATTGCTCATGGACAACCAGTCTGCCATATCTGTTGCAAAGAATCCTGAGCATCATGGGCGTATGAAACACCTAGACCTTGCCTTCTTCTGGCTCAGAGACGAAGTTGGCAAGGGCACAATTGGTGTCCAGTATGTTCCCACTCAAGACCAGCTGGCAGATATCCTCACAAAGGCTTTACCTCGTCCTGCAGTTCTCTCTCTCAGAGAGCGCCTTGGACTCCATGGATGAGACTGCTTTCATCCCGGGGGAGTGTTGAAATCTGTGCTATTGGCTTCATTCAGTCTCATTCTATCTCGTCTTATCTCTCTCAATCTTGTCTTATCTCTGTGTCACATGGACTCTGTTAGCTATCTGATACATATCTGATACACATTGTTCCTTTACTGTTACACATCCTTCCTAGATTGATACTAGATACATACTAGATGCATACTAGATACATACTCATACATATATAAGTAGTCTAGTTTCGCTCTGAGGTCTCCAGTTTCTCACTGTTGACCTCAGGCAAGTCTTCCTTGTACATCCAATCTAGAGTTTCTCACTGTTGACCTCAGACCTCTGTGCTTGCCTGTTCAACACGTTGAAAACCGGAATCAGCTGATCGAGGGTGCGGACCGGAATGCCATTCCGAGTGACATAGTTCGTGTCGATGAAGTCGGAGGTGGCACCGCAGTCGACAAGCCCAGAGAGCGAGAGCTTCAGCGCGCTGGTGGTGGACTCTAGCTCCAACGGGAGGTGGAGGGAGTTCGCCCCAGGGGCAGCGGCAACAGTGTACTGCTTGGTGTAGTAGGGTAGATCAGTAGCACCATGGGTGGCCATACCCATGTCTCCCATCCGCCTACCATCGCAATCTGACCATCGAGTGGTCATCATGTCGAGTCCAGCCAATCAGCAGTCAGCATACCCTCCCCTCCACCTTCATTAGTCCATCCATCCACCACCATCGCAGTCGTCATCCAGGCTGTCGCAGTCCTCGTGAGGCTGTGTCATTCTTGCCAGCAGCCGTCCACATCGGAGCGTGTCCAAGGGTGTGGAGTCAGCAACGGCTGGCCGTCTACATCGGAACGTTATCCAAGGGTGTGGAGTCGTGTGGGGGATGGCATTGTTGACCTTGCTCTGCGCCTACATCCGTTTTCGACGCTGCACACACGCTTCCATCGATTTCACACCATGATTTGGTCGTCTTCACATGCCATCAACAGCCAACCTATCCTATTTAGAAGATTATAGCAGTTACAGAGATACATGATATGGGTTTTTTGTGGGTTTAGAGAGTTCAGCGGGCGACAGAGGACGTCGCCATTTCAAAAGGGGGCACCTGTAGTAGGGTAGATCAGTAGCATATGACCTATCGATATGTTACCCCGAGCCACCACCTCCGTCCACCCGACCCACTCCATTGGGCAGTTTCTTTTCCCAGGCAGAGTGAGGCGGCGAAGGATGATGACCGGAGTCATGGGCGGAGTCGGAGACAGAGTTGAGGCGGGGGCAGGAGAGGGGGTGTGTCTTTCGTTTTGGGCTCATTGTAGGGCAAGGAACTGCATTCATCATACAAAGAGGCAAAACGATTTATAGACACGAACGAGGGCACACCGGTCACTCGTTGCGGGGGACAAAATCCTCTCCGGCCATCGACTCCGCTGCCGTCTCCGGCAGGGCAGCTGTGTCCGTGTAGCGGGCGATCAACTCCGCTAACATCTCGTCACCGAGTTGTTGGATCACCTCGTCGAGGATGTCCATCGAGCGGACATCAGCAGGGAGGGGGCAATCCCGGGCGAGATGGTTTGGGTTGCCGCACCTGAAGCAGGCGCGACGAGGGGCACCCCGAGCCCTGGTGCGATCCAACTCCATATAACTTTATAGGGACGGGAGCTGGAGGCGCTGGAGCAGGGGTGCGGGCTGTGGGTGGCATGATCGGAGCCACTGGGCGGAAAGGGGCCGGAGCCGGGATGCGGTTGACCGGAAACGGAGTCCGAATCAAACCGCCAGGCGTCTTGGGCGCGGCTGACTTAATCAGCTTGGCCCAGACCAGGGCCTCGTATTGACGGAAGGCCCGGGTGCGCCAGCTAAGGTAATCCCGGAGGTCCGGGGGGTTGTTTGAGAACGTAATTCCGTTGTTGATCAAGGGGTCAAGTCCGTGGCGGAACTTGGTCACCTTGACCAGCACGTCTTCGAATCCAGTGAGCTTGTAGGCACCTTTGCTAACCTCTGCGAGCACCTTGAACGGTCCGAGGCGCTTGTGGGAGAACTTCTCGGAGGGCCGAGTCGTTCTAATGTCAGAGGCGTCCAATCAAACCTTATCACCAACTTGAATATTCGGGGCGTCCGAACGTTTCCGATCGTAGTACCGTTTATACTCGTCTTTGGCTTTAACGAGCGCGGGCTTTGCCTCGGAGACGCCGTTAGCTATCCGATCGCGAAACTCGTTCACCAACTCCAACTCTGAGCGGGCGCCTGGCTCGAAACCCATTCGGGGGAGCTGACCAGCGTCTGTTATAAAGGGTACCTGTTGAGTGGAGGAGTGAACGTGGTTGTTATAGGCGAACTCAGCGGCAGGGATAAGCTCGTCCCAGTCGTCTTGTTGGTAGTTGGTGAAGATCCGGATGTACTGCTCGAGCTCTTGGTTAACGCGTTCGGTTTGTCCGTCGGTTTGCGGGTGGTAAGCCGTAGAGGCGGCCGGTTTGACGCCAATTAAGCGCCAGAGTTCGTGCGTGAAATCAGCGATGAACTGCGAGCCACGGTCCGAAATGTACTTCTTGGGGGTTCTGTGGTGCCTCCAGACATTCCGATAGTACAACCGGGCGGCTTCGACTGTGTCTATTGTCGTATGGCACTCAGTGAAGTGAGCGCGTTTGCCAAGAGCGTCGATGACTACCATGACCGCGTCGTACCCATGAGCCTCGGGGAGCTCGACGATGAAGTCCACCATGACGGTGTGCCAGCATTCGGGGGGGGGACTTCGGTCGGGTGTAGCTCTCCGTGCGGGAGCCTTCAGAGGGCCTTCATGCGGCAGCACAAGTCGCAGGTCGCGACGTAGCGTCCGATATGGCGGGATATCTGTGGCCACCAGTAGTTGCACGAAACCAGCTCTAGGGTTTTGAACCGCCCGGCATGTCCGGCGACTCGCGTGTCGTGGCAGAGCTCGATGATGCGCCTCCTTAGGTCCTTGTCTTTGGGGACTACGACCTTGCCGCGGAAGTACAAGAGATCGCCCGAGACGGCCCACTCGTCCGAACGTGATGAGTGGGGGCCCCGAACTTGACCTCGGACCTTCAAGAGTTGCCGGGCCGCAAGCGCGACGGGCTCCTCTAGGTCAGGCTCACCGGATAGTGCTTCCTTGATGTCGCGGACAAGTTCGGACCCAGACCCAGTGTTATATCCGTGCCGCCTCCGGCATCCGTCTCCGATATCCGTCTCCGGTATTTGGTTTTTACGCAATGAAGATTTACTGAGCATTTCCAATTACCCCGACTTATGATCTATGCAATCATCTATGCCTTGTTCCTCGTATGCAACTCCTCTTCTACTTTACTTGACTTTGTTCTAATCTTGTTACTTACTTTGTTATACCTTATTCCGTTTCCGTTACTTCTCGTACTATAAATACTTTGATGTATTATCACGTACTTCAGTTTGTAAATTAACGTTGCTGGTCTCTATCTCCCAGCATCGTCTCGACTCCGCTCTTCTCTTCTTGTCTTGTCTTGGTCAACTGGAAGCCCCGGTCACCCAAACATCCTTCTGTGGTGTTCCGCCCCAAGTGCTCTACGATCTCGATTCCGTTTCCGACTTCGACTCCATCTCCGTCTCCGTCTCCGTCCCTTTGGTCGACACGGCACTTAACACCCAGAGACAGTGACGGCCTCAAGCGCACGAACGTGGAAGAGCTCAGGGCGCAAGAGGGTGACGTCCGAGTTGTCTTCGGAGATGCCATGGTCAGGCCGGCGGGAGAGAGCGTCGGGGCGGCCCATCTGGCGACCTGGGGACGTGGTGCAGCGTGAAGTCAAACCTAGAAAAGTACAATGACCATCGGGCTTGCCGATGATTAAGGTGCTGTGCCTTTCGGAAATACTCCAAATTCTTATGGTCAGTCCAGATCTCGACTGGATGCGCGGCGCCCTCGAGGAAATGCCGATACTCCTCGAGTGCGCGGATGATCGCGAGCATCTCCTTGTCATGAATCTCATAGTTGCGCTGGACATCATTTAAGCTTTTGGAATAGAACGCTACAGGGTGCCACTTCCCGTCTGGGGCGGATTGTTGTGAAAGAACCGCCCCCGTCGCATAATCTGAGCTGTCTGCTTCAAGTCAGAAAGGCCGAGAGTCGTCCGGGATCGCTAAGACGGGCTCTGAGACGACCGCGTCTTTGATAGCTTGAAAGGTGGCGGCTTCGGCGTCTCCCCAGGTCCATTTCTGGTCTTTCTTGGTGAGCACAAAGAGAGGCTGCGCGAGGGCCGAGAAATCCCAAATGAACCTGCGGTAGAAATTAGCAAACCCCAGAAACTGCTGGATGTCCTTTTTATTTTTGGGCGGAGGCCATGCGGAGACTCCGGCGACCTTAACGGGATCCATTTTGACGTGGTTGTGAGAGATGATGACCCCCAGGTACTCGATCGACGATTTCTCGGAAGTCGCACTTCTCCTTGCGAAGGTACAACATTCGGAGTCGCCGAAGGACTTCACGAACAATCTCGCGGTGCTTACGGAGGTCCGAATGTGCGATAAGGATATCGTCGAGGTAGATCATAACGTCTCCTGAAAGAATGAGATCCTGGAAAATGTCATTCATTATCGTCTGGAAAGTCGCGGGGGAGTTTGTCAGGCCGAAATACATCACCAAAGGTTCGAACAACCCTCGGTTAGTCCGAAAGGCCGCCTTCCACTCGTCTCCTTCTTTAATCCGGACGTTATTGAAGCCCCAACGAACATCGAGTTTAGTGAAATAACGGGCACCCTTGAGCCTGTTGATAAGGTCATTAATCAACGGGAGGGGGTACCAGTTCTTAATTGTCATTGCGTTGAGGGCGCGGTAGTCCTGGACAAACTGAAGCCCTCCGTCCTTTTTCTTAACGAAGAAGACGGGGGAAGCCATCGGAGATTTCGAAGGGTGGATACAGCCGGTAGCAAGTCCTTCCTCGATGAACTCGTCAAATTCGCGCTGTTCGAGGGGGGATATCGGATACACCTTGCAATTAGCGGGCTTCACGTCGGGAACGAGTTTGATAGCGTGGTCCCAAGCCCTCCGCTCTGGTAACGTGTCGAAGGACTCCTTGTCAAAGATGTCTTGGAACTCCTTGGCCCAGTCTGGAATTTCCGGAAGGCGGAGGGGCCGAGTTACGGGCGAAGGCCTCTGCAAGGCGTTGGGACACGGTGCTCCCAGCGCGAATCTCCTCGATTGGGCGAAAGGAGGTGTAGAAGATGTGGTCGCCGTCTTCAAGATGCTCGTCGTCGTCAAGGTCTGGCGAGGGACTCGGAGGGTCCGAAGTAGCTCCGAGTTCGTCGTCAGCATCGTCTGGACCGGCAATATCGATAGCGCAAACGGTGGGGAAGGCGCCCGAGAGCAAACGCGATTTGAGGAGTCGGAGGCGCCGAACCTCAGCGCGCTCGGTCCGTTCCTCGTCGCGGCACGTGGAGCAGCTTCGGGGGCATCGACTCATTTTCACCTCTTTCGTTTCCCAGTTGATCTCGGGGTTGTGTTTCTTGAGCCAGGAGTATCCGAGTATCAAGTCCTGTTTCCCAAGGTGGGTTACAGCCAGCTGAACGCGTTCGGAGTGTCTGTTGTACCGTAGAACGAGGTCCGCGATTTGGCGAATAGACCCAGCATCATTGGGAGTACCGTCGACATTGTAGACTGGTATGGGTACTGAGAGATTTCGGACCGGCACGTTGTTTCGGTTGACGTATTCTGTGTCGATAAAGTCCGAAGTGGCTCCGCAGTCGACCAGACCTGAGAGGGAGAGCTTGAGCACGTTCGCAGTGGACTCAAGTTCGAGAGGAAGGTGGAGCAAGTTAACCCCAGGAGCGGCAGAGATGGTATAGCTGCCAGGTAACCTTTTCTCCCAGGCAAGTCGGCGAATCCGAACGGGGGGCTTCGGAGGGGGCAGGGGGTGCGTCTTTCGTTTCAGGCTCGTTGTAGGGCAAGGGAGTTGATTCATCATACAAACAAGTGAAACGATTTATGGACGCCGAACGAGGGCACACCAGTCACTCGTCATGGGGACAAAATCCTCTGCCGGAGCCTCCGAATGCGCCTCTGCTAAGGCCGCGGTATCGGACAGCCGCGCAAGCAGCTCCCCCAGCATCTCGTCGCCAAGTTGCTGGATCACCTCGTCAAGGATGTCCACATGGCGAACATCGGCGGGGAGCGGACAATCCCGAGCCAAGTGGTTGGGGTCGCCACATCTGAAGCAGGCTCGACGAGGGGCGCCCGAGCCCTAGTACGATCCAACTCCATAGGGACGGGAGCCGGAGGTACCGAGACGGGGCGCGGGCCGCGGGTGGCGCAGGTGCGGCCACCGGGCGGATGGGGAACGGAGTTGCCGAACGGGCGATAGGGAATGCGCCACGCGGAGCCCCCGGCGGCGTCCCGGGGTGGTCCCTTTGATGAGCTTCGCCCGTACCAAGGCTTTGTATTGGCGGAAAGCCCGAGTGCGCCAGCCCAGATAGTCACGGAGGTCTGGGGGGTCGTTCGAGGACGTGATGCCATTGTTGATCAGGGGGTCAAGTCCATGGCGGTACTTGGTCACCTTAACCAACAGCGTCTTCGAATCCAGCGAGGTCCATTAGGTCCTCGAAGTCGTCGGTGTATCCGTAGGCGTCCCCGTTCCCATGTGATAACCCGCGCTTCCAACTTGGCGGCGCAAGGTCTTGCTCGTTCTCCTCAATGAACCGAAGGCGAAACTCGGAGAGGAATAGGTTTCACCGAGGGGAAGGGGAACGGGGTTTTGCTTCCATGATGCTCTGCCCACTGCTGGGCAGGTCCCTCCGCCATATAGGACATGGCGTAGCGGACGGCCCTTTTCTTCGCTCGGCTCTCCGTTGACCACGAAGGCCTCCAGGGCAAGCCGGGCGTAAGTCTTGACCGTGTATAGGAAGGTGCGGCCGCGTTTGCGATCTCTGTTAAAACGCAAACGGGGGGTTTGGCCGTAAGACCAGTTTTTTGAGGCGACAGTAATGTCACCAAATAACGCATCCGCGTCGGGGGCATTCGGAGATGCCGAAGGCGGTTCAGGAGCTGCCGAAGGTAGTGCAGCAGCGGAAGCCTGGGAAGCAAGGTGGGTGAGGATATTGGTGAGGTTGTCTAGTTTCGCCTCAAGTGCGTCCATGCGCGCGTCAGCGTCCGGAGCAGCTCCGGTAGACATAGCGGGCGTAAGGACGACAAGAGCAGAGGAGGAGGGGTCAAGTGGCAGGGGCGGTGACGAGGGGGGTACAGACTCGTACTCCGAGCCTGAATCAGCGCCAAACCTGGCAATCTTGACCGGTTAATCCCGTAGAGAGTTTCTTCTGCTGTAAGGGCAACCCTGGAGACTCCGACGAAAGCCTAGCAGGGGAGGATCCAAAGCGTGAATAAAAGCTACGGAAATACACGGAGGGACCAACCTAGTAGGGGAGGATCCAAAAAGAAGAAACTCTAAGGGTCCGCCTGCTAGGGTGCCAACTATATACTGGTCGTCCGTAACTGCCGATGTAGAGCGCAGAAGGCCTGAGCGGCGTCGCAGGCTCTGTCCCAAGGTGATCGTTGGGAGGGTCTTGACGGATCGGTGATTGTGCGGGCCAAGGAGGCCGTGGACGATGGTCGGGGTGGGTCGGAGCGTCCGAGGGGGCGCCGGTCGGATGCGCCTCGGATGCGTTCGGAGGGTCCGAAGGAGGCCGAAGCGGGGGTTCCCCTGACAGATAGGCAGAAGTCTCCAGCTTGGAGAGAGCGTGATCTTGCTTGTTCTCCTCGACGAACCGGAGTCGAAACTCGGAAACGAATGAGCCCCAGGACGGAAACGGAAACGGGGCTTTGCTTCCGTGGCGCTCCGCCCATTGCTGAGTGGGTCCTTCTGCCATGAACGACATGGCATAGCGGACGGCCTTTTCCTCGCTCGCCTCTCTGTTGACCACGAAGGCCTCAGGGGCAAGGCGGGCGTAGGTGCGGACCGCGTTGTCGAGTGGAAAATTTGTTTTCCTACGTAAAGCTCTGGGAGCGACTTTGTCCAAGAACTCCACGTAAAGTTCGTGGGATTTGTTGAGGTGTGTTTGTTGGGAAAAGTAGCAGAAATGTAAAAGGGAGATCAAGTGAGATCAGAGACAGCAGACTAATGAAGGGTCAACTTAATGAGTGTTCAAATAGCCTGACTAGGTGCCTGAATCAAACAATTCTTCTAATTCACAAAAGTGCACTGGGGGAGGTCTTGAAACTGAGGGAAGTTGGGAGTAGTTAATCCTGCAAGCACAAGGTCACAGGCAATAACTGGTCGTTGGGGGTAGATAATTCTGCAAGCACCGGGAAGCAGACAATATCTCGTAGCCGTAGTGAATAATCCTGCAAGCACAAGGTCACAGGCAATATTCCGTAGTCTTGGTGAATAATTCTGCAAGCACTAGGTCACAGACAATATTCAGTATCTTGGTAGTTAATCCTGCAAGCACAAGGTCACAGGCAATAACTCGTAGTTCGTGGGTAGATAATTCTGCAAGCACCGGGAAGCAGACAATATCTCGTGGTCTTGGTGAATAATCCTGCAAGCACAAGGTCACAGGCAATATTCCGTAATACGTGAGGTAGATAATCCTGCAAGCACAAGGTCACAGGCAATATCTCCTAATACTGGTTTGATTGCAACGGTCTAATCTTCTTGATTCCCGTTCCACAACCAAAAATACTTGAGTTCTTGGGGGGCTGATACAAGCAACTTATTCGGATCACCAATCGTTGATGATATCAGTGGCTTATCAGAAAATGATGGTGGGGATGATAAAATGTGATTCCAGTCCAAACACTATACAGGTGCTTATACTTGAAATTACAAGTGAGGGAGATCAGATGGGGAGTGGTTGAGATCAAAAAGGGGATCAAAGTGAGGTCTTGTTATATCCGTGCCGACTCCGGCATCCGTCTCCGATATCCGTCTCCGGTATTTGGTTTTTACGCAATGAAGATTTACTGAGCGTTTCCAATTACTCCGACTTATGATCTATGCAATCATCTATGCCTTGTTCCTCGTATGCAACTCCTCTTCTACTTTACTTGACCTTGTTCTAATCTTGTTACTTACTTTGTTATACCTTATTCCGTTTCCGTTACTTCTCGTACTATAAATACTTTGATGTATTATCACGTACTTCAGTTTGTAAATTAACGTTGCTGGTCTCTATCTCCCAGCGTCGTCTCGACTCCGCTCTTCCCTTCTTGTCTTGTCTTGGTCAACTGGAAGCCCCGGTCACCCAAACATCCTTCTGTGGTGTTCCGCCCCAAGTGCTCTACGACTTCGATTCCGTTTCCGACTTCGACTCCGTCTCCGTCTCCGTCTCCGTCTCCGTCTCCGTCCCTCTGGTCGACACGGCACTTAACAGTATTTACAAACTCACTTCCTTTTGACCATGTCAAACGTACGCCTCTCTTCTGGCAACATAGACCCCGCCAATACTGGTCAACGGCGTTCATCCCGCTTCTACGAACAAATGGTTCCTCTCACTTCGCCTATGGCGAACTTCACCTACAACGCTGGCGCTCCTGTCACTTCGGTTCCTGTTCCCGTTCCTCGGACACCTACTGGCACGACCAACCCTTTCCGACCTGGTTTTGTCATGTCTCCGCAGGATCCTGATCCAAGTACTATCCCTATGCCAACGACTCCGCATCCAAACACGGGTCGTTTTTCTAACGTCAGTTCCCCTCCCGTCTCTCCTACTTTACGTTACCGACCCCTCACTCCCACACGCCTTCACGACATCGAAGAAGAAAGCGAGCCAGTCCCGATGTATCGGCACGCTTTTAGCAGGCCCATGAGCCCTGCTCAAGGTCGCTCCGGAAACGGAAACGATTCTGGTCAAGGTCAACCAAACCGCAACCCCTCTCCGACTTTTAGCGGCAAGCCGAGTCCGTTCTTGACTTCGCCCTCTGGCTCCCCTCCTGGCTCTCCCAGAGGCGGACCTCCTGGTGGTGGTGGACCTGGCGGACCTGGTGGTGGTGGACCTGGTGGTCCTGGTGGCGGCCCTGGTGGATCTGGAAATCCATTCTGGGGGCACCTCAGTCTACCCCTGACCCAAACCTAATAAGGTTAATGTACCTTGGTAAACCCTCCACCTATGATCCCCTAGAAAGTGGGGCCCTTCCACAGGCAGGGATCCTACCACTGGAGGTGGAGGCTTCCCCACCTGTCACGTCACATTACTGTGGAGGTTACCACCATAACTGCCTATTTTGGAACCTCAGTATTGCCTGTATCATTGCCTCTGTAGTGCTGCTGAGCCAGTCTAGGTAGGTGTTGGACCTTGTATGGTATAGTAGCTACCCAGGGCAATGGACCTGACCATGTTTACTATACTGTAGCTTGCAGAGGAAGAGCCTGATGATAGCCTTATTAAATGAATTGCCCCTTTAGAAAATTAAAATTTCCCTAGCAATTACTACTATTGGGCTGGCTGAGAGCCTTGCCTATCAATACATAACCTATAGAGATGACAGCCCTGGTATCAGCTTATTTGCTGGCTCAGAAAATTAAATTTTCTCTGCAAATTACTACTGATGCACTTGCTTGAAGCCTTGCCTATGAATAAATAATCCCTTGATATTCTTGACTGGAGTTTCGCCTATGACTCCATTTTAAATATATTATTAATTTCTGACCATAAGACTGGGTGGTTTTGAAGGATGGGGCATGAACAGGACTAAGAAATGGAACAAGAAGTAAAAAGAAAAAAGTGCAAAGAGAGATAATTGAACCAAGGACTATCAAATTAATAGCAAACCATATAGAGCAGGAAGCTTTGCTAGCCTTACTAGTCAGGGGCACATCATCGTCCCCCGTAGGTTCCACAATAGGAAATTGAACACTTATGTGATCATTGTTGACTGATGGAGAGCCCCACTGTGCTGGGAGGAGGGCTGGTGGACAGCTCCACCACCCCTGGTGAAGGACTGGTGGAGGATTCCATGATGGAGCCAGCAGAGCTGGTGGAAGCATCCCCAGTGGCATGATGGATAGTCCCACTTAGCTGAGGGAAGGGTAATGGATAGTACCACAGGGAGGAAGCCAAAGCTATGGATTGTGCCTCCCTTCCCTTGACTTCATCCACACCCCATGGCATTCTCCACAGGTGTGCTCCCCCCAGACATGGCATTCTCCACTCTGGACAGGCACACCCTGGGGTTCTATCCACCCAGCTTCTCCTCAGGCTTGGGGAACAATCCTCTCCCTCCTGGCTGGGACAGTGGCTCCCTCCACGTCGCGTCGCGTCGCGTCGCGTCACAGTCACAAGCTGTTAGGGTAAGACAATACATCTATGAAGAGACTCTAAGTGCTTATTGAATACAAGCTGTTGGGGTAAGACAATACATCTATGAATATATGAAGAGACTTATTCTTGCATAATTTCCCTTTCCAACATAATCTGCAGACTCAAACTACTCATACACAGGACAGCCATCCAGGTGGCCCAGAATTGTGTTGCGGTCACGGGCAGTGTCGCGGTCACAAGACATGCCCGCGTCGCGTCGCGGTCATGACCCCCAGCAAGCAAACTTCTTCTCCTCGAGGAACGATCGTGTCGCGGTCACGGGCGGTGTCGCGGTCACGGGCGGTGTTGCGGTCACGAGACATGTCGCGTCGCGTCGCGGTCATGGGCCCCAGCAACACAAACTTCTTCTCATATGCATCTAGATTGATCCTGTCGCGGTCACGAGAGATGTCGCGTCGCGTCGCGGTCATGGGCAACTTCTTTTCATCCAGGGGGCCCACGAGATCGCGGTATCGCGGTCACGGGACCTGTCTTGTCGCGTCGCGGTCATCGGACCTCAGTCACTCTGAACAAACACGCTGTTAGCATGGCTTATGGGAATACATTCAGGTAATAAAAAAGTCATTGTCATCTTCTTCTCCACCCTCCCCATCTTCTTCTACAACTCCCCGCTCCAACATGCTCAGAACCGGAATGAGTGCTGGATCATCTTCTGCATCTTCGTCCAAGACTCCCTCACTCCCTGAATCTGAACCTCCATCATCGGTCTCTACCGGAGGGAGCCTTGCTAATCGCGCTCTCAAGATCGCATCGGGTGATGGACCCCAGTCTGGGACACCAGGTGGCACAATCAACGAGTCGAGTGAGCGCTTCCACTTCAATAATAAATCGAGGAGGAATTCACGCCGACACAGAAGCTGATAAGCCAAGGGCTCTGAGGATAATGAGTATCTGATGAAAATGAAGTCAAGTAACATACCTTCATTACAATCAGCCAAAGCTTCTCCAATAGCTGCCCACTCTGTCGAGAACCAGACCCTCAGGTGTCCATGCTCCCGTCTCAACCGCTCTGACTCCTCTATCGCCCGTTGCTTGCATGATGGAGCGCGAATCCACCCCCTCAGCTCAGCGTTAATCAGCGCCTCAGGAAGTTCGCCGTCCTCTGGTAAGCCACCAAGTCCAACCTCCAGCCACAATGCATCACTGGCGTCGAGGGAGAACACGTCTGATTCGTCTAACTCAAGCGGAGCAAGGGCTTTGGGCGGTGCCTTGCCACTTTTGATGAGTCTTTCTATCTTCTTGACCGAAGTGTTGTAAGTTTTCACTAGTTTTTTCAAACCAGGCTCGCGTTTCTTAATCGCAGCAGCAGCATGCTCGTTCTTCTTTTTCTCTAATTATTGTCAACTTTTGATTGAAGATCCTCAGGAAGAAACCTCGTACCACTGCTGGAGCGTCGCACTGAACGCTCGATGGGGTCAAACTCCATCTTGCGAGCACGAAACTTTTTGGAGAATCCGCTCGTGCCCAGTAGAGGCATTGACGACCTCGGAGAAGTACTCCTTGTAGCGAAGCAGCTTCAGTGTTGCCGTGTCGCCAGTGCCTAGCTTGTTCTCGTTCTTCCGTTTGTTCTTCTTGACCTTGCGGAGGGCGCTCTCGAGCTCGGCAAGACGCTCCTGCTGTGCTAGAGCTTGGTCCCCCGTCAATTCGGCCAGAGAGAGCTCCAGCTTTCTGATTTTGCTGCTCAGTGTTTCGATACTGCGTTCTGCCGCAAAGACAGCGTTGATTGTTTGCTGCCCTTGGTTTTTGGACCGACCTGGGGATCAGTGAGTATGATTGAAGCTTCATGAGCTCGGAAGACAAACGTGAAATGGGCTGGGTTTGAAATGCCACCTGTTCATGCCTTTGGCCAGAAGCTCCGCCTCCGATAGCGGGCAGGCCTCCAGCGTCTTGAGATCTCCCTCGTACCCATCCTCCTCATCTTCCAGGTCCTGCTCGGTTGTTTTCGTGCGCTTGCGTTGACCTCTCGTAGACGCCGTCCTTACGCCTTCCACATAGGCCTCCATTGCATCAGCAGTTGGCCGGTCAATAAAAACACTGTCAGGATGCTTTCGCGGAGGATCCGGACCCCTTCCCGAGGCTGTTTTCTTCGTTTTTGGGTAAAGTTGCCATCTACACAGACAGCGACGTCATATACACTGGTGGGATTGTGCACAAGACCCGAAAAGCAGCCTGGGCATTTGCTTATTAGATAGTCGCTCGGTCTGGTTCACGGGGAGGGGTCGGGAAATGGATTAGGTGGGGGTCGAGAGACTCGCTCTTCTGAATCGTCTTCATGCGGCCGACCTCGCTTGTGGCCCGTAGCAACAGGAGTTTCAGGTCTAGCCAATTCGCGTTCATTGGGCTGCTCGGAGGGAATGTCGGGAGAGTCGGGTGGGTTTATTGGCATTGTCTTCGCGTCGTGTTTATCGCGGGCCAAAGTACGAGCAGGTTCTAGCGTGTTTTCCACGAATTTACGTGATAGTACTACAACTTGTGTGTACCATTGCAACGCATTATTGAATCTAAGCCGTAGTTCCTATGGGGTTGTTAACGTGGTGTGGTATATTATAGATGTTCCCGTACTCCGTTATGTAGCTTGATGCCTCGTTCACCCAGCGCGGCTTCCAGCGCGCGACAGAAGGCAGTGTTGTTTGGTGAGATGCACAGAAAGAGATGGCGTACAAAGTCCAAGAGTGTAATGTCGACCGCAAGCGTTGGGTTGCAGGGACTACAGGCAAAGAATCCTGCTTGAAGCAACTGCCTTGGCGCTGCGCCAGAGCTGCAGTCGCAAATCTGCAGTACTTTTTCACTGATATCTAGGCTTGAGTTCAGATAGGCATTCAGAGCAAAACAACGAGCCACGAACCGTTGAAGCGGATGGTGGTCACCTCCAATGTCCTCTTGAGACAAGGGCAGTCACGACTCATTGGCGTAATTCGTTCCATATAGCGCAGAGAACGAGTGTCCAGCAGGACTTTGAGATAGTCTTGAATGAGGTCAGGGATTATTCGAGACCAGTTATTGAACTGGGCGGCGCGTTTCTGAGAGCCAACACCAGGAACATCAATATCATGTTCATAAGTGAGGAAGTCGGGCTGCGGGAGAGGTTCCGGAGTAGCTGGTCGTACAGGTTTCGAAGGGGATCGTAGAGGCTTGTAAGCACGGTGTAAGACCGCAGTCTGGTCGCGGCTGCCGATGGCCACGATGCCGGATTTCTTCGGGGACTTGTTGTTGCGATGGCGAAGTGGCGAGAGCTGCTCGCGCCCGCCCCCACCAAGTTGTTCTCCTCGTTGAAGTCTTTGAACGTGGCTATCGGGTATTCGCATGATGGGAGGACTTGAAGGAGGTGTTGGAACTGTTCGGTGGCATTCAGTCCGAGCTGGCCATCACGTGTAATCAACATCGGCCTTGAGGGCCAGCCGTGGCAATCAACCGCGTCAATGCAATCGACCGCATCAATGCGCCGCATTGTCCTCCTAGTGAGGTTAGGGTATATAAAGTGCAGCAGGGCTAGCCAGTTCACGACTTACCCATCGACCAACTCCTCACCATGTCGCACGCATTCCCTCGCCATGATATTCGCCACTATTTCATCCCCACTCACCAGCCGGCGTCGGCACGTTGCCATGGAGGCTTCCGACGCCCAAGTGATGGCAGCTATTGCGCATCTCGACCTCGGCCCGACTGCCGCTGCTTGGTGTCCGTCATCCGTGTTTCCTCGTTGATCTGTGCTTACCTTCTCCACAGTAATCAATGCCAGTCGTAACGGCGAGCTGCGAGATGTTTGCGACAACGATAACACTATCAAAAGCAGTGTGTTATTATCGTTATCGTTGTTTCAATATTCCTAACCAATTGCTTACCAGTTCTTCCTAAACCCAATTATGAAGCGTCTTACTACGCATTCGAGCTTGCCCAAGACTTCGACGCTGTCCAAGCCGCGCAAACTGAAGCACAGACCCGCCTCGACTCCGCCTCCAACGAGAATCCACATTCGGACGAGCACTTGGATGCCTTGCTCCTTTGGTTCCATGCTTCCCCAACGAAGTTTCGAGTAGCGTTCCTTGCCCAACGCCATGACGCCCTTTGCCAACGAGTCGAAGCCGATTTGGGTTATCTGCAGATTTAGTGGAATATAATGCACATTTTGTAGTTGTATGTACAAGTGTTTATAACTTCTAATGTATCGGTTACATGATGCTAGTTAAAGTTAGTCGCTAAGATATCGCCAATGTCTTCATTCTCAGCTCGTGTTATATCCGTGCCGACTCCGGCATCCGTCTCCGATATCCGTCTCCGGTATTTGGTTTTTACGCAATGAAGATTTACTGAGCGTTTCCAATTACCCCGACTTATGATCTATGCAATCATCTATGCCTTGTTCCTCGTATGCAACTCCTCTTCTACTTTACTTGACTTTGTTCTAATCTTGTTACTTACTTTGTTATACCTTATTCCGTTTCCGTTACTTCTCGTACTATAAATACTTTGATGTATTATCACGTACTTCAGTTTGTAAATTAACGTTGCTGGTCTCCTATCTCCCAGCGTCGTCTCGACTCCGCTCTTCTCCTCTTGTCTTGTCTTGGTCAACTGGAAGCCCCGGTCACCCAATCATCCTTCTGTGGTGTTCCGCCCCAAGTGCTCTACGACTTCGATTCCGTCTCCGACTTCGACTCCGTCTCCGTCTCCGTCTCCGTCTCCGTCTCCGTCTCCGTCCCTTTGGTCGACACGGCATTTAACAGTATTTACAAACTCACTTCCTTTTGACCATGTCAAATGTACGCCTCTCTTCTGACAACATTGACCCCGCCAATACTGGTCAACGGCGTTCATCCCGCTTCTACGAACAAATGGTTCCTCTCACTTCGCCTATGGCGAACTTCACCTACAACGCTGGCGCTCCTGTCACTTCGGTTCCTGTTCCCGTTCCTCGGACACCTACTGGCACGACCAACCCTTTCCGGCCTGGTTTTGTCATGTCTCCGCAGGATCCTGATCCAAGTACTATCCCCATGCCAACGACTCCGCATCCAAACACGGGTCGTTTTTCTAACGTCAGTTCCCCTCCCGTCTCTCCTACTTTACGTTACCGACCCCTCACTCCCACACGCCTTCACGACATTGAAGAAGAAAGCGAGCCAGTCCCGATGTATCGGCACGCTTTTAGCAGGCCCATGAGCCCTGCTCAAGGTCGCTCCGGAAACGGAAACGATTCCGGTCAAGGTCAACCAAACCGCAACGCCTCTCCGACTTTCAGCGGCAAGCCGAGTCCATTCTTGACTTCGCCCTCTAGCTCCCCTCCTGGCTCTCCCAGAGGTGGACCTCCTGGTGGCGGCGGACCTGGTGGACCTGGTGGACCTGGTGGTCCTGGTGGCGGCCCTGGTGGATCTGGAAATCCATTCTGGGGCCCTCTAGGGGGTGGTGGTGGCAGAGGAGGCGGAGGAGGTGGAGGTGGAGGTGGTGGACCACCTGGTGGAGGTGGTGGTGCCGGAGTCCCTCGAGCTGGCTCTCCGGGCCGTGATCTTCAACGCGCTATGATTGGCGCTCTCCAAAATTTCCAACATTTCCTCACCAACTTTCCTCAGCGCAACAATGCTGCACCCCGTTCCAATCGGAGTCTTCTCCGGGCACCGGACACGTTCGACGGTTCCGATCCCCTGGCTTCGTCCCTTTCCTCACCCAGTGCTATATGCACTTTGCCGAGCGTGAGCAAGATTTCTCTACTGATGACGAGAAAATAATCTACATCACCTCGTATCTGCGGAAACGCATTGGCGTATTTTACGCCTAACCTGTATGCCATGAATCAGGGCCAGGCTATTGCGATTCCGGCTTGGGACGGCAATTTTCCTTTGTTCATCAAGGAACTCCAGGACAACTTTGGTCCTCAGGACCCGGTTGGCGTGCGGAGGACAAAATCCGGAATGTGACGATGAAGTCCGGTGATAAGATCACCACTTACATTATCCAATTCGACACCCTCGCTCTCATCACCAATTGGGGTGATTCCGCTCTCCGACACACCTTCTATTCCGGTCTTCCTAAACGTATCAAGGACGACATGATGCACTACGTCTACGCTAATACGCTGGACGGAGTCAAGCAAACTGCCCGTCTCATCGACGGCAAGTATTGGAAGCATGAAGCGGAGAAGCAGAGGGAGCGGGAGTTAAGAGATTCTCATGGTGGTGGATCTGGTTCTGGTTCGGGCTCTGGCCATTCCGGTGGCCATTCCGGTGGCTCGAATTCTGGGTCTGGGGGTTCTAAAAAGGACTCCTCTTCGAAAAAATCGTCTGGCTCTTCTGGCTCCTCTGGCAACAACTCCGGAAACGGAAACGTCTCTGGTGGTAATTCGAATTCTGGCAACAAGGGCTCCAACAGCTCTCAGCAACAGGCTTCCTCGTCGTCTTCCAACAATAACGACAAGACGAAGACAGCCAAAGCGCACGCTTCCCTTCTTGGTCCTGATGGGAAGTTGAAGCCAGAAATACGCGAGTTCAGAATCAAGAACAAGCTTTGCCTCTTCTGTGGCAAGTCTGGGCATATGGCCAACGAATGTCGAAAGAAGAAGGCTATGTTGGACGCACGCGCCACTACCATCACTCCGGTGGCTGCGTCTCCGGCGGTCGCCACTCCGGTCGACAACACTGAGTCAAAAAAATAGTCAGCGACTCGGTCCCTCTTGCAGCCGAACCGAGCCGCGTTGACTCCAGGTTGCTACCGGAGGTACGTCTCAACGCGTCCGCTCTTTCTTCTCACGCCCTCTTTCTCGATCTTCACGTTTCCGCTCTCGTCCCGTCTCCGGGGGTCCCGGACTCGATCCTGTCAGGAATAGAGTCTGGTTCAACCCCAACTCTTTCCGTCGTACAACGCATAGCGGCGGGATTCAACTCCCGCTTGAGGACTCTTATCGACTCTGGATCATCTCATTGTTTTATATCTGCCTCTATCTGTAAAATGAAGAATCTTTTGCCCTATGCTGTTTCGCCTGTCAAGCTACGGTATCTCGACGGCTCCTCATCAACCATCAACCAACAAATCCGTCTTCTCATCCGCTTTCCGTCTGGCGAAGTCCACCTTGTGGAATTCTATGTTACCCATCTGGACTCTCCTTGCGAAATGGTTCTTGGATATAGTTGGCTCAACCGCTTTAATCCGTTGATTAACTGGTCTGAAGCCACCGTCTCTTTCCGTTCCAACACGTCTAGGGAGTCTTTGTCGACAAAACTGGCTACTATCACGCCTGCTCCTGTTGCGATCAGCTCCTCTACGAGCGAGGACACTCCGGAATCGGAATCGATTCCGCCCTCTCCGGTTGCTCCTATATCGCCCCCTTCGCCAACAAATCCTGGTCCTGTATTGGACGATCCGTCTCCGGTTGACACTCCGTCTCCGGCCATAACTCTCACGCGCAAGACTCCTCTTGTCGCCCCAAATCTCTCTTGTTTCTGCTGCGGCTTATCACTGTGTTATTGCGGATAAAGATACGTATCAGTACACTCTTCGTGCAGTCCCTTCTGACGAAGCCTTTGCTCGAGCAGCTCAAGCCGAGCCAGAGGTTAATCGTCTCCCAACCGAGTACCAAGACTATGCCGATGTGTTCTCGGAAACGGAAGCTTTCAACCTTCCGCCCCATCGCGAGTTTGATCTCAAGATCGAGACCGTTGATGGTGAAGAACCACCTATCGGACACGTCTATTCTCTGTCTCAGAACGAGCTGGAAGCTCTCCGCAAGTTCATCGACGAGAATCTCCGCTCCGGGTTCATTTATCCTTCGCGCTCTAGTCATGGCGCGCCTATTCTCTTCACTAAGAAGAAAGATAGCAGCCTTCGTCTTTGTGTTGACTATCGCGGACTCAATCGCATCACGAAGAAGGACCGCTACCCGCTTCCGCTGATCTCGGACTTGCTTGACGCACCGGGAAAGGCACGTATCTATACAAAACTCGATCTGCGCCACGCCTATCATCTTCTCCGTATCGCACCCGGAGACGAACCAAAAACGGCATTCTGCACTCGCTACGGCTCTTACGAGTTCAGGGTTGTACCTGAAGGGCTTACCAATGCTCCTGCTGCGTTTCAAAGATTTCTCAATAGTCTTTTCGCCGACTTACTGGATGTTACAGTTATCGTCTATCTTGACGACATCCTAGTCTATTCAGACGACAAGTCGAAGCATGTCGAGCATGTTCGGGAAGTCCTACGGCGTCTCCGCGAAGCCGGACTCTACTGTAAGTTGCCAAAGTGCGAATTTGGCGTCACGACTACCGAGTATCTGGGCTACATTCTCTCTCCTGACGGCTTTCGCATGTCTCCGGAGAAGGTCTCCGCGATCACGGACTGGCCTACGCCTAGGAAAGTTAAGGATATTCAATCCTTCCTCGGTTTCTGTAACTTCTATCGACGTTTTATCTTCAACTACTCCGACATCACGATTCCGCTCACTCGTCTCACTCGTGCCAACGTCCGCTGGAACTGGTCCACTGAGTGTCAAGAGGCTTTCGATTACCTCAAGAAGGCCTTTGTCGAGGCTCCGATCCTTCATCACTGGGTCCCAGACCGCCAAATCACCCTAGAAACGGACGCCTCCGACTATGCTATCGCCGCTATCCTTTCCGTCTCCGGCGATGATGGTGAAATCCATCCTGTGGCTTTCCGGAGTCGCTCTCTGGGGCCATCAGAGCTCAACTATGACACACACGATAAGGAATTACTCGCTATCTTCGATGCGTTTACTCACTGGCGTCAATATCTTGAAGGCGCCCCGATTCCGGTCGATGTGGTCACTGATCACAAGAACCTTGAGTATTTCTCTACTACCAAGGTTCTAACTCGGCGCCAGGTCCGCTGGTCCGAGTATCTTTGTCGTTTCAACATGACAATCCGATTCCGCCCAGGTAAACTTGGGGGTAAGCCTGATGCGTTAACTAGACGATGGGACGTCTACCCAAAAGAGGGGGATAAGTCCTATGGAAAATTGAATCCGCAAAATTTTCGCCCTATTTTCACGTCTGAACAACTCAACGCCTTTCTCCGCGCTACCTTCCTTGAAGAACCTGTGCTTCGTGCCTCCGTCATTCTGGATGTCAAGAAGCTTCACGACGACATCCGCGCTCACATCAATGACGATCCCGCTGCCGTCTCCGGCCTTTCCGCCGCGAAATCTGGCAACTCAACGCGCTGGAAACTTGATGACACTGGTCTCTTACGCTATGACGATCGAATCTGGGTACCACTCGTCTCCGGTACGTCTCCGGAGTTGCAACTTACAGTACTCCGACACCATCACGACCATATCCTCTCCGGTCACTTTGGCCAAAATCGTACTCTCGCTCTTGTCCGACGCGAATACACTTGGCCAGAACTCAGAACCTTCGTCAAGGACTACTGTGCATCTTGTATCACATGCAAGCGCAACAAGAAGCCAAGGCATCGACCTTATGGTCTGCTGAAGCCTCTCCCCGTTCCTCTCCGTCCTTGGGATTCTATCTCTATGGACTTCATTGAGCAGCTCCCCACATCCGGTGAATTCGATACCATTCTAGTCATCGTTGATCGTGCCTCCAAACAGGTCATTTTGATTCCGTGCGACACTCACATTTCGTCTCCGGAGCTCGCTCGACTTTTCCTCATTCACGTCTTCTCGAAACACGGAGTCCCATCCCACGTCACTTCTGACCGCGGAAAGGAATTCGTGTCCCTCTTTCTTCCGTTCCCTTGGAGAACTACTCAACATGGAACTCCATTACACTTGGGTTATCATCCTTCTGCTGATGGGCAAACAGAGCGCATGAACCAAACTGTTGAGCAATATATTCGCATCTATTGTTCTTACCAACAGGATGATTGGCACGAGCTATTGCCGATCGCAGAGTTCGCACTCAATAATGCTCCTAACGCTTCTACTGGCATATCACCCTTCTTCGCGAACAAAGGCTACGATCCCTCTATTACAATTCATCCAGAGCGTGATGTGGCTAATGTTTATGCTAAGGACTACGTCGTCGATCTCCAAGAGCTGCACGAGTTCCTCAAGGAACAGATCAAGTACGCTCAGGAGCAATACAAAGAGACTGCGGACCGGAAACGCATTCCGGATCCGTCTCCGTCTATTGGTGATGAAGTCTTTATCTCGACCAAGTACATCAAGACCAAGCGTCCGACTCGAAGTTCTCGGAAACGCATTTTGGTCCCTTCGAGATCATCGGAAAGCCCAGTGCTGCGTCCTATCAAGTCCGTCTCCCGAAATCCCTTTCTCAAGTTCATCCCGTCTTTCACGTTTCCCAAATCGAAATCCACACACCCAACAAGTTCCCTGGTCGCGAAGAGCCACCACCTGCGGCAATTGAAGTCGATGGAGAAGAACACTTCGAAATCAAACAGATTGTTGACTCCAAGATTGATCGCCGTTTCAAGGGTCCGGCTCGACTCCGCTACCTGGTCGAATGGCTTGGTTACGAGAACACTGATGAACAATTCACTTGGGTTGGTGCACCTGACTTGGAAGCTGAAGAGTATATCGAATCCTTCCATCGTCAATACCCCAACAAACCCAAACTGGATTAGCATCACACCGGATTTGCGAGATAAGGAAAATTATATTCTATTTTACATTAACGACTCTAATCTTCGTCGTTTTCTCGATTCCGTCTCCGAGGCGTCTCCGTCTCCACTACTCGGCTCTTCCCTTCCCTTTGTCAACCCTCGCCGGGGGCTCCTCGTCGACATCCATTGCATCCTCTTCTTCAACCTCCTCCTGTTCCTCCTCGTATGGCTCACCCTTTGCATCCTCCGACTCCGACTCATCCGCGTCTCGGCACAACTGACCTTCCCGCTGAATGAACACATCCCAGTGTTTCAGGGTCTTGTCGATCCCCTGGATGCGTTCGTCCAGCTGTTCGGGTGTGGTCGCCGAATTGATTGCGCCAACGTTGAATCGCAGCTCGCGACCAAGGTTTTGGTAAACCCATGATCACACGGTTGAGTTGCCGGTGATCAGTTCGCTGACGCATCAGCAGATTGCCGATTATGGCGGCAACCCCCGCGTTGCTGAGCGTCAGGCCTGACGACTCCGCTGGCGTTTCCGCTGGCATCTCCGCTGACGTCTCCGCAGGAGCCTTCTTCGCAACCACTCTGGGCACCACGATCCGTGGCCCCGCAATCTTCTTCTTGCCCTTCTCTTTGACCATCCCCGCTTCCTTCTCGTCTTTGCGGAATCGCAGCGGCGGGTTTCCGTCCTCGCAGCGGATCTTGAGCTTGCGGCAATTCTCGCAAGACAGCCTTCCGTGCCAAGTCGTATTGGGTTTGGGCTCGACCCACACGCAGGCTTTCCCCGACCTGATGCATTTGCGACATTTCTCTGCCAAATCGGGTTAGGTGTTTAACTCAAATCAAAATCTTTGCACTTACTTTCGCCTTCTTCATCGCCTCCCGTATCGGACTTGGCAGTCTGGGCCTTATCGGCGCTCTCGGCGTTTTCGGGTCTTCCCGCCTTCTTGGGTTCTTCGGCTACATCGAGCCGTAGTGGTAGTATTTAGGCTAAAACCAGTAGGTGTACTTAGGAAATGCATTGCCTAGCCCCCTAGCTATAGCCAGGAGGCTGCATATACCTAGTTATTTAGCCTAGCGCTCCTCCCTGGGCCAAAGCATTATTTTTAGAGAAAATATATTATTATGCTTTATCTGGTATCTTGTGACTGATGGTAACACACCCTTTTAAATAATGTTTTTAATGTGGAACCATTTTTGATTGCCATCAGTACTTTTGATGGCTATATCAGGATACATCATTTTTGTCCAAATTAGGATTGTTATTGATACAGGCTATCCCAACTACATACCGGGTCATCGGCCTGAAGAAAAGGAGTTTAAAGTATTATATATACCTAAATGATAAATAATATGTATTAGATAACAATTTGTTTCGTCATTGATGCTATTGATTAAGAGACTCCCTGCATTGGATTAGCCTAGATAGCTAGGTACACCCAGGCTGTGTGCAGCTAGTGGGCTAGACAATGGATATCCTAGGTGCACCTTGGAGGCTAGGCTAAATCTTACAGCTACGGGTGCTACATCAGCCGGCTCGGGCTCCGCGGATGACTCAACGCGTTGCATGACCCGGCGGCCAACCCGGGCATTTGCCTCGGCCGTCTCGGCAACGGTCAGCGGTGCGAGTCCGCGTTCCCGGCGAGCCCTGGCCCGCGCTCTGGCCAACTCGGCCTTCCGCCTCTGCTCTTCGGCCTTGCGCTCGGCCTTTTCTGCTTCCTTCCGCTTGGCCTCAGCCTCATCCTCCTGCTCCTTGAGCACCTGGGCTCGCTGCTGCTCGGCTCGGCTCCGGTGGTACTCGGCCGCTCGCTCGATGAGCTCTTCTTCATCGTTCGGGACCAAAGCCAACGGGGCTATGACGGACCCGTGCTCCGACTCCTCCTCGTTTATCGGCTCGTTGTCAACCGGGTCATCGGGATCGTACGACTCCGACCGACCACCCGGTGACGGTGCCCTTGGAGCCATCTCCGCGAGCTCAGCACGCAGCCTCTCCGCTCTACGATCCAACTCCTCCAACTCCCTCCGCATGTCTACGTGTCGGTTGCTACCCGACGGTAACGCGTCAGCCAAGGGGTCTCTGTCCGTCCCCCCAACCCAGCCACCAATCCTTTCCGTCTCCGACAACTCGTCGACCTGCTCCACCGCGTTGGTGTACAGGTTCTTGGCCTTCTTCGCGTTTTTGGCGTTTTGGCGTTTAGGCGACATGGTGGGAAGTGGTAAAGATAGAGAGATTGATGTCAATCGGTGACGTGCTTCTTGTCACCCCTTTCCTTTTCCGTCCTTCTTGCCATTATCACGTTCTCACCGGCTTCCTCGGTGATCTCGGCCTTTCCGGCTTTCGACTCATAATTTTCACAAGTCCAACTCTGACTCCGACTCATTCTGATTCCGACTCCTACCTCTACGACCATTGCTCCTGTTTCTTGTGGGCAAGAAACGCAAGAGGGGGATACTGTTATATCCGTGCCGACTCCGGCATCCGTCTCCGATATCCGTCTCCGGTATTTGGTTTTTACGCAATGAAGATTTACTGAGCGTTTCCAATTACCCCGACTTATGATCTATGCAATCATCTATGCCTTGTTCCTCGTATGCAACTCCTCTTCTACTTTACTTGACTTTGTTCTAATCTTGTTACTTACTTTGTTATACCTTATTCCGTTTCCGTTACTTCTCGTACTATAAATACTTTGATGTATTATCACGTACTTCAGTTTGTAAATTAACGTTGCTGGTCTCCTATCTCCCAGCGTCGTCTCGACTCCGCTCTTCTCCTCTTGTCTTGTCTTGGTCAACTGGAAGCCCCGGTCACCCAATCATCCTTCTGTGGTGTTCCGCCCCAAGTGCTCTACGACTTCGATTCCGTCTCCGACTTCGACTCCGTCTCCGTCTCCGTCTCCGTCCCTTTGGTCGACACGGCATTTAACAGCTCGGCACAAACACACAAGATGAAAGAGTTCTTGTGGCCGATTCATGGTACCAAATGGGCCCGTCGGCTCTGCGGGAAACTGCACCTTAACCACCCGCTCCCAATGTAATGTTTCCCTCGGTAAGACGAGCGTATACAGCTCATATAGCTGTATCTATGCAAAAGATATGGGCAGTGTCCCAGGAGGGTAATGCAAAAGATGAGGGCAACTGCCCAAGAATAAAATGAAATAATATTCTTTAACTGTTTTTGCCTGCTGTATCAAGGTATCAGTGATGGGATCAATGGCATATTAGTATATTGATCAATGTGGAACGATTTTTGATTGCCATCAGAGCTTTTGATGACTATATCTTGCTACATCAACCTTACTTAATCAATTATTAATTGTTTGGTCCCTGGGCTTATAAGTCCCAAATATTATATTGCGACTCATCGGCCTGAAGAAAAGGTGATTTCTCTTACTATATATATTTTTGTATTAGTCATATCTCTTGATTCCACTGAGAAATTCATGAAATACATCTGTCTTAACATCTTTTGCATTAGAGCCTTGGGACAGTGCCCATATCTTTTGCATAGATACAGCTATATGTACTGGCGTATACTGGCCGAGACGTTGCGTGGATCCCGAAATATCCGGGCCGATAATAATGACCCGCCCCGGGCTTGCGCTAATAGATGCCCCCGATTCAGTCGTTCGACACGGGACGAGAGCGGGGGCAGGCATAGCTATCTTCTTGTTGGTAGGCTCCTTGATAAATGCGATGAGATTTCGTTCAATCGATTCTTGTGTCAAGGGCCTATCGAGAGGATAGAGGTGCCCCACGCTATTAGCGGCCGCGTATTGTGGGTTTCGCATCAGGCTATTGAGGCGGGAGAAGCGTCGGGCAACATATTGAAGCCCTTCAGCATCTACGACCCGAACGTCTACTCGTTTTTCAACGAGTTGCGGCAGCAACAACCAAGTTCCGTTCAGTTCATCGATGAGAGGCGGGGCGCCATACATCTGGAGGAACGGGTCAGGCGGTGGCGGCGGGGTGGGCGTTCTTGGCACATCGGCAAGCTCGACATCGGGGTCATTCGTGGGGGTGGGCGCGGATGGTGGAATGGGCCGGACGCGGACATTAATCAGCTCACAGGCGTCCCCGAGACTCTTGGCGACATGTAGCAGTTGCCATGTCTCTTCCTCTACGACGTAGTTGTAGGGCAGCAGGACTTCCTGTTGACCAGCTTCCAGAACAAGCAGTAGCATCAGCTGAGAGTAGTCGGGCCCGTACAAATGAGGGTCAGGTCGCGTTGTTTTCCACATGTAGTCAAGCACAGTGCCATATCGCCCCTTGAGATAGTGGGGGCCAGAGACCATGATCCGCGAGTCTCTCAGCCAATTCTCATTGTCCCGCAGAGATTGACGCCGATATCGCTTTTGACGTTCCACTCGCTGCCAGTACTCAGGCGGCTCTATGGAAAGCTCGACTGTGGAGTCGCGCCAGTCTTCGAACTCGATCGAGTGAGTGGGAATACGGATGCCCGACACGCGATGATTGTCCTGTCGCACGCGTTTTGGTTGGTCGAGCGCCAATGCCTCGTTCCACTCAAGAAGCAACTTGTCGATGGAGTCGGGATCCGGGGCGGGGTACAATGGCGGCTCCGTTTTCCACGTCAACGGATTCGATATCTCGAAAGAGTGGCCTTTGACTTGGCCCTGGTCTAAGTTAATTAAAATAAAAGGCGCAGACAAACAACTAACCCCATGGAATGTTATCCAGCCACCGATGTGAACATCAACCACCAGCCCCACGCGCCCTTTATACGGGCCCCGAATGACACGAACCAAATCGCCACATTGGAAGTCGTGGGCCACAAAACGCAGGGGCAGCTCGACTTCGAAGTTCTCGAGCTCTGGCGGGGACGACTTCTTCTCTTGAATGGGCTCCGACTGTAACGGGGCATCTTGCACTACCGGTTCAGTGGCCAGTTCCGTCGCATCTGGTTTGACTATCTCAGGCGCGGGCTTCTCTTCGACGAGGATGACGATGGTGACACTGTCTTCATTGACTTCGGTTACCCGTCCTGTTCGCCCTCGATAACTTGAGCCTCCGACAATCTTGACTCGGTCTCCAAAGTGGACCCGTCTTTGGTGGGCGAGTAAATGAAGTCGCAGTTCGGAGAGGGGATAAACAAGTGCCGTTGCGAGAAGGGGAGACTCTGGAGAGAGCAAAGTCGGGCCATCGTATTCCTTGGAAATAATACCTAGAATTCGCTTTCGATTGTCGATGATTTCACTGGTAATGCGAATCAGGGTTCCAGCAACGTGAGGCTGTGGTCAGATAGCAACGACAAGATCTCCTTCCTGCAACGCGCAGGTGGACCCAATGAATGGAACATCGAGTTCTGGAGCAGCTGACAATCGAAAGAAATCGACTTCTTCTTCTGTTGGTCGGGCGTCTCGAGTATAAGCGGGGTTAGCTACCCGGTAATGCCATCTTTTGAGCTGGATTCTCTCTAGCCCAGGGAAAGCCACGGTTCCAGGTCGTCCAAACATACGGCCCCTCCAGATGCAAACGAGGTTTTGACACAAGAGTAACTGTTGAGGAAGGTGTCGCTCAAACATTTCCTCGTTGAACAAGCGGCGCAATGGGCGCGCCCGCTGGTGATCTTCGAAAGTAAAGGCGATCCGTGGTATAACGAGCGCCCGAAAGCTCGGACTCGTCCAAGCCCGCTTCTGACTGCTCCTCGAGGAAAGCGAGATCGCCTTTGTAAAGACTGTTATGAGTTATTTGGATCCAGTGGCGACCAATGGCGAACGGGTCGTAGTAGGAAGGATCGCTGGGTAGACGAAGCAGAAGATGTTGCTCTGCTGGTGCAACTGCTCGGGGTACCAACAAAGTCGTTCTTTTTGTACTTGCGACGTTTCGGCCAAGAACGGAGCGCGTCTGAAAGCACCTCCAGCGCATTTTTATAGCCTGGCTGTCCTGGTCGAGCAAAGTCGTGTGTCTCCGCGAAGACAATGCCACTGCCAATACTCCAGGTGCCCACGCTGATAATTCCGGGTTGGAACATCGTGTACACGACGAGCGCCCACTCGTCTCCCGGTCGCACTCGAATAGCGAACATGGGGGGGTCAGACGGTGAGGGGATTGGGTGTGGTCGTTCAACGCGATGTTTGGCGTTCTTGTCTTCTGGGGATGTCGATGTCGATGAAGATGAAGATGAAGCAGAGTCCATAACGGAGTCTCCGTCCTCATCGCGTTCTCGTCGGAGTTGTTGGGCATAAGATGGCGCTCTAGCCATAAGGTCGTGGATAACAGCCCCGATGTCGATGTTGTTGTCGACTCCGAAGTTAACGCTGGGCGGCTGGCGCATCGCTGACATGTCTGCCTCATCTATGAAGTGGTCGTCGATCCAGCCTTCTTCTTCAAATTCTTCGTCTTCGACAGCACTACCAGATTCGCCAGCTTCGAGATCGAGGAATTGATCAACACGCCCCCGCGGTTTGGGAGACGGTGGTGGACTTAGCATCTCATCGTCAGGGTCAGGGAGAAAAAGAGGCTCCATTGCACAAGGGTTATGGAATAGCTATGTGATACGGTCCACAACAGCTCCACCAGACAGTCTAAAGCGTAGCGTTAGGGACTAAAAGGAAGTTAGCACATAGTCTATGAATCTCATATCGCGCCGCGCACCCAAGGACCGACGCGCAAGAGGACGAGGCGTCTGTATTGGCGCAGGTGCCGAGAAATACCGACCGCGTGTCGACGCGTGTCGAGAGCAAGAGACAGAGAGAGAGATTGAGCTGCGGCGATGAGACCACGTCGGGGCAGCAAAAGACTTCACTCACTGTTGTCTTCGTCGGCGTCGTCAGCGTCGTCGAGATAACGATGACGTGGCTTTCCAGCGAGGGCGTACAAGCGTCCTGTGGTTACTGTGGTTACGTGACGTGGGCAGGGAGGACTAGCGGGAAGGGGAGCCACGTACCTGTGGTCGTGAACGAGGCGGGAGGGGGAATGGGCGTGGCCGGCGAAGGTGGGGAAGCGAAGGAAAGAGGATGGGAAAGTTCCCACGCTCGGCCAGCCGGGTCAGTCGGAGCGCTCGGAGATAACTCCAAATTAGGACAGCCCGAGTGGACCCGAATAGAACCCGGCTGGACCCCGTCCAAGGTCTGGAACCCGCGTGGACCCGCATAGACCCGAATGGACCCGCGTCCTAATTTGGAGTTATCTCCGAGCGCTCCGACTGACCCGGCTGGCCGAGCGTGGGAACTTTCCCATCCTCTTTCCTTCGCTTCCCCACCATCTCCCGCCTGCCCGCCTGCCCGCCCGCCCGCCGATTCCCTCGAGCGTTGTGTCAGCGTCGGGCTCGGGCCGTATCGGGGCGTCGGGGGGTCCGACTCCGAAGAGGTCTGAGGAGCACGAGAGATGGGTATTCGCCCGGAGAATAGACGATATTAGCCTAGCGACTACATCTTGTAAATACGACTTTTATACGCTACGGTATTAGGGATGGATCGGATGGGCGCCAGGTCCCAGGGCGAATCGGATGGGCGCTGCGTAGGGTCGTAGGGGTGAACGGAAGGGGTTGGAAGAATGAGGGGGCGTCCAGGAGGACGGCAGTATACGGGCCCGTGCGGGCCCGTGCGGCCTTTCGGCCCGGACGGCCCGACCCGAACCGTGACATCACCCCCTCCGTTGTGGGCGGCGTCTCGACGCCCTATGGGTACGCGTCCCCTGGTCTTGCTTTCGGATTTTCCATCGGCCGTTTACGAGTTCCTCGCGGGGCGCGAACGGGTTGAGAGTATAGAAGTCCTTGAGTGCCTCTTCTGCGCCCTCCAGTTTGTCCCGCAATTCCCACGTCCACTCTTCCCGAGGGTAGCCTTTCCACTTCCACTGAATTAGGTACCTCAGGCGGTGTCAACCTTGCTTGCGTACGAGGGAAATGGCCTCGACTTCGTAGTGAGGCTCGCCGTCCCGCATTTCTGCCGGGGGTGGTGGGGCGGCCCGTTGATGATCCGCTACTGGGGCGTTCCAGGGCCGTAATAGCGCCGTGTGGAATACGGGGCTTACGCGCCAAGTTGGGGGCCAAGTTGGGGGAAACACCAATTCATAGGATGTTTTACCCACTTTGCGTTTGACTTCGAACGGCCCGAACCTCTTGTCGTCCAGTTTTTTTTGAGGGTCGATCGCTGGTCAAATTCGTGCCCTGGAGGTAAACTTTGTCTCCTTCAGCGTAATTCGGATCCGGAGAGTGCTTTCGGTCGTAGTATTTCTTCATCGTTTCCTGGGCTTCTTTCATAGCTTCGGCCGCATCGGCCCGGGCTTCCTTCATTCGTTCGGCAAACACCGTAGCGGCCTCGGTCGGGACCTCTTGCGGGGCCTCGGACCCCTTTCTCGGGTGGAATCCCAGCGTGAGGAAGAAGGGCGAGAATCCCGTTGAAGAGTTAACCTTGTCATTAAACGCGAATTCCGCTAGGGAAAGCCAGTCGGACCAGTCGCTCTGCTGGAAGTTGCAGAATGTTCGAAGGTATTGCTCGACCTCCATATTCGCACGCTCTGTTTGCCCGTCCGTCTGTGGGTGATACGCCGATGAAGATCGAATCTTGATTCCCAGCAATTTGCTCAAGTCGCTCATGAAATGCCCAATGAATTGCTGGCCCCGGTCGCTAGTTACTTCCTCTGGGAATCCGTAATCCTTCCAGACGTGATCGCGATATAGCCGAGCGACTCCTTCCCCGGAGATGTTTCCCGTGCATGGGAGTACGCGTATCCCTTTACCCAGTCGATCGACGATTACGAGAATGGCGTTGTACCCGGAGGATTTGGGTAGTTGCACGATCAGATCGATTGATATGCGCTGCCATACTCGAGTCGGCACGCTATTCGGGACCAAGGTCCCTACGGGGCGTCTCGGGAATATCTTCGTTCGTTGGCACAACGGGCAGGCCCGTACATATGCCTGGCAATCGGCTTGAATAGACGGCCACCAGTAGTTGCGGGTCGTCAGCTCGAGGGTTCGATGCCACCCCGGGTGTCCCACAATAGGGATGTCATGGTGTTGCCGTAACACCCGATGCCGCAGTCCCATAGCCGGGGGTACGTATACCAGTCCGTTCCAAGTCTTGAAGCCGTCATGCTGTTCCCAGCCTTCCGGTTCTCCGTCTTCCCAGAGTTTGAGGACCTTTTCCTCAGTGGCCGATTCGGCCCGCCGGATCGAGTCCATCAGCCCGTCGCCCTCCGTATGCTCCAGTGTCAGCATAGCGCGGATCGCGTGTTCCTTGAATAGCCCCGCCGGGAGTAGGACGATGTCCTGGTTATCCTCCTTCCCGTTGTCGTACCCGTTTCGTCGGGATAACGCGTCGGCCCGCCCGTTCGTTTTCCCCGGTTTATGTAACAAGGAGAAGTGATACTCGCTCAGTTCGAGAGACCATCGTGCCTGCCGCCGGTTCAGTTTCTTGGCCGTCATGAAGTACTCCAGATTCTTGTGGTCGGTCCAGATTTCAAACAGCTTATCTCCCCCGTTCTGGAGATAATGTCGCCACTCGGTGAGGGCCCGCATGATAGCGAGTATTTCTTTGTCGTGAATGTCGTAGTTGCGCTCGGTGTCGTTCATGGCCCGGGAGAGGAATGTGATCGGTACCCACTTCCCCTCTTGCTCTTGCGAGAGAACGGACCCGGTGGCGAAGTCGGAAGAGTCCGCTTCGACCCGCCATGCCCCGTGATCCATAGGGAAGTGTAGAACGGGTTCGTCAGTGACCCGGTCTATCAAGGTCTGAAAGGCCTCCTCCTCTTCCGGTCCCCATTTCCATGGGCTGTCCTTTCGGGTCAGCCGGGTCAGTGGCTTGGCGTACGCGCCGAAGTCTTTGATGAATCGGCGGTAGAAGTTGAGGAACCCCAGGAAGCTTTGAACCTCTCGCAGGTTACGAGGTCGGGGCCATTCGCGCACGCCAGCGACCTTGATCGGGTCCATGCGAAGTTGCCCATTCCCGACGATCACACCGAGGTATTCAACTTCGTTCCGCTCGAAGTCACACTTGTCCGGTTTCAGGTACAGTTGGTTGTCCTTCAGGATCTGTAGGACCTCTTTCACCGTTGCGCGATGTTCGGAGAGGTCGCTAGAGTATATGAGGATGTCGTCCAGGTACACGATCACGCGACCCTGGGAAATCAGGTTGGAAAACAATTCGTTCATCATGGATTGGAACGTGGCCGGGGAGTTGGTGAGGCCGAAAAACATCACGAGTGGTTCGAATAGGCCCGATTGGTAATGAACGCGGCTTTCTCTTTGTCGCCTTCTTTTATGCGGATGTTGTTGTATCCCCAACGTACGTCGAGCTTGGTGAACCACCGGGCGTTACCTAACTTATGCATGATGTCCGATATGAGTGGTATCGGGTATCGGTTTTTGATGGTGATCTCGTTTAGCTTCCGGTAGTCCTGTACGGGCCGTAATTTCCCGTCCTTCTTCTTGACGAAGAAGAACGGGGATGCATATGGGGATTTCGAGGGCCGAATCCGCCCGGTTGCCAAATGTTCCTTGATGAATGCGTCAAGCTCTTTCTGTTCCTCTCCTGATAGGGGAATGCAGCGCCCTTTGACGGGTTCGGCGTCTGGGTGTAGTTCAATGGCATGGTCCCACTTCCTCCGTTCCGGGAGTTTGTCGAAGTCCTGTTTTTCGAAAACCTCTTTGAATTCCTCAAGGTAGTGCGCGGGTACGCTCTCCTCGGTGGTTCGGGGCTTCTCGGCAGCGTGGGCGGCGGCGGCCAGTTTAGTAGCCACGCTCTGCATGGCCCGGATGTGGGCGGGCGCGTTCGAACCTTCGTCGTAGATCCGCGTGACGAAGAGGCGATCCCCTTTGCCCAGGGGTTCGTTGTCCTCCTCGTCCCATTGTTCCAGCAATCGGGCCCGCTTGCACTCGGGCGGGCATCGGGTGAAGGCGATCGCCCCTTCATGCCAGTCAATCACGGGATTGTGCTTCTTGAGCCAGTGATGCCCGATGATCACGTCACTGTTCCCGGTGTCCGTGATGGCGAATGTCAGAAGTTCGGAGTGATCCTGGATGGTGACTCGTAAGCGGGTAACGTGGGTGATTGCCCCGTCGGCGTTGATCGTCCCGTCAGCGTTGTACACTGGGACTGGGTGCGGTAGGGCTTCGAGTTCCAGTTGCGAGTCCTCCGCGAACCGTTTGTGCATGAACTCGGAGGTGGCGCCACTGTCGAGGAGGGCGTCAACCGAGTACCCGCGGAGGTCGTTGACCCCTTGAAGGGTGACGGCTACCCGCGTAGCCGTGGTGCCCTCACTTTTCCGAAAGGGGGGAGCATTTTGCAGTTGTCGCAAGGCTTCGGCTACGTCGGGGGCGTACCCCGTTCGTATGAACTCTTCTAGTTCGGGCCCGTTCTCGGCTCGACGGGCCGGATGTATCCACTGTTGTAGTTTCGCACGAGCCTTCTCGGGCTGGTCTCGAATTTGTGCGACAAGCCTCTCGGCGCTGGCCGCGGGCCAACTTTTCCAAGCGGGCCTTGGAGTGTCTCGTATGGTTTTATGCGGGTTCTTCCTGCGGGCGGAAACGGTGGGTTGCGGGGTTTGTTGTTTGGGGTTGGCTTCTACGTCTGGTCCCACGTATCTCTGGATTGGCAACACGGAATATCGATTATGCGGGTTGTAACTAGAGACACTTGTGGTATACGTCGGCGAGGGCGTAGGCTTCACTCGCGACGATCGCCAAAATCCGCTTTATCCGCATTATCTTTGACAAACTCGGAGAAGATAGCCCGGATCTGGTTTGCCGATGCGGCCCGGTTCGGGCACATCCGACTGATGTGTCCTTCCTGGCCGCAGTTGTAGCAGCGAGTGCTGCAGGCCGTAGCGGGGGCCTGGGCCCGGTCGATCTCCATAGGCGCGGGCCCCGTCGAGGGTCCGGCGACCGTGGTTGCCCCGTTTCCTCGGGGTGCGGCCATGGTCGGTCCAGCGGCGCTGATTGCTGCATTTCGGGCCCACCCGTTGAACGGGTTGCGGTTGCTGAGCCCGCTCTTGGCGGGGGCGGGCGCCGTCAGGGGCGTTTTGGCCCGAGGGTGGTTAACCTTGTGGCTTTCGTCGAAAATGCGGTAGCGGCGGAGTGCGCCGTCTTGCTTGATGGCCTCTGCCTTCCAGGCCTCGTAGGTGTCGGGGAGCGTGTCCTTTCGGTAGACCGCGTTCGTAACGCCCCGGAGCATACAGTTCTTGGCGACGCGAATAAGGTTGACGTCGTCGTAGTGCGCGACTTTGTTGAGAGAGTCGAGGACCGTGAAATAACTAGTCGCGTCCATGTCTTTCGTCTGGACGAAGGTTTCCATCTTCTGCTGCGCGATTTCGGCGTGAGCTTCCCCGCGGAAGGCCGCGATGAAGGCTTTCTCGAAGCCTTCGTACGTAGTATAGGCTGCGGCGGTACGGAGCTTCATGGCTTGGGAGACGTTTTCCTTCCACGTGACCGCGTTCCCGCCTTTGATATAGGAGAGTGCGTACGAAATCTTTCGCACCTCGTCGTTGTAAACATTCGGGTTGGCTTCGAAGGCCAACCAACAATCGGCCAGGAAGGCGTCTACTTCGCTGGCGTCGCCCGTGAACTCCTTAGGGGGAGAGACGGTTACTCGTGTATTTCCCCCGTGGGGCCGATGAGCCAAGTCCTCTCGGGCTTGGCGGAGCAGATCGTAGCTCTGCATGACTCCTTGCTGTACAGCTGCGTATTCCCCGTTTACTCGGGACAGCTCGGCCTCGAGGACCACTTGTCGATTCGTCAGGGCGGTGTTTTCCGCCTTGAGTTGCTCCATCTCCGGACTCGTTCGGAACAGATGGGCGAACAGGAACTCCTGTTGTTCGTTATGGCCCAGGGCCATGAATCGGGCACGTTCGTCCCCCTGGCTTGCGGGGGTGCCCATCGTACTGTCGTGCTCGGTAGACATTTGTCGCGCTTCTTGCGTTCGTGGGGGAGGCTAATATTCTGTCAGCGTCGGGCTCGGGCCGTATCGGGGCGTCGGGGGGTCCGACTCCGAAGAGGTCTGAGGAGCACGAGAGATGGGTATTCGCCCGGAGAATAGACGATATTAGCCTAGCGACTACATCTTGTAAATACGACTTTTATACGCTACGGTATTAGGGATGGATCGGATGGGCGCCAGGTCCCAGGGCGAATCGGATGGGCGCTGCGTAGGGTCGTAGGGGTGAACGGAAGGGGTTGGAAGAATGAGGGGGCGTCCAGGAGGACGGCGGTATACGGGCCCGTGCGGGCCCGTGCGGCCTTTCGGCCCGGACGGCCCGACCCGAACCGTGACACGTTGCGCGAAGCCTTCGCTTCCTCGCGACGCTGCCCATCTATGCCGCACCCTCATCGTCTGGCCAGACGACGTGTCAGCCGTGGCCCCACCGTTGGAGATGGACGCGAAGATTGGGAAGCGGAGCACGAGCAGCAGAGAGAAACCAATCGTGAGTTCGTTTTTCTCCTTCTCTCGCTGTTACGGCTGCAATCAGCCATCACAATTTACATCACCAACCCTTATTTTTCCTAACTCCGCCAACTCGCTCCGGTCGCCCGGACGATCTCCACTCGTTCGCTTCTTTGATCCCATCATATGTCTTAACCAAGTAGTATTTAAACCAGATTGTTTGTAGCTAGACATCAGTTAATCCTACCGTCTACGCCAGTCACCTCGGTCGGATTCTCTTTCCTCTCGTGTGCCGGGACTAGCATCAGCTCCCCGTCACATATTTTTGACTGCTCGCACATTCCCTCGTCGCCTCCGCTGGTCCACCCGCGGTCTGATCAACCTCGTTCCCCGCTGTCGTCGACGCACACCCCCGCAAGCATGTCTACTCGCGAACTCTCTGGTTCCCAATCCCCCTCCGACAATCCTCCCCCTACCACGCCCCGTTCGGCTCAGTCGAGCAGGGTTGAAAAAGAGTCTCATGCGAGCTCTCACCCCATCGCTGCTAGGTCAGCGGTGGGTTCCGGAACTTCACGCGCCATGTCTGGCCGTGTCGTGTATGCAGATGTTGGCTATGGCACCAAGGGCGAGGCTCGTGCCAGTTCAGGCGCCGCCTCTGCCCGTTCCAGCAGCCCCGCGCTGAAATCAAGGGACATGGACCTTGGACAACGCCCTGACGAGGGTGTTTCTGGACAATTACCCACCGGTAGTTTACACACAGACGTTGCTGGTGTTTCCATTGTAGATGCCAAGAAATTGAGTAAAGCACAACTTACCGCGTTGTCGCGTTACTACCATCAGCTTGCCCTGCAGCAAGATGATGATGAGCTGATGGATGTGGAAGAGTCAGGTCGTGAGGCACCTAATCTAAGTGCAATTGCTTCTGTCGAGATGGCTCTTCCGCCGGTTGTGTCACCCACCATCGAAAACCCTTCACCTTTGAAGGAGAAGAACCTTGGCCCTCGTAACCGGGGCCATGTCTTGTTCACCGGAAACCCGAGTGACAAGCAGCCTGAGGAGCAGCGTCGCGTGTTTGCGAACTATGAGGAGACAGGGAAGGTTCCCATGTCCCTCTCCGTTGACGTACCTCGAGCTTTTCGTCAGCCCAGGGATGGCCGTCAGCAGTAAATCTGCATGTTGTGAAGTCGGCACCACCTGCGGCTGGTGAAGAAGGGAAGGTCCCTGGCTCAAGTCCGGATTACGCTGCCATTATGGAGCGTATTGCTGAGCTCGAAAAGATGCTGCGAGAAAGACAGCGACAGCCCGGTGAACATTCACGGCGAATGCGCAAGGTCCGGAAAGAAGACCTCCAGCAGAAGGATGGGCACTTGGCTCGTGCCGCCCAGACACACTACCCGCGTCAACTGGCGCCGGGTAGCTTTATCGCTCAGGCGATCCGGGACATGTCATGGCTGAACTCAGCCCAGGCCCCCGATCCGTCCGACAGCTCCAGCAGCTCGGAGTCAAATGACCCTGGCTCTGGAGAAGACGGAGGGAGTGGCAAGGTTGGAAGAGACCTGACATGTACACGGCCTACATTGCCCCAGCGATCTGCGGTCCAACACGAACGACGCATGCGCATCCGGCCCAAGGAGCCTACTGTTTACGACGGAGGGCCTAACGCGACAGCGTTTCATCGCTTCATTCGTGAAGGAACAGCATACGTTGAGATGGGCCGCGTTCCGGCAGGACGTCAGGTCTTCCATCTGTCATATTTCCTTGCGGGAAAGGCCGCGGACTTCTACAACCAAGTGGTCGTCCCTAATGAGCATCAGTATGATCTCGGTCGGTTCTTCACTGAGTTGTACCAGTTTTGCTTCCCAATCGACTTTCGCACGCAACAGCGTTGTCGTCTCGATGATCTGCAGCAAGCGTTCCGGACAGTCGCAGCCACCGTCGCATTGTTTTCCGAAATCTGGAACACAATTGGCATTGTTGATTCACAAGAGAAGGTCGTCAAGTTGTGGAATACCTTTGACGATGACATTCAGATGGAAATGTATCGGGATAAACTCAATCCCGAGACTTCATCTTGGTTTGAAGTTGTCCGCGGCGCTACACATGCAGAGATTATTGTGAATCTCGCCCGTCGCTCGCATTCTTCCGATTCCGCGGAAGGAGAAAGTGACGTCGAGTCGTCAGGTACCAGTAATGGAGGGCGCGTTGGCGCTACGCCTGCGGCTACGATGACTGTAAGAGCTGAAAACGGCTCCGCCGCAGACATGCAATCCAGAGTCGGACAAGACTTACCTGGGCTTATGGCTCATGGTGTCCATATCGTCGAATATAGCGATGACGAAATGGTGATTGTTGAGTCCCAGGAGGAATATGACTCTCTTCCGCTCGCTTCAGTGGTCCTAGGCAATGACCTGGTTGACCCCGTTGATAAAGGATTGTCAGAAACGGAAATCGCCTCAGATCGGTGGCTTGAGAGAATTTACTTCGACTTCAAAGCAGGTCGAAGTCGCCCGCAGCCAATTGGCGACTTGCGCGCTCGATTCGCGGCACTAGTGCTCCACAACGCCGAGCCATACCCTGTCGATTGGCGCTGGGGTGAACGGTACCGCCGATTCACGCTTCTGGGCACATCAGACACGTCTTACCAAGTCTATGATGCATTTACCGAGGCTAGCGAAGACCTGGAGCGCGCTCAGCTGCATAACACCGAGTTCACGCTCCCGTTGTGGTTTTGCGCGCAAGCAGGCAGAGACAATGCCGTCCCTCGTGATGTGTCCAAATTCCTCGAGGAATCCGGGGCATTCACGAAGACCGGAAGACCACGCGAAGAAACGACCCTTCCCACGCTGGAAGACGAGCCGGAGGCGGAATTATCTGACGATGAAGACGATGCGGGCGGCATCGAGGACCATGGTTAGATGGATGGAAGGACGACCTGAAGATGTTCAAGAGCGGCGGGATAGCCCTCTTACACACGAACCTCACTGCCAACCCGCCCAATTATGGCCCCCCTATGACCTTCATGCTCTACGCTCGCCAAATAACTCACGGGACGTCAGCGAATCAGACGCTGCTCAAATTCGTACACGGAAACCAATATATCAACCCCCGCAGGGCAACAAATGACACTCAACCCAACCCGGCCCTTGCTCTCCGAGCACCGCGCCTTAGTAGCACACGCATACTTGTACGCGGTATATAAATGTGATTCAAAAAAAAAAAAAAAAAAAAAAGCCGTCACATGACCACTATCAACGCGTAAACAACCCCACGTCACTCGCTTCCGTCCCCTCGGCATACCCATATCTCCACATTGGTCTTACCGACTCTCTCATCGCGGGTCTCCAGGCCCCCAGACATTCACAAATCCCACCGAAAGCGGCCCACGAATGCCCTTCCTGTCCGACAAGGGCTATTTTCTCGATGTCGGAACCGAGAACAACGGGTCTCCGCCGAGCGATGCTTAGCGCGGTGTCAGTTCCCTCTGAAACCCTCGGCTACGCAGTCACCCGCAACGACAACGCCGTCGCATTTGGCGCCTACACTCCTTAACACTCACCAAATGTCCCCGCCATCGTTGACCGAAGGCAGATACCTATGCTTTTTCCACCCACGACTCTGTTGGAGCTCGCTGTTTGCATCGAGCTGGAGGGCGTATGTTACGGCTGCAATCAGCCATCACAATTTACATCACCAACCCTTATTTTTCCTAACTCCGCCAACTCGCTCCGGTCGCCCGGACGATCTCCACTCGTTCGCTTCTTTGATCCCATCATATGTCTTAACCAAGTAGTATTTAAACCAGATTGTTTGTAGCTAGACATCAGTTAATCCTACCGTCTACGCCAGTCACCTCGGTCGGATTCTCTTTCCTCTCGTGTGCCGGGACTAGCATCAGCTCCCCGTCACACTCGCGCAGTACCCGATTCATGAAAGTCATTCAGTGATTTAATGTCCGTTTTAGGACGATGTACTCGCATACATACCACACACAATCTACCCCACAATCTACCTCCCCTGTCGTGCTTTGAAAGCATTTGCGCGAATGTTCTCGACCGCGACTGTGTTTCGACCTACTTGCCATTTTGGGCAAGCTTCGACTGCGCATTGTCCTAAGGCGCTTGAGTATAAGTTTAATGGCTGAAGAATAGAGTGTTTTTTTGTTGTTTCTTCCTCTTGCCCCTCATGAACACACGTCGCACCCGCCGCACTGGACCTGCCTCCCCGCCGCCGCCACCCCCGCCGCCTAAACAACGCGCCAAGCCTAAAAAACGCGCCACATCGAAAAAACGCGCCCCAAAGGTACGTGGCACGTGCCAATTGATCACCAGCCACTGAGCAAAAACTCAGCGCCCAGAGCCAGCGGAATTGACCACTGTCCAGCTTGGCGGCGTCCAGCACTTGGTCGTCGGGGATCCTGACGAGTCTGAAGATGATGTCCTCGAAAACAACAATGACAACGCCATCGCTGGCCCAAGCCTCATCCCGACAAACGATGATCTTGACATCCACAATGACGATGAGCCACTTGAGCCCGTTGCAAATGCCTCCGACGACGAGCCTCTTCAGCTAGACGACAACGGTGCTGTCCCAAGCACCACCCCGAACGACGCCCAGGACGATGATCACGAGCTCGAATATCTCGAGCCGCTTGATCTCGAGCCGCTTGGAAGGACGATCCACGAAGAAGATCAGAACGATGAAGACGTGTTGCTTATCGAAGAAGAGCAGGACGCCGCAGACTTGCCTCCAGTAACCACAATCGAAGATGACACGCGCGCCCTCGAGCGCGCAACGCCTCGGCCACCAGTGAGGTACTTTCGCGGCGATGACCGCACTCCCCCCACCACCACCCGTTGTCATACAATCACCCGTTGTCATCAAACGCTCAGCGTCTATAACAACCCCTACTATCGACTTGGCGGTTAAACCTCGGCCTCGGATGATCCCAGAAGTGGTCATCCCGCGAGCGAGTCGACCGACCAAGCCCTTTTGGTCGACTGATTTGGGCTTTTGCTTCATCCCCACTTCTCCTCGGTTGCCTCCAACTTCTGCCCCCGCTGCTGGCCCGAGTGGCTCTCAAAATTGCGAGCCTCCAACTTTTGCCCCCGCTGCTGGCCCGAGTGGCACTCAAAATCGCGAAGTAACTCAGTCTCCCATTGCACGTCCCCTGTCCCGCGCGCTATATTCCCCCCTTCGGTCTCCCGAGTCCCCCATTGCTCAGTTCCAAAATCGCGATGAAACTGAGTCTCCCAGGCCACTCCCCCTGTCGCGTTCGCTATATCGTTCTCCCAAGTCCCCCGTTCCTCGGTCTCCTTCGCATGCGAACTTCGATGACGGCGACGACTCCGACCGTGATCCCGACTACACCAAAGTCCGCGTGGCGGAGCATCTCAAGCTGGTGCAGGAGGATAAGCTGGCGAAAACGCTGGGCAAGCGTCACATTTCCCGTACCGACGAGGAAATCGAGAGGGAAGACTTGCGCGACTACTACAACGAAACTCGTGCCTCGCCTCCGCCAGAAGCGACCTCCTCGAGAGCGAAAGAGAAGGGCAAGGCCAAAGCCGTCGACGTCGGCCCCTCTGCACGCTCCAAGGCACGCTCCAAGGCCAAAGCACGGCCGCCACGCGCCCTTGACGGTATCCTCGACCCCGAGGATGACTCACCCAGCGAAGACGACGAGGACGAGAGAGATGGTGAAACCTGGAAGATTGTGCCGGGTCCCCTGTCGACTGTAGGCACCAAAATGGCCCAGGCAGCCGTCGTAGAACTGTACGAAAAGCTGGGAGTAATCGCGCGCGAGAACGGCAAATCGATTGCCACCGTGGCCAGGGCAGGAGGCGTGGACAAGCACTGGTCTCGCAACGTCAATACGTGGGCAGCATATCAGGCCTGGGCCAGAGTTAAGATGCCCAAACTGCCGGGCGGTACGTGGTTTTGCTTTCTTCCCTCTTGTTTTCTTGTCTGATTCACCTTACAGAAACAACGCCGGCCTATTTGCAACGCGTCCGCGAAGGCTACTATGCTGTTCTAAACCAGCTTCCCGAAGATCAATGAGACGATAAAGAGGCCCGTATCCGGGTCATGCAAGAATACATCGACCACTTCTTGCAGAACAACCTCGCAGGCACAACAGAATTGAAGAAAAGTCGTGGTAGCACGACTATTATGAAGCAAGACTTGAAGTCGCTGATTAGCCAGGTATGTGGGCAGTTCCTATTGTATTTCATCGACTAATTCTTCCATAGAGTCAGCAAATTAGCCTCCGACGAGGCTGGGAAATCCTTGGCCTTTGCGTTGACTTGTCTGCGGTCAATAATCGCGGACTGATGTTCGGTGGCAGTCCGCTGTACGATGAAATGCAGGCCCGCCACCCCCAGGAACTGGAGACGCACACAGTGGCTATTATGGATCTATTCGCGTGAGTCCTTGTCATTTGCTGTGTCAAAACTACATTAACTGCTCGTTTTCTTAAGTGCGACTCGTCGAGAAGTCAATCTGGAGGCCAGCCGTGCAAATACGCGTGCCAATGTCGTGCTGCTTCCCGTTCCAAAACCTGGACAGAAGGCCCGTGACCTGGGCCGCAAGCAATTTGTTGCCGTTTCGCTCAATAATGCCCGTAAGTTCCCTCTGAAAGCTTCAGCCAGTCCTTCTCTAACACTTTAAAAGGTCTATGTGTGATGGATCGCCTAAATATCTCAAGCACTGAAGTTGCCGCGCTCATCAGCCAAATGGGATGGCAAGGTTTTGCTGAAATGGCGACCTCGTTTTACCTTCGATGGGTTTTCTGGCCGCGAGGCCTTAAACGACCTGGACTTTTCCCTGGCCCCAACTTCAGGCTGGAAAACCTCAAAAATATCGTACCTGCGGGCGGTTCGGAGGAGGATATGACGGAGACGAAGATCTTCGCGCTCATGGTCGAACAGATGGTTGTGGCTTACAACGCCGGAGGAGTTCTGGACGAGGAGTATCACACGACCACTCATATCGAGTCGTGGACTGAAGGTAGGCCAACTCCGTTTATGTCTGAGTTAAACTGATTCATATCCCAGAGGAAATGAAGATGGAAGACCCCAGTAACGTTCCAATCGTTGTCGCCGATGACGGCACAGTCCTTCTTCAAGCGAGCGACTCGAAAACTATGCTGTCGACCTTGCGGAAGAAGGCCCAGGAAAAAGAAAAGGCTGCCATCGTAAGCAACAAGCGCTCGACCTACGACGGAGGTCAACTTTGACGACGAGGAGGAGGACGATGGGGAGACGGCCCAACCGCCCGACTAAGCGCCCGCGCACGGAGAAAAACTCCAACTCCCCAGCCAAGCGCCCACAGACCGAGACGGTCGAACCCCCACCTAAGCGCCCGCGCACCGAGACGGTCAACACCGTCAGCGAATCATCCAAGTCCAAGGGCCAAGTCAGCACTGTGGATCAACCGGGCCAGCGCAACGCTGGCGAATCTTCCCAGACCGCCACGAAACCCCAAGTTAACCCTTGGCCGAAGCGCAAGGTGGTTCGATGCCGCTTCTTCAAAGACGTGGGCGATCGGCACATCGTCTCAGAGGAATTCAAGTCGTACGGTTTCTACGACATGGAGTCGGAGGAGATGACGGCGGCGGATCGACACACTGAAGTGTACTGGGGGCCCGATGAGTGGAAAACCTTCCCAGATTGTCGGGTGGCCGTAACAGAGCTGTACGAGGAAATTCGCGCTGGGGTCCTTCGTGATATGCCTGATTTGGAGTAGTTCGGTCGTATTACCATGTTTGCTACTTGTGTGTGTGTGCAATGTCTGTAAAATATACTATGTGCTTGTTATTCTGTGAGTGAAGGACTTGTGTTAACGAGATAGACCGCGACGCGACACGTCCCGTGACCACGATACCGCCCGTGACCGCGACAATCGTATTGAGAAGGAGTGAAGCCCATGACCGCGACGCGACGCGACACGTCCCGTGACCGCGATACCGCCCGTGACCGCGACAGGATCGTGTGCCGTCTAGATAAGAAGAAGTTTGCTTGCTGGGGCATAACCGCAACGCGACGCGACAGGTCCCGTGACCGCGACAGGATCGTGTGCCGTCTAGATAAGAAGAAGTTTGCTTGCTGGGGCATAACCGCAACGCGACGCGACAGGTCCCGTGACCGCGACACGTCCCGTGACCGCGATACGGCCCGTGACCGCGACAGGATCGTGTGCCGTCTAGCTAAGAAGAAGTTTGCTTGCTGGGGCATAACCGCAACGCGACGCGACAGGTCCCGTGACCGCGATACGGGCCGTGACCGCACCACGATTGTGGGCCTTCTGAATGGCTGTCCTGTGTATGAGTAGTTTAGGTCTGCAGATTATGTTGGAAAAAGGAATTCAGCCAACCATAAGCAGACAGTCTTATCTGTTCATAGATGTATTGTCTTACCTAGACAGCTTGTGACCGTGACGCGACGCGACGCGACGTGGAGGGAGCCACTGTCCCAGCCAGGAGGAAGAGGATTGTTCCACAGGCCTGAGGAGAAGCTGGGTGGATAGAACCCCAGGGTGTGCCTGTCCAGAGTGGAGAATGCCATGTCTGGGGGGAGCACACCTGTGGAGAATGCCATGGGGTGTGGATGAAGTCAAGGGAAGGGAGGCACAATCCATAGCTTTGGCTTCCTCCCTGTGGTACTATCCATTACCCTTCCCTCAGCTAAGTGGGACTATCCATCATGCCACTGGGGATGCTTCCACCAGCTCTGCTGGCTCCATCATGGAATCCTCCACCAGTCCTTCACCAGGGGTGGTGGAGCTGTCCACCAGCCCCTCCTCCCAGCACAGTGGGGCTCTCCATCAGTCAACAATGATCACATGAGTGTTCAATTTCCTATTGTGGAACCTACGGGGGACGATGATGTGCCCCTGACTAGTAAGGCTAGCAAAGCTTCCTGCTCTATATGGTTTGCTATTAATTTGATAGTCCTTGGTTCAATTATCTCTCTTTGCACTTTTTTCTTTTTACTTCTTGTTCCATTTCTTAGTCCTGTTCATGCCCCATCCTTCAAAACCACCCAGTCTTATGGTCAGAAATTAATAATATATTTAAAATGGAGTCATAGGCGAAACTCCAGTCAAGAATATCAAGGGATTATTTATTCATAGGCAAGGCTTCAAGCAAGTGCATCAGTAGTAATTTGCAGAGAAAATTTAATTTTCTGAGCCAGCAAATAAGCTGATACCAGGGCTGTCATCTCTATAGGTTATGTATTGATAGGCAAGGCTCTCAGCCAGCCCAATAGTAGTAATTGCTAGGGAAATTTTAATTTTCTAAAGGGGCAATTCATTTAATAAGGCTATCATCAGGCTCTTCCTCTGCAAGCTACAGTATAGTAAACATGGTCAGGTCCATTGCCCTGGGTAGCTACTATACCATACAAGGTCCAACACCTACCTAGACTGGCTCAGCAGCACTACAGAGGCAATGATACAGGCAATACTGAGGTTCCAAAATAGGCAGTTATGGTGGTAACCTCCACAGTAATGTGACGTGACAGGTGGGGAAGCCTCCACCTCCAGTGGTAGGATCCCTGCCTGTGGAAGGGCCCCACTTTCTAGGGGATCATAGGTGGAGGGTTTACCAAGGTACATTAACCTTATTAGGTTTGGGTCAGGGGTAGACTGAGGTGTCTGGGGTCCCCCTAGAGGTGGTGGTGGCGGAGGAGGCGGAGGAGGTGGAGGTGGAGGTGGTGGGCCACCTGGTGGAGGTGGTGGTGCCGGAGTCCCTCGAGCTGGCTCTCCGGGCCGTGATCTTCAACGCGCTATGATTGGCGCTCTCCAAAATTTCCAACATTTCCTCACCAACTTTCCTCAGCGCAACAATACTGCGCCCCGTTCCAATCGGAGTCTTCTCCGGGCACCGGACATGTTCGACGGTTCCGATCCCGCGAAGCTCGTCCCTTTCCTCACCCAGTGCTATATGCACTTTGCCGAGCGTGAGCAAGATTTCTCTACTGATGACGAGAAAATAATCTACATCACCTCGTATCTGCGCGGAAACGCATTGGCGTATTTTACGCCTAACCTGTATGCCATGAATCAGGGCCAGGCTATTGCGATTCCGGCTTGGGACGGCAATTTTCCTTTGTTCATCAAGGAACTCCAGGACAACTTTGGTCCTCAGGACCCGGTTGGCGATGCGGAGGACAAAATCCGGAATGTGACGATGAAGTCCGGTGATAAGATCACCACTTACATTATCCAATTTGACACCCTCGCTCTCATCACCAATTGGGGTGATTCCGCTCTCCGACATACCTTCTATTCCGGTCTTCCTAAACGTATCAAGGACGACATGATGCACTACGTCTACGCTAATACGCTGGACGGAGTCAAGCAAACTGCCCGTCTCATCGACGGCAAGTATTGGAAGCGTGAAGCGGAGAAGCAGAGGGAGCGGGAGTTAAGAGATTCTCATGGTGGTGGATCTGGTTCTGGTTCGGGCTCTGGCCATTCCGGTGGCCATTCCGGTGGCTCGAATTCTGGGTCTGGGGGTTCTAAAAAGGACTCCTCTTCGAAAAAATCGTCTGGCTCTTCTGGCTCATCTGGCAACAACTCCGGAAACGGAAACGTCTCCGGTGGTAATTCAATTCTGGCAACAAGGGCTCCAACAGCTCTCAGCAACAGGCTTCCTCGTCGTCTTCCAACAATAACGACAAGACGAAGACAGCCAAAGCGCACGCTTCCCTTCTTGGTCCTGATGGGAAGTTGAAGCCAGAAATACGCGAGTTCAGAATCAAGAACAAGCTTTGCCTCTTCTGTGGCAAGTCTGGGCATATGGCCAACGAGTGTCGAAAGAAGAAGGCTATGTTGGACGACGCGCCACTACCATCACTCCGGTGGCTGCGTCTCCGGCGGTCGCCACTCCGGTCGACAACACTGAGTCAAAAAAATAGTCAGCGACTCGGTCCCTCTTGCAGCCGAACCGAGCCGCGTTGACTCCAGGTTGCTACCGGAGGTACGTCTCAACGCGTCCGCTCTTTCTTCTCACGCCCTCTTTCTCGATCTTCACGTTTCCGCTCTCGTCCCGTCTCCGGGGGTCCCGGACTCGATCCTGTCAGGAATAGAGTCTGGTTCAACCCCAACTCTTTCCGTCGTACAACGCATAGCGGCGGGATTCAACTCCCGCTTGAGGACTCTTATCGACTCTGGATCATCTCATTGTTTTATATCTGCCTCTATCTGTAAAATGAAGAATCTTTTGCCCTATGCTGTTTCGCTTGTCAAGCTACGGTACCTCGACGGCTCCTCATCAACCATCAACCAACAAATCCGTCTTCTCATCCGCTTTCTGTCTGGCGAAGTCCACCTTGTGGAATTCTATGTTACCCATCTGGACTCTCCTTGCGAAATGGTTCTTGGATATAGTTGGCTCAACCGCTTTAATCCGTTGATTAACTGGTCTGAAGCCACCGTCTCTTTCCGTTCCAACACGTCTAGGGAGTCTTTGTCGACAAAACTGGCTACTATCACGCCTGCTCCTGTTGCGATCAGCTCCTCTACGAGCGAGGACATTCCGGAATCAGAATCGATTCCGCCCTCTCCGGTTGCTCCTATATCGCCCCCTTCGCCAACAAATCTTGGTCCTGTATTGGACGATCCGTCTCCGGTTGACACTCCGTCTCCGGCCATAACTCTCACGCGCAAGACTCCTCTTGTCGCGCCCCAAATCTCTCTTGTTTCTGCTGCGGCTTATCGCTGTGTTATTGCGGATAAAGATACGTATCAGTACACTCTTCGTGCAGTCCCTTCTGACGAAGCCTTTGCTCGAGCAGCTCAAGCCGAGCCTGAGGTTAATCGTCTCCCACCCGAGTACCAAGACTATGCCGATGTGTTCTCGGAAACGGAAGCCTTCAACCTTCCGCCCCATCGCGAATTTGATCTCAAGATCGAGACCGTTGATGGTGAAGAACCACCCATCGGACACGTCTATTCTCTGTCTCAGAACGAGCTGGAAGCTCTCCGCAAGTTCATCGACGAGAATCTCCGCTCCGGGTTCATTTATCCTTCGCGCTCTAGTCATGGCGCGCCTATTCTCTTCGCTAAGAAGAAAGATGGCAGCCTTCGCCTTTGTGTTGACTATCAGCGGACTCAATCGCATCACGAAGAAGGACCGCTACCCGCTTCCGCTGATCTCGGACTTGCTTGACGCACCGGGAAAGGCACGTATCTATACGAAACTCGATCTGCGCCACGCCTATCATCTTCTCCGCATCGCACCCGGAGACGAACCAAAAACGGCATTCCGCTCTCGCTATGGCTCTTACGAGTTCAGGGTTGTACCTGAAGGTCTTACCAATGCTCCTGCTGCGTTTCAAAGATTTCTCAATAGTCTTTTCGCCGACTTACTGGATGTTACAGTTATCGTCTATCTTGACGACATCCTAGTCTATTCAGACGACAAGTCGAAGCATGTCGAGCATGTTCGGGAAGTCCTACGGCGTCTCCCTGGCCGGACTCTACTGTAAGTTGCCAAAGTGCGAATTTGGCGTCACGACTACCGAGTATCTGGGCTACATTCTCTCCCCTGACGGCTTTCGCATGTCTCCGGAGAAGGTCTCCGCGATCACGGACTGGCCTACGCCTAGGAAAGTTAAGGATATTCAATCCTTTCTCGGTTTCTGCAACTTCTATCGACGTTTTATCTTCAACTACTCCGACATCACGATTCCGCTCACTCGTCTCACTCGTGCCAACGTCCGCTGGAACTGGTCCACTGAGTGTCAAGAGGCTTTCGACTACCTCAAGAAAGCCTTTGTCGAGGCTCCGATCCTTCATCACTGGGTCCCAGACCGCCAAATCACCCTAGAAACGGACGCCTCCGACTATGCTATCGCCGCGATCCTTTCCGTCTCCGGCGATGATGGTGAAATCCATCCTGTGGCTTTCCGGAGTCGCTCTCTGGGGCCATCAGAGCTCAACTATGACACACACGATAAGGAATTACTCGCTATCTTCGATGCGTTTACTCACTGGCGTCAATATCTTGAAGGCGCCCGATTCCGGTCGATGTGGTCACTGATCACAAGAACCTTGAGTATTTCTCTACTACCAAGGTTCTAACTCGGCGCCAGGTCCGCTGGTCCGAGTATCTTTGTCGTTTCAACATGACAATCCGATTCCGCCCAGGTAAACTTGGGGGTAAGCCTGATGCGTTAACTAGACGATGGGACGTCTACCCAAAAGAGGGGGATAAGTCCTATGGAAAATTGAATCCGCAAAATTTTCGCCCTATTTTCACGTCTGAACAACTCAACGCCTCTCTCCGCGCTACCTTCCTTGAAGAACCTGTGCTTCGTGCCTCCGTCATTCTGGATGTCAAGAAGCTCCACGACGACATCCGCGCTCACATCAATGACGATCCCGCTGCCGTCTCCGGCCTTTCCGCCGCGAAATCTGGCAACTCAACGCGCTGGAAACTTGATGACACTGGTCTCTTACGCTATGACGATCGAATCTGGGTACCACTCGTCTCCGGTACGTCTCCGGAGTTGTGACTTACTGTACTCCGACACCATCACGACCATATCCTCTCCGGTCACTTTGGCCAAAATCGTACTCTCGCTCTTGTCCGACGCGAATACACCTGGCCAGAACTCAGAACCTTCGTCAAGGACTACTGTGCATCTTGTATCACGTGCAAGCGCAACAAGAAGCCAAGGCATCGACCTTATGGTCTGCTAAAGCCTCTCCCCGTTCCTCTCCGTCCCTGGGATTCTATCTCTATGGACTTCATTGAGCAGCTCCCCACATCCGGTGAATTCGATACCATTCTAGTCATCGTTGATCGTGCCTCCAAACAGGTCATTTTGATTCCGTGCGACACTCACATTTCGTCTCCGGAGCTCGCTCGACTTTTCCTCATTCACGTCTTCTCAAAACACGGAGTCCCTTCCCACGTCACTTCTGACCGCGGAAAGGAATTCGTGTCCTCTTTCTTCCGTTCCCTTGGAGAACTACTCAACATGGAACTCCATTACACTTCGGGTTATCATCCTTCAGCTGATGGGCAAACGGGAGCGCATGAACCAAACTGTTGAGCAATATATTCGCATCTATTGTTCTTACCAACAGGATGATTGGCACGAGTTACTGCCGATCGCAGAGTTCGCACTCAATAATGCCTCCTAACGCTTCTACTGGCATATCACCCTTCTTCGCGAACAAAGGCTACGATCCCTCTATTACGATTCATCCAGAGCGTGATGTGGCTAATGTTTATGCTAAGGACTACGTCGTCGATCTCCAAGAGCTGCACGAGTTCCTCAAGGAACAGATCAAGTACGCTCAGGAGCAATACAAAGAGACTGCGGACCGGAAACGCATTCCGGATCCGTCTCCGTCTATTGGTGATGAAGTCTTTATCTCGACCAAGTACATCAAGACCAAGCGTCCGACTCCGAAGTTCTCGGAAACGCATTTTGGTCCCTTCGAGATCATCGGAAAGCCCAGTGCTGCGTCCTATCAAGTCCGTCTCCCGAAATCCCTTTCTCAAGTTCATCCCGTCTTTCATGTTTCCCAAATCGAAATCCACACACCCAACAAGTTCCCTGGTCGCGAAGAGCCACCACCTGCGGCAATTGAAGTCGATGGAGAAGAACACTTCGAAATCAAACAGATTGTTGACTCCAAGATTGATCGCCGTTTCAAGGGTCCGGCTCGACTCCGCTATCTGGTCGAATGGCTTGGTTACGAAAACACTGATGAACAATTCACTTGGGTTGGTGCACCTGACTTGGAAGCTGAAGAATACATCGAATCCTTCCATCGTCAATACCCCAACAAACCCAAACTGGATTAATGTCACACCGGATTTACGAGATAAGGAAAATTATTATTCTATTTTACATTACGACTCTAATCTTCGTCGTTGTCGTTTCCGTCTCCGAGGCGTCTCCGTCTCCGCTACTCGGCTCTTCCCTTCCCTTTGTCAACCCTCGCCGGGGGCTCCTCGTCCACATCCATCGCATCATCTTCTTCGACCTCTTCCTGCTCCTCCTGCTCTTCCTCGTACGGCTCGCCCTCAGCATCCTCCGACTCCGACTCATCCGCATCCCGACATTTCTGGCCTTCTCGTTGGATGAAGACGTCCCAGTGTTGCAGGGTCTTGTCGATTCCCTGTAGACGCTCGTCCAGTTGCTCGGGTGTGGTCGACGAGTTGATCGCGCCCGACGTTGAAGCGCAACTTCGCGGCCAAGGTTTTGCAGTCCCATGATCACGCAGTTGAGCTGCCGGTGATCAGTCCGCTGACGCATCAGCAGATTGGCCATCATGGCGGAGATCCCCGCGTTGCTGGCGTTGGACCTGGCGTTTCCGCTGGCGTCTCCAGGGCGACTCCGCAGGAGCCTTCCTCTCAACCACCCTGGGCACCACAATCCGTGGCCCCGCAACCTTCTTCTTCTTCCCCTTCTCCTTGACCATCCCAGCCTCCTTCTCGTCTTTGCGGAATCGCAGCGGGGGTTTCCGTCCTCGCAGCGGACCTTGAGCTTGCGGCAATTGTCGCAAGACAACCTCCCGTGCCAAGTCGTATTGGGCTTAGGTTCGCTCCAAACGCACTCCTTGCCCAGCTTGACACACTTGGCGCATTTCTCTGCCAAAACGGGTCAGGTTTATATTCTAAAGTCAAATTTCGCACTTACTTTCGTCCCCGACGTCTTCTGCACCTGACCTATCGGTCTGGGCCTTGTCGGCGTTCTCGGCGGCCGGGTTTATCCGCCACCTTCTCGGCGACATCAGCCGATCGGGCTCCACAGGGGCGATCGATACGCCTCGTGACTCGGCGACCGACTTCGGGCATTCGCCTCGGCTTCCTCGGCACGCGCGTCAGCGGCGCGAGTCCGCTCACGGCGTGCGTTGCGTGACTCTCTGGCCTTTTCGGCTTGGGCTTGGCAGCGTCGTTTCTTGTCTTCGGCTTTCTCGGCCTCTCTTTTCTTGTCCTCGGCCTCGGCTCTCTGGCGTTGGTTCAGAGCCGCCTGCTGGTCGATTTCGCGACGCCGCTGTTGTTCTGCTGCCATCGCTAGCAGCGCATCGTGATCAGCTGGTGTCCACACCATGGGTGCCACTGCGGACCCGTGCTCCGACTCCTCCTCGTTGATCGGCTCGTTGTCGATCGGGTCGTCAGGGTCGTACGACTCCGACCGACCACCCGGTGACGGTGCTCGCGGAGCCGTTTCCGCCAGTCGCGCGCGCAACTCTTGCGCCCTGCGCTCCAGCTCCTCCAACTCCCTCCGCATGTCTACGCGTCGGTTACTACCCGACGGTAACGCGTCAGCCAAGGGGTCACGATCTCGTCCCTCAACCCACTCATCGACCTTTTCCGTCTCCGACAGTTCGTCTACGCGCTCCACCTCGGACTCGAACAAGTTCTTGGGGTTCTTCTTGGAGTGGCGTTTTGGCGACATGGTGGGTGTGGGTAAAGATGAAAAGATTGATGTCAATCGGTGACGTGCTTCTTGTCACCCCTTTCCTTTTTCGTCCTCCTTGCTATTATCACGTTCTCGCCGGCTTCCTCGGTGATCTCGGCCTTTCCGGCTTTCGACTCAAAATTTTCACAAGTCCAACTCTGACTCCGACTCTCTCTGATGCAATATTCCGTAGTCTTGGTGAATAATTCTGCAAGCACTAGGTCACAGACAATATTCAGTATCTTGGTAGTTAATCCTGCAAGCACAAGGTCACAGGCAATAACTCGTAGTTCGTGGGTAGATAATTCTGCAAGCACCGGGAAGCAGACAATATCTCGTGGTCTTGGTGAATAATCCTGCAAGCACAAGGTCACAGGCAATATTCCGTAATACGTGAGGTAGATAATCCTGCAAGCACAAGGTCACAGGCAATATCTCCTAATACTGGTTTGATTGCAACGGTCTAATCTTCTTGATTCCCGTTCCACAACCAAAAATACTTGAGTTCTTGGGGGGCTGATACAAGCAACTTATTCGGATCACCAATCGTTGATGATATCAGTGGCTTATCAGAAAATGATGGTGGGGATGATAAAATGTGATTCCAGTCCAAACACTATACAGGTGCTTATACTTGAAATTACAAGTGAGGGAGATCAGATGGGGAGTGGTTGAGATCAAAAAGGGGATCAAAGTGAGGTCTTGTTATATCCGTGCCGACTCCGGCATCCGTCTCCGATATCCGTCTCCGGTATTTGGTTTTTACGCAATGAAGATTTACTGAGCGTTTCCAATTACTCCGACTTATGATCTATGCAATCATCTATGCCTTGTTCCTCGTATGCAACTCCTCTTCTACTTTACTTGACCTTGTTCTAATCTTGTTACTTACTTTGTTATACCTTATTCCGTTTCCGTTACTTCTCGTACTATAAATACTTTGATGTATTATCACGTACTTCAGTTTGTAAATTAACGTTGCTGGTCTCTATCTCCCAGCGTCGTCTCGACTCCGCTCTTCCCTTCTTGTCTTGTCTTGGTCAACTGGAAGCCCCGGTCACCCAAACATCCTTCTGTGGTGTTCCGCCCCAAGTGCTCTACGACTTCGATTCCGTTTCCGAACTTCGACTCCGTCTCCGTCTCCGTCTCCGTCTCCGTCTCCGTCCCTCTGGTCGACACGGCACTTAACAGGTCTCCGGTTGGCTCAGAGAGCTGCTCCTTATATAGCTTTTGGAGTCCTGCTGACATAAGCCCTTGAAATGACTCCAAATGACTTGGCATCAGTCTGAGTCAGATTGAGTCATATCAGTTTTTGATGATGTTGATATCATTGATAGCATCAATAAATGCGCATTTGGCCAAGTTAGTGTCCAAACTTGATGAAACTCGTTTTGTTGATACAACCTGTCTAATCAGTGATGGCACTGATGGGATCAATGATCATATCGCCCAGAACATGTTTTGTTCCAAATATTCCAAGGAGCATTTTGATTCTATCACTGATGGCATCATTGATCCTTTGATGGCCGCTTTGTCAGCTACCCTTGACTGCTATTCACTCCTTGTCCAGCTTTCTTTCATTTAGAAAGGATCTCATAAGTACTAGAGTTTTTCCTCTTCTTGATAAACCATTTCATGGCCTGACAGCGTAGAGAGGAACGCACGGCCGCGTTTCCGATCGTTGTTGAAGGTGACACTGCGGGCAATGGAGCATATTCCGCCCTGGAATATGTTGAGAATATTATGAATATTACAGGGTGTATTCATCGCATCTTCTAGGCTGGAATATGACAGGAATATCCGTGGAATATTCTCAATTTTCTCACCATCTGCCATGTATATGACAGCCCGGAAAATGTTGGGCAGATCCGGGGAATATTCTCAATTTGCCACATGTTTTTCATTCAATATTCCAGCCTGGAATATATCACATGTTCCAGGCTGGAATATTATGATCAGATTCTGAGACTATCATTGATTGGGATTCTGATTAGGATTCTATATATATACTACTATATAATCACTTATATGCTGGCTAGGGCATATGGTAGATACTCACCTGAACCAAATTAAAGTCACCTCAAGGAAGATTCTCATATTCAGGATTATCAATAAGCATTATCCAACAGTGTCATTTCAACAACACCACTCTCTAACACAGATGTAGCTGGCCAAAATTTGAATTGAGGGAAATCTGCCTTGGAGTACAATGATTCTACTATAGCCTTCAAGTTTGGCAACACAGAGCTTGTGCTGGCCAGTACCGCAGGAGTAGTTGCCCATGCTTCCCTACGACCAACTTGAAACCTCGGACACAAGCTACTCGATTTGTCATCACGCACTACCTCCGATTTGCAAACTCGGCGTGGAAACAGCGAACAATGGTCGTCTCAGATGTACTATAATATTCCCCATCGTAACAAAAACTGTCAAGTAGTTAGCGTGAGAAGAGACACGATTGCCTGGAAACTTACCCTCAAGGCAGCAGCTTTGCGATATGTGGGTCAAAATCCAGACAGAGCTCTACGACTTATCTCCAGGCGCCTGATTTTCACCAAGAGGTGCCTCCATTACTTTGTCCCCGCATCAACATCGTCCGAATCAAGGCAAATGAGTGCGGCACATTAAGATAGGAGCGGAAAACTTGCCTTGGACACTGTGGAGATGTCGCGGTTGCAGAAGCAGAACTAACTGTGCTGGACGACCAGTGTTCAAAGATGTCAGTCAACGCATGGAGTCGAAGACAAGTACCAACCGCTGCCTTGTTGCTGAGACTGCCCACTAAACGAACAGTTTTCATCGCCAACTTGAATCGCTGCCCAGACGTTCAAAACTCCTTCCGCAGGGCGAAAGAACAGCAAGAAACTGTGGGAAAACATCAATATCGTGAAGCAAAGCAAAAGCAAGGTACAGACCGTATCTTGAAGGCCAAACGGAAGCCGTTTCGGCCAGTCGGTCCGCGGGGCAGGCAAAACTCGTCCGAGACGAGCAGCATGCCGTGGATGAGCAGTACAAACAACCAATACAGCTTGGATACCACTATTGACGCATGTCAGCCGAGAAATGAAGGTGGAGGAGAGTACTAACCATGCAGCTCTCCAGCAAGACCACATCCCGCCAAGAAACCGCCCACCGAACGATAAGAGGTCCATCGCCGACTCGAATCGATGCCCAGACCGGCAGGAACGCGAGAAACTCTCCCGCGGGGCGAAAGAACAACAAGAAGCCGTTTGACAACCTTAATATCGTTGTAAACCCATGCAAAAGCAAGGTACAGACCTGAGTTCTCGCAAACGCGAGCTGTTGCACGGCCCAGTTGTTTCGCGGGGCAGGCCAAACTCGTTTGGGACAAGCCGGAGCCACCGATGAAAGATCCAGACGGTCAGAACCAGTTGCAAACCAAGAACAGAGGTAAAAAGACGCGCAAGGAGTCGGTGGCTCGGAGGTGCTCGTTGTTGCCCATTCCTAGCTCCAAAGTGCGAGGAGAGCTCAAAATGTTGGCCAATTCGGGGGTCGTTCGGGCGCTGCTTCAAAGTGTGAGTTTGTGCGTTACCTCGGCCAAATTTTACGCACCTTGACTCAGATCCCACTGTCTCCGCCAGCGCTGCCGGTCCCCAAGAACATCATGATGCGCGCACATCACAGCTCGCAGCCCTACCCACGCGCCCGGCCTGAGCAAACCCCACCGTGTTCGTCGTTTCGGTGGCGCAGTAGTCGTAGTCCTGCGGTTGCCAGAAGGGCGTGCCCGTGCCCGTGCCGCGAGATTCCGCAGGCATTGGCGCGGGGTTTGGTGTGAAGTGCTGAGCCAGCTGGTGGCGGATAAGCTGGGTTGCCGTTGGTGCCAACTCACGCGGGCGCCAAGGGAAGCACAGGTCGTGCTATGTCGGAAGGGACGGGCTGTCCCGGGCGGCAGCGCAGTTGTTCGCAGGGTGCTCCGAGTAGCAGCGAAGCCACGGCAGTCCTGGTCGTGGTCGTGGTTGGTGTGGGCGTTAAGTGACGTGTGTGACGTTACTTTGCGTTTCCCTTGAGCCCCACGGACAATGTCTGCTTGAGCAGCATGCATGGCGTAAGCAGCCCAGATGGGCGGTATTGCTGATCGCTCGAACTCAAGTGACCAGTTAATGGCTAGAATGAAGAAAAAAAACAATAGACCACGCACCGCTTTCCCAAACCAGCTCCATAAAACGTAAGGCTGCAGCTCGTCGGGCAAGATATTGTCCAGTTCTTGCAGCTGCCCCCTGCATCTGTTTCATCCAATCTTCTGCTGACCCTTCCTAACGACGCTGCAGGTCGTATCCCTCGTCCAACTCCGTGAACAATGTGACATCGCTTTCGCCACCTAGCGCCACAGTCCACATGAAAGGGTGAATTTGGGTCCACTGCCACGTTCAGGCTCGAGCTCTTGCGGGGAGAAGTTGGTGTTATCCTCCTCGACCCCATTGGTGCGGTTGTTTCGGCTGGATCGTTGGCCTCGTTCTGGACATCGACAATGCGGCACTTGAGCCCAGTGACGACCTCGTTGTGGTCATTAAGGGCAAGAACTTTCCTGAACCTCGCCGCCGCCATCCGCGCAAGTTCTCCCTGCCAACGTCCACACCCTTGACATCAACTTGAACCTTGCCTCGCTTGCCGCTGTCCGCAAGGCTGCGCGGTAGCGTCGACATCTGGCGCGTCGATCTCACATGCTCCCCACCCAAAGTCGCACATGTCCCTGCCTTGCACTTCACCAGCGGCCTCTCCACTGTCCCCAGTCACCCTGGGGTCGTCCTCGCGGCTGATTTCAGTATCGATTTGATGGGTTTCGAGGCCAGTCGGGACGTGGGAAGCGTTTCGGGACGTTTCAGAAGATCTTGGCCGATTGCTGGAGGGACGTAGTTAGCATCCTAAATGTTAAATGTTACCACACTGTCCAGTTGCCTGTCTTCTGCGGAGTAAATACCGACAGCCGCAGCGACAGCGAGCCTGGGTGGACTGTGACCCACATGCGCCGGCGGTGCCTGAAGGTCAGCAGTGCAAAACCGTAAACAGAGGCGGCGCAAAGGCTCACTGGCAGGGCGGCCAACTTCAAGTTCTCCCGCCTCCGCCATCCCCACCCGCTTGCTTCACTGGCACCGACGAGCCCGCTTGCAGTCCAGCACGGACAAGACAGCCGTGTCTCGTCTTGCCTCTGGGTTGTACTAGTAAGCACGAGAATGTTGTGCCGCCTGGAGTCTTGGCCGTCTCGACATCCGTCGCACTTGCCCACTCGCGCTCATGCGCCGCAAGGCACTAGAAGGGGTGTTGTATGTCGCTTGACTGTTATTCTTGCCACTACGCTTAGTCAGAGTCTTCCAGTTGGACTCTGACAAATCACTCTTCGGCCCGGGGTCACAGCCCCGGTCACACTTTTGACCTCAACATGAGCCACAAGCTATGATCCAGGGAGGCTGGTGGATGTGGCAATGCCCGACAGGATCCGCGTTTCTGCAGCTGCTGTCTGCAACTACTACAGAATGCCATTGATATTTCTACCCACCCTTGGCTCACTTCCACCGACCATCGATAACACTATCATCCCGGTGCCCGTGCGTCTCTACAAGCCGGATTTTTGCCCGTTCCGCCCCATCTTCGGAGGGGCATCTGGGGCGCCTTCTCCCTTCAATTCGCATCCATTGCCGAGCCCATCGAGCCTGCCGTTTCTGCTCATCGGCCGCCACATTGCTCAGAATGGGCAGAATCTTGTCTCGCCCACCGCGCACCCGTTTCTTGGCGAAATCCCACCAAACTTCACACAGTTTCTCGCCTTGCCCTACGTTCCCAATGACACAAAGATGGCGGACAATTGCCCATGTGTTCCCACCCGCTATGACTTCTCATTTCCCCTTCCCCCATTTACCTTGTCACCAGTTCTTGCCTGAATGCCTCCAAAATGCAGCGTTTAGCGCACATGGGGCTTTTCTGCAACTCCTCAAATTTCCAGCCTGAACAGGCCAGCCGTTAGCTCCCCGCCGCCCTGCCCGCCACTCCTGCCACTCCTGCCTGTTCCCCAGCCTGCCCCTGGTTGCTCTTGGCCATTCCAGGCCTGTTCCATCCCATATTCAATGGAAAAGGTGGTAGTGGCAGTGGCAGTGGCAGTTGCTTCAACACAGCTTCTTGCACTCTCTGACAGCAGCCGCACATCCTCCTGCTGATTGTCACATGTTCTGCTGCCCTGTCACGTGACCACTGCCCTGCATGTCTGCCAGGGCTTCTGGCTCTGGAATCGATGCCACAAGTATTAGCCCAAACTGTCTCTGTCTTTGCCTGCCAGACCATGGCTTCAGACAACGGACTTGGTATGAATGACATAGGTCTCAGTGAACAATACACGAACTGTGAGTGAGATGATCTACATAGCCAATACTCATTTGACACTCCCTAGTGTCTGCTTCCTTGCTGGTTGTAGAGGGCTTTGCCTCAGCATGACCGACAGTCTGGTTGTATATGGACTGGCCTCAGCACAACTGCTCTTGCTGGTTGTAGAGGGCTTTTCCACAGCACGACCGACAGTCTGGTTATATCGGGTGATTCCTCAGCACGACCGCTCCCTTGCTGGTTGTAGAGGGCTTTGCCTCAGCATGACCGACAGTCTGGTTGTATATGGACTAGCCTCAGCACGACCGCTCTTGCTGGTTGTAGAGGGCTTTTCCACAGCACGACCGACAGTCTGGTTATATCGGGTGATGCCTCAGCACGACCACAATTGCCTAAGTACTCGGTTATGTGTTGCAGATGGCCTGGTCTATTCAAACTTCTCTAGCAAGTTTCTCAGCATCATAAATTTCCTTGTCTGATTCACTTTTCAGCCCTTCATAGCTCTACCAACAATCAAGAGCTTTTTCCTTCAATGCATAATTGGTTGTCATAGATAACAACTTTACACTGACATTAAGTTTGGCTGACTCACAAGATAGATTTACTACTCTGTGCTCATCATGATCATGGTAGTTTCGGGGAAGCCACGGCCAGTGCTTCCTGCCAGCACTCTCCATCTTTCGCCCATCTCCCCCAAAAGGTATTGCTGTGCATTTGATTAGCAATGGATTTCACAACGACTGACAACAAGGTCCATTTTGGCAGAAAAATGTCTGGCAAACCACAAAGTGTGTTCTTACCAGTGAGTATTTGCTCTCGGTCACCCCCTAATCACTGCGCTGATGACTGTAAACTAGCAAGGTGATTCTGGTCAATGGCCATACTTGTTCCTCCGGACTGGCAATATTCCCCTAGAGAACCAGCTATGGACAAGGGTCTGTCCCGATCTCAACCACTGGCCTTGTCATCATCAATATGCGCTCACCATCGTTGTCATCTTTGGGAGGGCAAAAAAGATGAGCGCCATTGGGATTTTGCAAGGACTTGTCGGCAGGTGAGTTGTCACTGCGGGTTACATGTCTTCCAGCCCGGCCTCTCCGCGGATCGGAGACGCGTTGTTGGAAAGGCATTTGCCGTGATCTTGCTGATTCCTCGCGTCGACCAGTTCTGCTGTGCTCAGCCAGCAACATGTTTGGAGACTTGTCAGAAGCCTCTTTTGCGCCGATTAATGGTGAGCCGCCGAGTTGCTATGGGGGAGAAGGATGGTGAGTTGTCTTCTACTGCCGTTGCTGTTTCTAACTTGCTGAGTCTGCGCGGAGTTCTGTTGTTGTCGCTGAAGAAGCCTGCTATCTTCATCGTCACCATCCACCTGCTCCCGCCCCATCACCACAAGTTGTGGACAACAACGAGCTCGTTGAGCATGCATCATCGTTTCAAGAGTCTCGCACTGGAGACTATCTTTGGTGAGCTCCAACTTGAACTCGAAATCTTCACACATCCCACTTACCTCGTTAGGACCCAGCTTTGTGCTTGTCGTCGTCCGTGCTGTTGGTGTAAGCAAGCCGAGGCTTCAGCACCGTCCGAGCCGGACCTCTTGCTGGCGGGAATTTGCAACGTGTTCTCAAAGATGCTGCACCTCCGTGATTTCGTATATCTGAGCCTCCATCTAGTACAGTATGTCGACTTGTGGGGTTAGATGGGCATGAAATGTCGGAGGACTCGGAGCAGACACGTATCTCTGAGTGAAAGGTGTGCTGTTGTCTTGAGTCCTTCCTATACCAGCTAATGGTCATCTTCAGATCCAGTCGCATAACTGTCTTTGCCCCCACGACCCGCTCGAATCCCGTCATCAGCCTTCGTCAATGCATGTACCCGGACGGACGTGAGCGGGTTGGCAGAATTGAAGGCCACTGTGCGTCATTGTCCCTCCGGCTTTGTTTTTCCAGCTAAGGCGGATCCTTAGGTTGAAGCAGGTCTGAAACCTGCGAGGAACCGCTTGTTCAAGCCGCAAATTGCGTTGGCACCGAGCCCGGGCCCGTGTCACCGAATCCACCGCCCGTGTGAGAATCTGGGCCCACAGTCAACAACGTGACTTTGGCGAGGGTGGCGAGGGCACCACCATCTCAAACGAGGGAAGATCGTCCCATCGGGGCGCCTTGCCTTCTCGTGCCAGCGGTCGGCGACGAGTGCCGTTAGTGAAGCTTGGCCAACCGCCTCAGGCTCCGCTAACCCGCCTTCACCAACCACTGGCACCAGCCCTAGGCTCCCTTCATGCACCTGCCAGGTCGTGGCAAAGGTTTTCGCTAGTTGTAGCAAAGCTAGCGTCCTCGTCTGTGTTCGGACCGGCCGGCCGGAGCCCGCGTGGGAAATGCCACGCTGGCAGCTGCTGTTCTTCCCCACCAATGCGCTTGGCCCCTTCTTGCCAACTACCCGCCAAACGGCAGTTTTGACGACCGCCCTCGCTGCCCAACTCGCGCGAGATCAACTTGACTAGCGAGAACTGGTGGGCGGGACAGCAATAGATTAGCCGAGTTCGAGTGCCCGCCTCAAATCGCCAAGACCGCTTCTCTAAAGCGTCTATACTACTTCCGTTCGTGCACCAGAAACCGCCCGCGGACTACTATGTCAATGATTATGTGCCCCCACCTTCGAGTTTCGGGGAAGACATGGCCAACGCCGAGCCTGGTGGATACTTACAGCCCGCCGCAGATGCCTGGGACGCGCCAAACACGCCGGGACAAGTCCCTCGGGCCTGCCTCAACGTGGGCCGGAAAATCGAAGATCAATCGATCTGATTCGATCAGCCCGCCCGCGTCACACACCTTTACGCCCACACCAACCACGACCACGACCGCCGTGGCTTCTGCTACTACTCAGAGCGCCCCGCGAGCACCTGCACTGCCGCCCGAGACAACCTGCCCCTTCCAACATTGCCCAGCCACTCGCGGCCAGCTTGCAACACACCCTCCGAATATGGAACGATGAGGTGTGTCGTTGGCATCTCCCGATCATCGCCGTCTTCATTGCAAGCAATCCGTATTGCGTTTGGCAGCCTCTCATACAAAGTGGCTCGCTTGCCTGTAGCGCTACCACTGTCTGCCAGAACTTTCACGCAAGCCACACGCGCTTCAAGTTCCTTGGGGCAAGCGCTACTAGTAGTACCGTGTTCGCGCTGCATATCACATCATACGCCGATGCGCCGCGGCCGCACATTCAACCGGTTAGCGTCGGGGACACGTTGCTATGTCGACGCAGAAGATCGTGTTTGAGGTTTAGAGGAAGGTGCGGCTATTGGTGGGTGTTACGGTGTGGGCAGCTCACGTCGGAACACAGGCAGGATTGTCGCGCCGGCGCTGCACTATGAAAGGACTTCAGCAGGAAGAACCGGTCCGAACGGCAACACTTGGGGAAGGACTCGAGTTGGTACCAACGACCAGCTCATCTGCCACCGAGCTGGCTCGGCACTCCACGCCAAACCCTGCGCCGTGCCAACGCCTGCAGAATCTCGTGGCACGGCCACAGCCACAGCCACCGAAATGACGAACACGGTGGAGTTTGCCCAGGCCGGGCGCGTGGTTAGAGGGCTGTGACGCGCGCGCATCGAAATGTTGTCGGGGAGCAACAGCGCTGGGGAGACAGTGAGGTCAGGGTCAAGGTGAGATAATGTGCAAACTCACGCCGCTTTGAAGCAGCGCCAAACGACCCCCGAATTGTGGGATGGCAGTGGCCGGGAGCCCGACCTGCAGCGGAACCCACGCGTGTACCCGTCTTTTCGGGGCAGGAAGCGGGAATCGGGGGAGTAGAAGTCAATGGAGGATTTGCTGTACTGGCCAGGGCCGCCAGGTAAGGTTGTTTCCGTCCGCTTCAACTAATCCACTTGCTTGAGTAGGTTCTCGCAGTCATTTTATGTTCAGCGGACGTGAATCAGGGAAGTGCTGGGCTAGCCAAACAACTCTTAAGTTCTTTTCCCGTGAGTTTCAACCAGCTGACTCACCTGAATCTTGAGGTTGCGAGGGCAGCTCACAAACGGCGCTGCCAAATGAAGCGTGTTTGTAGCAGTGCCGTTTGTAGCGCGTTTGTAGGTACTTGTGTAATCAATTGGGGATGGGCTATAAGCATCCGTGGAGAACTTGAGGCAATAGAGAATTTGGGTTTGTGCTCTGCTTCTTGCAAGTCTGCTGGGGCTGGGTGGGCATTTCCAGAGGCAAAATTTGTTGAGCATTTGTACATACCTGGGATGTTAAACATGGTTGCTGACATAGTAGCTAATTATAGAATCCCAATCAGAATCCCAATCAATGATGGTCCCAGAATCTGATCATAATATTCCAGCCTGGAACATGTGATATATTCCAGGCCGGAATATGGAATGAAAACATGAGGCATATTGAGAATATTCCCCGGATCTGCCCAACATTTTCCGGGCTGTCATATACATGGCAGATGGTGAGAAAATTGAGAATATTCCACGGATATTCCTGTCATATTCCAGCCTAGAAGATGCGATGAATACACCCTGTAATATTCATAATATTCTCAACATATTCCAGGGCGGAATATGCTCCATTGCCCGCAGTGTGAAGGGGGGGTTTGGTCGCAAGACCAATTTTGAGGCGAGGTTGATATCGCCAAAAAGGGCTTCGGAGTCGCCCTGGACCGGAGTTGGAGTCGGAATCGACGTCTCCGGCGATGGTGTTTGGGGTCCGCCAGCATTATTAGCGGCGGCAGCGGCAGTGGAAGCCTGGTTGGTGAGTAAAGCAAGGGCCTCAGTTAGGCTATCGATTTTCGCCTCGAGTGAGTCCAGCCGGGCGTCTGCGGTAGGAGTGACTCCGGACGGCATGACGGGTGCGGGGACCACAGGAGTAGAGGAGGAGGGGACAAGTGGCAAGGGCGGTGACGAGGGCAGAACGGACTCGTACTCCGAGCCTGAGTCAGCGCCCGAACCTGGCAATCTTGTCCGGTTGATCCCGTAGAGAGTTTCTTCTGCTGTAAGGGCAACCCCGGAGGCCTGAGATCAAGGTCCTAGCAGGGGAGGATCCAAAGAGAAGAAACTCTGAGGGTCCGCCTGCTAGGTAGCTGACTATATACTGCTTGTCCGTAGCTGCCGCTGTCGGGCACAGAAGGCTTGGGCGGTGTCGCAGGCGAGGTCCCAGGGCGACCGTCGGCAGGGCGTTGACGGATCGGTGATTGTGCGGGCGAGATGGAGGGCCGGACCGGAGTTGGAACCGGAATCGGACCGGAATCGGGCGCGTCTCCGGGCCGAAAGGGAGGTTCCCCTGACACACAGAATCGACAAGAAAAGTCTTATCTCATCGTTCCCCGCTCTGCTACAGCTCCGCCGCACACTCTCCCCTCGAAACAGCTACAGCCCAAGATGCCTTCCGCCCCGTCGACACGTCGTGCTCGCACTCGCACTCAGCAACACTGAGGTGTCCGTTCCATCGCGGGGACGGCTTGCCGGTGACCCCGACTTCTGCGCACAAATTTCGGCAGAACTCTTGAAGATCCGCGCAGACCGTTCATCCCTCCCATCACGCTTGGTTACCGACTCCCCCGCGGCACACGCATCTCCAGCCTGCTCTGGCTCATATAGCTCCATCTATGCAAAAGATGATGGCCACTGCCTACCAGGCTAATGCAAAAGATGATGGCAAGGGCCTAGGATATATTATTTAAAGAAGTATTACTATGTTTTTAGCACCTGGGGGATGATATCATTGATGGGATTGATGGCAATAAGGTATTTTGACTAATGTGGAACAATTTTTGATTGCCATCACTGCTTTTGATAGCTGAATCCTGTTAGATCAATCCTACTTAAGCCATTATTTATTTTCTTGTTTCTGTCCTATCAAGTCTCCAATATTACTTACCGAGTCATCGGCCTAAAGAAAAGGTGATTTATCTGACATAATAGGTCAAAACATTAGTCATATGCATCAGTTCCATTGAGAAAATCAGCAAATACAAGAGGCCTGACATCTTTTGCATTAGCCTGGTAAGCAATTGCCAGCATCTTTTGCATAGAATCAGCAATAGGTAGTGCTCTGGCCCACCTACTTGCGCATACTGTGGCAGTCGTGGTCACGGTAAATTCACCTGTCGAACCAGCCGCGTGCATGTGGCCATAGGGTATGTCAAATACAACGCTGCAGAACGCTATGTCCTGCCCAACGGGGATTACTTACCCATGGACGTTGGCGCCCGCCAAGGAACCATCCACAACCGAATGATGGCTTACTACGACTCTCACCCTGCCGAGGCAGAGGCAATCCCGCGACGCGTATGCCAACAAGTCCAAACCCCGCCGGCACCTTGCTTTCCCACGTCATTCGGTCTCCCCGGCGCCCCCACGCACGTCACTGTACATTGATGATCCGGAGTTCTTCCCCTCAACTCATCACTTGCCGACCCCTGCAACCGCAGGATCGCTGACACCGGCATCACTTCCCAACCTGCTGCCTGGCTCACCAGTGCCGGAGGTCATCGAAGCACCTTCTCTGTCGGACCTGGGGCCCTGGGACGTGCCCAATCGTTGCCACTTTTGTGACAGTGCCACACACGTTGCCAAGGACTGTCATTTCCAATGCTGGACCTGTCACTCAAATGAACACGAGGACAGTATTTGTCCCAGTCGCGCATCAACCTCGGCCACTCACTGTCACTCCCCATGCTTCAGCCCCGACTCTCCTGTCTATTCGCCCAAATCCCCGATCTATTGTCCATCATCATGAGATGAGCTGATGGATGACCAGTCCGACATGGAATTGGATTCCGAGTCGGACTGGGCAGACATTGACACATCACGCGGCGACTCCATGGGCGACCCAATCGAACTCTGATTGACTGCTACACAGCCCCGATTATAATCCCTCGCTTAACCAACAATCATTAATGCTCCACCATCACTCTTTCCCTCTTACTCACTCATCAGTCTCTTCTAGGATGACCGTGGATAGTCATCTTTTCAGTTGGGAGGAGGTGACAAGCCAGGCTCGTCACGTGGTTGTCGCGACTGTCACATCACATGTCACGCGCGTCACACAGGTGCCTTTCCCTATTTTCTGTTCATTTCTGTTCCTTGTCCTTGTTCCTTTCCCTTGTCCTTGTTCCTGTCCCTTGTTCCTGTCCCTAATAGTAGCAGTTAGCATATATAAGCCTTGTAGTAGGATAGCTTGAAGCAGAGTTTCGCTCCCTCCCCAAAAGTCTCAAAGTCTTCTCTCAGTTCTGTTCTCCCAGTTTCTCTCTGCTCAGTCCCAGTCAGTCAGTCATAAAAGTCAGCTGTTAGCCTTTGGGTTGCAGTTAATGCTTTTTTGGAAGGCTCTCTCATTTCTCAGCTTCTTGCTCATTTTGGTGAGCAAGTGCGTCACCGCGTCACCAACCGGATCAGACGGACCGAACGTAGCCTGAAGCTCTGATAGGAAGAGCTCCAAATTACCGTCCCAGTACAGAACGGAGTCCGGATTGTCGCTGAACAGCTGGGGTTCGAACCACGACAAGGCATTACCTTGAAGGTAAGAGAGGATGTAGACAATCTTCTCCGAGTCCGTAGTGAACTCAGAGGGACGTTCAGCAAAATGCAAATAGCATTGAGTGAGGAAAGGACGAAGCTTTAAAGGTTCAGAGCCTTTGAAAGGCTCTGGGTTACGGAGATTGGACTTTCCGTTTCGAGACATTTTAAGGGAGAATTGTTGAGCCATGGCCTGATTTTGCGACATAGTGTTGATCGCAGCAGCCAGGGCAGCCAGAACAGAAACGATGCTAGCTGCCATTCTCTCTCCATCAGTAGGTCCCCTAGGTGCCGGAGGGGCACCCGGACCACCAGGCGGATTACCTCCCGGAGGACCTCCGCCTCCAGGACCACCACTGCCAGGACCACCAGGTTTGCCGGGTCTGCCGGGGCCACCTCCTGGGCCACCGCCACCACCCGGACTGTCAGGTCCGTCAGAACCATCTGGACCTCCAGGGCAACCAGGACCTTCACCAAGCGGGCTGTTACGACCGCTAGGCAAACCAGGGCCATTTCCACCTGGCCCACCAGGATTAGTAGGGCCAGAACCAGTACCATGTTGCTCCTCTGTTTCAACAGGAGGAGGAATGGTTTCACCTTGTTGCTCTACCTCCTCATCGATTTGGGTAAACCGGTTGTGATCTGGTATTTCCTGAGCCAGTTCAGCCGGAAGGGTTCCACGCAAGCCAGAGACATCAGCATTGAACTGCCGAATAGGATTGTTGACTGGGAGAGGCGGAACAGGTGGATCCATATAAGTCGAGGGGTGAGGAGCGGAGCATCGTCCAAAGTTAGGTTCTAAGGACTGACGTGCTGAAGGGCGCAAAGTGATATACGAAGCGCCTTGAGGCAACGGAGAGGGCAAAATTGGTTGCTGAATAGGAGCATGGAAAGCAGGAGGGGTGTTGTAAAGATTCCCAGGGGGAAATAAAGAAAACAGAGTAGAAGAACGTCGATCAGCTTGGACTCGTAGATTTAGGCCCTTGTAGAAGTTAACCAGAGGAGCCGGAGGAGACGACTGTTGAGGCCATCCCGGACGAGTCGGAAACCGACGAGGTTTGTTGGGGGGTGAGACATGTTGTTGGGAATTGTCATGAGACATGAGGAAAAAACAGAGCCAGACAGATGAGCTTGATTATACTGTCAAGTGCCGTGCAGAACAGAGGGGGGTTTCTACTATAGCTAACAAGCCAGTAGCTGCCTGACACGAATGAACACAAGACCAACCGGACCGGAGCGGAGTCGGAGCGGACAAGGTCCGCGAGCGGAGGGAAGTCCGGTTGAAGGACAAGAGAAGAGAGGAGAGTAGTCGGAGTTGTTCCACACAGAGGAGGAGTGCAAGTAACGTTTATAATCAAGCTAAAGTACCGTAGCTACTTTAGCTGCTTAAATACTACAAGTAAGTAGAAAGGGAAGACCATAAGTAAGTACAAGGTACGGAGTGCATATGGAAAGTAACAAGCATAAGGACATATGGAGGTATAAGTAACAAGGCGAAAGACATACAGAGTACAAGGTCGCCGGAGCGACCGGATTGGATCGGGCTGGAGCCCGGCGGACTGTGACCGGCCCGCGGACCGCGGCTCTTGACAGATGCACGGATATGACACCCAGGTAAACCGCGACACATCGCCTCAGCAACTTTCGACTCGCTGCCCTTCCGTGTTATGCATTGGGATGCTGCATTCAAAGGGGGGGTGATGTCAGGGGAACCCCTGCTTCCTTCGGACTATCCAAGCGCATCCGAGATGCATCCAACCAGCGCCCCCTCGGACGCTCCGACCCACCCTGTCCTTCGTTCTCAGCCTCCTTCGCCCGCACAATCACCGATCCGTCAAGACCCTCCTAACAGTCACCTTGGGACAGAGCCTGCAACACTGCTCAGGCCTTCTATGCTCTATGTTGGCAGTTACGGATAACCAGTATATAGTTGGCACCCTAGCAGGTGGACCCTTAGAGTTTCTTCTCTTTGGATCCTCCCCTGCTAGGCTTTCGTCGGAGTCTCCAGGGTTGCCCTTGCATATTGACTGTATTCATATCATCTGATGCATGATTTTTGATTCCAATGTAATATTGTAAATTTTAAAACAGCCCTCCAAAATCATCTCCTCTGACCTTCAGTGAGCCAGGCCAGAGTCAGACTTGGACTGGGTTGCATGGTGAGGCCTTTGCAGGAGTATTATGTCTTCGAGTTACCTTCTCAGGCTGAATTGGTCTGAGACACCAAGTTGCAGCTATATCCAAGTCTGTACATGTCCATATACAGCATATGAAATACTAGTCTTTGATTGCCGAACCGAAGTTTCGGCTCTCTATGTGAAGATGAAAACCAGCAACCCCAAATTGGGAGTGGCAGTGTTTTTGATTATCCTTTTTGGGACGCAGTCACATGATGTTGCCATACCAATCAATTTGGACTGTTACCCTTTTCTCTCTGCTCCCTCTGAATATATACCACCAAACCAGGAGAAGGACCCAGGCCAAAGGCCGGATCAGGAGTGGTCATGGTGGCCCCACTCAGCACAACTCTGGATTATAGCAGGAGACAGACCACCCCAAAGCCATGTGAGGGGAAGGTGGGTGGGTTGAAATGCAGCAGCCGCAGAGTGGAAAAGCAAGACACGTCAAATTTGGTATCAAAGACACAAAAGTCACAATGATAGAACTCAGAGGTCATAATGGTATAATAAACAGTATTTTGCCCACTTTACACATGTTGCTCACCATCTTATCTATCGCTAGCTATGGCTTGTCCTTACCATAGCTAGCTGGCAATTGCTTAGTGTCACTGACTACTATTGGCGGGATATCCATGATTTGTTCCAAATTCATAACAACTGCTTTGCCCCAACTATAGGTTAACAAAGCTACAACTGTCACGGATAAGACCCGGCCCGTCCACTCCGGCGCTGGTGTTGGGCCATCGCGGCCCAAAACACACAGCATGTGATGACGGGGAACAGGCGCCCCAGTAGGAGGAACGCACACGTGGGAAGCACGTGACCGAGAACGATGCGTCGAGCCGTTGCCAAGCCCAACTCAACACCAGGGGACTGGGGAGGAGTGCTAGGAGGTTAGGAGTAGCGCCTGGCCCGCAAGGGATGTACGATCGTCCCCTCTGTGGCCAGGAATAGGGGCGAGGAGGAGCAGAAGAGGCTAGGGTGTCCAATCACCCCTTTGCAGGCTCGGATATATAAAACACGTCACGTTACACGTGATAGTGTACCATGTACTCTATCACTTAGATCGTCTGAAGAACTACTTCTCTCTGTGCAAGGAGGAATCACCAACTCATCGGGCCCAACACGACCTGATTCGAACCTTCGACCACCAACCACGCCAAGGGACCAAGTTAATGGGCCCTCTTGGTGCCGATCTACCCTGCTCGCTCTGCTTGCAGGCCCGATGATCCGTCTGTTCTGTTCCGGGCATGCATTCTTAGGAGAATCCTTGCACAGCCCGACCCGAAGTCTGACAACAACTATGGATTAACAAAGCACATGCCAACTAAGTGCACATTAGAGTCTCAGACCACTGATACCACCCTTTGACCACACTATGCAACAGGGTGCATGCTCAGCCTCTGGAGCCTTTAGGCAACAACAACCAACTGTCCATGCCTCTAATAATAAGTACCTGGGGCCAGGTATGCAGGTTTTGCATAAACTTGTAACTTCTACACAAAACTAGTTTGATGGACTGCTCAGACACTAATGCACATTTTACAAATACCTTTTCATAAGACCATCTAAAGTGTTGAGGACAAATAAGTAGTCTTCAAAGGGTAATTTTGGTTGCAGTTAAGTCTGAGTAGAGCATGTATGACCAAAATATGTCATCACTGCTGACAGCCTATGAGGCAGTGTCTATGACGTAGACTGATATTGAGCAAATTCGTTCAGCCGCTGTCTACGTCATTAATTGGACCTCTTCTCACAGACTCAGAAATTGTATTCCTGGTGCTCCAAAACATTGTTTTTACAACACCATGGTAATTCTATCCTATCCTATCCTATCCACCACCTAGACGATGGAGATTAGCTCATGCAATTTGCAGTTTTTTATATGTACCAGGGTTAGGCTATGTAGAAACAGGCTGGCTGGATGGAAGAGGGAACGAAGAAGCACTAGATTATATAACTACGATATAACAAATATAAACTGGAAGTCCAGACAGAGAGGGGTAGGCGAGTGTGTGGATCTGCTCTCAACAGGCTACATCTTCTGGTGGGAACTGCAGTCTCTTGCCATATTGACCTGCCATCTTGACACTCACTAATCCTGGTGCAGCCAGTTGATCTGTTGGTAATATATAAAAATGAAATATCTATATGTCCTTGTAGTCTTTGAGGAAATTTCAAGTCTGAGAACAGCAAGAAAGTATGACATATGACCAGCAAGGGGTCACGGTTCGGCTCTCTGCCGCTTGCGGCCTTATCCCCTCTCATATATGTATTTTGCATAAAGAGTTTAGATGAAGAAAAGCTGGCTGCCATTGGAACCATTGGGTCCACCATGTGGTCTGCCATATGGGCTGTCAATCAGACTCCCATCTCCCAGCCGCCGTTGCCATTGCGCCTAGTAGAAGAACCAAATAGATTTTTAACATTGAGCCTATTTGCAGTGCCAGATTTCTAGCTCAGGTCTGTGAACCAATTGTCTCTAACCTTAGTCCTTATTGCCATGCAATCTATCTATTTGTTGATTACTATTGTAATAAAATGTCCAGGTCCACGATGATGAATATAATGTGTAGCAGCATGCAGTAGCGAAAGAGTCCATGGTAGAAGGAATGAAAAAGTGAAGATACATCAGAAGCACCGATCAAGCATGACTGAGCAGGATGCGGTCGATCGACGCGTTGATTGTGGCCTTTCGTACCGACAAGTCTTGTCCAAAATGAGCTTCTAAGCGCCTTCGAATCTCGCGCTTTGTGATCGTGTTCAGGTCGGCCGTGCTAAGAATCTGTTGGACTGCACGTTCCAATTCCGCTTCACTTGGAGTGTTGGCAGGCAAATCTAAATCGCCAGGGCTGCTTGTTTGCGTGAAGGGGACATCGAGATAGTTGGTCATGGGTCGAGATTCGGCGAGGGGGTTAAACATCGACTGAGGCGTGTTACGACCAGACTGATACCCTGGCGGTGGGTAATGCACTGGTGCATATCCGCCAATTTGCGATGGCTCATATGTCGTTTCGCGGCCGTATATCGATGCTGTGCGCGACTCAGCGTAGGCGTCATTCTTCATACGCGGTGGTGGAACCCATGAACCAATGCTGTGATTGGATTCCTTGTCCCACAACTCGTTTTCCTGTGCACAACAATCAGAAGTTGGAAGAGCGCTTGATAGAGACATACGTAGTCGTTCCATGACTTGAGTGGAATGACACGAGGATCGAATTTGCCTTCATCCTGACTTGAATTAGTTGAGGATTGAAATATTTCCACATGGACATACGTGAACAATCATTTTCTTCCCAGACTCTCCTAACACGACACGTGTCTGGCCCCAAGAGAAGTCGTCCATTCTCCAAAAAGAGTAGAGCGGAAGGAGAAGAGAGAAGACAGGAATTGCCAGGATGTAGAAGAACATCCACCCTATCATATCCCATTTTCGTCGAAGGATGAAGACAGCGGCTTGAATGGCATATATCGCAATAATCATGACCAGAGATATGGTTTGAATTTGCTCGTGCTCAGCGACGACCAAATAAACAAGGTAGGCAATCTTCAAGGAAAATGTAAGAGTGTGAGATGGTGACTGGCGTGTGTCTACTTACATATGCGACTGTGACTGGTTGGGTCAAGGTTGAAACCAAATCTATCATCACAATGAAACGCATTGAGAAACAGCAGAATCCGCAGAGCTGCTCAAGGAATACAAGCTCCCCCAGGTTGTGCACTGTCGAATTGATCCAACGCCGACGCTGTGATAGAAGGATCTTCCAGTCATCTGGCGCAACCGTGTAGGCGTGTGCATCCCGGACAAATTGTGTCTTGAATGTAGGGAAGTGTTTCAAAAGGAGTGTTGTAAGGTAACGATCTTCTCCAAGGTGAAGCAAATTTTTCATATGGAGCGTGTCGACACGATTTTCAGAGTAGTCTTGAATAAGTTGATTTGAGATGAGAAGAGGCTTGTGGGTGTCTGGGGTTCGAAGGCGAAACAAGGTAAAACATCCAGGAAGACAGGTAACGGAGCCAAACAGAGATTCGAAGGCTTTGGCCATGTTATGCGAAATAAAGTATTCGTAGACCTGATGTCACTGAGCGTCCCTCCGCAAGATAGGGAAGCAACAAACCTGCATCATTGTTATGATTGACTGCTTTGCGTTAGCCAGCTGCGTTTCTCCACACACGCCAAGTAGCTTCTTATCGTGGATCATCCTAAATGTGATTAGAATCGGTTAGACAACTATAGGCACGGCACCAACGAAGAAATAAGGCGATTGACGGAAAACTGATCCACGGTCGTGTCAGCATCAATGGTGAACAGGTATTCGTAGAACGTTGGATTGACACCAATCACATTCTTGATTTGATGATACATCTCTAGTTCGAGAGGGTTCATTGGGGAATTGAAATGAACCTTGGCTCCGTTATGACACTAGAGCGAGCAGATAAAATCAATGACAGACCTTGTTCAAAAAATGCATGACCAGCATCTGAGAGTCACGTTTACCACGATTGCCGGGTCGCGATCGTTCCGTCGGCTTGCCCACTTTCACAACAACAAGGTATGGAACGACGTGCCCTTTGCACTCATAGAGACCTGAGTAAACCTTGCCCATATTATGCTGCTTTGCACCCTCGCCGAGGGAGAGGAAGCTAAGAGGTTCAGGATCGAGGTTGGGGTCAGCACCAAGGATGTCGAGGACAATACGTGGGGTGGGCCTATCGTTGCCGGATCCGACAATCATGCCGTCACAGATAACGACGAGAAGTTTGCGTTTGTCGTCGTACTTGAGTTGTGCAAGCGAATCAATCGTCTTCCTAAGAGAAGCATCTCCTTCGGTGTAGCACGGAACCTGACAAATGACGAATTTGTCGTGATCCTCTGGTGCCCTTACACCTGCGAGACTGATGGAAGCAAGGAACTTGAACCCTATGACGGAAACCATAATAATGGAGATGATAAGGAGGAGGTATGTCGAGAAAATGCATTTGGCGGATTGTCGCGCATCGACCCTGCCGATGGCAAACAAGTTACGCAGGCAGACTTTCTGTCGAGCAAGTTGTTCTGGTTTTAAGGCACCGTTGTTGACAAGGTTGTTTATGTCCTTGGTGACATCTCCACCAGCATTGAGTCTGAAGATATCGACGACCTTATCCGACATGAAGTTGGTGTCGGCGGAAGGAGAATTTTGGCCTGGGGGAGCTCGTAACCCTCTGGGATTCTGGACATAACCAGTTAGGTCATAAACAATGCCATCGTATACACCGATCGAGCTGCCGTTGTTGGCCTTGGTTCGGATCTCTTTCGGAGTTAAACCAATCCATCCGCGACGAGCCATCCAACGCATTTGTACCATAGATTCGAAGTACCAGTCGGGACGTGAATCATTTGTGAAAAACCGAAAGTCGTGGTATTGGGCATTTTGATCTGTGTTGTTTGTCGTCGAGAACACCACATAAGGGCTGACGCCGCCGTCCACCCCGTTACATAATGCACTAACCTGCGAAATAATAAGGTCTTGAAAAAAAACGGACAGAGACGAACCTGAACGGGGAAGATATTGTCTGCGCTGGTTCCGCCATACGTCTTGAGAATGGTCCTGGCCGGCACCACACTAACAGTCCGGGTATGAAGCGAAGTGATAGTGTTAAGATCGAAAACCTCTCCGCGCACCGAAGTATACACATTATTCGCGTTAAGGGTGTAGCTGTGTGAAGCTAGTTCCGATTGACTGAATACGTGTTCCGTTGGGCAGATTAGGCGGCCGAGATAGACGATGACGAAAGCAGTGCATAAGCACATAAACCAAATGAGGAGATTGAGGGCAAGCTTCTCGCGCCATGCTTGTCTCACATCCATACGTTTCATGCGACCCAGATATGTGAGGCAGGGATTGGGTATCCACCACGTTAAGATCCAGCAGAGAGTGACCCAACGACGCCTCGCACTTGACTCTTTGAGAATTTCCGTCGTCTCTCCTTCTTGTATTTCCCCCGCGAGGGCGTCCTTATCGAGAAGCGGCGCCCCCTTCCCATCAGCTGCGCCAAACATATTCCTGGAAGGGGCATAGCTTTCGCTACCGAAGTTGGACATGGATTCCGCGTCGACATGGGATGTGAATCGGCTCCGCGCATCAAAGTCCGAATCAGGACCTCGAAGGGATTTTTGTTCGTCGTATCCATCTTCGTCTCTCTCGTAGAGATCCGCTCGCTGGAAAGGTGACGCGTTCGCAACCAGAGGAAGTGCCTGATTTGAAGTGTTATCCCCATAACCGTCCCAGGGACTTGTATCCGCATCCATAGGCGAGGAAGGGTACGGCGCGTATGGATCAGAAGAAACACCGCGAGGATCTAGACCCCCTTCGATTTCAGCCTCTCGAATGCGATTCCGTTTCTGCTCTTCAACGTCCCGTGATCGAAGGTAATCCTCCAACTTGTGGAAGGAGATTTGTGTGAGGTATACCTACAGAAAGATGTTAAGCAGCTTAGCTTCGATAATGAGCTCACCTTGTGCATTCCCAACACAATGTCCCTCTCATCTAAACCGAACGCGGTTCTAGATTGTTCGACCCGTTCCCTCGCCGACCCTTCGACAACGCCCACTGCTTCCAATGCAATGGCATAACGCTCAGAAAACTCCTCGATCAACATCCCAACCTCCCACACCGTTTTGTTGCGCTGGGCAATTTGGGTGAGGCCGGCACTTCGAACTTGACCCTTGACACTACGACCTTCGAGTTGATTGGGTAGCTGGGAGTCATTAGGATTGATGCAGAAGACGTGCCAAGATTGTGTTTCCTCGAGAGTCGCAAAGACGAGGTCTAGCGAAGCACGGAAATCGCCGGCGATGGCGGAAGAGCTGGGATCTGCGACTGTGTCTTCCTCCTCCGGAATATCAGGCGCGCCAGGCGACGTAGCCACACCAACCCTGCGAACAGTATTCTTCCGTCTAGTTGAAGGAGCGCGCATTGGCTTGACGCTTTGTTGCGCCGCCACGATAGTGTCTTCATTGCGAGGATGCGCTTGAAGATTGATCGTCTTGGAATTGAACAGGCCTTTGACGAAGGGGTTCATCGTGCCACGTAAAAGGCTGACGAAATCGGGGTTCATTCCTTCGGTGTTACGTTCCAAGAAGTTTTCGGCGCTATACGTGACTGGCCCATTGAAGTGATTAATCGTAAATGTAGGGAAACCCGAGCGATCGAGACTACCACCAGATTTGAAAGACGAGTGGTTGCCCCAGCGCTTTTGGAAAGCCTCGACCATTGTGTGATTAGTCTTTTTGGGTGCTCTACGTGCCTGATCATCGATTATGTGAATAAGACCACCGGGTTTATTCTGCAGTAGTCGGATGCACTCAGCATTGTCAAAGTATGGGATACTAGCAGGGATCCATCGAGGAATCAGGCCTTCAGCGGTGTATTCTGCAACATGAGCTTCGAAGAGTCGGTGCTGAGTCCAGTTCTGTACTCTCTCATTCGCAAAATTGATGCAAAACTGGTCGAGAGAGTTGGGACGGGAAGACATGTTTTGGGGACCAGGGATGTCGAAGAGACCCACGAAAGTCACGTAGTCCTCGCGGCACAAACGTTGATTAATGTGTTCGTTGAGCCATGAAAACAGAAGAGAGTAAAGGCTTTTGGCAAGATCATCTCGATTGTCTGCAGCACCGTCAGGATCGAGGAAGACTGTGCACAACTCTTTTTTGACAAGTTTGGTCTTCAGAGACAGTGACGTCTCGAGCTCGTGAGCGTGGATACCAAAGAAGTCAGCAACGATCTCGCAGACATCCGTGTTCCGCACGACGGCAGCATCCTCGTTTCGATGACGGTCAATGGTAAACTCCAGGTTGCCAAGGTGGAGGATGGCCGCGACGAGTTGGCAAGTTTGGGCTACATGCCGCTTCGAGAAGCCGATGGTTTTGAGGGCCATCTTGAGTTGTTCAAACCGCAATGCATCGTCATTGGGTCGGGCGTTGGGAGAAGCAGCTCCACGATGCTGACCAAGATAACGATACGTGGTTTTGTCGAAAAGGTGCAGATGCTGTCGCTCTTCCGGAGTTGCCCCAGCAACAAGGTAGTAGAAGATATGGAAGTTTCGTTCTCCATTTGGGGCCCCCGCAACCCGATTACGTTCGAGAAGGTAGTCGAGGGTTTTGACACCATGAAGGCGGCCACGGTCACTGAACTGGAGCTCGGTGTATTTTCCGACGCGAGAGGCGTTAGGATTGAATAGCGTTCGAGCATGAGCGAAAGCCTCGAGTACAAATTCAGCGGCAGGCACCTGCGTTGCAAGCTTGGCACCCTTCTTGCCAGGATTGCTAACACTGAGCTCGAGGATTGTCTTGATAGCTAGTCGGTAGTTCTCTGACTTGCCGCTACCCGTCTCTCCACTGCGAAAAAAAATTGGTCAAGGAAACTTTGCAGCTGATACTAAAAGAACCTGAAAATTATTGATTGGTCCTGGGCAGTGCGACGCATGTGGTAGTATGCGTTGTTGGCAAGCTGAAATATATGAGGGGGCAGTGGTTGCTTGTCTTCGCTGGTGTCGCGGTATTCGGCGGCATACTTGTGCAGAATGGAGTCCCCACTGGATGGCACGTATTTGTGGGGGTTGAGAGCAACGAGGCCGGACGAGCCAATTCGGGTGTATATCGTGTCAGAGAGGAATCGTTCCCGAAGGCATGTAACGAGAGCGTCGTCGGAGACATTAGCCAGAGCAGCGAGGTCATTGGCTGCCTCCATCTGCTGGTGAAGTGTCGAGTGTCGCTGCATCTCGACACCCTGACGCTTTGTTCAGGAGAGGAGAAGGTGGCGAGGGCTGGGGTCACCGAGTTGGGTGGTGGGTAATGACGGAGACGGTCAACGTGAGTGTAAGGTGGCAGTGCACCTCGTGAAAGAACGTCATCGGTCTGGAACCTGATAATATGTATGTACAGTCTTTTATACTGACAGTGATTATAAGACGTTAAGTTACCTTGCGCTAAGCTAGGTCCTGGAGACTGGAAATTCGTCACGTAATCTGACAAAAACAAACATGTACAAACAACTGACGTCATATGTGATATGTGATGTACTTTCTTTGTCGGCCCGTCGGAACGCTTGCCTTCTTTTACTTACAGTACCGAGTCACTTGTGCGGGCCCACTGACCATCTTTCAAAAGGTGATGACCTTCTTGTATCATGCTTGCTGATACCAATGAAACCAGCTCTGTAGTCAGGCTGAGAAAAATTTCTAAGGCACCTTACTAAGTAGTATGGATAAGGACTTCATGGCGGGGTACATTGCTCTCAAAAACAGCATCCTTGCGATGATGCAGCGACATCTCGAAGATGCCGTGGCTCTCATCTTTGACTACCATACCCAAAGCCTATCATTTGCGATGAGCCAAGTTCACAGTGCACTCTTGCTGGCTTGTTCTCCCCGTATTCAACCGGACAACAAGACATCACGAAACAACTTCCTTTCTCTAATGGGTTCGTAGTGCTAGATGTCGTTAAAATTGCAGGCCAGGGTGCAGACTATAATCATCTAGTTCCTAGACTTTGCCATCTCAGAATGGACGCAGAATGGTGGGTGTGTTAGATGCTGCAAAGGTCGCACTGGCACGAGCATTTCATTAGTTACCCATGTATATCTCAGTATTCTACATATGAGCGCTGAATGAATTGCGTGTTCAAAATTAAATGTCAATTAGTACTTCAAATGCAGGCCACGCAAGGTCCATGTCTCCCGCGTCACGCGCGCGAGACCCCTTGTACTTATAGTTTCCTTGAACTGGGTTTTCAGTCAAGTGAGAAGCTGTATTCCCTAACAGTCATCGCAAATGTCGATGATTAAACGACTGTATCACTGGTGACTGTGCCGCTTCTGTTCTCATTCAAACTACATAGTACTAGTAGCGGTGCTTTCGTTTCAGCATTCAAGCTTCATAGTGGTCATACTACTTCCAAGGCCGCCGCATCACCGGTCCCTCGATTGCCGGTCCTTGCTCGATCCTTGCTCTGAATCTTCATCTTCTGACGACCTCTACAAAGTCTTCCTCGACGCCTGACATAGACAATGGCTGCAACGCCGAAACGTCGTCTCGTCCGTGTGGCCGATGAACTCGCAGCTCCACCAGACGTTCTTGGAACACTCACTCTGGGAGAAATAGTTTTTGACGTCCCAGTGGCCCAAACTCCCTCTCGTCTCCCTCATCTGAAAGAGCAGGATACTTTGGACATCAAGGACCCCGTGAATTTAGACAATCTCCATTTCATGCTCCAGAAATATCTCCTTGGACAAGACGTATTTCTCGTATCTCAGCCTGGCCCGTATGCGCGTCGTTTGGTGTTAACATTCGCGAGGTGGGTTTCAGGAAACGTCAATCTTTCATTTGAATTGACCAATTCTAGCTTGATCAACTCAGAATACGAATACATTGCGTTGCATCGGGATGTAGGAGAAACAGAGCTCAAACAAGTACGCATTTTTCGGCTGCTAGAGAGAGGGTTCTAAGATGTGGCTACCAAGGGTCGAGAGATCCGCGAAGGCGGGAATCTAGTCTATGTCGACAGCCCCGCTGTCCAAGCGGTGAAGAACGGTCGTCTCTTGATATTGGAAGGGATTGAAAAGGCGGAACGTGGTATCATGCCAGTGTTAAACAATCTACTTGAGAATCGCGAAATGTGAGCCTGCTCATTTTTTCCACCTTTCGTGTTGAGATGCTTTGTAGGAATCTGGACGATGGGACACATATAATACATCCTCATCGTTACTCCCAACTGGACACTTCAACGGACGACGATGGAAAGCTATTTATTCCAGCGCATAAAAACTTTCGCATCATCGCCATCGCTGCCCCGGTTCCCCCCTTTCCAGGACATCCATTGGACCCTCCCTTTCGCAGTAGATTCCAAGCTCGCTTTGTCGATCCCGTGGGTTCGATGTTGACACTCTGCCCACGAAACGAGGGGGAACCGGACTTTGTTGAGACGCGACTCAGGGAGCTTATAGTGTCAACGCAATATGCTTCCGAATCTCGCGATGCTCTGTCCCTTGCCTCACGCAGCGTCCTGTTACCGTTTCCGCAAACGTCACTTCAGAAATTACGTGGACTTGTTAAGGCTTTCCCACCACCACATCCAATTTCGTCTTCACAGCTGACAACGCTTCTCGTTACCATTCACCCTTCTCTAGTCCTCGCACCCTTACAAGCGTGGGCCATACTCAGTCGGCAGGCTCAAGAAGCTGGTCTCCCTCCTCTGGTTAGTCCCAACGTTTCGGACGGGACTGGTCTATTGGGATATAATTTAGCTACAATCACTCGCATCTCCCCTCATGCTGCTCTGGCAACTTTCTCTCATGCCACTCTCGATAACCAGACACTCCTCGTCGCTACGGGTCCTGCTGAGCTTCTTCCATTCCCGCCCCCCACAAAGTTGCCGTTCATTACGTCCAGCCGATTCACGGGGCTCCTTACAAGCCTTGTTCAGGCCCACGCCCTTGGCTGGAATATCTCTCTCATCCCTCCGGTTATGCCTGCCACCGCCAGCTCCAGTACAAGCACGGTTGCTCGCGTGTTTGGGGAAATATTGGGCTACGCACGTGATGCTGAAGTCCTCCATATGTACAAGGAGCTCAGCGGACGTGAATTATACATGCGACGACGCATTCTAGATGGCGGTGCAACGACCTGGGAACCTAGGTCTGTGTTCATAGCCATTGTTATCATCTTATCAAGCGACGATTAGCTCTATAATAACGTCAACATGGGCTGGGAATCTCGTCCACCTCTCGGGTCTTGATGCTATTGGGCCCACCGCGGGATCTTTGGCTCGCTTAGCTCAAGATAAGGAGGCCGATCTATGGGCCGGAAAACGAATTTTGGCTGAAGCATCGCCAGAAGAGGTCAATCTTGGTTCTCGCTACCAGTTGAGCTAACCATGACCTTCATATAGCTCATGGTACCGGACCTTTCGATCGCTCACCCGTCTTTTCGCATGATTGCTACAGCATCTAAATCTTTGCCTCTGAAGGACTGGCTGTCGATCGAACATGCCAATATGTTTTTCACCATATATTTACAGCCTATGGAGCATTCTGAGGAACGAGATATACTTCTGGCTACTGGTTGCGAGGCGCAGGTGGTTGTCCGGCTCTTGAGTTTTGCCGAGCGATATCGAGCCAGCATCTCTGAAGATACAATTCAGAAGAGACGTAAACTGGGGACACGCTCACTAGTGCGCGTTGCTCGGACCTTGGCTTTGGAAGGATCTGCGGTCGACGGTGAAGGCGTCGGAGATCTTCGAACGAGCCTCAATCAAACGCTGCTTTCCGAGTTCCTGCCTTTCATGGAGCGCATGAACATCGATTCTATATTTGACGGGTTGGGAATTGAACGACTTGCCCCAGCCGTGAGTGTGTTTGCCTTCTCTTAGAGTCCATACAATTATCGTTTTCCCCAGTTTCATCCTAGTCCAGTTGTTTCGGACGATAAACTCATTTTCCCCGCTTCAAGCACTAGTGGTGGTGCAAGCTCACCGATCGCTATCCCGCTGTTTAATGTCGCTGATGATCCACATGGCGTCAAATCCCGCGTTCCCTATATGGACCATTTCTACGACAATTCCCTCCAAACTGAACTAATGCGAGACATTGCTGTGGACCTGGAATTACTAGGTGAACACGTTATCCTCCTGGGGAACCAAGGTGTAGGAAAGAACAAAATTGTCGATCGGTATGCATCTCCATCCATCTTCAAATTGTTCTAAGACCAAGTAGACTGTGCCAGGTATCACTCATAGATTATGACACTGGATTGTGCTAACCTGCGACAAGTTACTTGGTAGGCCGCGAGAATACGTCCAGCTCCATCGTGACACCACCGTCAATCAACTCATGTTCTCTACCACACTTGAGAAAGGTGTTATCCAGTATGATAACTCCCCGCTTCTCCGGGCTATTTTGCATGGCCGCCTCATCATTATCGACGAGGCTGATAAAGCCCCAGAACATGTCGTGGCTATCTTCCGCAGTCTTGCCGGCCATGGCGAGCTTACTCTTTCGAATGGCTGCCGAGTTAGAAGAGTCAGAGTTGATGCAAGTGATATTGTTGTTCATCCAAATTTCCGGCTGGTCCTATTAGCCAATCGACCAGGCTATCGTATGTTCCCTCGCTTTCATCGCAGGACCCGCCTGATCACTCTTGCTCTCCAGCGTTTCTAGGAAACCACTTCTTGGAGGTCTTGGGGGAAACCTTCAGCACCCATGCCATTTCGAATCCAGATCAAGCATCGGAACGCCATTTGCTGGCGCAGCTCGCGCCAGGGATAGAACACGATCTCATCGTCCGTCTGGTAGGTGCATTCCAAGACCTTCGACAAGGCTACGAGAGCGGAACCCTGAACTACCCGTATTCCCTTCGAGGTCTGTTCTCCAATTCTGCTGGATGGTGCTCAATTTCAGGTAGAATTAATAAATCTTGTGAAGCATATACAAGCTTTTCCTAGAGACTCTTTGGGTGATGCCCTTCGGAATATCTTCGATTTTGATGTCTACAAGCCGGAAGCTATTGATGAACTGGGCAAAATTTTGGAGCGACATGGGTATGTTCAGTTGAAAGTCCCCCTTCGCTGCCGTTTTTGAATGGTTTTTTCTCAGTTTGAGTGTAGCGCATATAGGACTAGACGCTGCTCGTGAAGCAATCAACAAGAAGATCCAAGATGTCGGCTTTGAACCCAAACAGAGAGAACTCACGGAGCCAAAGGAGGGCGAACATGATGATAAAGAACATTCTGGTGGAAATAGATGGGCGGGAGGAGTACACTCATGTGTTTCTTTTGGTGTCAACTGATTTACAACCTAGACTGGGGGGAGGGATACCGCCGGGCTGGGCGGCCGAGGGGGATACAAGCGGCTATACAAGGGGGGTAATATTAAACAAGTGGGTCACGATTTCCATGCCTCCCACTCGATTGTGACTGGTCGCCATTACTAGGTATCGGACGAGCTCAAGGGGCAAATTCCCTCCCATATTCGCGACAAGGCTCGTGCGATGGCCGCCCAAGAATTAAAGCGCAGATTAGAGGAGCTCGATATGAGCGAAGGAGATGCGGCAGGGTATGGACAGCTTCTTGCGGCAACTTCAGCACATATGGTGTCGTTGTTTGACCTTCTTGAACGCAGGTGAAAAGTACGCTTTTTACTCTCCTTGCTGATGTCTCTCCAGATCTCGCGGCCAAAGAGGAGGAACGCGTATGGATCAAACGTCAAATCGACGGTGAATTGGACGACAGTCGTCTTACAGAAGGACTTACTGGAGAAACCACCGTCTACAAGAGGAGAAGCATGGAGAAACCTGAACTTGGTCGCCCTCAAATGAAGTATTTCTTCCGCCTCCTTCACATAACATGGGATAATTCCTTTTCAGACCGAAACGAATTCGATTCCTCTTCGACCTGAGCGCTTCCATGTGAGTTTTTTTTGTCACATGTTAATATTCTGTTTGACTATCAAGTCAGGTATCGCTTTCAGTATGATGGTCGCTTGCAACGGAGTATAGAAACGGGTGTGTGCTCTAGAAGATGTTGCTGTTCAGAACTGATATGAGCTAGCGGTCATGCTTATGGAAACATTCGATAGACTGTCCCACAAGAACAAATATGTTTGGGATGTAAGTCCATCCTCCTACGCTTTCGTCCCATCGTCTGATTGAGTTTACAGATGTTTGCCCATGTGAGTTGTCAGCTTGAAGGTTATCTCAGCTACACCTTTTTAGTCGGGCGATGGGCCGGACATCCAACTTGTCGATCCCCTCAAGCCACCGAAAGAGATGAAAGACCGATGGAAGATCGTTGAGAAGATGTCCATGATTCCTCAGTATGCGTTTGCGGGAGACTATACTGGTATGTCCTGACACAATGATATCTATCGATTCAATAACTTTATTCCAGTTGAAGCAATAGAGAAAAGCGTCAAAGAAGTTGGCTCCTTCGATGCAGGTTTGTTACTTGTCGAGTTTGTCTCTGGGATTCATCACCTGCCCTCCAGACGACTGGTTTGTTATCGCAATCACAGTGAGCGGTTTCTTTTGTCAAGACTCACCCTCATCTTCTTTTCTAGGATGCGAACTTCGGCCGTTACATGATCAAGCCTGAGGATATCGCACGCGCCATGAATCGTAATCCGAAAGTGCACACGGCTCTTATCTGCATCGGTGAAGGGGCAGAAGCAACCTGGTTTGTCCGGATTGGAATCATATTCGCAACTCTCAGCCCCTCTATTAGGATCCCCTCCGCGATTCCTGGACGTGGATTCCGCTTGAAGAACACGGCCGATATACCAATCGTCTTGCGAAGCATTCTTTCGACGATGGTGGACAGGTAAAATATGCTTAGGTGTCTTGGGACTCTTGGCAAGTCGACGCGAGCACGTGGTTTGTGGCTGTTGCGATTTCGATGGATATTGGGTTGATTAGAGCTCGGAAATCTTTCGCGCGGTTAAAGGGTGTATCTGGTTCGTAATATGGTGGACCTTTTGGTACAACTGCGATGTTGAAGCTCAGATACTAGTACAACTCCTTAGAAGTAAATAATCATTATTACAGTCGCACTGAGTGTTGTGAATTTGTGCTGCTTGAACTTCTCTAAATCTGCTTCCAGTGCCGAGCGGTACCGGCGAATATGTGGATCATGATCCATGATCACTGTGCGGGAGTACCTTCTTATGATCAGCAGCATTGGAACGCAAAAACTCACTTCAAGTTCAAGTTTGGCATCGTGAATGCTAGTGAGCGTGGGTTGAGAGTCAGGGACGAGAAGGTCTAGACGATTCGTGAGAAAGGGTCGGGAAAGGTGCGAAGCTGCTTATATGGTTCCAAATTTGCATCAAGAGATGCCGAAGAATTCAGGCGAATCAGCTTGCTTCGAAAGCGACTGCGATGAGTGCGGTGAGCCCGGCGCTTCTAGATTGCAATGACACCAGGACGGGCCTTGTCAAACACGGCTTCATGTTCCCACCGAGCGGTGAGACCACACCCGCGGGGAAAGAGAGTCTGGGGTAAAGCAGGTATGAAAATTGGCGCATGGGGGCCCTTGATCCCGTGTCATTTATAGCCGAGGGAAGGCATGGAACTCAAGTATATAAAGCTCCAAACAGTGAGTGACAAGTTGACTTTTGTCCGCTTCCCTGCACTCACGATGACCATTTTCTTCGCACCTCTGCGTCTGCCTCCTCGTTCAACTGAGAAGCAAGAGTCAATCGTCCGTTTGCTCTTGGATCTGACCCCACTACAATGGGCCTTCTTTTTTGTTGGCTGGCTGGCGTGGACTTGCGATGCGATCGACTTTTTCAGTGTCTCCCTCAGTGTCCCAGCACTCTCTAAGCAGGTCAGACCACTTTTGATCGTCATAAAGACTTGCATGATAATTTAGAAATACTTAGTTCGAACGCGACACCACCCACATCGTGCGTTTCTTTCGCAGACCTCATTGTTGTACTCACTAGTTGTTAGACTCAAGCTATCACCCTCACCCTGCTCTTCCGCTCGGTCGGTGCTGTTTTATTCGGCGTTTTTTCCGACCGTTTCGGCCGTAAATGGCCGCTTGTTTTCAACCTGATGCTTGTGGCCGTCCTGGAATTGGGGGCTGGTTTCGTCAATACCTTCAGGGAGTTTCTTGCCCTCCGCTCCTTGTTTGGTATCGGCATGGGTGGGATCTGGGGCTTGGCTGCATCCACAGCCTTGGAAAATCTGCCTGTCGGACTGCGTGGTATTGCCAGCGGGTTCTTGCAGCAAGGATACGCTGTCGGTTATCTGGTGTGCTTGTCGTTCATGATTTGACCTAATCTGAATGACAATCAAACAGCTTGCAGCGGTCATTTCCCTCGAGCTTGTACCAGAGGTGCGGCCTGGTTGGCGCGCACTGTTTTGGACCGGCGCTGGCATCTCGGCCTTTGGTGCCCTCCTGCGTGCTGTGCTTCCCGAAAGTGCCGCATTTGAAAAGGTCCGTTGAACTCCTTGGATCCGCTCTATCGTATTGATGTGATTTCGCAGGCGCGCAATGCCGCTGAAGCTCATGGCTTTGTCTCCGAGAAGGAGAAGACCAGAATATTCCTCCATGAGACGAAGGAAATGCTCAAGAAGCACTGGCTTCTCTGCATTTATTCAGTACTCCTCATGACAGGTTTGTCAGTTATGCGACAGCCTAAGGCTCAAGCTTACCTTTTGGTATCCCAGGTTTCAACTTCCTCTCACATGGCTCGCAGGATCTGTACCCGACCTATCTTCAGAAGACGAAAGGCTTCAGCGCCCATTCAGCGACTATCGCCACTATTATTGGCAACTGTGTAAGTTCCATCTTTCGACGGATGTCCGTCCCGAGCTGTCACGTTTGGCATGCTTTAGCTTCTATCTAACCTCTCACAAATCAGGGTGCCGTTTCAGGTGGTGTGGTAGCGGGCTTCTTCTCCCAGTACCTAGGCCGAAGAATTACAATTGTGTGAGTCGCCAGTTGAGAGTCGTGGATCTAGCTGCTTACGATGATCGCATCAGAGCCTGTGTTTTATTAACTGCGGTGTTCATCCCTCTTTGGATCATCCCTAACGATTTCCATGGGCTTGCTGCTGGCGCATTCTGCGTACAATTCGGTGTTCAAGGTGCTTGGGGTGTCATACCCATCCATCTAACAGAAATGGCTCCTCCTGCTTTCCGCGCGACATTCCCGGGCGTTGCGTATCAGCTAGGAAACATGGTGTCATCAGCCAGCGCCCAAATTGAAGCCAGTGAGAGTTCTCTGTGTTCTGCTAATGAAGTGTCACTCATTCAACTATCAGCTGGTGGTGCTCATCTCAAAACGACACATGATGGCAAGGAAGTCCCCGACTACGCTAAAGTGCAAGGCATCTTCATCGGGGTCATTGCTGCGTTTGTAATCTTCATAACCGTCATTGGCCCAGAGTACCATCTTCGCTTTCTTTTGCTCACTTGGTGCTCATGTCTGTCCAGGAACCATTCGTCTTCATTCGAGCTACACAAGGCTGCGTTTGACGCTGGGGGAGGTTCTGATGAGGCCTATATCGACGATGCCGTCCCTGCTCGACATGCGGACCTCGAAGCCAGTGACAACGAGAAGGCAACAGAAGAGAGGTTGAGCACGGACAACGAGAAGGAAGCTCAACAGTGAACTATTATATCTAACAACTACTCACGACTTCGCGGATACGACCAAGCGCGTGGCTAAATATCTAGCTCGATGCGAATGATAAAATGTTGCAGTAAAACCAAACAGTTTATCGAGGGCTGCAAACCCGTTTCAACGGTTTCATCGCCTGTATTATGTAAGTACCAGTCAAGCCAAGAGCACAGTTGTTAGACGATGTAGATGATAGCAACGGACTGATGTTTGGCCCTGTGACAAGAAACCATCTCCCTGTCTTGTTTCTTTCACGAAAGGCGCCGGTCGACTGCCTGCAGCAAGTCTGCATTCCACTCCTTTACACGGGCTTCTCACTTGGACTTGAGATGCCAACTGCCTCTGCCTGAGGTTTCCCGCTTTACCTTTGTAAATGGGATCTCTCTGCTTCTCCTCGGCCTCAATTCTTCGTTGCGAATCTTTCACCACACTCGAGTCCCAGCTACTCATAATTCCGACTGCGTTGGAGCTTTTGTTTACGGCGTCGGTGATATTCAAAAACTGGGGGACTGGTCGGTGAGTTGTCGATTCCTTTGCTCTAATTCCTTTGCTGACAACAAGCAGGAGGCATCTGCTTCTCACAGCCGAAGGATGGACTTACTTCGCGCTCGCCTTACTTGAGTTGCTCTCCCACAACATCCCCGCTGTGCGGGACAATGTTTCTGTGTTCAGTGTAGTGGATATAGTGCTGGGTGCGTTTCGCAAAGTCACTAATAATGCTCATCTGAACCTTTCTTGCTAGGTGCAACTTCTTTTATTCCGATTTTCTTCTACACGTTATTCCTATACTTATTCACACGCGGAGAACTCGTCAATACCCTTCCTCGACGTTTTCAAAACGTCTCCAGCATCTTGCTCTTCTTCTTTATCCCTACCATCGTCGCCGTCAATGAATTAGCATCCTTCATAGGGGTATCCCGGCGTACGCGACCAAAACTCTCGATTGTGCTCAAACACTGACCTTTTCTAGGTACGCTCAACATCGACGGAAAGGAAGTCGTTGCAATCGGCTTCAAGACCTTCAACGACCAACAACTATGGACATTCCTCACAAGCATCACCCTCGCTCTCCTCACCGCCTACCAGGCAATCAACTTTTGCTTCGCCTTCTATCGACTGATCCGAGCATTTATTGACCAACGCCGAATAGAAACAACCTCGACGGACCAAGCTCATCCTATCCGAGGCATTGGATGGATCTCTGCTGCCTTCAAATTTGGAGCGATTGAAACTGTTATCGGTTTTGCGCAGGACAGTGGATTTGGTGGTGCCTTGACCCGACGCATTTTTCGTTTACTGTCGCGCGCGTTCCTCGTCATTGGCGCTATAAAAGGGTCCGAGCACTTTGCAACACTGTTAATCCTCTGTCTGACCATTCCGCAGACTCGATCGTATCGACGACTTCACGGAAATTACAAAGGAATTGAATGCAAATCGGCCTATGCGACGCTCCCGAATGGCCGTTTTGATCTCCAACCCGCGTTTTAGCACCTTTCAACAGTTGACACCAACCGCCTCTCAATTTTACGATGCGAGAAAAGACCTACCTCCGCAGCAACCACAAATGGCTGAATTCTCTCAACTCAGACGTGATGCAACAATCGCCGAGCGACAACCCCCGCAACCTTTGTTGCGAACGATGACGCAAGCTTCACAAATGACGGCTGCTACGCAGTTTACACAAGAGAGCTTGACCCACCTTCGGCCGCGAGAAAGGGTCACAGTTCATTATGGAAGTGGTCTGCCGCCGACTCTGTCCATGCGATTCTCTGGTCTTGATATGCCAAGTCCCGCGGTCATCGCCGAGAGTGTCAAAGCCCGCCCTGTGTCGTCAAGTTGGGTGTCTATCGCACAGTCTTCTCGCTATGCCCCAAGCGCTACTGTCCCTTCATTTGCATTCGATGCACCGCCTGTGCCCATAACATATCCAGAATTCATCTACGGCCCCGGCGTCGAAACGACTCCCCGCCAGCACCAGCGCGCTGTATCGGAATTCAGTGTCCGAAGCTCTACTTATCCTGACTCCTTGCATGCTGTCCACGAGCTGGCGGGTCAATTCCCAGGCACTCCGTTCCAACAATCCTCCCCAATGGTGGAGAAGAGCGAATGGCACGATGATCCTGAGTCACCAGAACCCGTCTACCACTATCAATACGATGGTCAACCAACTTCGCCTGGACGTCCACATGCTTACTCTCCCCCCGTCGTCAACCCTCAGACCCCTCTTCGCCAACATCGGATAACCCAGAGCGATACCACACTGGGCACTTCTCCACAGACGGGTCTCGCCTATCTTTCTCCATTCGCAGAATTGAGCTCTACCCCTGCGACAGAAGTCAGCAGTGAAGATCCGTTCCAGTATGACAATCGCAAGCAGCCTGGCATCGTGCAAGCAGTGAAATTGGAGGATGGACCTCAAAATGGCGGAATGCCATATGAGCGTACATCTGCTGCTCTGTTACAGATGACCCAGCGTGAAGACGTGGATTGGACTCCTGCCGGATTCACTCCTGATATCCTTCCTGCTGCTTCGAATCCATCTCTTTCCTCGCGACGCACCCTGAAGAAGAAACGACAACCGGGCATGACATCTGCAACTACGGACACTTTTGCCAAACCTTGGTTAGAGGACGACCCAGAAGAATACAACAACGATGAACAACGTATAGTTGGTCCAGCGCGCGTCAAGAGCGTTGGCCGTCAGCGGGCACCTCAAAAGGCGACACCTGTTCCTGTCAATACGAAGCATGGCCTAACGAGGGGGAGCGTTTACATCCAACCTATCACTGTTCCTCCTCAAGAATTTCACACGGAGGTGCAGATTGTCCAGGGCGGCAGTAGTGCAGATAGCTACCAGAGTGAGTTTACTGAGAATCGAAACTAGTGTTGGAGTCAATTTATTTTGGGGATCGGTTATATAAATGAAATCTGTGTTTCTCTTGCCTCACATATTGGTGCGACGTGAATAATATAATGCAAGCTTTTCCATACAGCAGAAGATTGTTCATCCTATATCACTACTCATTCGTCCAGATTTGTGCTTTGCAGCTTTGCGGTCACCTCGCCGGATGGCGACGTTGGGGGAGGCGAGCCATCTTCAAGGTGGTGATGGGTAATCGAAGCTTCCTGAAACCAACAAGTCAACAAACAGGCAATAGAGTGAAGCAGAACATGCCTCCATAATCTCCTGCTCGCTCTCTTCTTTATACTGCCGGACATTTTCACTGAGAACCTGAGCCTCTTTCCCAAGTGGGTGCGTTCCAGCTAGCAACGTCATCCTACTGAGGGCACGGATGCTGAACGCTGCTTTCTTCCCTGTGACTTGTTGACGACAATTTACGAGGAACAAGTAAAATACTGACATGTTCGCTTAGCATCAAAAGCTTTCTTGACATGGGGGAGCAAGTCGGTTGGGCCACCACTTGGCGTAGATACGAAATGTGGGGTCGTAGAGGCAAGCCACTGTGATATTGATTGGGATTGCGGAGCGAGGATAGCAGAATGACATACCTTGTGCTCCAGAGCTTCTTGGGCAGTCGGCCGCTTGTTGGGGTCGATGGTTAAGCATGCGCGAACAAAGTCACGAGCAGTTTCGGAGACATTTGCCCAGTACTCCTCCGGCTCGAAGCGATACTCACCAGCGATGATGGCCTCCATTTCAGCCTTGGGAGTGTCACGGTCGAACGGGGTATATCCGGCCAACAAGAAATATGTGACCACACCCATTGCCCAGACGTCAACTGGCTTTGAGTGACCCGCTGTAGTTATGAATGAGTTGGATTGTAGGAGCATTGGGTGGTCACGAACATTTCAGGAAGATTTCTGGGGCCATATATCCCGGTGTGCCACAAACTTCAGTGAGCAAGCTCAACTTCTCCTCCTCCATTATACGACTTAGGCCGAAGTCCGCAATCATGATATCGGCTTCTTCTGCGGGGGTGCGGAATAGAAGATTTTCAGGCTTCAGATCGCGATGAACAATGCCGGCCGCATGAATGTACGCAACGGCCTTGAAGATCGTCCGCAGAAGGTCGGCAGCATCGCTTCAAATGACATTAGCGCAATAATAGAACAAGGATTCAAGGAAGACTTACGCCTCGTAATAGTTGCCTCGAGCACAAATTCGGTCGAAAAGCTCTCCTCCTGTGCACAAGTCGAAACAGAGGTACAAGTTGTGGGAGGTCTGGGTAAGATTACTTTCACTAGACAACATCGGGGCTCATCGACCGACCTCGAAGTAGTCATGCAACGTCACGATGTTAGGGTTTCCGCTCGAGATGCGTTTGAGGACTGCGATTTCGTTGCGGACCTGAACCTATGAGATTCCCGGATAGCAAAAGGAAAATCGGCTTACCATATGCTCTCTGCCCTCCATAAGCTTCTTGTTGATGACCTTGCAAGCATAGTACTTGCCAGTCTTGATGTGGATGGCCTCTTTCACGATAGCATACGTCCCGCTGCCAAGAGTTTTGCCCGTACGATACTGGAAGAGGAGTTAGAACGATTCTGACGGTGGACAGCGAATACCTGGCAGGGAACCGTTGCCGGCGACATATGTGATTATCGCTTGTGGAAGAGTTAGATGGGTGGCTGGGAGTCCGGACGAGAAGGAAAGAGTTGAACGTTGGAAAGGGACAAGCAGAGATTCCAATTGAGAGATATGTCGCACAGCCACTCACGTGTGAAGCGGAGGTCTCTGTCGCCGAGTGTTCTGATTTCAGTTTCTAACTGTTGGCGGGGTCGGAGACGTCGCTTCAAGTTGAAGATTTACTTCAAGGTCCACCATATAAAGAAACGAGCAGAGGGGTTAGTTAGTACCTTGACCGATCTAAATATTCAGGCCCACGCCTTGAGTCAGCTTCAATTCTTCATTGCATGATGCGCAGCAACTCAAGACTCCTGACGCTCAATGACTGGTTTCAGGTCATTTCTGATGGTTGTCCTGTGCACCTATTATAATAGCAATCTGGACTGTTCCTCGTTCAACGCATCCTACGACGATATGACTGACACTTGGAAGTCTTTGGAAGTGTACCGTTACGTGTATTGATATGCTTTCCAATTCGTGACACACACACACACTGCCATCCAATCCATATCAATACAATCAACCTGTAAATTCCTGGGTAATCCTATATACTGGACTTAGAACGACAGATTTACATTTCCTCATGGGAGGACATCGGCGGTCCTCACAGGTATACTATGCCATTCGTTTGGCTGGGATTGTGGACACCGTGACCATGCGTAAGGTTCGGTGGTGTAGTTGGTTTATCACACCTGTCTAACATTGCCTTCGAGTAAATGGTTCACAGGAGGTCCTCAGTTCGAGCCTGGGCCGAATCACATTTTTCCTTTGCAAGTTTATCGCTTGCCGATCTAGCTTGCTTCATATAACTCCTCCCAAGTACTTGTGTCCCAACGTCTGTGAGGGACCATTGCTTTTGGGCACCATTGGGCCACATAATTCGACCTTGAGGTCTTTTTGACTTTAAAGGTTTTCGGGGCTTGCGTTTCCTGATCTGATCGACTACTATTCTGAACACGTGTTTGTATGCCCCCACGCTCACCCCCTTCACGGTCGACACTTTCTCCTTCACCCAAGTCCTCGTCCTATCCGCAAAGCGATGTTGCCACTTACCGTGACCTTCTTTTATTTGAAGAACGACTCAAATCAACTGCTGCTAGTCTGCAGCGACGCAAGGCGCGGTACCAGCGTAAGTTGTCCATGGATTTTACTTTTGAAGTCTCACAAAAACTTAGTATTCCTGATTCAACTATTGTTTGTGATTGCATTCCTCCTGGTGGAAGTTTTGCTTCCGCCAGACATTTCCCTCATTGCCATCCCCTGCAAGCTGGTGTTGCAACGGCTGCTGCCTGATATCTACACATCGGAAACGGAGGTTCGCATTCACCCTTACTTCTCGACCGGCCTTCTGTTTGTGAGCGTCACAACTCTCGCCCTCTTCTTTGCGAGTGGCACATATTCGGATAAAATTGCATATGCCAACAAGTGTGTCGCTTGGCTTTGGTTCTCCTCCTTGCGTCTAACTAACACTTTGGCCAGATATGTCCCCCACGCGAACAAGGCTCTCCGTTCATTCAACATGTATCTCAATGTTCGTCAGACACCGTTGCGAACTAAAATATGGTCCAACCCACTTGCGTTCTTCTTCCCTCGTCCCGTCGAAGATACGCCGACGCCTTCGTCCACGCCTTCTCACTCTCGCACATCAAGTCTTGCATCGACCCCAACTCTGCGTGGTCCCGGCTCGTCAAGCACAATGCTCTTGCAGCTGTCGCCTGTTACTCAGACCATCGTCAACCCATCCACGCCAGTTCCGATTCCTCCAATGCCTCCTACGACCAATCCGCGGGGTGAACTCCGCTTCTCTTCTCGCGTCGATCGGGCGTTCCGCGATGGCTACGAGCGATATCGTGCTAATTTCGAGCGTCGCAGAGCACTTCACGAACAGCAAGCGCGAGGAAAAGTAGGGCGTTGGTGGTGGTGGCGATGGCCGACTTGGTTCTCCTCAAGTCAGCCACCAAATCCACAACCACCTGTTTCGATGGGATCTGATGGAAGAGCTGGCACCCCGCTGCAACCAGCGTTGACAATCACACCTGCTTCCACTCAACAACGACTCGCAGAACGGCGAGGTACACCACCTTTGATGATGGGCGCAGCCACCCCAGCAAATCGTATCCAAACCCGAGCTGCGTCGCGTAGACAGTCCGGGATACCAGACCTCGACGACTCCGGTGTACTACGACGATGAACAAAAAAAACAGTCTGTACTTCCTCATGTATCATCAATACGATAAAATACACATTACAATAGACAAGTAATATAAAACAACTGAAGCTCACATTCAATCAGTACCACCTTCCAATGCTTTGACAATACCGAAGGCAGCTGCTGCCGCGACTCCTCCAACCAAAAGTGTGCTCACAGCACCCCAAACATAGCCCTTCGCACCGATGGCAGCACCAGTCACTTGAGCCTTGACTGCTCCAAAGACGAGCAAAACAACACCCGTGATAATTGCACTCCAAAGCAATGCGACATGAGCGCGAGGGATGAAGAAGTAAGGGATTAGAGGAATGATGCCTCCAATAAGGTAGCCAGCGCCAATGGTGAATGCAGAGATGTACAGGCGACGAGTGGGTACTTCTTCAAGACCAGCACCAAATTTGAGCAGGAAGGGCGTAAGTCCAACTTCTTTACTCCAGCGCAGAGACTCGTTTGACTCCAGATCGTGACGGGTTATATTTGTTCTCGGGCCACCCGGAACTTCAGCTTCGCGGAGACACCTCGCTACAGCGCGGCACGTCTTATCGTCAACGCCGATAGGAGCCAGAACTTCGGCGACCTCCCTCTCCATTTCTCCGTCACAACTTCGAACGACTCGTGCTGCAGTAGTGTCGCGTAGAAATCGGTAATGGTCCCTTTCAGCTTGAGATGCGAGGAATCCGCCAATCCCCATCGAAATGGCACCGGCAATGAGTTCAGCCACCCCACCAAGTACTACAAGTCTGGACTCCCCCAGTGACGACAGGCCAGCCGTCAATGCAAAAGGAACAGTGAGGCCATCAGAAAGGCCTATGACACTGTGGAGCGGTGAGCAAACAATCATAGCCCAAGGCGAGTGAACAGCTCACACATCGCGAACAACATCTGGGTCAATCAAAGTGCGCTCGTCCCCCTTGAGCTCTTTGCAGCAAACCCCGTCAGGTCGAACGTGTCTGGAACACCGTGCAGAGGACGGGATGGCCACTTCGGGTACCGCTGCGTCCAATGCCCACACTGGAGGCTTTGGCGGTCCTTGGCTTTCGGCAGAAGACTGAGCTCTAGCACGCGGAAGAGGAACGGAGGCAGGTGGCGGAGACGGTGTAGACATAGAGGCAGGATGGAAAAGCACGTCACTTGCTCAGCAAATAATTTGATTACCGTCGTGAACCGTGATGTCGATCACCGTCTCACCAATCATATTGTGCCAATTGGAAGGCTTGGGTGAGAGGAGGATGGAGAGCGGGCTTTTGTTTTGCTATGGACCCCGGATTCCAGTTCCAGAGTGTTGGGGTCACTTGGAACTAGCTCGCACGCAGGTCGTGTGACACACACAGAAAGAAAAAAGCAAGTGTGCGAAAGCAATTGCAGCAGCACACTGCAAAAGCGTGTGATTCGGCCCAGGCTCGAACTGAGGACCTCCTGTGAACCATTTACTCGAAGGCAATGTTAGACAGGTGTGATAAACCAACTACACCACCGAACCGTTGTACATGGCTCCGTAGCGAATTCTACATCCAGCCTCTTTGCTTAGTACCACCCATAAATCCAGCTACGTTCCAAGCTTCCAAATGAGGTGTAGACATAGTAGCTATTTACTAGTACTAGACGGCGTTTTGTTTGTTTGTAATACGGTACATTGAGACAGCGACTACTTTATTATCGGAATCTTGTTTGGTGACATAATAGCTGGTGACGTGATTGCTTGTCATCGTTTTCGGGCCCGTGAGGGACTCGGAACACGCTTCGCGCTTGAACCACCACCTCCATCGCAAGAAACTAACAATATGGCCACCGTCACCTCCCATACGCAAACCCGCCCAGCTCAAAGTCGGGGCAAGAGCCAAGGAAAGACGAAAAGCGGGCCAAACAACAGCCATCGACGTGGCGGGCAACAAGGACAGCGAGGAAAGAAGGAAGGCGAGAAGGTGGCGCCTGCCATCGAAGACGATACCGCTGCTAGCGAGGGCGATGCGGATGTATGCTGGATTTGTGCCGAGCCAGTGAAATACTACGCCGTCTCGGAGTGCAATCACAGAACCTGCCATGTCTGCTCGTTGCGGCTCCGGGCTCTCTACAAAAAGAACGAGTGCACGTTCTGCAAGGTCCGCCTCGCGATTCATACAATCCGTTCTCTCATCGGATAACAATAACAGGAACCACAACCAGCCATGGTCTTCACCATCTCTCCTCAAGCGCTCTTTTTGTCGTTCGAGATAGAGAGGATAGAGTTCAAGGACACGAAGCTTTCTGTCTTTTTCGAAACCCAAGAGATGATGGAGGAGACGTTGCTGCTCCTCCGCTTCAACTGCCCCGACCCTCAGTGCGATTTTATTGGTAACGGCTGGAGCGACATCAAATTACACGCCCGAGCATCTCACGGGAAGCTCATGTGGTGAGTAGATAACACGAATATGGCGATGTCGGAAAATAACAGACTGCAGCGATCTTTGCATCCGCCACAAAAAGGTTTTCGCGCATGAGCATACCCTCTATCCACCCAACATTCTTCCCTTACACCTGCCCTCGATCTTGACTGCAGCGCGTCCCTCCCGACCTGGGAAATCCAAAGACAAAGATCAGGTTGAGGGCGGGGTTCACCCATTCTGCGAGTTTTGTCGGGAATGCTTCTTCGGAGATGATGAGTTATATCGACACATGCGGGAAGCACACGAAGAATGTTTTATCTGTAAGAGGAACGACATCCGGGATCAATAGTGCGTCGGTTTTTCTAGCTTCCCTCCCTCGCTGACCATCCCACCAGTTTCACAAACTACGCCGCATTGGAGACGCATTTCACACGAGACCACTTTCCTTGTCCACACCCTACGTGTCTAGCCCGCAAATTTGTGGTATTTAACAGCGCACTCGATCTCAAGGCACATGCTGTTGAAGAACACGGAGGAGAACTGGGGAAAAGCGAACTGAGGGATGCAAGACGTATCGAACCTGCATGGGACTCAGGTGGACATGGCAGGGGTCGCGGAAGGGAACGGGACCGTGAACGAGCCAGAGATCGAGATCGAGACGGCCCACCACCGTCATCTTCCCAACAAACCCAAACTCAACAACAACCAGCAAGACCGCCACCAACTGGAGGTAGAAGAAGGGAAGGATTTGGCTCACAGTTAACAACCGATGGTGAAACTTCGACTCCCACACCAGCACGGACGCCGTCCCCTTCAAGAGATGTAGATCCAGCCACCGCAGAGTAAGCAAGCACACCAATGTTTTTTTGCTCTGTGTTTATCACTGTTACAGGCGACATTCCGCATTCATTTCGAGACTAGCATCGATGGCACCTAACCCTACCACGGCGCTTCCTGCTGCACGAGCTGCAATTCGATCCTTCCGGGCTTCCGAGTCGTCAGCACGCGACCTTATTTCAACACTCTACAGTATCGTTGATTCTCGCATGGAAGCCGCTTCCAGCGTCGTCAATGCTCTTGTCGACTTGTTCGATAATTCCGCCGATGCTGAACAAAGGGAGGCCATACTGAGTGCTTGGCGTGATTTCGAGGTTTCTCAGAGACAACAGTTTCCAGACCTTGTCCCGACATCTGTTGGCGGTGGTTATGCAGGGATCACCAGTGGGAGAGTGTTAAATGCAAAACATGCTACTGCAACTCGACAAGGACGGGCTGTCTGGGATCGCGTAGCGCAGGCTGCCCAAGCTTCCAACGCCCAACAACGGTTCCCCGCCTTGTCGAACTCGTCATCGGTACCCGGCGGTCCTTCGAAAGCTATCCCTGGACAACGTAACACGCCTTGGTCGGCGTCAGCATCTGGTAAACCCACTGGATTTGCGGCTTCTTCGTCATTCGTTCCACCTCCAATCGGCGGGCCCACACCCGCTGTTGTTGTTCCACGATCAGAATCGATAGGGAACTCAAAAAGGCGGGCCGCCTCCCAAGCTATCCAACGCATTGTTCCCCGAGCTGCCTACACGACAGAAGACGGCAGTTCAGGTAAAAGGGAACCAGAGCTTGAAAAATATCCTGGGTCAAGCAAGCCAGGGCGGTGGCGCGTGGGGAGGCGGCGCAAATGCACCGCCAGCACCACCGCCTCCCACAGCGGAGGCGGTAGATGAACCAGTTGCGGCGAAGAAGAAGGGCAAAGGGAAACAAAAGCAAACTCTGTTCACACTGGGAGCTTTCCCATCCTAACATCTTATTCATATGTACATATCGTTACTTGGACGTCCAAGTTCATGTGGATCGAGAGTGCGAAAAATCAGTGATATCATGGACATGATCACCGGGAGACCCAGTAGAAAGTTATTTGAGAGTCGCGGGATCTCGATATTACAAGAAGACAAGCAACTAAGCTTGCGCTAAATTGTACTCGTTGACTAGGAACATTAGGAGGACTTGCAACCCGTGTTGCAATTGATGGTGAAACGATGCCGAAAGGTATATGAGTTTGGAAAGCAGAAGCATAGCGCGAAGTGGGAAGCATAAGTCATCCATCCGTATGAGTGGTCCTTGTGTAATAAAGATACGATAGCGATAATTGACCCTATTACTTAGGTTTGCTTTGGTGGCGCGGGCGGTATATTGGGAGACTCTGCTTTCGATTTTGAGGCAGAGATATCTTTGCTCCTCGGCTTTGAAGCCAGCGGAACGGATTGACGACGCGATTCGTGTGTTCGCTTTGAGCTCGTGCGAGTAGATCCAGAGCGGACATCAGAGGAATGGCGTCGACTGGAACTGAATGATGCCGGGTCGGCCTTTTTGAACTCGGAGGGCGCTGCTGTGGGTATAGGGTCGGCCCTTTTCATCTCGGAGGAGTCTTTGCGATGTGCTGAAGGCTCCACCGTGTGTAACTTGTCGAATATGGGCGTATGGAAGCTTTCACGAGAAGGAGTTGGCAATGGCTTCGAGCGAGAGCGGGTCCATGTGAGAGACGATCGCGAGTGGGGTTGTTCCGATGCTGACCGTCGAGTGACGGTCTGGGACTTGTTCGAGCGTAGCTTTACTCCAGACGCGGGAGCAAGCGAGGAGGTGACAGAAAAAGACAGCGTTCCCGCCTTCTCGTCGGGTTTGGATGTGGATGATTTCCTTGGTGACTTTACGTTTTTTGACGCGACCTGGACGGAGTCGGACTTTGGCGGCGACTTAGGTGTGCCTGAGGGTTCTGGTCGGACCGGATCCGAAATTATGCTTGTGGGTCGCGACACGAGCACAGGCTCATCGTCAATGGCGTTGTCGACGGGACCATCCTTTTCTTCGTCCTTACGCCACCGAGCCGCACCCATCGTCAGCGAGCGCCGGATGGAGCGCAGTGCCGACGCGGCACTACTACTATGTCGCTTGTGTTGCGTCTTCTTGGGCGTTTCCATGTCGCGGTCTGTGACAAGAAATGAGAGCGAATCCCACGAAGCACGACGCTCAACAACATATCAGTTGACGACGTACCTGAAGCCCTCCCTGTCATCTTCAACACTCCAAACTGCGATCCTGGTTCCCCCCACATACGCGCTGCCATCAGTCGTGTCTCTGAAATGGTACCGCCCAGTGTCTGCATCGTAACCCGTGCGGACCATTCCATGAGGCAGTCGATACTCGTCCTACGAGCCCGTTCTATAAGTAGATCGCACTGTAGTGCATCTCGCACCTCATCATATTGCGTCCATCGGCCCATTATTAATAAACCCCAGATATGGTTTGTCGAGAAGATGCGAACGACGTCGAGTACAGTTCAGCGGGGTTGAAATCCCAACCTATGAGTCTGCGCTGATAGGCCAGACTGAACTCGAGTGCAACGTTGCCAACATCCGGTCATGGATCAACAGCTGGACTTATCGAGTCCATCACAGTCACGTGTGTTGTCATATCCTTACTTTCGACACAAAATATGTTCATTCAACAATTATGGAAGATATTTACAAGTTCAACCAAGTTAACGTTTTCCCTTCCGTGCCTTTCCCTTCCTTTTCGCTGAATCTGTCGCCTCCGAGTCTTTCACTAGCTCCTTTGTGACCCATTCTTCCTCCTCCAAGTTTCGTAGATCCACCTCCAACTCACCAAAATCTTCTTCAGGCTGTGGAGCCCCTTCACGTTGTAGTCGCGCGCGTCGAGAAAAGGAGGCCGCCGCCGCAAAAAGGACGCTCAGATACCGAAACAAGTCCTCCGTGCCCGGATGCTCGACCTCTTTCGCCAGGAAGTTGACTAGATGCAGATCCGCGGCGAGGGAGCCCGGCCCAGCCATCCCGGCCGCCCCGATCACTGAGTGTAGCGTTGTCTGCGACACCACGGTTTGGAGCAACAAGTGTCCCAGGTGCGAGTACTTGAACTCGGGCGATACGTCCGGACTGCCTTGAAGCCGCTCCGCCTCACGAACAGCAAAATCTATACTTGGGCCAGCGTAGGGAAAACGTACGCCCGGAAAGGTGGGGGAAAGGAAGTAGTCTAGTGGCTTTTCGTGGTCAATCTTGGACTCCTCGGCAGAGGCTTGTCTATCTATTTGTCTGGATTTGAGGGGTTCATGATCCACACGAGTACGAGACAAGGGTTTAGAGCGAGGCGAAGGGTCTGGTGGGTCAACCTCGACTACGGAAGGAGAGCGGGAGGGCCGATGGTTGGCTTTCATGGTATCGACGGGACAAGGACTTGCTGATCTTTTAGCTCGTTTGTTGGATGGTCCAGCAACAGCAGCAGTACCAGGGAAGGAGTGGCGACCGCGTTTTCCGAGTGAACTGGATTCTAGCAATGTCAACTTCGAGCTGCTGGCCAGAGACGATGGGATATTCGGAGCTAATAACGAGTCTGCTCCGTGTTTTTTGACTTTCTGCCGTTGCTTTTTCGACTTGGCTGTCGCAATTGGGAGTTTGGAATGTTTGTCGACCCAATACGGGACGTCCCGCGGGACGATTTTTGGTCCCGATTTCTCCAGAGTCTTCACCCAATTACGCAGCAGCTCGGGGGAGACCGCCGCCGTCAGCTCGTCAAACGTGCGGATGGTGCCTTTCCCCCATTGGTCATGTATATGTTTGGGCACCCATTCCAATCCACATAGTTCATATCGCATCCTTTCTTTCCCTTTATCGAATACCTGGTTCGTCCTAGCTGAGCAGAGGGAAGGGCAGATGAGTGGGACGCCGCAAACGCGAGTTCTGAGCTGACCCTCGTATGATTGGCGAAGCAGGGTCGCGACCTGTTGGCGGAGTTCGCTTCGCCCTATGATATCTGCCTGCGAGCGAGGAGGTTGAGGGAGATGCATTGCCGTTCATGGACTTGGACCAAAGTCAGGAAAGAGAGAGAGAAATGTGTGGATTCAATGAAAGTTGTAGAACTGGAACAAGTGTGAACGATGGATGTTACGGCATGGTCCAGTTCACGAAGCTTCGGCAAACAAGGACTTTATTCCTTGAAATTCAATACATTCATCCACAACCTCATTAGTTATTTCCTAACCGCTGACCACCTGAGCCCCAATTATACCCTGCTGTACTCCCACCGGCCTCTGGGGCATTGACCGTCCTTCGCGGCGCGACGATGTGGACTCCGCCACCCGCATTTGCTCGTCCTGGCTCTGGAGCGCCAGCGACTGTCGGTGTCTGGCCCATCCAGTTGGCAAACCATGCTGGGGCCGCTCCCCACGGATATAATACTCCTCCTCCACGAGTTCCACCCGTCTCAGAACCCCAGATACCCCACCACCAGAGATGTCCGACAATGGCGCCAGGTAACGAGCTCGCTACCGCCGCCGGTCCACTGAGAAGGTCCATGCCAAGCATCACGTAGGGAAAGTACCGCACGGGGAAGGTAACAAGCCCAAACAGTGATGTTTGAGCACCTGGGGGCGCAAGGGCAGAGCCAACATAGATGATGCAGAGAACGAATGCGCGAGTGAAGAAGAAAGAATTGACGGGAATGCTAGTTACCTGTGTCGGTTGTGAGTATAGTTAGATCTGAACAGCTAGGACGAGGCAACGAAACGCACAACGATGCCAACGCTCGCGACGAAGAGCTGCCACGCCAGGTCCGCAGATTTATGCAAGTATGGTCCCGTCTCAATCTCGTTCATTGTTCGACTAGAGAGAATCAGTTCCTTCTTCGTCTCAATAAAGCAGAACCAACTATAGCATCGCCAGCTCTGGCTAACAGGTTAGAAGTGAATGCTGCAGGGGTAATAATAACGCACCGAACACATAATTTATACCACCACCTGGACTTTGAATCAGACAGTTCAGTCAACACCGATAATTCCACTCACTCCCAAGAAAGAAGCTGGTGTATAGTCTCCATATCTGCAAGAAATAATGAGAAAGTTTCGCGGCCGACTGAAGTATTGCCAGCGAACCTCGAGGTGTTCAAACACTTTTTCGAAAGAGTAAAAGATGTGGTATGGGGAGATCATTTTAAGCATGACCGGAAGGGTGACCGACACCGATGAGATGCATAGTAGGCGAGTTACTGGTGGTATTTTCTTGATCTCAGCAATTAGCTCGTTCATGGCTGGAAGGAAGACGTGTTCGCGACGTGGTGACGCGAATCGGGTTGATTGGGTCAAAATCGGTCGGCGATCACTTTGGTCACTTGTTTCCTGCGATGATCTCTGACTTTCAAAGCACCGCTAGCAGCGTACTTATTCTGTGCTGGGAGCTTGTTGGCTTATAGCAAGACTCGAGAAACCCATCAAAATTGCCTTCCGACAAGGATAATGGAGCTTACTCAGGCTGCTGTGTCAAACAACAAATAAAACTTTCGGGTCTCCATCATAGGTGAATGCCGTCCTTCATACAGTTCCACCAATTTTAATAGTCCAATGGGCGAACGGGCGCCAATCCTGCCGGTCCCGCTGCCGCTTGTTGGTCGCAATACTTTTCATTCTTTCTCTACCATTTCGCTCTGGTCGTCTGGAATGACCACCCCGCGGCGCATTTTTGTCGACGACACAGACCCATCCATCCACTACTCCGCAAACCAGTGGTTTCCTCATGACGTCAACCAGCTCAAAATCGGCAACCTGGGGCCAGTGTGGAACGGCACAACGCGCAGTACGATTGCCAATGGCGCAAGCATGAGCTTCACGTTCAGCGGTACTTCTTGGTCTTGCTATGAAACTTGTCATTTTTCTCTGAAATTGCTTTAGGTACTTCTGTTTCCCTTCTAGGCAGCATCATTGTGACGATGGATGCTCAAGGCAATCCGGACCCGACCTGGCTATGTACAGTCGACGGAATCGCAATTTCAAATGGCACCAATCCCTTATTCAACTTCCCAGAAAACAATTGGAACCTATGTGACCAAACGACGCTCCTTCCCGGTCCACATACTCTGAAAGTGAACATTCAGACCAAGGGACAACCCTTCTACGTGGACAGCATTGTCTACACACCAACTCCAGATGTCAGCATAGATGGCGCAGTTCTGGAGTACACGGCAGGGGATCCCGCGATAACCTACGGGCCAGGGTGGCAATTCTACACGGTGGAAGACAAGGAGAATATAACGCAAACCAACGGCGCTCAAGTCGCCTTTAATTTCCATGGTGCGCCACAACTCATACTTGCGATTTCACTCAAGCATTCATTTATAGGTACTGCCGTTGCTTTAACAGGATATATACCGCATGAGCTTGCTCACAGTGCAACGACCGCGAAATATTCCATCGACAATGAACCTGCAACGACTTTCACACTACAAGGGCTGTCGCCGGAGGCAACGACAACTTTGTTTAATGTTCCAATGTTCTCTGTTAGCTCGCTTTCTCCCGGCGAGCATAATGTGGTCGTCACCTACGAGGGCGATTCGACCAAAACTCCACTTCCCGTCAGAAACTTCTACGTGACCAACTCCACACAACCTGTTCCTACGACTTCTTCTGTATCCGCAAGCTTTAGTCATCGCCCATCCAATACTGTTGTTGCCCAGCCAGGAGGAACCAAACATCCACCCGCTGCGGCTATCGCAGGGGCAGTGGTTGGCAGTCTTCTCTTTCTGATCGTAATCGCTGTCTTGTTCTGGCTCCTAAAACGCAAGAAACGAGAAGAAATCAATAGGTTTACTATCGACACAATGGAAACGGGATCGGGTGTAAACGCATTGCAGTCACGCTCTCAATATGGCATCCTCGATCCATATATCCAATCCGAAGGTCAAATCCATGTCGCAACTCCGTCACAGGCCACACCATACTCGTATCCGTATAGGTCTCTCCGTCCTCGGAACGATGAGGCTAGCGAAGGCTCCTCGTCATCCGAGTTTAGCTCAGTTGGCACCGAGAGTATTTCTCAACGGGCAAGAGCAATATCACATTCGGATAAAGCTCGAGAGCTTACACCGCAACGCCAAATCATCATCCAACGACACCAAGACAGCGGGGTGCGCCTAAATTCAGACCACTCTCTGCATCTTCAGCCAGAGATAGTGGATCTCCCACCAGATTACAGTCAAGATTAATTACTCGGCGCTTGGCTATTGGACCTCAGGCTCCGTACACTCATGAAACTACTACAGTACTACTACTATCTGTGGACGTTATAATGGGATGGACTGCACGACTGAATACCCAGCTCTGAGTCGCGGATTGGTATAAGTCTGTATAATTTTTGTTGTATGTATTGCATGCTTGGAATCCGAAGGAGCTTGGATTCTGCATCTTTTAGGACTACTCAGTACTCTTCCCACTCATTGATCCCGTGACCCCGTTTTTTTTTTGCCGCGGCTGCCGCCACTGTGTGGCAACCGCTCCCATGAGCATCGAAGATAAGGCTTGGAGCTGACCACCATGGCACTGGGCTGGGTTTTTCTGCTGCATGCATGGACCACCATCGCTGGGGCGTCACAAACTATCTTTCGAGCTCCTTCTTCGTATGTCGATTCCACTGCCAGCACGAACTCAAGCATTACTCTAGATATGATGACGGTCTTTTCACGCCCTTGGAGGACATGAACGTTCTATCCACCTCCGAGTTCACTGTCCTGAGCCATCCTGTGTTCCCCCAGTACAACGTTCGAATCAAGAAAAGTCCGTTCTGCGACTCAACCGTCAAGTGAATACAATACTCGCGCGGGGGCGAGGGGTCTTGTTGCTCACGCGTCGCCAGATCCTACACAGGCTACATCGACATCGAGGCCCGCCACATCTTCTTCTACTTTTTCGAAAGTCGGAGCAACCCCGACGAGGACGACATGATCTTCTGGACCAACGGCGGGCCGGGCTGCAGCTCAAGTCTAGGTCTGTTCATGGAACTGGGTGCGTTTGTGGAAAGAAATAATGCTTTTAGTGTTTGCTCATTCAAAGCTTAGGACCGTGTCGCGTTCTCGACGCTAACGGGACAAAATTCCACCCCGAAAGCTGGAACAACAACGCCAACATCTTCTTCGTCGACCAGCCGATCGGTGTTGGATTTTCGTACGCTGACCATGGAGAGACAGTGGTATGCTCTGCTACCTTTATTTGACTATGATTCGATATGCGCATAGTCAACAACGGAAGAAGGCGCTAAGGATATCGCTGCATTCATGTTCGTGTTCTTCCAACACTTTTCCAAGTTCAAGGGCCGCCCTCTCCACATGACTGGGGAATCCTACGGCGCAAGTTCTGCCTTTCAAAAGAAGCTCACGAAATACTTATATATTTCCAATAGGGCCGCTACGTTCCTGTTTACGCCGCCGAGGTTTATGACCAGAATGCCAAACTCGCAGCGGCCGGGTATGCTCCCATAAACCTCAAATCAGTCATGATTGGTGCACTCTCTTGTGGCCACCTTATGAACCGTTTGACTTTTCAAAGGGAACGGGATTACTGATTTTTTCAATCAAATGTCCTCTGTGTTTGACATGCAATGCACATCAGCATCCATCGAGCCTACGTCCTCTATCGGGTGAGCAGCTCAATAATACCTTTCCGCACGGTCTCATAAACACCACTTCCTAGAGACTGTGTTATGATGAAGCGCATGGTAAGCTTCAACGCTATCTCGGGGAGCTAACGCCAACTCAGTATCACGGGTAGATTCCTCGGTGCCAGAAGCGTCTCAAAGAGTCGTGTGTCGATATGTTCGATGCGGTGGACTGTGCCGCTGCCGCCAGCTTCTGCTCGACTTACCTGCGAGAGCCGTATCGCAAGTCTCGTTAGTTTCGACCCAAATTCTTCTTTGTCTCCTTTTCACATTGGACAGAACTTAATCCATATGATATATCCAAACCCTGCGACGACGATCTACTCAAAGAAAGCCTTTGCTATCCCGTCACCGCGTAAGATCTTATCTTAACGTTTGTTCCTCTTGGCTGAACTGGACCCAGCCACATCCGAGAATACCTATCTCGTCCCACTGTCCGGGACACTCTCGGTGTCGACCCATCGGTCCCCGCAAACTTTACCTCATGTGCAAACGACGTTGGTAGTGCCTTCCGCACGCATCTCGACGGCTATATCGCTCCTACTCAAGAATACGTCGCCGGGCTGCTTGAACGTGGTATTCAAGTCCTGATATATGTGGGAACATACGACTGGACATGCAACTGGGTACTCAGAAACCGAGTCGATGTATCTAGTTGGCTAACGGTTATTTCATAGGTCGGCAATTCCCGATGGACTCTTGCACTGGAGTGGAGCGGAGCAGAAGCATTCCGCGCCGCAGAGCTCCGTCCTTGGGCAATCGCCAATGACCTTGAAAACAATGGGCAGGCAGGACTAGTCAGAAGTGCGAAAGGATTAACGTTCTTGACCATCGACAAAGCAGGACATATGGTCAGCCCTTTTTTTACAATGTCGGGACACGTTTTTGATGATGACAAGGTTCCATACGACAAGCCCAAAGAATCTCTAGAGCTCGTCCAGCGTTGGCTATCCGGCCAAGAGTTCTGAAATCATGTCTCGTAGCAGAAGTTGCTCTGGAATTATTATCTCAGACCCTGTATCAATACTTGAAAGATCAGTCACAAACAACAACCTTGCGATGAACGAGCATCGACTTCATTACATCCCCCTGGAATCTGACCCAATCATATTCACCGAGCTCATCCAAGCTCTAGGTGTACATTCATTGCAGTTTCATGACGTCCTGTCTCTCGATTTGGCGGATCTCTCGCCGTCTGGGGCCTTAGCATTGCCTGCTGACCCTTACGCGTTAATATTGATATTTCCGACCACACAAGAGTACGAGGCTGACTTGAAAGCGGCCAAGAAGCGCGCTCATCTGGATGGGACACAGTATAAAGGTTGCGGCGAGCAGGAGCCTGTCCATTGGTTTGAACAGACGATCGGAAATGCTTGTGGGTTGTATGCAATCTTGCATGCTGTCGCAAATCTGGGGCCAGCAGCGAGTAAGGACCATATAGGTAGGCAAGTTTAACCACCGAAAATGGACTTGCTAATCACGATTTTACGCGCAGCATCTGGATCTGTGCTCGAGTCATTTCTCGCGGAAGTCATTCCTTTTGACCCCGAGCAACGCGCCGCGGCTCTGGAGACATCACCAGCCATCGCGGAAGCTCATCGACGCGCTGCGGTCCAAGGAAGCACACCAGTACCTGATGCTGAAGACGAGGTCTATTTCCATTACATTTGCTTCGTCAAGTCTCCAAAGAACGGTCATATCTACGAGTTGGACGGAGACAAGAACGGATTTGTTGATCGCGATTCATTTTTGGAGGGCGACCAAGACCTGCTCAGCGGCGGCCTCAAACTGGTACAGTCATTAATCGAAACGGAGAGCCAGCAGTTCCAGCTTATGGCCTTGGTACCAACAACGTCGCCGCCGACTGAGTTACCTTGAAGCACTCTGCGTAAAAATACAGTCACTACTCTATATCGGCCCTTTACAGTTCGGGCAAGTAAGCGTAAAGAGAACATTGTCATTCGTGACTAGTTTCTTTGGACGGCCTCTTGGTCTTTTCCCGTTCCCATTCAGCTTCGCACTGGCGCTATCATTTGGTATGGCAATTTCATGTTCCACCGGCAGCTCCCAGCCCTCCACCATCGCGTCTTCCCACCCATCCGGCATCGCCTGCTCCCAAGTGAGTTGTTCTCCCTCAGTAAGTTGCGCTTCGACTTCTGCGGCGTCGTCGCTCTGAAGTTGGTTGCATGCCCTTCTCCGGGCAGTCATCACTGCCCTCACGTTTCCAGCTACACCCACGCCAGAACCCGCGCCACGAACAATAGGCTGCGCCGCCGCTTGCACCAGTCTAGGCGGAAGACCCGACACGTCTAATGTGGCTTTAGACGCCAACATTCCGTTGGTGCGCCGACGTTTTGCGGTAGGTCCAGAGGAAGAAGCAGTACTCGGTGATTGAGCGAGGGTCGGCGTCCCAGTGTCTGGATTGGAAAGCAGATAATCAATGCGAGAGCGACCAGGAACAGCAGTTGATTCCACACAATGACGGTGGAAATATTTTCGGCATGTGGGTTGTGGACATAGGTGCATGACCGCGCCAGGGGATGGATCAGATGGGTTATAAGGTTGGTTGCAGATGCAAGTCAATTGCGGCATAGGCTACAACGAGTCAGAAAGCCGCATAAAAACGGCAAGAAATAATACACACAGTGATTGTTGGGGGTTTCTTCTTCTCCCTCTCGACAGCAAGTTCATATCGAAAGAAATATGTCTCGTCAGGGATGAAGCTCTGCTCTAGATTGGATTCGTCGAATGCTTCCACGTTTATGATTCCTACAGACTGTCAACACGATTGCACCAAGAAAGTTGATGATGGCCTACCCTCAAAGACTCCTGATGACACCCAGTCTGAGTGGTCAGATTTTATCATTTCATACTCGCCACAATGGGAAGAGTCACTAGAAGGTTTAGAAGACAACGTTTGAAGCTAGAGCTGTGACCCACAAGCCACGGACTTTTGGTAACTCGTTTGGATGGTAGAGCCATTTGATCTTTGCCCATACCTTGTCAGAAGATATTTGGTCTGCATGTCGCGCGCGTATCTCTTCTATCTGACAGAACCAGTACTCATGGTCGTCCATCTGCTCGCCAACGGAACGCGTGTTTGGCACTACTAATGCGCTGAACGTGATAGCTTAGCCAAACGGAGGGAAGATGAGAGAAGAGAGCGCACATATCCCCTGCAGTAAAGTCGTATGATTTTCCATCTTCGTCTGACACTGTCCAGGAGTCAACCAATGTTGATATAACACGTCTTTTGCGACACACATTCGAAGGTTTCAAACACTTTCATGCGCCGCCATTCCTCGATTGTGGGGGCCATATCTTCGCATCCCAGCGGGATCTTCGCCCTTTTGGGTTTGGAGCCTATGGATTTTCGCCGTTTGGTTCGCATGGGTTAAGTAGAACGGAGCGAAGAGTCAGTGTGTCACGACGTGTTACCGGGTTGTTGTCCCCACGTGATCATGTCCTCCTCCTCCAACTCAACGTCTACGAAGGGGAGATGGACACACAAAAAAGCGCGTTCTTCTACCCGAGGCAAACTCGGAGAGCTGAGCGAGAAGGAATGGAACCTTCTCGAGCCATTTGATGTGTTGGATCTCAGTACGTCCATATTAAAAAGGCGTGCGCCCACAAGCTAACGCGTTACTAATAGAAGACAAGGACGGAAATCTCGAGTCATTTCATGTCTCGGATACGTAAGTAAACTGGCTATAGGCTCTTGGCCCCTCAATGCCCTCTTCCAGAATTGCGATCGTCTCGAGCAAAGACGTGTCGAAGTTGCAGCTTTATGATTATTGGATAGGAAAGATAAAGGGCATTAGAGGAGAGTCTGAATCCAGCAGAGTATGCCATCTCAAGCGCGAAATTTATTTTATTGACTGAACAAATAGGCTTGGGTCATGGTAAACTGGTATTATTCGCCTCGAGATGTTAAGGCGCAGATCCCTGTGTTGTGAGTCTTTCCCTTGATATTTTGTAGAATTAATTTCAACAACTCGCAGTGAACCTTCCCCATCCGCGAGGTATGAACGAATATATTCACACCATTGTGACATTGTCTCAGCTACACATATCGCTGGTGTGTATTTTTCCTTAAGTGGCTTCGCATTCGCAACCTTCTAATACTTCGCCATCAAGGTAAAGTCTCAGTCTTCCAGCTACTCGAAGACAACGCCGACCAACATCCAATTCCCGCCAACTCTTTCTTTTCTCGATACTATTTTGACATCAAGGGCGGCCCAAAGAACTTCGCGGTCATGCAGTTCACATACCACGACCCCGCAACGTCTATATCAACCATCCACAGCGCGATCAACATCATGCGCTGCGACCTGTGCGCGGGCCCTTACAATCCCGAAGCTTTTGATCCAGACGAAATACAGCGCTGGTGCCCCGCACCAGAATGTCGACGTGGTTTTCACCACCGTTGTCTCGATGCCGCAGATAAGAAATCGGAACCTTTTCCCTCCGTAACAGACCTAATACTGGCCAGAATAGCCAACAACGACGATACCCAGTCGACTGATGACGGTCCACCTGCCCGCTTGACGCATGAAAACCTCCACTGTATCCCAGCACAGCTTCTAACACTAGCGGCGCAGCCCCTTGTGCGTGGAGAACGATTTGGTGTCGCTGGAAATATCGCTATGATTGCCCACGCCCGTCGAACAATCCACAGTGCGCTGTCCGACCAGTCCTTGCCAACCTGCAAAACCCCGTATTCATTTCGAAGCAACCACGTCGACTTAAATTTGGATCTGTGGTACAAAGACCCTGCTTTTAATGGTTGGGAAGGTGCCATTATAGAAGAACTCGATCCTCATCGAGGAGAGGACAGAATGCGGTTATTGCGGTGTCCTCAATGTACGAGGGCAATCTAACACTTGACATTTTGTATTGCGTAGTACGTGGATTTTTCTCCAATAGTACTATTGATGAATCAGCCCAAGATGCCTGCACATCCTCTCAGCGTTGTCTGTCCACATGCAGCACACCATTGCGCAGTGCTGTTGATCGCGGCAGGCTACAATTGTGCTTGGTCAGAAATCAACGAAAAGCCGAAGTAGACTGACGCTCAGTTTTGAAACGAACTCTGATAACGGGACCTTATCCTTGCCGAAAATCTTCAGAGAGTGAAAGACATCAGCAGTGCCATTCTTGAAGCGCAGGTTGACTGTCGGCTCCGCATCACCACTGGAGCCGGGATGCAATTCAAGAGCGGCGAGGGAGTTATAGTTCTCTTTTGTAATCCGAGTCAAAGACTCATCGCACTCGCTGATATAGACACACCTATTCCCCGAACTTCTGGATTATCGACGATGGCCTCCGTTAGGTTGAACAAGCTGATGAATGGCTTGTAGCTAATTCCGTTGATAGCAAGCTTGAGTGGGTCGCTAGCATTTGCAATGCGCGAAAGGGTGGAAAAAATGGACGGAAGCATGACACGGGTACCAACTAGCTCGTTGATCAGATTTGCTTTAAACAGCTATGTGAGATTGCTTACTGTTCCCAATGCCATCTGGTCTAGGATCTGAAAAGGCGTAACCGTCATGAAAGTCGGCCAAGACACGAGCTTGGTTTACAAAACCCCGGGGAATGTGGTGGAGATAGGTCGCATTGTGCTGAGATTGCACATCAGCAAAGTCCCACATCTGGACACTTGCTCAGTGGAACCTCAGAGAGAACAGAATCATGCGAACGTTGAACTGCAATTCGACTTGTCATCATCAATTTTTGTGGTCAACTAGAACATACCATGAAATTGAAATCGATTGGCCTTCCAGCCAGGTACGGTTGGAGCTTCTGGAGGAACGCACGTGCTTCTTTTCCCTTGTTCAAGAAGAGGTCCGATTTTTCCAGAGCCGCAACGTGGGCGTCAAAGTTCTATGCAACATTCAGTGAGCAATGGTTTAAAAAACGCAGACTTCACTGGACATGATAACAGGCCATTGAGCGAGACATCTTGATTCATTTCCACGGATTCGACTGACCATAGTCTGTGAGGCGTTCAACACGAGAAATTTTTAACTCACTGGGAATATATTGAAAGCCTCCCAAGGCGCCTTCGACCGTGGTTCCGTTTGCCAATTGGATGGCGTACTTACTCGTTGGCGGATATAAACCCTGAATGACAGCGGTAACGCTCTGCTGGAAAACTGTCCCGTCGCCGGAGGAGTCGGCTCGCATAAGGAGCTGGTGAATGTCGGCCAAGACAGGCGAGATTCCATTGATGAAGGTTGGAGACGAGGGCGCGAGGTATTCACTACGCAGGTAGCTGCCAGATTGGAAAGCATTGTACGTCCCGAGCGGGGTTATAAACGTGTTGAACGTTGCATAGGTGTCGGGACTGGAGAAGCTTTCGATGCGGTCAGCGTGACGCGCAAAAACGATGGCACCAAGTATGCCGGGGTTGTGGATTGCTGCTAGGTTCACCATAATGCAAGGAGGAGGAGGAGATGAAGAAGAAGAGAAAGAACCGTCTCAGTGACGTTACACGTCTGACTCGGAAGGCGTCAACCATTGCACTTGGACGTAGCATCGAAAGCTATTAAGTTGTCGGAGGATGAGTGGTAGTAAACGCGGTCACAAGGTCCGCTCTTGATCAGCAACTGATCGTGTATTCCCACTGCCATCGAAATTTCAAAATACAGAAAAGGCATCATACTAAGTAGTATGCACAATGATGATACAATTAAGCCACCTCAACGGAGGGTGAATTCAAGATGGGACTAAGTCTTCTGCGTTTCAAGGGTGGGCCTAAGAGACTGGGTTCCGCGTCCCGGGCAGCCACAGTCGCCCTCATCACTTGGCGTTGCTGGGTAATAAAGTTCGGTAGGCCCGGGCCGCGCTTTGAAGGGCGAACTTGAACCGCCGGAAGGGCCACTGGATTCGACTGCGGCTTGCGGTCGTCCTGAGAATCGACCATAAGTTCGGGGAGCATCCGTTTTGGCCTGGCACTAATTGTCGGGTTGGCGATAGGTTTATGTGACCAACGATCTTCACATTCGGTGGCCATCACTTCCATTAACTGACGTTGCAGTACCTCAACCCTCCGTTTGAGATCGTCTCGCTCTCCTCGCATTTTTATTGCTGCATTTCGGGCGGCACGTGCGAATGAGAGTAAGCCAGAGTTAGCGGCAGCATGCACCTCCGCACGATGGCGCCATGTTTGGCAGGCCATACGTAGAGCATCTGCTTCAGCCGCGTTTCGTCGCAGAGAGGTCATCGATGAGTTGGCCTCGGGAATTTGTCGGAGAGATTGTGCAATCACTGGGGTATGGGGTAGTGAGGCGGGCGATGTCGCTGGAGAGGGACTGGAAGGGGAAGTGGGTAAAAAAGAGGAGCCAGAAGAAGACGGTTGCGAATGGGGACTCGAGTCAGTGGTTGTCTTGGGAAGCGCGAGTGACTCGGGAAGGGAGTCTGCCACCGGTTTTATCTTTGGCGAAGACACATGGTCAAAGAACACGGGGCGAATGGGTGGCAGGATATGGGGGCGAAGGTAAGGAGGAACGAGTGCTGCATCAATGGTAACTAGGGCCGATGAGTACTTTGTTGATGATACAGGGACGAGAGCATACCAACACTATAGGGTGTTCTGCAAGCTGGGCAATAGTGCTCTAAGCTGGGTGATTTGATCGCATCGACAGTAGTTCGTAAACAGTCTCGACAGAAAATATGACCTGAAGGTACTGTAATTGAGTTGTCGAACATCTCGAAGCATACCTACTTACCGCAGGGAAGAGAAACAGGAGCTGAGAAGCGTTCGTAGCAGATACTGCAGTTAGCCATGAGGGTTCAAGTGTGAACAAGAACTCGAGGCTGACGCGTTTTTATAGAAGGCGTCGAAATGGCGAGTCAACGGGACGAATCGGAGTCGAACAGGATGAGTCGGGAGCAGGCCGGCCTCTCTGTGCGAGAGAGAAGTTCGAGGTCCGAAGAGACAGACGGCGCATCGACCGTGTCCGTCGGTCCCGCCTGATCTAGACCGTCGTTCCTTTAGCGGTTTCTTGAAGTGACGAAGAAAGTGCGCCAGTGGCCATTCAGCAGAAGCCCATTATCGACTTATCGTGAGTCAAAGGCCGTTGCTGGCTCACGCTATACATACTCATTGTGAGTTGAGTCACGAAGTCAGCAAGTCCGCCATCTCTGATCGGGCTCTGAATCAATCTGATTGTGACATCCCGTGTTAAAAGCTCTCGTGACTGTTACGCTCCATTACTCTTCCTCTTCTCTTCCATAGTCACTGACGCGTTTTATAATCGAACTTGTCTATCATGCCTCCACGTCGCGCTCCTTCTAATGGTTCTGTTGCTCCTTCTCGTGCCCCCAGCCCACCAACAGGTGACGATGAAGAGGCATGATCTCCCCCAAGTTTGAAGTAACGACCACAATAAACCATACGCACACAGACCGTCTTTTTCGACAGTGTTGATGAGCTCCAACAACACGTCGGTTCACTCTCCGTCGCGTCAAAATCAATTCCATTCAATTGTCATAACAGGGAATCAACGTCCAAGACATCCTCAAGCTCAAGGCGCGTCTTTTCGCCAGTGTCCCGAGGAAAGCGTCATAATTGCACAGGCGGCCGCGATAAACACTGTCTCTGGGGTTGTCATGAGCACCCGCCGCCAGTTGTTGAAAATTAAGGTCCGTCGACGCCGGCGCCATATTGATTTTACTTTCCTACTCTAATCTTGGTTTTCAGGGCATGTCCGAAGCCAAAGTCGAAAAGGTCAAGGTAAAACTCGGCAGGACTTCCTTTTGGCTGATACGCTGACATGAAATCGTAGGACGCAGCTAACAAAATAATGGCAAATTTCGTTCCTACGGAATCGGAAGTTCTATCCTCATTCGCTTTAGGGTTCATCTTTTGCAACCGGCGTCGAAATCCAGGAGAAGCGCAAGCGTGTATTCACGGTTAGTACTGGAAGCAAGGTCGTGGATCAAATCATGGGCGGTAAGTTCATGTTCGGGTTGTCGATTCTTAGCTCATGACTTCGAGGTGGAATCACCTCGCAGTCGATTTCTGAAGGTTGTTTTTTTTTTTGGCGGGTTTTAATTATCCTCCCTCATAATTCCAGTGTATGGGGAATTCCGAACGGGAAAGACTCAACTTGCACACACCATGAGCGTTGTCGCACAGCTTCCTGCAGAAATGGGTGGTGCTTCGGGAAAGGTCGCCTATATTGATACCGAAGGCTAGTTTCCTCACCTTTTTCCTAAAACGATTCCCTGACGTCACGTAGGAACCTTTCGCCCGGATAGAATCAAAGCCATCGCGGATCGCTTCGGTGTCGACTCTACGATGGCATTAGAAAATATTTTATATGGTGCAAACCTTTTTCTCTGCCGCTTCCCTATTGACTGAAGCTCATCCACAGCCCGGGCATTCAACAGCGAACACCAAATGGAACTGATTAACGAGTGTTCGGGGCGCTTTGCAGAAGACAAGGACTTTCGATTGCTTGTGCGCTATCTTCCTATCATTGAGTTCAGCTTTCTAAACACTACACAGATTATTGACAGCATTATGGCTCTCTTTAGAACCGATTTCTCTGGTCGCGGCGAGGTATACTCGATCTTTGGCATGTGTCCAATTTGCTGACTGCTCCCAGTTGAGCGAACGGCAGCAGAAAGTCCGTTCCCTATGCTGATTTATTCATGCATATACTCACCTTTTGCCCGACAGTTGGCTCAGGTAGTCCTTGCCTTGATGTTCTAAATGCGATGTTTCAAGACCCTGTTTAGATGCTCTCCAAGCTGTCAAAACTTTCTGAAGAATACAATGTGCGTTTGCCAGAACGCTATGCCTCCCCACCCTCACTGCTGCAGATTGCTATCTTGCTCACGAACCAGGTACAATGTGAGCTTATTCAATACATTCGGTTAGCCTCCTCTTGTTAATGCGTTTTGGACAGCTGATCCCGGTGCGACAATGACTTTCGTTGCTGGCGGCGCACTGAAGGCATGGATACTTGCTGTTATCCGTTCGAATCACTTATGCGATCGTAGCCCATTGGTGGACACATCCTCTCGCATGCTTCTGCTACGCGCATTTTCCTTCGCAAAGGTTCGCGTTTGCTTCGCTGAGTGTCCTTGGGTTTTTTACTCATGAAATAATCTTGCAGGTCGTGGAGAAGAACGTGTCGCCAAGCTAGTCGACAGTCCTGACCGCCCTGAGAGCGAAGCGACGTATAAGCTGGATGAAGGCGGCTGGGCCGACGTGTAAACATTGAAGTGTGAGGGTCATTTTTCCTATTCGCTTGCTGCTTGGACTCGAACTGTAAAATTGCTGTTGTTCTCGATTGTATCGCTAATCACTGTACCCTGGCTGGGACTCTCCCTGTGTATAGGTTATCACTAGACTGTAGACTGTACTAGACGGAACCTACTCCTAACTGAACTTCAAGTTGGATAGGATCACTTTCCAGCGCTGAGCGCTCGCTTACATAACGCTTCGAGGGTTACCATCATCCAACCACCATAACTTACCATTACTGTAAGTATAAACCCACAGCATGCCAACCTCGCTCTTCCGCGTTGTTCATGGGCGAATTTCTCTGCAAAAAATGTCGCGCCGATATTGTTCCTCCCCCAATGCTGCAGCCCACCACAACCCAAAAGGCTCAAATCCGAGATGTTCTCCGTTCGACCCTCCCTGCCCCGTCGTGGATATACCCTCTACTTGAGAAAGGCACAAGAGGACTTGGGCAATATCAGTTGGAGATTGAAGATGTCCAAAAGCACCTGCAAATGCTCATCTTCCGACGAGATATGCTAGCCAACGATGTTGACCTCATCCGCAGTGTGTGCGAGTCTCCCATCCGCTACTTGCCACCGGAGATCCTTTGCGACATTTTTGAAGAAGCATGCGACCAAAACTCCCTTGACCCACCACCCGGCTCGCCTTTGGATGCTAGGGAAGATCAACGATTGATTGCTTTGGAGATGGACAGGTTGGCAAAGCGTCCTTTGCTATCAATTTCGCAAGTTGAGTGTTTTCAATGCCTGTGCGCAATATAATTGACCAAGTTAAGGTGTGTTCTACCTGGCACGAGATTGTGATGGGAACTCCGAGGCTATGGGCGACGATTGCCGCACAGATGAGGCACTGGCCGTCGAAATTTCAAGACTGTTTCGAGCTCGTCTCGAGGTGTCTGAAGAGGAGTCGTGATTACCCGCTGACAATTCGGATGTGGTATAATAAAGAGCGCGACACGGACTTTGACGAGGTGTTGAGTCTGTTGTTGCAACATGCATCTCGCTGGCGAGACGTTCACATCGCAGCGTTCTATCCTCTGAAAGACATGCTCGAGGCCGACAACATCCGATTCCCAATTTTGCAAAGTCTCCATCTGGACTCGAGCAGATACTTCGCTGCCCTCGATTGGTCATCTGCTGCTCCAGCACTCAAATCTATATCTTACCACGGCTCCATCAGATCTATTCCCCATCTACAATGGTCGCACATCCAAGTCTTCGATTTTACCCCTGCTGTAGGGAGCCGAAGAAGGTCGTGGGATCACGCTGGCTTTACTTGCCTTCCGTGGGCCCAGCTACCTCTCAATTCTTCCTTAGTAGCAAGAATCTTAGACGAAGACGTTCCCAAGAAATATCAGTCAGGCTCGCCGATACATTCGCCCATCGAAACCCTAATTCTCCGTTTATCTCCATATGAACACCAAAACGGACGTACTCTTGGGGTCATATTCCAGTCTCTCAGTCTCCCCAACTTGAAGAAGCTACAACTCCTCGGTGTTGACAAGGACATGGTATTCAGTGAATGGCTTACCTGGGACCAGCGTCATTTTATCGCATTAGCTGAGCGATCAGCGTTCGGGAATAACGTCGTTTCTCTTGCGCTCGAGGTACCAATCCGTCATGGAGAACTAGTGGACATGCTGTCGGTGCTAACGTCGTTGGAAGAGCTGTACTTGGCAGATTCGCCTCAATCTGGAGAAGATTATTCACAACAGCCCCACTTAATCACCGACCAGTTGTTTCATGCATTATTGCTTGCAAACGACGCCGGGCATACCCGCATCCCACGTCTTAACCGTCTCGAACTTTCTACAACACACTATTTCTCCGACGACACACTCCTTGACTTTGTGCGAAGTCGTGCTCTTCCCTTTGTCAATCCGACACGGTTGATCTTCAAGTTAAAGCTGCGCTCTGTGCGACCGGGCATGAGCTTACTCGATGACTTCTGGGGCCAGATTGAGGATTTGAGAGCGCAACGGATACTGGACTTCGAGTTCGAAGACTATAGTACGAGGCTACTGACCGAGGAATCAGACATGCCAATGTTGTACTCGGATTCGCCGTCGTGGTCATTGTTTGACTAGTAAACACTAACAAAGTATTATTATCCAACACACATCCGCATCCACTTTTGGCACCAGGGTTCTTCTAGCCCCCTCTTGCATAACTCTACTTTTCAAAGCCGATGAATACGAAACCGCGATTATCTATACTTGACATTAAAAATTCGCGACAGTCTTTACTTCTACGTATGTTAGTGATTCTGTGCTGAGAAATCCTCTCCAGTCGTTAGGAAACATGTAAATCCCCTTCTGTTGTTAGGAAACCTACAGTCGAATTTTTTACTCCTGCTCCACATTTGCTCTTGTCACGGTGGCGTCACGCGCCATCCTGACCCTGGCGGACCGACGATGGTAATCGACAACGACCTGGGCATCGTCTACCTCGTCGATAATGCCCAACAATTCTGGTCTGGTACGGAATTGATTACCACCTTTGAGGTCCCTAAAGCTACTCGCCAGAGTTGGAAGACATCCTAGCACTCCCCAAGGACGAGGTTCCAACTTTGGAGCGACTTGATTCGACTCTTAGACGATACTTGGCGCTCTGCTCTGCATACCACGGTTGGTGACGGCGCTACTTGTACTACTACGATGGCCTAATCCTGCTTCAGAGCAGTATTTACACAGCCCGTTGCAGTTGGAGCATGCTTGCAACCTCATTGCGGAGTCTGAGTTATTCGCCTTCCATTCGGAGCGCATGTGCGACATAATCGTCGACGGCATTCGCTCGGTGCGCCTCTCCCAGTTATGCCCTATCTGCTTTCAACTAAAACTGCATAGAATACAGACCCACACGCGCAACTCATAGCATACCACGTTCTCCTCTCCCATGGTCGTCGCCGGGCAGACTTCTTTCGCTCGCAAAGAAGATGGATATCGCTTTTCCCGCTGCTTATGGACCACGTTCTCATCGAGATCGACTCCGACCTTGAGGACGCCTATTTTAGCAGTTCGACATCGGCAGCAGGCATCGTGCCTGTCCCAATCGAAGCCAAGCTCCGTGCCTTGTCCATTCGCCTTCTCTACGAAGTATGTCGTCTCCAGAAGTTTTCTGTCCAGGATCTTCGTATGTGGCTGCTGTTTTCTCCGTTTCGCTTATTACTAATATCTGTGCAGGGACATTTGACGATGCGTTTATTGACTATATGTTTGATCTCGTGGAGCAAACACGGCATATGCACGACGAAGCATTCAACTACTCGGTTATCAACCTTATCGTCGCGCTGAACGAGCAATTCATGGTAGCATCACTGCCAAATGAGACCGCAGAGAACAGAGGAGAACCCTCAGAACCGAGGAATCGCGTGTTGCGTGTCCTGATGCGAAGACTAGGATCAAGTAAGACGTTTGGCGAGAACATGATATTCATGCTAAACCGCGCTGGTGTGTTCAACTCCAACTTGGATCAACAATACTGAATAACTTCTAGAACGGACAGCGGAAGATTTATGCATGCAGCTCCTTATCCTCAAACTACTCTACCTCCTTTTCACAACCAACGGCACATGTGACTTCTTCTATACGAATGATCTTTGCGTCCTGGTTGACGTTTTTCTTCGCGAACTGGTGGATTTAGGCGACGAAAACGAATCGGTGAGCCCTCCAGATGATGTTGTCATATGGCTTGAAAACATAACTTAGTTACGCCACACTTATCTTCGTGTCTTACACCCTCTCTTGACCAAGACACAATTAAAGGACGTTCCCTACAAACGACCGCAAATTATGCTAGCGCTCGAATCCCTCACAGGTAATTCGGGGATCCGAGATGTCAACGCAACCACCAAACGACTGGTCGAACGATGTCTAAGCGGGGACTGGTGTGTTCAGCTACGAGCAGCACGTCGGAGCACGGACCCAATGTCAGATGACGAGCGCAAGAGTGAAGGGTCGTCGGGAACGGGAGTGGGGCTGTCAAATCGTTCAGAAATGAACACACCAGCGACAGTTCAACTGGAAAGATCGGCTTCTGGGAAGGGGAGGACGTTGAAGACCAGCAAGAGCATGGAATATCTGAAAGGAAAAGTGGGAGGGAGTGCTGCTCGACGATCAAGCAATGCTAGCTCGTTGAATCTCGTAGCTGGAGCTAGTCTGGGATCCCCTACTTCGCCGTTGTCCCCAACGAGAAAGGGAAGTGCTGACACACCACGATCTGTATCGAATCCTCATTCTCGGCCTCAACATGCGAGCACTATTCTTGTCCCACCCGTTCCTGCCCTGCCCCGTAACCCCCCGCACCATGCCCAAACAATGTTGCTTCCACCGCAACAAGTTGCCGCCAGCAAAAGTGATTCAGCTTTAGAAGCACATCCGCAAATACCCCAGCGGAGAGCAGCACCTCCTCCACCCGTTACGAAACGACGGAAACCGCCGGCGGTTCCAACGACAGCCAAGATTACAACCATCAGGACTACGAGGACTACTAGTCCGCTTACCAAATCTGCATTTTGACTTTGTATTTTTACGCTTTCCTTCCCTTTACTTTTATCCTACTTTGTGGCTAGTTGGCCAGTAGTGTTTATGAATCGAAATGATCGGTTCTGTGACATCTACAACTTCTTTGACTCAGACCACTACAACGATATGTCGAGCCGAACTCTCAATGAAGTGGCTCCCACATTCGTTTCTCGACCACGCGACGAGCTCAAAGTAATTGCACGCGCAACACTGGCAGCGGTCGAACAAGGATTTTACACGGACAGCGAGTCGGCAAGACATCCATTTGTTGATCTCTCTTCAGAGGCGAACTCGACAACTTGCTACGACAAAGATTCCTTTGTGGACTGGAGAAGCGTGATCAAGCGACGGAGTGTGCCGACAGAGTGTCTAATATACCAAGCTTCTACTTTACAAGCAATACGACAAAAACACGCCGATCTTCCAACTTCGAGTCGACTGGCAATTCTGAATTTTGCCTCGGCGACTTCCCCGGGAGGCGGCTTTCTGGGCGGGGCCCGGGCGCAAGAAGAGACGCTTGCACGGTCCTCGAACCTCTACTCATCGCTGTCCAGCCCGATCGCAGCGCCGTTCTACTCTGCCCACAACACAAAATCGGATCCACGATTTTCCCATGCTATGGTGTTCACTCGAAACGTTCGATTTACACGCGATGACGCTGGCAACTGGCTACCCCCTGTCGACGTCGACGTGCTCACGAGCGCCGCAGTCAACGTCAATGCCCTGCGAAAGTCCCTCCACCTGCCAGCCGAACGTCCTCTGCCGGCAGACCAAGACACCGAAGTAGAAAGTATCATGCGGGAGCGAATGACACGGATACTGGCCGCATTTGCGCACAACGGGGCGGAAGACATCGTGCTCGGCAGCTTTGGCACCGGGGCGTTCCGCAACAGGGTCGATTTCGTAGCAAAAACATGGGCGGAGCTGCTCGCTGGTCCGTTCCAGGACGTTTTTCGATGTGTGGTGTTTGCGGTCATCGACCAAGGGAGTTGGCGGATGTTTAAAGATGTGTTTACGCAGATTGGGGTACACTTTACAGAGGAAGTAGCAGAGCCTATCTAGAAAGCAAACAAATATGTACACACAATGCCATGGAACGTAAAAAATCGAGTTCAAAGATCACTCAAACCATAGTCAAACCTCCGCACCTCCGGCATACCGATGACATCATAGTTCAAGGCTTGTCCCATCTTCCATTGCCTCATCTGCTTCCAAAACGCTTCGTCGGGTTTGAATGCGCACTCTGTATGCTCGTGCACGTAGCGCAACACTAAGTGGAAGGGAGACTCGGATGGAGAAAGATCAAGCCGACTGGGGAGAAAGTTCAGGATGGCTTCTTTGGAAAAGCACCCTCGTGCAAGAAGTTGGAGATGGTGTAGACGAGGGACGAGCAGTCCATTCTCAGAGTCTTCTCGTTGCAACCCATTGAAGAATTCATCAGTGATGGCAGGATCAACTGTGTTTGACGACCAATAGTCAATCAAGTGCAACTCCTCTAAAGCCGCGAGAAGCGATAAGGCATCCAACACCTGTGCCGTCGTTATAACCAGGTCTATTCTGAGCGACACTAGGGTGCGGCTGAATCCCGAGCGTTGAGCCAAGGCAGCGAACTGAACATCGTTCCATGCTAGGTCGGCAATGCCAATCAGCTGCAGGATACGCAAGAACGGGAGGTGGAGACTCTGAAAAATGGCAGCTAAAAGACGATCTGCATGGATAATATATGAGCCCAGGGTACAAGACAAGATCGCGATTTGGGATTGAACAAGGGCCGGCGCCTTGAAATCGGGTGCAATGCGATAGTCGCTAAACACGAGTTTCAGTGTCGAGCCAGGCTTTAGGCTTTGCCATGGAAGACGAAAGAAGCCAGCGTGATCCCATCTGAGGTCGCGACCTATATAAATCAATGATTTCAATCGATCCCATTGTACAGACGGAATGGATTCCACTGTGCCAGTGTAGGAAAGGGTCTGCAAAGCGGGCATTGAAGAAGCCAAATCTATGGCGGAACTTGAAGTACTACCAGTAGTATGTGCTTCGAGACCGAGCTCGAGACGATGCAGCATGGGGAATGGAGTGTTTTTCAACACATTATGAAGGAAGGGGAGGAGGGAGAGACGCACGTCGCGCCAGCGAGATGCATGGCCGATGAGTAGGCCGATGAGTTTATGGAGGCCCTCATCTGGTTCTCTCCTTGAGCTTATCCAAATGGCGAGTGGGAAATCAGCGCTTCGCATGAGGGATGTTGATATGAGGTCGAGGTGTCGGCGAGAATCTTGACACGGGCCACGGCTATCCGCATTAGGCCACTGGTCCATGCGAACAAGTATGGCAGCCCAGAGCGAAGGAGTTCCCATGATTATCTGGTGCCAGACAGCACATACCTATAGTTCGTCAGCTAATTGATTGCATCGGTCGCTCATTGGTTGACCTGGGACAGAACAAGTAGTGGACGTTTTGCAAGCCGATCGAGCTCAAATTGAACCGAGCTGAAATCAAAATAGTTTGGGCCTGGGTCGTAAATTGAAGGCCTTAGTCGACCGAGAATATCGACGAGGAGCTCTTGTGGCAGACGACGAATAGGAGATGTGAAAGAACTGCGGATGCGGTCAAGGTGAAGGGCTAGCTTTTCGCGCTCGGAGATGCGCTTATGCAGGTACTCGGTGATTTTTTGAATGCTATCGTCGTATTCCTTGAGCGCCTGGATACCCTCGTCAAGTGCTGTATGGATCTGAAGAGGTGCAGGCAGGTTGGTACGAAGAAGAGCAATAACTTCAGCTTCTTGTGCAGGAGTTGGAAGCGGTGGGATGTCTATGAATAATTCGTTGGAGCCGCATTTAGAACAAACTGCCTTGGCCATGATGAAAGTTGAAAGCAACCACGACACGGGCACGTGATTTGTGGCTGTGTAAAGTGACAGAATCTGCAGCGACTGCTGGAACTAAGATATCGTTGAGAGAGTAAATCAAGTCAGATATCTCGCCTTCGATCGACAGACGATATATGCTCCGGGTATGAGTTCGAGATGATGCCGCGTAGGAAATGGAAGTACATCATGAGGGAAGGGGAGCAAACTCTCGTTACCGCGCACAAATAATGGATTGTTTGCACAGTCATACCAGGAGGATTGGTGACTAGTACCGGAGTCGCGATTCGTATTAGCTGATTGTGTCCCAGAACGGGAATCCCCATGCCTCGGGCTAGGTTGGCCGTTGACCTGGTTCCACGACGCGTCGGATCTGGTGACCTCTAACTTCGAATACGGTGAATGGCATTCTTTGCGTCGTTGCATGATAATGAACCGAGTGCAAATGATCTACGATGAATCTTGAGACTTGAATGCGCAACTTGAAGTTATCTGTCAACGCACAATTCTTTTTCTGCCAATGAGCGCTCAAACCAAGTCGATGTACTAGGCGGAGCAAGACAATCGGTTAGAAGAGTCGCAGGCGGCCTGGGATGCCCGACACTTTTCGGAACACGGTATCCCTAGAAGACTGAAAAACAGGTGGAAGAGACAACTTGAAGTAAGAAAGAAGCACCAACAGACGACAATGGGTGTGACCACTGGCATCGATATCAACTTGCCAGTGATCCAAGGTCAACCGGCGCACACATTGCGCAGCGCCGAACCAACACATGTTCGCAGTACCATTCGGTCCTGCTCTGACGGACGGATGGATGCTGGTCATGGGATGGTACAGCTCCATCGTATAAAAACTCCAGTCGACAAGGCATAATCTGTTGAGTGGTTTTTCTACAATCAGAACCATGAAGTCTTTGGCCACCTTACTTGCCTTTGTCGCTGTTGCTTCCGCGGACCGCGTTGTCACGGTCTACAACGCATGCCCATTCACGATCTGGTGGGTGCCCTTCTATCCCGTGCTTTAGGTTCATTATTAACTTGTGCTTCAGGCCTGGGGTGAATATCATGCGTACCACTTTCAAGTTGATCTGACGAAGTATTCTGAGATGTTCACCGACCCCCAAAGTCCCGGTGGACCACCCAACTACGTGACAGGCTGGGAAGCAGCCAAATACACTGCCGTCACCTTCAACGTCCCCGAGTATGTTCTCGTCTTCCGGTTTGTGTATATTGAATGCTTGTCATAGGCGATGGAACGGCCGTATCTGGGGTCGCCGTAACTGCAACTTTGCCAACGGCAATACCGATCCCAATACTTCTTGCCTCGACGGCGGTTGCAATGGTGGATTGCGATGTGCCCTCAATGGCGGCACTGTGAGCCCCCTCCTCGCGTTCCCAATGACTTGCTCATCATAACCTTAGGGCGTCCCCCCGGCTACGGTCGCCGAGTTCAATCTGCATGATGCTGCTGGCCTGGATTGGTATGATGGTATATCTTCTGATGCGTCGGCTTTTCCTGTGATGGTCTAAAATTCTCCTCAGTGTCTCTTGTCGATGGCTACAACCTTCCCATGCGGATCTCCACTGATGTTGGCTGCCCCGCTCCCGACTGCCCCGTCGACCTCGGGCCAAACTGTCCCACTGAACTCAAGGTAGATGCCGCGCACTGTCAGCTGACTGCAATTTCTGACCGCACTCAAGGGTCCGTTCGACAGCGTCGGTATGCGCAAATCTTGGGTTCCAAGAATCTTTTTCTTGAAAAGCAACTTCTCTAGGTTTCCCTGTTGGATGCAAGACTGCTTGTACCGTTGACTCCCTCGCCGGACATAACGCCCACAACCCGAACTGCTGCACTAACGAGTAAGCCAGTCGATGTAATCTGCCGTTTGTTTTTACTTACGAGCATCTCAGGTATAACACTCCAGCTACCTGCCCTCCTTCCGGCGTGCGCCACTACGACTATTTCAGTGCGTCATGATTTTCCCTTTGACCGATTATCTTACCCGCATTGCAGAGAGGAACTGCCCGAACTCGTATGCTTACGCTTTCGACGAGGGCTCCGGCACCGCTCTCTGGACCTGTGCATCTAGCCGCAACGCCCACTACACGATCACTTTCTGCCCTTGAAGTCAGCTGTTGGAGCGCGCTAAATATTGATTACGAACTCTTGATGCCTTTCTTTTTATAACATACACGTCGCTTCAAAAAGATGTCTAGCAAGCCAATAAGTTGATGGAAGTCCTTGAGCGTATTGGGATGACCAACATACCTATTATCGGCGCTTCGCGTGAGGATATTGAGATAAGCTCAAGCTATCGGCGGGAAACTGCACATGCTAGCTGCCTGAATCAGGTCAGTGCGCCATCCTAACGAGTATGGCAACTCGGAACGAAGGAGTATGTGGCGCCAGGCGACAATCGTCTGTAGACGAAGAGGGAAGGGAAAAGTACTGCTAACGCGGTGAAGTTGAATGGCCGAATTGTCTCAATTTCAAATGACGGGTGGCATTTGGGATGTCCTCGGTGTATTTGTTGAGCAGCTGAACACCCTCGTCAAGCGCGATGCGGATGCATATGGGAGGTGCTGGAAGTGGGTGCGAAGAAGAGCGATAACATCAGCTTCTTGTGAGGAGTCGGAAGGATCGGGTATCAAGGAAGAAGCTGTACGATTCAGAACAAACCGTAGGAGCTATAAAAGTCCTGAGGAAAACGACGCGGGCACGTGAATTGTGGCTGTGCAAGCTCCTTCTTGAAGGAATGTGAAGCGACTATTTGAGCAACTAAGATATCGTTGAGAAGGTGGGTCGGAAAAATTGGATATCTCACGAAATATAATTATTGCACACTGTTCCTTTCTTGGACCGACAGATGAACAACCAGGCAGTGCAAAATGCTTCCGACGGCCAGGTACCGACACCATCATAGCCATGAATAAAACGATAGGAAAAATGGCCAGTAAAATCCATCTCAGCATACATCGTGTTAAACAAGCCCGTGGAATTCCGCGAATGGGTCGTCAAACGAGGACACTTCAGGGATTTCCACTAAGCCGCGGACTTGACGAGCAAGCTTTGCACCGGCAAGATGCTCGAGGAAGGCGAGGGCCATGTCGCTTCCGGCGGCAACACCGGAGCTAGTCCAGACATTCCCATCGACAACCCAACGCGCTCGCGGTTGCCAGTCGATATCGGAGGCTGTTGTGGCTGTTTCCTATCGACACGTTGAGTTGAGAAGACAGAGATGAGAGAGAGAATACAGTTATAACGCGGTAGAATGCCTTGTTAGTGGTGGCCTTCTTTCCCGACAGTACCCCAGCCAAAGCGAGTTGTAGCGCTCCACTGCACACGGACAGGATGTACTTGGCGCCTGGAGCTTGAGCACGTATAAATTCGATCTCCTCAGGCGGCGTCCGGTCTATGCCTCCATGCGGCGGCGGCCCAGCGGGAACCCAGATAATGTCGTACTGCATTCCGCTCTCTGTAACTTGGGCGTAGGTTTTAGTTGGATTCAACGTCGCCATTGAAGGACCAAACGCGGATACAACGGGGTCCATCGTTGGTGCAAGGTAGTCAAATACTACCTTGAAGGGTACGGGAGGTGAGTATCCGCTTGTCGTCGACGGACTTGTTGTCTTTCGGGATCATCTTGAGCTTGGTTTGAAGTGGGGCAATATGTATGCCTCACCGCAGCAGTCTGGAAGCCAGCCGCCAAAATTTCGATTGGCTGGACAAAGTCAGAGAGCGTCACTTCTTCACTGATGCAAACGGCGAGATGCAGCGTCGCGGTTGACATGAAAGACTTTCGGGAACAGTGGATGATTGAGGCGTCACATCAACGCGTCACGTCACCCACCCACACCCACTTTTGCCACCCATGTCCTCTGAACTCGACGAGGAGCTGCTCGAACTTGTTGACGGAGGCTCAGAGCGGCCCGTGTCGCGCAAGCGGCCGCGGGACTCTTCGGGCAAGTCATCGAACAAGAAGCGGAAGACGGCTGAGTATGCTCTTCTTGGTTGCCGCCTACGGCCAGCGAACTGACAAAGCCCAAGTTCTGATGCGGAGCCGGAGAGCGAAGACGACGACGATGCGAGAGGCAGCTCACGCCCACGCAATGCGAATACTAGCGAAGAAGGAGACAAGTATCCCCTCGAGGGCAAGTACATCGACGAGGCAGACAGGGAGGAGTCAGTATTCTCTCTCTCTCTCTCCGAGACCGCCGTTTGATTTGTCCTAGACTGCTTGGGAAGACCGAAATCGAGCGGGAACAAATCCTCGCTGCCCGACTGGACGAAGTAGAACGGATCCGTGACCGGAAGCATCTCGACAAACTCCGACAGCAACAAATTGCTGGTGTCGTGGGCACGTCAGCCGACGAGGACCGTGGCTCCGGTGCCGCAAGACGAACAGCTCGCAGTCTTCCCAAGGACCACACCAAGGACCGTTCACTAACTGCGCTGAAGGCCAAGCGGAAGGCCAAGGATGAGAAGAAGCGGGTATGTTGCACCCTGAATGACCATTGTGCTCTTCTAACACCGTAAACAGGATCCCAGCTCCCCACGGCCTCGTTCTCATTCGCCTGATGACATGGACATGTCTTCAGACGAAGAAAAAGCGGAGGCTGACAATGACACACGCCCTGAGCGACGTGAACGTGATACTCTAGACGGGCCCATGACTCTTGAAGCCCTGAAAAGGATTACCGTCAAGCGCGACGACCTGGCAAAACATTCATCGTCGCCGTTTTTCGAGCAAATTATCGTTGGTTGGTGATTACTTGTTCTCCGTCTTCTTCGCTGAAAAAATTTAGGATGTTGGGTGCGCTATTGTATTGGATCCCAGGGCAGCGAACCCGTATATCGACTGTGTCAAATCCGAAGTACTGTTCCCCTTTCTCCAATCTCATCCCAATTTTACGATTTCCACAGAGATCGTGCCGAGCCCCAAGCCATACGAAATGGAGAGGCTTGGACGAAAGGTCACGATGAACGATGCTTTCGAACTCAAACATGGCTCAGCAGAGAAGGTGTGGGCTATGAGTCAAGCCTCCAACACCGAATTTAAAGATGTGAGTTGTTTGGACGTTCAGTTTTTTCAGGTGCTGATTTTAAGATAGGAAGAATACAAGCGCTTGGTCGACACTTACGCTCACGATAAAATCAGCTTTCCAACGGTGCGAGAGGCAGCTGAGCGACATATGGAGCAACAAAAATACCTCACGAAGCTTGTGACCGAGGCATGGTTTTCTGTTTTATCTCTATGATCTCTTTTTTTTATTCTCTCCTCAGGAAGATGTCAAGAACATGATAGCTCGAAAACGTGGCAATGCGCCGACCTCGAACAGTGTGGTGCTTGAGCGTGCTCGGCTTACCGCAGCTCGAAAGCTGGCAGTCAACCGACACGACAATGCCGAGGTCGCGCAAATTGATGAGCAGTTGCGTTTGTTGAACGAGTCGAACACGAATGTTGCTGTGCGGGAGACGCAGGAAGATAAGCTGGCCAAGGTGAACGAACGGAATCGGAAGGCGAACATGGAAGCGGTTAGGAGGGCTGAGTTGGAGGCCGCAGAGAGGAAGCGGAGAGAAAGGAAGGCCGCTGCGAGCGGGACATCCACACCGACAACAAGAGCGTATGATCCGAGCGCAAGGCTGAGAACAGTACCAAGGACTTTTGAGAGCTCCACACCTGGGGGAACTCGGTGCGTTTGTTCTTCACTGATCGGATGCTGACGAAGCTGACGCAAACCCTTAGTGCTTCGACACCGAACCCCACAACTGCGAACGTGGCCAATACGTCCTCGGCTGTCGCGACGCATGGATTGGGGAAGTCGCTGAATGCGGTTGCGCAGGCGATCGAGGTCGATTTAGGCGATTTCTGAGAGTGTACCATGTAGAGCGTTCGTTTTCTGGGTCTAGATTTGCATCTTATCTTATCGGAACAAGAGCTTTATTATAACTCTTCGTCAACTCTTTGAGACCATAGTTGTAGACTAGAACCCATGTATCCTGTAGATGTGTTGTATGTATGTAGTCTTATGAATAAAAACTGTTTGGGCGTTCAACGTTAACGTACATGATTTCAGGTTGCGAGACCGAAAAGGGGTTGTGTTATATGAAGCTGACCGCCCACTTACAAACAAAGTTTACTTTGGTTTCGTGATTATAAGTTTATTAATCATGCGAATACATAGGTACCCGCACCCTTAGGCGAATCATTGGCAACTTGAAAACCGGATAGAGGAAAAAAATACTTATTGCATCAAGTCCTTATTGATAACCTTGAACACCGAGAGGCTTCAACGTTCAACACTCGATATAATGACGGCGCGTGCTGTTGCCGAGTGAACATGTTGCAATTCAAGTTGTTCAGCGTTTACACCAGGAGGTACAAGAAAGCTTCTCATGATCAGCCCGTTCCACTGGCACTGGTACTGTTTGCTCGATCTCCTGCCGTGCGCTATTGCTGATGCCCTCCTCGTTTGCTTGAGCAACTTCTCATTCAAGTTGTCGTCGTTGTGCCGTCTGAGCATCGGGTCGGTGATCTGGTCATCGGCGGTCGTCCTCGGAGAAAGGGATTCGGGTTTTGATAGGTTTTCCTTCATCCGCTGCAGTTTGTAGTTCAAGAGATGCTCTGCCATTGACTTCATGGCCGAAAGGCTCTTCCGAGTCTGTGAGCAGGTCTCGTCCTACTTGCACACTGTAAAGTGGCCCATTAATATTCAGATATGTTTCGTTTCGCAAAAGCACAGGTTTCCTGGTTATTGAAATTGAGCAGGGCACGGGGTCAGAGAAAAGATGAAGAACACACGTACTCTGTTCCACCCGCTCTAGAAACCCGAGGCCGTTCCGGACTCTGCCCACAAAGCTCTCCTAGACTTTATTACAGGACGAGCAACCGTTACTGGCTGTGTGTTGCGGACTAAGGATTCGTCAATCGCAATTTTCATGCCCAAGTTTCAACCAAATCGCAAAAGAACTCGATGAATTGCTAGTGAATAGTTCAACACAAAATAAGAGTGGCGACTCAATAATCTGAGTCTCTCGTACTGTCATCCCAGTCGCACTCAAAATATTTGCGGAGGTTGTGAATTCAAGGCCGCAAGCTTTGCTTCCATCCTGTCGCCCCATAAAAGATACTCGTACTCATCGCGCAAGCAATGGTTGATTAGGTCGGCAGGACGAATGAATCCTCGCCCGCGGTCATACAAAGTGAGCTCGGCATGGATGTCCTCTTTCGAGACACCCGAAACTTTGAGACCGGGATAAACGGGGAAAGCGCTGGGGAAGAGAGCGACACGTTGGGCAGTGAGGACGGCCGCATTGGAGTACGAGGGGTGGGCAGCAGCGTAGTCGTCATGACACTTTATCGCCTCTGCGAGGGGCGTCTCTGGTGGCTCGGATGGAGGGTGTAAGCCAGGGATAGGCATCAGGTCAAGCAAACAGGCAAGGTTCTTGAGCTCGCGGCAGCCGAAATTCAACGTCAGCGTTTCCTTGAAAAGGCCGAACGCGTCCATGCCAAGAACGACGAGTGGTAGCGTGCGTCTGCATTTGTGTTGCGTTGCGCGTGAGAAATCTACCACATAACAGCGCGCTTGGCCAGTTTCTGCCATTTCCTGCGTCATAGGCGTGTCTTCGAGGTCGAGAACGATGTGGCACATGTCCTCAGCGTTGCCCATGACACCGTCGATATTCACACCCAGATCATGCAGCGCCTCACACGTTCGCGCTATAAGCAGCCTGGTGGTTGGTAAACCATTAGAAATGGTGTAGCAGCAAACGGATACATACCTGTTAGCTTGGATGTTCAGCTCAGTTTGCATCAAAGTCCGCCATGGCGTTCCGCATCATCGGGTGAGACTGATCCATCCTCCACATTCCGTAGTTCCGTGGTGAAACTGGGTATCATCCACAAGGGCATCTATAAACCGCCTATTCCTCGTAGGATCGTGTTTTGCCACGACCACCTCCGCATGAAAGATGAACCTCAAACAGAACCGCTGTCCATCTGATGTTGTTGCTTGAGCAAATTGTACGCGTCCTTCTTCGATTAGTCCCCATCGGCACGCAGTGTCCAGCGGTATGGAAATCCTGTCGTCGCCAGTGTAGTTGTTGATAAACACGGAGTCCGACGCAATGTGAAGAGTACTTATGTGTGGTGGGTAGTAGGGGAGCAAAGGGACCGGTGACACCAGGGATGTTCCACATGCGCGCAGTGAAGGTTTTGGACCCCTCGAACTGGATTTCAATTGGCAAGGGCGACATACTTGGTTGGGAGCAGGCTGTGAGGTACATGATACCGCAAGGCTTAGGCACGAGGAAATGGGACGGTCTGTGTTCTTCGGCGGTTTAATCGGCGGGGTCGCCGATGGAACGATTTTGCAGCGAGTCTTTTTTGCGCATTATTGAGTGGCAGTTCCCCACGATTACAGGCTTAAAAAAATCCTGTAGCGTGGTCAGCAAAGGATCTGGATAGTATAAAAGGCTCAGGCTGTTGCCTTCGAATTCTTGAAAGACATGCACATCGCTAACGCCGGTCGCAAGGCTCTTGTGCAGTCTGAGGATAAAGCATATAGGCTCACTCACGTCCACACCGATGCTCCCGCTGGTGAAGTGCTCGCGAACTGCGGAGACAGGGAGGAAGGATGAAGAACGTCATAATGGCGTGACTTTAGTGTGACGAGACGTGTTGCTTGCTGACTACGGGCCATGGTCCATGCCCAAGTTCAAGTTTTATTTAAATCGTAATCTACTTCACATTGGACAAGTTACAGTCGTACGGAAGCGGATGATCCAAGTCGCGCGTGCTGTCATCGGGATTCCAACAACCTTCAAGTTGGCCCGCCTCAGTCGCTCCACTCACTCGTACCATCGTCATCAGAGTCACTGTCAGTGGATTCGGGCCACTCCGTTGGGGGTTGTGCATTCAATGCAGCAGGCTTCACTTCCAACTTGTCTCCCCATAAAAGATACTCGTAGTCTTCACGCGAGAAAGACTTGAGGAATCTAGCAGGATTGATAAAACCCTGACCCCTATCGTATAACGTGAGCTCCGCATCCAAGTTTTCTTTCGTTGGACCGGAAACCTCGAGGCCGGGGTAGAGTGGCAGGGAGCTGGGGAAGAGTGCGGCACGTTGCGCAATGAGGACGACCGAATTAGGGTACGAGGGATGTGCCGCAGAATAATCAGCGTGCCATTTCATTGCTTCCTCGATTGGTGTTTCCGGTGGATCAGTTTTATACGGCGGAGCGGGCATCAACCTGAGCAGGAACGCAATATTCTCCAGCTCGTCGCAACACATTCTGTGCTTCAACGACACTACGAGGAGGTCAAACGCGTCGTTGCCGAGAGAGACGAGCGGCAGAACACGTTTGCATTTATGTCGCTTTGCGTATGCGAAGTCAACAATGAAACAGCGCGCCTGGCCGGATGCTGCCATCTCGGACGTGAGGGAGGGGTCTTCGACGTCAAGGAGGACATGCGTGAAGTCTCCGCTATTTCCCATATGACATTTGCCATTGATCTTGATGCCGAGGTCGTGGAACATCTCGAAGGTCCTTGCCACAAGTTGTCTGGTATATTGGTAAAGACGAGGGTCAAAGTGAAGCAATAGGTCAATCAATTACCGGTTAGCCTTCGTATCGAGTTTGGTCCCAATTAGAGTCTTCCAGGGAATCCCGCACCACTCTGTGAGGCTGAATAGCACTTTCCCCGCCCAGTCGCCCGTGTCCATAACCCACATGCCGTAGTTCTGTGGCACCAGTACCCCCGCCACCATTCGAAGATTCTCGAGATAGAACTTGGTGTCGTCGATGAGCGCACGTATGAATCGGTGATTTCGTGTCGGGTCCCCTTTGCGCGCCACCCGGTCCGCGTGGAAAATGAACCTTAGGCAGAACAGCTGGCCGTTTGGTGCTCTCGCACGCGCGAAGATGAGGCGCGAATCTTCAACAAATCCCCATCTTTTTGCCTCGTCAAGCCTGACTACTGTCTTGTTGTAGCCCGTGTAATGGTTGATGAACACGGAGTTTGACGCAATGGTGAGATCATGCTCGACGGTTTGCAAGGCTGTAAAGGGGCCATCAACACCAGGTATTTTCCACATTCGCGCGGAGAACGTTTGGGAGCCCTCAAAGCGAAGTTCGATCGGCAAGCGCGACATGGTTGGTTGAGAAAAGAAGTCGTCACGATGACTTGATTGTGACGATTGTTGACAACAAGACGATGGCCTCTTTCGAGTTTCCGAGTCTAATCGAAAGCGTGGTGAAGCAGGTAGCTCAATACCTAGACGAACAACCAGATCTCCTCTTATCACTCCTCGATGCCTCACCAAGCCTTCGCATACCCATTTTTGCAGACTATGTTATGAAGAGACAATCGGACAGCGGCGACGACGACATACAATCGGACAGTGGCGACGACGACATACAATCGGACAGTGGCGGAGACGACAACCCAGATTACGAATTTGACATATCTCGCAATTTCAATCCGTCAGGATCTTCGACTCCAGCCAACAAAAGAAACCAACGCGTTGCATTTCCTGGCTCATCGCGATCGCCCACAGGTGGTCCTCGATTCGAATCTACACCCTCTCGACAAGGAAACTCAGACCTGCCCCAGTCATCCGACTCGGACTCAGACTCCCCTGCAAACTCGCTCAATGTAGAGCGTGGTTCGCTTACTCGAAGCTTTAACTGGGAGGGCACCAGTATCAGTGCATCAAATGACCATCTCTCCAATGTCCCTCACGATGCCTCCTACCTCTTCAATACAACAATGCCAGATGTAGAGGTAACTGACACGACTCTGCATAAATTTTTGTGTCAACCGCACACAATGATCTCCCAACTTAAACCCCCTGAAATGCCACATGCACGAAACTCTCAGCGACCCCCCCGCCATGCCGAGACCAAAGTAACACCACTTAATGAAATCTGCCTCGACACAGACTTTGCCTTCTATGTGATACTCTTTGCTTTACTGGAGGCACATGGAAATGCATTCATTCAACATCGCCTTACTGCTGAAGAATTGCAACGGATGGAGGCTGGGCCAAAAGTCTTGAATTGCTGGCCGTTTGTGTTTCGAGAGGCAGATTACCAAACACGAAGTTTCGTCGGCGAGTCCAACATGGCCTGTGAGGCGAACAACATATTAGATGGAAAGGGCATTAGCGACAAAACTCGCATGTTTATGCATGCTGGTGTAACAGCCACAGTCGATGATCACGCAGTTATCTCTGATGGAGAAATAACCGATGTCTCGATTCAAGAAATGAAAACTCAGGACGCTCTAGATTTCTTGCAAACAACGAAACTCACCGGGATTGACTATAAGCAACTCGAGGGTTACAAGCGTCATGGAGAGGCCATTGTTCTAGAGTATCATCCGCCAACACAACTTCCGATCAAAAAATCCAAAAAGAAATCCTCACGAAATGTTCACGACAACAATGAGTTCTTGTCCTCCGATACAATCAATGTAAACAACGAGCATCTGGTGCAGGCCTGGACCCAGATGGAGGCCAAAAATATCAACTTCGGACATGCCTCGAGCCACGCATACGGATACGTGGCGTTTCGCGACCCTGAAAACAATCCCAATCGGCTCTACATTTCGCCAGCCCTGCCAAACTTCGGCGACACTGTCTCCGACGCAGAAAGCGTGCGTACTCAGTTAGACGATAATGATTTGGCTATTCCGTCTCAAGAACTCGTCGCTAAAGGTTTGGAATTGCTCGGCACCAAACCCGGTGAAGACTTCTATGATGAATATCGTGAAGCCCTGTCTTTGGGGCCTCAAATCGGCGTATATGTCATGGCGCACATGTATTATATTGCCAAGGACCCCGAGAGAGCCAAAAAATGGCGCAAGTGGTATCATGAGAAAGTATCTGGCAGGACAAAACACGTCTACTTCAAATCTCGGAAAGAATGCTACGACACCCAATTCACCAAACCCAGCGATGCGTTCCAGAGAGCAAGAAGCACTGCAAGTGGCACAGTTGGCGTTATGCTCTATAGCCTGAAGGCTCCACGTCCAAAGAGGATTCCCCCGCCGAAGAAGGGAGACCCGGATTTAAGAGAACCACCCAATTACAAAGACCGTAGTCAATCGTTTAGCCTAAGCGACCTTCAAGTTTGGGCTTAACAGGATCAATAGGTGAGTATATACCATACTCCGTTGTGTCGTCAATCAACTGATAAGCCTGCTGATCACACGTACCGGCGCAGGACCCCTGATAATGGGTGGGGGACCCATATATGGCGTTGGCCGTTTTTCTCCGGACGCTCCGCGGCCGGTTCTTCTCCGGATACCACATGTGGCTTGGCTTTGGACCCAATTTTTCTCCGGACGCTTAATATGGCATATCCGGGCCGAAATTTGCCGAAAACCCGGTTTAAAATCAAATTTTCGCCCAATACCGCATAGTTGCGCCCAAATGCCAAGTCGAGGCCAAAATTTGGTCGGCAACTAAGCCGCGCTCGGGTGGTTTTGACACCTATTCTGAGCCGGTTTTGGGTCCATTCATATCCGGATCCCCAATTTTGCTCCGCCTGCGGCGGGCAGTCTTCTCCGGACCGCGTAACGTGGGCAGGCCGGCCAGATGAGGTGCTTTTTCTCCGGATGATATAAGGGTTCCCCACCTATTATCAGGGGTCCTACCGGCGCTCAAGTACTGTTGGGTTGAATGCATGGCTAAATTTGTACACGAACTTTTAGCACTCATCATGATAAACTCTTCACGCTGCGCACTACTCTATATGTATGCCATTTAGTATTGACACGGTGGTTCCTGAATGTAAAGGTCATTTCGTGCATTCCAAACAGCTGCGTATCCGAGTCCGCAAGGTTGGAAAAACTTCAATCACACATGAATGACCACCTGGCTAAACGACAAGCTTGGAGAACTCGCAGTCGCTGAGCCTGCAATGTACATTGAACCAGGTCATGCAATGAAACATGTTGGAGTTTCCATAAATGCAATGCCGGGGTGTGTTGAAGCTGTTACAATTATCGGGAATTTACACGAGGATAAGATATGCCAATGGTTCTCATCGTGCTCCGCCGCGGCCTCCAGCTCCTCTGTCGGGAACTTTGCAAACACATCCTTCAGTTTATCCACCGGGCCCATCATAAACCCAATCAGCGTCTCGAACGGCGGTTTATTCGGAATTCCTGGACAGGCGCTTGCAGAAAGTATCAACGACCCAAAGTAAAACAAGCAAATGCAACAACTCACCGCGTCGGGACAAACTTCTTGGTCCGCATACAATCCGTTGATGCCCTCCTCGCGGTAGTGGAGCTTGGGGTCGAGCAGCGGCAGGTCCTTCGTCTCCTCATCGTTGTCATGATGTCTGAGGCTGACCATCATCGGGCCAATTACTTGGTCCTATGCATATGCAGTTGTCCTCGCCGGCCCGGGTATGTTTTCAGGGAAGGATGAAAAACAACATAAAAAAGACAGACAAACGCACTTGATGCTCTGCGCGGTCATGGCCTGCTAACCGGTTTTCCGCGTCGCCAAAAAGCTCTTTCCTAGGCAGGTGAACGCCGCGACTGCGTGTCGGGCAATCTCCCACGTGAGCTGCCGTGCCCAGTGTGCTTGAGCGTCAAGGTCGCTGGCGGATTTTCGGTAGTTCTTGTAGTACTCGATAGAACAGCGCGCCTGGCCGGATACTCGGGTGTTACATACGTGGGGTTCGTCGAAGTCGAGGAGTACATGCGTGAAATCGTCGTCGTTTCATACGATATTTTGCAGTTAATGTTGATACCGAGGTCATGGAAAATCTCAAAGGTTCTTTCCACAAGTTGTCTGGTAAACTGGTAAGTACGAGAGTCAAAGTGAAGCAATCAATTACCGGTTAGCCTTCGTATCGAGTTTGATCCCAATTACAGTCTTCCAGGGAATTCCGCACTACTCCGTGAGGCCGAACAGCACTTTCCCCGCCCAATCACCCGTGTCCATAACCCACATGCCGTAGTTCTGTGGTACCAGCACCCCCGCCACCATTCGAAGATTCTCGAGATAAAACTTGGCGTCGTCAATGAGCGCACGTATGAATCGCTGATTCCGCGTCGGGTCCCCTTTGCGCGCCACCAGGTCTGCATGGAAAATGAACCTTAGGCAGAACAGCTGGCCGTTTGATGCTCTCGCACGCGCGAAGATGAGGCGCGAATCTTCAATAAATCCCCATCTTTGCGCCTCGTCAAGCCTGACCGCTGTCCTGTTGTAGCCCGTGTAATGGTTGATGAACACGGAGTTTGACGAAATGGTGAAATCATGCTCAGCGGCTTGCAAGGCTGTAAAGGGGCCATCGACACCAGGTATTTTCCACATTCGCGCGGAGAACGTTCGGGAGCCCTCAAAGCGAAGTTCGATTGGCAAGCGCGACATACATGCATATGGTTGAGAACAACTTGAAGCTGTGATGTGACGGTTTCGCTTGCACAAGACGGAGGGCCTCTTCCCAGTTTATTGACAAGCTCACCGGGCGAACAATATTGCAGCATTTGAGTCCAGTGGCCATTCAGTCGCTCGAGTCTGCCCCCAAAACAAGCATAGACGAACATTCACAGTTAGTTGTTAGTTAAGATTTTCATATCTTATCCGTACGAGAGTCTTCGTCAACTGCTTGAGGGAGAGTTATATTTGCTGTAGTTCGTCGATGGAATCTTTTTGCTTTCGTGAGCGTTCGACATGATTCCAGTGACTTCGGTGACGTCGATTGAAAAAGGCAATGGTTGCACTGATCTCCGTCCACCACCACGATGTTTGGCTGCTGCGTCGCCGGGCGGCTTCTCCAGACGAATCTGCAGCAAATCGACGAGACACACGCGATGTTTGAGCTGCCTGCTGCGAGCTCGATAAACCACGTCTGCGTGTTCCTTCTGGGCACAGGTGTGTGTTGACTTGGATTGGCGCGTTGTTGGCGCTGACGCGTACCCTGGAGGGATATAGTGCCCTTCCCGGAAGGATATGGATGCACTGTGCACTTTTTTTGGCCGGGAAAGGGGTTCCAGTTGCTGGGCATGTGAGTGGACCTCTTGTCTTGCTGCTCAACGCTAACTTGTCATCAGGCTATCTAACGAAAAGCCGTCCGCGATATTCCGACTAAAGGGGACGTACTCGCCACAACGAGGCTCAAGCGCAGCGCATTCGGCGTTCTCCGCGTCGTCTCAACAGCAGATGTCGATGCAGGAGGACGTGACGGCGGTGCTGGGTCTCGCGATTGAACCACTGGGTGACATTGCGGCACAGATTGCTGCGCTGCACTCGACAGCGGAAGCCACATCGACAACGCTGGTGGCGGCGTCCCCGTTGCTGGACCCGGCGCGGCTAGCAGAGCGCGTTGTGAAGCATCTCTTCAACTACATTTCTGGATTTACGGGTGGGAGTGTCGGGGGAGATGTCAGTGTGCCCATGGGCCTGATTGTCAAATGGTATGAGAGTTTTGTGGGGAAACTCAGGAATGGCGGGGCCGGGTTTCTGGAGCGGGTGGAAGAATGTGCGTGTCCAATTTTTTTAGCCTCTATTATTTACTGACTACATTGCTGCAGAAACCTGTTTCCTGTACTTGTACGCAAAACTATTTTCGGATATTACATGATGCACCAAAAGGCGATCTCATCATCGAATTGTCAGTATACTCAGCTCTTCAACTATGTTTTCAGATTGGCGAGCGAGAGCGTCGGCAAAGTATGTCCATCGGCATCGTCAAGTGGTACGAGAGTTTTGTGAGTAAAGTCAGGAATTGCGGGTCGCGTTTCTCAGGCTGGAAGAGTGTGTGTGTCGATTCTTTTTTATCTCGAAGGGTTTACTGACTATCTCACTGCAAAAGTCGGAAACCCCGTAAACTATTTTCGGATATTACGATGATGCACCAAGAACGATCGACTCCAAGGGTGGCTAATGAGGTCATCGAATGGTCAGTATATATGGGCTCTTGGTGCAGTATAAGTACGAAGACATGCTCCGTCTCTTGAGACTCCACACACCAACGAGAACAACAACCATGGTTGCACGAAAGATCCAAACTTTGACGCATGCGATACGAGAGGACCACCAGGAGGTGTGTAAACAAATCTGATGATTTTGTATCATCTGAACAAGATACTGTACCCAGATGTACGAGTACTACGAAAACTACCAAAAATCCGCAGGCGACCTCGACGCTCAAGCACGCTGGGCACGGCAGCTCACGTGGGAGATTGCCCGGCACGCAGTCGCGGAGGAGATTGTCGTCTACCCGCTTATGGAGGAGCTGCTTGGCGACGAGGGAAAACGGTTGGCAGACCATGACCGCGCAGAGCACCAGGTGCGTTTTTCCTTCTTCTATCGTTATTTTTCCTAAAATCTATCAGCGGGTAAAAGAAAGTCTGTCCAAACTCGAATCGCTGACGCCGGGGACAACTGCATACGACCAAGTCATTGACCCGATGATGGTCGGCCTCAGACATCACAACAACGACGAGGAGACGAAGGACCTGCCGCTGCTCGAGCCCAAGCTCGACTACCGCGAGGAGGGCATCAGCAAGAATGCGGCGACGGATTTCATGCGCACTAAGAAGTTCGTCCCGACACGGTCAGTGTTGCGCGAATTTCTAGCGTCTTGGCTGATACCTTTGTGCAAGGGGTCATCCGGGAATTCCGAATAAACCGCCGTTCGAGACATTGGTTGGGTTTATGATGGCCCCGGTGGATAAATTGAAGGATGCATTTGCAAAGTTCCCGACGGAGGAGATGGAGGCTGCGGCGGAGCGCGATGAAAAGCATTGATATATTCCACTTGTGCGATCTTCTGTACAGCTCTCAATAACTCAAGCAACTATACCCACATTGAAAGCACAAGAACAGTCGATGGTTCGGTGATTCCTTTTGTTTTCAAAATGTCCTGTCAGGTCAGAAATAACTTTGCTCCGAATAAGTACAGTACAATGATACCTTGAACGGGCTTGCTATCGAGTTAGTCTGAGTTAGTCCTACATAATCATTACATATGATAGTGCGACGCGACTGCTTTATTGAGCGTGAGCTTGAGGCCTCACAAGTCACATGACGGCTACCGCTTGTGTTGGACTCCCAAACCGATGTCCCTCTCGCCAATCCAACTTTGCTTCGAGGGCTCTCAAACTTTTTCTGCGCGGATGCAGGGCATTCGTGGTGTCAATGGCCCTTTTGCGCCCCTGCCAACCGCCGAACATGTTCTTACCATTGCAACAAACTCTGTGTTTATCAACAACTACACGGTCGACAATAGGACAGTGGTGAAGCTTGACGAGGCGAAACAATGGGGACTCGTGGAGGATTCGCGGCTCGTATTTGCGCGCGCAAGGGCGTCAAATGGTCAGCGGTTCTGCCTAAGGTTTATCTTCCATGCGGACCGCGTGGCGCGCAAGGGGGATCCAACGGGGAATATGCGGTTCATTCAGGCGCTCATCGATGACACCAAGTTCTACGTGAAGAATCTTCGGATGGTGGCGGGGGTGCTGGTGCCACAAAACTACGGGATGTGGGTGATGGAAACGGGCGACTGGGCGGGGAAAGTGCTGTTCAGCCTCACGGAGTGGTGCGGGACTCCCTGGAAGACTTTAATGGGGACCAAACTCGATACTAAAGCGAACCGGTGCTCCTGCGGCTGCTTGACTCTGGCATCATGTTTATTCAATCCACAGACAACTCATCGCACGAACTTTCGAGATGTTCCACGACCTTGGCGTCAAAATTAATGGCAAATGCAAAATGGGGAACATCACTGGCTTCACACATGTCCTCCTTGACCTCGACGACCCCAACCTCACACACGAAATGGCAGCATCCGGCCAGGCTCGCTGTTTTATCGTTGACTTCGCACGTGCAAAGCGACACAAATGCCGGCGCACATTGCCTCTCGTTCCCCTCGGCAACGACGCGTTTGTTCTTCTCGTATCCTCGTTGAAGCTCGACATTCGTTGCCGCGAGCTGGAAAGCATTGCTTTTCTACTCCGCTTAATGCCCGCTCCGCCATATAAAACCGATTCCCCAGAAACACCCATCGAAGAGGCAATAAAGTGGCATGCCGATTATTCAGCTGCACACCCGTCGTATCCAAACTCTGTCATCCTCATCGCGCAACGTGCCGCACTCTTCCCCAGGTCCTTCCCGGTCTACCCCGGGCTCAAGGTTTCTGGCCCGTCGAAGGAAAACGTCCATGCTGAGCTCACCCTCTACGATCGCGGACAGGGTTTCATCAATCCTGCCAGATTCCTCAGGTCTTGCTCAAGCGAAGAATACGAGTATTTTCTGTTCGGCGACCAGTTGGAGGTGAAGCCTGCTGCATTGGATGCACAACTTCCGCAAAGGTGGCCTGAACCCACTGACAATGACTCGGATGATGATACTAGTGAGTGGAGCGAGTGAGTTCAATTTCGAACTTGAAGTCGGATTTGGGCAAAGGCTACTGGATTTCTCCATGACAGCACGAGCGACCAAGATTTTCAAGTTGCTGTTCCGCTTCCGTGTTACTGTAACTTGTCCAATGTCAAGTAGATTACAATTTAGAATTTGAACTTGGATATTCATATAATCCTTAGTCAGCAACACGTCTCGTCACACAAGTCACGGTTACGCCATTATGACGCTCTTCCTCCTTCCTCCATGTCTACGCAGTTTGCGAGCATGTCCCGAGCAGGAGCGTCGGTGGGGACATAAATTGAACCATATGCCTCATTCTCAAACTGTACGAGAGCTTTGTGACCTGCGTTAGCGATGTGCATGTCTTTGAAAAAGGTCGCACTGGCCTTTTATACGATTCAGATCTTTTGCTGACCGCGCTACAGGACTGCAGCAAGCCTGTCTTTGTGCAAAGACTACTCGATGATGGACAAAAAAGCGACCAGCTGCGAAATCGTTGCATCGGCGACCTGGCCGGTGACTAAACCACCGAAGAACACCGACCGTCCCATCTCCTCATGTCTAAGCCTTGCGGTATTGTACATGTGTACGTCACAGCTTGTTCTCAACCAAGTATGTCGCTCTTGCCAATCGAAATCCGGTTTGAGGGGTCCCAAACCTTTACTGCGCGGATGTGGGACATCCCTGGTGTCAAACTGGGCCATTTGCGCCGTTGCAACCCACCGCAAGGATTCTCGACATTGCGGCAAATTCAATGTTTATCAACAACTACGCGGGCGACAGGAGAGTATCGATACCGCTGGACAACGCGCGCCGGTGGGGACTGGTCGAAGATCAACGCGTGCAAATTGCGCAAGCGACAACATCAGACGAACAGCGGTTCTGCTTGAGGTTCATTTTCAATGCAGAGAAAGTGGCGCCGAAACACGACCCAACTAGGAATAGACGGTTCATACAGGCTCTCATTAACGATACTGCATTCCATGTCAAACACCTCCAGACGGTGGAGGGGCTGTTGGTCCCAAGGAACTACGGGATGTGGAAGATGCACACGGGCAACTGGGCGGGTACTGTGCTTTTCAGTCTTACTCAATGGTGCGGAACGCCATGGCAATCGTTAGTGGGAACTAGGCTAGATACTCGGGCGAATAGGTGCGAGTCTGTGCCTCGAAATTGGCCACAGTATTTACCCACCGACTAGGCTCCTCATTGCGCGTACGTGTGAGGCGCTGCACGACTTGGGCGTGAAGATCAATGGTGTCATGGGCAACGCCGTAGACTTGTGCCACATTATCCTCGACCTCGATGACCCAAACTTGACTGAGGAGATGGCAGAAGCAGGCCAAGCGCGCTGTTATGTCGTGGATTTCTCTCGGGCAACGCAGCACAAATGTAAACGCTCTCTACCACTTGTCCCCCTTGGCAACGGCGCATTCAAGCTTCTTATGCAGACACTTGAATTAAACTTTGGTTGCCGTGAGCTCAAGAACCTGGCCTATCTGCTCGAGCTCATGCCCATCGCTGGCCTGCAATATGCATTTGAGCCGCCAGAAACGCCTATCAAAGAGGCGATAAAGTGGCATGACGACTACTTTGCTGCCCATCCTTCATACTCCAACGCGGCCGTCCTTGTTGCTCAACGTGTCACCCTTTTTCCCAACGCCCTCCCTGTCTATCCCAGTCTCGAAGTCTCGGGTGTCTCGAAAGAGAACGTTCACGAAGAGATCACATTATTCGATCGTGGACGAGGATTCATTCATCCTGCCGACCTGATCAAGCATTGCTCGCGCGATGAATATGAGTATCTTTTGTGGGGTGACAAGATGGAAGCGAAGCCTGTGGCGTTGAATAGTGAATACCCTCGACAAAGGTTGTCGGAATCGTCTGACGGGATCATAAGTGACCCGGATTACTAAGTTACTGTTGTGTTCATTTGCACATTGCTCAATATATAATTGCTTGGCCTGTTACAGACACGAATCCATGCTCTAGTAGCGTCGACCAAATTACGACGAAAATACATTGCGCAAAAGCAAAACAGCTCAATAGTCTGAGTCGCTCCGACTGCTAGTACTGTCTGAGTCACTATCATCGTCAGCTGATTCTAACAACTCTCTCGGAGGTTGTGCATTTAGGGCAACAGGCTTCACTTCCATCTTGTCTCCCCATAAATGATACTCATAGTCTTCACGCGAAAAACATTTGAGGAATCTAGTAGGATTGATAAAACCCTGACTCCGATCGTATAACGTGAGCTTGACATCTACATTCTCTTTCGATGGACCAGAAACCTCGAGCCCAGGGTAGAGTGGCAGGGAGCTGGGGAAGAGCGCGGCACGTTGCGCAATGAGGACGACCGAATTAGGGTACGAGGGGTGTGCCGCAGAATAATCAGCGTGCCATTTTATTGCTTCCTCGATTGGTGTTTCTGGTGGATCAGTTTTATATGGGCGAGCGGGCATCAACCCCAGTAGGAACGCGGCGTTCTCCAGCTCACGGCAACACATATTGAGCCTCAACGAGGATACGAGGAGATTGAATGCGTCGTTGCCGAGAGAGACGAGTGGCAGAGTGCGCCTGCATTTGTGTCGCTTTGCGTGTGCAAAGTCAGCAATGAAGCAGCGCGCCTGGCCGGATGCTGCCATTTCGGACGTTGGGTGGGGGTCGTCTATGTCGAGGAGGATATGCGTGAAATCTTCATCACTTCCCAGATGACGTTTGCCGTTGATCTTGACGCCGAGGTCGTGGAACATTTCCAAAGTCCTTGCCACGAGCTGTCTGGGGAACCGGTAAATACGCAGATCAAGGTGAAGCAACAGGCCAAGTACCGATTAGCCCTCGTATCGAGTTTGGTTCCAATGAGAGTCTTCCAGGGAATGCCGCACCATTCCGTGAGGCTGAATAGCACTTTCCCCGCCCAGTCGCCCGTGTCCATAACCCACATGCCGTAGTTCTGTGGCACAAGTACCCCCGCCACCGTTTGAAGATTTTCGAGATAAAACTTGGCGTCGTCAATGAGCGCACGTATGAATCGCTGATTCCGCGTCGGGTCCCCTTTGCGCGCCACCCGGTCCGCATGGAAAATGAACCTTAGGCAGAACAGTTGGCCATTTGACGCTCTTGCGCGCGCAAAGACGAGGCGCGAATCCTCCACAAGTCCCCATCTTTTCGCCTCGTCCAGCTTCATTACTGTCCTGTGGTAGCCCGCATAGTTGTTGATGAACACGGAGTTCGGCGCAATGGTGAAAGCATGTTCAGTGGTGTGCAAGGCTGTAAAGGGGCCATCGACGCCAGGTATTCTCCACATTCGCGCGGAGAATGTTGACGTTTGGGAGCCCTCGAAGCGAAGCTCGATCGGCGAGCGCGACATGGGTGGTTGGGACTTATCACAGTAGTGCGTCAGTGTTGTTTCCGGCAGTCAGACCGTGCTTTTGGTCTGAGAGACCAAAATAATGGTCAGCGAGTCGGCCCAATGACAGCGACACGTTTCGTCACATCACGCCCTCATGTTCCCTCTCCCATGTCCCACACACCAATCGAAGTGCAGTTCGAGAGCCCGCCCTCCGGATCTGTGCACAGCTCCGACCCGCCTTTCCGGGTGTTCAGCGCAAGGATGTGGAGAATCCCTGGCGTCAGGGGTCCCTTTTCGCCGCTGCCGCCCGCCGCTCACACACTCAGCATTGCGTCAGACTCCATCTTCATCAACAGCTATTCGGGCAACAACAGAATATCTATACCGCTTGCGGACGCGCGTCGGTGGGGCTTGAGGGAGGACAAACGCGTGCAGTTTGCGCGGGCGACCGCACCGAATGGCCAGCGCTTCTGTTTGAGGTTTATCTTCCATGCGGACACGGTGATGCAGGAAGGCGACCCGACATGGAACCAGCGGTTTATACAAGCCCTCGTCGACGATGCCAAGTTCCATATCAAGCATTTGCAGACAGTGGCGGGGCTGCTAGTGCCACAGAACTATGGGATGTGGGTAATGGAGACGGGTGATTGGGCGGGCACTGTGTTGTTCAGTCTTACTCAGTGGTGTGGGACACCGTGGAAGTCTTTGTTGAGAACTGAACTGAATACTAAGGCTAACAAGTACGTGTGCGTGTCCTGGATCATTGGACTTGAAACTAACTCCCAACCAACAGCTTGCTCATCGGCCGCGTCTGTGAGATGCTGCACGACTTGGGTGTGAAGATTACTGGCCGCATGGGCAGCTCCGAAGACTTGTGCCATATTATCCTCGACGTCGAAGATCCCGCCGTGACAAAAGAGATGGCCAAGAACGGCGAAGCGCGCTGTTACATTGTCGACTTTTCTCATGCAAGGCGACACAATTGTAAACGCAGACTCCCCCTTGTCCCGCTCGGCAGAGACGCGTTCCGGCTTCTTATGCAGACCCCGACCTTCTCTTTCGGCTGTCCCGAGCTCGAGAATATTGCACATCTTCTTGATTTCACACCCCGGGGCCTACAATATCCATCTGAGCCGCCGGAAACGCCCATCGGAGAAGCGATGAAGTGGCGTGACGATTACCTTGCCGCCCACCCCTCGTACTCCAATGCGGCCGTCCTCGTCGCCCAGCGTGTCGCGCTCTTCCCCAATGCCCTCCCCGTTTACCCCGGTCTTAAAGTCTCAGGTGTGTCGAAAGAAGACATGAGTGCGGAACTCACATTATATGATTGTGGACGCGGATATATCGATCCTGCCAGCTTGATCAAAGGCTGCTCACGCGACGAGTACGAGTATCTTCTGTGGGGCAACAAGATGGAAGCAAAAGCTATTGCTATGGATGCACAACCCCTACCAAAGTGGCCAGAATCCGCACCATCCGGTCATGACTCTGCCGACACTAGTTAGCCATTGTTTTGATATCGACTTTTCTCATGTCAAGTAGGTAGCTGGGCTATGAATCATGACTTGTTTGCGTCCGTCAGCAGAGAACCCCCACGCCGAGTTGGTTCAAGTACTTAAGTACGCTGGCCTTATAATTAGTCAGCAACGCGTCCCGTCACACTTGGTAACGCCGCGGCGGACACGCCATGCTCATGTTGCTTGCGCCGATTGCAGTGCCAGTGTACTTCGAAGGCCTTCGGCACGCGCATACCGCGGATCCCACCACGGCCCCTTTGCGCCGGACACGATTTTCGTGACCAATCGCGCGGACGACGAAGCGGTCGAAGTTCCATGTCGGGCCTCTGGACTGCGGGCGGCGGTGGCGGGGGGTGCTGGCGCAGCAGAGCCACGGGATGCGGAGGATGGACAGTGACACGGGGGGCTGCTATCGGGGCTAGGCCGGCACGGTGCTGTTCAGCGGAAGCATCACCCAATGGGGCGGGACACCGGCGTGGAAGTGTTTATTGAACACAAGGTTCAATGCCCTCTACTAGGAGGTGCAGGTGCTCTGAACTTGGACAATATTTAAATGACTGTTGATGTGTGCATGCGCGACGAGTAAGTACTTACTTACTTATGTGTATCTTCTGTGGGGTACTTACGGGGACGGAGGCGCGCGCTGCACAGCTTACTAGTACCACTAACTGGACAATATTTTTTACAGAGGCGGTGCCAGTCACGGTGGCGAAGTTCTCGGTATCAGTAACTCTCATTAATTGTACAACGCGTTCAAGTTCTAGCTGCATCTACCAGCAACATGAGTACCTAGCTGAGATCAACACCGGGTAAACTCCGACGCGATACACAGCTCCGTCATCAGCTCGTCTGGATACCGCCGCGAAAAGCCCTCCTTCTCAAACACCTCCCAAAATCCCCAGGGGCGACAGTAGGAATTCGACGCCTCTGCCTGGGTGTACTCCCAATACTCGGGGTACCAGCCAGCCATTTCCCAGTCGACGATCGCAGCGATCTTCTTGTCCTTTATGATAATGTTGCGCGGGGCGAGGTCGCAGTGCGTGAACACGGTGCGGTACGACTCCGTCCTTCCAACACAACGTAAAACGGCGTCGGCGTATTGCGGGTACTCGTCGAGTTTTCGCTCGACCATGAAGTCGCGGCCCACGAAGGTGCAGAACTCGGCGACGGACGCGAACGGCCCGAAAACTGGACGGTAAATACGGAAGTCCTTGCATGGCCCGCCGTCGACTGCTTCGACCGAACCCGGGTGTGGAGGCACAAGTGCCCGTAGCTGGTCGATGTACCCGCGCAATTCGTGCACAATATTCAAGCGTTCTTCCTCCGAGAGTTGGCCCCAGATTTGCTCCAGCTCTTGGCCCTCGATGTAGTCCATCACCATACACAGCTTGCCGTGCTTATCCTTTATCATGCGGTGCACGCGCGGGACCGGAATCGTGGTGTGCTGCGCGACGTAGTCCAAGTTCAGCGCCTCCGTGAGCAGCATCTGCGCCGGCCGCTTGACCGCCCGGCCGCGGCTGATCCGGGTGACGGTCTCGCGCCCGCCGAGAGCCCAGCGGCCGAACTTGCAACGTGCAGCCAGATATATGTTGACGAGCCTGCCCGACTCGATGGGGCGCTGGGACGGGACCATCGGCACATTGGGTTGGGCGTTCAGAACAGGCAGGTCACAGAGTGCCATGCCGTGGCTGTGCTACCTCATGGCTCATCATTCCCGGGCTCCGGCCAGGGGTCACACGGGCCCACAAACCGCCCCAACACCCGCCATGTTCAGCCAGAACAAGCCGCGGCTCTACATCGTGTACTACCGGCGGGGGACCCCGGGGACGTACCACGTCGCGCTCGTGCACGCGCCGAAGCGGCCCGCCGCCTGGGACCCCGCCCCCGACCCCGACCCCGAACACAAAAGCGTGGGCGACTGTGTGCAGTACCACATCACGAACCTGCCATCCCCCGACGAGCCCACCGGCGAGCGCTGGCGCTACGAGACGCCCGCCGTGTTCCTGCGCACCGAGCGCGTCGTCGCGGCCCTCCTCCTCGGCAAGCCCGCCGACCGTGGCCGTGCAGCGCTTGCCGCGAGTCTGCGGGGCGTTCCCGTCGTCCAGGGGGATCGCAATTTCCGCTGCAAGAACTGGGTGTGGCTCGCGATTGACGTGCGTCTGGCCCCTCAGCACACATACTAGTATCGAAGAATGCTTGACTTGTTCTTACCAGAAACTCGTGGCGGACGGGATACTCGGGCCCTTGCCGGGCAGCGGGCAGCAGCTGTTCCAGGTCGGCTTGGACTTGGCCAACAGCGTCGTCCAGGCGTCCTCGTGGGACAAGCCGCTCCCCATGTGCGACGTGGACGGGAACCGCATCCAGTAATGCCGGGCTACATATGTCTATTGACCCCAGTAGTATTTTGCCTAGTTTAAGTGTTTTGACATGTCACTTGCTACAGTAACTACTGCACCAAACCGTGCCGCGCCAAACAAACAAGCTGTTATGAACCACTGCTCTGAAGTTTCTGGTCTTCTCATGAGTTGTGTATCAGCACTGGCAAGAACTCGCACACTTGCCATAAAAACTGGTGGGACCAATAAGAAGGGCGTCAAGTATCGAGAATCTACACGCGCAGGGACAAGGAGAACACTCCATCTCCTCTGCGACGTTGAGATGGTCCACCCACGCCTAGCACCGGACAAAGTGCGACACGATGCACTGCTCCGTCATCAGCTCGTCCGGATACCGCCGCGAAAACCCCTCCCTCTCAAACATCTCCCAAAATCCCCGCGGGCAAAGGAGGTTTGAAGCCCTCGCCTGTGTGTACTCCCAATATTCGGGGTACCAGCCCGCCATCTCCCAGTCCACAATCGCGGCAATCTTCTTATCCTTGATCATAATATTGCGTGGAGCGATGTCGCAGTGCGTGAAAACGGTCCGGTACGACTCCGTGCGCGCCACGCAGCGCAGAACGGCGTCGGCGTACTGCGGGTACTGATCCATTTCGATCAATTCAGCGGGCCTGTGACCCGTGACCGTTTGGCCGAAATGTCCAATTCGGCCGCAGGCCGAATTTCGCGTGACCTATTACCCGATTAGGAAGTTCGGCGCGCCGCAGGCGCCAAAAATCTGAAAACTTTCCCAATTGGGACAGTTTGGGACCAAAATATTTAGGGCCTGCTCGGTGTCACCGGGATCGATCCCGTAGCCAATCTGGCAACGGGCTCGGCTAGCCCTAGCCAGTCTCGGTATGGTATCCATGCCATCAACAGGCATGACAACGGGGCCGGAGGTTGGCAGAGATGCGTCAAATAAGATTAGTCATGTATTTAAGGTAGATCAAAAGACATATCTCGTCCTCCCTCCTCGTTTCGACGCGTTTTTTGACTGGGAATCGGCGCCATGCCCTCCGGCCCTTCCCGTGACGCGTCCAGAGCCTTCCGTGACGCGTCCAATGCCTCGCAACAGGCTATACTTGCCCAACAGAGAGCACAAAAGAAGAAAGCACTAGCACAGCGTCAACGGCACATTGCGCTGGTGTCGCTTGTGTGTATGGTTGCAGCATTCACTGTCTCTTTTGGCATGAATCTCACTGATCCCATCCCTCTCAACACCTCTGCTCTTACTGGTCAGGTCTGGGTGGATGAGCTCCTTGTTGGCAGTGATATCCGGTTCTATCGCCAGCTAGGGATGGCCAAGCACGTCTTCCTTCGACTATTATTCGAACTCCAAATGCATTCCGGGCTAACCAATTGAAGCATGTCACGGCCACGGAGAAGCTTGCAACATTCCTTTACTTCGCCCGGATCGGCTGCAGCTCACGTGTCCTCCAGGAGCGTTTTCAAAGGAGTGGGGAAACTATCAGCAAATCCATCCATACCATCCTTAACTGCTTGACTGGGTCTTTCTACACAAAGCATATCCATCTGCCACCAAATAACACTCCACCAGAAGTCAAAGCGACACGGAAATTCTACCCATACTTCCGTGAATGCCGTGGCGCAATCGACGGCTCGCACTTCTCTGCCTGGGTACCTGCTACCGCAATGCCACGGTATCGTAATCGCAAGGGGTTTATCGGGCAGAATATTCTGGCAGCCTGCAATTTTGCTCTGATTTTTGTCTATGTGCTTACAGGCTGGGAAGGGAGTGCATCAGACTCGCACATCTTCAATTATGCGCGAGCATGATTTTGCTGTTCCACTGGGCAAGTTCTACCTTGCAGATGCTGGGTTTCCGCTCTGCGACGTTTTGATGACCCCATACCGGAATATCCGATACCACCTCAAGGAATGGGGCAATGTCAACCAGCGCCCTCGGAACTACAAGGAGCTATTCAATCTACGTCATGCTCAGCTTCGGAACGCAGTCGAGCGGATATTTGGTATTCTCAAACGTCGCTGGAATATCTTTACGGGTGGTGCTCCAGAGTACTCGGTCGAGACACAGGCTCAACTAATCTCAGCCATCTGTGCACTTCATAATTTTATTCGGGTCTACGATGGTGAAGATGATGGTTTGGAGCCCAACGACACCAATGAAACCCCAAGTATCTCATCCATCACCACCCCGACACGGCGAGAAAGCTCCTTGCAAGATCTTATCGCTAATCCAGCAGAGCCTATTTCAGCTGAGGAGCTAGGGTGGTCAATCAGCCCAGAGGAACGTGCTCGAGCATCAGCCCGGCGTGACGCGATTGCGCAGAATATGTGGGCAGATTACAAGGCATATATGCTTACAAAAGGTATCCAAATTCAAGAGGTCGCTCCCGAGGAATAGATAGTGCTATATTGACAACACAAGTACTCTACGGTGCGAACAATGTACTCTCAATAAGGCCTTGGACAAATTTAGTACGTAGGGCCTTTGTTTTCGGTGCAATGTACAGCTGCGCAGCCTTTGAATTGTTCATGAACAGCTTCATTGCCTCGACACTCTCATTATCCGACAACTCGTCATCCTCCTCCATCACCTGCACAGCCCTAGCCAAGATCTCGGGGCTCCCCTTCACCTTCAGAGCTCCTGCAATCTCGAGCATGGCAGAAGCCATGCTATTTGTGGCATCAGCATTGCGCGCTCGCGACTTTCGGCCAGGCTTCTGCGGTGATGACGAAGCTGCTCGCTTGCGGCTTGATGCTGGCTCGGTAAATGGAGAGGATGGGGTGGCGTCGTTGTAGGCAGGCATGCGAATAGGCGGCGCGGGTGTATGTGGAACTGTTTGGGAGGGGGAGGATGGTGTGCCGGGCGCAGATGGGTTGTTTGAACCTGCATCGGTGCCTGTACTGGTGCTAGGGATGACGGGGTCATTTGTCGATGGAGTTGGGGTGGTGCCTGCATGAAACGCGCCTTCGCCGGTGGCTACGATGCCATCGACAAGGAACATGATGTCGTCGTAGAGGGGGAATGGTTTTTTTTGCCATTTTGTGGCCCAGGCATTTTTCTAGAAAGGAATTAGCGTACACACAAGGCTGAAGAAACAGCCACGCACCTTATTCACGATATAATCCGTCCACACATCATCCGTCGCCGTAACAGTCTTGAGACCATCGTCCCACCCGAATCCCGACGCGCCGCGCAGCTTTCGAGCTTCGTTGAACAGTGCCTTGAGCCCCCCGTAGTGGTCTTGGCACTTGGCGGCTGTCTTGGTGGCGCCAGGAGATGCGGCGAGGGCCGCTGCGCAGATTGGCCACACCTGTGGTTTCCAGCCGCTGTCTGTCTGAAAGGCAGCCTTGTTCGTGCGGAGGGTATTGATGAGTGTCGCGTCATCGGTGTCCCGCCACGAGCAGCGCTCCTTCCGCTGCTTGGTCGAAGGCTCAGTCATGGAGGTAAGAAGAAAAGAGGGGAGGATTGGCCTTGATCCCGCGCTCAGCGTGACGAGACAGATGGCTGGCAACGTACCTCCGAACGCCCATCTGGCTACGGAATCACAGGCATCTGCGTGTGTTGCCATCTGGGTTGATTGTGAGTGTGTCCGGGATCAATCCCGGTGACACCGAGCAGGCCCTTAGCTGTGACCTGTGACCCGCCGAAATATTTCGGCCAAAAAATCCGATGTGACCGTGACCCGCCTAATTGAATGAAATAGGTCAGTACTCGTCAAGTTTTCGTTTGACCATGAAGCTGCGGCCCAGGAAGGTGCAGAACTCGGCGACGGACGGGAACGGCCCAAACACCGGGGTGCGGATGCGGAAGTCCTTGCACGGCCCGCCGTCGACCGCTTCAATGGCCCCCAGGTGCGGCGGCACGAGCGCACGCAGCTGGTCGATGTACCCCCGCAATTCGTGGACAATATCCAAGTGTGACGCTGTCGCGAAGAGCCTTCTGAAGAAGAGAGGAAAGTCGATGGTTATCGATAGAGGGGGGTCGGATGGCCATTGGCCTCCAATGGCCACCCAACTGTCGACCCGTGACCTACGGCAGGAGGGGAGCAGTTGAGCGTACTCGGGCAGTCGGGACGAGTCCGCGAGAAGATGAAGGAACGAGAAAGACTGAGGAAAAGTAGATGGTTAAGTTGCTGCTACGTGACACTGGTCACGCTTTGCGTTACAAGATCTGTGACTACTGATGATACTGCTAATCTGATAGATGTGATACTGCTGATGCGTGATTCTGAGTCGTATAGTTGGTAAGTCCGCTACTGACGCGTCACAGAGCCCCCCACGATGAAGAGTCGCGCTACTCTGGTATCTCTCCTGGCTCCAGGACAGAGGCCGCCCAAGGGGAAGACGCTGCGATTTCCCTTATCGTAGTGGTGTTGGGGTTCATCATCGCTGCAACATTCGGCTCAGCGAGCGCCTCATTGCATTCCGTTATTACCGCCGGGGCCCATGCGTGAGGAGCCAACGGTACTTGGACTCCGTTGACGAGAATGTGGCCGCCCGAGGCGAACGAGGCAGTCAATTGCTGCGGTTCCTCGGCTAGGAGACTTGAAGCGACAGCTGCGGGGGGATCCATTTCCATAGGCTCTGGTTCTTGATCCCGGGACACGGCATCCGCATCCCTTGACATGGAGGACTCGTCATTCTCTTGAGGAGGATTGTTAAGGTAGATGACGTAGGGACCCAAAGCGAAGGCGGTGACCTGGGCGGACTGCGTGGCGGCATCTTCCGCTAGAGCACTTGTAGTGGCAGAGGATCCTTGCGCCTCCGCAGCTGGTGCCGTATTCATTGTTATGTCGTGGTTGCCCAGCGCGAATGGCCCTAGACGATCTCCCCTACCCAGACGTATCTCCCTCTCGACGCGGCGCCTCTCGTCCCTCCGAAGCTTTCCCGGGTTTCGCTTGGCCCTGGGCCTGATCCTCTCTGTCAACGTAACCCCCATCCTCTGCGACAGAGTGTGAGATGGGGTCGCGGCCGTGGACTCGCCAGGGACCCCAGTATGCGCAGGAGCAGGTGTAAGCGTAGGCGCTGGAGCTTCTGCCGACGACTCGGGGACTGGTGCGGGCGCGTCCTCCTCCATTGTGTCCGGCAGCGCCGGCCCGGGCACCGGGACGGAGATAGCCGATGAGCTCGGGCCGGCAACCGGTCCCGACTCAGGCGAGGAGCTCGGACCCGCAACTGCCGAAGACGCATTGGCGGCGGCGGCTGCTCTAGCCCGCGCTTTTCGCGCTCCAAGCGGTGAGCCCGATACGTGCTAGACTCCAATCGGTTGTACGTGTCGGTAACGAAGCCCGCGATGACCTCGAAGCTAGCGTGATCCAAGTAGTTCAGGGATACCCAGTCCATTTCTCTTTCCAGGAATCCCATCGCACGACGGGCGTCGTTGACTGAACCCATCTCTAGAACCACGCTGTTGCCGGCCAGTAGAACGAGCACCAGGTCAGCCACATTCCGCAGTCTCTGGATGACCCCCAGATTATAGAACTCTTCGGCCCAGAGCGCGTCGCTGCCGCGTACTTCGATCCGGAACGTAGCGGGCTCGGGCTCAGGGAGGTCGCTATTGAACAAGTCACCGTAATCAGAAACCTCGTCCAAGTCCATGAAATCGCACCCGTAGCTGTAAGTTTTAGGCTAAAGCCCTATGTACAGCTAAACAGGTGCTTGCCTACACGGTTATTTCCACCTAGGGCTAGCTGTACCTAGAGCCATAGTGGTAATATACAGCCTAAATACCTAAGCTATAGCTTTGGCAGTGCTTTCATAAAGTCGAAGCTAGCGCTTGCCCCTAGCTGCAGCTTGCCGGTTTAGCCTGGGACCTGGCTTTATAATAGTTGATATGCGGGTGGGTCTGGACGGGCCCTTGCCATATAGGGAAGCCTCCGTGATATATCATCAATCTATCAATCCGCCGCATCAATCTATCAATCCGCTGGTCCACCTAGTGATAGCCCGCCCGGCTTGATTGATTTGGGACTTCCCTACCTTGATGTGACTGCTTGCTGGCATTTCCCGTTGTCACCCGATGTCTCCCGTTCTAGCCCGGGGAACCCATATTTTGGCCTTGTATAACAGATGTAGCAAACAGTAGACATGCTTTAGGTAGTATTCATTGATATCCTCAGTTCAATGACTTGTCTTGACTATATTGACTGTGGGCAAGGCCACTCTTGAAATACGCCGTTCATGATGACATCATTGTCGACCAAAATTTTACCAAGTCCACACGTCACATGAAGACAATACAGAGACCGCGAAGTAGACGAGCATTAACTCATCATGATTCACTGGCAATATTAATGTCTAACTTTCTTCAAGTCACACACCCCAAAACCATCGAACAATGAGACGACGTGTATTATATCAAGGTCCCAAAGTAAACGACTGACTATCTACGCATTACAGTATTCGACGAGCACAGCAGAAGAAACAGAGGAAGTGAAGGTACGTAGCAAGCAACACAAGAAGCATGTAGCAAGCGACACAAGAAGACTGCGACGCAAAAGAAAAAGAAGAAGATTGAAAGATATCAGCCCTCGCGATCTATCCTCAACGACTGTCTCCCCGAATTGCACGCATCACACCCTCAGCATCCTTGACGGCGTTCAGCCAATCATCCGACAGCCCTTGACCCTGCCTTTGCTCCTTGCACCCCCACCAATACAAGCTCACAACAACGTTGAGCATGCCGTTGACGCCAGAGACAAGAAGCCCATTCCAGGACTGGCCTTGTGATCCAGCAAGCTCGACGAGTTTTCCATCAGCCCCCTTTCTCCATTGCGGCTGGTTATTAGTCCACCATGCCCACCACTGTTTGGAGTAAATAGTGAGGTTCGGGATAGCGCAGTATGTCGATGTGGCTACGCGCTTGTTCTTGATCCAGGCAGCAATCTGTTTTGGTCGATGCTCCGTTGCCAGGTTCCCCGAGCCATTAACCCATCCATAAGAACGCTCTAAGTCGAATAGGGCTTGAATTAAACGGTGTTGGGGCGGCCCCAGGTCGACGGCGGCGATCTGGTCGTACACCTTCACCATCCAGTCTGGCGCATCTTTAGGACACTTCGGTAGAGTAGAAATAACGCTGGATGTCGACGCGGGGCTAGGTGAAACTGGGTTTGTTGGCGCTGCGTTTGATAGCGCCGTGGTTACACTCTGAGCCGTTGGGGCAATCGACGAAGGAGGGGGACTCGCAGCAACGGGGCCAACAACTTCTCCAGCACTATCCACAACCATCCAGTCCTCGTCCTCCGTCCCAGGCACGTCCACGATCACCACATCTCCGGTCGGTGCGTTCGCTGGGGTACCGGCAGCGGCAGCGACAGTAGTAGCAGCTGAGGCAACGCCAGAGGTATTGCCTCCATTGCGGGGAGAGCGACGAGGGGCGCCGGCTGCTGGTTTTGGTTTTGGCTTGGGCGCACGCGGTTTGGGGACCGGTTGGGCAGAGAATTCCGATGCGGCGTTTTGAAGGTCAAAGGCGAGGAGCATGGCTTTGTTGCGCGCAATGTTTGCGTTGCGCATCGCCTCGTACTCCTTTCGACGACGATAATCCTCTTTTTCCAGGTCCACTTCGCCATCGTCATCAACGTCCATCTCATCTCCACTACAAACGGGCGAAGAAAGCTCTGAGGTCGGAGCTTTACGCTTTGCGCTGCTGGAGCTAGCTGGGGGAGTAGTGGTGGTGGCAGCTGGCGTGGTACTAGCGGTGGGCAAGGGAGTACCATTTGGGGGAGCAACGGCGTCGTTGTGGTTGCGTGCCTCGACGGTGGCGGCTGTGGCACTTGCGACAAGCGTGGGAGTGACACCATTTGGAGCGTCAATCGAGGTAGGCTCAGACACTGCTGACGCGGGAACAGGATCAGAAACAAGGGCGACAGCAACTCGTTGCGCTGGTGCTGACGGAACGAGGTCAGCAGATGGTGAGCAGGGAAAAGAAAAGCATACAATAAGCAGTCTCAAGATACTCCTTAAAAGAGCCCAGTACCTCCTTGTCGAAATGGGGAACGCTTGAAGGACGGGAACCCCACAGGAGCCGGCGCATTGTTTTGACCAATGAACATGCTGCCGCGTCAGTCAGAAAGAAGCTACGGAACCAAACGACGCCCACATACTGGACTGTGCGAATCTCCCCACCATAGCGAGGCATTGGGCCGCCGCCGAGCAACATGAATTGCAACCCAGTTGTGTCAGCGATACCCTGCATCAAACGATGCAAAGTAGCAGGCAAGTTGTCGATAGCCCTAAGCAAAATGTTAAGGAGCACCGCGCAAGAATACATCTGACGAACCTTTGAATACTCTCTGGTGTATGCTGGGAAGACATCCTTAGCCTATCCGCATGATCCTCCCGTTCCTTCTGCGCAAATGCCTTCGCACGATCCTTTAATGCAGACTGTTCCTGCACCGGCAAGGCGTTGAAGAGCTCGCGGGCGATTTTGGCTTTGAAAAACGCTGGTGGGGCAGTCGATGCGCTGGCAGATTTGTTTGGCTCCACCGCCCAGCGCCGGTTGACGGTTTCAGCGATGTCGGTGGCGTACGACTCGTGCATGTATTGCTGGAAACCCTGACGGGCTTTTTTGACTGTCGACCCTCCATTGAGCTCAGCAAAGAGCCATGCGTAAGGGTCTTCGGCGTCGTTTCTTGACCGTCGCCCATGGGTCGACTTCGTACCGATAGGCATACCATCTCTCGATCCGCTGAGAGAAGAGAGAAGAAAAGATTAGTCACGCTCCCACGGTCAGGTGAACCACATACCTCACTCGTTTGCTCAATGATCCAGGCTTTGGCCTCCTGCTCCGCCTTCGACAAATTGGGCTCCATAGGCAGAACCATTGTCTCGTTCCACTCTGGTAGACTTGACGGCTGCTCTTTCAGCGAGGTGCGCCATCCCAATTGATAAATGTACTGGTTTGTCTTCGATAAGATAAAGGCTCGAATCCTGGAGCGATTTCCGGAGCGGACCGCATCAGCGTAGGCCGCCATACCAGGCTCCAAAATCTCCTTTTCACGAATCCCCTTGGCCCAGTTGCGGTGGCGCTCTCGAACGCAAGCCCATCAGGCAACTCGTCGACCGCCAACATCGCTCTTCTTCGCCGCCTTTGTGTTGCTGGTCTTCGTCGTTTTTCTTGCTAAGCATCAGCAACAATACAGGACACTTCATGAACAAGACTTACTTGCCATCCCCAGGGGCTTTTTGGGGCTCGACACGACGCTGGCTAAAACGACAGTCAGCAATCTGGCACGAGCCAACAGCACGAGGAAAAACATACACTTCGTCTTCGTCTTCAACTTCTTCTACCGTAGCCTTGCGGTTTTTTTGCGGGATGCAGTACTCGCCCGACACATCGACGGGCCCGGGTAAGTCAGCGCTGTTCCTTGCTAAGTATCAGCGAAGCCACAACAGCTTCACGAATGGGGACTTACTTGCCACGACGCCCGGCTAAAACGACAGTCAGCAATCTGGCACGAGTCAACAGCGCGAGGCAAACATACACGTCGTCTTCGTCTTCAACTTCTTCGACCGTAGCCTTGCGGCTTTTTTTGCGGGACGCAGCACTCGCGGAAGCCAAGTCAGCGGCGCTGCTTGGTGGATTAGTCGCACGTTAACTGATATTGAAAACAGCTTGCCTGCCAACATTAGCGTTGCTGTCCGTGCTTGAGGCTTGTGTCAAGAGGGGCTAACACCGACTATCAGCATCTCGTGGCAAGATACCAAGTGTGAAATGAATCGAAGCTTACCTCGTTTTCTATGGCCGGTGTTGCGGCAAGGAACTCATTGTTTGGAGTATTCATGCTCATCTGCAACGAGGTGGGTTGACGGCGCTCTCCAAACGAGGGCGGCTTACTGTTTTCGAGTTGAACTGAAGAGCTTCCGGTTCAAGGAACTTGAAACGGCGAGGGCGGGCGATCAGAGGGGTCTGCCTTTCGAATAGGCCTGAACTTAAGCTACTGCTTACTGCCTCTTCGATCGATATGGCTGATCTCAATTTCAAGGCCTCCGCGGCAACGACTGGCAACGAATGGGATGGGAATCAGTCACTGGCAAATCACAAACCAAAAAAGGCATAGTATCCATTCAAGATTCCTTTTCGCTACTTTTAGTCGCGAAATTTAACCACTTGAATTTTATCAATACCGCGCCGCCGAGCCGACCCCTTGGTTCCGCTTCCTTATTGTTATCAACCACAAATACGTTTAAGAGCTCTCAGCGTCTCTGGGCCACTGCTGGAACCATGTCACTCAACGCCTCCCTTGGCTCACACTCGACCACGACCTCGGAATGGATGCAGGGAAGCTACTCCAGCAATAGCGAAGAGACTTCGAGCTCGACGGGCACTAGTCCACAATTCCGAGTCAGCCGAGTGCGCCCCTGGACGTCTAGTTGCTTGGACGCGCCGCTGACTTATTTTATAGCCAGCCGGCGGTCCCAATTTCTACAACCTGAACGTCTCTCCACCCACGATCAGTGCGCAAATCCTTGTGTTTCCATGGATGTGGGGTCTTGGAAAGGTTCACCCCATTGAGCTGGACGCCATTAGTCCGACATTGCGTGGCTCCGGTAGCAAATCGATAGACGGCATTTTTGTTTGCCATCCCTGCGACTGCGCCGCATGCCCAAAGGTGGCTCTCACCCATCCACAGGCCCCAGGCCATATGTACACAATCCTCGTCGAATGTCCTCATTTTCCCCATATTGCGGAGGTGGAGCCAGACCGTTTTCCGCCCCCCAGAAATCTCTATGCACAACAAGTCCATCGCTCGGCTCATCCCTGCTAATCTTCCCGTGCCACAGGGCAGTATTGTGGTTGTCAAGCATCCCTGCGATGCGACATCGACACGGTCGCGTAACATGGACTGTGCAATTGAGGATATGAGACCGACCGACGTCTCGGTTGTTGAACATATTCTGGCTCAGTGCGTGCTATTACCGCCGTTTTTCCTTCGGACTTACTTATGGTACCTTGCAGGTGGGCAGCCCGCTTACCACGTCACGCAGCCAATAAATTATGGTACGAAGATCCTCGCCGGCGTAGCCCGGGAGGCGTTTCTCCATTCAATCGAAACGGAGCGCGTGAAGAGGCGCTTGGACGAATCCAAGCCGATTTAGCTGCAGCACAGGAAAGGGCATGGCTTGATTTGTTTGAAGCTTTGTCAACAATAGAGTCGGATACTTCAGACACTAGCAATTATGTAGCATGACCGTGACCATAATGCCATTTTTTTAATCACGGATGGGCAACTCCTCGGAACCACTATCTACTCCGCCAGGAAGCCCACCACGACGGCTCAAGAAAGCAGCCATTTCTGGAAAGCAATTATGCGCGACAGCTGACGGCGCATGAAGGCGCACCACCAAGCGCGACTTGATAATCCACTAGCCAGTTAGGGTAAGTGTTAGAGATAGCTGATACGACTTCAAACGTGCCTTGGAAGATACCATCGCGTCATTGAGAGGCGCATCAATGCGGAGGAGATTCGCAACACAGAAGACGACTGCACCAGGCTCTAGAGGCTGCACAGGCGTTATGGGCTCCGTAAGCCATGCCGCATCGCGATCCAATGCATGTGTAGCCTAAGGCATTATAAATCAGGATGCCCGAGACTCAAACAAGAGCTCACCAGGCGTGTCTTGCTTGTAATATGCACGTAAATGCACCCACTGTCGAGAGCACCTCGCTCAGGCATTACCCAGCTCTCGATGGATTTTGGTTGCTCTGCCGTTCGCTGCTGGGCAGCAGCCAATGCCCACACCATTTCCTTGAAGTCGTCCAGGTACATTTTGGAAGGCACGGCCTCCAAAATCATATACTGTCCTACTGCGTTAGCAAGGAGCCTTCGCAGTAGAGGAATATCTGTACCTTTTCATGTGGCTGGTCAACGACACTGACTATACGCCCGACTAGAGCGACACGCCAGTGCCGATTGCTTAGAGCGCCGACGATGGAGTTAACTGCCCCTTGAGGAAGCTCGGGGTCCGATTTAAGCCTTTGGAGACGGATGACGTCGTCGCGAAGGGGTGGTGCAGAGAAAAAGCGAGTAAGGAATGTCGCATGATGGCTTGCGGCTGGCATAGATGAAGGCGAAAGGCAAAGGTTTGATGGTCACGGGCTCCCTCATTCGGAAGCGATGGTGCTAAAATTTCTGCCAGTGCAGCTTTTTTCAGGTTCGAGAGCAAAGAGAAATATAGAGAAACCAGTAGATTAAATGAATTTGAGAAAGTACATTCTGTAAATGCGTCGCGCACAGAATATTTTGTGCCGTTCGTAGACGGCACCTTCCCTTGTACCAGGCGCGTATGCGCCTTCAAGCTCTTGAAGTCGTGCCCAGTCACCAGTAATGAGTTGCCTGAGATCGAGGCGCATGCTATCAACCGCTTTTTTTTGGCCAATGCGTTGGATTTCGTCATTCATCTGCTTCTCTGCCTCTTGCTCGCGCCGCAGTAGACAACCGTCGACAAGGCAGATCAGCCAGTCTGTGTAATCTTTGTCGTCGGCCTCGCATGCGCCTGCAATGGCCTCCTCGTCGAACGGCGGCGGCGCCAGCCAATGCCTGAGATCATTCGATATTTTCTCGTAGTCCTCTTCGAGATTAAGGGCGGCATTGAAAATGTTGTAGTCTCGGTGTAAGTCGACAGACTGGCCCCAACGCTCAACCGCGGAAGGTAAGCGAATGCGGGAAATATGAGTCTTGGCTATCTTGCGTCGAGAGCGCACACGTTCACTACGAATAGCATGGCCGCTACAGGCGCCGTGTGCATAATGAGGCTTCTGCAAGTAGAGAAGGTTGGATTGTGACTTACTGCTCACTGTGGTCGTATTTGTAGTTGACCATTTTGCGTCTGGCTGGTCGACTGTTGCGGCTGCAAGGGCTGGAAGAGCGCGTCATGATGGACGAAAGGAAGATGAATCGGAATGACAGTGTCACATATTGTAATTTGTTGTGCCCTTTGCGCAAAATATACAGGGCCAACTTTGAGAGTGCTAACACAAAAAGCAGCACAGGTACCCTGGGGCATTGGACAGCAGTGGGTATAAGTAAACACAATAGGCATGCAGGTAGGCGATCGAGGGGGAATTCATTATCAATGTGACCCGACCAAAGGCACTGGAAGGGCATCCACGGAGGCGTCTCCGGGCATTCCACTGTAGATAGTCTACGCAAACGAAATGTAGCTGCGGATGGGAGATCTAGAGTAATCCAGGTTTCATTGTGACCCGATCTCGACATCCTACCATATACCCGATAAGGTAAGAGACGGCGTATTCGTTCGTCAACCTTGCAAGATTTGCTAAATACATATCTACAAATCATCTACTACAGATAGCATTCCTATACCCTCTTGCCATCTGGCATCTCCCTCAGTCTTCCGGGTGGCTTTTTCTTCAGTACTAGCAAAGGCCTCGAAGGCCTCGTTTCAGGCGGCACCCATTATCCACCCATCGAAACAGGGGCCGGCAGAGTACTGGATGAAGGAGTGTCGCGTTTCTGCTTCTCCAATCGGTGTGTTAGAGTGGTGGACGGCGGCTGAAGGGATAAGGACGGTCGACCCTGAAGGAAAGCGAATTACAAGGCGCAGCTCCCAGAGTATAAGGTAGCCTCCTTTATCTGGATCAAAATTACCCATTGCAGTGACGGCGCACCAGCCCCAGGCTAGGTTTCCGTAATCAAGGTGGCGACGGCTTATAGCGCGACTGAAGTTCAAGGTGCATGCAGCGAAGGGGCTGTGTGGGTGAAGCCAGCCTTTAGACAAGGACGGCTTCCACGCCAATAGGGCGCTGCGCGTGTGCTGGCGTAGTAGCTATAAAGCATGGGTGCCCACATCATCATCAATGCTGCGACAATCGTTAGAAAATGCGGCCTGCAATGACGATTGGCCTACTTGTAGTAAACCCTGCAACTCTGGAGAAAAATTGGTGTCGGAGAATCTCGTTGGTCGTCTGAGTATTCGTGCGGTTTTGATGTAAAATTCCGGGCTCCTAGAGAGGCCGTAAATGGGCGCATGTTAATCTGTAAAAGCGCTCACCGTCTGGCCGCCGCCATGGGAAACGCCTCTGGCTATGGCCACAAACTCAGTCTGTGCACGACGGTGACGGCGCTTCTCGGCGGGTACTTTCAGGCCCGGCACCTTCTGATCCATCAAGGCGCAGGCATCACGAGTAAGGTCGGCCCAGTCCTCTGTGGCCCGCGGAATTCCGCCAAGAACCGCAACGACACGACGCTCCGTGTCAAGGATAGGGATGGCATGGCTGAGCAAACGTCAGTTCGGGTAGATTTGCTAAAGGCGGCGGGCGGCCCGGGACTTACCGTCCATCCCAAGGAACAAATCTAAAGCCTTTTTGGCCCACCACCGCATCCACCACCTCCTGTGTAACAGGCGAAGGCAGCGGCCCATCGGGAGAGCTGCTTGGGCCGCCTTGGAGGTCAAGTTTGGCGTGGCGATCGCCGATCCACCCGGGGCGGGAGTGAGGAAAAGCTTCTGCATTGGCGGATGTTTGCAGCGACTGAGGTATTGCCTCCGCCCTTCGCTTGGCCTGGACGCGTTTGAGCCTCGGCAATGAAGTCGCCTGGCGCACGGCTTCCCGTCGGCGCGCTCGCCGGACATTGGACTTGCGCGCGTGTTGCGGTTGGTACTGCTGACGGGGAGGTCGTGCGGTACCGCGGGAAGGACGGTTGGGGTTAACGTCGGGAAGCGCTGGGGCTTGGCATGGGCGTCAGCGGCCCGTCAAATAGGTCGCTGAATGTCGGAGCGTCGATGGAATCAGGGTCCACAATGCTTTCGTGTGGCTCATTCGGGGCATCGTGTAGCGTTCGCAGCGGGGGGGAGTGAAGCAGAGAAAAGGGGGCGTGGATCGCGTCTTGCTGAGGAACAAAGCCGGAGAATTCTTTGCCGGAGCGCGCCGGGAGGGGGGACGGCTGAAATGTTTGAGTGATAGTTAAGGTGGTATGTGGCAGGATAGGCGGCGCTTGCTCGACGGGGGGTGCCACACGCCGAGGTCCAGGGTCGGTCTCTCTTTGTGGGCACGCACCGCAGGCAAAGGTGGCGAATGTCAAAAGGCGGGAGGCTCATACCTTCTGTGGAGCTCATAGTCGTCGCGTATCGTACGGGGGATGGGCGACGTAGTAATCAAGAAGAAAAAAGATTGGAAAAATTGATGTGATTACGTGGACATTACGCAAATGATGTCACTCTTTGGCTACGATATGCAAAGGACGGCGGGGGAAGGTAAAGTCGTAAAAACCATCGCCGCAGAGGCTAAGGTCAACCCAGTCGGGATACACGGAGGAGATCTCGTCTTCCAGGGCGTAATCACGACGGGGTGCTGAATACATTTTCCTTCCGCTTTCGGGGCATGCCCAACTAGTTACCAGATGCATATAAATGCAAACGTAGCAAGCACTGTGCTTGCAATTGGGAAACCTGTTGGGAATGTCTTGACGGGGTCGAGACTTATAAGAGATAGCGCATACCAGACTGGTCGTGACTTGACTGCCTGGCAGAGCACGCATTTGTATATCGGGAGGACGTCTGGAAGCGCGGGTGGTCGGGCGGTCGACCAGTATAAACTGTCACGGGTGGGGCACCCTTTGGAGAAGTCGCGTTGGCCTTCAATGTCGAGATTTGTTTGCTTGGGAACCGCTACCTGGCCTGACCCGCCTTGAGTGAAGTGTTGGAGACGGTCTGCAGTCTCTCTTAGCGGCGAGCTGCGGCGGTATGAGGTTTTTGACTCAGAGAAGGAAAGCCACATACTTTGGCCTCGTTCGCTCAAGATTCGGGCTTCGGTTTCTTCGCGCAGAAGGGCTGCTGATTGGTTAGCGTTGGGCAACAACCATGACGTTTGGGCGAAGTAAATTCACCTCGCTCCCGCCAGTACATGTACTGGGCGTCCATACGAGGCCGTTTCTCTTTTGTTTTGATGGTGACTGCGAGTTGGGGATCAGCGAGGCGAAAGGACGAACTCCACAAGTGCTTACTCGTCTCGACGAACTCGACTTCATCCTCCCAGGACTCAGACGCTCGGCGCTTCTTGGACAGTGCGATGGGGTCTCCTAAGCCTCTGGCCGCTGCGTTCGAATTGATTGGGGTCCAACTCGGATTCATGGAGGGCGGAGGGCTATGACTGCGGCCGCGTCGATGGAAGGGAAGGGACATGAAGGGAAGGAGTACGCTGTCTTGTGTCGGGCACCTCAGATGCAAAGGTTGAATATTTCTTGAAGTTCACCCTCGCTAATCGCCTACCTCGCTACGAGGACATTGGTAGCGAAAACATTGCACCTAGCCACACTTGGCAGGAACAACGTCAATCTGTTTGTATGTATCAGAAAATGTTTAGAATGCCGGTTTCCATACTAATACTATTTCAATCCAAGGCGCGTTTTTGCGTTTCTATCGACAAGCGGGACGACGCTCCAAGTTTACCGCTGCTATCCGAGAATGAGTACAAACAGGTTCTGAGTCTTCGTCTCCGTTTGATGCCTACGGTGCCTCTGAACCGACCTGTAGATTTTCCGGCGTCCACCAAAAGCCAAGTACTCCCGAAACTGTGGGGTCCCAGCACTTGCCGCGGTCGTTCGAGCTGCCAGTGAACGCCTCTCACGAAGCCTCACAGCCACGAAGGTAGTCATACTTTGGCGCCGTATCTTACTGACGTTTTTCCAGTCTTACGTTGGATTTGAATTGTTGCGGCCAGACAGACGGGGAGGGTGTGGAATCTGGATGGACGATGATGCTCAAATCAGAGCAGTTTAGACTGATCTCGCGAAAGTCAACACAAGGTCGCTAACTAAAGAAGTGTCAAAAATGATGCTTTCTGAGTGCCATGAGAATACTTACAGTGTCCGTATAAATCAGTCTTCGACCACTCAACTTGACCCAAACCTCCCTACGATCTGCAATGGATTCAAGAAAGCCAGTTGAACCAACCGCAAGTCCGATTCAGAATCTGAAACCGTAGGTTGCGTTAGTATGCCTTGTATATCTGCTTACTTCTGCTAATAGACACCGAACGATTGCTGATCTCGCTCGTGGGGAGAACTACTGCAATTCCGATTTTATCGGTCTCCATCGTTTGGGTGTGGCAGCGCCCAACATTAGCTACGATTATGGCTGCGATTGGAGTGAGTGACGCGACAGTATGCCGGTGCGCGAGCTCTTCTGACCGGTTCCTCTCAGTCATGCGTGCTCATCTCGCGAGTGTAAACCATTCGAAGACGAACTTGCTGCGTGTGAGGGGCAAATTGTAGATAAGCAATTTGTCGTAAAACGTCGTGTATGAGGGGAATGTCATCATCCTGTCACTTGTCACACGTGCTGTCATCATTTCTCTCCGCTGGACAACGAACCCAGACGACCGCTCGCTCTGAGGTAGGGTTTTCCCATTCAACTGGGTTATGGCCTCATCCAGACCAAAGTCCACCTTCACCTTCGAAACTTCCGTCGCCAACCCCTCCGCCGACCAAGGATTTCATTATCGGAGCGACGGCCGCGCCATCCCTTCGGTCTCCAACGTCGCGTCAACAAAACGAGCGAGACTAGACTCGTGTGAAGAGAGTGAAGACCCATATGTCGACTGGGTCCCAGCGAATACGACCGACACCGAATATGCGAGCCTGGCTTCGACTTTTACCGCTCACTCTGTCTATGAGTATTTCATTGAAGACAGTGAGGTGACCAAACGCAAACGCTACACGAGCTCGGTATGTTTTGGGCTGCGCTAGAACAACTACTTATCCTTCTAAAGGATGACCCCATGAAATTGTGGCGGCAAGACAAGCACGTCTTTCTGGACCATCTTGTCCGGCAGGACGGTCTAGGGAACCACCTCGCTCAACCTCAGTGTGCCCTATGCCACGCGCCGTATGTGGAAAACTTGACACGAATCTTTCGCTGCGACCCATGTGGACGACATCTACAGTGTTTGGGCTGTTTGGAAGAATCCCATCGACGACAGCCGTTGCATCGTGTCAAGGTACGTGGCAACGACCAACGGCAAGGAGAAAGTTCCTAACGTTGACTAGGAATGGAATGGGTCGTATTGGACGCGCGTTGCCTTGCACCAGCAACACGCCAAAGATTTCTCGCCGAGCAGCCTGCAATTTGTTTACCAACTGGGTCATGGCGGCGAGCCCCGTATACGCCCAGCATCAAGCGAGCCGCAGACCATGGTGGTTCTTGACGTAGGGGGCGTTTTTACCTGCCGCGTCAGGTTTTGCGGCTGCGAGCGGGCGCTTGGACAAGACCCCATTGCCCAGTTGATGAACAATGGCTGGTATCCAGCAACCACCATCGATCCCGCCACCTGCGCCACGTTCGAGGCCCTTGAAGACTTCCGCCTATCGAACGTGGTGGGGAACATAAGCGCTCATGACTACGTTGGCAAGCTGGAGCGGCTTACCGACCCTACCTTGTTAGGAACTACCCCGGTTCGTCTTTTGTTCTGAGAGCTTACCTTGTTCATCGCACTAACGGCTCGCTAGGACCGATACAAGGCTTTTGGCCGTATGAGCCGACAATATAGTTTTCTGAAGCGGGCCAAGCGTGCGGGGGTCGCCCACGATATGAGCACGATGGATGAAGTTCCGCCCGGGGGTATTGCTGTGCCTTGCTGGGCTTGCCCCTCTGTCGGCTTTAATCTTCCTGAAGGCTGGGAGACCTGCAGCAAAGACGACGAGTATGCTTTTTTGCCCATCGCTACCGCCCCTTCTAACCCTAATCAGGTTTCTGTATTCTCTTTTGCTGGCGCTCGATGCCAACTTCAGACTCAAAAATCGAATACGCACCAACGAAAAAACACGACCCATCACTTGGTCCTGGATGGGGCTACTTTGTGGAGTCGGATGCGTATAAGGAGCATCTGCGCGATTATGTCGCAGAGGCCGACGTTCGTAGCCCGCTTTTGCGCGTCTACTATCTGTCATGCTTACCGTTCACGCAGGTTAGCACTTGTATCGCGTTTGCCGCGTTGATGCAGAAGGACACCCGCCTTACTACAGGCCTGCGAGTGTCTGGGGTAGGAGGCTGTGTTTGTGCGAGGCATGGCGTTGTTCGGGCTCAAGGTCTAGGCGATTTGCAGAAAGGAGAACGGTTTGTTAATTATTTGCCCTTTAATGGCCGCTGACGTGCAGCAGATATGCAAATATGGATTACATCCTGCTCCATGCTTTGGGGGACACCCGCGTTAAGCGTTTGGTACTCTCATATGACATTGCATGTCAGTGGAAGCAGCGCTTGGTCTTTCGGGTCTCCGACATGGCTTGCTCGGCTGGATTTCTACCCGACCTAAGCAACTTCACACTGCAGTTTGCGTTGCCCGTCTGGCACGCCGCTGCGCACGAGGTCAACTGCCAGGCGGCGATGTCCCTCAGCCATGCACATGGGGTTGGCCGCACTGATGGCGAAGGTATCGAGCGGACGTGGGCAATCCTAAATCCCATCAGTTTTGCAACGAAGGAGATGGGGGAGGGCAATCGTCACGATTCGATTGAAGATAAAGTGGACCACATCAACTTTGAGAAGAACGTGGGCCAAGGTATCAATTAGCATTTGCACTTTTACTTGCCACTGACACGCTCGGCAGGTGATGCTCTCGGTCGAAAACTGATCATCGCCGTCGGAGCGCGCGACACACAGATCGCAGAGTTTGTCGATATCGACCGCGGCCTGGAACCCGACTTGCGGCGTCAGTGGCGAAGTATGGTCACCAACTGGGTCGCCGACAACAGCTATCCAAACCCCTACGTAATGCAAGGGGGAAAGGATGGTATGCTCTATGTTTCAGCCAACTTTAGGCTCAATGTATGACAGCTGGTCCGTCTGAGGCTCAAGTCGCTGCCGATCTCAAGAAGGCTGAGCTCGAAGACTTGCGTCAAGGCAGGGAGGGTGTTTACGAAGGCCGAATGACAGCAACGGCCTTCATCAAAGGGCTTCTGCAGCTTGAAGACCAGAAGTAAGCTTGCGAATCTCGTGTTTCTAGCCCGACTGAGCTCTTTCTTAGACGACGCATTAGACACGAAGTGCGTGGTAAATCGGCATTGACGGCGGACCGTGCCAGCCAAATCGATGAATTACGTGCAACATTTTTCAAAAAGCTCAAAAACGTTCAACAAGAACAAGAGGTCTACATGCCTGGGGTATCGAGTCTAAGAGCGGCGGAGGAGGAGCGACGAGACTCAGAGCTACCCCCTTCAAAAGCTGAAGATACGAAATTGTGGCTTCCCTCGGACCTGACGGAGGTACAGCGAGTCTGGGCCTGCAAACGTGGCCTGGCCGAGGTTGAGGCCAAGCTGCGAGAAGCCCAGTGCGGGGATGCTCTGGTGAAGATTCGCGGCCATCTTTATACCAAAACTCACTTAATTCACACACGCAACGCAACCTGGTGGGGCAAGTTTGAGGATACGCGCTCCAGCACACTCATCGACCGTGTTGGAGATCGAATCGACCGGGAGGTAGCGAAATATACGGAAGCGCGGGCAGCCCTCCATCGTCTCAAAGGCCCAAGCGCTGCCCCTCACCTGAAGCAACTCACCAAGAGCGATCTGCACGTGCGAACCGAAACAGAGAGCGACGCAAGGGCTCGTATCAGGCTGGGTCGGCTGGGTGCATCACGAAGAGGCAGGAATGAGCCTTCGTCATTGGCGGCGGAGGAACGCTCGGCGGGCGTGTCCTGGATCTGGAATACTGTTCGACCTGAGGATGACGAGAAGGGGCTACATGAAGGTACGCCGGTGTGACTTCTGGTTGTGCCCGCCTCAATTTTTTTTTAGCGGTTCGCGTTCAATGGTCCAAAGCGCTTGCCCGGCGCGACCGCTGGATAGAAGAGGTTCGCCTATTGCGTGAGGAGAGAACACGTGTACCGGAGCCTGGTTGCAATAGAGGCGCGTTGGATGAGCCGCGCATCGTCCCGCACCGACGTGGAGCCGCGACTGGCCGCGGGCCTGGAAGCCTACGCCAAGCTCCAGGCTGTGCTGCATCGCCAAATTGCAGAAGGTTTCCTCGAACGTTGGCACATTGTTTGCAGAGCTGCACTTCGCCCTGTGCTCAGTCTGGACGAGAGGATACATAGATTGGTGCTAGACGGGGGATCAAGTGACGACCTGCAGCTAGGCTTGGAGTAGCTACCTAGCTAGCCTTCCTATTTTAGTATCTGTATATATATTATGACTGGAAGAATCCGAGGGATTAGATGCCGATATTCTTATGGACTGTGTGACTGAGCTCTATGTCCGAGTGATTGAGTGATTTCGAGTGATGTTCATGATGGCCGTGTGATGATATATGATGGTTGATGATGGCTTGATGTTCTTCCGTAGCTTGCTATCCAAGCAGTGAGGGTGTAGCTAGGGGAGGCTGTAGCTAGCAATTCAGGAAAGCTCCTGGCTAGCTGTAGCTTTGCAGCTAGGGCAAATACTACAGCTACGGGTGGTACCTAGTGATTTAGGCTATTGATTCAATAATATCAATGATGGAATAAATTATTATATAATATATATAAGTTAATAATTATATAATATAATACTTTAAACTCCTTTTCTTCAGGCCGATGACCCGGTATATAGTTGGGAAGGCCTGTATCAACAACTTTCCTAATTAGGACAAAATGATGTATCATGAGATAGCCATCAAAAGTACTGATGGCAATCAAAAATGGTTCCACAATAAAATCATTATCTAGATAGGTGCATTGCCACAGGTGCTAGGATACCAGATAAGGAATAATAATATTTTTTTAAAATAAGTGTCACACATGTCACACATGTTACAAAGCGTCACATTTGGCTCTAACAGAGGCCAGTAAAGGGCTGCCTAGGTAGGGCTAATCCTCTAGGCAAAGGGTTCCCTAGCCGTACCTACTGGTTTTAGCCTAAATCTTACCACTATGGCTTGCCGGCATCCTGCGGCGGTGCTACGTCAACGGGTGGAGGAATGCCGGGTAGGAAGACGGCCCTTCTGGAGTTCGGAGACCATACTTCAAAGAGGTCGTCGAAGATACGGATGATACGGGTGCTTGTGTTACTGAAGACGCGGAGGTAGCCAAGAGGAGCAGTCATTTGAGTGTTGATGGCGCCCACGTCACTGAAACCGACGGTCGAACGAAGATGAAGTCGCCGGAAGCGTATGGAAGAATGGAAAGAGCTGGAAGACATGGTATCTGGGAAGCTGATTAGTGAAGAGGTAGGCCCGCAGCGTGGCGGAAGGCCAGCGACGCTGCGAGCTTACCGACTTAATCGAGGATGAGGGAGGAGGAAAAGAGAGAAAATGATGTGACTCGTCACGCTTGACAGCCTGTACAGCTGGGCACGTGACAGCTGCCATCAGCGTAGTTGATGAACACGCAGATATTCTCTCTTCAGCGCGGGTGCATTGCGCAAGTCGTTCTCTGAAATCCAGCTGTCGTCCGATGGATCATATCCGACCCATCTTACCAGGAACATCCGATATTCTTGCCCCTTTCTGCGTCTGACCCGATGTCCGAGAATGGCTTCCACCTCGAATTCTTCGGTAGGGGTCAAGTAGTCTCGAGTGTCCGGCAAAGAGGCTCGCTCTCCGAAACGTTCGTCGGACGGATGATATACCCGCAAGTGCTCCAGATTGAAGACGGGGTGCATGTTGTAAGAATCAGGCAAGCGCAAACGATAGACGACAGGATTGATCTTTTCCATAACTTCAAAGGGCCCTATCGTCCTCTGAATTAGTTTGCGTCCGGTGCCCGCGACGTCGACTAGCTCCAAGGAATGAGGGTTCACGAGCACCCAGTCGCCTTCCTTAATATCTTCGACTGGTCGCCTGTGCTTGTTAAAAGCCTTCGCTTGCTTTTCTTGTGCGAGGATTAGCGCATCGCGTGCAAATTACCGATGTTCATTCAGTGCATCCGTGAAGTCCTCCTCTTTCTGTCCCCTAGCGAACAGCCTGACCACGGATCCGTAGCAGGGAGTAAGGCACCGGCTTCCGTTCGTGGATGGTAACCCATTAGTAGGAAACTAGGCTTGTATCCGGTAGACGAATGCACGTTGCCGTTGTAAGCGAAGTTGACTTCTCCCAACCATTTAGCCCAGGAGCTTCGATCCTTTGCCACGTATGCTCGCAGCATTTGTTCGAGGAAGGCGTTGACTATTTCAGTCTGTCCGTCTGTCTGAGGATGGTGAGAAGTAGATAGGGCCATGCGGCTGCCGTATTGCGTGGTGACGGCTCTCCAGAAAGCGGTAGCCCACCGCCGATCCCTGTCCGCTATGATGCTCTCCGGCATCCCGAATCGGTTGACTACGTGCTCTATGAAGAGTTTGGCGAATCCTTCCTGCGATAAAGTCGTATATGTCGGAACGAAGATGGCATACTTGGTCAGCTTATCCACGAACACCAGGATGGCAGTGAACTTCTCGTCCCCGGAGGGAGGTAGACCCGTGACCATGTCCATTGATATGGTGGAGAAAGGAGCGGACGGGACGTGAGATGGGCAGAGTCCGCCCATCTGTCAGGGGAACCTCCCTTTCGGCCCCTCGGAGACGATTCCGATTCCGGTCCGACTCCGGTTCCGACTCCGGCGATCGCATCACCGCCTCCGTCAGGCGCATCGCCGCCCCCGCCTGGCGATCCCCCTGGGACCTGGCCTGCGACATGGCGCAGGCATACTGCACGGAGCAACGATCAACCTTGGCGCGTCAAGAGCGCAGTATATAGTTCCGCTACCTAGCAGGCGGACCCTTAGAGTTTCTTCTCTTTGGATCCTCCCCTGCTAGGTCAGCCTCACTTGTATTTGCTTACTTCTATTCACTCTTTGGATCCTCCCCTGCTAGGACCTTGATCTCAGGCCTCCGGGGTTGCCCTTACAGCAGAAGAAACTCTCTACGGGATCAACCGGACAAGATTGCCAGGTTCGGGCGCTGACTCAGGCTCGGAGTCCGAGTCCACTCCGCCCTCGCCACCGCCCCTGCCACTTGTCCCCTCCTCCTCTGCCACTCCTGTCGTCCCCGCACCTGTCATGCCTTCCGGAGCTACTCCTGACGCTGACACTCGGCTGGATGCACTCGAGGCGAAAATCGACCGCCTAACTGAGGCCCTTACTCTCCTCACCACCCAGGCTTCCGCTGCCGCTGCCGCCGCTAATACTGCTGGCGGACCCCAAACACCACCACCGGAGACGCCGATTCCGACTCCGACTCCGGTTCAGGGCGATTCCGAGGCCCTCTTTGGCGACATCAACCTCGCCTCAAAATTGGTTCTACGACCAAACCCCCCGTTCACCTTTAACGGCGATCGGAAACGGCGGCCGCGTTCCTCTCTACGCGGTCCGCACCTACGCCCGCCTTGCCCCTGAGGCCTTCGTGGTCAATGGAGAGGCGAGCGAGGAAAAGGCCGTCCGCTATGCCATGTCGTTTATGGCAGAAGGACCTGCTCAGCAATGGGCGGAGCGCCACGGAAGCAAAGCCCCGTTTCCGTTTCCGTCCTGGGGCTCGTTCGTTTCCGAGTTTCGACTCCGGTTCGTCGAGGAGAATGAGCAAGATCACGCTCTCTCCAAACTGGAGACTTCCGCCTATCACATGGGCACCAAGGATGTCTACCAGTACACCGACGACTTCGAGGACCTGATGGACCTCGCCGGATTCGAAGACGCGTTGGTCAAGGTGACCAAGTTCCGCCACGGACTTGATCCCCTGATCAACAACGGAATCACGTCCTCGAATGACCCCCCGGACCTCCGGGACTATCTTAGCTGGCGCACCCGGGCCTTCCGTCAATACGAGGCCCTGGTCCGGGCCAAGCTGATCAAGTCAGCCGCCCCCAAGACGCCTGGCGGTTTGATTCGGACTCCGTTTCCGGTCAACCGCATCCCGGCTCCGGCTCCCTTCCGCCCGGTGGCTCCGGTCGCGCCACCCGGGGCCCGCGCCCCGCTCCGGCGCCTCCAGCTCCCGTCCCCATGGAGTTGGATCGCACCAGGGCTCGGGGTGCCCCCTCGTCGCGCCTGCTTCAGGTGCGGCGACCCAAACCATCTCGCCCGAGATTGCCCCTCCCTGCGGATGTCCGCTCAATGGACATCCTCGACGAGGTGATCCAACAACTCGGTGACGAGATGTTAGCGGAGTTGATCGCCCGCTACTCGGACACAGCTGCGCTGCCGGAAACAGCCGGAGTCGATGGCCGGAGAGGATTTTGTCCCCCGCGACGAGTGACTGGTGTGCCCTCGTTCGCGTCCGTAAATCGTTTCGCTTGTTTGTATGACGAATCAATTCCTTTGCCCTACAACGAGCCTGAAACGAAAGACATACCCTCCCCCGCCCCCGTTTCGACTCCGTCTCCGACTCCGCCCCGCGACTCCGGTCATCGTCCTTCGCCGCCTCACTGCCTGGGAAAAGAAATTGCCCAAGCAGTACACTGTCGCTGCTTCCCCTGGAGTGAACTCCCTCCACCTCCCGTTGGAGCTAGAGTCCACTACCAGCGCTTAAGCTCTCGCTCTCTGGCCTGGTTGACTGTGGTGCCACCTCCGACTTTATCGACACGAATTATGTCGCTCGGAATGGCATTCCGGTCCGCACCCTGGCGCAACCGATTCGGTCTTTAACGTTGATGGCACTCCGAACGACGCCGGCTCCATCAACCAGATCGCGGACTTGGTCTTACGCTACAAAGGCCATTCCGAGCGTGTTCAACTTCGCCGTCACTCATCTTGGTAAACAAGACCTTATTCTGGGGTACTCCTGGCTGCGGAAGCATAACCCGGAAATCAATTGGGAAACCAAGGAGGTCAAGATGACACGGTGCCCCCGCGGTTGCTCCACTTGCCGCGAGGAAGAACGCGTTGAACGGACTGAGCTACGGCGACTCCGGCTGCTCCAGAAGCGACTCCGCTCCGGCCCGTTCCCCTCGGTCTGCGCCATGGACCTCTCTGGGCCTGACGACGGAGACGATTCCGTCTCCGGTGACGACTCCGCCCTGCCTGATCTGATGCCGGACTCCGACGACGATGAAGACGATGGTCAGCTTGAAGATGGTGACCGCATCTTCTACACCTCGTTCCGCCCCTCGGAGGAGATACCGCTGGCAGTACTGTCTCACAGCGCCTGGCCGAAGCCTTCGCCAGGAACTCCGCCCCTCCGCCCTCCGAGATCCCGGACTGGGCTAAGGAGTTTCAGGATGTCTTCAACAAGGAGTCCTTCGACACGCTACCGGAGCGGAGAGCCTGGGACCACGCCATTGAACTCGTCCCCCGACGCTAAGCCCACCAACTGCAAGGTGTACCCCATCTCGCCCCTCGAGCAACGCGAGCCTCGACGCGTTCATCGAGGAAGGGCTTTCGACGGGCCGGATTCGCCCTCCAAGTCTCCGATGGTGTCTCCGGTCTTCTTCGTCAAGAAGAAGGACGGCGGACTCCGCTCGTCCAGGACTACCGTGCTCTCAACGCGATGACTGTCAAAAACCGGTACCCCCTTCCGCTGATCAACGACCTCATCAACCGGCTCAAAGGCGCTCGTTACTTCACCAAACTCGACGTCCGTTGGGGCTTCAACAACGTCCGGATCAAGGAAGGTGACGAGTGGAAAGCGGCTTTCCGGACTAACCGAGGCCTGTTCGAGCCCTTGGTGATGTATTTCGGCCTGACAAACTCTCCCGCGACGTTCCAAACGATGATGAATGACATTTTTCAGGACCTCATCCTCTCCGGAGACGTCATGATCTACCTTGACGACATCCTGATCGCCCATTCCGACCTCCGGAAACACCGGCAGATCGTTCAGGAGGTCTTGCGGCGACTCCAAGAGCACAAGTTGTACCTCCGAGCGGAGAAGTGCGACTTTGAAAAATCGTCAATCGAGTACCTCGGAGTCATCATCTCCCACAACCACGTCGAAATGGACCCCGTCAAGGTCGCAGGCGTCTCCGCTTGGCCGACTCCGGAAAACAAGAAGGACATTCAGCAGTTCCTTGGGTTCGCTAATTTCTACCGCAGGTTCATTCGGGACTTCTCGACCCTTGCGCGCCCTCTTTTCGTGCTCACCAAGAAGGACCAGCAATGGACTTGGGGCGACGCGGAGGCCTCCGCGTTCCAAGCGATCAAGGATGCAGTCACCTCGGAACCGGTCCTGGCGATTCCGGACGACGCACGGCCTTTCCGACTTGAGGCGGACAGCTCTGATTATGCGACGGGGCGGTTCTTTCACAATCCGCCCCGGACGGGAAGTGGCACCCTGTAGCATTCTATTCCAAAAGCTTAAATGATGTCCAGCGCAACTACGAAATCCACGACAAGGAGATGCTCGCGATCATCCGCGCACTCGAGGAGTATAGACACTTCCGAGGGGCGCTGCGCACCCCGTCGAGATTTGGACTGACCATAAGAATCTGGAGTACTTCAGGAAGACGCAGCACCTCAACCGGAGACAGGCCCGCTGGTCCCTCTACCTCTCCCGGTTCGACTTCACGCTGCACCACAAGCCCGGCCGCGACATGGGCCGACCTGACGCCCTCTCTCGGAGACCCGACCACGGAATCGATTCCGACAACTCCGACGTCGTCCTTCTGCGGCCCGAACTCTTCCATGTCCCGCTCTCGAAGGTGTTTCCGTTTCCGGCCCTGGTTCTGAACTCCTTCGCGACATCCGCGATGCCCTCTCCGGTGAGCCTGACTTAGAGGAGCCCCGTCGCACTAGCGGCCCGGCAACTCCTAAAGGTCCAAGGTCAAGCTCGAGGCCCCCGCTCCTCGCGCTCCGACGAGTGGGCTGTCTCCGGTGGTCTTCTTCACTTTCGCGGGAAGATTGTCGTACCTAAGGATAAGGACCTCCGGAGACGCATCATCGAGCTCTGCCACGACACTCGAGTTGCCGGACACGCTGGTCGCTTCAAGACCTTGGAGTTGGTCTCCCGGAACTACTGGTGGCCTCAGATGTCTCGCCATATTGGCCGGTACGTCGCGACCTGTGACTTGTGCTGTCGCACCAAAGCACTCCGGAGACTGCCCCACGGAGAGCTGCACCCGACGGAAACGCCCCCAGAGCGTTGGCATACCGTCTCCGTCGACTTCATCGTCGAGCTTCCGGAGGCCCATGGGTACGACGCGATCATTGGTCGTCGTCGACACCCTTGGGAAGCGTGCCCACTTCTCGGAGTGTCACACCACGGTCGACGCAGTAGGGGCGGCTCGCCTCTACTACCGGAATGTCTGGCGCCATCACGGGACTCCGGAGAAGTACGTCTCCGACCGCGGCTCGCAGTTCATCGCGGACTTCACCCGAGAACTCTGGCGTCTAATCGGCATCAAGCCTGCCACGTCCACCGCGTACCACCCGCAGACAGACGGTCAAACAGAGCGCGTCAACCAGGAGCTGGAGCAGTACCTGCGGATCTTTACCAACTATCAGCAGGACGACTGGGATGAGCTGATTCCGGCCGCGGAGTTCGCCTACAACAACCACGTTCACTCCTCCACGCAACAAGTCCCCTTCATGACGGACACGGGACGACTCCCCGCATGGGCTTGAACCCGGAGTCCGTTCCGCTATGGAGTCCGTGAACGAGTTCCGCGACCGGATTGCCACTGGTGTTGCCGAAGCCAAGGCCGCACTCACTAAGGCCAAAGAGGAGTACAAGCGCTACTACGACCGGAGACGCACTCCGTCTCCGGAGTTTAAGGTTGGCAACCGTGTTTGGCTGGATGCCTCTGACATCAGGACGACTCGCCCCTCGGAGAAGTTCTCCCACCGCCGCCTCGGACCGTTCAAGATAGTCGCGGAGATCAGCAAAGGTGCCTACAAGCTCGACCTCCCTCCGCGCTACTCGAAGCTCCACCCGGTCTTCCCCGTCGTCAAGCTCGAGCTCGCCCAAGACGACCCCTTCGACGGACGCCCCGGCTACGACCAGCCCCTCCGGACCTCGAGGACGGAGTCCCGGAGTGGGAAGTAGAGGAAATCCTGGACGCAAGGGTGAGGTATAAACGGCTGAATTACCGTCAGATGGAAAGGCTACGACGCGTCGCACGACCAGTGGGTCCGCTTCGACCGCGTCTTCGCCCCGGAGAAAATCGCGGAGTTCTATCGTAAGTACCCTGGCAAACCACGGCACATCGCCTCTGCAACCTTCGACTCGATTCCATTCCGGTCTATGCGCCGGGACGCCGCATTCAAAGGGGGGTGATGTCAGGGGAACCTCCCTTTCGGCCCCTCGGAGACGATTCCGATTCGGTCCGACTCCGGTTCCGACTCCGGCGATCGCATCACCGCCTCCGTCAGGCGCATCGCCGCCCCGCCTGGCGATCCCCTGGGACCTGGCCTGCGACATGGCGCAGGCATACTGCACGGAGCAACGATCAACCTTGGCGCGTCAAGAGCGCAGTATATAGTTCCGCTACCTAGCAGGCGGACCCTTAGAGTTTCTTCTCTTTGGATCCTCCCCTGCTAGGTCAGCCTCACTTGTATTTGCTTACTTCTATTCACTCTTTGGATCCTCCCCTGCTAGGACCTTGATCTCAGGCCTCCGGGGGTTGCCCTTACACCATCTTTCGCCTGTAGTCCGTTTTGATCTTCTGACAGATATCGCAAGACTTCGCGAAATCCTCCACGTCCTTGTTCATCGTGTTCCAGAAGAAAAGCTCCCTGACCCGTAGGAGTAGCTTGTGGGGACCTGCGTGCGCTGTTTCGTGTGATGATTCGTGCACCCAACTGAGCACGAAGGGTACTTTTGATTTCGGGATGCAAAGTCTGGTACTCCAGTCCGCGTCCACGAAGTAGAGAAGCCCTTCTCGCCCCTTTTGAAATCGCGACGGAGTCAAGACCGTGTCCGGGTGGGCTAATTCTTCAGCGTAACGAGACCTGAAGAACGGGTCCTCTTTGTACCCTTTGGCGAACTCCTCCTTGAACTCGGGGGATAGGGATACCAGCAAGTGGGCTCGCTGGTTCCAATCCTCGTCCTTGTCCACCACGTTATCTCTGAGGGAGATCCGGTAGCCCTGTTGGGACCGGATCAGCCGCACCTCCGTTTTCGGGGGGGTCCGTTAGCGCAGTGGGCACCGAACCGGCGGGAGGCTGGAATCCGCCTCCATCCTGTTCCTTCGCAGAGTTCTCCCGAGCTTGTCGGCGAGTCACTACCATGGCTTCACGGTCCACCAGATCGTCCCACCAGCTGGCGACAAACGAAGCTTTAGCTGCTGGGGCAAAGGCGCCCCTTTCTTCCATCAACTCCACACGCTCTCGCTTCTCCTCATCCTGAACTATCGGCCTCTCCTCGTCACGGATCGGCGAGTTATGCTCTGGGGTCCTCGGGAGCCTGGACAGCGGATCCACGTTGGAATGAATCTTCCCTGGTCTGTGCACTATCTGTAATCCCGGGTAAGCAGCGAATACCGCCCCCCAGGCCGCCAGCGTTCGATTCATGTTCTCGTAGACTCTTGCCCATTGTAACGCTGCGTGGTCGGTAACCAAGACCACTCTTTCCCCCTCTATGAACGGCTGGAACCGGACTAGAGCTTCCTTCGCTCCCAGAGCCTCCCGCTCTGTAGCGCTGTAGTTCCTTTCCGCGGATTTCAGAGTACGGCTCCAATAACATATGACCCTCTCCACATAGACTTCGGATTCCTCAAACGTTCGGTGCCCAGCCGTTGTCCGAGTACAAGTCATCCTCCAACTCCTTGATGAAAGACGGGTAAAGACGCGGAATCGGATCACCAGCATCCCAAGCCCGCTGCAGCTTATCGAAGGCGGTCGTGCCTTTCAGATCGCTGACCCGAATCTTCTGCACTTGTTGCAAGCTAGCGCCGATTGCCACATCAGAAGCGTCCGTATACAGACGGTACGGCTTGCCCCGTATCGGGTGCCCGAGCACAGGGGCCATGGAGAGAGCATCTTTGGCATCCAGAAATGCCCTCTCATGCTCCGCCCTCCATTCCCACTTCGCGCCCTTCGCCAGTAACCCGAATAGAGGTTTCACTACAAAGGCGTAATGCGGGATGTACATGGCGAAGTAGTTGGCCATCCCGAGGAACTTCTGCAGTTGATTGACTGTCGTTGGCCTCGCTAGTTCCTGTATCGCGGCCACCTTCTCCTTGTGTGTGGAGAGTCCCAATCGCGACACTTTCTGGCCAAGTAGGAGAATCGAAGTATAACCGATGAAGCATTTCTTCGGTTCCAACGTGATGCCGGGCGCCTCTTATAGCCGTGAGTACGCTATCCAGGTGCGTTAAGTGTTCGTCCCAGTCCCTGGAGAAGACCACAATGTCGTCGACATATACTAACGCAAATAGCCAGAGAAAGGGAGCCAAAACGCCTTGCATGATACGCTGGAATATTGAAGGACCGTTCCGCAATCCAAACGGCATCCGCCTGAATTGCCACAGCCCTCTATGCGTCCTGAAAGCGGTTCGTGGCTTCGCTTCCTCGTCCATGGATACTTGGTTGAACCCTGCTAGCGCGTCGAAGCTTGATAGAACTTGGGACCCAGATAATGCCTGCACGATCTCGGATTGTCTCGGTATCACGGGTGATCGGGAACTCGTCCGCGATAGTGGAAGCGTTCAGCTTACGGTAATCGACCGCCAACCGTGGCTTGCCGTTCCGGAAAACGACCACGCACGGTACTCCCCAAGGGCTGACGGATGGCTCTATCACCTCCCGTTCTATCCATAAGTCCATTTGCTTGTCGATGACTAGTCTTTTTTCGGGGGAGGCCGCATACATAGGCAAGGAGACTGGCTGTGTGCCTTCCTTCAAGGGTACAGACGCCTGTTCCTCCACGTGTCCGAGTCTGCCCCCCACCCCAAAAGCCGCCGCGTTGTCACGCAGCACTTTCTGCAAGCGGGGAAGGACCTCGGCGGGGATATCCGGCCTGAGGCATACCGCCTCGGTGATGTCCGAACCCGGATCAGTAGGTTCCGGATCCGGGACCGCTGTAGTCTTGGGCCCCCATAGCTCTTCTTCGTCATCAGCGTCGTCTTGATTAGGACGCCCCGAGCTGTACGGTACTCCGCGCAGCTCTAGGATCCGAAACGGAGGCGGTCGCTTTGATCACTCGCGTCAAAGCCTCCACACTAGCGGCCATTCGGGTCAAATCCTCTTCGCAGCTCGGCCAATCCTCAAAAACCTCTGGGTCACGAAGAATTCCTACAACGTCTCCGGCCCTCACGAACCAAGGCTTCAGGCTAGTGTTAGCTATAGGCACGAAAGGAGCGTCTCGCGAGATGAGTGTGGTCGGGGCTGCCATCACGCTACCATCGTCCATTGTGAGCATTATTTTGTCGACGAGCCAGTTAACTCGGGATTCCATCGGAGCAGTTACCCGAACGTTGTGTACAGACCCGGCGGCTATCAGGACATCCTTCTCGGCACGGACTAGCGTCTCGTCCTGTTTGATGGGCTGTTCCCTTCTCGTAGCCCTCCGGGATCCAGACGAGCTAGGCAAGTTTTCTTTGATCGTCTTGATGAAGTTAACACTCTGCATCTGGAATCCAAGGTCGATCTCCGAAGTCGAGGAAGCAGGAATGCTATGTCGCGTAGAACCGATTAGGACTTCGCTTTCCCCTGATGCCTGGCGTCGGATCCCCAGCTCGTAAGCAGATTGGAAGTCTTCTCCTAGTAGTAGAGGCACTTGCATACCCCTCACTACATAAGCTTCCACTTCCATCTTCACGAGCTCGTCGGGCGGCCGTAGTCACGTATAACGGAATCCGCACGTAACCCAGAACCTTAGCCTTACCCGTTAGGTGGTAAAGCTGCATACGCAGCCCCTCCTTGGGTGGCGGCAGATCAGGTACCGTCTTTGCATACTCCTCCGATATGAGCGTTAGATCAGCTCCCGAGTCCAACCGCACAACTATGAGTGGCTGTGTAGATGACCCCACCCTAGCCAGAATATGCAAAGCCTTCGTGCCTACCGACGACATGCCCGGGGGAAGCTGCCTGATGCGACGGATGACTTGGATCAACTCCCCGGAAGGGGAGATCTCAGAGTCTACCGTGAGCGGGGAAGTGAGATGTTTCGCCAGTTTGTCAATCGCTTCCACGGGAAGGGCGTCCTTGGTGGGGTTAACTGCTCTTCCCTTCCCCTTCCGGTAAGACGGGATTCGCTTCTGCAACTCTTCTCGTCGGCGAGTATTGCGATCACCCGATCGAGACACGGTTAGAACTACCTTGTGCAGAGCGGAATACGACTGCAGGGCTGAAGCTATACGGTTCAAATCCTCGGGCTCAGACTTTGAATAAGCGGCAACAGAATTGTCATTCTCAGAGTCAATGTGTAGAATTCTATCTCGTTCGTCCCGGTCCCAATCCACCATGGCCAGCAAGGCTTCCGCCAAATGCGCGGATCTGGTGGTGTCCCATAATTCGTATTTAGGACACTGCACTGCATGATGCATAGGGCTGGAGCAGATGAAGCAATCTCCTTTAGGCGGAGGATTGGTCTTGACTGAATCGTCCCTGGTGAACTTGACGCCCTTCATCTCTCCTCCTTTCAGCCAAATGCTCTTAGATTGATTCGCTTTAGAGTTCCAGCGCGGATTAGTAACCGCCAGAGCTTCTTTCTCCTCTTCTTCGCCGTTGTCGTCCTCGAAGCCATCCTGGTCTCCAGTGGCTGAAGCGAGGTGGGCGGCGCGAGTATGGAAGAATCTCCGTTTAGAACCGTTCTCCTGTCGATCACGAAGAGCGCGGATAATCTTTGCTGACTCCCAAGAATAGATGAGAGTTTCGCCAAAGTGCTCCGCCAGCATGATTAAGTGCGAAATAGTGGGGCAACGGACTTCGTCGATAGATTCCTTCCAAGCATCGGGTTGATTGCGGATGATACGATGGACGGCTGTGGCTTCATTGTCTGTGGCGTACAGGAATTTGGCTAGCAGTATACGCCATTGGAAGAAGTCCGTAGGCATTTCCTCCTCGTTGCCCTTCTGTCTGAACGACATTGATTCAAAACGGCTAATCTCCTCACGTTCCCACCGGGACGACATGAATTGCGAAGTGATGGCGCGGAGCATGTGAACCCATGACGACTGGTGAATGTCCTTGATAGCGTCCGGTAAGACGTCCCACCATCCTTTTGCCGCGCCTTCCCATCTTTGCGGAGCCACTTGAGCCATTTGGTACTGGATTAGAGGGCCCTTGCGAGCCAGATCCTTCATGCCGACCAAGTACTTGATCAGAGAGTCTCCCTTCCCGTCCCAACCGGGGATCTCAGACTGCTTCATGCGCGTGTTGATCTGGAAAGGCTGGTACATGCCCCAGCCGGCGTCCGGCTGGTTAGCAGGCAGTCCTACGCCAAAGGGGGGAGGAGGAGGAGGCGGACCGGGGGGGCCTCCGGGATTTGGAGGAGGGGCCCCGCCTACGGGAACGCCACCGAAATATCCTCCTCCTCCAGGCGGGCCATTCGGACCTCCCGGCCCACCATAACCCGGTGGTCCGGGCGGTCCTCCCGGATCCGGGCGGTCCGTTGTAGCCTCGACCGCCGCTCGGATCTCCATTTTGCGAGCTACTCGAGGAGGACCCTGACGGAGGATGAGAGCCGCGAGCTGGCGCATGATGGTGCGTCCCATAGACGGGGGCAGTCTGAGTATACGAGTTCGAAGCAGGATGCACGTTTCCAGAAGCAAATGTGGGGTGCGGATTGTAGGCCCCCCTTTCCGTGTAATGTCGAGAGTTCGTTGCAATTCCTCCCAGCGGCACATATGGCCCCCCAGCTTCGTTAACTCCCAAGGATTCGATGTTGCCGAACACGTTCTGGATTCCAGCACGCGTGGCAGCAGAAGGAGCCGGGAATGGCCGATGCGAGATAGGAGAAGGAGCACTGGCGAAACGGACTCCAGTTTGTGGGAAGTTAGGCGTCGTAGTAGGAAAAATGGGCTTGATAGGCAATGGTGGTGCTTGAGGATGTGTAGGCCAAGTATCTGTCCGGTAGGGCTGGGAGTAAACGTCCTGTGAAGCTTCGTAATGCGCTTTCACGCGCTGCCATACGATCGGATTGGCTTGAGAGAGGTACTGCTGGTAGTCCGGTCTCGAAACGTAGAGCCTCAAAGCCGGCTCCGGATCGAGGGCGGCAGTGCGGTTCCTCAACTCCGATCTTGTAGAAGCTATGGTTGAGAGGGAAGCTTCCGACTCCTGTTTAGCCATTCTACCCCAGTGGTTGAGGGTACGGGAGATTCGTACTTTCGCCCCGGCGAGCCTAAGTTGCATGGATCCGAAAGCTAAGAGAACCTTATCCGCCTCGCTGGCTTTGTTCAGGACTGACAGAAGCTTGAAGCCATAGTCCACCTGAAAGCTGGAGCTCCTCGGGCATTCCTCCATCTGCTCAAGGCCTTGAATAATTTGATGGAGGGCATACGCTGCGTGAGCGACGCGAGCGAAAGTCTTGACTTCGAGGCGAAAGTATCTGGGTTCCGTTTGAGGGAATACCGGCGAGGCCAGAGTATCTGTAGCAGGGATGGAAGAGATGGCATCCACCTCTTCCCCCAAATTGTCCCAAGTCATGTCGCGCCCGCGGGTAGTGGTACCTCTGAAGAATCAATCTGAGCAATTTCAAACGCCGATCGCTCAGAAGTTGTTCGATACCCTCCAATCCGTAAGTTATGATCGGGTCGTAGCTCTCTAGTTCCGATTCCTGCTGGTGGTGTCGAAGGACGCTATCCTCTAGGGATTCGTAATATAATCCCAGCGTTTCGCCCAAATAACCGAATATTTCCGGTTGAGTCAGCTGCGGGGATCCAGCAGCTGTTGGGGAAGGACGTAGAGCTGTCGTAATAGATTCGTCTTGAAGATGCGGAGGAGGGGGGCGGAAACTAATCGAGGGCGCGACCGGGAGGACCGACTGTCGTGAAGGAGGGGATACTTCTTGCCAGTTAGAAGACCGATTCGTAGAGGGGTCAGACGCCAATACCGATCCTTCTTCGGAGGAATGGACTCGTTCCGAGTCTCTCTCGTCGTCAGAGGCGCGAACCGTCTTGATCGAGGCGCCACTAGCTGCCCGCCCTCTGCCTTCGTCCACACGCAAAGCGGGCTGAAAAGCTGGCGCTTTGGCACTAAGTAGAGGGGAGGGCGAAGGCGGCGGGGCCGGTAGTACGTGCAAACGAGACCCAGGTGGACCCGGTGTCTGCAACGGAGTCTAGGGGGAGGAGGAATCGAAGGCGCCTGGCCGAGGATCCCGCATCCGGACCTCGTCGTCCAAGTCCAGAGGAGACGAGTGGAATCCATCCGTCTCCAAGGGCTCCGGGTTAGGAGTCGCTCGAGCAGCCTTGCTGGGAGGTTTGGGTGCTGGAGCAGCGCTGGATACCTTGCGTAAGGATATCTTCGAGGGCCCGGACGACGACATGGCGGCGGACGAAGGCTTGAGGAAGTGGGAGTAGGAAGTGAAGTTTTTTCGTGGCCGTCACACAGTTACTGACTCGAATTTAAGCGAAGTCGGACTGAGCAGCATCAATCAGGTAACCAAGGCACGCGTGTCGTTTCGCTGATACCTGGGCGTGTCAACTCTAAGCGGCAGGACTCCGGCCGCTAGAGATGGCCACGTAGCAGCAATTACTTTCCTCCAGTGAATGTAAGTTTCAACTCTCTTCGTTCGAAGAAAGCCCCTCGCGGTGGGCTCCATTTGTGACGCTGTCGCGAAGAGCCTTCTAAAGAAGAGAGGAAAGTCGATGGTTATCGATAGAGGGGGTCGGATGGCCATTGGCCTCCAATGGCCACCCGACTGTCGACCCGTGACCTATGGCAGGAGGGAGCAGTTGAGCGTACTCGGGCAGTCGGGACGAGTCCGCGAGAAGATGAAGGAACGAGAAAGACTGAGGAAAAGTAGATGGTTAAGTGTTGCTGCTACGTGACACTGGTCACGCTTTACGTTACAAGATCTGTGACTACTGATGATACTGCTAATCTGATAGATGTGATACTGCTGATGCGTGATTCTGAGTCGTATAGTTGGTAAGTCCGCTACTGACGCGTCACACCAAGCGTTCCTCCTCAGACAGCTCCCCTGCTCCAGCTCCTTCCCCTCGACATAGTCCATCACCATGCACAGCCTGCCATGCTTATCCTTTATCATGCGGTGCACGCGCGGGACCGGAATCGTGGTGTGCTGCGCGACGTAGTCCAAGTTCAGCGCCTCCGTAAGCAGCATCTGCGCCGGCCGCTTGACCACGCGCTTGCGGCTGATCCGGGTGACGGTCTCGCGCCCGCCGAGAGCCCAGCGGCCGAACGTGCAACGCGCCGCCAGCCAGCTGTTCACCAGCTTGCCCGACTCGATGGAGCGTTGTGGAGGCTGGCAAGTGTCGGCCATCCGAAGATGGGCGTCGAAAGTAGGCGGGTCACAGTGTGACTGTGTGTGTACGTTCGGTCTAGATTTACATCAATGTCGGTGATCGCTCGTGACTCGGAGTCACGCTGCTATAATACTTGTAGTAGAGTTATAACATAACATGATATATTCAAACATATTCATATTCAAGTGATCAACCAAGGGCACAATATACTCATAATATTCTGAATATATTCAATGTTTAACCAACCATACTAATTGGCCACCAGTAGGTAAGCCCTGATGATTAAAGTGGGTAATATTTCCACATATTCTTCTTTCCAGTACGGGACCAACACCTGCCTCGGAAATCAATCCAGAAAGCGCGCCGCGTCACACCCACGTGCCCGTCACAATCGAACTCATAAAATCGTAAATTACCACGGTTGCAGTATTCGTCCAAGAACATTTTACCTAATTACCTCTCCTCACCCGACGACCAGATGCACCAACGGATGCCTGATCACCTCCGGCCCGTCCCCGTCCCCGTCCGCGCCGTCCTCCTCGACGGCACTCGCCAGCGCGCGCCCGCGCCATTCCCAGCCGACACACGCGTCCTCCGCCGCGCGCGCCATCCCGTCGCGCACCAGCCCACCCGCGAGCGCGAGCACGCCCCCCGCGAGCGCCGCGCCCACCTCCCGCGCCACCGCCGACGCCATCCCGCTCGCCTCCGCCATCCCGATCCCGCCCGCCGCGTCCGGGTGGGCGTGGGCATCGGAAGCCGCGCCGACCACGAACACGTCCGCGAGCGCATCCCCGACGTCCCGCCCGAGCCCCGCGACGTACGCCGCCGCCCACGCCGCCAGCGCCGGGTCCAGCTCCGCCCCTCCCCCTCCCTCGCCCTCTTCCTTGTCGTTCTGCATCTCCTTTTGTCCGTCCACATCCATCGCGTCACCATCCACCGCCACCGCCACCCCCGCGCTCCGCAGCCGCCCAATCAGCGCCGCCGCCGCCTCGCGCCCCAGCGGCGCCGCGCTCCGCAGCACGATCCCGCCCGCCGCCCCGGGCCCGTCCGCGAGCGGCACCGCGAACAGCGTCGGCAGCAGCGTCGGCGTGAGCACCCCGCTCCCACTGCCCGCCGGCGACGGCGAGCGGGAGCGCTCCGTATCGAGCTCCATGCCCATGCCGGCCGACGCGGGTGCAGGCGACGCAGGCGGCGAGATCACGAGGTCCCGGTCCGCGAGGTCCCGCAGACTCGGCGCGCCGAGCCCGAACAGCGCGGGCGCCGCGCCGAGCGGGGGCGGGCCGGTGTCCTCCTCGGGCCCGGGTTCGGCGCACGGGGAGTCGGGCTCCATGTCCATGTCCGCGTCCGCGTCCGCCCCTTCGCCCTCGCCGTCGTCGATGAGCAGCAAATCCGCGACGAGCGCGTTGTCGAGCTCCGTCTGGCTCTCCGTCTCCATCGCCTCCTCCTTGGCGCCTTCCTCCTCCATCTGCACGTCCCCGTCTTTCTCCTTCTCCTTCTCTTTTTCCTTGCTCCCCTCTTTATCTTTATCTTTATCCTCGCCCGCCCTCGCCCCCAAACTCGGCCGAAACAACACCGCCCGCCCCGGCCTCATCCTCGGCGGCAACATCCCCTCCGGCGGCGGCGGCGAGTCCGTCCGCACCCACCCCTTGTCCACTTCCCCTTCCACTTCCATCCCCCCCTCCGGCTCCGGACTGCTCTCCGGCGTCGGCGTCGACCTTGTCGTCGGCGTCCCACTCGCGCTCGCCGGCGCCGCACCCGCACCACTCTTTGGCACCTTCGGCGGCCGCCCCCGCGGCCGCCCCGTCCCCCCCTTCACCGGCGACGCCCGCGGCTTCGGCTTCGGCCCGGGCTTCCCTACAATCACGTGTCAGTTCCATGCTTACGTCATTCGCACAGAAACGCGAGGGGAGGCCACGCACCGCGGACCGGCACCGTCAGCGGCGGCACCACGAGCGGCGGCGGCGCCGTTTGCGGCGGGATACTGATCTGCACGGGGCGCGGCGGGATGATCACCTTGGGTATCCCGCTCCCGCTCGTCGGCGGGGACGGCGTGCCCGTGCCCGAGACCGCGAGCGAGGGGCGCGGCGGGAGGATGATGGGCATCACGCGGCCCGCCGACGTCGACGCTGAGGCTGACCCTGACCCTGAGGCTGACGGCGACGGCGTAGAGGGCGAGCTGGCCGCAGACGGCGACGTGGGCACCGCGTTCCCCGCGCTGTTGATCACGATCGCGCCCGACGCTGCAGCCCTTTCAGTAACCACTTCCTCACTGGAAAAAAACCCACCAATCGCCGCCTTCCTCGCCGCAATCGCGCTGTCCGTCCACGCCTTGCTCAGCACGATCCGATGCTTCTCCCTCACATGCCGCGTCCACATGCTCTTCGCGTTCACGCCCGCATACGTCCGCGGACAGAACGTGCACCTGAGCAGCAAGTCCTTCTGCCTCTTCGGGCGCGGCGGCTCGAGCTCGCGCGGGTAGCGGATCGCGCCGGGGGGCGCGCCCTCGAGGGTGACATAGTCGCGCACGTCGAGGAACCACGCCGGGTGCGCGTGCAGCACCATGTAGCTCATCACGTCGCCCGGCGCGAGCCGCACCCCGTCCGGCAGCACGCTGAACGGCGGGTGCACCAGCAGCCCGTCGAACGGCGCCGCCGCCCCGCCCGACCCGGTCCCGGGCTTGTCGAACAGCGCGCCCGGCACCGGCGGCGGCGCGATCGACGGGTGCGTCGCCGGCGCAGTCGGGTACGGCCGCGACGGCTGGTACGGCGACGGGTTGAACGTCGTGTCGCTCCGGTAGAACGACGGCGGGATCGGCGCAGAGTTGGGCGTCGATATATTCAAAGCACGTGCGGCCGCCGCGATCGTCGCCGCAGTCGCGCTGCTCATCGTCGTCGGCAGCACGGGCATCTGCAGCGGCAGCGGGGCGGGCGCTGTAGCTGCTTTTGGCGCGGGTACAACAACGGGGGTGGGTGTGGGAACCGTGACGGGAATCGCAACCGGTGTTGGCGTCGGTGTGGGTACCGTGACTGGGACAGGGACAGCCGGGGCTGGTGGCGCGAGTCTGAGTATAACCGGTGGCCGCGCCGGTGCCGGATTTTCCACCGCTGCTGCTGCTGGTGTTGGTGTTGGTTTTGCCACTGCTGGTTCCGGGACCCCTGCTGCTGCTTCCGCCGTCGTCGGGCTCTTCGCCTCCGCCGCCAGGGCCGGCCGGGGCACCTTGATCAGCGGGGGCGCCGCGATGGGCACGGGCCTCGTGAGCGGCGGCGTCGGGATGGGCGTGGGCCGCGTGAGTGGCGGCGTCGGGATGGGCGTCGGGGCCTTCGTCTGCGTGAGCGGGGGCACCGGGATCGGCACCGGCGCGGGGAGCGGCGCTGGTGCAGGGGTGGCCGCTGTCGCAGCGGGAGTGGAAGAAGAGGAGGACGCGGGAGGGGCCTGGTCCATGACACGTAACGGTTCGAGTTCAAGTTGAGTCGTGACAGTGACGGGTGACGTGTCACGGATGACGTGGTTTTTTTTCTCATGGGGGGGCTGAGCGAGGCCAAGCGAGGGCGGGCGGGCGGGGCTTGGCGACGCGGGGAGGTGGGTGACGTGGACGGACGGTGCACCCGTTGACCACGCCCACGACAACGAGGCTGGGCGGGGGCAATAGAGGGGCGCTACCGCCGTGCGTGTGAGAACCCGTGGTTTTTTTCAAACACGTTGCGCGTAAGCGAGGGCGCGCGGGGCTTGGCGTGGCGGGGACGTGGGACATGGGTGCCCGTCGAGCACGACAACAAGGCGGGGGCAATAGCGGGGCGCGACCGTCCCGACCGCCGCGCGTGTGAGAACCCCGCGCCTTCTCTTCTCCTCGGGAATCACGTATCACGATCAGCCTCATGGGCGCATCACAGACCCTGACTCTTCAATTGAATTGGAACAAATATGACTCGACCGCGCCGCCAAGCCACGCCCCGCCCGTCATGCGCCCGTCGGGGCGTATAAAGGGCGGGCGCGCGCCACCCACGCCCACGCCCTCCCCCGCCCGCGCCCATACGCCCATACGCCCACAGCCCCCAATGTTCGCCCCGTTCACACGCGTGTCCGACTTCTTCCCGGGCCTCTTCCTCTGGGTCGACCCGACGTGCTTCGGGCGCTCGCTCGCCACCGCGCTCGGCTCTGGCGGCCCGCTGACGCCGCGGGACCTGCGGCCGTGCCTCGTCGTCGCGGTCGACGCCGCCGCGCGCACGTTCTCCGCCGCGCCCCTCTCTGCGACGCAGCCCCAGCAGCACGCGGACGGCTGGGCGCCGATCGACACGCCCCCGCTGCTCACGTGGAAGCTCAACAACGCGTGGCTCTGGGTCGGGCCCCCGCCGACGCTCGCGATGGTCTTCGCGCAGCCCAAGATCATGCACCGTGAGGCCTCCCCTTTACCCACTACGTCACCGCTGACCGCCGCAGCGAACAAGGACGTGTACTACAGCGCGCCGCCCGTGTCCACCGCGAACCTCGCGCACTACTGGGAGCGGCGCGCGGCGTACGAGGCCGCGCGCACGAGCACCGGGTCGAAGCACGTGAGCCCCTCCCCCTCCCGCTCGCCCGCCCCGCAATACACGCGCCCCTCCCCGTCCTTCCCCTCGATCTACCCGCGCCCCGCCGCGGACCCCGTCGTCGTCCCCGCGGGCTTCACCGAGGCGCAGCGCGGCTGGCCCGGCTGGTGGCGCAACCCCGCGACCGGCTGGTTCTGGCACACCGCCCACGGCCTCGTCGCCCCCGGCCCCACCGCCGCGCCTTAGTCCCAGTCGCAGTCCCACGCCATGCCAGGTGCTCTACGGCCGCAGGGCCGCGGCCGGGTGGCGTGGGCTCAGCCTAAAATCCGTTGCTCGCTTTCGTTCTTGCATTGCTGTCGATTTCTGTTTCTGTTTCTCTTCCCTTCCTGTCTCTGTCTCCCGTCTGTGATCGCGCGCCCGGACGCTGACCGCACCGTAGCCCGGACTCGGACGCTGTACATACCTACCCCCCGCTCAAGATATCATACGCAAAGTACTAAGCATGCGCGCGCCTGCGGGCCGTATATACGTGTACCACATAGATTTAAGTTAGCAGAATGCACCCGCTGTCCTCACGCCTGCCACGTATACGGTATCGGGCACGTGCCCGCCGGACCGGTCCGCCGTCCGCCGTCCACCGTCCGCCACCCGCGGTAGAATACGAATAGCAATGGGAGGTCAACTCGCGACTAGCGCACACAGTCCCGGCGCCAACGCGAAACCGCTCTATCGGAGCGCGGATCCGAGTCACGGCCCGGGTCATTGTCCGCTCAGCACCGGCGCGCTATTTCTAACTTGAAGCCAGAATGCTACACCCAGCCGCCTTTCTCCACCGCACACGCGCCACCCGGACCGGGACCGGATCGCCGGCGCGGCTTCTTCCTGATCGTCAGTGTCAAAGCTTCATCTGCCAGTGTACCCGTCAACACACATCTGCATGCTAGTGCCAGCGGTGCCCTTCCAGTTCGACTCCGCTACCGTGACGCCGAGCATTCCGCGCCGGCGCCGGACCGCCCGCCCGCCCACCCGCCCGCCTCACGCTCTGCGCCACGCCCCGGCCCGGGCATCGCCGCATCGCAGGCAACCGCCGGCCCTGCGTCCGCCGTCGATCCCAGCGCCTCTGCGACCGCGACAGGCAGATGGAGACGTCGACGTCATATGCATCAGGCAGTAGTATGTATGCATGCCAGGAATAGCGCAGACCCCCCATCTATCTATCTATCTTTGTTCTGGCTTGGTTCTGGCACGCACACGCGCAACCAGGGCGACCGTGACGCCTGACGCGTGATCCCGGCGCGCGTTCGCTCGACGGGCGTCTTGCACCCGTGGGATCGCGTTGAGGTCGATTCGCCCCCGGTGGGTGTCGTCCCCGGGAACAGCCTCACCCGTGCGGCTGTGTCGGGTGGGTGGTAACGGGGCATCTGGGTCGCGTCTATTTTGGGAGCGATCCTTGTGCGGGGTTTGTCGATGACATGACTCCACACCGCTCCGCTGACCGCACGACCGGGTGTGGCACGCCCTCTGCGCCGCACCGTCAGCCGCCCCCTGAACGCGCGCGCCATCGTCGTCGGCCCGGGCGAGGGGGCACGCTACAAATAGCCTATTTTTAGACGCACCGGTGTGGCGATTCACAGCCGATCACGGATGCATCACCATCGAAGCTCCAGGCATCACGCAACGCCCTGCGGCGAATATAAGTACCCACCCGTTGCCACCGCACCACCCACCCCCAAGGCCGGCCTTTCTTTTCTCCCTTCTTCCCTTCCCTTCCCTTCCTCCCGTTATCCCTTCTCTTCCGTGGTTGACCCATGCAACTCTCCTTCCCGTTCTGCACGCTGCTGGCAGGCGTGCTCGTCGCGCTCAACGCCGCCGCGGCCCCCGCGCAGCAGCCGCGCATGGTCACGCTCCCGCTGACGCGCATCCCCCAGCGCAGCGACGCCCACCCGCAGATCGTACGTCTGCACCCTCCCCCCCTGCCCCCGGCTGACCACGATCACAGCTGCTCCAGCAGCAGATGAACTCCGCCCACAAAGTGCGTGCCCCATCGTCATCATCATTATGAATTGCTGACTGACCGCAGCGCCTCGCGCTGATGGCGGGCGTCGCGCCGCCGACGGGCCGCGCGCTGTACGCCGCGCTGCACAAGCGCGTGCTCGCCGTCGAGGGCGCCGCGGGCGTCGAGCGGCGGTACAACCGCTGGGGCTACCCCGCCAAGACGGACAAGCGCTTCAACCGCACCGGGCTCACGCACGAGCGGCGCGCCAAGAAGGGCCGGAAGGGCCAGGCCGGCGCTAATAACGGCGCCGCGCAGCAGCCGGCGGGCGCGATCGGCGGGCCGGACAGCGCGGTGGACGGCGTCGTGGCCGTGGCGAACGCGCCGACGGCGGCGAACTCGCTCGGGCTGAACGTGGAGGTGCCGGACGTGGGGTACCTCGCGACGGTGCAGATGGGCACGCCGCCGCAGAACTTCCTGATCCTGATGGACTCGGGCTCCGCGGACCTGTGGGTCGCGTCGGACACGTGCCAGGGCGTGGACGGCGGCGGGTGCGGGCGGCACCAGACGCTGAGCTCGCGCTCGTCGAGCAGCTTCAAGGCGTCGGACACGCCGTTCACGGTCACGTACGGCACCGGCGCGGTCGCGGGGGCCATCGTCCAGGACGACATCACCGTCGCGGGGCTCACGCTCAAAGCGCACACGTTCGGCGTCGCGACGCAGGAGACGGACGACTTCGCGAACGACCGGGTGCCGTTTGACGGGCTGATGGGGCTCGCCAAGTCGGCGCTCTCGCAGCAGAAGACGGCGACGCCCGTCGAGGCGCTCGCGCAGCAAGGGCTCATCAGCGACGCCATCACGTCCTACAAGATCTCGCGCACCGCCGACGCCAAGAACGACGGCGAGATCACCTTCGGCGCGCTCGACCCCGCAAAGTTCGACGCCAACACGCTCGTCACCGTGCCCAACGTCAACGCCCAGGGCTTCTGGGAGGCCGCCCTCGACGGCGTCTCCGTCAACGGGCAGGACCTCGGCCTCAACGGGCGCACCGCCATCCTCGACACGGGCACCACGCTCGTCGTCGTCCCGCAGGCCGACGCCGCGGCCATCCACGCGGGCATCAAGGGCGCGCAGGACGCGGGCAACGGCCAGTTCGTCGTCCCGTGCGACCTCACCGACGCCGTCGCCTTCACCTTCGGCGGCGCCACCTTCGCGATCGACCCCCGCGACATCGCCGTCCAGCCCGTCGACAACACCGGCACCACGTGCATCAGCGGCATCACCGGCGGCAGCTTCGGCACCAGCGACACCCAGTTCCTCGTCGGCGACGTCTTCCTCAAGAACGCGTACTACAGCACTGATGTGGGCAAGAACGCCATCTCGCTCGCCAAGCTTGTTTAGATGTGTGTACTATGTAATGAACAGTTTTCTCGGAGTTGGTTGGCAGTTACATGATGCCGGGGCTGCGTCGTCGTTGCAAATAAAAACCTACAATCCCGCTTTCAGATAGTGTCCCTGGCCTAACTCCCCACCAAGCGACCCATCCTCGGACGTTCCTCTCGAAAAGACCATCGCGTCTCATTATTCCACAAGCTGATAACAGGCACATAATAACACAGTAAAGTACGTGGGGTATCCATCACCATCAACGGTCTAGCCTGCACTCTCGTAACGCGTCTTCCTCACGCCCGCGGCCGGCCCCCAATTACACCTCCGCCCGTCCCGAACCGCCCCGCCAGCGCGCCGACCGCGCACACATAGTCGTCGTCCTTCCCGCGGCCTTCAAGTTCCGGCGCCGGCGTCCGCCCAGCACGCTCGCCGTCCTCCGGCTGCGGCCGGGCCATCTCGGTTTCTGGCCGTGGGGGCCGTTTGTTCTTGGCCCCCGCGGGCCGTTTCGCGGCCGTCTTGGCCGGGACGGGCACCGGCACGGGCACCGGCGCGCCGCCCCCGGGCCCGAAGCCGTACGCGCTCTGCAGGCTCGCGAACGCGCCGGCGAAGTCTTTGTGCTGGGCCGGGGCCGGGGCCGGGGCCGGGGCCGGGGTGGCTGACGGCCGCGCGGTGGACGCCGGCGGCGAGGGGGAATGCGAAGGGGCGGTGGAAGGGGCGGGAGCGGTAGGAGTGGTCACGGTGGGCGAAAGCGCGGGTCTGCGCGGCCGGGGGAGGAGGGACGCGGTGGACGACGACGGCGAGGGCGAGGACATCGGTATAAGTATTTCTTGTTTGTTTGTGTGTTCCGAGCGGGGTGTTGTTCTGTATTCTGACGCCCAATGACTCCTCTTATATACCCCCCCCGCAGCTGTACATAGACGCTGTCTCACCCCACCAGCTGTGGTGTTATGCTGTAGCCCGTGTTCGATCGGTCCGCGGCATCATGATGCCGGCAGGGCTGTAACTCAGCCCGTAAGCTATTCAACTCAGCATGTAAGCTATTCAAAAGACAGCTATACTTAGCGCTCGAGCTGCGCCTCGCAGCGCGGGAGCGGCGCGTGGTAAGCCCAGGGTAAAGGGTTCGCCCAAGGTTCGCCTCCGCTGACCAGACGCGGTCACGTGCGGGACGCGTCTGCCCCGCCAGTGCCAGAGCAGCCACTCAGGCTGGCAGCGGGATACTACTTGTGCGTGGATACCGCCGGCGCTCCGCGCGAGCCCGGGCACCACATCGTGATCGCTGCCCCGGGGACCCAACGTCGCGGCGTCTCCCGCGGTGGTTGCTGTCAGGCGTTAATTACGAAGGGTTGGGGGCGCCGCCGGCATCCATCTGCAGTGGAGATGGGCAGTACGAAGTGTCTAATTATAGGATTTGGAGGTACAGCGTGCCCTTGCCCTCGCCCTGGGCGCCCCACGATCCACGAACCCACAAATCACGCGTCCAGCGGCTCCCCGGCGACCCACCGCTCGAACAAATCCTGCGCACCCTCCATTCAGCCTGCAGATCAGATAAAAACGGAAGGGAAGAACGCACGAGCGCCGCCGCGGGCCGGTCGTGCGCGACCATGTGTCTGCAATGCAGCCCCGTCAGCACCCCGCGCCCAGTGAACACGCCGCTTACCCGGCGTCGTACACCTCCACGAACGCGACGGGGCCGGCGCTGCGCACGCGCCCGGCCGCCTCGGCCGCCCCGCGCGGCACCCACGCGCGCCCCGGGGCAGTCGCGGCGAACGCGGCGCGGTGCTTGCTGCGCAGCGCGCCGACCCAGCGCTCGTTGCCGACGTAGTTCGCCATCATATCTGTCCGTCCCTCTCAGCCGCCCGGCCCACGCAGGAGGAGGGGCGGCGCACCTTGGTTCCCGGCGTACACCAGCAGCCGCACCCCGCCGTCGACGAGCGGGCCGAGCAGCCGCGCCGCGTCGCGCACGCCCTCGCCGCGCGCGTTCCAGCCCGCGTTGATGTCCATGTTGAACGCGCGGAAGGCCGCGGCGCGGGCCGGCGCGACGCCGAGCGCGGCCGCCGTCGCCGGCGCGGCCATGTAGCGCGCGACCCCCGCCGTGCGCGCGTAGCACCACTCCGGGCGCGCGATCGCGGCGCCGGCCGCGTCGCAGCGCTGCCGCAGGTCGTACCAGTTCCGGTCCGGTTCTGGTATCCGTCAGTCATCTCAGCGCAGATACCAAAGCGGGGGGGACTTACTCATGCACGGCGCGAACAGCCGCGCGCGACACCACCGCGCGGCGTACCCGCACGTCGCCTCCGTCGGGAGAAGATTGCACACGCGGATGAGCGCGGCGCACGCGGGGGCGGCGCGCCGCAGCGTCCGGCACTCCGCCGCGTCGAGCACGCCGTGCGCCGCCGCGGGCCCGCAGACGTACTCCGCGATGGACGGGATCTGCACCGCGGGGTCCGTGATCCCGTTCGCGAGCACGACCGACGCGAGCGCGATCGGGGTTGCGCCGGGCGTCTGGTTGGCGGCCCAGATCAGCGCGGCGACGTGCGGCGCGTAGATCCCGCCGTAGCTCTCGCCGACGACGTGCAGCGCGCGGCCCGCCAGCGCGGGGAAGTGCGCGAGGAACAGCCGGAGGAACGCGTGCACGTCCGCCGCGGCCGCCGCGTTGGTGTCCACCGCCGAGTGCGGGGCGGGGGAAGAAGAAAAGGAGAAGCCGACGCCGACGGGCTGGTCGAGGTAGATCACGTTCGCGCGGCGCGTCCAGCTGTGCGGGTTGCGCGCCGCCGAGCCGTTCGCGGCCACGCGGCACGGCCCGCTCTCGAGCAGCGCGCCGACCGCCCCGCTGTCCCCTGCCTCGCATCAGCCGTGCATCACTAGAAACAAACAATCCACGCACCCGGCCCGCCCTGGAGCCACAGCACGAGCGGGTCGCGCGCCGGGTCCGTGCGCGACTCGAAGTACCTGCAGCCGTCAGCGCTGGAACCCACCCACCGAGTCACATGCACGCACCGGAAGAAGAGATGCCTGTCGCGCGCGACGTCGACGTACCCCGCGTACTCCCGCACGCCCGCCTCGCACAGGTCGTGCACCGCGATCCGCGCGCGCGCCGTCACGATCTCCCGCCGCTCCACCCGCTTCGCCTCGGTCCCCACCCCCGCGTCCGGCGCCGGGCGCGGCGGCGGCCCGACCCGCCCGGGGCGTGGGACCAGCAGCGCGAGCAGCACGCCCAGCACCCCCGCGAGCAGCGCGGTTGCAAGCCGTGTTCGTCGTCGTATAGGCATATCCGCGATATGAGGATGACGGTGAGAAGCAAGAGTATCAAGATATACAAAATAAGTATATTGATCGGCGCGCACGCACACGCCGCAGGCCGTGGCACGTGGCCGTGGCCGCGGCGACGCCTCCGTCCCCCGCCGCGAAGCGCTGCATGGAGTCCGCCCTGTGCCCGTGCGAGCTCGAGTCAACAGTCACGGTTGGAGTGCACAATCACACTGGGAATTCAGGGTCTTCCAAACCCGTTTTCAGAGAGGTAACATGACGTGTGACCTGACGTGTTGCCTCTTCCCACGCCTGGAGTATATACGAGAATGGTGGGAGTGGGACTCGTGCCAGTCCCACTCCCGGTGCAGCTTGACGTCGGCTAGACGAGTTTGGTGGGACTCAGCCCATCAAAGTGAGATGTGGTGGACTCGAGTGATTGTTTCAAAACAGTGCATTTGATCGGGTGGCGGCGCCGGCCGCGACGGCCGGGGTTGTCCACCCCGGACCCCGACCAGGGCGTTGCCCTGGACCCACCCTGCCGGGGGCTTCGCTCGCCGCGTGGCCCGTTGCGCGGAGGTATAACAATTTTTTCCTTAATTTCTCGGGTTTTTTTGAAGGAGTTCGAGGCTTTCGATGAGTAGATTGCGGCGCCGGCCGCGACGGCCGGGGTTTTCCACCCCGGACCCCGACCAGGGCTTCGCCCCGGACCCCACGCTGCCGCGGGCTGCCGCTCGCCGCGGAAGCTCGCTGCGCGACGCCGGCTAAGTCTGATCGCTGATTTGATGTCAACCACAATCATCCACAAGTCCCACTGAGATGTTCGGGTCCCACAGATTGGATGGGCTGGCGCGAGTCCCACTCCCACCATTCTCGTGTACCCTCCCACGCCTGTCTGCAGCTCTGTTCAAGTTTCCTTGTTCTCCAACGTTCAACTCCCATCCCTTGTTCCGCCTTTGTTCCCGCGTTGCTCTGTGGGCGTGGCCCGTGTGGTAGCGAGTACGGCCCACACACACGCCGGGTAACTCTCCTCCTTCTTCCTTCCTCCCACTCATGACGCTCAACGAACCAGAGCCCGACTACGTGCCCTGCCGGGGCACGTTCTCCATCATGACCATCGACCCCGTCGCGTCCGTCGGCGTACCTCGACGACCCCGTGGCGACCGCCCGCCAGCGCGCAGCTCGTCAGCAAGGGATACGTCATCTACCTGCCTGGTGTGCGTTCATAGTCGAATACTTACTAAGGCACCATTTAATCTTTTACTATAGTTTAGGACACTGACCAATCCGCGCGCCGCGTTCCGCCGAAGAACGGCCGTACTTCGTTCAACAGGGCGCGCCGCAAGACCTGCCATCGCAGCTGGTCGACGCTGGCATGTCGCTCCCCATCGCGCCCCAAACCTGCAGTGTCAGCGACCACCCATCCAAGCGCGAACCGCTGAAGATGGCCACGCAGCCGTTCCCGTGGCCGGACTGCTACCTGACCGCGTTTGCGACCGTGAAGGTGCGCTGCACACACGTCCTCGCCGTGGATCCTGTCGTCTGCGAAGCTCGACAAGGCCGAGCGGTTCCGCGTCATCAGCTCGTTTGGGACCGATGACGAGCTGCGCCAGGACCGCCGGAAGGAGTGGAGAGCCAAAGAACTACAAGCAAAAGAGCTCCAAGCAAAGGGGCAACCAGAAGACACTGTTGAACTCGACAAGCAGGGCGACACCGCTGACCACAACGAGGACCGGCCCGTTGAAGCGGACTCACCGACGGACGAAGCCGCAGCAGCCGCCGTCCTCCGCGGTCTCCTCGCGCGGGAAGCCTCAGAGCACCTGACGGCGGTCACCTTCACCTACAACCTCGCCCGCATCAGCGCGTTCAACGATCCGCGCGGCTACTGGGGAGGAGGTCGCGCAGATCGCCGAGTAAGCCGTCTTCCACGCGCCCTTTTTTCTCCCTCACGTGAAACATAGGATCGTCGCAGCGTCGAGGGCGCGGAGAGAGGCGGACAAGACTGCTGTTGCGGAGAAGGACGCGGCGCGGTATGATCGGCGCATGGGTATGTCCAAATCCAGATCGTTTTGTTTTCCCCCGAACTCACACTGCGTTCCAGCCGAATTATTGCACGGACACCAGGCGTCGATGGAGAAGGGTGCCCAGCCAGCGCGGCGACGGGTGCCAGAACTTATTGCGCAAACCGCTGGACGCGCCAAAGCACTGCGGCGGCGGATACTTTGCATGTCTCCCCCTTCGCACGCTGCGTAACCTCATGACTCCCATACTACTCATACCCGTCGCTATGATGTTGCTTTCGATCTGCTTTCGATCTGTAATTCCGGTTCTTGCTATCTGCTCGTGCCCTTGACGATGCAAATGCTACCCATTGACAAGCAAAGTTACCAGAACAGGATGAACATGGCTGCGACTTGTGGTTAATCCGCTATCCGACTGTTCTCCGCTTGGACCGGATACCATCGCCCTATGTAAGTACATCCTGGATCTCAGAATGTTCTTTTCTATCGCAACTTACTTCAAGTTACTGCTTATCGACACATCTATTTACGGTAGGCGAGACGGTTGAGGCCCAGTGAAAAACGCTGGAGATGAATTGGGAGAGAATGGGATTGGGGCGAGCCATCACTGCGAAGACGGGATGATTTGAGATGATGCGAGATTGTCACGTCGTGCCGGTGAACTCATCTCACTTTATCACTTCCATCTGTACTCTTTCTGCTGTACTGCAATGACGCTGGTATATACTGCTTGACATCTTCAAGGCATCTGTTAATATGTCACAGAACAGCACCTGGGCGGACTACGATGATGGTTATGTCTTTCCTGCCGAGCCTATCGACGTCGAGGACGAGAGGGGCCCAACAGAACCAATGGTTCTTTGCAAATGCCCTAAATGCCACGGAGGTGCTCCTGTAGCTAAGCGCACGTGGTATCGGCACCGACAAGCGCGATCTGTCGAGGCAGAGAAGCCCTCCAAACGCGCTATCCCAGCACCACTCACTGCAGTCAGCGGGATCCATACTGGGGGCAAGGTTATTCGGCCACGGAGTGACTCCGACGAGGTTGCAAGCAGCCAGGTACGTGATTGACTCGCAGGATACACTTGATTGGCTGAAATCCATCTAGTACCAGTATTTCTCGATGGAGCAGGAGTCGAACGAAGATGGCGGCCACATATCTCCGAGTGAAATGCAGGAATCTATCCAGGTGAATCAGATTAAATGGTGCATGTATGCAATTGACACAAATACTAGGCCTCCTTCGCTACAAACCCTAAGACTGGCTCAGAAGAGGTCGATCTCTCTCAACTTGGGGAGGGTAGTGACATTTTGAATGACGAGACCTTTGACTTTGCGCCATACACATCCCCACCAACTCCACCACCACCTTCAGATAACGAGTCGGAGCATGATGAGAGTGAGATTGACGGGCACAGTTCGGTACTAGAGCAGGCCGACTTGGACGAGACAGTGCCGCCTCGATACATACCCTCTCTGCATGTACCTCCAAGCCAACCAGCCCCAGAATCACTACCCAAATTCACGCCACGCCCGTCCTGGCGTGATATTCCCAAGGAGGATGTTAAGATCGACAAGCTCCGGATATCTCTTGCTTTTATCGAAGCGCTAGAGTCTGCATGTCGGGCAAACAGCCAGCTGTCTCCAGAGGACAACAAACGGCTTTGGGACCCGCCGCAACAGCGCCTTGACACAAGTGAGCCCGGTCTTCGGCAAGCTCTCAAGACATTCATGGGCGCCGACTCTCCCCTTACGATCGAAACATTCAATGCCATTCGCGAGGCAGCACTAGACCGGCATCCAGACGACTACTTCCCGACTTACTACCAAACAAGACGTGCACTTGCAGAGCTTACTGGTATCAATCCCATCGAGTGCGACATGTGCCCAAATAGTTGTATCGCATACACTGGCCCATTTTCCACACTTGACAAGTGCCCATACCCAGAATGCGGAGAGCCACGCTATGACCAAGCAAAGCTAGCTGCGAAGAAGCCTTTGCGTGAAGGACGAGCCAAATTTTGGACAATCCCCATTGGCCCCTTCCTTCAAGCACTTTGGCGCGATCCTGAGACAGCCGAGGCTATGAAATATCGGCGTAAATTCGACGAGAAAATTCATCAGCGTGTTCGGACGGAGGAGTGGGCAGATATCTTTGATGGTACCGACTATGCGAAGCTTGTCAAGGATGGGACAATTAAGCCAACGGACATGGTTTTAATGTTTTCTATTGACGGTGCCCAGCTTTACGCACACAAGGTATGTTATGCATTTTGCTTGGGCTTCCGAACTCACTATGTGAATAAAAGGCTTCCGACTGCTGGATCTATATCTGGGTTATTCTTGACCTGCATCCAAGCTTGCGATACAAGAAGAGGTTCGTTGTACCTGGTGGCTTTATCCCCGGTCCAAATGCACCTAAGAACGTAGACTCGTTTACCTTTGTTGGCTTTCATCATCTCGCAGTCATTCAACGCGAGGGTTTGCCCATCTGGGACGCGTCTGCAACACCTGGTTCACCAGACGCATGTTTCATTGCCCGAGTATTTCTGTTTCTTTCAACGGCAGATGGGCCCGGACAGCAGCATATGAGCGGCGCAAACGGTCACTCAGCCAAAGTAGCCTGCCGTTTCTTCTGTGGCCTGATTGGACGGCATCGCTTCCAGGCGCCACAATACTATCCCGTTCTTCTTCAACCAATCAACTCATCATATACCAATGAACATCCAGATGTTAGAATTGTTGAGGATCTTCGTCACTCGTTATCTTCGGTTGAATCTATCCACGTATACAATTCCAGTATTCAAAATCTCCTTCTATCCCCGAACAAGACTGCCTATCGTCTGCGTCAGACAGACTGTGGCTTCGGAAAGCCCAGCATCCTGTCAGGCTTACCCCGCTCCCTCCCTGCACCAACAATCTTTCCCGCCGACCTCATGCACTACATTCTCAACATCGGAGACCTTCTCTCTGGGTTATGGACGGGAAAGCTTGACAAGATTTACGCGCCCGACAACAGTGATCAATGGGAGTGGCGACAACTTGTCGGCGAGCAGTGGACTCGACATGGTGCAGCAGTACATGCTTCCCACCATTATTTCCCTGACAACTTTGATCGTACCCCTCGGAACCCATGCGAAAAAATCAACTCGGGATACAAGGCCAAAGAATGGCAGCATTGGCTGTTTGGTCTGGGTCCTGCTCTCTTGTATGGGGTCCTAGACCACGACCTTGCTAACTTGCGCTATTGGACAAACTTTTGCAAGTTAGTCCATGTAGTGCGTCTGCTACACCAGCATACTATTGGCCTCGCATCACTCCAGGAGGCGTACGGACTTGTTCTTTCTTTCACATACGAGTTCGAGACTCTTTACTATCAGCGCAGAGCAGAGCGACTACATTTTATTCGTCAGAGCATCCATACTCCGATGCCACTTTCTTGAAGAGGTCCGCCGTGTTGGAAATCTCATTCTCTACGCGCAATGGACTCTCGAGCGAACAATTGGCAACCTGGGCGGCGAGATCCGGCAGCCAAAACATATGTTTGCAAATCTATCGCAACGTGGCCTCTTTCGCGCGCAGCTCAACACACTCAAGGCGATGGACCCGACTTTCGATCGGGTGGCGCAGAGAGCAAAAAAGGCCCCAAGTTCTGCTATCGAACTGGGTGACGGATACGAATTTCGTGCAAAGATCGACAAGGGTTTCAAGGAACCTGGCTCTGTCGAAGAGCTAGATGCATTGAAACAGTTTCTCTCCGTGAGCTGGGGCTTTCCGTTCGACGCTACGAAACACAATTCCAGCATTCGACGTTGTGCACGCCTTGTGATTCCAGAGAACGGCCAGATTGCACGCTCACGATGGGGTGAACAAGAAAAGAATCGGGTCACGAGAATGGTCAAGGTTAGCAGCTTCTTGCAGAAAATCATAGTTTATATTCTAAGAAAGCGCAGTTTACATCGCAGATGCCCGAGGGATTCGAAATTGGAGAAGTACAATATTACTTTCAGTATCAAGTACATCCCAACCAGCCAGCGGCTGCACTTGCTATGGTCTCGGTCTTCGGTATTCCTGACCGTGACTTACTTCGAGCCTCGTTCAAGACTCTGTGGGTTGCACAAAAGGGGCGCCGCAGGTATGCGCGTAATTCCTGCCAAATCGATCCAGTCCGTGGTTGCAATGATTCCATTTCCGTCAAAGCGATGGTCTTCAGTCGAAGCAGAGGCAAAGTTTAGAGGGTTACACTTCCTGTATGAAAAAATGGGGCTTGGTAGTAGTAGCGAATCCCAGTAGTCGTGAAATATTGTGTATGACTTGTGTGACACCACTCTTGTTCCTTCCACCGACATGAATGGGAGGAATAACTCACTTCTTCACCAGTCCTTCCAGGGCTCGGGCTATGGTGGTAGAAACTCGGTGGCCACCAACCTCTTTGGCTTGGGCACTGGCTATTCTTCTCATCGCTGGTCTCCCGCAACATCGTCATCTGGCCTTTCGAGTCCAAGCCCAGATATGGGTTACAATGAAGACGAACTCTCATCGCTCTCGAGTCCCATCGGCAACTCCCTCCATAATCTACCAAGTCCCGCAACAAATGCAGGCTTTTTCCAGGTGTGAAAATATTGCTATTTTGCAGTAACTTGGCTGATATGGTTGGTGTAGGATGGCGGAAACATGAGCAGTGGGCAGGTTGCAGGGAAAGTTGATGAGTTGACAAGAGATGTCTTCTCTCTCAAGGAGGGTATGAGGTGTGTTGCAGCTCCCGTCATTTTTCACTGTTTCTTACCGTGAGCAGCACTCTCCTCTCAAAGATGAACGACATTTGCGAAGCCCAGCGCCGCCCTTACAACCCAAATGAGGCTGTTTGGATTTCCCAAGGCTACTTTGCCTTCCAGCAAATACCTCGCATATCCACCCATGGCCCCGACCTCAAACGGCTGCGGGAGAAATATTCTCAGATGAAATACATCACTCCGAACGACTATAAGGCTGCCAACACTGCTGCACCCGCTGAAAGAATTCGCAAATCTGGTGGGGGCACAGATAAGCAGAACGACATCAACAATAGTGCAAAATATGTCGAGTACATAGACGGTACAGTCATCGGCGGCCAGGAAGTTGGCCTCATCAACGAGAGTATAAACACACTGCTCAATGATGTGCTTGCTGCTGGGAAGGCTGTCCCGCGACTCAAGCTGCTCGGCGACCAAGTATATAAAGCTATGATTTGGGTTCTCGAACACCGCTTCTCTTACCTTGCGATTGCGACAGACAACTGGAAAACGCGTCGTCTGATAACGAACCGATTTCGTTACTGGGCGCGAGATCACTTTGGCAGCAGTGCAGACAGCGACAGCGACAGCGATGAGGATGACGGTGAGATGCCTAGGGGTAGTCGGAAGCAGAGAAAGAAAACAAAAGAGGGTGCATCGAAGCGTACAAAAGCTACGGGTATGTGCACGTTCATAAACTGAGCATAGCTAATGTGGTTATAGCTGTTAGCCAAGTCCCGACGGATTCCTTGCCTATCTCGACACCAGTATTGCCCCAGTCAAACCTACTATCCATCAACACACCACAACCAGTCGTGCCGCCTTTGCTATCGCTGCCTTCGACACTGCCGCCTTCGACACTGCCGCCTTCGACACTGCCGCCTTCGACACTGCCACCTTCAACGTTGCCGCCTTCAACGTTGCCGCCTTTAACGTTGCCTTCAACGTTGCCATCTTCAGCCTTGCCACCTTCAACGTTGCTGCCTTCGACACTGCCACCTTCAACCTTGCCGGTTGTCAACATGCCGCTGCAGCCAGTGTCTGTTCCCTCATCTCCGCTCCAGCTAGAGGTTGTTCCACCACCTGCGGCAACCACACTTGTCAATCCAGTGTTGGTGTTGCCGGTTTCAGCTTCCGAGTCAAGGACATCACAAAAACGGCCCGAGTACATGTCCGAGCAGGACGAAAACGACCCGTTGTATGTGTTCTGGGCTTATATCTTCATCGTGATATTAACCAACTTTAGCGCAGGTATCACCGCCCGCATACCATCTCCCCCGCCGCATCAACCAGTGGTATTACCTCAGGCTTCCCATGAACCGGTGATGAGTGCGGAGTGGGGACTGCAAATGAGCTCTCTAACTAACCAAACCAACAAAAACAACCAAAACTCCACTTGTCGTAGAGAGAAAGATGTATAATGTCGAGTAGGAAAAGTCACAAAACCCAAAAAATCGTCAACTCCTTGTGCGAGTACAGGCCCCTGTGAACAGAGCCTTGGCACAGATGTGTAAGGTTGTAGGGTAGATACGAGTTTCTTGCGAAAAACGTTGATTTGTCGTGCCCCAAAGCGTACTATCGACGAAACTCAGCAATAGAGAAGCGCCAATACGATGCCCGGAGAGTTTATACTCGTTGGATCAGGACTAACTGCCTTAAACCCTCTGAGTTGTCTCGAGTCAGGAACTAACTGCCTTAAACTCTCGACCAGCAACCGAAACCCAATAAACAGCAACCGGAACTCTTGTATTCAGCAACCGAAACCCTCAACCAATAATCCTTCCGACGGTGATGATACTATTTCGAAAGAGCTAGCAAGATAGATTGACGAGCTAGATCCCCAGATGCACCTAGTAGAGCGGGGCAATCCGTCAACCTGCCAAATACAAAACAGAGATATAAATACTAAACAGAAATTGATAGAATCAGGGAAAATCTCGAGTAAGAAAAGTAGTCCATGTGCATAATTGTATAGGTATCGTTTTGCCATACGGCCCAGAGTCGAAAATCCAGGTCCAGATGACTGGTATCGCGTGTATTGGAGTCAATGACCTGTGTAAATCTTCCGTGTTCGCGACCATCTAGTTTTGCTTGTGAAGAATCCCTCGATCCATAACTCGTATCTTGTGCATATGGCCTCATCGGTGGTTGTCCCAACTCTCCTGGCGCATTTCCAATGTTCAGATGATCTGTTCCTCGACAGTGTTTTAGAGTCGCCTTGATCACAGGTCCAGGCCCCAGTCAATTGAGTAGGTTTTCGCCGTTTAACCGTCCCTTGGCACTCTCGACCCTCCAGCATGATCCGAAACCACGTTCCAATGATGTCAGTCGTCGATACCAACAGAGATAGGGGTGTCCCTTATCTAGGAGAAGTTGATCTCGAGTCTCCACCGAGCGCCAAACCGAATATGCCTTTTAGAATACACTCCCTTTGGGTATTTTGCGTAGAATTGGATAGATTCTAGCGTAGAACGGGCTCTGCGAACTTTTCCTAGTCAAGATTTTGGAATCACTGAGAGTGATTTGATAGATTTTGACTGGAGTTTGACTGGTTCTTGTGCAGGTAATTCCCTAGTTGACCATTCGGGACTCATGTCAACTCTGAGACGTGCGCTGAGCAACAAAATCGACAAAAATAGTCGTTTCCTGGTCTGTCCCAGACTGCGGCTTATCATCTCCCCCATTTTTAAATCTCGACTGTCCCCAGTCGTCTTTGGCAATACTCGAATTCAACAACATCAATGAATTCTCTCCATCTTTCACTTCTCGCCGTCAGCGAAGATCATGGATCGACACTTCGGACTCAAATTTTTGACATTCTCTGTCGGATCTTTGGTTCTGCCAAGCAAAGGCGTTGCCGTGATCACCGATTTGCCCTCGGACAAAGAAATGCTTCCGTTCAGGCGCCCGGTCGGCCCTTTCCGTCTCGCAAGCTTCCTTAATTCCACCGCGGGTTTCCAAATCACCCAGACCCTTGGGCTGCTAACCATTTCGAGCGGTTCCTGACTGCGCACAAAGACGTTTAATTTCCCTGAGCCGGTGTATACAGTTTAAGCTTCAGAAGCGTCTTCACTGTCACGTTTTGTTCTTCACGCTTCTTCACGGCTTCTTCCTCTCGATATTTAAGCCTGGCGCCCCTCCTTTTTCGCTCATTCTTTCTTTCCTTTCGCCCACCATGTCCAGCAAAAAGGCCTCCTCGTCGAAACGCTTCTGCCCGCGACTCCTCTCCTGCCCCTATCAATCCTCTCGTCCCCAACAATTGTTTTTCGGTCTTCAACACCCCGAACGGCATCAAATTCATCCAGGCCCTTTCGAAAACCGTGAAGAAGAACCCTGCCGTCGTCGAAGCTCCGAGTAACATCCCCAAGGCGGTCTCCACCATTAACCTGATCATCCCCTACTTGGTTCGTCATCCCCTTTTTGCCCAATTTCTCTAACTCCTCCTCTATAGCGCTATATTTTCCACAAAACCAAGTGCCTGTCGGAAGACAACGGTGGGAGCGAAGGTGTCCCTCGACCTCGTCTTGTTCCTCGAGCTCGTTATCCAATTCCGCGACCATCTCCCTTCCAACCAAGTCAACCGCGAGCTCTCTCTCCTGACTCTCGCCCATGTCAAGGCGGAATTCGTACGTATCCCTTTCAATTCCCTTTTTCTTTCATCGGCTAACTTTGTTTGTAGAACTTCGACCGTTCCGGCTACGTCTTGGACCTTTCCAACCCTGATTTCGTCCTGGGTTTCCGCCCCCTCGAAGTTCCTTCCAACACGCCCACTTTGGAGGAGTCCCTGCCTGCCGCAGCTCCTGAGACCGAAGCCTAAGAAGACCACCGCTACTCCCAAGTCGAAACAGCAACCTCCACCCAAGTCTCCCAGTCCCATCCACATTGCTTCCAGCGACGACTCCGGCTCTGGTGACGATGACGACGACAATCAAGAGGAAGAGGAGGAAGAAGAAGATGACCAGAACGAGTCTGGTTCGCTCTTTTCTTTCTCCCAATCTCCTGCATCGCTAACCCAAATCCAGTTTCCATCAAGAAAGAAGGGAAGCGCAAGGCTTCGACTCGTAAACGGGGACGAGCAGAGTCTTCTGAGGACGAGACCGTCACTCAGGAGCCTGTCTCCAAATCGCCGAGATACGTATCTTCACTTTACACTCTTTTTCTTTCCACTAACCGCTGTTTCCCAGAAAAACCCGCCGCCAAAAAGACCAAACTCGCTGCGGAGAAGAACACGGTGCTCGAGTTCGTCAGCAAAATCGAGGAAGAGAAGAACGAGGCGTTGACTCCAGACGCGGAGGGGTACTTTCGCTACCGCCCGGCTGATGAAAACGCTCCTTTCGACGCTTCCGACCCCACTCACACCCACAAGCTCAACCAAACGCTTGTTCGGATCTTCCACCCTCGTCTCGCCTTCATGCGCGACATTATTTCCTTCACTCCCAACAATCGCGTTCGCATTGTGGTGTCCCGCGTGACGGAAAAGCTTGTCCATTCGTGGTCGGCCATGGTGGCACACTACTCTTCCCCGTCACGACCAACCCTGGCAAGTCGACAATTCAGTCGAAGGCCTTCGAGCCGTACTATGTGTCGTCTCCTCCGGTCCCTGTTGCTTTCCTCAAGCAGGTCCTTCCCCAGGACTCGCCTCTCCCAGCGTGGCCATGCTTCATCTGCATGATGTTCCGCTGCGACTGCACTCCTCTGGGTTACGGTGTTCCTTGCGATCACTGCACGCAGGACAACAAGAAAGGCCACCTCTGCGACCACGTCCGCTCCTCGGGCGAGATGCTCAAGATCATCGAGCATTTGACTCCGCTCATCGAAGCTTCGACTCGCGAAACTCACACGACGATGGTCCAGTTGAAGCAGGCTTTTGATCTTGCTGCGCAGACTCGCGAGGCCCATCGTCTGGCGATGAACTCCGTCAAGTACTCGATGGAGACTTTCCAGCGTCATCTCGATGCGGTTGTTCAGCACTTCGCAACCGAGGGACTCGAGCAACGCTTCCTCCTCGAGCCTGGTGATGAATGTCCATCTTTTCTCCTCTAAATCTCACTTTCTAACCCTTTCTTCCTCTAGGGCGCTGACTATTCGTCGAAGTCCATCGATCGTAGAGACAGATTGGACCCAGATACCAACGACAAGAAGGACAAAGTCGACGAGAGCGAAGGCGACGAGACGATGGTCGACGCTCCACCCGATGCCAACGCTGCGGGTCCATCCAGTTCTGGGTGAGACCCCTTCGGTCTGGTCTCCGGTGTCGTTTTCTCGACGGTTGGGAGCTCGTTGGCGGGTCGAAAGTCTACGGACTATAAAAATTTTGTATTTTCACAGTGCGCGGCCGGCGTAGAGTAATTTGCTTGTACTCTACGACCGGCAAAATAATCAATACATCACATTGCTTTCCCTTTTCGTCCGAATCTTAAGTAAAATTCATCTGAGAAGAGTCCGCAGTGAGAGATTTTGAGTATTTCGACTCGATCCTGACCTTGAGCTTCCTTCCAACTCATCAAATCAACAATCTTTGTCCAAGATCTGCAGATTTTCCATCGCATCCAACTCCCACTGCGGGCAATGGAGCATATTCCGCCCTGGAATATGTTGAGAATATTATGAATATTACAGGCTGTATTCATTCCATCTTCTAGGCTGGAATATGACAGGAATATCCATGGAATATTCTCAATTTTCTCACCATCTGTCATATATATGACAGCCCGGAAAATGTTGAGCAGATCCGTGGAATATTCTCAATATGCCACATGTTTTCATTCAATATTCCGGCCTGGAATATATCACATGTTCCAGCCTGGAATATTGTGATCAGATTCTAGGACTATCATTGATTGGGATTCTGATTGGGATTCCATAAAACTGTGATATACCACTACATAATTACATGCTGGCGAGCAGATGCCATGTCTCACACATATAGCTTATCTCTTATCCCAAAGGCTTACTGCTTGCTAAGACTCATGTACTTTTTTTCTGGCATTATGATACTTACATACAGGCATACACCAAGTGTCCGCGTCCACGGTCTACCTCACCCATCATCTCCTTCCTGATGAACATTGACGCCGCCAGGAACCGGTCTGCCGGGACAGGACGGCGACGAGCGGAGCTTGGTCTCAACAAGCACGTTGGCAGTGGCAACAAGAGGAGTCACTGGGTCAGACACAGGTGCGCCAGCGTAGCGCAAAACAGCTGAGTTGATACCGTTGGTGAAGCCCGCTGTCCCGCCGTTAGCAATGGAGCGGATTCAGTAGTTGTTGACAGGTTGGTTGGCAGTCAAGATGAAAGAGTGCCGTTGGCCAGCGAAGATTTGAGTGGAATCGACAGTCAAGGGCTGGGGATCCGTTGGTCAGTCAGGATAGGGAGGGAAATTCTACCACGCATCTTGTGGTTGACACTGTCTACCTCGATGATAGTCATTGTGTGGCCATCAATGCTGAATTTTAAAGTTGGCATCTGTAAGGCTTGAGTAAAATAGACAAAACTTCAAAGTCGAACTCACCGCAGGAGAGAGAAATGAGTCGGAAGTGATAACCCGGCGCTGATCTTGTGTGGAACACAGCCAACGGCGAAGATGGCTCAGGCTGATGCAGCCCGCCAAGATGCGCCGGGACTGCTGGTATATGACCCGCAGTTCTTCGCAGATGTGGCTGATCATGACGCGCTCCGAGGGAATCGTCTGGCGAGAAAGCCAGGATTTGGCCACACTCGCCTGCACGCACAGGAATGACAAGCAATGGCAGCGCCTCAAGCCTCAACCGTGTCCATTTTCATGCAGATCCACAGTCGCGATCGCGTGCAGTGGGGCATGGTTTCGCGACACTTTTGCTGGACTGGCAGTATTTGTGCGGGAATGACTTTGACGTCGTCCTTGATTGATATTGCAGGCTCTGGAATATTGTAGACGACGGCGGGCCAGGCAACTTTAAAACTGGTAAGTTGTGGTTCTCCACACTATCAGCTGGACTGACCTGGTTGTCAACACAGTCGACTGGCTAGCCTTTGCTGGTCATTGCAGCAGCAACTCGAGAAGTTGTTGTTGCATGCCGCATTCACCACGGAGAGTAAATGCGGGCATGGCCAGGGTCAATGCGGTCCAGCACCACCTACGGCTGCCAGACCTGCAGCGGAAGCACGCGCGAAGGTGGTCTGGCCTCACCCGTCTTTTCAGAGCCCTTGGTCGCGGAAAGCGGGGGTTGCTGGGCTATAATATAAGTCGTCGGAGAGCTCAGATCTAAAGAAACAGCACTGGTCGATAAGGCCGAAGCGGGCCATTCGGCAAGGTAGACTGCCACTTGCTGTCGTGCTTACCTACTTGAGTGCGCCGGAATTGATTTACGACAACACGAGAAAGGTGAAGGAGATGTGATATCAAGATAAGGCGGGCGTGTTGCAGGGATAGAGTCGGGATTCGCAGCTGACCAGAGTTGTTCTTGTCTGCAGGTGGGTTGCGGCTGCTTGTTTTTCCAGTGATAGGCTTAAATTTGCACCCCAGTCTTGACTCGTTGCGTTGGCCAGTTCTGCCGCATTTGGGATCCATAGCCGACAACGTGTTTTGGGTCAGGACCGTGTTTTGCGGCAAGGTATCCGTGAGTTGTTACACTGCCGTTGCTGTTTCTGTGTCACATCGCTCGTGACTTTCATCGCTTCTTCTTGTCCTTTATCCCAAGCTTCTGCGCTTACACTGACGACCACCAAGATGGCTCTACGACGACGCCAGCCTTCCAGGCACGGCATGCGTGCCTCAGATGTTGGGGAGCAGCGGGGAAATGGGAGAGAAATGGCGACAAGGGCTGCCGGGCCGGGGTAGTATTAATAATATCCAAGTGGTGAGTCTGGACCAGTTGACTGCTTCTTCCAAGCCACGCCCAGCGTTTAGCGGCGACCTGGCCCGGCTGACCGCACCCTCTCTGGCCCAAACGGCAGCGCCCACCACACTCCCTCAAAACTTATACCGGCAGCAACTCACGGCGAACTAGTACTAACTACAGCTGCTCGACCCATCGCGCGCGCCGGCTCAACTGAGGCCAGCGCCGAATGCAGTGTCCCCACTGGCCCGACCTCCTCTCCGGATGGCCCAAGTCCCGGGGCTGCCTCTCTTGTTTGGACGAAAGTGGGCCTATAACAGTCAGTTGTGCTCAGATTCATATTCTCCAGGTTCGGTGAAGAAACTCCCCCACTCGCAAACTCACCAAGTCCGTTGCCCGGCCCGGCTCGCTCTCCAGGCGGCCCAAGTCTCGTTGGCGCCAGTCGAATGAGTTTGGCACTGCCTGCTTTGCGTCCGGAAATCTGCGGCGCAAGCGTACCTGCTGCATCTGGGGCGGTCCGGCAGCATCTTCCGGGCTGGCTTCGACAAAATCGAGCCTATTACGGTCAGTTATGCACATATTCTGCAAGTTTGATCAAGCAACTCACACTAACCCAGCTTCTCGGTACGAAAACTCCCTAGTCAGCAGCTCGAGCGCAAAGAAAACTATCAAGTAGGTTCACATTTCGCTCAGTTGACAACGAAAACTCACCTACAAATCAGCTCCACACAACATTCGTGCCGAACAAGGACGGGGCTCGGCGCGGCTCGTTCTGGCTGGGAAGGTGAGCGACATGCAGTCTTTTGACAAGTCAACTTACCAATAATCAGGACCCAAATCTGTTTCCTGGCCCGGCCCGCGCTCCAGACGGGCGCAAGTCTAGTCGGCGCCTTAATACAGCCAATGGCTTGTCGGCCAGCCCGGTCGCGGAGACGGTTGGCGTGCATAAGCAGCAGGAAGATCCGACAAGACCCGACAAACACTGCTAAACAATCAGCATGAGGAGATTCATCAACGACAAAAACCCTCGACTTCAAGATCCTTGCCGCCAACGATGACGAATTCAGCAACACCGCTCGCGCCAACTGCTTCTTGCGAATCAGGACAATCGCCGAACAAATCGGGTAGCACAAAATCGCAAGGTGCCGTCTCGAGCGACAACAAACAGAGCTAGATTAACAGTGTAAGCTTTTCTTTATCTCATTTGAACAATTGCTCACCTGCAAACATAGCGTCGCAAATGATATTCCATCCTGGTGCTTATTGCCAAATGCCAACCGTTAACGCCAGCGAGCGTCTCGCGCAACGACGAGGACAACTATACAAGTCAATTATCAAGACGGGAGACGGGGGGAACCACTTACTTGAATGGCAACGAACGCGAGTGACTTCAGGCCGCCATCTTGGGCAGGGATGACAACACTACTACTCTGTGGCCAAGGTCAGTGTGTCGGAAGGGGAAAATGAGCAGAAACTCACCCATTTGCGATTCGTAGGCGGGATGGTTGACGTGTTTGGGCAGCAAGGAAAAGAGCCAACAATCACGTTCTAACTGCTCGCGACAATTGCCCTTTCTTTGACCAACCCGCGCAACGGCCGGGTGTCTCGGACGACAACGACTTAGGCCACATTGACAAGTCTGTACGGTGCGTTCGTTAGTTCGGTATTGAAGATCGCAAAACTTACCACCAGCAATCCAGCTCCAGACGCGAGGACCATTCAAGGGTCTTGAAGCGAGGCACTATCTTGAAGTAAGTCAATAGAAGAATAGTATCACAAACATAACTTACCAATGTGGACAGTGGAAGGGTCAGCGAAGGGACAACCATCTAAGGGTCTTGAAGCGAGGTGCGTAAGTCAACAACAGAAGAACAATATTGCAAACACAACTTACCAAGGTGTACAGCGCAAGGTTCAGCGCACAAACCAAGGGACAAGGGGCGAACAATGGGCTGGAAGCAGCAAGTCTGAGGTGATGGCTGAAAGACAAAGTAGAGGAGTCTGTGTAGGGATGTCAGGAATGACAAAGTGGAGGATGCTTGTACAAAATGAGAACAGTGATAGTAATAAATGTTGGTGAAGGTAGTGTGGTGAACATAATTTAGAGTGAGGGGGTATAATTGACGTGCAGTGCGGAGCAGTCGTGCTGAGGCAAGCCCGTATATAACCAGACTATCGGTCGTGCTGTGGAAAAGCCCTCTACAACCAGCGTGAGCGGTCGTGCTGAGGCTTGTCCATATACAACCAGACTGTCGGTCATGCTGCGGGAAAGCCCTCTACAACCAGCGAGGGTGCGGTCGTGCTGAAGCGAGCCCGTATATAACCAGACTGTCGGTCGTGCTGTGGAAAAGCCCTCTACAACCAGCGTGAGCGGTCGTGCTGAGGCTTGTCCATATACAACCAGACTGTCGGTCGTGCTTAGGCAAGCCCTCTACAACCAGCAAGAAAGCCACACAGACACTAGGGAGTGTCAAATGAGCATTAGCTTATCAAGAGCTGATTGTGTAACTCACTATCAAGTAGTTAACTAAGCAGGGAGGACAAGAGGGAGGCTGTGGTCTGGCTGGCTCAGTGCTAGGGTCCTCGTGGTGTGACAAGCAGCAGTGCACGTGACAAGCAGCAGTGCACGTGACAAGCAGCAGTACACGTGGCAAGTGGCAGTGCATAACAAGTGGCAGAGGCGTTCATTTCATTAAGTTGATGGCTTTGCAGGTGAGTTGAAGTCCCAAATGTACACTTCAAGTGAGGGTCAGAACAACAAAAGCAAGCCAAGAGAGCATACCTTGCCACTGATAGCACCAGATAAGTATGAGCAGGCTGGCCTTGACATGAGGCCTAAAAAAGTCCACATACCCTGTTCTGCAACACCCTCACCATTTAGTGCAGGCCGTGCTATTTGGCCACACCCATGTGCGAAGTCTCAGGAGCGATAGGGCAGACTTTGCACTGCCGGCAGTGCAGAGCTTGATGCTCTACGTATACTACACAGAAATTGTCTGAGAAATATCCAAGTCAACAGAGAAAGAAATACACACACCAAAGGAGTATCCCTAAGCTTATAAAGCTGGACAATCGGATTTCACTTCAAACAACGATAACCTGCCCTCTAATCAGCCTGGGCCACCCACACTCCAAACCCACAATTACACACCTTGTTGTCTGGGGCGGTTGCAACCAGCAGCAGCATTGCAGCAGCAGCACAAACGCGTGATCTGGTCAGGCATCGCAGCATCTACCATCCTCCCTTGATCCTCCCTTCCTAGTTTGTTGTCCGGCTCATGTCGAGATTGCACGCCTGACTTGGCGAAGTCCACAGTGGCAGTCGCAGACAGCAGCACAGCTGCATGAACATGCGGATCCCATTGAGCATCGTCACATCCGCCATCCTCTTTTCCTAGCTTGTCGTCCGGCTCGTGTCAAGGTCGTGGGTGTAGAAAGTGTGACTGGCGCTGTAACCCGAAGGTGATTTGTCAGAGTCTAACTGGGAAGACTCTGACTAAGCATGACCAAGGCCAGGGGTCAAGTATTCGCAAACCCAGACACTCTCAGTTATTCAAAACAGCTTCATAGTACCCAGACCAAATTTTATTGGTTTACAACCTACAATCTTGTAGCATTGTTGCTGAAGGCCCCAGGCCGTATAGCATATGATGGCGGCGCTGCAGCATCTTACCCCGCGACCGCACCGGACACACTCCCGCTCCCGCCTCCGAGTCCTGACATAGGGTCTCCGGTGCTGGCAACGATTCATACACCTGACGCCTCCCGCCCCACAGCTATATCCCGAGCTTCCTTGCAGCGCCCGCCACCTCCGCCTGACCCGCCCGCGCGATCTCGTGGTGACTCCGTTCGCCGCTGTCTGTCATCAATCGTGCTGAACCGCACCGGCGTGGTAGTGAGCGCGAAAAAGAGCTCAGGACTGTCGAGACGGAGCTTCTGAGCAGCGTGGAACGCATTGACGAAGAGAGAGAGAGGCCCTGCCCATTACGCGGTTACGCAGACAGTGCAGGGCTTGATACTTGGGCGGGTTTTTAAAGTACCTGTGGTATGTCAGCGTCGAAAGGGGGAAGATGGAGGCAACCCATAGAATGTCTTGGTGAACGCGATGTTGGTACTGTCGTGCAAGTTGACGCCAGCATCCCGCTGGCCCATAAAATGTGTCGCGGATCTGACTGAAGCGTTCAGCGAGATTTTGCAGCTCACAGTTGGTGTCGCTAGTCTCTTGATGAGGAACAAACACCTTTCTAGTGTGTGCCAGCGATTACTCAGAAACGGGGACAGAGACGGACGTACCCGACTACACAGCTGGTCAATGGCTGTCCCGGCCTGTCCGTAAGCCCGTTTTGCCCTGCAGTGCCTCGTAGTCAACGAATAGACTCGATGAGCCAGCTATGTCCTCCACCACCCAGGGCACCGCTCGTCGTTGCGCCTGTAATGACAACAAAACTTGAAGGGTGATGATGACCGCCATTCCCAAGAACCTGTTCTGAAGAACTGGTCCCGCATGAGGGCTACGTTGTTGGGTCAACATGGCCACTTGCTCTGCGGCTGGTTTCGGGAAGACATCTTCACCAAGGTCGTGAATGATGTTAAGTGCTGCTTTTGCGACAGATCTTCCAGCAAGTATTAGTATAAGGCTATTTCATCGAAAACAATTGACTCACCTTCTCAATGGCCTTCTTCAATCCACGAACCCCACTCTCGCAACAGTAGTCCTGAATCAAGACAGCAACAGCTTCTGGACTGATCGCAACATCTGCCCCACTAAGACCAGACGATTTAGACCAGACGATTCTTTTGCTTGCGGCACAAGATACCGGCTGGCGATGGCGGACTTCTCCTCCGTCACATAGCCGGATACCTCAATGACTTCCATATGGTCAAGAAGTGGGGCTGGGATAGTAGACGTTGCTATCGGGACAACGTTAGGCGGACTGCGACCACTATATTGTCAAGCGCAACCGGCCTCTGCGACGACAACAGCCTTCTATAAGAGCTTGGACCGTTTCAAGTTGCGTCGATTTGATGTGTCCCGGGCTGGCGGCCACCTTCAAGTTGTGGGGCACTGCAGTGTAGATGTCGCGGCTGTCTTGCTTGCAACGGGGAGACGTGGCAGAGTGGGAGAAGGGCTGGGAAGACAGCGTGTCAGCAACACGTGCCAGGTCCGAAGCGCGCTGCCTTAGATGAAGTTAATGGCACATATATTTACAGCTACAATTATCAGTACATGATTAACGGAACATTCGGGTCTGTAAAAGAGACAAGATTTGGCCATAACTGAATGGCATAACAGATAATTATCCACACTACCTTGAAAAAGTATTTTTAATTTTTTTGTTTCACAAAAAAACTCAGCAGTATAAAATTTATCTCTACACTCTATTTGTTGCTGAATTTGGCTGGAACCGACTAGAACAATATATAGTTATCCATGCTACCAGTATATAATGGTTACACTTTAAAAAAATTTGTATTCTTGGATTTTTCTGGCATTTATGGGTGATTGCCCTTTTTTTGGAACACAGCCTGAGCGGCTGGTCTGAATACACCCAGGCCGCTACTCCAGTCGTCTCTGGACCAAACCTCAGACCCAGGTGGCCAGAACTGTGCCCGTTAGTTTGCACACTAACATCAGCCCAGACACAATAATAGGCACAGTGCCACCAACCATCCTCTCGTAAGTCATGTTTTGTGGATTTTGTGGCCATGAGAAGTGGTGCTGTTGAGTGGAGGATTGCGATGTCTGTCGTTTCAAAGTTAGAGTCATATGATTACAGATTTGTCAGAGTCTAACTGGAAGACTCTGACTAAGCGTGACCAAGAATGCGAAAAAAACAATCCGAAGTCGTCCACTTGAGCTCGCCTACCTCCCCACCAACCTTCTCTGCCAACTGCCTCCGCCAACCACCAACCGGGTCAGTGTCAAGGTCATTGGTGCGTCACTATGGTACTATGTGTTTTCTACGTCTGCCCAAGATATCACCAACTAATATGAAACAATGGTTGCTTGGAGTCAAAAAACCAGCAAACTTCTCTGTAAGGCTATTGTCTGGACTGAATCGCGTACCAAGAACATCGTGGCGCACTTTGGGAAGAAGTTGGCAGCAACCGGGATCAAGATTTTGCCTGGCGAATGGAAGAAAAAGGGCTTGATGCCATTCGCGAGATGTGGGCCGCTGCGGCTTTCGCTCGATCCTGATGTCATACTGACCAATGTTTCCAGTACTGGACTACCGCTCTCCGCATACTTCACGCTTTGAAGCAGCGCCAAAGCCAACATTTTGAGCTCTCCTCGCACTTTGGAGCTCGGAATGGGCAACAACGAGCACCTCCACAACCGTGAGCTGGATAGTAATTTGGCGCGGAGTTCCGTTGTTGTCACTGAAGAAGCCCGCTATCTTCATCTTCACCATCCACCCGTTCCCGCCGCGTCGGTCGCTGTCACCAGTAATTGCCAGTGTTAGAAGCAATGGGTGGATGAAGCCCACGAGTTGTGGACAACAACGAGCGTTGGAGCTTATCTTTGGTGAGCTCCAACTCAAAATCTTCACACATCCGGCTTACCTCATTAGACCCAGTTTCGCGCTTGTCGTGGTCTGTGCTGTTGGTGTAAGCAAGCTGAGGCTTCAACGCTGTCCAAGCCGGACCTCTCACTCGCGGGAATATGCGATGTGTTCTCGAAGATGTTGTAGCCAGCGTCAAGTCGGTGCTGCGGGTGTGTTGTCAGCGGCGGACGTTGTTGGTGGTCGTGTCCTTCCGCAACTCAATCTTCATGGTGTTCGCTCGCCCACAGACTATCAGAAAACTGGAAGGAATATCTGGTTGGGCATGTTCAGTGCAGTCAAAGGATGGATAGGCATGGGCACGGGCAAGCGCGATATTTATGAGTCCATACTCAAACTCTCTATACTCCCCGGAAGCTAATGGTGGGTTCCGAAAGAAATCTTGCACAACTTTGATGGCTTGGTTAAGTCTGGAGAACTCCTTGTTGTCTTGGGCGCCCGGCCCGGGGAAGGTCTGTTTCCTGTGCTCCTGTTTACAGTTTCCTTCGTTATCTAATTCCATGTGAAGTGGTTGCTAGACATTCCTTCACTACTAGTATCGGCGCCCGGCCAGACACACGGTTTTACGGTCGACCCCGAGTCCGATATCCAGTACCAGGGAATTCCCAAGGAGGTATAATGCAGAAACCGACGTTCACTTCCCTCATTTGACTGTTGGCCAGACGCTCGCTGCCAAGGCTCGTGTCTCGTATCCCTCGGACTCGTATTGGAGGTGTTTCGCATGACACATATGCGCAACACCTTCGTGACCTTGTGATGGGCACATATGGACTCACTCAGACCATGGATACCAAAGTCAGTAATGACTTCGTCCAAGGTGTTAGTGGAGGCGAAAGAAGGCATGTCAGCATCTCTGAAACTATGCTTAGTGGTGATCACTGAATTGACTCTGGCGATAGGATCCCCACTGCAATGTTGGGGCAACAGTATGCGCGGTCTTGATAGTGCTACTACATTAGACTTCATTCGAACACCCCGCCTCTCCACACAGTTAGTGGGCTCAACGATAATGGTCGCTATATATCAAGCATCACAAAATGCTTACGATGCGAACAAATTTGTTGTCTCGTTTCTTTCCGTTGACAAGGAATTTCGGCATTTCGACAAGGCCATTGTTTTATATGAAGGTCGACAAATCTACATCGGTCCAACGAATAACGCCCGTCAATTCTGGGAATCAAGAGGCTTCGTTTCGGGCCGTGTACCTCGACAAACGATGGGCGATTTCTTAATCTCACTGATCAATCCCGCTGAGCGTTCCATTGCTCCTGGTTGGAAGAATCGTGTCTCTCGTAGTCCAGACGAGTTCGCCAAGGTTTGGAGGGACAGTACCGAATATCAGACACTCTTCAAACATATCAAAGCCTACAACAATGAGTACAATGGTGATTCGCTCCAGAAGTTCAGGCAGTCCCAGAGACAGCAATAGCCACATTCGATGTGAGTTATCATTGTTAGTTTTACCTCCATTTTATGTTGATGGTTGATATCAGTCGCGCGTCCTCCCCGTATGCCATGTCCGTTTGCTGTTATGGCTTGCGTTAGCCCTTTTACAGTGCAGCTATATCATGTTCGACAGTGAAGTGGCGTCTTTGCTTTCAGTCACGCTCAAAGGAATGCGGGAACAGGGGCTGTTCCGACATGCATCTGTGTCAACAGTGCTGCTTGAGAGGCAGTCGCATCTTCGTGCAGGCGAGGTTAATGGCTTTAGGGATGCCTTGTCGGTGGAGGCACTTGGTGACTTCCTTGCCCTGCTGCCTGTTTCGGCCACGCACACGTCCTATTGGAGGCTGCTTAAGGAATGCAACATCGACCAGTTGTGGTTCCCACCCAAACCTATGGGTTATCGGGCAGTATCAGTTATCTAGGCTATGGCTTATGTAGACTTTGACTGTAAATTGATTAGGTCAATATAGAAGAATGTTTGTACTTGTCCAAGCATGGAGAAATGAATTTAAATAGTAGTATATATAGAATCCTAATCAGAATCCCAATCAATAATAGTCACAGAATCTGGTCATAATATTCCAGGCTAGAACATGTGATATATTCCAGGCCGGAATATGGAATGAAAACATGAGGCATATTGAGAATATTCCACGGATCTGCTCAACATTTTCCGGGCTGTCATATACATGGCAGATGGTGAGAAAATTAAGAATATTCCACGGATATTCCTGTTATATTCCAGCCTAGAAAATGGAATGAATACAGCCTGTAATATTCATAATATTCTCAACATATTCTAGAGCGGAATATGCTCCATTGCCCGCAGTGTCCCCACATGTCTTCTTTTCAGCAATCCAGCAGTTACAGTGCCGATCGGTCGCCTAGATAACGTTCTTGATGTTGTGTGGTCGAATTTGTAATGGTTTTGTCGAATAAAAGCTTTTCCTTCTCTAAGAAAAGTCTGCCTTGACCCTTTACCATGTCCGACAACGGTATTCCGAAGTACGTCAACGAGCCCATGATCCCTATCCTCTATAGCGGCATCTTCGTGGACGAAGTCTATCGTTCCATCTTCAAAATGTGTGCGAGTCTTGAAGTATGTCACTTCCCCTACTCGAAATCTTGCAGTTTTCTGACTAGGAAAAGCTCATCGGCCCATGCAACAGTTATAAGGTCCTCAATCGCGACTGTGTCCATCTCATGGCTGGTCTCCCTTGCATCCCCTGTGGTCTAAATCGCGACGACACCTGCGATTTCTCCACCCTCGAAGGTTTCCATGTCATTTATAGTCTCAATCGTGACTCTCATTTGGCATTTCTTGGTGTGTTTGACTTTTCCTTGACAGAGACAAGTCATTTCTGACTTTCCCTTGTCAACAAAGATCATAAGAAGACGACCAACGAGCAGGAAGAGATGGCCAAGACCCTCGTCCTACTCGCAAGTGGGAGGAACTCCGCACCAACGGTCATCTCAAAACGTTCCTCGACGCTATACGCGTGAAAACCCAAAAACTCCTCGAATGTGGCATCCAAAGCTTGTTTTCCACACTCAACCATGACGAACTCCATCAGGCTGAAGCCATTTTCGACGAGAACCCCAGTACCATGCGTCTCTCGAAGCTTGCTCATTACTCCCGCATCCAACTCGAAGACAAGGCCGAGATTCGTCGTGAGCAGGTTCGTAAAAAGGTCGAATCCCTCAAGAACGAGTACAATTCCGCGTCTGAGCTGCTCGCTCGACTCGAATCTGCTCACTCCCAGGTCATTTTCCTCTGCGAATCGTCCATTCTCATCCATCTGACCGATTCCCTCAGGCATCGCTCTTTGGTTTTACCCAAGATAACGATTTCATGAACGAATATGGCCATACTACGATCATGAACGTCCCGATCGACTCTCCCGTGTCCTCTGCATCCTCTCTCACTGATATGCCCGCACTGGAAACGATCCCTGAGCATGGAGATCATTCCCCGGTGATCCATTCCATCCCAATGGGTATTCCTGACGCTCCTGCTTGCTCCACCTGCCCTTCCACGCAGGCTCACACTTTCCGCCCTTGCCCTACTGATCATGTCGCCTGACAATCTCAGCATAGCAAACCCCTAATCCAACTTCTCGTCTGTCGTTACCGTCGTTTACAATCATTCCTGTCGTTACAGTAGCGTTTTGAATCACAAAGGGCGTGTTGTTCCTTGATTTCCTCTGTTTCGGCACTTTTCCTACTGTAAGGGCAACCCTGGAGACTCCGACGAAAGCCTAGCAGGGGAGGATCCAAAGCGTGAATAAGAGCTACGGGAAATACACGGAGGGACCGACCTAGCAGGGGAGGATCCAAAGAGAAGAAACTCTAAGGGTCCGCCTGCTAGGGCGCCAACTATATACTGGTCGTCCGTAACTGCCGACGAGAGCGCAGAAGGCCTGAGCGGCGTCGCAGGCTCTGTCCCAAGGTGATCGTTGGGAGGGTCTTGACGGATCGGTGATTGTGCGGGCGAAGGAGGCCGTGGACGATGGTCGGGGTGGGTCGGAGCGTCCGAGGGGGCCCGGTCGGATGCGCCTCGGATGCGTTCGGAGGGTCCAAGGAGGCCAGCGGGGGGTTCCCCTGACATCACCCCCCCTTTGAATGCGGCGTCCCGACGCATAATACGGAAGGGCAGCGAGTCGAAGGTTGCTGAGGCGATGTGCCGTGGTTTACCCGGGTATCTCCGATAGAAGTCCGCAATCTTGTCTGGCGCAAAGACACGGTCGAACCGAACCCACGAGTCGTGTGAAGCATCGTAGCCTTTCCACCTGACGAAATAGTTAAGACGCTTATACCTTATCCTGGCATCCAAGATTTCCTCGACTTCCCATTCGGGAACTCCGTCCTCTAGTTCGGGGGGCGGTTCGTCGTAGCCGGGTCGTCCATCGAAGGGGTCGTCCTGAGCGGGCTCGAGCTTAACAACGGGGAAGACGGGGTGGAGCTTGGAGTAACGGGGGGAGGTCTAGCTTGTAGGCACCTTTGCTAACCTCTGCGAGCACCTTGAACGGTCCAAGGCGCTTGTGGGAGAACTTCTCGGAGGGCCGAGTCGTTCTAATGTCAGAGGCGTCCAACCAAACCTTATCACCAACTTGAATATTCGGAGCGTCCGAACGTTTCCGATTGTAGTACCGTTTATACTCGTCTTTGGCTTTTAACGAGCGCGGCCTTTGCCTCGGAGACGCTGTTTGCTATCCGATCGCGAAACTTCGTTCACCGACTCCAACTCTGAGCGGGCGCCTGGCTCGAAACCCATTCGGGGAGCCGACCAGTGTCAGTCATAAAGGGTACCTGTTGAGTGGAGGAGTGAACGTGGTTGTTATAGGCGAACTCAGCGGCAGGGATAAGCTCGTCCCAGTCGTCTTGTTGGTAGTTGGTGAAGATCCGGATGTACTGCTCGAGCTCTTGGTTAACGCGCTCGGTTTGTCCGTCGGTTTGCGGGTGGTAAGCCGTGGAGGTAGCCGGTTTGACGCCAATTAAGCGCCAGAGTTTCGCGCGTGAAGTCAGCGATGAACTGCGAGCCACGGTCCGAAATGTACTTCTCGGGGTTCCGTGGTGCCTCCAGACATTCCGATAGTACAAGCGGGCAGCTCCGACCGCGTCTATTGTCGTATGGCACTCAGTGAAGTGGGCGCTTTCCGAGGGCGTCGACCACTACCATAACCGCGTCATACCCATGGGCCTCGGGCAGCTCGACAATGAAGTCTACAGTGACAGTGTGCCAACGCTCGGGCGGGACTTCAGTCGGATGGAGCTCTCCATGCGGAAGCCTTCGGAGGGCCTTCGTGCGGCAGCATAAGTCGCAAGTTGCGACGTAGCGTCCGATATGGCGAGACATCTGCGGCCACCAGTAGTTGCGCGAAACCAACTCTAAGGTCTTGAACCGCCCGGCGTGTCCGGCGACTCGCGTATCGTGGCAGAGCTCGATGATGCGCCTCCTTAGGTCCTTGTCTTTAGGGACTACAACCTTGCCGCGGAAGTACAGGAGGTCGCCGGAGACGGCCCACTCGTCCGAACGTGATGATGGCGGGGGCCCCGAACTTGACCTCGGACCTTCAAGAGTTGCCGGGCCGCAAGCGCGACGGGCTCCTCTAGGTCAGGCTCACCGGATAGCGCTTCCTTGATGTCGCGGACAAGTTCGGACCCAGGCCCAGAGACGGTGACGGCCTCAAGCGCGAACGTGGAACAGTTCGGGCGTAAGAGGGTGACATCCGAGTTGTCGTCAGAGATACCGTGGTCGGGCCGGTGAGAGAGAGCATCGGGACGGCCCATTTGGCGACCTGGGACGTGGTGCAGCGTAAAGTCAAACCTGGAAAGGTACAACGACCATCGGGCTTGCCGACGGTTAAGGTGCTGTGCCTTTCGGAAATACTCCAAATTCTTATGGTCAGTCCAGATCTCGACCGGATGCGCGGCGCCCTCGAGGAAATGCCGATACTCCTCGAGTGCGCGGATGATCGCGAGCATCTCCTTGTCGTGAATCTCGTAGTTGCGCTGGACATCATTTAAGCTTTTGGAATAGAACGCTACAGGGTGCCACTTCCCGTCCGGGGCGGATTGTTGTGAAAGAACCGCCCCGTCGCATAATCTGAGCTGTCTGCTTCAAGTCGGAAAGGCCGGGAGTCGTCCGGGATCGCTAAGACGGGCTCTGAGACGACCGCGTCTTTGATAGCTTGAAAGGCGGCGGCCGGCGTCTCCCCAGGCCCATTTCTGGTCTTTCTTGGTGAGCGCGAAGAGGGGTTGCGCTAGGGCCGAGAAATCCCGAATGAACCTGCGGTAGAAATTAGCAAACCCCAGGAACTGCTGGACGTCCTTCTTGTTCTCGGGCGGAGGCCATGCGGAGACTCCGGCAACCTTAACGGGATCCATTTCGACGTGGTTGTGAGAGATGATAACCCCCAGGTACTCGATTGACGATTTCTCGAAGTCGCACTTCTCCTTGCGAAGGTACAGCTTGTGCATTCGGAGTCGCCGAAGGACTTCGCGGACGATCTCGCGGTGCTTACGGAGGTCCGAATGCGCGATAAGGATATCGTCGAGGTAGATCATGACGTCTCCTGAGAGAATGAGATCCTGGAAAATGTCATTCATCATCGTTTGGAAAGTCGGGGGAGTTCGTCAGGCCAAAATACATCACCAAAGGTTCGAACAACCCTCGGTTGGTCCGAAAGGCCGCCTTCCACTCGTCTCCTTCTTTAATCCGGACGTTATTAAAGCCCCAGCGAACGTCGAGTTTGGTGAAGTAACGGGCGCCCTTAAGCCTGTTGATAAGGTCATTAATCAACGGGAGGGGGTACCGGTTCTTAATCGTCATTGCGTTGAGGGCGCGGTAGTCCTGGACAAACCGAAGTCCTCCGTCCTTTTTCTTAACGAAGAAGACGGGGAAGCCATCGGAGATTTCGAAGGGCGGATACGGCCTGTGGCAAGTCCCTCCTCGATGAACTCGTCAAGTTCGCGCTGTTCAAGGGGGAGATCGGATACACCTTGCAATTAGCGGGCTTCGCGTCGGGGAACGAGTTCGATAGCGTGGTCCCAAGCCCTCCGCTCTGGTAACGTGTCGAAGGACTCCTTGTCAAAGACGTCTTGGAACTCCTTGGCCCAGTCTGGAATCTCCGAAGGCGGGGGGGCCGAGTTACGGGCGAAGGCCTCTGCAAGGCGTTGGGACACGGTGCTCCCAGCGCGAATCTCCTCGATTGGGCGAAAGGAGGTGTAGAAGATGCGGTCGCCGTCTTCAAGATGCTCGTCGTCGTCAAGGTCTGGTGAGCGCTCCGGAGGGTCCGAAGGAGCTCCGAGTTCGTCGTCGGCATCGTCTGGGCCAGCGATATCGATAGCGCAAACGGTGGGGAAGGCGCCCGCAAGCAAGCGCGATTTAAGGAGTCGGAGGCGGCGAACCTCAGCGCGCTCAGTCCGTTCCTCGTCGCGGCAGGTGGAGCAGCTTCGGGGCAGCGGCTCATTTTCACCTCCTTTGTTTCCCAGTTGATCTCGGGGTTATGCTTTTTGAGCCAGGAGTACCCGAGTATCAAGTCCTGTTTCCGAGGTGGGTTACAGCCAGCTGAACGCGTCGGAGTGTCCGTTGTATCGTAGGACCAGGTCCGCGATTTGGCGAATAGACCCAGCATCATTGGGGGTGCCGTCGACATTGTAGACCGGTATGGGTACAGAGAGATTTCGGACTGGCACGTTGTTTCGGTTGACGTATTCTGTGTCGATAAAGTCCGAAGTGGCTCTGCAGTCGACCAGACCTGAGAGGGAGAGCTTGAGCGTGTTCGCAGTGGACTCCAGCTCAAGAGGAAGGTGGAGCGAGTTAACCCCAGGGGCGGAAGAGATGGTATAGCTGCCAGGTAGCTTTTTCTCCCAGGCAAGCCGGCGAATCCGAACGGGGGCTTCGGAGGGGGCAGGGGGTGCGTCTTTCGGTTCAGGCTCGTTGTAAGGCAAGGGAGTTGATTCATCATACAAACAAGTGAAACGATTTATGGACGCGAACGAGGGCACACCAGTCACTCGTCGGGGGACAAAATCCTCTGCCGGAGCCTCCGAATGCACCTCTGCTAAGGCCGCGGTGTCGGACAACCGCGCAAGTAGCTCTCCCAGCATCTCATCGCCAAGTTGCTGGATCACCTCGTCGAGGATGTCCATATGGCGAACATCGGCGGGGAGCGGACAGTCCCGAGCCAAGTGATTGGGGTCGCCGCATCTGAAGCAGGCTCGAGGGGCGCCCGAGCCCTAGTACGATCCAACTCCATAGGGACGGGAGCCGGAGGTACCAGGACGGGGGCGCGGGCCGCGGGTGGCGCAGGTGCGGCCACCGGGCGGATGGGGAACGGAGTTGCCGAACGAGTGATGGGGAAGGCGCCGCGCGGAGCTCCCGGCGGTCCAGGGGTAGCCGTTCCCTTAATGAGCTTCGCTCGCACCAGGGCTTCATATTGTCGGAAAGCCCGAGTGCGCCAGCCCAGATAGTCACGGAGGTCTGGGGGGTCGTTTGAAGACGTGATGCCGTTGTTGATCAGGGGGTCAAGTCCGTGGCGGTACTTGGTTACCTTAACCAACGCGTCTTCGAAGCCAGCGAGGTCCATCAAGTCCTCGAAGTCGTCGGTGTATCCGTAGACATCCCGCGTTCCCATGTGATAACCCGCGCTTTCCAATTTAGCGAGCGCGAGGTCCTGTTCGTTCTCCTCAACGAACTGAAGGCGAAACTCGGAGAGGAACTGGCTCCACCGAGGGAAGGGGAAGGGGTTTTTGCTCCCATGACGCTCTGCCCATTGCTGAGCAGGTCCCTCCGCCATATAGGACATGGCGTAGCGGACGGCCCCTTTTCTTCGCTCGGCTCTCCGTTGACCACGAAGGCCTCCGGGGCAAGCCGAGCGTAAGTCTTGACCGCGTATAGGAAGGCGCGGCCCGTTTTGCGATCCCCGTTAAACGCAAACGGAGGGTTTGGTCGTAAGACCAGTTTTTGGCGACAGTAATATCACCAAATAACGCACCGCGTCGGGGCATTCGGAGATGCCGGGCGGTTCGGGAGCTGCCGAAGGTGGTGCGGCAGCGGAAGCCTGGGAAGCAAGGTGGGTGAGGATATTGGTGAGGTTGTCTAGTTTCGCTTCAAGTGCGTCCATCCATGCGCGTCAGCGTCCGGAGCAGCTCCGGTGGACATAGCGGGCGTAAAGACGACAAGAGCAGAGGAGGAGGGGTCAAGTGGCAGGGGCGGTGACGAGGGGGGTACGGACTCGTACTCCGAGCCTGAATCAGCGCCAAACCTGGCAATCTTGACCGGTTAATCCCGTAGAGAGTTTCTTCTGCTGTAAGGGCAACCCTGGAGACTCCGACGAAAGCCTAGCAGGGGAGGATCCAAAGCGTGAATAAGAGCTACGGGAAATACACGGAGGGACCGACCTAGCAGGGGAGGATCCAAAGAGAAGAAACTCTAAGGGTCCGCCTGCTAGGGCGCCAACTATATACTGGTCGTCCGTAACTGCCGACGTAGAGCGCAGAAGGCCTGAGCGGCGTCGCAGGCTCTGTCCCAAGGTGATCGTTGGGAGGGTCTTGACGGATCGGTGATTGTGCGGGCGAAGGAGGCCGTGGACGATGGTCGGGGTGGGTCGGAGCGTCCGAGGGGGCGCCGGTCGGATGCGCCTCGGATGCGTTCGGAGGGTCCGAAGGAGGCCGAAGCGGGGGTTCCCCTGACACCTACTCGAAGATTTGGTTGATACCGAAAATCTCGTTTCCAGAAACTGCGATCAGGCTGCCTTGGCAGTCCTGCCTAAGATCCAGGTCCGGGTATATCCTTCTCCATGCTTGCATTTCATAAGAAAGTGGCAATCTCGACGGTAATAGCATATCTTTGAGGGTGGAAACATGATCCAGATCGCCAAAGTGTTTCGCTCTTTCGAGAGAACCATGCTTTTGCGGTCCACAACCATGCTGCGCTCCATGTTCTCCATGTTGTGCCAAAACGTGCACCACGTTGAGCCCATCTCCCCCATTTTTAAGATCTTGCTGTCCCAGCAATAAGCCATCGCCTATAAAAGATGTCCTGGTTCGATAACCCATTTCAGTTTCTCTCGCATCTCTATCCAAAGACATTCGCTCCTTTCCAATCTCGACCAGTACGAGCATTTCCTCCACAGTCTCCTTCAAGTACTGACGATATGAACCCTCAGACATCTCCAGTTGATCCCCAAATGGCAGACTCGATGTATGCCCCTCGCGAACCCGAGGAAGGAGTTCCAGAAGAACTTCGAAGCCGACGTTCACGAGTTCATAACCACCGTTTCCGACTTGCGCATTCGTACCAACGACGAGAATGTCCGTAAAATTCACTTGTTGTATCGGTATTTGGTGCATCGTCACTTTTCCTAGTCGGAATAATAGTACTCATCATCGTTCGTAGCTTCCTCAGCTCAAGGAGGAAGAGGTCCGCGACCGTTTGGCTGCAAGCCAGTTGATCTATCAAGACCTTCCCCATGCGCTTCAAAAACTCCATGCGATTCAGAACAATATTCGCAATGACGGCAAGTGGACCGCCAAAATCGATCAACATCTCCGCTGACACCAACACTTGTATCGCCCATATGCAGCATATCGACGGCGTCTGCACGCACATTCGCGGCTCATCGCAACAAAGCGGACGAATCCAAGAAAAAGACCCCTGAGACCAAAAAGGTAATATCATTTCCCAAAGCGGAAGCAACACTATCTTATCAGTGACAGACATCTTCATCCAAGAACACTCCGGTTTCACTTTTCTCCGTCGAGGATTTCCTCCGCAACTCATCATCACTCCAGAACACTCGTTCTTCGACCGGTAACCAGTCTCACAAGGTATTATCCTTGCCGAATATTCCTTGAACGTTGATTTACTCCAGCGACAGCGTTCCCCTGAACCCGAAGATGAAGAAGAAGAGGTTCGTTCTCTCTTCTTCGACTCTGAGTCGAACGTTATCATCGTCAATCTCCCTGACTCGGTGCGTTCTTATCTAGGAAGGCTCTGGCGATACCGACAAGAGTCCCTCTAAGAAGAAGCGCAACAAGGCCAGTTCTCCCGAGCTCATAGACGAGTCCACCAAAACCCCTGCGCCGATCTCTTCTTTATCTTTCAAGAAGAAAGACCCCAAGGACCTCCCAACCGTCTGTAAACTCTGTCCGATGTCCCTTCTATCGCTGATTCGCATCTTCGCAGATCCCCACGGCTGCCGTAGCCGGAATTGTAACTTTTCCTTGACAAGATTTCGAAGTTTCTGACTTGAATTTCCCAGATTTTGACCAATCCTTATCCGGTTGACGATTCCGCTCCTGCTGATCTCGAGTACAAGACCATTCAAGAACTTCTCGATCAATTCGCACAAGGAACCAAGTCCGGATCACCAATAAGCAGCTGACCGCCTGCCTCGAACTCGCTCAGCAGCAAGTGCTCATCGCTGTCCAGCGTATGGCATATGCCCGTGACTCGTCATGAAGTAGTCGCTCGTCGCTACCAAACACTCTTCGACCTCGCGAAGGACCGCAACATGAAGGTTGATAGCAAACTTCCGTCCGTCCCTCTCAGTCTCGTCATAGTGCTCGATTTCTGACTTCTCCTCGTCAGCGATCCGTCTCAGTATTTGGCCATCATCTCCGGAAATGCTCGTCTCGCAACTCCCAACGGTCCTTCCCACGGCCGCAAGTAAATTCATTACTGCCCATCGAAATCCCTTCTCCCATAGTACTATATACCCCCACACTCGTTTCCAAGGCTTTCCAGATCAGCCGTCCGGTCGTTACTTGAACTGTACTATGTCTTCACACCTCGAACGAATGTATTCTTGCGTTGTGACACTTTTCCTTCTCCGATTGAAGCAATCCTCATCCTTAAGCGTCGTCATCTGACTTTTCGCTCTCAGATTCTGACTCTTCGTCGTCAAGATCCATGTCTCCAAACTGCAAATCCGTTCCTTCCACATCCTCTCGGCCTTCTGCGAGCTCATCCAGTTCCTCCTTTGACATGTCGATCATCTTTTCGATGTCTTTTGAGAAAGAAATCTTCTCCCTGGCTTCATAGGGTATTACTCGGAATGCGCCAATCTTTCCTGGTACCATAGCTCCATTTAGCTCGCATACTAGATAAGATCCACCCATTGTCCGTCTAACAACCACCATTGGTCCAAGATAACGAAGTTTTGCCGTCTTGTCCAGACTTTTCTCGATCGAGTGTTGCGAATCAAGACAATATCCCCAGGTTTGAAGTCATAATCTTTGATAGTAGCAGCATGGATGCGCTCATATCGTCGAACAGCTTCTAACTTCTCCTTTGAGACTCGATCTCTCATCTCCTGAACATGACTTGATGTTTCACCAACGCTCTCGCTCGATATCCAACCAACTCAGCGGTACTGATGATTTTCCCTGGGTATTCGACCAGCCATGTCGATTCCACGATGTCGAATGGCAAAATCGGATGACAACCAGTCGCAGCGTAATAGGGTGAGCAGCCTAATCCTCTCCGAATGGTGATTCTGTCCGCCCAAGTAACTTGAGGCAAGAAATAAAACCATTTGTTAGGGTTACCAGCGCACGCTCACTGTCGACTGTCGAACATCTCGATGTCCACTCTCCACAGGTCCATTTGCCTTCGAATTATAGGGTGAAATCTTGATTCCAGTAATGCCATACTTGTTTCCGAGCCACTCAAGAGCCGCGAGAAACTGGGGCGCATTATCCGTCACCAATTCAGCAGGACAACCCCAACGACAGATGATATTCTCGAGTAAGAACATCCCATCGCCGACGCCGTGTCTGATCTCAAGCCCTTAGCTTCCAGCCATCTACTCAATGAATCCCTCGCCGCAATGACCAACTTGTGTCCGTTTGAAGTCGCTCCCATGACCATCACATCGGTATGGATTTTCTGGAACAAGCTCGGAGTCTTCGTAGGTATAGGCGGTATTCGAATCATCGTACTTTGACGAACTTGACACATATGGCACGTTTTCACATACCAAGATACGTCTCGATCCATCTGAGGCCACCATAATCTGACTTCAATCAAGGATTTCGTTGCATACGCTCCTCGATGACCCAAACTATCGTGTGCAGAACAGCATCGCGTACATCCTATGCTCCTTCTTAACAACGATTTTGTGCATCCCATCCTTATCTCGACGGAAAAGCCTTCCTTTCTCACTCAGAAAGAACTTCCGAGCGTATTTTATCAACGCTTCGAACGCCCGATCCGTGAATCCAGTCGGTCTCTTCTTGGTATTTCGAAGCCACTTCTCAACCAACTCGAGTTTTTCATCCGCGCGTACTCCTTCTGTCGTCCGATGCTCTTCAGGATATGGTTCCCTCTTCTTAGCATCCCATTTGAACACTGAATTCGGTAGGAGTTTCTCAGGCTCTCGCACCGAACGATGAAATGTACTGTGGCATCTCAATTCCTTCTCTGCGATAAGTGTCCCTGATAATTTCTGCCTCATCCATTGATTCCACATAGGTATCCAAGCAAAGTTGACCATGCTCCCTCCAGGCTTCGTTCTCCATTGTGTCGTGCTCATCGAGATCCAACGCTCCGAAGTAGAATCCACCTCTCGTGTCAATTTCCGACTTGAAATCATCATACTCCTTCGGTTGAGGAATCGAATAATCCCAATCTTTATGCACACCTGGCTTCACCAACTCGGGTCCATCATCGGTATTCTCATACTCTTCATCTCCCGGTACTTTGTCTCGTCTAGAGAGTCCATCTGGCGTAAAGGTCTTGCCGATTACATGTTTCAACTCGAAATGGAACATGAGAATCTGTTCAATCCACCGATTTATCGTTGCATTCGGGCCCATGCCAGGATTATCCAGCATTCCCTTAATATACGACGCATCCGTTTCAAGCACCAGATTTCTACAGCCCAAAATCCAATATTGCATGTGCTCCAAGCCTCGCTTTATACCAAACAGCTCTCGTTTCGCCTGAGAAAAGTTCGCCTGTCTCTCGTCGAGCGGTATTGATGAAAATCTTGAGTAATATCGTTTCTTGGGACTGTTCTCATGATACTGGTAGATCACGATTCCGATTCCCTTGTACGAACTATCGATCTGAATCACTGTCGTCCATCCTTCTGAGTAATTCAATGGTCGAATCGCTGGACACTCCGCCACTGCCTTCTTGATCAATGCCATAGAAGCCTCTTGAAGCTCTCCCCACTCGAATTCCACCCCTTTCTTCAGCATATCCGTCATCGGCTTGCTCATAATATGGAAATCTTGAATGAAGTGCTTGATATACGTCAAGACTCCTAAGAATTGTCTTATCTCAGAGACATTCTTCAAAGGAGGCCATCGTGTAATGACTCCTACTCGATCCGTCGACGGCCTTCTTCCTTCGTACGAGCACGTATGGCCTACGACCACAAATTCATCCGCACACAACACCGCCTTCATGCCAGAAACCGTCAAACCTGAGTATTTCAGTCTCTGAACTACTCGATTCACGTTCTGCATATGCTCCCAGAAGAATCTACGAATCCCCTTATTCTCAGGTATCGTTTCGTCTTCTCCGTTCTCATCCTCGTACCGCGTTGCTGGTCCTCGAATAGGTACATCATCGATATATGGCATCGAGACATGAGGAACCTCTTCTCTCAAGACGAAATTGACATCGTCATGGAAAATCGGTACGGAATTCGTCCATCCTTGAGGAAGTTTCACTAATCTCAATGCTCCGAAGGGCGACTGAAGCGTTGTGTAGTCCCCGAGGTCTCCGCAAGGTCTCTATGATCATATCCCAGTACAGATCCAAAACTCCTCCACACGCTCGACCCGAAAAGTGGTCTGCCAACTCTTCCGTCGCAGGTGGAATTCCTGAATGCGCAATCGTAACCGCGTTTAACGGCTCCAAGGCATGAACGAGTCGAATACTCTTTCCATCCTTCTTGAGAACGCCAAAGAACTTTGAGCGATATGAAGCGTTCGACGGTTCGTACACCCGCTCGTTTTCTTCTTAATCACTTTACAAAACTCCTCTAGTTGTCCTCTCGGGATCGGAATACTCTTCTCTATCCATACTTTGTGCTCGACTGTCGGTATTTCAACAGGTGGAAAGAAATCATGTCGCAAAGTTCCTCGCTCCTCGTCATTCCAAGCGAACGCAGGCCAATGAAGCATCATGAAATTATGAATAACCTTCATTTCCTCGCTCCTCAAGAACCCAGTGTTGTGAACTTTATCGATAATTTCCATCCTCTCTTGTGTATACCTCTCGGGTAGGTACGAATTCACTTCGGATTTGGTGATAACTTAGGCATTTCAGCCAAAGGATCCCCGATGATTTCCCTCTTTATGCGATATTTCTCTGGAAGCTCACCATAAACTGGCCTCGTTTCCAACGCAACCGGTTTATACTTCTTTCCAGCGAACGTATCCATAATCTCAACTCCAACTTCCACAGACGAACCATTTCTCTCTCGATCGAACCCAAGGTCGGCGCATTTCAGACACGGAATCAACGATTCATGCTGATGTACGTTCCCCAGATAAGATGCTTCTACAGCCGCTCTAACTTCCTCATCCGGCCCTTGACGGACACCCAATTCAGACTCGAATTTTACCACTCGCCCACTTTTCCTACTCTGCGCAGAGTTGTCGACTCGCTGTTGGACAAACTCCTCGAGCAGCTCCCTTGCCTTTCGGTCCTTGGACATGGATTTCGACTCTTTACTGGCTGTTAGGTACGCCAATTGCAGTTCTTCATCCTCAAATCGACACCCATCCTCAGGTTCGATGTATCCCTCCACTCGCAACTTCGCCCTTTTCATCAATTTCCATCCACACACACAGCTCTTCGCCTCCCCAGTCTCCCACTAGTTCCTCGACGAGTTCTGAAAATCCGATTCCACCTCGACTTTGGCCCTATGCTCTCGGTTTTCCTTCTGAGCAGGCGGATCCTTCCCAGGTTCTTCGACCCGTTTGAGTTCGACACCACAGAATAGGTTCCCCTTGCCTGAGTCGGTATCACACACCTTCGCTCTTGGTTAGGATCGCGAATAGTGAGCATTTGGTTCCCATTTCCAAGTTTTCTAACTTGGATTCCGTTACAAGATCGAATGGTCGTCCGAGCAGAACTTCATAAGCCACTTGGTCGATGATATGCACTTGCAGATAGACGGGTATGTCTCCAAACAAGAAGCATACGTTTTGCGCTAACCCAGCAGACTTCTTCAGTTGCCCATTCGCACTTTGCATGTAGATTTGCAAGTCAGGATCCCAAGGAATCCCCAATCTTTCCGCTACCGACAATGCCATCGACACAATTTGCGATCCACTGTCAATAACACACTCTACACGCTCTCGTGCAGCGACTAACGGCCACACAACCCTCAACGACGCCGAATCTTTCCCTGAGAAGACTTGCTTGGGCGGTTCTCCCGGTGGGAGGGATGCCACATACTGGAGATATGGGTCGGTACTCACGTATGAGCCTTCCTGTATTCCGTATTGCTTATCCTCTTCAGTAGAGATGTAGAACGAGTCCACCATTGGCAGTTCGTCGATGTCTACCGCGTCATTTTGGAGTCGAACTTCAACGTTCTCATCTTCCATGAACGGGTATTCCGATCCTTCATCCAATTTCCCATGTAACAAGACTGGCTTTATAGGTTGCCGAGTCCGATTCGTCGATTTCCGCATCGCTTTCGCATATTCTGGAGAAAGAGAGATCAAATCGCCCACAGTAACATCGTGCACGACTGTATTTTCTGTTTTTTCCACAATTCGCTTAATTATATGCGGGTCGTCGAACTTCGTCGCCAACTTATACGCCCTCTCTTCTACATCTCGCTTCTTGTTCGTCTCGCGCTTGGGCGATTCCGAGTTGGGTACCATCCTGGCAGCATATTCCAACTTTTCGTCCTCAGAATCTTCCCCTCTGAATCGAGCTTTGCGTTTCTTCTTTGGCACATCCTCTTTCTCCAGCACCTCCGGCTCAGATTCTTCCTCCTCACTCGAAGACTCGACAGGATCATCCTTTTTCCTTCGATCTTCCTTCTTCTTCGACGATTCCTTTTCCTTATTCGCAACTTTCGATCGGTTCTCAGGAGATTTCGTTGCCTCAGGAGCTTTCTTTCGCCAGCTCCCTGTCTCCTTCCTCGAACTATCTAAAAATTTCGTCCCTCCCCAGCGTTAGAGTCTTTTCCCGAACGCGTATTCGCAAATTGGGACTCCATCGATTGATTCGCGGACTGCGAACTGGATCCAGATTGGTTCTGCATGGCCTGAACCATATTGTACATCGTCATGAACTGTTGAAAGTTCGGATCGACCGGGGGCAGGCCTGGTTGAGCAGGCCCTTGAAGGTACGCAGGGTACGCTTCACTCTTTTGCCCCGTTTCCCCCATTCTCTGCTGTTGTCTACCTCCTATCCCTTGCTGCGACGCTGAATCTCGTTGTAGGATTTGTGGAAACGATTGGATCGCCCCCGGCTGGTTCGAGAATCTTGCTGGTTCATGAGCTGAGACATTATTCGATTGATATTGTCTAGTCATAGCAGCCATTTGCGCCCTCAATGAACGGATTTCATCCTCATTCGTGTCATACAGCAAATTATACTGCTCGCTGGGAGTATATTCATTGTAGAACGACGACTGAAGGTTCGTCTGCGCATTTCCTGACACAATATTCCCTCCGCCTTTGCCATACAAGTCGAGAATTCGTTGATATCTCGAGACATTCTCAGGATACTTCGGAATATATTGACCTCCTGGTAGACGCAAGCCTCCATTCTCCATAACGATCTTCCCTTGGTCCAACAACATCCTCTTCTTTGGGCAATCCCGCACCATGTGTCCAGTCTCTTCACAGAAATGACACTGGTCCCCTCCACTCTGTTGTCCTCCATATCCACGACTTCCTCCTTGTTGATACTCGCGTTGTGGCGGTCCCGATTGAGGGTGCGCATGCTCCTTGGACTTACTTTCGGTAGCCTGATGGAACTGCTTCATCGTCTCGATGAGTTGCTTATCCCTAACGGCCATAACATCCTTTAACGCGTTTATCTCTAAGGCGAAACTCTCCATTTGATCGCGAAACTTCGTTTTTCACTCTAATATCGTTCGTAGAGTTTCCGCTTTTCGAGCTCGAGAGCAAATTCGAGGGTTTCGAGTCGTTTCTCATCATCGCATCTGCCTCCCGTCCAGACCAATTGTTCGCCAACCATTCCACCACCTTCAAGACATCCTTGTAGTTCCACTTATCGCCTCTTCGAGTATTTCCCGCGTTTTGGTTTCCCGCATTCGCGTTCGGACCCAAGATATTTGCCACATTCGGTTGGTTCAACACAACTTCGACTGCCGAAGCAAAATCATCGCTGAGCGTACCAAGAATCGACGATACCAACTCTTTGTTGGTGATTTGCGATGGTGGTCTGAGCAGTTTTTCGGATTCTGCCAAAAAGAATGCACAAAATCGAATCACTAGACCCAGATCTTCACGACTAGCACCCCGTGCCTCGGCGCAAGTATCTCCGCCTTCCATCCATCGAAGTCTCCTCCAGCAAACGCTGTCAGATTCCGCCACGCTTCCTTCACATGCTTAGTATCGAGATACCTCAGCACCGTCTCCTTCTTTTCCGCGTCGTTGTCGATGCCTCCCTGCACGATGATTCGCTCGCACTCCTCTAGGAACTTCTCCAACTTGGCAGGAGTCTTTCCATCGAAGCTAGGACGACCGGAATCCCATGTTTCAGGCACCTTGAACCGCACCGCTGCTCCTCCTTGAACATTTCTTCCTCCACCACCTCCATTTCCACCTGCGCCACCCGCGCCGCCTCCGTTCCCGCCATTTCCACCATTTCCATCGTCCATGTTTTTCGTTGTTTTGTTGAATCGGAGGTTCGTTAAGCCGATTCGTGTTGATTTCGCTCTCTGATAAGTCGGTTAGAGGCGAAGATGGTGTCGGAGATTGTTGTTCTTCTTCGACAGTCGCTGAATTTGTGTTGGTTTTGCGCTTTGTTGTAGATTTCGATTGAACGCGCTTTTGTGTTGATGCTTGAGTCGGTCTTTTCGACGAAGATGCTTGAGTTTTTGTCGATTTTGTCGGGATTGTCCGATTTCGATCGCCTTGCGAGTTACGGGTAGTCCTCGGTTTCGCGTTCGCAGATAGTTTTTGGTACGAATAACGGTGTCGGTCTCAGTTCTCCAACTCCGTAGTAAATTCGGAAAATCGTTCGGTTGGGAATCAGTTAGATCTCGCTGTTTCCCTTTTGGTGGTATTTTGACGTTCGATCCAAGCGTGTGGGCGCTTGCTTTTCTTCTTGCTTGTCACAAATTGCACGAAACCAAGTTTCAGCAATACTCGATCACCCCTCGCGGTGGGCTCCAGATGATGAGTGCGGAGTGGGGACTGCAAATGAGCTCTCTAACTAACCAAACCAACAAAAACAACCAAAACTCCACTTGTCGTAGAGAGAAAGATGTATAATGTCGAGTAGGAAAAGTCACAAAACCCAAAAAATCGTCAACTCCTTGTGCGAGTACAGGCCCCTGTGAACAGAGCCTTGGCACAGATGTGTAAGGTTGTAGGGTAGATACGAGTTTCTTGCGAAAAACGTTGATTTGTCGTGCCCCAAAGCGTACTATCGACGAAACTCAGCAATAGAGAAGCGCCAATACGATGCCCGGAGAGTTTATACTCGTTGGATCAGGACTAACTGCCTTAAACCCTCTGAGTTGTCTCGAGTCAGGAACTAACTGCCTTAAACTCTCGACCAGCAACCGAAACCCAATAAACAGCAACCGGAACTCTTGTATTCAGCAACCGAAACCCTCAACCAATAATCCTTCCGACGCGATGATACTATTTCGAAAGAGCTAGCAAGATAGATTGACGAGCTAGATCCCCAGATGCACCTAGTAGAGCGGGGCAATCCGTCAACCTGCCAAATACAAAACAGAGATATAAATACTAAACAGAAATTGATAGAATCAGGGAAAATCTCGAGTAAGAAAAGTAGTCTATGTGCATAATTGTATAGGTATCGTTTCGCCATACGGCCCAGAGTCGAAAATCCAGGTCCAGATGACTGGTATCGCGTGTATTGGAGTCAATGACCTGTGTAAATCTTCCGTGTTCGCGACCATCTAGTTTTGCTTGTGAAGAATCCCTCGATCCATAACTCGTATCTTGTGCATATGGCCTCATCGGTGGTTGTCCCAACTCTCCTGGCGCATTTCCAATGTTCAGATGATCTGTTCCTCGACAGTGTTTTAGAGTCGCCGTTGATCACAGGTCCAGGCCCCAGTCAATTGAGTAGGTTTTTGCCGTTTAACCGTCCCTTGGCACTCTCGACCCTCCAGCATGATCCGAAACCACGTTCCAATGATGTCAGTCGTCGATACCAACAGAGATAGGGGTGTCCCTTATCTAGGAGAAGTCGATCTCGAGTCTCCACCGAGCGCCAAACCGAATATGCCTTTTAGAATACACTCCCTTTGGGTATTTTGCGTAGAATTGGATAGATTCTAGCGTAGAACGGGCTCTGCGAACTTTTCCTAGTCAAGATTTTGGAATCACTGAGAGCGATTTGATAGATTTTGACTGGAGTTTGACTGGTTCTTGTGCAGGTAATTCCCTAGTTGACCATTCGGGACTCATGTCAACTCTGAGACGTGCGCTGAGCAACAAAATCGACAAAAATAGTCGTTTCCTGGTCTGTCCCAGACTGCGGCTTATCACCGGTTATCCCTGTGCGAGCTGCAACGGGGCCGGCTGTCAAGTTATGCGAGCCCAAGGCAACAACATTCTCAGATCGGTGATTTTTCCTCAAGTACATTCTCACTTTTAGCTGATAGTGCATTCAGGAATCTTGCAATGGTGGTATTCGTGGATGACATGGGCCAGGCTGCAACAGAGAAGGCATTCTCAGAGTATTGGGCCCGACTAAAGCAAGATTCCCGTCAGCTTGATGTGTGTTTTTTGTTTTTGAAATCATTAGTTTTGCTCAGATGAGGCTGCAGGCATACAAAAAGTATCTGAGCCAGATCGTAAGTTGCTTACCTTTCCGTCTGGTAACTGTCTGACATGTACCCCACCCACAGAAAAAGCAGAAGCTGGCGACCATTCCGACCGCAAACATTATTCGTGCAGGTGTTCAAGTCCTCCTTGGAATTGTACCAGAGGTTGCAGCAGTGTAGAGGGGATAGCTGAAGCTGACGCTGACGCGCTGATGAGTGGCCGAGCAGATGTTTTTATAGCCTAGTAGCCTTTTAATGTCAGACAATCCATCCCGTTTCTTTCCAAAGCATTCTGCAAAAGTGTCGCTCGGCATCCTAATTCATCCCATTCCATCTCATTCCCTTCCGACACATTACACATAATAGCTTGCATATTGGCGGGATGAAATGAGACAATTTGGAGGTAGTGCTACTTCTTACCGAGTCCTCCCATTCCGTACCGAAATTTAGTGCCATTCTTGGATTGATTGAAACAAAATGGAATAAAGTTTACAAGCACCATTTCCTCCCGCCTGATTTCACTTTGTCACCGTTGCTTTTCACTGGGGTTGAGGTTCGATTGCGCACTTGACAGGTGATGCTTGGCGGATTGACAAGTAGACATCACCACTTTTGTGAGTGTTTTTGAGGCTTTAAACAATAGAATGAGTAAGTAAATACCTGTGTGGATCTTCTCTACACCCTTTGTACCTCATTGGGCCACAAATCAGTGTTTTGATGGAACACGTTTGATTTTATTGATGCACCAACCGGCACATACACTGCAAATGATGTGTGCGCTTCGTAGAGTGCGGCATCTAAGACATGTCCCCGGACATTGATCTAATACCCACCTGCAATGTTGTTGCAAAGTTCTGAGATGATTCAAAGGAGCTCGGCCAAAGCTGGCTGAGAGCCGGCATTCGAGGGCTTGCCGGATCCGATGTCATCCGGACCTCTTACATCATTCCAGTGAATAGCCGACGCTCGGCCCACGCGGACATCAAAGTCCGTTGCCAAGTCCGAGGACCTGCCCATCTCCGAGACAGCCGGTGCAATTCCCACCCTCCGATAAGCTGATTTCAGCCTCTGGGCGAAAGATATTGGGTTTCTAGGTATAGTACAGTCATAGATCAGATCAATATACCCCCAAAATGGCTCAGATCTTCCAAAATACAAGGGAAAATAGACAGTTTTTGACCATCATACATCTGTCTAGATTGAAATTCATCCTCAACCGTCTCGCCTACCGTATCTATTCCTCCAAGCCGGCAAGTTGCTGCACTCACTCATTCAGCTCCCATTCCCATCCGTGATTTCCGGCGTCCGAATGACTCGCCAGCTGTGTACCAGCGACCAATCCAGATCTAAACAAGAGGACTTCGACCTGTTAGGATCGTTTTTGCCTGCAGTGCTTGACAACATTCAAGTTGTGGACAATTCAAATTCCCCCCGTCTTGACATGTTATGTGCTGAATAGTCACGAGCAAATGAATGCGTTCGCGGGGATCAGACGCCCGTCTGGCTATTGTATGTGCCGTGAGCGCGATCGAGATGCGGACACCGTTTGACGAGTTGGCGGCAGTTGCCTTCTTGAAGGAAGGACGCCCGGGCCGTGGACGGCGGCATGGAGGAGAACATGAGCATATAACCAAGTTTAATATATCGATTGTCGATATCCAGTTCAAGTTCACAACCGACGAAGCTTTGCGAACCCTGACCGGGAACATCTGGGGCAGGGCAGGAAACCGTGATCGGGGAAAGTGCCAGTGCCAGTGCCACCATTGCCCCGGATTTGCATATGCATACATCAGAGCAAACTGCCACTGGCAATCCAGCAGCATAGCGTTTGTTCGAGGCGAATATAAAGCTGGGGCGTCCGGCAGCTCCTCCCTCTTCGCCCGTTTCGCCATGGGTCGATGGACACAGCAGGAGGAGGTGCGTTGCTGTCGCCGTGTAGCTAGAAGTCTAGCACTTGCATGCTGATGAGGATTCGACACCGTGACGGCTGCCGCCGGGGATCAAGCGGACTGGATACGATGCGGATACCCGCGCAATACACAATACACCTTCAGCGACGCGGAGGGCAACGTCTATGTCGGCTGTGAGCTCGCAGGTCTGCGGCGGGTCCGAGTCGGGTGGAGCGGGAGCGCCCGGGGACGTCCGCTGGTGAGCTATACATATGAGGCTGTCGATCGCTTGAGACGGCCAGAACTCACGTTAAGTATTATGGAAGACCCCGCCAAAGCAGCGCTAGCGCCCGGCGTGGAGATCGTCCCGCACGCGAACGGGGCGCGACTTCAAGTTTTCGCGACTTCGTGCCCGCCCACCTCATCACTCCCGCCCGAATCGACCGCCACTGGCAGTCCGCTAACGCGATTCAAGTTCCGAGGAGCGGTCCGGGAAAATGGTGTGGTGCAGAATGTCGTGAACAGGCTGCGGCGGATCTGAGGGCAGCGGCAGAACGCAGGCAACTTGAAGAACGGGCGGGATCAGCGGGGATATGGGCTGTTGGGCGATTTGTTGTGTTTCGTAACTGTATGATTCAGAACGAATGTGCTCCAGAGGCAGGTAGAAATGAAGCTGCTAGCTATTGTGGCGAAAGCATGAGGCCTTGTGCTAGCTATTAGCGCAGTACAAACCGCTCCTGCTACACACATTGGCCTTTCCCGGGCCGCTGATGAGGGTGAGAGGCAAGCGAGATCAACATGTCGTTGCCGTGGCACATGACCGGTACGGTCACAGTGGCAGTGTTTTCATCTTTTACCTTTCGCGTCCACTTGCACTAGCAACGAACATACAAAACACTGTCTGGCCACTGGCTTTCTCGGGAATTAGGTATATAGCAGCAACGGACGCGCTGGTCTAATGCACGTGACCGCGTCTCAGGGTCCTACTTACGAGTCTTGACGCCACTTGCAACGATTCCGAGCCCGTCATGACCAAACCCATCGCTGATATCGGCTGAGTGACATGGTCACTTCACTACCAGTTGACCCATACCATATGTCCACCAGCGCTCCGCGTCCCCACTGGGAGCCTGGGCCCAGCGTCGCCACGACGCTGGGACGCCTGCGCCGTTGTTCAAGACGCCATTGAAGGGCGTATTCCGCTCCTCCGGGCACACCCGGCAAAAACGGAGCTCCAGTCCTGGGTCAAGAGTGGCGCGATCTTTGTATACAGCCCGAGCGAGAACGGAATCCACAGTGATGAGCTTAGAAATGGAGCACATCTAAAAACTGATAAAAGGGGCTAAATAATTTATTTTAATGCTCCAAATACTTGAGAACATTCCATAATTTCCAGAAGGCTAATTCTATTATTATATTCGTCTAGGCATGTCTAGAGACCTAGAAACATCTAGAAAGGCCAGGAACATCAGTTCTGGACCGCTCTAGTAGCACAGCCACAGAACTCCGGCCTAGGTCTGAGCCAGAACAAGGGTAATCTGTGAGAATGAATTCTAAATTGTGGGTGTAGAACATCCTAATATAGAAGTTTGATTTGGTAGAATATTCTAGAATGCACAGCCACAATGACTCCAACTGAGTCATACTGACTCCAAATGAGTCAGAATGCTTCTTTGTCACATCATTGGTTTAATTGTCACATCATTAGTTATTTTTCTAAACAGTATATAAGGAGCTCAATTGTAGTAGATAGAATAATAGTGAGCACCCCAGGAGACCACTAGTTGTGACACCACCACTGTCACATTAGTTAGTTTTGCTGTGGTATCAAATTGATCTTCCCCAGAGGATTACTGAGGGTGACACCACAACTGTCACAACCGGTAGTTTTGCTGAGGATTCCAACTGTTAGTAAACTCTGAGTGATCCTGTGTATAGTAAGACACAGATATAGTGAACTTGTGCATAGTAAGGCACATCCAGTGAATTTGTGTATAGTAAGACACAACCATAGTAAACCCTGTGCATAGTAAGGCACAACCATAGTAAGCCCCAAGTAGATTGGCTATAGTAACAGTCAATTTACTTACCTGGTAGTTGAGTATTGGTACTCTTCTGCTAAAATCCTCAATAAACTTCAAACCTTTTGTTGTTCTTTGTTCATCCTTGAAAGTTCTCTTTAATTACAACACTCAACCTTTAAGTTCCACCAGTAGCACATCTGAATCAGTTAGTCGTTTCCTGCGGCTCGAACCCCGAACACAAACACATACATATTTTGGATTTGATTTAGTTGGTTAGATTTGATATTTAGCTACCTAGCTCATTTCCTCCGTGTATTATCTGGAGCCCACCGCGAGGGGTTCATTTAGATATTTACTGGAAACTTAATATTTTCTTGTTGTATTCAATTGAAACTTTCTAACTTCTGAGTGTCTGCTCAGAAGTGACAGTATACCACGGCTCAGTCAAGCACTGGTGAGCCATCAACACCCCGTGTAACAAGATCAAACAATACACAACTTCTCTGAGAGCTTTCTATTACTCCAAATCGCAGGCGTCCTAGGGGTAAAAGGAACAAAGGAAAGAATAAGGCTTCAACACCTGCAGAAGTAGCTCGTGAACAAGGTCAAGCTCAAACAGAAGAAAGAGCTAGTGCTTGGGCAACAGTTGCATCAGCTTTATCTTCAAGACAGTTGGGACAGCGTCCACCTGAAACACCTCAAACTCAAGAAGTTGATCTTGAACTAGTTGAGGAGGATACTGATCCAGAAGTTATTCCAGGAACACCAGGAAATATAACTAGTGATTCCCCTAGTATATTTTTCAGTGCTCCTAAGATTCAAAGATCATACTCTGCATCTTTTCTCCCTAGGTTTCAAGGTCTTGATTCAATACCTTTTCCATATTTAGGTTCATCTATTGGTTCATCATCTTCAGAGGAACCAAAACCTGAGCCTCAAACCAAGTCTGAACCACAGAGTCCAGTTATTTCTATATTTCAAGTACCACCTCCATCTCCACCTCCACCACCTCCACCACCACCTCCTCTAGTACCACCAAAGATGTCTGCAGCAGCAGCATTTAAGATTCCTGAAAATTGGGATAAAAATGCACCCAGTTTTACTACAGAAGATCCTGATGATTTGCAAGAATACATTGACCAAATCAAAAGAATCATTGATAAGGGTGCAATTCCTGCAAATGAACAAAAAGGGATATTGACTCGATATTTGCCTCAGAAGAGACGTGCTATTTGGCAAAGACTGTCAACATTTAAGGACACCACCAAGAGCTTTAATGAATTTGTTGAAGAAGTCAAGTCTTGTTATCCTGAGCTTGAAGAAATCAGACTAGGTAAATTGTCTGAATTGGAAAAGCTCTGCTCTTCAAACCAAGGCATATCAGTTGCTGAAGAAGGAAAACTCAAAAGATTTGGTCTTGAATTTCTGGATCTTGCAGAAAAGTTAATGACAGCTCCAGCCATTCTACTGAACAAGGATGCCTGTGTCAAGTACTTAAGTACACTTGAAGCCTCATTTGCAATGAACTTACAAATGAGTATCAGTACCAAGAATTTACTCAAAGGAGAGTTTCAAGCCACAGCAGCCAGACCAGGTGCAGCAGCTGCACTTGATCCTAGAAAGGAAGATCCCATTTTACTCCAAGACTTGGTCAAGATGGCAGAAAAATTGGCTTCAACAGGAGGAGTCAATGCTACTTTTGGACTGTTGACATCAAGATCAATACAAATCCAGAGGCCATCTTCAACAGCTCTTGTACAGTTAAATTCTTCCACAAATGCACAAGTTGAAGTTTTAGAAGAAGAGATTAATCATGTAAAAGACATGTTGACTTCAATACAGAAGAAGCAAGATTCTAATAATGAGTCAATTATGAAGGCTATTCAAGAAGTTTCCAAAAGTAAAATGAGAGATCCACCACCTCATCAAGATAGAGAGAAGGATAATAATTCCTCTGGTAATACTAGGAATAGATATCGTTCTACTGAAAATTGGAGAGATGCCCGTCAAGGAGGATGTTTCTACTGTGACCAACAAGGGCATTTGCAAGGAAGTTGTCCTATACGTAGAGAACATATCAGCAAAGGCTGGATTAAAGTAGAAATGGGTAGAACTGTTATGATGAATGGATCACCCTTACCTACTGGTGATGCACCAAGGGCACAATTAGTAGAAAGGTATTGGAACAGAAAGAATGGCCAGGCCTATATACAAGTTGAAGATGAATCTGATGAGAATGAGGGAATTTCTGAAATGGAACTCATAAGAGATGAAGCTCAGAGTGAATTAGTACAAATTCGTCAGTATAAATATGAGCTTCAAAAGAGATCTTCAGTACCAACTCCAGAGTTACATACCATGATGGTTCAACCTACTGAAAATAATGTAACTGCTGTTGTACAAGCAGTTCTAGCTGCATTAAATGTGCAGAAGGGCCATGAACAATTTGTGACCACTAGAGGAGGTAAGCAAACCTCAGAGTCCAACTTGGATTTTTAAAGAACTCAAGGATGGAGGCCAAACAGTCTTTAAAGCCTCCTGAGAGAAAATCTACATCAGACTCATCAGAAAATTGGAGAAAGCAACAGAAAAATAGAAAAGATACTAATGAAAAACCAGAAGCAGAACTAGGGAACTCTGAAAGGAAAAGAGTTCATAGCTCAAATACTTCTGAGGGAATTTCAAAAGAAACCAGTGTGGAATTACCTTATAAACTTGTAAAGCCTTTGAATGAGGTTACTCAAGAATCAAGTTTTGAAAAAGAAGAGCAACCTTTCAAACAATTTGAAGTCAATCCTGATGAAAAGCTCTACAGGATAAGGGCTCCAATCCAAAGAGAAGGCCTTGCAAATGAGGTAATGGACAGGATTCATGAGACCACCATTCCATTAACATTGGGAGAAGTATTAGGAATTTCCCCAGAATTAAGAGAGCTTGAAAAGTTGAAACTAACTAGAGTGAGACTGCCAGTGGCATCTCAAGTCCAACAATCTATGCAATCCTCTGATGAAATTATGTTTCCCTTTCAAAATATGCCTGATTTCAATTTTGAATATGATGCCCTTGATATCTCTGATATACCCTCTGTACATGGTGTATTTATAACCAGTACAGTTATAGATAATATACCGGCTGGATCGGTTATAGCAAAGGACCCTTATTTACAATACCTGGAAAGTTTACCAAAGGATGAGAGACCAAAGCAAGTATATGTTGCAAGAGACTCAGTCCCTTTGAAAGTGACTTTTCCAATAATAAATGGACAAAAACCAGTAGAATCTGTGTTGGATTCTGGTTCCCAAATAGTTTCAATATCACTTGAGCAGGCTCAAGAGTCCAAGCTTAGTTGGGATCCAGGAATTAGAATATATATGGAGAGTGCAAATGGAACCATGGAGCAATCTATTGGCATGTCCAGAAATGTACCATTCAAATGGGGAGAAATGACTGTTTATTTACAGGTCCACATCTTGAATAGTCCAGCATACAAAGTACTGTTAGGAAGGCCATTTGATACACTGACTCATAGTCAAGTAATCAACTCAAAAGATGGTCAGGTACTGACTTTAACAGATCCCAATACAAGTAAAGTATATACCATTCAGACATATGATAGAATGTCAAATCAGCAAAAGTCAAATAAGGCAAATACTAATTCTGACTGTGACAAGAGTGAACTCTCCAAAGCCAGCTTGAAGACCCAAAAGGGTTTTCATCAATCTTCGATGAATTTCTGACTAATCAGGATGGAGAAGAGCTAGCTATTCAAGTTGACCATGATCCTAGTTCAGGATTTAGAATTTGTGCAATATTCAAACCAAAACAACATAGGTTGACTCCTACAGAAATCAAAGAAGCATATATTAGTGCTTCTAGGGAGTGTAAAAATATCAAAGCTGATACCAAGGCCTCAGCTTTATTTCAAGAATTTTGTTCAAGACCAAAGAATAAAACTCCAGGGAGTGGGAAATCCTATGAAATATTTACATGGAGTACTGTCAATAAAGATGGACAGGATGAAACAGAAAAGATACACTCACCATCAGGAATGAATGAAAGAATAGCACATAGTCTTGGTGATGTGCGTTGTGCTTGCTGTCAAATGGTTGATACCATCATACCAGCAGAGACTGATGACAAGAATGAACCTAAATCAGTATTTGCAGGAAAGAAATACAAACCTGTAGGATTGAAAGTGAGACCAGTATATACTGAACTACCAGAAAAGTATAGGATAAAACGCCAGATAATTGGAGATCCACTGCTGAACATGCCTAAATTAAGTGCTAACCCACCAGTGTTTCAACCAACTGGTAGATATACTGAAGAACGCAAACAAATAGTTGAGAAACTGCATGGAGATAAGTTTCTGCAGCCAGAGGAGTATAAAGTACTGCATCATCTCATGAGCAATCAAGAAAGTGCATTTGCATGGAATGATGAAGAAAGAGGAAGCTTCAGACATGATTTCTTCCCTCCAGTTGAATTTCCTGTTATTGAACATGAAACATGGGTTGAGAAAAATATCCCCATTCCTAGAGGGCAACTGGAAGAATTTATCAAAGTCATCAAGAAAAAGATAGATGCTGGAGTATATGAACCATCTAATGCAGCATATCGTAGTAAATTCTTTGGAGTAATCAAGAAAGATGGGAAAAGTATCCGTCTTGTGCATGCATTAGAGCCACTAAATGCAGTTACCATCGCACACTCAGGTATACCACCAGCTACAGAAGAACTTGCAAATCATTTTGCAGGAAGAGCATGTGGTGGATGTCTAGACTTATATTCTGGGTATGATCATAGAGACATAGCAGAAGAGTCAAGAGATTTTACAACTTTCCAGACACCATTTGGAGCACTTAGGTTAGTTAAATTACCTCAAGGATGGACAAACTCAGTTCCAATATTCCATGATGATGTCACATTCATTTTGAGAGATGAAATTCCACATGTAACAATACCATATATTGATGACATCCCAGTCCGTGGACCTGGTTCAAGATATCAATTAGCAGATGGTTCATATGAAACACATCCTGATAATCCTGGCATCCGTCGCTTTGTTTGGGAACATTTTGAAAATATCAATAGAGTAATTCAAAGAGTCAAGTACTGTGGAGGCACTCTATCTGGTGCAAAGTCCATCATTTGTGCTGAAGAATTTCATGTTGTTGGCCATCTCTGTTCATTTGAAGGCAGGAAGCCAGACACAGACAGAGTTGGAGTTATTCTGAGATGGGGCCCTTTGAAAGATGTTTCAGATGTTAGGAAATTTCTAGGGACAATTGGAGTCATGAGAATGTTCATAAAGGACTATGGTGTTTTGGCTAGACCAATTCAGAAATTAACTAGAAACGATGAATCATTCCAATGGGGACCAGAGCAAGAACTTGCAATGGAAAAGTTGAAACAGGCAATTGCAACAGCACCATGTTTGAAACCATTGAACTATAATTGGGACTCAGACATTGTCCTGGCAGTTGATACCTCATGGATGGCAATTGGTATACAAATCTACCAATTAGACCCAGATGATCCTAAGAAAAGATACTATGCAAAGTTTGCATCTATCACACTAAATAGAAGAGAGGCTAGATTCTCTCAACCAAAACGCGAACTATATGGCTTGAAGAGAGCACTAGAAGCAATGCAATATTGGCTTTTAGGCTGTAGGAGATTGGTAGTTGAAACAGATGCACTCTATATCAAAGGAATGCTGAACAATCCAGGAATGGGACCTAATGCCACTATTAACCGTTGGATTGAACAAATTCTGATGTTTCACTTTAAGTTGAAACATGTTAGAGGAGTCAACTTTCCTCCAGATGGACTTTCAAGAAGAGAACCACAACCTGGAGATGAGGAATGGTTCCCAGATGAAGAAGAGTTTGAAGATAGCAAACCTCCAGAAGACCATCCAGATTGGGACTACTTTTCAGAGCAGCCTTTGGACTTTGAAGTATTCAAAGAAGATATAGATGAGAGAGGAGGATATATGCAAACACTCCAAGGTGCTGCTGTATCAATTAAAGACTTTGAATCTGAATGTGCCATGGCACAGGAGCAAGAAAATACCCAGATTCAATATATACAATCAATATATAGGTCTGAAGGAATTATAATGCCATCATATCTTTATCAAAAACCAGAAGATGGGTTACTTCCAAATGTTGAATTGAAGTCTGATAAAAGTGAACCATATGTTGAGGACCACAGAAGTCTCAGTGCTAGAGCACAAGATGACAAAATTCAGTTGGTACACACATGGTTGAAAAATCCATTACAAAGGCCGCCAGATATAGGTTTGAATCAGAACCTAAAATACAAGAGATTCATGAAATATAGTAGAAAATTCTTCATGAATTCACAAGGTAAATTATACCGCAGGGGAGATGACTCTATGCATAAATTAGTAGTGGAAAAGCCATATAGAATGTTTATGCTCAGAGCAGCACATGACTCACTTGGACATAAAGGTGTATTTGCAACCAAGTCTCTTATTGAATTAAGATTTTGGTGGCCAGAATTAGAACAGGATGTGAAATGGTATATAAAAACCTGTCATGCCTGTCAGTTAAGGACACAGTCATTAATTAGGAGTCCACCAGTCATTACTGCAACACCAAGTATATTTCAGAAAATACATACTGATGTTATGCATATGAGTGAAAGCTCAAATCAGTGTTCATACATTGTTGATGCAAGATGTGCATTATCGAGGTATCTGGAAGCTAGAGGTTTGAGAAAGCAAAATGCAGAGTCAATTGGGAGATTTCTCCTTGAAGAAATAATATGTAGATGGGGATGTCCAAGTTGGATCATTTCAGACAATGGCACTCCTTTCATAGCTGCTCTTGATTGGCTTAAAAATAAATATGGAATTGTTGGCATACAAATATCTGCATACAATTCCCAAGCCAATGGAATTATTGAAAGAGGACATTGGGATATCAGACAGTCACTTAGTAAAGCTACTGGAGGTGATCTCAAGAAATGGTTCTGGTTTTTACCACAAGTACTATGGGCAGATAGAATCACCATCAGAAGAGGGCTTGGTTGCTCTCCCTATTTTGCAGTCTGTGGAGCACATCCAGTGACTCCATTAGATCTAGAAGAAGCAACATGGCTTGTTGAATATCCAGACAGGATACTATCAACAGATGAATTAGTGGGGTATAGAGCCCAAGCATTAGCAAAGCATACATACCATGTGCAAAAGATGAGAAAAAGAGTTGCAGAATGGAAGCATAAAGATGCCCAGAATTATTCAGAGAAATATAGACATGTCATCAAAGACTATGTATTTAAACCAGGAGACTTAGTCTTAGTCCGTGATACAGTTGCAGAAGGTTCATTGAGCAGCCGCAACAAGAATAGATGGAATGGACCTATGGTTATAATTGCCAGAAGTAAAGGAGGTTCATATATAATCTCAGAAATGAATGGTGCACTATTCCATGGAAAAGTTGCCAGGTTCCGTGTCAGGCCATATGCACAGAGACACAAGCTAAGTCTTGGTGTCAAAGTCCAAGAACTCATAGATATATCTCAAGATAAACTCAATGAGATGATTAATGAGGAAGAGGATGAGGAACTCCAATTTCAGAATAAAGACTTGCAATTTGGAGGCATGAGATTGCATCCTAAAGAAAGAGTGGAGGATGATTTACACTCAGACTCAGACTCAGACTCAGACTCAGAATTAATTTCTGATGATTTAGATGTTATAGAAGACCAGCAGGATGAAGGTCCGAGACGGTCAAAAAGAATTGATAACATCAACAAAAATTGACAAGGTGTTCAAAATATTGAAAGTCGAAGGATTTGATTCCATCAGTGATTTGATCACAATTTGATGATCAAATCAAAAGAGCGACAAGAGTTCATGCATTTACAAAGGAAAACAAAGTACAACTGTGCTACAAGCTTTCCAACATCTCTGCCAACCTAGTAAGAACCCAGAAAAGACAGTATAGTAAGGAGTGGGTAGGTATAGTGCATAGGCCAAGAAAAGACAGGAGTATTCTAAAATAGGAAGTCCAGTCATAGAAGTAACCATAACTATACAACAAGGGGAAGCATAGGTAGAGATCAGAACAGAAATATGGAGAGAACAACTTGAAGCATATAGGAGGGGAAAATCAATAAATAAGGGCAACAGAGAAAAATGAAAGTTGCCCTGGTAATATACAAATGGACAGGGGAGTTGATGGAGTGAAAGAAGTCCAATCCGAGGTTGCCAGTGCCGAGTAGTTGAGCCAGAGATGCCAAATCACCCATTTAGCAACAAAAACCAAGTAGATGATTGACATCAGAACAGTATTCACAACGTCTAGGCCGCCTGAAACAGCAGAAGTTAAAAGGACTTAATAATATAAGTAAAATAACATACGGCGTCAGCGGTCTTGGGGTTGTGAACTGGGACATTGCGGCGGAAGCGCTGTAATTGATTGATGCGCGGGGCGTTGCGTTGAACCGCGGACCGACGGATGGCTTGGCGATTGGCCGCCGCCCGGTTGGAACGTTCGGGGGAGCCATAATCCGCTAAAAGAATCATCGGAAATCAGCGAAAAATCATAAAATGATGGATAGATCATACATCCACTTGAGGACGACGCTGGCGAGAGCGATGTGCGGCCACGGGAGCCATTGTTGGCACCGGAGTTATTGGATTGAACAGCGCCGACGGCCGGGGCACTGCCACCGGTGGGAGCTGCCGCAGACCCATCGGCTGGCCGCAAAATCAATATACATTGTGGTACTACTCAAAAATGACTCACCAGTGGGCTCAGCCGAAGGCTGGAGAGCAGTTGAGAAATCAGGGCATCAAGCTCGTCGCAAGTGTGGCTTACCGAAGCTATAGAAAATAATAGATTAATATGAATAGTGCCTGAATTGAACAGGTACATACCGGGATGTGCCTCCGAAGATGTCATCGGAGCACCGGAGTCAGCAACCACAGAGACAGGTGTTGTGACAATAGGCTGCAGAATTTCGCTCCACATCAGCACACGGTTCAAAACGGCGGATAACAGAGATGAGAGAATCAAAAGGTATAAATTAATCCGGGCTACTCACCGCATCAGTCGCTCGGTCGACTTCCATAATATCGGTGACCGGCTCACCATGGTTGGCCGAGGAACCGGTGGAAGCCGGCGAAGGAGGACCGCCCGCCGGGGGAGAACCGGAGCCTGAAGAGCCAGATAAACCCGGTGCAGGAGGCATATCGTCGTCGCCGGAGTCGTTGATGACGTACTCAATGCTACGAGGGGTGCGGAACTGGCCAGACCACATTGTTAGACCAAGAATAATAATTAGAAATCGACTCACCGGCCGTGCCCGGTTCTGACGGGCTACCCGGGTACGATGGAGAGCCCCCTCCAGCGTTATTACGGAAGTGCGCATGCGGTGGAGGCCCCCTTCGGCTTTAACTTGATCTGTAATGCGCCGGATGGCTGCGTTGACCGCGCGGGAGGCGTTCCAGATCGTCGTCCTTGACATGGCGCGGGACGTCTAGTTCACGACGTTGTTGTACCATGTCAATGCTTGCGCCGCAAAACCTTGTTGTTGGCAATGAACTGCGCATAAGGCATCATCTTGGACTATAAAAATGGTCAGTAAATCATCAAACTTGAACTTTAGAAGAAGAAGTACCTGAAAATTGGCCTGATAACGGAAATGCTCGGTAGCATATGCCATATCAGTGAAGGGCATCGTGTTGTTGTAACCAGCCGACACGCGAAGTTGACGCTCGACGACTGGTGGCACACCACGACTGTTGAGCCCGTTGTTCAAGTTGCGAGAAACACGGGGAGTAGAGAAAGACATTCTGAGCAGTAGGAGTGTATGAGAACTGGGAGTGACGATTAAATCGACAGAGGATAGAGGAAAAACCCCCAGTATTTATACTGAAGTAGCTAGGACCTTACAAATCAGGAGCGTGGGTTCTCGGGATAACGGGGGACCGTTAAGAGCTATGAAAAAGGGAGGGGAATAATCAGTATGACATCAGAGAGATTCTGGAATGAGTCATATAATTATTTTCTCACCTGAAAGCAGTAGTAGAGGCCCAGAGTGTTGTTTCCAAGCCTGAGTAGCGGTAAAAATGACTCCAGAAACAAGATTTGCACATGGATCAAAATGGAACCCTGGGTGAAGAAGCCTCGAAGGCCTGGACTCCTAGACTTAAAATGAAGGAGAGAACCAATATAATGGCCAAGAATATGACTGGCCACACAAGAGAAGCTGACAAACAACAAATTTCCCAAAAAGGAAATTTGAGGAATGCAATCGGTAGCGGAGGGAAACTAAAGTGTGGGTATAGCCCTGAGTCAATTGAACCAGAATTGGTAAATGATACCCCACACCCATGCTATTCAAGGATTAAATGACTCCCACACCCACAATAGAGGGAAAATCAATAGTAAATGAATTACATGGGAATACTACATGAAGAACCCTACAGAGATATGCTAGACGGATGGAAGCGAGCTGTGGGAACCTTATGGAAGACCCAGGCACCATCCATGAAGTGATTAAGACGATAGGGCACAGGAAAAACCAGCCCCACCATGACCATGTGGAATGCTTGACATGAGTCAGTATAAAATATCGGACCTATACAGGAAGGAAGGGGCATCAATAGACTATAAACCTTCAAAATATGGAAGGGAACGAACCAAAACTGACGACACAGGACAAAGTCCTGGAATTGTCAAAATAAGAAGGCGCGTCGATAGACCGGTGTGGCAGCGTGGGACCTTCGGCGACCTCGGAATGTGGTAGAAGCACTCGAGACGATTCTCCCAAGCCCAAGAACGTGAGAATCGGGCCAGAACTGAGCAAATGGCGCACCAGAACCTCAGACAAGCCCATATTTGACTTGTGGGTCGAAGTTGAGGAGATATGGATAGTTGGGGTACATCCCCAGGTATTATTCGTCTGGGACTACGAATTTTAGATGGCTGGCACAGCTAGAACCGTCGTCCAAGACCAGCAAAGCAACGGACAAGTCCGGGAGCAACACTAGCAGAAGCCGGATTTGCGTGAGAAAATTGACCGTGAGAGACCGCCGGAAGCATCGCGAAGGCAGCCGATAGGTACGAGAAAGAGTTCCAGAAGTCCATAGCACCAGAATTGTGGTTCCTAGCCCCAGAGAGAATTGAAGATAAGCGCAAGAAGCAGCCAGCTGGCAGCTGACTCACCCCAAGATCCGTATCACGTAAGCGTGGAGCTGACCGGCACCGGAATCAGAGTGAGCCGATCAGGGTTCAAGGCATATGCAATCCGAGCTGCAACTTATTCCAGATTGTTGGAGTTTAAATCCTACAATATGCAGGAATGTAAGACAAAGCTGATCAATTTTAGATACGCATGATCTCATCAAAATAAAAGTCTAATGTGATGAGATTACTTGAATACTGGCTCAGAAGTGCAAAAATAAAAGCAGATTAGCTTCAGATAAGCCTGTATTATGTGAGATAAGTGGAAAGAAGGTGACATAAACAGAGATAAGGCAGAAGAAAGCAGGAGAATATTCAGAAAATCCAAATGACAAGCCATAAATTATGGAAAAATTCTGGCAAAATATTTGGTGATAATCCTAATATGTTGAAGCAACTACAGGATTATTCAGAGATGAATAGGAATCAGCCATACATTAGGACTATGGAAAATACCTTGGAATGTTCATCTATAGTGTTGCTGAAAAATGTAGGCAATTCTATGCCAGTGAAAAATGTAGCTGGGTTTTGATGAAAAATGTAGTCAATTCAAGTATGATCAGTTGACCGAGGACGGTCAATATTTATGAAAAAGGGAGATGATGAGCTTAGAAATGGAGCACATCTAAAAACTGATAAAAGGGGCTAAATAATTTATTTTAATGCTCCAAATACTTGAGAACATTCCATAATTTCCAGAAGGCTAATTCTATTATTATATTCGTCTAGGCATGTCTAGAGACCTAGAAACATCTAGAAAGGCCAGGAACATCAGTTCTGGACCGCTCTAGTAGCACAGCCACAGAACTCCGGCCTAGGTCTGAGCCAGAACAAGGGTAATCTGTGAGAATGAATTCTAAATTGTGGGTGTAGAACATCCTAATATAGAAGTTTGATTTGGTAGAATATTCTAGAATGCACAGCCACAATGACTCCAACTGAGTCATACTGACTCCAAATGAGTCAGAATGCTTCTTTGTCACATCATTGGTTTAATTGTCACATCATTAGTTATTTTTCTAAACAGTATATAAGGAGCTCAATTGTAGTAGATAGAATAATAGTGAGCACCCCAGGAGACCACTAGTTGTGACACCACCACTGTCACATTAGTTAGTTTTGCTGTGGTATCAAATTGATCTTCCCCAGAGGATTACTGAGGGTGACACCACAACTGTCACAACCGGTAGTTTTGCTGAGGATTCCAACTGTTTGTAAGGGCAACCCTGGAGACTCCGACGAAAGCCTAGCAGGGGAGGATCCAAAGCGTGAATAAAAGCTACGGGAAATACACGGAGGGACCGACCTAGCAGGGGAGGATCCAAAGAGAAGAAACTCTAAGGGTCCGCCTGCTAGGGCGCCAACTATATACTGGTCGTCCGTAACTGCCGACGTAGAGCGCAGAAGGCCTGAGCGGCGTCGCAGGCTCTGTCCCAAGGTGATCGTTGGGAGGGTCTTGACGGATCGGTGATTGTGCGGGCGAAGGAGGCCGTGGGACGATGGTCGGGGTGGGTCGGAGCGTCCGAGGGGGCGCCGGTCGGATGCGCCTCGGATGCGTTCGGAGGGTCCGAAGGAGGCCAAGCGGGGGTTCCCCTGACATCACCCCCCCTTTGAATGCGGCGTCCCGACGCATAATACGGAAGGGCAGCGAGTCGAAGGTTGCTGAGGCGATGTGCCGTGGTTTACCCGGGTATCTCCGATAGAAGTCCGCAATCTTGTCTGGCGCAAAGACACGGTCGAACCGAACCCACGAGTCGTGTGAAGCATCGTAGCCTTTCCACTTGACGAAATAGTTAAGACGCTTATACCTTATCCTGGCATCCAAGATTTCCTCGACTTCCCATTCGGGAACTCCGTCCTCTAGTTCGGGGGGCGGTTCGTCGTAGCCGGGTCGTCCATCGAAGGGGTCGTCCTGAGCGGGCTCGAGCTTAACAACGGGGAAGACGGGGTGGAGCTTGGAGTAACGCGGGGGGAGGTCTAGCTTGTAGGCACCTTTGCTAACCTCTGCGAGCACCTTGAACGGTCCAAGGCGCTTGTGGGAGAACTTCTCGGAGGGCCGAGTCGTTCTAATGTCAGAGGCGTCCAACCAAACCTTATCACCAACTTGAATCTTCGAGGCGTCCGAACGTTTTCGATCGTAGTACCGTTTATACTCGTCTTTGGCTTTAACGAGTGCGGCCTTTGCCTCGGAGACGCCGTTAGCTATCCGATCGCGAAACTCGTTTACCGACTCCAACTCTGAGCGGGCGCCTGGCTCGAAACCCATTCGGGGAAGCCGGCCAGTGTCCGTCATAAAGGGTACCTGTTGAGTGGAGGAGTGAACGTGGTTGTTATAGGCGAACTCAGCGGCAGGGATAAGCTCGTCCCAGTCGTCTTGTTGGTAGTTGGTGAAGATCCGGATGTACTGCTCGAGCTCTTGGTTAACGCGCTCGGTTTGTCCGTCGGTTTGCGGGTGGTAAGCCGTGGAGGTAGCCGGTTTGACGCCAATTAAGCGCCAGAGTTCGCGCGTGAAGTCAGCGATGAACTGCGAGCCACGGTCCGAAATGTACTTCTCGGGGTTCCGTGGTGCCTCCAGACGTTCCGATAGTACAAGCGGGCAGCTCCGACCCGCGTCTATTGTCGTATGGCACTCAGTGAAGTGGGCGCGCTTTCCGAGGGCGTCGACCACTACCATAACCGCGTCATACCCATGGGCCTCGGGCAGCTCGACAATGAAGTCTACAGTGACAGTGTGCCAACGTTCGGGCGGGACTTCGGTCGGATGGAGCTCTCCATGCGGAAGCCTTCGGAGGGGCCGTGCGGCAGCATAAGTCGCAGGTCGCGACGTAGCGTCCGATATGGCGAGACATCTGCGGCCACCAGTAGTTGCGCGAAACCAACTCTAAGGTCTTGAACCGCCCGGCGTGTCCGGCGACTCGCGTATCGTGGCAGAGCTCGATGATGCGCCTCCTTAGGTCCTTGTCTTTAGGGACTACAACCTTGCCGCGGAAGTACAGGAGGTCGCCGGAGACGGCCCACTCGTCCGAACGTGATGAGCGGGGGCCCCGAACTTGACCTCGGACCTTCAAGAGTTGCCGGGCCGCAAGCGCGACGGGCTCCTCTAGGTTAGGCTCACCGGATAGCGCTTCCTTGATGTCGCGGACAAGTTCGGAGCCAGGCCCAGAGACGGTGACGGCCTCAAGCGCGCGAACGTGGAACAGTTCGGGGCGTAAGAGGGTGACATCCGAGTTGTCGTCGGAGATACCGTGGTCGGGCCGGCGAGAGAGAGCATCGGGACGGCCCATCTGGCGACCTGGGGACGTGGTGCAGCGTAAAGTCAAACCTGGAAAGGTACAACGACCATCGGGCTTGCCGACGGTTAAGGTGCTGTGCCTTTCGGAAATACTCCAAATTCTTATGGTCAGTCCAGATCTCGACCGGATGCGCGGCGCCCTCGAGGAAATGCCGATACTCCTCGAGTGCGCGGATGATCGCGAGCATCTCCTTGTCGTGAATCTCGTAGTTGCGCTGGACATCATTTAAGCTTTTGGAATAGAACGCTACAGGGTGCCACTTCCCGTCCGGGGCGGATTGTTGTGAAAGAACCGCCCCCGTCGCATAATCTGAGCTGTCTGCTTCAAGTCGGAAAGGCCGGGAGTCGTCCGGGATCGCTAAGACGGGCTCTGAGACGACCGCGTCTTTGATAGCTTGAAAGGCGGCGGCTTTCGGCGTCTCCCCAGGCCCATTTCTGGTCTTTCTTGGTGAGCGCGAAGAGGGGGTTGCGCTAGGGCCGAGAAATCCCGAATGAACCTGCGGTAGAAATTAGCAAACCCCAGGAACTGCTGGACGTCCTTCTTGTTCTCGGGCGGAGGCCATGCGGAGACTCCGGCAACCTTAACGGGATCCATTTCGACGTGGTTGTGAGAGATGATAACCCCCAGGTACTCGATTGACGATTTCTCAAGTCGCACTTCTCCTTGCGAAGGTACAGCTTGTGCATTCGGAGTCGCCGAAGGACCTGCGGACGATCTCGCGGTGCTTACGGAGGTCCGAATGCGCGATAAGGATATCGTCGAGGTAGATCATGACGTCTCCTGAGAGAATGAGATCCTGGAAAATGTCATTCATCATCGTTTGGAAAGTCGCGGGGAGTTCGTCAGGCCAAAATACATCACCAAAGGTTCGAACAACCCTCGGTTGGTCCGAAAGGCCGCCTTCCACTCGTCTCCTTCTTTAATCCGGACGTTATTAAAGCCCCAGCGAACGTCGAGTTTGGTGAAGTAAGCGGGCGCCCTTAAGCCTGTTGATAAGGTCATTAATCAACGGGAGGGGGTACCGGTTCTTAATCGTCATTGCGTTGAGGGCGCGGTAGTCCTGGACAAACCGAAGTCCTCCGTCCTTTTTCTTAACGAAGAAGACGGGGGAAGCCATCGGAGATTTCGAAGGGCGGATACGGCCTGTGGCAAGTCCCTCTTCGATGAACTCGTCAAGTTCGCGCTGTTCAAGGGGGAGATCGGATACACCTTGCAATTAGCGGGCTTCGCGTCGGGACGAGTTCGATAGCGTGGTCCCAAGCCCTCCGCTCTGGTAACGTGTCGAAGGACTCCTTGTCAAAGACGTCTTGGAACTCCTTGGCCCAGTCCGGGATCTCCGAAGGCGGGGGGGCCGAGTTACGGGCGAAGGCCTCTGCAAGGCGTTGGGACACGGTGCTCCCAGCGCGAATCTCCTCGATTGGGCGAAAGGAGGTGTAGAAGATGCGGTCGCCGTCTTCAAGATGCTCGTCGTCGTCAAGGTCTGGTGAGCGCTCCGGAGGGTCCGAAGGAGCTCCGAGTTCGTCGTCGGCATCGTCTGGGCCAGCGATATCGATAGCGCAAACGGTGGGGGAAGGCGCCCGCAAGTAAGCGCGATTTAAGGAGTCGGAGGCGGCGAACCTCAGCGCCTCGGTCCGTTCCTCGTCGCGGCAGGTGGAGCAGCCTGGGGGCAGCGGCTCATTTTCACCTCCTTCGTTTCCCAGTTGATCTCGGGGTTATGCTTTTTGAGCCAGGAGTACCCGAGTATCAAGTCCTGTTTCCCAAGGTGGGTTACAGCCAGCTGAACGCGTTCGGAGTGTCCGTTGTATCGTAGGACCAGGTCCGCGATTTGGCGAATAGACCCAGCATCATTGGGGGTGCCGTCGACATTGTGAGACCGGTATGGGTACTGAGAGATTTCGGACTGGCACGTTGTTTCGGTTGACGTATTCTGTGTCGATAAAGTCCGAAGTGGCTCCGCAGTCGACCAGACCCGAGAGGGAGAGCTTGAGCGCGTTCGCAGTGGACTCAAGTTCAAGGGGGAGGTGCAGCGAGTTAACGCCAGGAGCGGCAGAGATGGTATAACTGCCAGGTAGCTTTTTCTCCCAGGCAAGTCGGCGTATCCGAACGGGGGCTTCGGAGGGGGCAGGGGTGCGTCTTTCGTTTCAGGCTCGTTGTAAGGCAAGGGAGTTGATTCATCATACAAACAAGTGAAACGATTTATGGACGCGAACGAGGGCACACCAGTCACTCGTCGCGGGGGACAAAATCCTCTGCCGGAGCCTCCGAATGCGCTTCTGCTAAGGCCGCGGTGTCGGACAACCGCGCGAGTAGCTCTCTCCTAGCATCTCATCGCCAAGTTGCTGGATCACCTCGTCGAGGATGTCCATATGGCGAACATCGGCGGGGAGCGGACAGTCCCGAGCCAAGTGATTGGGGTCGCCGCATCTGAAGCAGGCTCGACGAGGGGCGCCCCGAGCCCTAGTACGATCCAACTCCATAGGGGACGGGAGCCGGAGGTACCGGGACGGGGCGCGGGCCGCGGGTGGCGCAGGTGCGGCCACCGGGCGGATGGGGAACGGAGTTGCCGAACGAGTGATGGGGAAGGCGCCGCCGCGGAGCTCCCGGCGGTCCGCGGGGTAGCCGTTCCCTTAATGAGCTTCGCTCGCACCAGGGCTTCATATTGTCGGAAAGCCCGAGTGCGCCAGCCTAGATAGTCACGGAGGTCTGGGGGGTCGTTCGAAGAGGTGATGCCGTTGTTGATCAAGGGGTCAAGTCCGTGGCGGTACTTGGTTACCTTAACCAACGCGTCTTGAAGCCAGCGAGGTCCATCAAGTCCTCGAAGTCGTCGGTATATCCGTAGACATCCCGCGTTCCCATGTGATAACCCCGCTTTCCAACTTAGCGGCGCGAGGTCCTGTTCGTTCTCCTCGACGAACCGAAGGCGAAACTCGGAGAGGAACTGGCTCCACCGAGGGAAGGGGAAGGGGTTTTTGCTCCCATGACGCTCTGCCCATTGCTGAGCAGGTCCCTCCGCCATATAGGACATGGCGTAGCGGGACGGCCTTTTCTTCGCTCGGCTCTCCGTTAACTACGAAGGCCTCCGGGGCAAGCCGAGCGTAGGTTTTGACCGCGTATAGGAAGGCGCGGCCGCGTTTGCGATCTCCGTTAAACGCAAACGGGGGGTTTGGTCGTAAGACCAGTTTTAGGCGACAGTAATGTCACCAAATAACGCATCCGCGTCGGGGGCATTCGGAGATGCCAAGGCGGTTCGGGAGCTGCCGGAGGTGGTGCGGCAGCGGAAGCCTGGGAAGCAAGGTGGGTGAGGAGATTGGTGAGGTTGTCTAGTTTCGCCTCAAGTGCGCCATCCATGCGCGCGTCAGCGTCCGGAGCAGCTCCGGTAGACATAGCGGGCGTAAAGACGACAAGAGCAGAGGAGGAGGGGTCAAGTGGCAGGGGCGGTGACGAGGGGGGTACGGACTCGTACTCCGAGCCTGAGTCAGCACCAAACCTGGCAATCTTGACCGGTTAATCCCGTAGAGAGTTTCTTCTGCTGTAAGGGCAACCCTGGAGACTCCGACGAAAGCCTAGCAGGGGAGGATCCAAAGCGTGAATAAAAGCTACGGGAAATACACGGAGGGACCGACCTAGCAGGGGAGGATCCAAAGAGAAGAAACTCTAAGGGTCCGCCTGCTAGGGCGCCAACTATATACTGGTCGTCCGTAACTGCCGACGTAGAGCGCAGAAGGCCTGAGCGGCGTCGCAGGCTCTGTCCCAAGGTGATCGTTGGGAGGGTCTTGACGGATCGGTGATTGTGCGGGCGAAGGAGGCCGTGGACGATGGTCGGGGTGGGTCGGAGCGTCCGAGGGGGCGCCGGTCGGATGCGCCTCGGATGCGTTCGGAGGGTCCGAAGGAGGCCGAAGCGGGGGTTCCCCTGACACTGTTAGTAAACTCTGAGTGATCCTGTGTATAGTAAGACACAGATATAGTGAACTTGTGCATAGTAAGGCACATCCAGTGAATTTGTGTATAGTAAGACACAACCATAGTAAACCCTGTGCATAGTAAGGCACAACCATAGTAAGCCCCAAGTAGATTGGCTATAGTAACAGTCAATTTACTTACCTGGTAGTTGAGTATTGGTACTCTTCTGCTAAAATCCTCAACAAACTTCAAACCTTTTGTTGTTCTTTGTTCATCCTTGAAAGTTCTCTTTAATTACAACACTCAACCTTTAAGTTCCACCAGTAGCACATCTGAATCAGTTAGTCGTTTCCTGCGGCTCGAACCCCGAACACAAACACATACATATTTTGGATTTGATTTAGTTGGTTAGATTTGATATTTAGCTACCTAGCTCATTTCCTCCGTGTATTAACAGCTGGATGGGTGCGCCTTTTCCCTTCTCGTAGGTCAGAGTTGGCTTATAACGAAGCAGACGGCTTGGAGTGGTTGGCATCGTGTACCGCTGGCAATTTCTTGGTGTGTATCGTTGACAGAATGCAACCCTCGGTGCTAAACCCACGCTAGCTTAACCATGAGATGTATCGTATAGATCCTGACTCGAAGAAACATAGTCGTAAACGTAAACGAGGACGTCAGGATGCAGGCTTGCAGCCCACTACTAGTGGCTCGATCTCACAGAGCTCGTACTTGACGATCAAGCCTGGAGGTCTCATCAGAAAGGTGAATACTTACTTGGGCCTACTCGTGAGCAACAACTCTGGCAAACTCATCTCACTATAGTCTATTGGGTTGACTGTCGGAGGCATCGAATATCAAGTCGTCTCGTACTACACTGCGGCAGACCTTCTGCACGGGCCCTTGGACGTTGAGTCTGTTCATCACAGCTTTGCTTGCATGGCTAAATGCGCGACGGTTTCAGAAACCTTACGCCAGAGGTCTGGGGCCCCGGGACCTGAGTGCTTTTGATTTTTCACAGTTGCGTGTTGTGGTGGAGCTCGAGCACAATGACGGGGTCACGGTGTTCGGGTGAGTGTGTTTTGTCTTTGCCGTTCTTGTTAGTACACTTACTTATCCACAGACCCAATGTCGAACTATTCAATCAGGAAACATGGCTTGGCCCATGGCCCCTTCCACCGGCAAGATCAAATACGGCTGCTCCCAAAGCTGGACCTTCACAGCCCAGAGGCACAGCATCTCACACGCGCGGACAAACACAGGCACGCTCACCAGCGCCGCAAGACCCTGACTTGCCCCGACAGTCTCGGGCTCGCGAGAAGAGCGGAGAAATAAACACGGGAACAGGCGGCCACTTGGGTACCTGTTGTTGTTTTCGTCGGTGTTGCTGCCCAGAGTACTCTGGATTCCGATGCGCGAACGAAGAATATTGGAAGACTCATGTGCGTAAATTTTCGATCTTGTTTTCAGCGGAACGAAAGCTAGAGCTTTGATTCTAAGGTCCCTTATTGTCCCCTTACCAGTCCGGATGGTGAGCGCCGCGGCAAGTGAATGGAAGATTGTTCCACATTCGCTGTTTTGACCACCAATATGTGCCAGTTCAAATACAAAATCTAGCAGTCATGAAATTCTGAACTACTTGCCTGATGCATTGAAAATTATTTTGCCCAAGCTACCTGAGTAATAAACATGTACAAGGACGTTCCAATGACTACGGATTCATTGACTTTACAGAAGAAAAATGTGATAGCAATCATGCCATCATATACACATGACTCTCTATTTCTTCCTTTACGCATCCACCAGCGACGCCGGACGCCGTGTTTGCCTTGCTCAACACATTGCTTGCTCTCTGGACAGTTATACTCGGCTTGCATGCGACAGCAAACGACGCGCATGCGACACACGTGATCGCGTGGCGGGACCGCAGCCCTGACTCAATTGAAAATTCACTCTACTCAATCCCGTCGCAGCCGCAGCCCGCAATGACTAGGCACGCGCAGTGACTGCGTCCGCCATGCACGGCGCAAGCGTATGTTTGACGAGTATAAAAGAGAGAGGATGGAGTCAGGATTCGTCAGAACAAACTTCCAACCACTCCTCGCAAACAAACACCAGCTCTTCATAACCAAATACGATGTCTTCCGCCTCGTCCTCTGCCACCTCCCTGCTCTCCTCCGCTGCCTCCTCGCAGTCGAAGAAGGACTATTCTGCCGCCTTCGCGACCCTGCAGTCCGCGTATGGCCTCGGCGGTTCTGCCCCGATTGTCGTTTCCAAGAAACAGAAGCAGCCCAAAGTTGCACCGAAGCAATCCGCCTCAGCAAAGGGCGCGAAAAACTACGAGGCCGCCTTTGGCTCTCTCTCCGCCCAGCTCGGCACCAACGCCAGCTTCAGTAGCGCGAAGCTCCCGAATGTTTAGGTGCTTCACGCCTTCTCGGTGTAACGAACAGCTGAACTGATCTTTTCCTTCAAGTCTGATTCCATACCACGCACTATTCGCTGAAGCACACATGCATGCTATTCCGCAAGGAAGGCGCGCCCGGCCTGGGGTATTTTACTACTACCCTTGACATCGCCGACAACCGCATCCATCTACCTTACTCTTCGAGGTAGACGGTAACATTACGTCTTGTATCTTGTTTGCATCCCACTCCAATATATCTCCTTCCTGTTCCCGCCTCCATCTTTTGTGTCAGCAAGTGACTGGTCAATAAATCTGATCTCACCTGAAGGCTGAAACAAAATCAGTAGTACATTCTCCAGAACAAAAACTCTCCAAGCCTTTAAACTCGTACTAGTACAAAAATCATTAAATACTCTTGCTTCATTTCAATCCTCCGTCACCACTCGCGGTTATTGTCAGCTCAAACCAGGGCCCGAATACGTACTGCGACTAAAGCTGTATGTCGATGGCGTGCGCGATGAGTACATCCGTGCGGGCACGCCCGAGAGCAGGCCCTGGCGCTCGAGCTCCGCGGGGTTGCGCGGGAACGACGCGCCGGATAGGCGGTCCGCGGCGAGCTGCGAGCGCCCGCTCTCGACGATGCTGAAGCACGTAAGCATTGCAATCGGGCACGTGAGTCGTGGGAACGCAACGCACCCTTGCATGACCGCGGCCGTGGTCGTGCGCCGCGCAGGCTGCTTGGTGACGTTGTCGCCGTACCAGTCCGTCTCGTCAACGATCTCTTCCGAGAGAATTTCCTAGATATACCCTTTAGTAACAGGAACAGGATCTGAAAAATGTTCAGCTAACTTCGATGATATCTATAGACGCGTCAATGAAATACTGCAAGAAGGACAAGAAGACGCAACTAACCTTCAAGAGTGACGACACCCAATGCGCCGCCAGGACGGCCCGGTGTTTGGCTGATAATTAGCAAATGGGCACGGCCAGTTTGGCTGATGGCTGTTATCGACGAGCCCACAGAAATATGGAAAACGCACAAATAGTCGAGTGCCTGGAAGCAGCTGATGCCGGGATGCGCCTCGGGAAGGATGGAGAGCGGGAGCGACGCGACAGTACATTCCTTAGACGTATCGTGACGGATAAGCTGCGTTTGTTAGTTTATTTGTTTAGCAAGGGTGATGCAGCGGGGATTGGGGTACCTTCTTGACTAGTAACAGACCGATGAACTCGTTCGGGTTGCCCTTGGCGTGGACAGGAAGCCGCGAATATCCGCTCTTCAAGCTACGGTTCTTTAATAGTCTGTTTCTTCGGGAAGGGCGGACCCACATGAACTCCAGCAACTCGTCATCGAGAATCGCATCCCCTGAGAGCGACACCACGTCCTGGGGAGAATCAGGCCCACGCCAAAACCAGAAGGGAGGTGCCCACCTTCATTGGCGTCATAATCGACTCCACGCTCTTCATGCCCAGTTCAAGAGTGCCGTTCAAAATGCTGATTTCGTCTTCGCGGAGTGGGTCCGCGCCAGTTCGGTGCAGCTGGAGGAAGCTCTTGAGTTGGGTCTTCTTGTACATGTACCCGCCCTCCGCGCCGAGCAGCCAGTCCAGCAGCCGCGCAATCGGGTACGCGATTGGCGCTTCCAGATACATCAACGCCAACACTAGCGGGGCACAGGCGGCCCCAATCGACAGCCCGTACCGCACAGAAAGCGACTGTGGGATCACTCTGATGGGTACTAGTTAGTCAGCGCCAAGGGAGGAGAAAGCAAGCTTACTCGCTGGTGGACAAGAAAATGTCCCGTCAGTCAGAGTATACGGTTGTGGCAATGAAACTAACCCGAATATTACTGAAACGCGTTAGCCACAGGACTTGAGCCTAGTTTACCCACTCACCAATAGCCGTTGTGGACAACACCACCGCCGCAATTCCGCCTCCAATCTGCACGCATCAGCATGAATACAAAAAAAGTTTGCTCCCACTTACCGCGCTGTCAAGGAAGATGGGCAGACTCTCGTTGATGACGACGTTGCTAAGCAGTAGGACGACAAGCACCCAGTGGCGGCCCTTTTGCAGCAGCGCCAGCACTATAGCATGTATCAGCAACCAATAATTGGCCAACACGCCGCGTACCCTTCTTCGCGTTCGCCTGCTCGGTCGCGTTCTCGGACGACGCGGCGAGCACTTTCAAGTGCAATTCATCCAGACCCATCAGCGCAATCGTCAGCCTGACCACCGTTAACGCCGCACAACAATGAGAAGAGACAACTTGAACCTACCCAGCGAAAACACCACCAAGCAGCACGAGCACCGCGCTCACGCCCATCTTCTGCCAGAAGCCGTTGCCCGTCCCCGGTGGGCCTTCCGGGTGGTGGCCAGCAGTGTACATATAAGTGTGCATCGGATTCGCGAGGGTGGAGAGGCAGGACGCTTTATAGCAGCAGCAGCGAGAAGAAGACGATGGTTATGGTTATGAGTAAGTCCCAAGGCCCCAGCCCGCCAAGCGCAGGGTGGAGAGCGTTGTAATGAAAACGCCAAGGGCTTAGGGGCCCACCTCCGACCTCCATCCTTTTATTCTCGAAGCGTGGGTTTTGCGCGCCTCGCCCAATTGGGCAGCTCGCACGCACGACAGAGGGTGGTTATTATGCCTGTGGGCATAATGGAGCGGTCCAAAAGCGATATTGGCTGGGGGGCCGAGCACAGCTTGGCGGGAGCGTTATGTAATGGTCAACCCAGATGCCGCACAAACAGAGCCTGTATTCTAGTGTCGAGTACTAGTCCCAGCTTTGTCTACTCCAAGGTCTACTTTAATCTCAACGGGCTCACGTGAGAATTTGCGACGGCGGACTTAGGGGAGTGTGGCCACTACCGTCTTGCATAATGCCGAAAGACGCCATATACCACCGCCGCACCAGCTAGCACCAGCAGCGCGAGCGTAGTGCTCCCGATAACAGACGTCTCGTGCTCGATCTATATGCTTTTCAGTGCACTACAAAGAGGGAGGGTCAAACAAACTTACGACGCTGGTAAATGGGGACAGAATCGGGATTGTAAAGTGCTTTGCAGGCCCGGGCGGGTGTTTAGTGTTGTGGCCATGGGCGGTCCCGCGGAAAGAGGACCAGCCCAGTAGGAGCAGGCCAAGCACCAGGAGGGCAAGGATGCCAAGTAGGATCATCTACATGCAGGTGTTCAGCAAACATATTCAGCCCAAAGAAAAACACGCACTATAAGCCTCTCAAGCGCAGCATGACGCGCGTCGTGAAACTGGCGGTCTTTTGCACGCTGCCGCTCTCCATGTTCAAAGCCCAGCAACGTTGTCTCTGCAGCAAACGCGCGGGCAGCCCAGTATTGCTCGACACGTGTTCGTGGTTGTGGCTCAAGTCCGTCAAGTTTGGGTCGCTGGATCACTTGCTGATTTTCATTGGGAGACTGGTGTCGTGGTAGAACTTGTTGATGTCGTTCTTGTTCTTGGAGCCCTAGCGCAACGCGGAGGGTCTGAGAAAGCACGGGCTGGCTGGCTGACCGTGGACTGTCTGCATTGTTTGGTTTACGCAGGCGGTTCATGGACGGTCATGAGAGTACAGAGTCAAGTTGATCGCAAACTACACACAACAAATTACACCTTCTTCGCACTCGTCTTCGACCGTCCCAGTTTCCCGCTATCCTTCGACACAGTCGAATCTCCACGCAACAGTCCGTATCCCTGGGTATCGCTCTCACTGCTCGCTTTCTGCCGCCTTGCATTGGTCACGCTCCGCCGCAGCCCGTTCACGACACCTTGCATTGCCGGCACGCCCGTCTTCCGGACCGCATCCCGGAATCTGCTCTGCGAACTCGGGGTCGACTCTGGCGAGGATGTGGGCGAAGCAATCAGATGGGCGGGCACAAAGTCGTGGAATGTCGCGCCGTTGTCGTTAGCGTGTGGGACAACTTCGACTGTCAGTTCAGGCTTTGAGGTGTCTTTTACCGCAGAGTGTGAGTCTCGATGATCCAATGTGGTCGATAACTCACCAGCGAAGGTCCCCGGCCGCTCCTGCTCCACTCGATTTCCGCCCCCTGAGCCACGCTTGACCTTCGTGAGGACTCCGTACTCCTCGTGGGGCTTGCCAACGTATATGTTGCCCTCCTCGTCGCTAAAAGTGTACCGCGCAGTGTCCGCATCGTAGGCAATCCGCTTCATCCCCGGTGGCAACCGTGTAGAATCCTTCTCAAGTTACCATCCTGACTGGCCCTGCCTTCGGCAACTCACCTCTTCCTGCTGTGTCCATCGGCCCATGGTGTTTTATGGTGTTGGTATATGACGAAGGAACAGGCAGGCGAGGCCCCAGCTCCACCCTTTATAACTGCGCGTGCAGAACGCCGTGTTGCCCAAATCGCCGTCAGCACAGCTTTCGATCGACGCGGATTTAGGCAACTGATTATCTTTCACTGCTAATTTGGTCGCGTGCCCGCCCACTGTCAATGTTAAGCAGCTCCCTACTCCTGTGAGTCATGGTGTATGCTCTCCTGGCCCAAGTCGTTGCTAGCTCTTCTTCGTTCAGGCCTTTTACTTGCTATTCTAGTCTAGAAATGGGCATCGACACGGCCATCTCAATCACGGGTATCTTTATCAAGCCCTGGCGAAGACATTATTGGCACAGCGAAAAGGCGTCTGATACCTTGGTGCGAACACATCCATTTTCCATCAACAAACATGGGCTGAGGTGCCCGTCTTCCAGTTCAAACTTCAATACGACTATGACAGCGACGAGTTGGACGCCGCCGCCGCACAGCGTGTCAATCCGAAAGGCAGAATAGAAAATGGATCGTCTCCGGCTGCTAGGCCTCGGGTTATATTTCAAGTCGTCGCAGTCATTCTGATGCAAGAGCTAAACAAGAACAAGAAAATATATTGGGGAAACACTGTGGAATGGAATGGAAGCAGGACACAGGACTGTACGTATTGCCAACATCTATTTTGGAGAGCAGGGTAGATGGATGGCGATGTTGACGAAATCAAGGGTAGAAGGATACCCCAGGCCGGGCCCGCCTGCCTTGCGGCATAGCAACATATGTGTGCTTCGACGAATCGTATGTATGTGTTCATGGTATGGGATCAGACTTGAAACAAAAACAGAATAAGTCGGGTGGTTCGTCAAGATCAGGAAAGCATAAAGCACCTAAACATTCGGGAGCTTCGCGCTACTGAAGCTGGCGTTGGTGCCGAGCTGGGCGGAGAGAGAGCCAAAGGCGGACTCAAAGTTTTTCGCGCCCTTTGCTGAGGCGGATTGCTTCGGTGCAACTTTGGGCTGCTTCTGTTTCTTGGAAACGACAATCGGGGCAGAACCGCCGAGGCCATACGCGGACTGCAGGGTCGCGAAGGCGGCAGAATAGTCCTTCTTCGACTGCGAGGAGGCAGCGGAGGAGAGCAGGGAGGTGGCAGAGGACGAGGCGGAAGACATCGTATTTGGTTATGAAGAGCTGGTGTTTGTTTGCGAGGAGTGGTTGGAAGTTTGTTCTGACGAATCCTGACTCCATCCTCTCTCTTTTATACTCGCCAAACATACGCTTGCGCCGTGTATGACGGACGCAGTCACTGCGCGTGCCTAGTCATTGCGGGCTGCGGCTGCGACGGGATTGAGTAGAGTGAATTTTCAATTGAGTCAGGGCTGCGGTCCCGATACGCGGTCACGTGTGGCCACTGACGCGTCGTGGGCTGCTGAATATCGCAGTAGAACAAGCCGTAGCGGATCGGGCAGGCATGGTGTGGCTGGCCGATGCGAAGGGCAAGAGGGGCAAGAAGTGAAATGAAGGCATCGTCACGGTCATGTGCGGTGATGCCATCACGATGTTGACATTTTCTGCCTCTCACCCTCATCTCAGGAAGTGCCAAATGCTGCAGCGGGCGCAGCTGGCGCCGCCCTCCACATGCTCAGCACAATCCCCCCACCACATCAGCCACACACAACAAATCACGTGCACACTTGTTCCCAGTCCTGCGCTCCCATCTCGTTTGAGTCGTTTCTCCGCTCAAAGTTTCCACCCGATGACCTTCTCCCCTGTCGATCGCCATCTAAAAACGCCCGCTTTGCTATCGTCAGACTCCGCCGCAGCCTGTTCTTCACTGGATCCATTTCATTATTTCTTTGAAAATTCTTTCTCAAGGCGTCAACGTTAACATCAGGATTCCACTCCCTTCGTCTCCGGGAAGGTTACCATGGGCCGTGGCTACTCGCCTCTCAAATCTTCAACCCGCATTGATAAACGGGATGTTGAAGTATATAGCTCACGCGCGTCATTCTATACACGTGTATGCTTACATAGATCATCGATTCTTGCTTTTGCCCTCTACCGAGACCTCGCCGCTCTTCGCGTTTGCCTCACCGCGCCCTTTTCCTTTCGCGCCGACACCGCCTCGCTTGCTGCGCTCAACAGGTTATGGGCCCCGGCCCCCTTTTTGTCGGCGCCCGACCCGTAGCCGAGTCACGTCACCACCACGTTCCTTTTTTCCTCTCGCTCCCTACCTTCTCGACATGGGTCTTGCCCCATACCTCGTCACCACTATCGACCACATACAGGACCTCCAGCCAGACAACTTCAAGAAGCATTACCCGCTTCTCAAGCAGTTCTTCCTCGCCGTCGGAGCCGGATGGATCACCCAGGACGAAGAACCGGAGCCGCTCTCAGCCGCCAACGAGAGAATTGACAGTGAGGTCTCCTACCTCATTCTGGCGAAAACACATGAGGACTACCGCACGAAGCTCACCGAGCTTTCAACGGCTCGTGCCCGCTGGAAGGCACTCAAGGACAACTTCATCACCCGTACCCACTCCGACAGGCTCATTGCCTTCCAACAACTCATCACCATTGACCACAACATCGAAGATCCCATCGTGCTGTATACAACACAGGTCTCTAACCTCTGCACGAAACTAGCGCGCATGGACCTCACCATCCCGGACGACATCAAGACGTGCATTCTTCTTGCACGCCTGAACCCCGGCATGTACTCTACGCGCAAGGATCTGGTCAAAAATGAGAAGTTCCCTTCCTATGAAGATGCTGCGGCCCGTCTGCGTTCGGACGCTCACGACAACTCTAAATCCGACCACATGATCAAGGTCGAAGATGTACCAGTGGCCTTTGGTCTTGCAGCTCGCATTCCATCTCCCCCTTCCGAACCACCACCACAGGAAGCATTCGCGAAGGGCTTCCGTTGGTGCTCCCCTCGCTCTGACAAGGATTGTTTCCGCTGCGGACGTGAAGGTCATCGGGCTCAGTTCTGCCTTGCGGACATGCCGCAAGCAGTTCGTGACTGGATCCTCAACTCCATCTCACGTCGTGAACAGGCACCAGCCCCTGCGCCTTCGAGCTATTCCCCATCGCTCTCTGGGCCCAAGACAGCCCGGAAAAGTGAGCAAGGTCTCGCTGCCCAAGGCCCCCATGTTTCCGACGATGACAGTTCCTCCGACGATGAACCACAAATACCTTGGGAGATCCTAGACAAGAAACAAAGGAAGACGTTCAAACGCCTTGGCTTCATGCCTCCGGCAAGTGCTTCGACTGCAGCTGCTTTCGCCAGCACCAGTCGTTATGTGATCTGAATCACGAGAGCCATTCGGGTCTCCTCCACCCCGCACAAGACACGAGGTGTATCGGATTCGGTGGGAGCTCATTTTCCATCTTGTTTCTTTCACCCACTGCTCTGCGTTTTTTCTTGCACAAGACACAAGACGACATGGATTCGGTGGGAGCCTTTTGTACCCTACATACATTCTTTCGTATCCGCGCTGCTCGCTAGGTGGGAGTGTTGAAGTATATAGCTCACGCGCGTCATTCTATACACGTGTATGCTTACATAGATCATCGATTCTTGCTTTTGCCCTCTACCGAGACCTCGCCGCTCTTCGCGTTTGCCTCACCGCGCCCTTTTCCTTTCGCGCCGACGCCGCCTCGCTTGCTGCGCTCAACACGGGAATCTTTCGGCTACTCGAGCCAGAAGCGGTGGCAAATGACGCTTCAAACTTGAAAAAGCATGACATCTCAGGCTCTACTTAATCTAGCTCTTTTCAGACGAAGTCAACACGACTTTCGGCGACGATTCGGCACATAGCGTGTGCAGACGAGGAATTTGACTGTCAATAGTCAACTTCAACAGCACGAAGACAAGTATGGGTAGAATGGTGCACAAAGTAAGCAGCATTCAGGTTTTGGTGCGTTTGGGGTGGACTCGTCGCTGAATCCAATACACAGATTCTGCCCCCACAACTGGACGCCAGACACGAGACTCCAGCCACTTCCAAGCGCAAGGGGTAACGGGATATCGAAAGTTGAAACTCGCTATCATTCTGCAAGACATCAAAGAATAAGTAACAGAATGGTGGATGCGCGATGGTGTCAAGAATGGCCGGGAAGTCGTTTCTGGATTGATTGCGCCAGTTACTAGACTTGGGCATTAGCGTTGACAATGGACAACTGGCAACATCGGAGAGACTGCGAGCAGACACGGGCAATACTTATTGTCGCTAGGCAAAAAAATCACTGGTCAAAGCTGGATTATGCAGTCAAAAACTTAAAGGGTTCGGGGTGTCTCTCAGACTGGTGGATGTGAAAGGCAAGAATCGCAAGCCGGAATGTGCCCACTGAACAGAAGGCATCACAGGTTGCGTAATCCGATGATGTTCCTCTTGCCTTAGGCTTCGTCTCTCACGAACCAAGTGGGCCAGCGATACGCTCCGTGCGATGCTAGAGTAGTCTGTCCCACCAGTGTGCAGGCTGCCCGTCAAGCCTCCAGGGCTCATCGCTCAGAGCTCAAACTTGAAGTCCTGTCAACCTTCCAATTTCGTTCCATTTACCTGAACACGCGACCACGTACTTGGCCCGGCAGCTCATCTATCCTCCGAGCCCAAGCTAATCCCCGCCTCGGAGCTCCACGGCACATCCCCCGCGCTTCTCCAAGATGTCCACCTCGACGAGTTGGCCGCACTAGACGCGCACACGTGCCCGATGGCTGTGCCGATCGTGCTGGTTCGGCCGCCAACGATGTCATTGTCAAGTCGACGGGGTCGGAGAAGTTGTGTAGAACTGAAGTACCCCCCGTCTGGTGTCCACTCCTGCCCCGCATTACGGCGCTGCGACACATTTAAATCCGAGATGCGCGAGGCCGCTTCCTGAAGCGTCCGATGCTGGGTCGGAGCGTGAAACGGGCATCCGCCGCGCATTGTAAGGTACGCCTCGCCATTGAATCCTTGAATACCTGCCTAAAATCATCAGAAGTCGCCGCCCGAGGAGGCATAAACCCAATAACCCCAGTCATGCGCACTGTCTCGCCTGACCCGAGCAGCGGTGCCAGCCAGTGGGCACGCAAAATCGTATCTGCCATCAGGCTACAGCCATAGAGCCCCCATATGCAGCGAGTGTATTCGTCTCTTCTAAACAGCGTAAGTGCTTTCTTGTGTGGCCGGTCAGCAGACTCGGATGCTACAAGAGTATCGATACCTGGTAAATGTTCAGCCCCTGCCCCGCAACAACCCCGGCGGCTGACACTCGCTGGCAGCCTGGGGCTCCGAGTCGTCGAGGAAGCGCCGACATCATGACGTGTGTTTCGAATTCGAAGTGCGTCCAAACATAGACCACGGCCCCGCCGAAATTTAAAAGCCCGCTGCAACTTCGGATGGCTGCAACTCTTCGCCATGGTCGCCCTACTGCGTGTCGCCGCCTGCGTCCTTCTCCTCCCCTTTGCGCTGTCAACGCCGACGCCGACCCCGGCCGAGTCGGAGTCCGACCTTGTCCTCACGCCCAGTGGGTACCAAAACCGCGCCAACGTGCACCATGTCCCCTCTGGCGCGCACATCATGCATGTCGCTGACAAAATTCACGTGCTCCATCCCAACGGCACCCTCTTCAAGGTCGTCACCCCCAAAATCAAGGCGCCAACGCCCGTCGTGGCCCGCAGCGCCGCCTCTGCCGCCGCAACAATGGCGAGTGGGTGGATTACATACGCGTCGTGGGTCAGCAGCGCACCCGACACACAGCCGATTAAGAACTTTACCACATCGTTCACCTCGCCACAAGAGCCCGCATCGAACATTGGTCAGACGTTGTTCCTCTTCAACGGGCTGTGTCCCGCGGACGGCACCTCCATCATCCAGCCTGTCCTCCAAGTGAGCATCTAATCGCCATCTTATCTTATCTCATTTGCTCTCTCTAGTATGGGTACAGCTCACGCGGGGGCGGGTCATACTGGTCCTCGGGGGCGTGGTATGCCTTCTCGAACACCGAGTTCTTTGCATCGCCGCTTGAGCCGACGCCCGACAACTGGGCGCTCAACGCGACGATCGGGCTGACCAACTTCACTGCCGGCACGGGGTATACTTACGCAATCAACATGCAGGGCGCGCCCGGCGCGAAGCTCACGGTCACGAGCCCGCAGAACCTCGTCTGGGCCACCATCGCGCTCGAGTCGTACGGCGTCACGAGCATAAAGAACTACCCGGCTGGCTCGACCTCGTTTAACCAGGTGTCATTACTGCTTAGCAATGGCACCGTCCCCGCGCCGACACAGAGCTGGGCTGTATTCAACAACAATACGGACGGGATCACGACGACGGTCGTCGCAAACAAGTTTAATGGTGGCGTGGTTAAAATAAATTACTGAGCAATGTACTATACGAGCTGGAGGAATGTGAACTTGGGAATATACCATGTTGATAAATAAGAGAGACGTCTTGAAAGGAAGCTTTGTAATATTGAATGATTGCACAACTTCAACTTCAAGTTGAATGCGAGCGATCACAACTCAACATATCAAGAAGAACCAAAAGAGAACACTATGCCAGTGATGCGTCAAGATGCCGGGTGTCAACGTGCTCTGTTGAGGACAGCATATCTTTGCTGTAATTCAATAATCGTTTGATTTAGGCAGCCTGACAATGATGTACAACTCAGCGACATTTTTACTTCCCCCCAGGAAGTCACTCACTGCTCGAGTAGGCAATGAAGAGTTGTGTCCGTATGGCCATTCGGCCGTGATGATGCTGCTGCTCTCATGTTGATAACGAGATGATCTTCGAGTTGGAGATGTAGGTGGTAGAACGGTGGTAGATGTCTACCCATCGACAGTTTCGAAAAAAAATCGGCCCCCACATGCTTTAAAAGTCGGGCGTGAGGCTGGTTGGAAGGCAAGGCTACAATGGTGACCTTGAAGTTGTTCTTAGCGGTGAGTGTTTTGGAAGACAGTGAACACACCAAGCCATGCTGATACGTCCAGCTTTCGTCCCTCTCCATCGGCCTATGCAGCCCAACCGCGTTGGCAAACAGCACAGTCAGCCTCCCGGTCCCCGCCGCATTCGTCGTCAACTTCATCGGCAATCTCGCGGCCGTTCAGGCAACCGGCGCGGGCGACGACACCCGTTTGTGGTTCCAAAATGTGGACAACAGCATCGAGGAGTACTCCGTCAGCGGGCCCCTTGCATTCGGCGGGCTCTTGTCGGCCCAGACGGTCCGCGTTCCCGCCTCTGAGGTCCTCCCCAATACGGTCATCGCCGCCGTGTCTGTGAGCTCCGCAACTTTCCAGCAGGTACGGCCCCCGAACGCCTGAGGGTACTAGATAAACCATCACCTCCCCAGATCCGCCTGTTCTTCATCGGCACCTTCGGCGTCGTGAGTGAGTACATCTTCGACGGGCCGACCAACCGGTGGCGCGGCGGGGTTTCGTGCCAGGACTGCCTCACGAAGCTGCATGCGGTCGTCAAGCAGGGCAGCACCGTGCTCTATGCGCTGTCTGACGGGGTTGCTGGCGACAGCGCACGTATCCGGGTGGGGTTCGTGCAGGAGGGCGTGGTCAACGACGAGAACGGGCCGCTGACGACGCTCACGGAGGCAACGTGGACACCGGCTATGGGGTGGATACCCAGAACGCTGAACTAAGGCGCGGAAAGTTATTATCTTGAGGTGTTGAATATGATTCGAGTTGATACCATTGACAAAGGTTGAATAAACCACCGTTGCTATAAGTAATCTTCATGTCAGTGTTATGTTGAGGTATTTCTGGAGGAGGTTCGGACCGTTTTGTGTAAAATGCTGGGAGACTTCTTTGAATTCGACCACAAGGACTCGTAAGGACCGCTGGTGTGACGTGACGCGACGGCGTCACGTCACACCAGCTCGTCCTCTTTTCGTTGTCTTTTCAGCAACTTTCCGTTGATTCCAGTTGGAATAACACGTCGAAAGCATTTCAAGTCGACCACGAAGCTTCAAGAACAGAAGGGACAACGCTGGAGACATGTATCGTTGCAAAAAACCCAACGCCGTTGAAAATTTTGTGAACAAGTAAGTGGATCCGAGTCACAAGAGAACAACGCGCTGACCGCCCAGTGGGCGTGCCAGGTCAAGGATTTGACCTCACAGCATCCTTGTCATCTTTTACCCGAGCCAAACTGGCAGCCCAGCACTTGTACCCTAATCGGGGTGTTGGTTATTATCTCTGGCCGCGCCTTTCCCCGATTGTGCTCAGCTGAGAAGTGGATTGGCGCTGGTATACCGTCAGGCACATGGACAGTCGGCTACAACGCACCTCTCCAGACCTCGCTCCAGACTCCCACTCGCTGTCAGATCGCAATCGAAGTTGTTTGCATCGCGCCTTGCTCCGCTTGAATTCAAATGACCTCAATGTGATCCTCACTCAGACTCGGAGCCCATCCCACAAGTCGTCGTCCTTTGTCTGAACTTGAATCTGCTTGATTATATGTTCGTTTCGGAGTACTTCATGACTCGTAAAATACATCGGGCCGATGTCAGTGACTCGTCCTCGCGATAATCAATCCTCTTTCTCAAGAATATGATTCAATGGCACTGCCAGCAGCCAGCCTGAACGCACGCCGCCTTGCATTTGCTTTGGAATATATCGGCGGACACTGGCAGGCCCGCAGCCCTCACCAGCATATTTGCTGCACCTAGCCGGTGTGCGATAACCTGAGGCTCGAAGTTCTCGTGCGATCCTGCTCTTTTCCGCACAAGGAGACGATACTAGTAGTACCTATGGATAAACATTGTTATACTTAACGAGTAACTACCAGTACTACAGTACTAAGCGGTTACTACTCGTCAGCCTTCAAGTTTGCCGGTGCAGACCAGTAGAGTGAACCCACGTCTTCTGGCGGAGGGGTCATTGCCAGAGATCATATATGTTATCCTAACCTATCTTGAACTTAAGATTTTCGTCCAAAGCTTGCTAAGCAATCTGATGAATCATAACATCAGTCACGGCGTGACCACTGCTTTTGCCTCTTTCCTCGTCGTCCCCCAGGTCTATCGGCGGAATTTGGGGATAGCGTGAAGGTAATCTCGGCTAGAACCGTGCTCCCAGTCGTCCCAGAGCTCTGGCTCTGTCTGGCTACTGCGTTCTCTCTTACTGGGGGGGGGTGCTTCTTTGATCGCCTTTGATGCACTCACACAGATGTCACACAAATAAGGCAATTTTGGCTAATCTGGCCCTAGTTTTTTGCACAAAACTTCCGTTTGCGTCCGAAAATGAGTTGCAGCTCTCTGGATCGCTCAAAAACTCTCTAATCTCCTCAAGAACGTCAGCTTGTGACCTGAAGACGTCGGACTATTTATCGGCACGCTCGGGAGGCTCGATCCCACGTGTTTTCTGACTATCTTTTGACTTCGGCGAGCGCTCAACACAGGCTTGTTCTTTCCCCCCATCTTCCCCCCTGTAACAGTGCACCCAATGCCCCTCTGGACTGGCGTGCCCTCTCTGCCTTCAGCTATGGCGACTGGCGGCCACGATCAGCACCTCCCCTCCATCGTGGATAGGAGCTCCGACTGCGCCACAGCTGGTATCGGCAAGAAGGAGGACGATGGCCCTGTGCTGGCCTTGGAGCTCAGCGATATTCTCGTCGACGAGTTCGCAAATGATCCTGAGGATGCTCCGTCTACTCAGTCGTTGTCCGTCCCCGATGTGGGGGCACGTCTGTCTCGCTTGACAGGAAGCGTGGGTAGGCATGACGAAACTTTCGCCCCGTCCGAGCCACAAGAGAGAGGTGCTAGGTACCAGCCGTACCCATCTCCAATGCGGCCGTCGACGGTCAAGTCGGTGCGGATTGATCCCAATTTCGGTGCAGAACTTGAATGTCATAATAATCGGCCTTGCAGGAGAGCGTAATGTGGACTGGCAGTGCGCCTTTGATGGCTCCGACCATCCAAAACTACAATCAGGCTCCATGGACGAGCGTCAGTGGCCCTCTGGCTGCGAGGCCAGCGAATAGTCACTTCCCGGCCGCGTTCCGAACCTTCTCCCAGCCACCGACCGCATCTCAGATGCCCTATTCGTATGGAGGCCTCCCTCCTCGCAGCTACAACCAACTTCCGACGCCACCATATACCCCAGTCGCGCTTCCTCGGCCTCTTCCGATCATCAGTGTCCCCCAAGTAGTCCATATCCCTGAAGGATTTGCGCCGTCTTCGCGTCAGCCGCCACCCGTCGAGAAGGTTGACTCGCCGACGCGCGCCCCCACGGAGATCAAGAATTTGGTGCTTCCCGACCCGAACGCGGCCGAATTCATGCGCCGCAAGATGGGGATCCCGAAAGATCGTGTAGTGAATCTGCGTGCGGTCCCCGACACGACGGATCACAGCCGCCCGGGGACGCCGCTATACCAGCTCATCGGCCTCGCCATCTGCGGCAGCGATCACCAGAAGCTGACCCTCAAGGGCATCGAAAACGCGATCATCGACGGGTTCACGTATTACTCTGACAAGCGGGACGTGGCGTCCTGGAAGGTACTACATCCTCCTTTTCTGCCCAAAGAGCCATCTCACCCTTTCGCAGAATTCGATCCGCCATGCCTTGTCGCTGTACAAGATGTTCGTCCAAATTCCTCGCGCTGCCAACGATCCGGGCAAAGGCGCATACTGGACGATCAGCACTGCAGACGGCGACGGTTTTGCGCGGAAGCGCAATCGCAAGAAAGGCAAGGCAGCGAAGAAGCCCGCCCCGAAGTCAGTAAACTTGAATTTGTCGGTCTATTTCATGTGTTTTCTAAACAACCGCAGATACGAAGACTCGGACGAAGACTCTTTCTTGGACAGCAGCAGCGAGTCCGAGGAAGTTGAGCAGCGCTACCATCCTTATGCTCGTGCTACTCGTCAGGCATCCCCCATCGTCACCGGCCGACGCGTGACGACTCGTAGCGGCGCAAAGAAGGCTCTGCAGCTGTAGAGTCAACGATCACAATTAAAGCCTCCACGCACACGGACTGGGCTTCACGTTTTACTTGTATCACTAGCTTGTTCCTCTCGCTTTTCGCATTGCTTTCAATTCGCTGTCGCGCTATGAATATACCATCACTACTGGAGTTGGACTTGTAGCATACGTTGTTCTGTTCTTGATGCTCTGTTATAAACTTGTTGTTGTTCTTGTTCTCGGATGCTTTCGAAGCTAGTATCGAAACAGCTGTAAGGAATTCCCCAGTACAGCACCCTAACCCACTCAAGTTATACGCATCGGCAAGATCCTCGCTTTGACCCTTTACAACGAGATTTATTCCTTATTGTAAATAAGCATCTCCGACGATTCTCCGTAAACATCTGTCCATCTCGGACCCACTCCCTGCGACGCCGACGTTACTCGGTCGATGGAATGCAGAAAAGTCAAGCAGTGTTCAGTAATCGATAACTACAACACCATCTGACATCGAATTCACGACAACATTTGTTGTTATTCCCTCCGTCGCATCGTTCACCACTGACCACGAACTACCGGGATCGTCCCACTCCCAGTCACCAACGCGAATCAGGACATCGCTAAACGTGGTCGGCCCTGCCGGATAGCTTTGTGGCCCAACAATATTGTATGCCTCGAGCGTGAGCGTCGCCCAGACGAGCTCTTCTGGGCTGTCGATTCTCATGCCTATATCTCCTCCAGCCACATACATTCCGACCCAGTAGCTCCAGTCCGTGGGCGTGGCGACGTACTCGAGGTCGATCAGCCCACGCAAGGCCAGTCCGACGGGGACTTGGGACAACTTCGTGGCGAAGTATTGTGTCCCGACCACATACCAGCACGCAATGACCCAGAAATTCCCGCCTGAATAAGGGTCAACTTTGTCGTTAACCTCGTAGCAATATGATGTACATACCTCCAATTGAAGACGGACCATACTTCAAACGAGTCAGTTTGACAATTTTTACGACACAGATTCGCACCTGAAGTACCGGCTGCACGATTGAAGTTCCACTAGCGGGCTCGATCCCAGGGAATAAGAAGACAGTTTGGCCGGTGCATGATGCTGGGGCTGGCGGGACAACGAAGTCCGTCTCAAACCATGCGATGGGATCGCCAGTCGTTTTGTACCAATAGGCATAGGTGATCCAGCCAGAGGCCGCTGGCGCGACTCTGCGTGTGACATTGCTGGGAGGGCCTGCGTTTGTCACTGGCACGGTTTTGAACAGCGTGCCGTTCTCGTGGAAGACGTGGATTTCGCTGACTACGCGGGTGATTCGAGCGCGATCTGGGACGATGTGGACGTTTGCGCTGTCTTGTTGGCCCCCGGGAGTAAGAACGAGACCTAGCAGAGGTGGAGCATGACCAGGAGGGGGAGTGGCGAGCCCGATGACGATGAAAAGGGAGCTAATGATTGCGTGGAGGATTTTCAGCATTACGGCCTACAAAGACATGAGGGTAAGTAAACAACAAGCTCCCGTAGTCTGAACAATTGACTCACAGAAAGAGCTCTGTTCGTTCAAGTTCTCCGAGTCCTGGTTCTCTTCTGCTTAAATGCGCTGTTTCCACTTCTCGGTGTATGTGGATTAGATGTCGGTCTTTTCCGTCTAATCATAGTGAGTAAAATAGCCTTCTTCCCAACTGCCAAGTGCGAATCCTAGAGAGCAGAGACGCTAAGTTTTGATGAGATGTCTTCCTGCGCTTGGTCAGCAACACTTTTTTGCGTTGGATTGGGACGGAATCAAGCTCTAGTGGATTCTCAGCTATTCATTCAAGGTTCTCCAATGGCAGATTTGGGTGTACTTGGCAGACGGACATGATATTCGAATTCATGCGCCAATCGTCGATGTATTTTGTGTTGATCCACTCCCAGTGGGACAAAGTCGCGATAGGCGCTTAGATTCCGCGTGGCTTCGAGGTTCATAGTTTGGATTTGCGGAAACACAGTATGAGGTGCGAAGAATTGCCAACAGTTTTTGATTTCGTCTCTGTGGGACAGTGTGAGTACGCATAAGAGTGAGGTCGACGGAGTGTTCAGTCCACGCATTTTTTTGGTATACGGTTTTTGTGGGTTGGTTAGGTTCATTGCACTACAGTACTGTGGCAAAGAGCCCGCTGGACGACGCCTAACGGATAAATACATGGTCGCCGGCCAATTTGAGCTTGAGAAAGGTGAACAGTAGGATGAGGCGTTATGACGAAGGGAGCAGGGATAGAACGTTGGCCTGGATCCCACTAGACTGCCTGTTGCTCAGCTGCAGGTTTGTTGAGTTGGACGAGGACAAGGAAAAGGACAAGTTCAACCAAGGAAAGAATCAGAATGAATCGTGATCGCTGATGTTGCTCGGCGCGTAATGCTGTGGCTGTACCAACCCGACATCCTCTGACTCCTTCCACAACCATGGCCACTTCATCGTCGTCGTCCGCGAACAAGTTCGCGACAATGCCGCCCAAGACGGCGGACCTCGACGAGACATGGACATTCTTAACGGAGGGCGTTGACCACATCATGAACAAGCTTCATGAGGGTCTTTCATTCGCCGGCTACACCAGTCTCTACACGACTGTCTACAACTACTGTACTTCAACAAAGATGCATGGCAAGCTGGAGGGCAACAGAAGTGCGTCCTTTGCAGACCAACTCTCCTGAGCCACTGACCTATATTTTTCTGCAGCCGGCGCTAACCTCGTTGGGTCCGATTTGTACAACAAGCTCACGGATTACTTTGCCAACCATTTCAAACCCATCGTCAAGGTACGTAAAAGCCCTTGTCTGCGCTCCTCTTCGCCCTTAGGCACCTCGTGTCGCCGGCGCGTGCCTTGTGGGCACCTTCCTTTCTCCTGTTGCGCATCGATTATCCGATGTTCACAAACTTGCTAGGAAGCGGAGGTTCTTCAAGACGAAGCTTTACTCCGATATTACGCGACTGAGTGGGACAGGTACACCACCGGCGCTAATTATCTCAACCGACTCTTTACCTATCTCAACCGATACTGGGTCAAACGGGAACGAGATGAGGGAAAGAAGGGCGTCTACCAAGTATACACTGTGCGTTTTCCGCTACTTATAGTCTAACTCTTACTAAACTTGCTCTCAGCTTGCATTATCACAATGGCATCAGCACCTCTTCAAACCCCTACAACCACCAATCACTGCCGCTCTCCTTCGCCTTGTTGCCGCTCAACGTGACGGAGCCACCATAGACCAAGCTCTGGTTAAGAAGGTCATCGATTCATTCGTTTCTCTGGGACTCGACCCCGCCGACCCCAACAAAGAATGTCTTGACGTTTATAAGGAGCAATTCGAAATGCCATTCCTTGCGGCAACCGAAACCTACTACACTGCTGAGGCGGAGGCTTTCCTGAATGCCGGAGGTAGCGAAGGTAGCGGCAACATCCCCGAATATCTCAAGAAGGCCGAGGTCCGTTTGCGCGAGGAGGAGGAGCGTGTGGTGCGATATCTTCATACCAAGACACGCAAGGAACTCGTCGGAAAGTGCGAAAATGTCCTTCTCAGAGCTCACGCACCGCGAATGTGGGAGGCATTCCAAGCACTGCTCGACTTTGATGCCGACGAAGACCTGCAACGGATGTACGCCCTTCTCGCTCGCATTCCGGAAGGTCTAGAGCCTTTGCGCAAGAAATTCGAGAGCCATGTTAAAACTGCGGGATCGGGTGCGGTCGGTGCATTGGTTGGCCCAGACGGCAAGGCAACTGGTGCGGCGGCGGATGAGAAGAGCGGCGAACTCGATCCAAAAGCTTATGTGGACGCCTTGTTGTCTGTCCACGAGAAGAATGCAGCCACGGTAGCACGCAGTTTCAAGGCAGAGGCTGGGTTTGCTGCTGCTCTTGACAAGGCTTGCCGAGAATTTGTCAACCGCAATGCTGCAACAGGTGCTACTTATAACTCTGCTCGTTCTTATGTTTCTCACTATATCGTTTAGGAACGAATGCCTCCCGGTCACCTGAACTTCTTGCCAAGCATGCCGACATGCTCCTCCGAAAGAGCAATAAAAGCACAGGCGATGATGACCTTGAAGGTTCATTAAACCGTGTTGTATGTCTCCTCCATTCTCGTATCTGACACAGTCTTGATTGTTTACCTTCAGATGGTCTTGTTCAAATACCTCGAAGACAAGGACGTTTTCCAAACATTCTACACCACCAAACTCTCCAAGCGTCTCATCCATGGCGTCTCGGCATCTGACGAAGCTGAGGCCTCCATGATTTCCAAACTCAAAGAAGCTTGTGGCTTCGAGTACACCAACAAGCTGCAACGAATGTTTACGGATATGTCATTATCGAAAGATCTCACGGACTCATTCAAGGAGCGAATGGCGCAGACCCATGACGATGGGAATGATATTGCATTCAGTATCATGGTTCTCGGTACCAACTTCTGGCCCTTGGCCCCGCCGACACACGACTTCCTTCTTCCACCTGAACTATTACCGACTTTCGAGCGCTTTACACGTTACTACCAGACAAAACACTCCGGCCGTAAACTGACTTGGCTGCACAACTATTCGAAAAACGAGCTGCGAACCAACTACACGAATCAGAAATACATCCTCATGACCAGTGCTTACCAAGCAGCCGTTCTGTTACAATACAACCGGAATGACACGCTCAGTCTGCAAGAGCTGCAGGCGGCAACGAAAATCAGTGACGAGATCTTGAGTCAGGTGTTGGGACTGTTGACCAAAGCCAAAGTACTGGTGAATGAGGAGAAGGATCAATACGACCTGAACCCAGGTATGTCTCGGCCTTTTCCACGAGTTTTCAGCTTTTAAAATTTGTAGGCTTCAAATCGAAAAAGATACGAGTCAACCTGAACATGCCGATCAAGGCTGAGGTCAAGGCTGAGGAGAGCGAGGTCCGGAAAGCGGTCGACGAGGACCGCAAGTACGTCATCCAAGCCACAATTGTCCGCATCATGAAGGCGCGCAAGACGATGAAAAACCAGGCGCTAATTCAGGAGGTTATCTCGCAAATATCCCAGCGTTTCGCCCCCAAGATTCCAGATATCAAGAAGGCGATAGAGACGCTACTCGAGAAGGAGTACATCGAGCGTGTTGATGGGAGCAAGGACACATTTGCGTACGTCGCGTAGAAGACTCGCAAAACACACTAGACCATCTTTCCACTCCATTCTGGCATTCCATCGCTGCCTCTCCATCCATCGTATAGTAATTCAATCCTGCTTGCTCTCATGCTCTCTTATCCCGTGACGCATGCACTCATACCGTAGTGTCGTCTTATCTGGAATGTTATAGCCGCCCCACAAGTAAAAATGCCCATTTATATCATGAACATCTTGGACAGACTCCACGCTCGCTTCTTGGGTGCCGGCTTGGGTAGTTTGTTGAAGATCTATTCGTTGTCTTGCGCTCTGAATCAAGCAAAACTCTTTGGCGGATGAAGTTGGGTGAGAATGGCTCTCCCTGCGCTGGTTTCTCACGATTGATGTCTGCTCTTGTTCAACTCGACGATGAAGATAAGCAAGTTCTAGACCTGCATTCATACCTAAGACTCAGATAGGGAACCAAATCGACCAGCCTGAGGATTATCAGGCAGTGCGCAAATACGAGCCAATTGCAAGTTCATCCATAAATCTGGTATCATCTGGTGGCATCTGACGCTCGTCAGGACTGTTTGAAATATCATTCAAGCTTTCCAAGAGGACACGCTTCGACATATGCATTCTTCTTCTCTGGTGAAATCTCGACGTATAGCCCCCCAACAAAATCAAGCTAGGTGTCGCGATCTATCTTGACAGTCTAAGACCATCCACGCCGCCATGAACGTCTGGCACACACACCAAGTAATATTTGGCTCCAAGCTATGGCTTCCATCACGCTGGATGCCGCCGCTGCTTACATTGACAGCCACTGGGACCTGATCGAACAACGTTTCTTGCCACAACTTGAGCTGCTCCACACTTCAAGCCATACCGTTTGCCAACCAAGTTCCTTACCTTGTTTGCATCAAGTATTTGTGTAATCGACCTGCATGCATTCACAAAAATTCTATCAGAGGTCTAGTTGTTGCAAGCGGCTCACACTTGGCTAGTAGTGAGTGGGATTAAACTGAGTTCTGATGACACTGGAAAGCTGGGATCTTCGCATCGCCGCCAAACCCAGATCGACGATCAGAACTGAGAGAGGCAATAAGGCCAGGGTGGTATCTGACCACATGCGTGTCAATGTTGGGATTTGCATCCGTACGTTCAAGTTGCTGTAGTGATGAGCCACGTGCATTCAAAAACCAGCGACCACAAACCGGCTCATCGCTTGGCTCGTCCGTCAATCATTGATTGGCTTCCTGCAACATGCTGGCTTGCGTCGGCTCACGTTGTGGCGGTTCCGGCGCTATCGGGCCTTTGATCCCCCATGATTGCCTAAGCGACAGCTGATTAGAATGGGTCCAACTCCAAGTGCTATTCGTACTAGCCGGCGTTATATATTGGCTTGCATTTTCCCTCAGCATCGATTAATTTCAACAGCTGTAGCCATTAGCCAAACCGTGAATATGGATGGCGACGCGGACCATTGCAAGGACTGTGTTTGATGACGCACATGGGCGTTCATCACTTGATAATACGGATCATCTGATGCTCGATGCATCAAAGTATGATTCGCTTGCGAGTTTGCCTGTTCCTTGTCCCCGTCACTCGTCCTAAACAAAGGCCAGCGGGCTGGCTTTCATCTCTTGCATTAAGCTCGATAGGTCTATAGTCTCTTACCTCGGTACGTGGCCAGCTTTCGGAACGCATCGTATTGCTGTGTTAGTAGTTTTATGCCAGAATTTCAGACATCCCCAGTCGCTTGCCAATCTCCGCTCAGATCTTACCATCATCACTCAAATTCTTAAACGGGAGGTGTCCAAGGCCATACTTAAGCAATGTTCGGCCGCTCAACCCCAGACTGAGCTGCCTCTTTAAATACCCTTCTCTTCGGCCTCACAGGTCCCTTATACCCTGTACATTTCATGGCGGCCTCGGTTCCTACTGTGAGTGTTTGTCTATTTTAGCTTTTGAAACTTGACGAGATGTTTTGAAGGTCGAATGGCCAACAGACCCGCAACGCCCTACGGTTACGGTGGGGCCATCCAAGTTGGCGTTACCCATTCATCACATCCCGAACTTCATTCCTCTACACTTCATCATCGTCGGTTGCGGGCTCGGGGGACTCGCTGCAGCGTACTCTTTAGGGCGAGCTGGACACCGAGTAACCGTATTTGAGGGGGCGGCAAAGCTAGTGGAGGTTGGTGCTGGCATCCAAGTAAGTTTTTGTGAGCTTTACAAGTCGCATTATTCATCGAATTCGCTCCAGATTAGTCCCAATGTTAGCCGCCTACTTATTCGATGGGGCTTGGGTGAAGAGTTGCGCGCCGCGATGGTCAAACCACAAGCAATCACCTTTCGTCGATGTACGCGCATGCGTTATCAATTCAGACCAGCTGACTGATAGTATTAGATAAAACGGGTAGACGCGTAGGCTGGACTAAGTGGGGAACCACGATGGATAATGACTATGGTGCGCCATACTGTCACCTCCATGTGCGTGCTCCCCCTCTGCCTTTGTTTGGCACGTTCTGACGCCGAAGCATCAGCGAGCCGACCTGCTCAACATGCTTTACAAACTCGCAGCGCCATACATGACCCTCTTCCTCAATTCACGTGTCGTCAAGGTGGATGCAGACCGTTGTTGTGTTAGCTTGGCATCCGGCGCGTCTTTCTCCGCCGACATCATTCTTGGGGCGGATGGTGTAAAGAGTATGGTCCGCGAGGTCGTCGTTGGGAGACCAGACAAGCCGATTCCCACAGGCGATGCAGCCTACCGAGCAATCATCCCGACGTCAGTAATGCTCCAAGACCCTGAACTGAAACCGCTCGTTGACTGTGCGGAGATGACCGGCTGGATTGGGCCTGGACGACACGTTATGGCCTATTGCCTTGTCAGTTCTAGCCCTAATTCACCCCGAATTGAATTCCTGATACCCCTTGTAGCGCAACAAGAAAGAGTATAACCTCGTTATGCTCCATCCTGATCGCGGTATCCAAGCAGGAGAAGCCTATGACGTTCCAGGCTCTGTAGAGCAGATGCGTGCCGACTACGCTGGTTGGGAACCTCGGTAAATTAAAATTCATTGTTCCTGCTTCATGTACAAACTCATTTTCCATAGAGTCGAGAAGCTCCTTTCGCTTGTTTCACACACACTGATTTGGCCATTACTGGACCGGGATCCGCTCGATACTTGGGTCCATCCTACTGCCCCTATAGCGCTCCTTGGAGACGCCTGCCATCCGATGCTTGTACGTTTGCGTTTCTCTCGCGTGCACATATTGTTGATGCGAGTGAATAGCCATACCGAGCCCAAGGCGCCGCCATGGCGGTAAGTTTCTCTTACTCTTCAGATCCGTCCACGTGAACTGATGTTCAATTCCAAAGATCGAAGACTCAGCCTATCTCGGTATTCTCTTCTCGCATATATCCTCCCGCCGCCAAATTCGCCCTCTGCTCGAAGCTTACCAAGCTCAACGCTATCCACGCACCACCGAAACACAGCTTGCGGCACGTGCGAATCAGAAGATATTCCATCTCCCTGATGGACCTGGTGCGCTCTTCCACACCGTGGCATAGTACCGTCCACTAACCCGAGGCAATAGAACAAGTGGCGCGCGACATTTCTATGCGTGAGGGCATGGAAGACTCGTTGCGAGAGGCACGCAAGGGGGTGTCGATGTCAACTTTAGACCCCAGTCGGTCCGTTGGGAACGCGAACGTCTGGGCAGACCAAAGAAAGAACCAGATTCAATTCGGATACGATGCTGAGGCCGAGGCCACGCGATGGTGGAATACCCAAGGATACCAACTCGAAGCTGAAGAACTCGCTTTCAAGCTTTGACCGCGCTCGTTTATTTCTTGCTGCTCAATACTTATTCATCTGTATTCTTATCACTATCACATTGTAGATTTACTTGTCATACCTATCATAGACCTAATTTTTTTTTGTTAGGCATGGGCTTGGAACGTAGTCGATGGTACCTCGGGAAGCAGAAGTCTCTGGACTAGGCACACAGACTGGATTTAGCCAAATCAAACCGCGATAGCGCCTCATCAAACCCGCAGATATGCTATCTGGCTTTTTGCAGTATCAGGTGCTGTCATCAATCGAAGCTGGATGGCTACGGCCTCTTGGGCAGAAAATTCAAATTGGTGGACGGATGGTATCATCCACCGCACGACGATGCACCTCGATCGTCGACGCCCGCCAGCTTATTCTGATGAACATTGAAAGTGGAAGAACGTGATGTTCGATCCCAACCTCTGTCAGTATGTCTCTGTATCTTGCGCTAAGGAAGCATCATTGGTAGCAAAAGATATAAAATTAGCTCATTAGTAATCAACGTTACAACAATTTGGGCCCGTCGCTGGGGGGGTATGGATATTCGTCGTACACGGAGGTGATGAGCGCAACGGCCTCGGGAGATCGTGGCGTTATACTATACTCAAAAGGTCCAGGGTGACTGTGAAGACGAGATGAGTACCTTTACCATGCATAAGAGCAAAAACGACGTACGCCACAGTGCCCGTTCCCCACTTGACCTCTGGCTCGATCTCTGTCCCATCCTCCCGCTTGGCCTTTCGCACGTTGTACACCGACAACGTCATGACAATAGTCAGATAGACAATAGCATTGGCGAAGTCTTGTCCCGGACACGCACTAGACCCCGAGTTCAGTGGCGCGTAGATCCATGCAGATCGACATACCGCCGTCCGAAACCAAACATATAAACATTTGGGTCTAGTTCAGGATTAGCACCCAAGAACCGCTCCGGTCGGAACGCCTCGGGGTCGGTATAGTATTTGGTATCGCGCGACATTTGCCTATAACCATGTCATTCAAATCAGAGACGGCACGCAGCACATACCACATATGTGGGAGAATGATAGATCCCTTTGGAATGAAGTATCCGTTGAATATATCGTCCTCCAAGGCTCGATGCGGGATACCTGGCGCGTTATATCAGATCACGTGGTCGTGAAAAAAGCAATGTGGGCGAACATAAGCGACCGACAGGATGCCAGCGGAGGAGTTCTTTCATCAACGCCTCAATGTAGGGGAGATGTTCTCGGTCAGAGAATGTGGGTAGCCGGTCCTTTCCAACGATAGAGTCGATTTCGGCTTGTGCTTTGTCGTGGGCCTCTGGATGGAGGAGCATGATGAGGAAAAACGCGCCGAGCACAGCAGAAGAAGGGTCCGAGCCTCCGCCATAGATAGCCGTCGCAGCCCACATCAAGGCATCCTCCGTTGTAGCGTCAGGATCCCGTTTAAGAACATCCGCGGTAAAAGACGTTCTTGCCGACCCTTCAGCCTAGAACTGGAGTAGTATCTTTGAAACGAGGAGGCCGAAGAAAGACAAACAAGTTGACGCTTTACAAATTCGTGTGGTCTAGTGACTTGTGCGTAGTTGTGTTCCTTGTAGATCGACGCGGTTTTTTTCCAGCCCATTCCAGGGAGCCAGCTCGGGAGGTATCTCACTACAAAGATACTGAGAGAAGAAAAATAAGGGGCATTTGACGTACAGAACGGCATAGCGTCAACGATCCAACGACCGGGATATGTGGCAATATAGAACTCTTTCGCAGCCGTCTCGACGAGGTCGATGAGAGGGTCCACCTTTTCTGTTTCGATACGATAGCCATGTGACATTTGCAAGCTCAGGGCACTTGCAGTTCTGAAGGAGTGGTCATGTACTCGTCCAAAATGTGGAGAGACTCTACTCACAAACGGATATTCGCGATTAGCGTCTCCGGCTTTTCAAGCAGACGGGCCAAGAAATAACGCGTCTCGATCTCCTGGGTCGCCTGGAAGGGCACGATAGCCGCCTTGGAGCCCACAAATCCCTTCAAAAGCAGACGCATTGCTCTGAACCGCTCGCCGTATTGCGAAAGAATGAGCTGTTTATCCCAACCAATCCTGAGGGATTGAGCCAATGACCCAGCGAAGGAATGAGGCTCACATATCGCCGGCAAATGTGAAGGTTGGGCGGCCGGAATAGATGTTAGAGCGTTTGTCGAGTAAGTCGAATGTGGTTTGCATGTCGCTAATGATGATGATAGTTGACCCCAGAACGGTCAGAGAGCTTATTGGGCCTTGAAAACACGATTAGAGACGCTTGTTTGGGCCACTGGATACACACCGTAGGTCTCTTTGTGGGAGATCCAGTGAACCCATGCGTCTTCCTTGGGCATGTCGAGCAAGTTTCCGATGACTGGCCATCCACGAGGGCCCGGAGGTAGCGGGGGGCGAGGGCGGAAGAAGCGAACGACAATATAGGCGGCAACGGGTATCGCAAGGGCCGTAGCAGTCGTCCGCGAGAAAATATCTTGCATCGAGAACGGGGGAGGATTCCAATGTTCAGAACAAGCATTTCGCTGTTTGGGTGCAAAATGATGATCGAGATCATCTCGCGTAACAAGTCAACGGTCACCATCACTAGCCAACTGTTGCCAACAATTTGCAAAATCCGGAAATCGATTACTTAGGAATATTCAACATGTGCTCACTTGCTTGAGAACTCGGCGCATGTTACTTCTACGCCACCAGTTCTCTCGATTTTGAGTAAGGAATCATGATTAGTAAGAAACTACGGCGGTCAACGTCTCCTTGACGTCCGAGTCTCCCGACTTGGATCAGAGTAGCTAGTAAGTAGTGTTTATGGTCGAAAACATACACACGTTGAAAGCAGCGCCAGCTGCTCGCTCCTTATTCTGACGCTTTTTTCAACTTCTAAAAGATGAGATTGACGTATACGTGTCCATATGCTAACTTGGACGGCCCGAAACCGATTTTGTTGCCACAACTTGAATCTGAATCGGACATTTGGAACCACATCTGAAAGTATTTATAACGACGGGGAGTCTGTGCGCAAGCGACTCAGGAATAGCTTGAACGACTGTAACGTGACATGTGACTTGATAGACTTGCTTTAAACTTCTAGTCAAGACTTTTCAAAACAAACATTATGCACTTATGTTGGATATTCGTTACTCATCAATGCAGAATCTAGGATACCGGGAGATCCATCTCACATGGACCCTCGCCGCCCTGAGCCGCCAACAGCAAGTATCTATCTCCCTTCAGCCGCGGATGTTCATTCAAGTCGTGTTTGATAGGTTTTCTATGATTTTTGTTGCAAGGCCGGAAGCAGCTAACCAATCATACTAGTCTCGACATATTCTTAGACATGACCAACCTCGAGCTTCAGATGATAAAATTTGGGCTGCCCCGGTGGCCCTCAAGCTACTTATTCTCAGTTGCAGTAACTTGTTCTTAAGCGACACGCCGGTCTCCAAAAAGAGCAATTTGCAAATCAAGCCGGCATGGCAATGCAGATCAATTGATGCCAAACCAACGAACCATGTTGCTCCAAACCACTTCTGCGTCAAGCGCAAATTCTTGCATGAGCAAGGAAATAAAACACCAAGGATGACTGTTACCGCCCCCCTGCATCTTTCGAAGTCATGTCCGCCGATGCCGTCGCCTCCATAGCCCTCCCCCCAAACGCAGCAGCTCCCTCCCCTGCGAATCTGAAGTCCATTTCGTGGTCGCACACAATCGCGGCTAGCTTCCAGCCATGGGTCTGTCCAGATCCTTTCTCGATGTCGGGCTGAATCACCAACATCCTCAGATAAGCCTCACTCGTGTAAAATTTTACTCAGGAGCGATGCTGGTGTTCTGGCCATATGGTGTGTTGCCCACTGCTCCAGCCTCGCCGGCCACTCACTTCGTCTTTTGGCAGCTTGGTCACTGACCATGACTGCACGCACGGCTCAACTGCCGGTGGATCGATTCTTTTACTTGCTCATATGTGGCTACATTGGCGCCGCCTTGTCGCATAGTATGCCGCCTTGCCTGGCTTACCTATTTTTTACACCGCTCAGGTGCTGGTTGTGTGTGGAATGATATCCTCGACCGGGACTTCGATCGTCAAGTCGGTTTGTCAACTTTTTCAGGCATTTCCTCCTGCTCATGCCGTCGAAGAGCGCACAAAAAAGCGGCCGATTGCGTCCGGTAAAATTAGCGTTCGCGCTGCAGTCATATTCCTTTGGAGCCATCTGGCTATCATGTTGTGGATGGTGCGGGACGTCAACGAGCTTGCGTGTGTGATTTGTCCTATCATTTTCTTTATTCAACTGACTGGGACATAGCTGGCGGATCGCGCTAACGACTATGTTTCCCTTGGCCGGATTTTATCCGCTTATGAAGCGCATCACATACTGGCCACAAGCATGGCTCGGTGCGCATCATGCACTTGATATCCGCCTTCAGTCTGAAATCTTGTGCTAGGAATCTCCATGAATGCAGGTGTTCTCATGGCTTGGGCATTCATCACGGGTAACATACCCACAAGTGCATTCGTTCTCATGGGCGGAACATGGGCGTGGACGATCTGGTACGACACTATCTACGCATGCCAGGACAAAAAAGACGACGTCAAGGCCGGGGTTAAGTCGACTGCTCTACTCTTCGGCAATTCGATCAAGCTTGTTCTCGCATTTTTTGCTTCCATCATGCTCAGTGCCATCGCGATCGCTGGCCTGCTCAACCACCAGGCCCTCCCGTTCTTTTCCATAAGCGTCGGGGCTGCCGCTCTGCATCTTGCCGCTCAATTATACAAATTGGACCCTAACTCCCCCGCCAGTTGCATCGCTGCGGTACGTCCTGTTACGACATCTTTTCGCTTACTGAAACCTAGGCGGCAGTTTCACCAGAACGGCATCAACCTTGGGGGCCTCATCTGGGCTGGGTTCCTCGTTGACTACATCTGGTCCGAGAAACATGCTCAAATCCTCGATTTGGGCCGTCAATTCTTCCCATAAGCTACATATACCTCATATACCCATCAAACAACAACAACGAGGAGCAAAGTTATGGCCTGTTAGCCCATAGCTATCAGGCGTTATGCACATGTATTTTCTAGACGTCTTTTCTTTATCGGGCATTTACTAATAAAACCTGTTATCTGTGTACTACATGTACGAAAAACTCATAGTTGCCACGGACCGTTTATCCACTCAGCGGGGCCACCATCAATCTGAGAAGGTGTCTGTTGGCTTTCCTTCATTGCACTCCTGGAGGTAGGTGGGATCGTGCTTAAACCTATCCTATGCCATTCCAATCAGTTTTAGCTATGGCGGAGTCGATTCGGGAGAATTAACTCGATAAGGAGCACTGTTCCGTCGACATACGGAAATAAGGGATGCATGGACTGGCCATTACTAGATGTGTATCCACTGCAGCGGCCGTGGTTCGCGAGCTAGCTCAGGCTGCGAGCCACCGCAGTCCGGGGATTCGAGGCGGCCTGTACGGGAGTGACAATTGCTATATCATCTCTGTTCAAACCCCATTCAAGATATTAGACATCGTAGTGCGAGACTTCTTCGGAGAAACGCGTCGACGAATCATGAAAACGCCGAGACTTCAGTCCTTGAAAGATTGTCATTCAACAGAAGATTAGAGGCTTTGAGTATTGAGTCTCGTGTAGTCTGCCGCAATGTCTAACTATGCGAAAGTAACGGAAGCAGGAGGAAGCTTGAACCTAGGTATCAGCACACCGTAGTCTCTACGAGCAAGGAACAGCCGTGGTGGGTTTTTCAGCTCTCTTTCGCTCGGTGTAGTTGTCATGTGTGGCGGAAGTTTGGTCAGGCCTCAGCTCGTTAACGGAAGCCAGGGAATCACGCCAAATTCCAGGTTGTTGGCGAGGAAGGCGAAGAGCTGTTTTACAGCTTTGCGGGCTAGTAAGGCGCGGATCATTTACTGTCAGGACTCAGGATTGCAAGGATATGTCATCGTCAACCAGATGCTTGTGGAGAAGTAGTGAGAGGGAAGGTTGAGCCGCACGTGCTGTGACGTCACGCGACATAACTTGTTCCTGACATCCATTGCGATGAAGCAACTGAAAAGCATAAAATGTCATGCATTGGTTGCTTCTCGTGACTCTTCTGGGCCACTACCCTTGTGCTGCTTACGAGCCCGACACATGTAGCCCTCACTGCTCCAGGCAACAAAGTCCGTCCTATTAGAAGGACTATGACTGGATGGTTGAGAGGTCCCTTCTAGCACATGCATTCACAAACCCAGTAAGCCCTAGAAATCTGCTTCATCTCTCTCACTCACGCGTATAATTCAGCCTCCAAGTGATTTGTCTGGGAGCGGATTGATGAAAACGGTTGCCACGCCCATTGCCACTGCACTCTGTGTCACACGATCCGTTCCTTTCACTTGTGCTGAAAACGCTTTCTTCTGCTGGCTCATGGCCGTACTTCCTACTCTTGCATAGGAGTCGTTTTGTTTTGCTTGCTCATTTAGGGCGAGGCTCTGCCAGAATGTAGATGCTGACTTCCGTTTGCAACGGAACAGACTTCTAAAGGCACCCCTCCATAATCGCCGCACGGATGATAATGTGCCACGACTCCAAACGTATTCGGGCTCTTCGAAACACGCGAAATAGAACGAATCGATTCATGAAAATTTCCAGGCGGTAGCTATTACTAGACCAAGTCCTGATCGGCGACCTGTGGATGGCTTCTCTCTCACTTACTTGATCCCGAGGAATCCCTTCGGTATGAACTCTCAACAGCGTAACAAAGCTTCTGAATGTATCTCTTTGCTAGCATATTTGTCACTATTCTTCTCCCGGGAGTAAAGTCAATCGGCACTTTTGCAACTTACAAACACAATTCCCTATTCGACATTTGAAGCTGTCTGACGGCAGTCTTTGTACTGACGGCTCGAAGATCCGATTGTCGGTCTCGCGGGAGATGCACGTCGATGGTAAGATATCTTTGTTTCTTTGCCTATATTCGCGGTGTCGAATGCGCACCCACTTTTCTTTCCCCGATTATTTGGCCGATCATACCGTGGGCAAAATCATATGGCTATACGACAGCAGTTTCTGCAGGTATCTTGTCAGAGAGAGAGAAAACGCGACAGACATGAGGATGAGATAAGCTTATGTCACATACCCATCAGGATGATTCCTTCTGTTAACTCCCACTTGAGTCCTGCGGCGATTCGGGCCATTCATCGACTCTGACGGATGCTGATGACCTCAAGGTGCTAACTAGGCTCAGCTTCGGCAACGGCTTCGTGCCTTTCATCCTGGATTCTTCCTTCGTTGAGTGCTCGCTGTTTCCCAGAACTGCCAGATAACCGCGATCTTGCCACCAGTTCTTCACTCAACTTGTTATAAAAAGACCAAAACTACACGCGCTCAGCCTTGGCTCCATCGATAACTACCAGCAACGACTTGAAAATCTGTGTGCGGCTAAAACTCACGAAACTGTCGTCTCTTGCTCCCCTCCTCCACCACCATCCACACTAAACTTTGCTCGGTCGGAAATGTATTCCCAATCATATGGCGCGGGGTTTCATCAACTATCCCACCTCCCACAAAACGGCGCCATCCCTTCGCTCGCGATTGCCGGTCCTTCCAGAGCCCAACACGCTGGCGAAATGCATCATCACTTTGACCTGAGCCATCAGCCTGGTCCAGAGAGCCTTATAGGCAGACCGATCTATTTTACTGAAGGACAATTCGCTGGTAGGACTATCCGCGCTACCTTGGACGAAATACAAGCTGCCGCGTTTGGACGCAAGTACGTGTTGCCTCTCACTTCTATTGAGAAATTTTATTCAACCCACCGCTCTTAGGTATGCCAAAGTTGATCGGAGACCGCTAGATCCTCCTCCAGGTCCCGAAAAGCTCAGTGGTTCTGGTCTGGGCTGATATACGAATTCCAGTTGCCTGCCTCCGGCTTTATGAGGTCTTCAATCCTGGTACAGCCGCACAGACGGAGCAAGAGCTAGACTATGAGTGCGACCTATTGCGCTTTCTGGCGATGTAAAGCTCATACATTCCCAGTAATATTCACATTCTAGGCCTCATGTGTACTGTGGACCTCATCCCCGTCCCGCCGCCGTCACCTGAGGTGTCGCCGCCAGCATCGCCAAGCTATTACCCGGCCGCACCAGCGCCGGACGGAACATATACGTTTCGCTCTGTGCCAGACCATAATAGTCATTATCCAGTGGCCTCGTCTCCCACGACATCCAAGGCTACAACCGCCCTTGCAGGCACCACTTTTGTCCAGGTCGATCCTATACCGTGGAAGGGGAAAACATCATTGCTATTTACATTCGCCGTGCGCCATAATTTTCTTTTTTCGTCCTCTGGTTCCTGGCAGGCTAATTGCCTTGTTTGGCAGGACCTTGCGGTGAAGAGCGAAGGGTACTTCCTACTTCAGTAAGCCCCTTATCCCTTGTTATACGCTTCTCAATCACTCTCTCGCCAGATACCGATTTTTCGACATCTACTCGAAACCAAGTGGCCACACCAACCAGCCCATCCAAGCAGACTGCTTCGGGCAGATATTCCGAATCTATTCATCAAAGGAAGTCCCACCGCTGGGAAGAAGCACTGATTTGACGAAAGTTAGTCTTTCAATTTCTCCTGCTTTGTTGACCGACCACTGTCCAGCATCTCGCACGGTATGGCGTTCGAGTCAATGTCCGCGAAACAGAACGGAAACGCAAGCGGAAAGAACGGCCGACCATCCTCAGCTCGCCGTTCACGACTGAGCGCGTTCCCGACAGAATCCTCTCCGATGCAGATGGGAGTGATTATGACGAAGATTAGACCACTCTTCCGTTCAAGATTTGCGCTCGTTCTCTCCATTGCCCTCTTATTTACCTTACTATCACAATCTGGAAGACCAATCATTAGTGTACAACGTACTTAACCATGGCTTGTGCATTGTTATTTGCTGAAACAAATGTTTTTCGTGACTGAAATGTACTAATTGGTCACCTCTACTAAACGTTTCTCCGCCTCTTTGAAGTTGATGACATTCCAAATAGCATTCAGATACTAAGGCCGAGATGAGCCAATTATTGAAGCATGGCCTGGAAATGAAGACATACATCGGGCTTGACGTTCTTGTACTTGAGAGGGCTGTTAGTAAGAACAGTACGAGCAGTCAAGTGTGCTTGCCTGGAGATAGAAAGCCTGAGTAGCGTGTTAAAACCAAAGAATCAGATGGATGAAGGCAAAAGGACGTACATGCTCCCAAATATCAACGCCAATGATCGGGGTGTGTGCTATATAGCTCGTTAAAAGGAAGCGGTGACCGGCCGTATGGAGGGCACGAACTTATGAGGGGGTCCTGGTTTGCCGTCGTGACGATCTCGAGCTTCTTCAGCGCGGAGCTGTAACCCTGAAATAGTGTGTTCGGTCAGCGCCCGGATGAATGAAGGAAAGCAAGACATACCAACCAGCCCCAGCCACTGCCCTGGATGGCGGCGGTCTTCGCATTGAAGGTCTTCTTGAACTCCTCCACCGAGCCAAAATCGCGCTCAATGGCGGCCTTGAGCGGTCCGTCTGAGATTTTACCGCCATCTTGACCAGCCGGCGCGAGGTTCTTCCAGAAGAGCGAATGGTTGATGTGTCCTAATGACAAAGCCGTCAACACTGTTATGCACATCCTGGACAAGACTGCCTACCACCGCCGTTGAATTTGAGCGCCGCCTGGAGCCCAATCTTCTCTTTGGTTATGGCGGCAGAGTCCCCGGTGAGCTTGCTGTACGCCTCTTCCGCAGCGTTAAGCCCTGTGACATAGGTTTGGTGGTGTTTCTTGTGATGCAGAGTCATAATCTCTTCGGAGATGTACGGCTCGAGAGCCTGAGCAAAACAAGTCAGACGCGTTCGAAGAGTGTCACTAAAAGCGCACGTTGTAAGCATAAGGGAGCTCCGGAAGCGTATGTAAGGAGGATGTCAGCGCCGGGGCTAATAAAGACCGCGCCAGTGAAGGGCGGAGTGAGCGTCGCGCAATGGAGAGCATGGTGTGAGGATGAGTGAGGAGGTGATGACGTCGGAGCACGTGAGGCGAACCAACTTGATTCCGTAGATTGTAACTGGGTTCAAGATACGAGCAAATTGTCTATGCATCTGGGAATGAACTTCCTCAAAGTGATGAACGCAACTCTCGCCGCCGCTGCTTATAATGCCACAGTGCTTGTATCCTTCCTTCTTTGTTCTATCATAATATCTGCAGTCAGCTCGCTCATGTAGTGACTAACTTCATTCCGCTATACCACCTCCTATTTATGCTCGAGATGGGCCTCATCGGTTTCCGGTCAGCAACAAGCACGAAGCCAAGTATTGCTTCCCTCTCACAAGTGTCTCCCAGTTCTTCGCATGACAGTCAAGATAATTCCCAGAGGACACCTAGACAACTATTAGCCACTACCCCTCTCCGTTCCTCCGATTCACGAAACAGAAGGCCTCTCCACAACGCCTGACTAGTTGTTGTTCTCGTACTCACCTCTGCCCGCCCTCAAATTCTAGTTTGGCTGAGATGCCCTTAAAACGATTCAGAGTGCAAACAGAGCGAAAACATACAACATGACGTATAAATCCTCGATGTGAGTTTTTGGGGCTATTTCGAATGATTCGTCCGCTCATTGGTTAACAGCCTTCTGCCCTCGGAAGCCCTGCTTCATCTTCTGGCTAGCCCGCAGCCCTGACCCCGAATCGCAGAGTCGGGTGTGCTGTACGACTCAGACACGGGGAAATGTGATCTCCTTGCGACGAGCCATGATAGTCCAAGCTACGCCGTTGATTGGCGCTCCATGAAACTCCATACGCATCTGGTACCTTGAACTCACACTGGGTCTACCTGAACACTCGAATTATCTCCGCTTCTCGTCTCGAACTCTCAAATAGCTCAGAGCTGTCACACCTCTAGTCAGTCGCCGGTCAACCACAAGGCACACCCGCGATTGTGCTGTTTGAAAGCGGAAGAGCGGAATCGATAGCTTCGTCGACCCTCATGCTCAAGAAGCCCGTAGATTGACTGTCAGGCAGTTTTTGGTAGGTCGAAGACCAGGACCCTGATTTTGCAGCTCATGGCCGCGTTGACCAGGAAGCAGGCAAACAAGTCGTCGTATCGAAGCTCACAAGGTCATAGTCGATGTCTTCTGATGATTCGATTTTCCAACCACTTGCTGATTAGACGGAACCGAAAAATTACAAGTACCCTACTTAATCTATGCGAGGAGAATGCAGGTCAACGAGTATACAGCGAGGTACAGTACTTGGTTTTTGGATGGGGACGGATTGCGGTGCGGCGATGTGAGTGCGAGATGATGCGGAGAGTGAAGAATGTAAATGCACAGGGAAAAAGAGTCTGTGTGACGTGTGTTTGCGTTGAATTGAGAGTGAATGACGAAGGGAGTGAATGCACAGAGTCCTGTCGACTTGCGAAACCTCAGTGGGTCAACACCAGTCCAGCCTCCACGTAACCGTGGTTGAAGCTGGCTGAGGCGGGGGCGGCGTTGGTGTCGGTGGGGGACAGAAAGGCGAAATGCCTGCGGGAGGCAGAGATGCGAGGAATGCCTGAATTTGGGCCGAAGATAATTGTGGCTTGGTCTTGGCTGCAGTGATTTCAGAGAGAGAGAGTGCTTGAAGGGCAGAAATGAGGTCGTCGTCGTCCAGTCGCTGAACAAGATCAAACGCGTCCTCCATATCACTGTCTGAGTCCATATCTGATGAGGAGCCACAAGTATTATCGTCATCGTCGTTTTCGTCTTTGGGGACGAATTGACGGGTGGGTGGGTCTGACCAGACAAGTGTCATACTATTGGTTGACATTGTCTTAGCTGAATTCCCAAGAGTCTGGCGGGGTGATGGCCATATCTCTTCCCAAGAGATGTTCATATCGACTGAATACGGCGGAAGATTTCGTTGCCCGACATGTGGTGGCCAGAGCTGTACACCATGATGTGATGGGGAAGGCTGCAACACGGAACGTCGGCTGGGCGCTGTCGTCAGCGTCGGGCCGACGACAGGCGCAAACACAGGAAAGGTAGCGGGAAGAGGAGGAGGATTGGCGGTATCTAATGGCCGAGGAGTGTCAGGACGAACTTGGACTTGGTCGTTGGCTTGTGATGCCAACATAGTCTCGACGCTGACGCTTTCTCCATCTTGTGCAATAGAAACACGCGTCTTCTGGGGCTCGTCAGAGGCTGGAAGGGGTTGGGAGATGGTAGTCGGCGTCGTCAGACGGATTGACGCGAGAACGACAGCGGCAGCGTGGCCCAACAGAGCAGCAAGAATGCTTCCTACAACATTCTCTCAATACCATGGGTCTAAATGCATCCAAATACTTACTTGGCTCCACTATGGGCGCGTCGTTTGGCTGAAGTTGACTGTCGAGTGAAGGTTCAGCGTTGTCTTCAACCGGGGGATGCTCTGGCTGAGCGCGTCGGGTAGCCCGAAAGAGGGCCGTGGCGGGGGCTGAGAGGGAAGCAGTAGCAAGGAGTGTGATGATGGCTAGCGGTACGAGCGCTGCCATCGTGGTGGAGGTCAGGAAGAAGGAAAAAAATGGGTTGCGAGTAAGGGTGTTGTTTTGGTCCGAGAAGCCGGCCATGACCAGTTACATCATTTGGATCAAAAAACATCCACTCTATGTCCCTTTGTCCTACACCGATTTGGCCTACTTCTCTGTCATATTGTCCTTCCTGTTGCGCACCCACATCTCCTATCCCAGTCCACACTGTTTTTCCAGCGCCTCCTGCAAGGAAAAATCGGCAGAAATCCACGCATCGATTGCTTGCCTCGTGGGCCTGTGGCAGATGGCGCGTTTACCGATGTCGTCGAGTGTTAATTCTGCGGCGCGGGTCTACCACACGTGGAAACTTATCACCGCTCTTGTGCGCCGTGCAGTCCGTATAACTCGCTATTACTCACCCCAGTGCAACGACGTGCACGTGAAGTTCGGCTTCTATCGATGGTCCTGAGACATGTATGATCAACAAAATCTAAGGAACCTGAGGCAAATCTCCAACCACAACAACAGTTTGTGTCTCACGCCCTATTTCATTGTCAAATGTGAAGGTCCAACTTGCAAACTTGCCAATAACATTTTCTTCAACGCTGTCAAGAACACACAAAGTCAAAATGGCACTCTTCTGCTATGGCAACGGCCCCAAAACTCGATTCTGTTCTTGTCCTTACTCATCCGTGGTCTCCATGTTCAACTGCCTGTTCAGTGCATTCTCATTACTCAACTCCCGCTGGTTTGACCCACGTCTTGTTCTATATGTCCCTCCATGGGCTATATTTACCGGCAGTTGTAAGGAAACTAATACCGGCATTCACGCCGCTCTCGTTGCGACTCTCTCGTGGAGGGCACGGAAGAAAACGCCAACCAATCCCAATAGCCCCTGTGTGCAATTCATTGCGTCATAGATAAGTTTTTCCGATTAACCTGTCACATCTTATCTTATCTTGACAGGTCATTGCATTTGAATGTCACGAAGCAACCAAATAAATGCCCAAGGCAGCCAAGCTGGAGAATAACGATCACATGAGCGCACATCGTCTTCCATTGTTCAAACGTAAATACAGGTACATTGACATTCCAAGATCGTAAAAAGAAAGGCATCAAAATTTCAATATTGTGTCCGCTCCTCCAACGATTTGCTGCTTCAAGGGCAGAGAGTGATGGTGTAGTGGGGGCGGCGGTTGGCAGCGCAGGTCCAGAGCGCCGTGCCGGAGCTCTCGTCGTAGGCGTAAGCGTACGAGTTGGGGCAGTTCCTCTCTGCAATGCGGGTCAGATGATCGGTCAGAGGGGAAATCATGACGCACTGAAGTAGTCGTAGTGGCGCACGCCGGAGGGAGGGCAGGCTCCGGGAGTTGAGAACCTGAGATGCTTGTAAGCAAAAATAAATGGCAGATTGAATCGGCGGGCTCACTCGTCAGTGCAGCAGTTGGGATTGTGGGCATTCTTTCCGGCAAGGGAATCGACGACACAGGCAGACTTGCAGCCAACAGGGAAACCTAAAGAAGTCGCTTCTCAGAAAAAAAGATTCTTGACACCCCAGATTTGCGCGTACCGACGCTGTCGAACGGACCCTTGAATGCGGTAAGAAATTGAAGTTAGCTGATAATGCGCGGTATCTACCTTGAGTTCAGCGGGGCAGTTTGGCCCGAGGTCAACAGGGCAGTCGGGGGCGGGGCAGCCAACATCGTTGGTGATGCGCATGGGAAGGTTGTAGCCATCGACAAGAGACACTGAGGAGAATTTAAAACCATCGCAGGAAAAGTTGAACACCAGAAGACATACCATCATACCAATCGACACCATCGGCATTCAGATTGAACTCGGCGACGGTAGCCGGGGGGACGCCCTAAGGTTACGATGAGCAACTCTTTGGGATCGCGAGAAGAGAAGGCTTACAGTGCCGCCAATGAAGGCGCATTTCAATCCACCATTGCAACCGCCGTCGAGACAAGAAGTATTGGGATCAGTATTGCCGTTGGCAAAGTTGCAGTTACGGCGACCCCAAATACGGCCGTTCCATCGCCTGTTATTCTACTCAGAGCCATTCGACAAGAGCAAAAACGAAAACGACATACTCAGGAACATTGAAGGTGACGGCAGTGAATTTGCCTGCTTCCCAGCCCGTGACTTGGGCGGGTCGTCCACCGGGACTGTTGGGGTCGGTGAACAACTGAGAATCATTTCGTCAGATCAACTTGAAAGTAATGGAACGCGTTATTCACCGCAGGCCTAAGGAGCAAGTTAATAATGAGCCTAAAGCAGGTCGGATAGAATGATACTGACCAGACTGTGAATGGGCATGCGTTATAGACCGTGATAACGCGGTCCGCGGAAGCAACGGCGACAAAGGCGAGCAAGGCGGCGAAGGACTTCATGGCTGAGACGATTGGAGGAAAACCACTCGACAGAGTCTACTACGATTGTCGCCTGGAGTTTTTATACGATGTAGTTGGACCATCCCATGACCAGTATCCATCCTTCCGTCAGGGTAGGACCGAATGGTAGTGCAAGCATGTGTTGGTGCGATGTGTGTGTCGGTTGAGCTTGGATCAAGTTGATGGTCACATGAGTTGCGTAACCATTGTCTTCTTGCGATTCAATGATTGTCTTCTGCTTCTTTCTTGGTTGTTTCTTTCACCTGCTTTCCATCTACCAGCCCTCCACGGTGCCGTGTTTCCGGGAAAGTGCCGGGTATGGGGCTCAGGCTGTTCTCTAAGGCTAGCACTTGTCTTGCTACGTCTATATCTGCTTGGTCCTGCGCTGGTGAAAAAACACAAGTACTTTGCATTCAACATCTATCGTCGATCATTGATCCCCAGGCCACACTCGGGTCATTAACGACGCAACAACAAGAAAGACTCCGTATCAGTCCGAAAGACTCAAGGTGGACTCGAGGTCACCAGGTTCAACGGCGGCGCGCCGTGGAGTCAAGCCAACGGTCTGCCGAGGAACAGTTGGGGAAGATGGTGTCCTTCCCGCCCTGGTCCACAGACATCTAATCTAAACCGCGACTCGAGAACAAGATGGTTGTGCAAACAATTCATTGTTTGTGGTCGGCGACAAAACTACGAGCCATGAAAATGCAGACCAACTGCCCTTTTGAGCGATCTACCTGAGGTCGGATCGGCGACTGTGGGACATGCGCTCTATCTTCTTTACCTGACTGTATGGGTAAGGTACCCCTAATCAAGAGACGCGTCATGATTGCTTTTCCCAGGCTGAGTTTCCCCACATGTTCCAAAAAGATACCATTTTTGGTCGCGTTTCTCTTGCTTGTTGCTTGCGTACCGATTCGGACCATTCGGACAACTGCGCCGCTCGGAACCTGGTTCCGTCTTCCACATGTATGGGCGTTACCATGCAGTGATTCTGCGTTTGGCGGTCTCCCAGTGTATGTAAAGCCTCATGCGCGGCAATAAGGTAAAGCCTCAGTATGGCCCATTGCTACTGCATCTCGGACACTGGTGTTTTGACGCCACGGTGCCAAGTGAGAAGACAACAATGCCTGCGGGTCTTCCACATGTTTGGAGAAAGTTGAACATTCTATGACGCACTGAGGGACTATCATCATCAGGCGCTCTACAACAAGAGCCCTGCTAGTGCATAAACGGACATCTTCTTCGCCTGAAGTTGGATCATCTGTACCCATCGAATACTTGATCTCCACCACCTGCGCGTGATGATCTGAGTCAGCTGGTCGTGTTGGGTTCAAGTTGTTGGCTTCGTATATCGGGATTTATTATACTGCATAATGTCCTTCATGCGCAAGAGGAGATATCAAATGATCCAAAGGGGGATAGCCTACTACTAGGATGCGTCCATGAAAATAATCCAAAACACCACAACAAGTAAACGAGTGCGTGTGGGGTGGATGTGTCTATAGGAGTATGTTTGTTTGTATGCTGGTTGGTCATGAGCGTCAACATCAGGGGATATTAGAGTCCGTTATAAGTTTTGACAAATGGAACAGTCCAAATGAAGAGAGGTGCGGAAAACGACAGCTAGATCACGTGAGTACAGGACCCAAAAACCAAGGACGGTTAACATACGCAGAGCAATGAGGCAGACGATGAAGGCGACGACTAATACATAGATGATACCATACTTGATGATCTGAACAAGTAACAGTTAGCTATCAGGGCGGTGACGAGGAAAATAGCATACGATCCACCGCCGTTGTCGTCGTTGCTTGAGGGAGTACAAAGGAGCGCGGATCTGTTTTGAAGGTCGTAACCAGACTGATATTGGGTGAGTCAAATCAGAAATTAATAAAATGGAGAGAACGCACACAACATAGTGTTGTGAAGTCGGTCGAAGTAGGGGATCAACACAGGTGGAGTCAGCATGAGCAGCAGGATATGTCCAAGAATGAGGTCGGAACTCCATAATGAGAGTTCCATAATCTTGACAACAAACTCCCGAGCAGGCTGCGACATGACATGTGTTCCCAGCCCCCTACCGTACCATCGACCGGTCCACCACGCCCGATTGGTCTCATCGTGCTTGAATTCCCGAGACAAGAACACGGAAATGAGAATCTTATGAACGGCTCGCTGGATGGCGATAATGGTAATCAGCCCCAAAACAGCATGTGACACATTCCATAGCTCCAGGAACCACTAAAAGAAGGATTCAGTCGCCATTTCAAGAGAGAGGAAGAGAAAAACTAACGAAGAATTCAAAGAATGCAATCATCCCAAGAGTTCCCAACACATGGGCGATGAAGGCTATGACTGAGCCAAACATCGGGAACATAGAATCAAGCATCGGACCGAGGGAGATAGAGCAAAGGAAAAGCAGCAGGAGAACAAGCGCATTCCAAGCAATAGGCCCCAGAGAAATTACGAGGATTCGGACGAGTGGGCTGGGCGGGAATTTCCCATCGACTGGGAATGACTTGACGAACATGTATGCGATGACGAACAAGACGGCCATGACGCTGGGGAAGAGCACTTCAGTCCACAAAACGGCGCGCCAACCAGCTCGCGGGACGTCTCCAGAAAGTTTCTCCGATGGGTGGCCGAGTTTCTTCTTCTTGTAGCCAGTAATCATTGTGCGCGTCAAACGACAGTACCCAATCCATGAGTTGACATGTGATCGGGAGTTTCCCCTCATCATCCATCGCAAAAATTCCCGATAATCCACGACCCATTCCGAAAAGACAAATTGATGCGGGTTGAAGAGGAACGGGGCGACACACAGAGAGAGAATGGAAGCCCAGAAGTAGATTAGGTATGGCGTCCACATCGACAACGTCACGTAGAGCAACATTATCAATGTCCGCATCCCAAGGTAGATACTAGGACCAGCGAAGCGCGAGAAGAGTGTGCTGAAGTGCATCCTGCTGGTCGCAAAGCCTCGTCCTGTGGCAATGTAGCGAGCTCCACCGAATGTCAAGTTACTCAAGATCGAGTGAGTGTATATTTGAGTGGAGAAAACTTCGAAAATGGGCGAGAGCGATGCGAATTGTTTGACTAGTCGTGAGACAGCCTTCCATGTTCCACGCTCAACAAGCTCTGCAATAGAACAAGGTCAGCGCTCTACTATCAGTCAAGGCCGAAATAGAGATACCTTGTAAGAACAACGGCAAGAACGAAATCATGAATACCAAGAAAATACTGATGATGCAGCGACGAATCCACCCAAAGACATTGATCAGATTATAGCAACCCGATTGACCAGCCCTGAACTGGCCTGAGCCAGTGTAACGACAAATCGTGATCGACTCGTTCAAGGTTCCCAGGAAAACCACTATAAAACATTAGCAAATAGAATAACAACGAATGTGCACATACTCGTCAATATGAAGACTTGAACTGACAAGATGACCAACATGTTGTTGATATGGAATCCAGGGTGGTTGTAGTAGAACGTCAGGAAACGGTCGATGGGGAGTTGTGTGCCCATGTAGTAGTACTCGCGACTCAACATTTGCTCTCCCATTCCCGTGCCGATCTTAGTCTGGAAGTTGAGAATAGTTCCGAATCCAAGGTCACGTCCCTTGCCGCATTGATAGTACTCGGTGTGTTTGATACGCCCTCCACGACCGAAAGCATTCATCCCAGCATAGATATCTTCGTTGAGATGCAAACCCTTTTGAGCCTTGGAAACACCGCCGCGGGTTGTCATATACAGCGCATTCAGGAAATCCGGGTGGCCGTAATGCAACTTGCCTCCAATCCAGGCCATTGATCGAGCAGCCAGAGTACCGAATGTTTGCTCCTTTCCGGCAGCAACATCTCCAAGAATGCCGATGTTTTCCGAGAAGATATATTCGCGGGCGCCAACGATCGCGACAGGCGCCGTTTTGCTGAAATTCTTGGGATTGGTGTCCCAACGCGAATATGGACTGGTTTCCTCCACCTGGAACTCTTCGAACTCGCCAAGTATGTTACGAATCTTGAGACATTCTTCGAGATAATTGTCCTGATTGGCGTCGATGAGCTGCAAGTATTCTCCGCGGTAGAAAATGATTGCGTGGTTCTGGTTGTCCGATTTGCCGTCACCGAGAATCGGGTTACCAGGTAATTCGATGCGGAACTTGGGCCGACGACGACCAGTGTCGCCAATAAACTCGCTGTGTCCATCGATGAGGACCGAGAAGATTCTAGGCTCGCCGCCTTCGCGTTTAGGGGGCTCCTCCTCAAGATAAGCGATTTGAAGATCCGGATAGGCGCGTAATAAGAACTCTGCATTCTCCTGCTCTTCCTTGTTGAACTTGCTGTAACGTTGCATCGAAACGACGAATTTGAATTTTCTCCTTGCCATTCGTTCCAGCTCACGCTCCAGTTTGTCTGGATTGGTACCATAGTGCTGAACAACGTCCGGGTTTTCGACGCGATAAAGGAGCTTGATGGCTTTGGAGTAGTTCATCATACCAGACACTGTGCGGTATAGAGTCTGTGCTCGGAGAGAACTCCAAATCCGAGTCCGCAGCGTAAATTCAGGGGCAGCGCTCTTGAAACCAATGAAGTAAAACGGCAGGTCGTCAGCTTTACTTGCAGCCTTCTCGTCGTGGGGCGAAAATGGCATTGTGCCAGTCATCATCGCCGACTCCTCTGCAAGAATCTTGGTGTCCTTGACGAAATTTTCCCAGTCGACCGGGTGCAGCTGCTTGAGATATTCGAGGAGAGTGACGCGGGCATTCTTGTCTTCCTCCCGAATGATCTCCCTCAAGGAAAGCAATATCTTCTCACTGTAATGCGGAGTGAGAACAGTGAAAGTCGGCATCGCGTCGACCGGTATCGGCGCGGGAATGGCGGTAGTCAAACTCTGAGCAAAGAACGAGATTCGGCGTTCCGCTTCACTGTTGTGTGGGAGGAATTTGTCTGAAGAGCCTTCACCGGTGAAGAAAGGAGGGGCGCGAAGGCTTCGGCGACCGTTAGCCGCGTCAACTTGATGGTAGAGCAATTTCTGAACGTGGTCGATGGACAGCAGATGTTCGCGATACATGGATATAATGATGGCGTTCCAAATTTGGGACACAAGAACCTGCAGAATGTAAGGATTTAAACTTTGGGGACTTGGAATATGACGCCACCTTTGGTTTGTACTTTGTCTCCATATCAGTGGTCGCCAACAACTTGGCATAAATCCTTTTTGGCAAGCGTTGGTAAATGTCGCCCCAAGGTGTCCAGATAGACAAGCCGAGTGTGAAAGACCGCCCAATGCTGAAGACCGTATTCCAGATGACATACCACAGGAATGTGTCGAGGAAATAGAGGACGAGTTCCATGATATACATGATGGCTAACGTGAACGCGACGTGGTTTCGGCACAAGTTATTGCCAAAAAACTTGTCGTTGCAGCCCTGGATCTTCATCCCGACCATTTCGACGATGGGCGCCCGGAACGAGAGGGTCAGATAGAAGTAAGATTCGACAAATTTGCAGCCGAAAACAAGAACCCAGAGAAGAATCGAGGCAAACCGGCTCTTAGCACCCATGTGAGGGTATGAAGCAGTGAAGGTTTGACTAGCGAGATATTTCCTGCTCTTGCCTGCAACGCGGTCGCCAAACATCCGCCCAGAAGGGACAATAGCGAAAACGACGGTGACTATGGCGGAGATGCAGAACTGCACAATGCCGATGATGAGAGGGACCTGGCCAGTACTACCGTTTCTGGAGACAGCCGCAATATAGAAAGTCGGTCCAGCAGTAAGGGCAAGGATGACTACGAGGAAGAGTAGACGCCTGGTGAGATGGGAAGTATTGTTCCATGTGGTGGGGATGTACGAAAATTCCGCGAGAGTGGCGAGAATCATGATAATAGTTGCGACCGCACCACCGAGCGCAACAGCGCTCCATCTCAGGGCCGGAACAACCTTGTTGCCGATGGCGTAGACCGGAGTGGAGTTGTACGAGGTGTAGAAAAAGTACATTGAGATGTGGATGACCCAGACGCGGTTGAAATTGACAAGGAGGTGGCCAAACGATCGCCTTTCGTAGTAGGTCTTGAAAAACGCCCGATTCCAGTCAATGCGATCAAATTGCATAAAACGCTTAGGGGGAGCGATATCAACCAGACGCGTCTGTGAAAATGGATAAACGCGGCGTCAACGCAAAGCTAAATCAACGAACCTTGTCTTGCAAAACAATGCGCGCAATTCCTTCAGGGTACCAGAACAGTTGGTTGACATCGTCATAACCGATTATCTCGTCATGATCCCGCTCCCTCCTCACAAACTTTCCTTCAGAAACCTCGTAACCCTGGTCGCGAATGAAGCGATATAACGGTCGTACAACCGAACGCAAGTACATCCCTTCAGGTATTGGGTCCATCCGATTTTGGCACTCTGGAGAACGGTAGTAATCATCCGCGCACTTGAAAATGAAGCAGAGAGCTTCAGGGCAGAATCGCACTTGAGCACTCTCGCCCCAAACAAGCAGGTAGAGTGCAATTTGTCGGAGTCGGTCGTATTGGCTCATATTGTGCATAGCCAAACGCCACCGTTCAAGAGCTGTACTGAGAGCCTTCTCGCGACCTGGCCTGGCCCCACTTGTCTTGCCCTTCTGCGATTTGAGACGATTGAGGCCCGGATTTTGTGTGTTACCGACGGCATCGTCAAGGTCAAGTTGAGCGGCAAAATACCACTTGCGGTAGTTTGCGTGTTGGCCACCGATGTAGTCCGCATGAAGAGTTAGTAAGGCTTGATTTGGGGACATCCGGGACGCTCGGGAGTCGAGTTGTTGCATCAGAAAATCGAACTTGTAAACAACGTCAACGATCTTGGTGTATCATATAGCAAACAAGGGGGCATACCATATTCCGCATGGAGTCGCGCTGAAATCCAAATTTCTGAGTGAGGTCCAAAAAGATGTCCTCTATCTCCTCCTTGGACAACGGAATCTGGCGGTCGGTCGACCAGGCGGGATAAGCCTCCGGTGGATATGGGCTAGCGTACTCGCTGAATGTTGGTGTCGACGCATGAGCAGCTCTCTGGGCACTAAGAGACTCGGCAGAGGTCGTGTAGCGTTGGGCATAGTTGTCGCCATCAGAGTCGGTGTCGTGCGGGACTAAAGCAACGTGGTGAGTTGGATCAGGAGAAATAGAAAGATGGAAAGGGCTGACCGTATGGGTCATAAGAGCTGGCACGGTCATAATCTGTCGAGACATAGGTATCTCTTCGACCAACACTTGGGTATTCAAGGTCATCGTTGTCGTAGTATCGTCGACCAGAGCCATTCAGGGTGCTGAATGGGTCATTAGGATGGGCGTCTACGGAGGGTGGAGTGGAGTCGGAGGGATAGCCGTCTTGGCTGCTCCCCGGTGGGGGCGACGACATGGAGGGAAAGAGGAAACACTGAACGAGCCTGCTATGACGTTAGGACTTGCATGTCACATGGTCGGACTGCGGCCTCAAGCACAAAAACTTGACTTCTAACCTTGCACCAGTACCGAGACACACAAGAATACAGTCAAATTACAGAGTATCTACTCTGCCCTCGTCAACACCGCCCACTTCAGCCACAAAAAAGGCTCGGCATCGGCTCCCCGAAATGCCCCCCACGGTCTCCATCAGCCGTGTGGCCTTCAAGTTGCCGTGCTTGCACGCCGCACATTTGCAAGTCGATATCTGTCTTTGTCGTGACTTAGAATCGTCTCTAACTCGTCTTCAAGGGCCCACTTGCAAGTGCCAAGCATTAAATCTAGACATGCAGGAGGTCGTGCGGTGACAGTGCAAGGCAATGCGACCGCCGACTGACACGCTAAAAACAGGAACAAATAAAAGTCCCGAAGGATAGACACCAAAGAAGAGACCAGCCATTGACCACATTCTCTGTTTTCGTTGATCTCCGCAGCTTTAATATTCACCAGATTACTCGGACGGTGCTGTTCTCTCATCATGACATCCAACACAATCTGTTTGAATGACCCCAAAGGCGCTTTTCCCTGTCAAGATTCTTTGCAAGTCAACCTTTCAACCTTGCTTTCAACAAACAGAGCCAACGCAATCATCATCGACGCCACCACCAAGCTACTCTACTCTTACCCGAACTTTGATGTAATCGAGAATTACATGCCTACAAACCCCCCAATGAAGTTTTCTCAATCCAACAGCCCCATGATTGAGGGGAGAATGCGTCCACTGTAATGTGATTCATCCTTTGTTCAAGATGCAACCTCCATCGCACTGCTGCAATCCCTTCACGTTGTTCTCGACCGCACAAACTGCGTCTTCGTTCGGAACTGCGTAAAGGAACTTGTTTTAGTGACTCCTGCGCCACCCCAAACCAGTCTTGTTGCACCTCAGGGACACCCAAATCGGCTGGCACAAGCGCGAGCTCGAGCATCGCACGCACCCAAGTCTCGAATCGAAGTCCATATGCCCATCCGCACTTAATCTGAATCGCGGCTTTTCCGATCCGCCATTTTCAGCGGAGACTTGTTTCAGGTGGCTGTGTGGCTCTTCCTTGGTCCCAACCTTCATACCGAAGCCACTGGACTTCAATTCTGGATAGAGATTGGTTTTAATCCTGTGACACTATGGCAACTTGTAAGTGTCCCGCTTGTGAGCCACTCAGCTTCACCTAATGACAGATTTGAACTTACTCTCGACATTAGTCCAGCACTCCTGTCGACTGAGCACCCCACCAACATCCTCCCCGGTTTTCGTTTGGTGTCCGATTATCTAGAGGGAGGGCATCGACGAGTGTTGTGGCCTTGGTCGTTCCTCTATGCGGCTGCACCTGCAGTTCGTGTGGTCAGTGGAGCCCGGGTAGCCTTTATGGTTCAACTTTCGCTCGGGTAGATTGCACGCAAAATTCGCTCCCAAGAAAGATGTCATTGTGTCGGTTTTTACTCTCTGAGCAAAGGCCGGCATGATGGCGAAGACTCCATTGAATCGGCGCGGTCTCATAACGATGAACGGGGTATGGTCGTTGGTGGTTCTTACTTCAGTCACTGTCTTGTTGCTCCTCCTTGGTCTCAACCTTGCATAATGTCGAAGCCACTTTTGCATCGTTCTGCCACCCTATCCAATAACTCCGGTCACCGCTTCTTGCACTTCGCCTTACTGTAAAAGACGTGGTGACTTATAATTGTTGCAGTCGGTGCTTGCCACTCATCTTCAATGCTAGACTCGATTCGACAGCGAACGGTATTCGCATCCTCCTACGCCCCATCTGATTCTGAGGCAGTATTGTAGTGACTGTCAGCGACCTCGGCCGAATGTGCTGTCGACTGAGTACCCCACCAACATCCTCCCCGGTTTTCGTTTGGTGTCCGGTTATCTAGAGGGAGTGCAGCGACGAGTGTTGTGGCCTGGGACATTCCTCTATGCGGCTGCACCTGCAGTTCGTGTGGTCAGTGGAGCCCGGGTAGCCTTTACGGTTCAACTTTCCCTCGTGCGGCTGCGCGCAAAATTCGCTCCCAAGAAAGATGTCGTTGCGTCCGCCTTTGCCTCTGGTAAAGGCCCCCGCGGTGGCGATGACTCCATTGAATCGATGCTGTCTCATAACGATGAACGGGGTATGGTTGTGTTGGTGGTCAGTGCTTGTAGTTTTCAAACGATTATTGTGTCTTCTCTACTGTCTCTATTCGCTTTCGAGAAAGTTACAACTTTTGTTTGTTCATATTCGTACAACATAAGGCTCATATAGTATAAGTATGCTAATGTAAATGCAAGAAGTCCAAGGATGCAAAGCAATAAAAATATCATGAACTGGCTGTCTGCATAGCGTCAAGCACGCGTGTCCAGGCCTCCTCGACAACCTCGAATACGCGGTCATCGACAACTCCCAGCAGGCAAGCATTCGCCCACAGTCCCTTGATTTTGTGCGCGTGGGCAGCAAGACGAAGGAAGTCGCCCTCTGCTTCGAGAGGTGTCTTCAGCGCAGATCGCAGGAATGACGGTTGTTGGGTGTAGAGGTAACCCTGTAGAATGGAGAAAGTCTCGGGAGATGGAAGTCGCATCGGGACAATGGGGACGGAAATCGTGGAGTCGGTGGTTGTCGGTTGGGAAGAGGGAAGTACGGGGAAAGTGGCGCAATGGGCAGCAAACACGATATCGTGGACTGGGAAAAGCGAAACTGCTTGTGTGTTGCTGCTGGACGAGGCAGTGCCGTGGATGGCCAGCATGTGGGTTGGAGGATAGGCCGAAACGATATCGTTCGCCAGAATTTGGGCCGCCTTCGCAAGGCGGGTCGAGTTCAAAGTGCATTTGACTGCAGCAAGGGAAGTTCGCATACTAGTCGATAGTCAGTCATTGGAAATAATTTGAAGGCACGGAACACACCTTGGAAGAGACCCAAGTAGCTTTTCGCGGACGTATTCAGGCGGTATGTGCGCCAGATGGTTATGCGAGGAAGTCAGGTCGACTTCACCGAGTACTGGTCGCGGGAGAGTGCGCGGTAGACGAAGCTTGGATGGTACTGGGGTAGCACCGTTTCCATCGGTCTTTGTGGCTAATGGTATCCGTCGAAGCTTTTGGCCAGTGCAAAGTCGAGTACATTCCGTTTTCTTGGAAGGTATGGCACGGCGGCGGCGGGAGGCAGCGGAGCGGGAGGTAGTGATTTGGTTGGCGGACTGCATCTCGAAGATTGGGCGGGGCGGGAAGTTGGAGGGAAGACGCCAGTGTTGGCTGCTTTTATGCAAGAGCTCATTGCCATCAGCGATTGCTTGAAATTGCCTGGATTGGAAGGTGCACGTTGACAGCTGCCAAATACTTTCCTTATAAGTCAATTTCACTTTACGGAAAGCCACGATTGAAGTCGAGGAACAATGGAGTTGCATTCAACCAATCCACGGTGCACCGAAGATGGAAAATGACTAGGCTCACACCTCTCCGCGTCTATTCCTCTGTTCCTTAATTTCGCCTGGACCATTGACAATGCTTTTCTAAGCTTCTTACAAGTGAAGATTTCCCTCGAATCTGTTTCTAGCGTGAGATACCCTCCTCCCTACTGATGGCACTTCCCCTGGAGCAGTGTTTTCCGCTTCGTGAGATTATGTTGCAGATATGCAAAAACTATTTGCGTCTAAGGCGGCCCATGCACAGCCACAGCGGCCCGTCCTTACTTTCGACCGCCTTGAACGGTCCTGCGGTTTTACTATAAAAATGCACTGTATTTCACCGCGTTTCCAACATGGCACAACCTACTGTTCTCATCGTTAGTGGTTCACCCCCGATCATCATTTACTGACTGCTCTGCCATAGGCTGGCGCTGGTCCTTCCGGACTCGTTCTAGCTATCGTTTTGATCAAGAATGGTGTCTCGGTACGCCTTATCGACAAAGTTCCTAACCACAGAAACGGTTCGCGCGGCACCGGCGTGCAGGTGTGACTTCGCGAATTCTTATTCCCTTCCCTCATAGCTTATTCTTCATCTTCAGCCTCGAACTATTGAATTATATGATATCATCGGCTGCCTTCCTCCCCTTCAAGAAGCTTCAGGCTTCCATCCGACCATTGCTCACTACAAACCTGGCGAAAAAGAACCGTTTAACCTGAGTAATATGGTCGACTGGATCGAGCCTTCCCCCAATGTGCCGCATGTACGGGTCTTTTCTACCAGCTTCACGCGGCTATCTCACACATAAAACCTTAGCCCAACCATTTCTCCTTACCGCAAGAAGTACACGAAGAGATTTTACGCGACTACCTTGCAGGAATGGATTGCACTGTGGAGCTTGGCTCCGAACTCAAATCCTTCGAGCAGTTTGCTGACCATGTCGTTGCACATATCAGTGTGACTAGAGAAGATGGTCAATCCAAGGAGGAGACTGCTACTTTCAAATGGCTTGTTGGAGTCGATGGCGCTCACAGTTCCGTCCGCAAGCACTTGGGCGTTGACTTTCCTGGTCACGTCCTCACCGAGCATTGGATCGCGATAGGCGACATTTTGGTTGAAGAGGGCCTGAAACATGGTGTCTGGCACATGTGGAATGCCAATAAGAACTTGTGGGTCCTCAAATTCCATATTCAAGCTGCTTCCTAAACTGACCCACAATTCATAGTCTGTATCTTCGTTCGAGTGGAGAGAAACACAAGACTTTCATGTTCGCTTGTGGACGCCCCGACAATCTCTCTGACACACTTATCACACGCGAAGAATTCATGGACCAATTCTACAATGCAACTAATAGACGCGATATCAAGTTCGGAGAGATGACCTGGGCGTCCAATTACCGCCCGAGTGGCCGTATGGCAGACTCGATGCGCGTGGGTCGAGTTTTCCTTGCTGGAGGTATGTGATCAAACGATGGCGACTTTTCAAGCTCCACCAACAGTTTGTCAGACGCCGCACATATTCATAGCCCCACCGGCGGCCAAGGACTTAATTCCAGTGTTCAAGACGCCATTAACCTCGGATGGAAGCTTGCTTTGGTCGAATTCGGTGTCTCCCCAGATAGCTTGCTTGACTCCTACAGTACAGAACGGCGGCGCGTTATTGCACAGATGCTCAACCTTACAAGCGGTATTCTGCGTAAGACCATGGAACAAATCAATAGCAATGACGAATCGAAACTCAACAACCAGGCATGGAAACGCGGCGGGGATACGTCGATGTTGGGCATCAACTACGCTGGTAGTGAGATCATTCTTGAGGGTGAGGTCAAGGACGTAGAACCTACCGACAGCCCCTATTCATGGAAGCAGGGCGGATGCATTCGTGCTGGTACTCGTGCTCCAGATGCATCCGAGCTCCTGCTTGACAAGTCACGCACGAGATTATTCACTCTCTTCGACATTCACAAGCACACACTACTGCTCTTCGGTTCTGTCGATGCTCCTTCCATTCTTGCCATTGTTGGTCGCATTCCTGTCAAACTCGTCAACGTCATCCTTCTTCTACCTCAAGGAAATTGTCATCGGTCAGACGTCGAGCTCGATGGCATATTGGTGCTTCATGATAGCGGAGGTCACGCCTACATAGGTTATGGCTTGGCCCCCGGCGATTCGACGGTGGTTGTCGTTCGCCCTGACGCTATGGTTGGTGCGGTTGTTCCTGATGCTGCAGGTGTAGAACAGTATCTTGAGAAAGTGTTCTCTTAGATTATGTGGCAATGCGATAAGATTATGTACAACTCACGTGCGCGCTTAGTTATCGGATCATGCTATTGGCACGAATTCCGAATTTCCTTCAGTTCCCTCATGTTGAGCGTGTCGTCTCTGCCCGTTCGGAAAAACCTCAAGACCTGTGTCCGCCATTTCACTTGGGCATGGTACACCATTGTGATGGGCACTTGCGTTGTGGCTTCGCTTGTCAACCGCTTCCATTGGGGATCTGGGAGTGAGCCTAACAAGGTTCTTACTCTGGTTCTGTTCTTCTGCAGCCTACTATGCTTCGTGCTTATATCTGCCGCAAGCGTTGCGCGTTACATAATATTTCCTGAGGTGTTTTCACGCCATATATCCATGTTGAACGTCATGCTTAACATTTTGGCAGCTCTGGTCCGCGATGCTCCGCCATCCCATCCAAAGCCTCTTTATCAGTGCGATGCCGATGGCAGGATGCTCGCTAATCAATATCGCACTGGTCGCGCACCAGAAGTACGGGTTTTCCAACCATTCTCGAGCCTTTCTCTATGCGCTGTGGGCATTCTGGTGGCTGGATGTGGTGATTTCGGTCGTCATCGCGTTTGGAATGCTACATGTGATGATGACGAAGCAAAAACACTCTCTCGAGCAGCTATCGTGTCTTGCGATGCTCCCGGTTCTTCCTTGGATCGTTGCGTCAGCAACGGGCGGGTTGCTTGCGACGGCCCTGCCAACCCAGAGCACCCTCACGATCGCGGTCTCGGCTATACTTGGAATTGCTGGTCTTTCTATCGCTTTCATGGTTATAACAGCCTATCTACTTCGGCTTTTACTCCATGGCCCACCAGACACAAGCCTCATCCTTGCTTCTTTTATTCCTCTTGGACCCATGGGCCAAGGCGGTTTCTCGCTGCTCCTGATAGCCGAGTATCTCAGTACTCGAAATGTTGACCTCGGGCCGCTCATCAGTCCGTCAGCAGTCGCGTCAGTAGCTTTCTGCCTTGCGTGGACACTGTGGTCGCTGGGCCTGTTCTGGCTTGGAATGACGCTTTGCATGATTTACGCCTCTGTCCGTCAGAAACGCGTTCCTTACTCTATCGGGTACTGGGGCATGATTTTCCCGACGGGGGTTATGGCACTCCTTACCGTCGAAATGGGCGATCTGCTGAAGAGCGCAGTGATACAATATATCGGGGTGACCTTCTCCAGTAAGCAAACACATATGATTCGACTTATCGATACTCAAGACATATCTAGTCGGCGTTGCTCTACTTTGGGTGTTTGTTGTCGTCAAAACAATTCCAGCCGTTTGGAATACGACCGCATTCAACTCCCCTTGTGCTACGAAGCTTGACGAGGAGAAGCTGTCAACCGCGTGCTCCACGGCTGTCTGCATGAGCACTATCCCTCGTATAAGTATGGGATCTGGGTTTTCATAAGTGGCTGGTGACTCCCAGAATTATCTAATCTTATCGCAATCTAAATAGAGTATTTTTCTGCCTCTTTGTTTATCGCGAGGACGCATACACTTGACCGATTTCTATGCAGACAGCGTCTGTAACTTCCTTCGTTGTGCTTGCCCCGCCCAAGTCCCGTGTCTTTATTCCCGCTTGCGTGACATTCTCGATGGCTTTCATCAAGCAGTCAGCTGCGTGGACCATGTTACCGACACCAGGGCCGCTGACCAGGCCAACAATGTTACTATTACCATCCGATCCTGCCAACCAGCGAACCATCTCAGCGGCACTCCAGAATGCGCCGATGGGATTGGCGATTCCCAATCCAGCAATATCGGGTGCGCTTCCGTGAATCGGCTCAAACATACTGGGAAATTGACGCGTCGGATCGAGGTTACTCGATGGCGCAATGCCAATGCTACCTGAAAGGGCAGCTGCCAGGTCGCTGAGAATATCAGCGTGCAAATTGGTTGCAACAATTGTATCAAGACTCTCGGGACGGTTCACCATACGGACTAGACATTCGCTTATGAGCACATATAACTCGAAGAATCAAACAACATACCAGTCATCGCGTCAACTAACATCTTGTCAAACTCAACGCGGCCCTCGTACTCCTTTGCGACCTCATAGAAAATAGCGTCCCACAACACCATCCCATGTCGTTGGGCATTACTCTTGGTGACCATTGTGAGTTTCTTGCGTGGACGGTGAAGTGCGGTTTCAAACGCAAACCGGACGATTCGCTCGATGCCAACACGAGTGAAGATGCTGACTTCAGTGGCGACGGTATGGGCAGCATGTGCTGTAGACGGGGTTGTTCCACCATGTCCGGAGTATTCGCCCTCACTGTTCTCTCGAACGATGACCCAGTCAAGAAGTGAAGGATTCGCAGCACATGCGGAGAGAGGTGATAAAGTGCCAGGAATGATACGAGTGGGGCGAACGTTGGCGTACTGGTTGAGCGTGGTACGAATTGGGAGGATCATCTACCCGTAGCTATAGTTGAGATTACAAAAACTTGAAGGACTGATGAGCACGAACCTGCCACAATGAAATATGGTCGGGAACGTCTGGCCACCCTACGGCGCCAAAATAAATAGCATCATATTGCTTGAGCCCCTCCACGCCACCTTGTGGTGCGTAGAAGCCGCGCTGTCTGTAGTTTTCCGAACTCCAGTCGAGTGTGTTGAATTCGAAACTGAATGTCCCAAAGGTACTCGATAGTTTCTGGAGGACTTGCACCGCTGCGTCGGTAATATCGACGCCTATGCCATCACCAGGAATCGAGGCGATCTTGAAGACTCGAGCGGCCATGGATGACTGCTCAGACTGAGGTGAAATGGCGTCGAATCTTTGACCGTGAGACTTGTCGGAAGCCCGTTATACCGCAGCTCGTCTTCGTGCATTTATCTTTCTGACCAACTAGACGATGCAGGAATTGTGTGGTGGAGGCTGGTGGAGGAAGACTACAGATGAAAACTTGTGTTCCTGTCACACAACTTCAATGTTGTCCTCTGCCTCCATTGTCGGAACAACGGCCCTACGCAATCCAACGTTCCTACCCTGTTCAGAAATGTTCTCTCACTGAAATCATTCTGGTCGTTTTCGTGCTTCAAGCTTCAAGCCAGAGACGATTTCTAAGTGACCGCATAACTTGAACTCTATCCATCTTCTTCAACTCACAAGCACCCACACTCGACGCCACCATCGAGAGCTTCCTAATAGCAAGTCCGAACTATCGATTTTGCGCTTCTCTTCCCGCCCTGGGCGCCCTGGACAAGGCAGAAATAGGACTGTATCCGAGCCAGCATATATGGTTGTTGCTTCGGATGCATCGTGTCTCTCGGTACCATGTCCACCTCACAGCTACTAGCCAGTCGTATGCAAACCGTTCGAGTAGGTGGCTTTAACTTCCGGTCGAACAACTGTTTTGATCTTCGAGCTTCGTGATAGTACATGCATGGTAAGTTCTCTTTCGAAAGCATTCTTTTCATGCGCTCATTGATGATAAGTGGTTGACTTGACGATTCTGGTGAATCATATATCTAGACTCATACATATGAACCGCAACTTGTCTTCCAGTTATTCGACTACGGTTTGACCCTAGATGCTGAAGTAACCTAGAGTCAACTCATCGTTTTTGAGGATACTGAACTAGTTAGGTCTCGTTAATCTGGGACTCTCGGTGGACGTTTTCCAAAGCACTCTACCTGATGTCGCGTTATTCCCCCGCCTTTGATGTGCCGATACTGCTCTATTGTTGGGTCCCATACTTTCACGTTCTCACCCCTACAACTCATTTTTGGATAGATTCGACAGTGAACAACATTCCCTTCAAGGTACGGACACTGTACTCGGTGTTTCCTCGCTGATTCGCCCAAATAGCAATGCGCTCAACTCCAAGCGGCATCGTCTTGTGAGCTAGTGTGCTCCTTAAAGTCTTCGCTACTTCAGTTGATTTCTCCAAAGGGGGCACCGTTTTTGGTATTGCCGTAGCAGAAGGTTGAGGACCCCGTTTCTAGATATGCGGGAACTCATACCCCATAGCTATTCTTGTTCTGCGGACGTATGCGCTTAGCGGGCGAAAGCGCGGCGTGCTTGTATTCTTCACCACCCTGTGGATTGTACGTTTTTCTCTGATTCCGCGAGTGTGGGCTAGACTCGTCTCTAGATCGGAATATCCGCCTCCATCGTGTTGCTCGCGCTGTTTGAACGGACAGTAACTTGTGAGGCTCTCATATACAACAGCGGCGAAGTTGAATCGAATAGAACGGCCATTAGACGGGCCACCACCCTCATCATTCATTCCCGGGTGTTATCTGGTCGAAGGGGATGTGATCTATGCCGGAATTCCTTTCATCATCGTGCTTATCAATGACACAAGTGAGTTGTTTGTCGTTTCCTGTTTCGTCTGACCGAGTTATCGCAGTCATCATGGCTTATACCCTCTGGATCGGGCTGAAGAACTATCGACATACCCGAAATCCGCTCATCGTCACGTTGTATCGGGATGGTGTTACGTATTACTTGATTTTGTGCGGTAAGACCATGGTGCTGCATGATCCTCTACGCTTACTGACTTGACACAGCAATTTCAGCGCTCAATGTTGCCATCATGCTGCAGGCTCCGGTACGAATCCCAAATGCCTCCCGCAACTCTCATGTCTTCTAGTCTGTAACAGCACAACTATTCAACACGTGAGTGCAATTAGCATACTTCGCCCGTGTACTCTGGTTTAAAATCTGGCAGCTTTCTCCGAGTTATTCACAGTATCTTGTCGACGAGGATTTTATTACACGTTCGAGAAGCGAAATTCCGATCTGGGGAGACTATTCATGGTGGCAATAGTGCAGTCCCAAGAGTGACATTGAGTTTTGCTGCTGGACATTATACGGATGGATGGTAGATTGCATAGACACGATGTCCTTCCAGTTCAATTCACGTGCGCGTAAGCAAGCTTACGAGTTACAGAAACCATGTTCTCGACCGCGACGATGAACTTGGGACGGAGACGGGGCGATTCGGACAACGACCTCATTGCGCTCATCATTCGGCTCGCCAGCATTTTGAACGCTGTACACGTCTTCCTTTATCGACCATTCTTCTCTCACGCTCATACCGTTGCCTCTGGCGTCACGCAAGTCGAACAAGTCCGCCGCATCGACTTGGCTCACGCCACCTGCCCCGATGCTCTCGCAGCGCTTCGTAGTCTAGTCCTCGCCAAGCTATTGTCTGCTTTTGGCGCAGGCGCTGCACAAGAGATCTCTTTGACCACATCAATTGCACTCGTTCTCAGTATCTTGGCTGTGCTCTATGCAAAATACTTCGCCATCTGGCCGACTGAGATCGCTGCTACGAAAGCCACGGGATATCGAAGTCAAGTTGACAATAAAGCAGTGGAGGCGGAAGCAGCACAGCGAAATGTCACGGCGCATCGCGAGGTTGTCGATGAGCAAGAAGAGAGGCTTGTTCAGGCGGCTTCCTTTCTTACCCCAGATTCACATTCCTCTGCCTCTGCAAAACAATTCCAACCAAGATCCCCGCTCGTCTGCCCTCTTCGATTTCCGCCAGCCCAAAAAACGCCCGACGAATACTGCAAACCAGACTCGATTCAGATATCTACTAGTAGCCCCAAGGCATCCGAGTCACCGACCCCATCGCCGTCTCCAATATCCAAGCCGCTCTCAGCCCGTTTGTTGTCGACCAGTTCAACACCACTCGCCAATAGACGCCCAACCACGCCCTCGATGACAGCGCAGGTGGCCCGGAACTTGCTTCAATCGGGAGTCTCTCAAGTTGCGTCCGAAGCAGAGCTCAGTGTAATTTACAAGTGGGCGGGGATGATTAGCAATCGCGCTGCGGCTCAGGAACTGGGAGAGGACGATCATGGATATGTTGCCATTGAGCTCGACGACCTGGTGGGAATAGAGGTGGAACCAGAGCCAAGAACGATTGGAAGGCAACGAATGTGGCGAGGGAGCCGTTGGGGAAGTATCAAGAGTTAGGCTATACGATATAATAATATACACGAATTATTGTCCACGAATTTGGCCTCGCCGGAAAAAGCCAGCAACACGACGAATAAAAGCATAGCTGACAGGTTTCTCCTTGTAGATGCCGATCCATGGGTCGACTCGGAAGGTGTCATCGCCATCTTCATCGTCGCCTTCGTGCATTGGCACAATCTTAGTATTTGGCGGAGCAGCTGTGTCGACAAGACATTTGACGAACCAGGCTGGAGCAGGCTCGGCCATCGTGGGAACGCGACAGGACGGACACAGTTTTTGACGCGAAGGGAGACGAACGAGGTTGTTTTGGACGTCAAAGAGTGACGGCGGAGAGTTGCGCAGGTGCTTTTGGAGACAGAGGAGGTCAAATGTATGGCCGCAAGGCGTGAGGCTATGTAAGGTGGTCAGTGGATATACTTATGACTCGTCGAATCGAAATGAAAGTACGTTTGGGGACGTTCAAATGGCTGTTGACAGAGTGGACAGGACAGACAAGTGCGGGTTTTGGTAAGCTGGGAAAGCTTTGAGCGACCGGAAAGGCGGATGAAGAAGGCGTGTGATTACCTCGAGTGTGTTCCGATTCACGACCTTTTGGAATGGTTGAATAGCTAGCTCGGCCTGCGAAGAGATCAGCGTACGAGTAATATGAATATACCGCCGAGCTAACCGCGAGTATCTCGAGAGTTGCGGTCTTATGGGCCTCGTTGTAGTAGTGCTTTTGATATCTCAAAATGCTAGCCAAGATCGTAGGAGACAGGATCATGACAAAGGTCATTGACGGGCTTGTAGGGTGGTAAAAGGCGATTTTGGTGGTGTTGATCCATTGCTGCGAGAATGCTATGGGTGGGAAGGCTTGAGGGTGAACTCCGAGGGCGCTGCAAGTTTGAGCGATAGTGGCGACCACGACCAGGAAGCAAAAGTAGAGGCCGGAGACCAGGAAACCCAACACAATAGCGAAGGAGGTCAGCTGAAAGAACTGTTTGTGGTTATCGACGATTATGGCGACGGCGGTGGCTGTAGCGCAGACAGTGAGGATGTAGTTGACCAAGTCCATGGTGAGAGTCAAGATGGAACTAGAAAAGTTACATCACTTTCCGAATTGAATCACACCTTGGCTCTCCTTTTTCCATTCACGTCAATATCTGCAACGAGGAGTGCATTCAATGTTATTTGGCCCAACACGCAGGTTTAATAGTAGCCGAATAAGCTTCTGCTTTTCTGCTTGATGACTCTCTGGCCTCACGCCTTCCACCCAGCATTGCGGGAGTCTACGTATAGGCCAACCGACACGCACCAAGTCCCAATCTAAGCGCGCAGTGTTATAAGAGGAGACGGCGTAAGAGGGTTTATTGTCGTTTATTGTCTGGTATGGCTTATTCTAACCAGCCTCCCTGTAAACCGTCATCGTCAACGTCTTCCGCTGGGTCAGAACAACTCTCCACGCGCCCTTACAACCCATACACGGCGGCATTCTTCGCTGCTGTCAACCGCAATTCTCTCTCGAGCCGACGAGATGTCGGTATGTGATTTTTCGATGTCCTCAATCTTTGCTCACCTCCATGCAGGTTTGGAATTGTTGTGTCGCACCACCTACCCTTGTATCTGGTCAAAGAACGATGGTTGTCTTCCGGAAACCCGCAAAGACAACATTCACGACCTTCACCAATGGGCATCATCCGTCACCACTCCCGGCCGGATAGCCTGTGTTTATGGCCCCCTGGGCGTTGGCAAATCGACAGTTCTTCGAAGCGTACAAAGTCGGCTCTATGACTCGGGAAACCTCGGGGGGACTTTCTCCTTCCAACGCGACAATGTGAAGAACGAATCCGTTATTCGCACATTGGCGCATCAACTCGCCCGAAATGTACCCAATCTCCGTCCAATCATTTCGAGGGTTGTGCGGAAATCGCCATGTGTTCTGGAACAGAGTCTAGCTGTTCAACTCAAAAAACTTATCGTCGAGCCATGTCGCCAGGCAGCAACTCCCCTTCCGCTCGTCTTAGTTCTCGATGGCGTTGACGAATGCGAGGGGGAATTGTTGCGGGAGGTACTCCTGCTACTGGAAAGCGCCATCCAAGAATCTGCGTCGCCTTTGCGTATCATATTAGTCAGCCGAATCTGTTTGGACATCTTCCGAACTGCCTCTGTTTCATCTTTCAACGTGGCCAGGTCCTTTGAAGACGTGCGAACATATCTCAAGATCGAATGCACGAAGATTCGTCACGGCGCCAGCACGTGGTTAACTCCCAAAGCTCTGGACATTGCGGTGCGCGTCTCCTGCGGTTGTTTTCAAACTGCACGAACACTGGTCAATTTTCTCGGCGATCCGGAATTCTGTCCCACAGAGCGCATTGAGCAGCTTTCCAGGCTCGCTGCCGCACCTCCTCAGGCTTTCCCACACAATCCGCTCGATAGTCTCTTCTTCATGATTCTGTCGTCAATGGACCCCTTATTCCGCCCCTCAATGCTAGCGTTCCTCCGTATTATTGTAACCCCACAGTTTTCTCGGTTCTCTATTCGTCACATCGAACAACTCTTGGGCCTCGAACATGGACATCTATATGCACATGTTCTGCCCTCTATCCGGTCGCTATTCCTACCGTATTCCGCAGATGATTTCGGTTGCGCAGGCGTCGAGGTTTTCCACCCATCATTCCTCGACTTTCTCGTTGACCCAGCACGGTCCGAGATGTTTTGTGTGGCGACGCCAACGTTCGATATGGCACTTGTCGGATCTGTGCTCAGAGCACTATCATATCAGAACAGTGACCCTAGTGCTTACATCAAATCTCAAGGGCATGTCGCATGGTTAGCCTTTTTATCCTTTCTCTTTGTAAAGTGCTGAATATTTGTCAAGGTCCCATCTAGACGCTATAGTCGACTATATCACCTCCGTCAGCGTCGATACCATGTCCAATCGCGAGATTGTTGGTCTGGTGGACCACATAAACCCCGACTTTTTCTTTCATTCTCTGTCAATATTTGACCACCTGGGACAATCGATTATTCATTGGCTGAAGGTTGGTCCATCTGCAAACTTTTAATGTATAATCATACCGTGCAGGCTATGGATCCCTTACCCGCAAACACCATTTCTCGCTGGGAAGACTATGAATACGTGTCGTTCTTCTATAGCGTCATCAATGACTTGGATCTAGACGATCTAGAGACCAGCACCCATTGCGACCAGCTTGCAGAACTTTTAAGAGACGCAGCAAGTCCAGTCAATCATCCCAACATCAAGCGTCTCATTCGTGCATCTGTCGCCATCCCGGCGCTTACCCCCCTCACCCAATTTCGGCTTTTACTTGGTGCAGAACACGAACTCCTCTGCGACACGATCTGCCTGGTGCTGAAGCCGCTGTTTGGGCGTGACAAGCAGGCAATAGAGCAGTTATGGGCAGTAAATGCTAGAGCGATGCGTCGTCAGCGAGCTGCGACAACCAAGGAATCTTGTGGTGCTGGTGATGTCTATCGGGACCTAGCCTGCAACAGTCTGCAGATAATTAGGCAAGTATACGATCGTCGGATACCGTTCGAGATGATGGGGTAAGTTTGTTGCAACTAACTGTGGCCTTGCAGACTGACGGAGCACAGTTTTTGGTTGGAATGGGGTCGCTATGTCCGTGAATCGCCAACAGGGGGTGAGGCATGTGACGCCGTCCTCGGTGCTTTGGGCTCGTTCGTCCCTCACGAGTGCATGTCAGAGTGGGGGATTTCTGTAGAAAGCGAGATTCATGATGTGTTGAAATGGCTTGAGGTATTTTGTGTTTTGGTCAAATTCACGTTCTTACCTGCAACAGAATGTCCCAAGCGTATCTCAAAGTGAGTTGCTACGTTGGGAAGGATATTTACCTGGAGGCACCGAGCAACAGCGGTATGTTGCTTATGAGTCCCGTTGGCAAGGAACGCGAGGATAAACATGGCGATGAATACTACAAGGACTTTTTTACGATGTACATTTATTGAATCAGTCAGTTGGAACGAGAGCCATCACATGGCAATGTGGGTGTTTTGGATCGGTACGGTTGGCAATAAACTCCTTGGCAAGTTTCAAACCTCCACTGAGCATATCTCGATCGCCCTGAAGCCAGCCGTCTTGGTCGATTGGACCGTTTTTTCCGCCATCCAATTCGAAGATGTGCCCTGTCCGAGGCGACCGTACGAAGCAGACGTAATGGCCCGGAACGTTGTCCTCGGCATGAAGGATGGTGCTCGTTCCTCTCACCGATGCGGTGTTGTAGACGTCCGCTATGCCTTGTGATGATTTGAGGAGAGCAGCACGTTCGACAGGGGCAAGAGGAAGAGCATCGCGAAGAAGGTTTGCGAGCAACGAGCCTCGTTCTGGAAAAAGATTCAAATAGAACAATTTCTGCCGATATCGACCAACCAATGAATTCGTCGCCAGAAGAGCTCAGGTTCGCCGATGCGTGCAAGAGCGACATAAATCCGCACGCATGCCGTATAGTTTGGTCGAACCAAATGACTGGTTCCCCGTCGCCGGAGCCACTGTAGCCATTTCCTGCATTCCGTTCTGCTTGTCGCGCGTCTCTAATGGATTTCTCGTACTCTTCAGTAGTGGAGTATATGAGTATTAAGGCGTGGACGGGCTGTGGCAGCATGAGGCGGACTTCCTCGAGGGGATCGAGCATAAGAGCTGAAGGTTTTTGACGCCCAATGCGTGCAGGAATTCAGTGAAGATCACGGGATCTGATTCAAGCGGGATGCCGCTGTATGGTCCAGGAGTACTGCTCATTGCTCTGTACGTAGATTGGATTGCAATGGAGGGGGACCAGTTTGAGCTTGTTCAAGTTGGTGCGTGGAGGACGCGTAAGACTCACGTTTGTCACAGTTCCTGACTCGTGACCGTGACATTTCATGTCAAAGGGATTTGGCCGAGAAGTGACAATCCGGATCACAAGACGAAAAAACCTTGTTCAATGTTTCTACACAGGAGAAAACCAGCTTTGTTGACGGGTTGTGGACGGCGGGCCCTCCTTGCCAAGTTATATGGGACGTTCGCCTCCTGCAGCGACCTACAAGCTCAAGTTGTGGCTGCTCTGCCTAATAGTTGCTCATCGATGCATTCAGTCAGAATCTGTCACCGAGTAGTCTCGACTTCGCTTCCTCCTGACGCCTCTGTGATCGTTTCCGGTGTCCAGGGCCCGTTTAAAAAACAAGGGATGTGGTAAAGAAAGCCAAGGCCAACCTCTTATGGCGCCCCCACTCTCCTTCACAGCAGTCCTTCATTCAACGCTCCTGCTCTTCGCCACAACGACGAATGCTGACCCAATCTCTGCACCATATCATCTCATTCGGTCCTTTACTACACCTCTCAACATCTTTCGGTCTTTTACTCCTAGCCGCGATGGGTTAGTTTCGCGGGCACCGATTGTGCTGCCTTCTGGATGGTGCGTAGCAATCCCTAACGATAGCCTGATTCTCATATCGATAGGATCGCGCGCGCGTGTGTTCGCGAGCCATCAACGGGACGGACGCTGACGGGTGAGTTTCCCAATGACCTTGAGATTGCTTTCGGCTCAAGCACTCTATGAAGGCTATTCCTTCACGTCATCCTCGATGACCGCCACTTCCTGCGTGGCGCAATGCGACTCTCGAGGCTTCAGATATGCAGGCGCGGAATTTGGATGTGCGTGTCCAATCCATGGAGAGCAGTTATGGAGGACTAATAATGCCTCACCTAGCCGAATGCTATTGTGGCGACTCGTTCGAGGGCGGGGCCACTGGCGGAGGGACCATCGCGTCAGGTGAATGCAACATGAGTTGTGCTGGTCTGTCGTTTATTGCACTTTCTTGTTTCTAACTAAATGGCCCATAGGCGACGCGACACAAACTTGTGGCGACGGCAATCGCTTGACGACCTATGAACGCAGGTCGAATACTACCGTCGCTCCTGTGCTGCCTACTGGTTGGAACTACACCGGTTGTATCACAGAGCCTTCAAGCGGCCGCACACTGGCAAATTATTCCTTTGTCGACGGCACTATGACAATTGACAAATGTGTTGCAACTTGTAACAGTCGAGGCTTCCATATCGCAGGAGCCGAGTATTCAAGTCCGTCCCTCCTTTCGACTGAAATTGTAGTTAATCCTCATGTAGATGAGTGCTGGTGTGGCGATAGCTTCCAGGGTACTGCATTGGGAGGGGGAGTTGCAGTACCTCCCAGCGAATGCAACATGCCTTGTGCAGGCGAATCGACTCAGACATGTGGAGCTGGGTATAGACTATCAGCCTATTCATATACTCAACCAAACACTCCACCGAGTGGTCCAACGCTTCCTACTGGTTGGGCATATGTTTCATGTATGCAAGAGCCATCAGGTGGTCGGCTTCTCGGAGGTTTGTTTTCGCTGTGCGCTTGAGAGCTTCATTTGAATACTTGATTTTTAGGATACTCCTTCACAAACAACGGATTGACGGTAGAATCATGTGTCTCAACCTGTCAAAGGCGCGGATTCATCTACGCTGGGATGGAGTTCGCGAACGAGTGCCACTGTGCGTGATGCTACTTGATTCAACGGCAAATCCTCATTCAATGCAGGCGCGACTGGTTATACCTCTCCACCCGTTACAGCTAGCGAATCTGATTGCTCAATGCCCTGCGCTGGTGTGTTCAGACACTTCGTCAAGGGTCTTTCTAACATCTATCAGGCAATTCATCCCAAAAATGTGGTGCTGGCTTCAGATTGAATGTTTATTCAAGCGAATCTCAATCGTCAGGAACGACTGGCCTTATTCTCCCCCCGTTTTGGCCTAAAAGTTCTCAATGTATTGTCGAGGCCTCGACAGGACGAACTCTTTCGGGTATGGACCAACAGTTAGATTGACATCGTAATTCGAATATTTTGCAGGTACCGCTTGGACAGACGATGGGATGACTGTTGAGAAATGTGTCTCATTCTGCGACAACACGGGCTTCAAATATGCTGGAGTGGAATATGGGGCAAGTGTGGTTCTTCGGAGCTTTCTCGCTTTAACTGATTCTTACTAGAAAGAATGTTATTGTGACAATTCCGTCTCCACGGCCAACGGGGGAGGTGTTCTGGCAAGCTCCTCGAGCCAATGCGACAAGCCATGCGCCGGCAATCCTCAACAAATCTGCGGGGCGGGCTTCAGGATCTCATTATACTCCAAGAGTACTTCCAATGCCGCTGCTCTGCCCGCAGGCTGGTCGCCGTCAATGTGTGCCATCGATAACGACTCTCGGGTTCTCGTTGGTTTCCAAACTACAGACACTGCCCTCACACCATCATCGTGCATCAACAAGTGTGCAAGCATGAATTATAATCTCGCTGGCGTCGAAAATGGCCAGGAATGTTATTGTTCCAACAGCCTGACGAATAATCCCATTGGCGCAAGGGAGGATCAATGCAACATTCCATGCGCTGGAGATTCATCACTTAACTGTGGCGGTGGCTGGCGCGTCATGGTCTATCAGCGGGTTTGTTTCTCGCGTGTTACCTGTCATTGTGACTTACCAACTTTCGAAGAACGCTGCGGCACCCTCTGGTCAAAATGCATGGAGCCTAACAGCGGGTGGAACGAGCGGAATGTCGGTCATTTTTTCTCTCTATGCACATTTCTTTTCTCTGATAGATCACAGTGTCATGACCCATGTAGCTGTCGTGAACAATGAGACGATAGTGGTGATCGACCGCAAGGAGAATAATCCGCTTAAGAACGCGCAAAATTCCGCTGCGTGGGGTGCTGTTTGGAGTCTTGTGTCGAACACTGTTCGGGCATTAAATATAGCAACCCATTCGTTCTGCTCTGCTGGGGGCTTTCTTAGCAATGGCACTTGTAAGCGTGTGTCTGACGCTACCGAGCTCTCGACTGATCATTTGCTCTAGTCGTTAATTTCGGGGGTCACCCATATACAAATCGGGATAATGAGGCTGCGCCAGATGGTCAACAAGGTGATCATCTTGTTATTCGAGGATTCACGTTCTCAAAAGCAGAAAGGCATCCGTCTATTCAATGCGTGTCCAGCGTCAGGCAACTGCGACATCTACGAAAACGCTGATGTGTGTCCCCAAGGTCCTTGCATTGACCTGCGAATAACTGCTTCTAGCGTATACGAATGGGAGATACCCGTTGGTATCCTACTTCTGCCCGCCTTCCTGACGGATCTGCTATCATTCTGGGTGGCTCAAAAGTCAGCGATTGGACGAATAGGCCTACCATAAACAGCCCAACTTACGAGTTCTATCCTGTCAAAAACGTCAGTGGGTCGAATGGTAGGCAACGATCTTAGCAAGTTTTCCGCAACATATTTATATTGCCGCAGGACTCCCCGTTCAGTCGCCATTCTTTGTTGACACATTGCCCCATAACCTTGTGAGAATTTGAGGCTTTATCGTGTTGCACATTGCTCATCAGCCAACAGTACCCCCTCGTTTAGTACTGCTGCACCTCTTCTGAGTGTTTCGGTGGCTAATCTCCTTTGCAGCGCCTTACCCGATGGAAGCATATTTGTCGCCGCGAATAATAAAGCCAGCAAGTATTTACCTGGCTAAAATTCCATCACTAAGCAGTTCATAGTGCTTCTCGATTGGCATACTAATACCGAAACCCGACTTCCGAACTTCCCTAATGGACAACGTGTTGTATATCCCTTCAATGCAGCCGGGGTGTTACTTCCGCTAACTCCCGAGAACAACTACACGCCGGAAATGGTCATCTGCGGTGGATCTCAAATCTCTGACCAAATCGAGTCCCAAAACCTGGACGCACAACGTGACTATGGCTCTGCTCAATGTTCGCGAATGGTTCTCAACGCGGCTGGTATCGCTGGCGGATGGCAGACAGAATGGATGCCTGAACCAAGATGTGAGCCGGATAGTTTTTTTACCATGGATGATGAGAACTGAAAATGTGGCAGTGATGTCTGAGGGAGTTCTATTACCCGACGGCAAAATATTGATCATCAATGGATGCCGAACCGGCGCGGCAGGTATGTCCTCGTTAGCACCCTTTCTTTGCCTGTGTTGATAGGCTGAAGGCTACGGCAATCTGAAGAACCGCGTCGGTGATTCTAACGCCGACAATCCGACCTTAACTCCTCTTTTATACGACCCCAGCGCGCCAGTTGGACAAAGAATCACGCGTGATGGACTGCCCACCAGCAACATTCCGCGAATGTATCACTCTGTTGCGTAAGCCATCTGCGAGCGCCCAATTAATCGTTCTTCTCAACATGTACAGAACACTGCTTCCTAGCGGCGCAATCATGATAGGTGGCTCAAACCCCAACGACGATTTTTCTGCGGCCAAGTATGCATCAGAGCTCAGAGTTGAGTATATGTATCCTGTGCGTTTACCCTGTTTTCTCTGTGATTGATACTGACGTCTTGATCACAGTCGTATATGACAAAGCCACGGCCCACTTTCAGTGGCCTGGCTACTAGTATCGGTTACAATACGACTTTCACGTTGAGCGTGACCCTCCCAGCCGGCGCGCAGAATGTCTACGCTATCATCATGGACTACGGGTAAGCGTTCTTGGATGCTACTGGGTCGCCGTTTTCTCATGCGGTGTAGATTTGTGACCCACTCAGTCCACATGGATCAGAAACTGGTGAAACTTGTTAGTGTACGCCAGGGAAACACCCTTGTTGTGACTGGCCCCCCGAGTGCATTCGGTGCGTTCATTGGACGCTATATCGGCTTGGACGCCACTTATCTTGATTATCAGTCTACTCTCCTGGCCCGGCGTGGGTTATGGTCGTCGCTGATGGTGTTCCATCGGTTGCGCAGCAAGTTATGGTGGGTAACGGCGCGGGTCCGCCTGTTGATCAGGCTGCGATCGCATAGTGAGTTGTGCCTTTGGGCTGAGGCCGATCTGTGCTGACGGATGATAGTATGCTTGCGTCGACACAGAATCCTGATCCGGGTCCACATTGAATGTAGCCTTGTGATTTTCAACGGACTGTTGTTTACTCTACTGAAATTGTATTTGTTTTGTGACCTTGGTTGCGGTTAATCAGGGAAGATGGTCAACACTGCTTGACGAGACTGTTAACTGGTCGAACGGGCTTTCATTTCCCGGCAAACCAACATTTATCCACAAGCTGTCAGTGATCGACAGATGAGAATTGCATCTATTTTGGTTGGGTGTGCTTCGACAATCTGGAAGCCAAGGGAATGAGCGGTTGGGTTCAAGCCCATGGAAGCAGTTGGTCAACCGACGGAAGCAATTTTGTCTCGGTTTCTGACCATTGAGATAAAGCCTAATGACTAGTCGGGGACAAGCTCGCTAATCGGACAGACATGGGAATAGCAGGGTATGTAATCACTCCAATTTCAGCCCGGATGAACTCCTTCAAACACGTCCTTTTACACAACCGAAGGGCCGAGTTGCCCTTTCTTCTCCTCCACCATGTCATCTGCCTGCTGAACGCTCCTTCGACGCTCTCTGTGTAACACCCGTCCGCTATTCTTTGCTTTATTGCTTTAATTCTCAATCGAAAGCTCCAGCTCCACTCTTTACACGCCCAACTTGTACCACCGACCTCGACACGACCACTTTCGTTTTTTACAATGCCACACCAGACGTTCTCAGCTACAGATCCACTCGCGTCCGTCTTTGTTCATATCGGCAATGTTCTCTGAGTTGATTTTTTTTTCCAGTGCCCTCTGCCGTCATTTCTCGATGGGCAAAGCTTTCCTCCCTCCGGGCGTACCCATCTCCCCCCACGCATACGATCCCGCTAGTCGCGCCTGTCTCCCGATTGCCGACTCATCTTCTTGCTGTTGTCCCGTCCCCAAATGATCGCCGCACACCCACATTGCTCATTCCGGTGGACGCGAATTTGTTCCACGAAGTGTTCGACAACACGACATTCATACCTCAGCTACCTCCCGACACTCCCCCGCCCTCCCCTACCTTCAACCCTGCCACTGAAGCGTTTACTGCCACGGTTCCCGTCTTGCCAGTCGTTGTTCCTCATGCCCCGTCCCTAGCACTGCTCCTACTCTTTGGCCTTGGCCTTGAGACGGACCGCAACATGCTGGCGGCCCATCTCCTCCCTGCGGAGGCCATTGCGGAGTTTCCCAATGCGGCAGCCATGTCTGGTGTTGTCAGCCGACTTCCTACCACCCAGTTCGACTTTTACTGGGAGATGAACCAGGGTCTGTGGAGGAACACGCTTGCGTTGGCTGCCCGCAATGCACATCTCACGGAACTCGTCCCCATCACCCTCAAAGTCGTCGCCGACGCGCGAAAGCTCAGAATCCGCAGGTGGTAAACTGTCCCTCTTTTTTTTTTATCATGAAACAAGTTCAAATGACTCTACCTACGCCGCCGCTTGCCACACCCACGAACGATTGTCTTGCGCACGAAATTTGCTATCTTACGTGTTGTCCCCCCCACTGTAAATTGTCGCTTCGTCTACATACCATCGTACTGTACTGTTCTGTTTAGTGGTCGAGTAATGTTTGTGAATCTGATGTCTGTTTGGTTGAGAAGTGTCTGTTGTACATTGCGGTGTCTGACTGCTACTACTAAGAGATAAGTATATGGGGCATAGAGCATAAACATAGCGCATAGAGAATTATGGGTCAGCAGTCTCGATCGCAGGCGTAGTAAGGGTCGGTGCAGGTACAGGTGAGGACGTTAGTGAAGTGGGTTCGTCGGGCGTTGGAGGCGTCAGCAAATCGATCTCTGTGCCGGTCGCGAAACCGATGGCGGTCAAAAGGATCTCCCATGCGAGGTCGATTGCGTCCCAGAGCTCGTCGGTGTGGACTCCAAGGGCCACGGTGTTTTGCCAGAGCCCATGGACGCGTAGAGCGTGGGTCAGCAAAGCCTGAGGGGTATAGGTCTGTGCGAGATGGCTCGCGAATTGACGGCTGCTGTCGCTGGTCACAACTTGAAGCTCGGATGGTGGAGGGCTGGGGAACAGCGATTTCAGCAGAGGTTCCGTCCGTTGTGTGTATAAGAACGATGTCAGAGGAGCGAAAGTAGGGGGGTGGGGTACACGGAGAGGCTGGACGGGCAATGTGACTGAGGAGTCATCACCCGGGAAGTATAGCGGGATCGAGCCAAGTTCGGCGAACGGCGGGAGGTTGGCGCAATGAAGCGCGAGAACCATACTGTGACATGGCACAAGGGTTATTCGTCGAGGAGCGGCAGTCTGGGTGTTGGTATGGATGGCGAGCATATGTGTTGGCGGAGGATATTGTGCCGTTGTGGGATCGAGGTTGAGCTTGACGGTGATGGATGGCGGAAGAGCATCTTTGGGTGTATCAAGCTTGATATTTAACGCTGTTCTGAGCAACCTAATCGAAGCAAGATGAGTGCACTAGAGCAACAGGAAACGTGGAAAAACCTCACCCAACACCCATATCCTCCACACAGTCACGAACATACTCAACATCGACATCATGCAACTCTGGGTCAATCTTCAACAGCGTTTCCTTGGGGATCTCCTTCACAGGTGGGCGCCGTAGCTCTCGGGGAAAGCGATATCGTTTTGTACTTCGCGACATTGCTGGTTCCGATGTGGTGGCGTCGCCCATTTCGATGTCGGCCATTTCTGGAGGCGCGCCTACGGAGGTGACATTGAACTCGAAGTTCGGTTTCGCCTGGCCTGCCTTGCTTGTTCCGGTCTTCCCCGCTGCTTTGTGCTTCGCGAGCCGTTTCGCAGTATGAGCTGTCCGAGATCGTTTATGGCCTGATTGCTGATGGAAACTGGACCGAATGCGGGATGCGAAAGTTTTGGAGGGCCCCATCAAGCCTCCAGCACCACCATAGTATGGGGAGGGACGGGCGTTTTGGAGGTTGCTGACGCGGCGAGAGCCTAAGCCACCAGAGACCATGACTGGAGAGAACAAGAGTTGGTTTCAACCAAACTGCCACATATGGTCGACGCGTCTGGAAAAGCAATCCCGCGTCGATTGGTTTGGAGGGCATATTTGCCTTATTTGGTCAGATGCTTTGGCATCTAAGAATTACCTTATATGGTAATTTCTTCGTCATCGCGGGACAAATAGATTGCCCCGGCCCGCGGCTAGCGCCGATCTGTGTGTGCGTGCGTTGGTTTTTGTCTTGAGCATATAGGCTATCGTTCTCTGGTATCGGTGGATTGGCCTGGTAATGTGCCTTCTTGCGTGAACCCGAAGATCTAGACTGAGAGTACTCTCGTGTCAATGAAAAATCACACTTGGAAACGGTTACTGTAAGTATTAATCGGAATGGTTTTTTTTCAAGTCACCAATTCTCAGCCACGAGCCATTGTGCGGCTTCGGAGATGGAGAATGGGTAGTGGGTGGCCACAAGGAAAAGTAAGTAAACGAAGGATCGAGTTCGGCATGGACGGAGAGGGAAAACAGGAGAAAACAGGTCATCATGATTCGTCACATATCACATCAGTCTCATCTTTCCCACAAAACCCACAGGAAACCATCTGAAGCTTGTCTTTTTATCGTCTCATTCTTTCGCCGAGAAGAAACGGTGCCACGGGTACTGGGAGGAAGCGCGTGGGTACCTCAGGGCTTGGCGCTCACAAGTATTGTTGAAGTCACTATGCTGGTTGAGACTTGAAAGCCTCTGATTAAACGTGCCACCGTACGCTGTAACTCGATACACCAAATGGAAGCTTCTCGTGTCCTTATTTACGGTCCTCCGCCAAAGCTGGACCCTAGGGAGAAGGATATACACTCCTTGCTTCCTGAGTTCTAATTTAGAGTACGACATGACGCACTGTAATGACGCAGGCTGCATGATCGCGCCGAGATCACGTCACGTGGTGTTGCTTCGCGCTCTCACTCCTTCGACGACGACGTCTTTGGACGGCCTCAGCGAAGACCTTCACCTCAAAAGGGACTTGTCAGTATCAGCGATCCCCAACTCTAAGCAAGGCTAATGACAGGACGTTTAGGGATATACCACTACCATTTACGCTCTTGAAGTCATCACCCATTCCCACCCATTTACGACCAATCCCTTGTACTGAGTAATGTCCTTCCGCGACCCCTACCACGGGCGTCGCTACGACCCGCCCCCACGATCCAACCATGATATGGATGACGCAGACACATACCCTTCCGGCTCCAATAGTCCCGGCAGCTACCAGGACCATGGCCCAGGCTTTTACAATAACGACGGAAATTATGACCCATATCGTTCGTCCCAAGTGGCTCTTATTTTCTCATTTTTCTCTGCTGACCTCGTGGTAACAGCACCCCAAGACAGCGACTCCGAAGGTTCCGGGCCGGCACCCACTTCCACTTATGCCGAATACCCGACTGCCGCTGGCCAAGTTCCTGAAGCATACCCCGCCTGGTCTACAGAACGAGATATCCCACTGTCGAAGGAAGAGATTGAAGACGTGTTTCTTGACCTCGCTCAGAAGTTTGGCTTCCAACGAGATAATGAACGCAATATGGTGTGTGATGAGTGGTTTCTTTGGCAAACACGCTGACCTATCTTAGTCGGACTTTCTATTGCAACTGCTTGACAGCCGGGCCTCGCGCATGTCGCCAAACCAGGCTCTGATCACCGTTCACGCTGACTACATCGGTGGCCATCAAGCCAATTATCGCAAATGGTACTTCGCTGCGCAGCTGGACCTCGATGATGCGGTGGGGAAAGTTCAGAATCCTGGACTGGACCGTCTGCAGTCGAAACGACGACCAAATCGACGAGCGCAGCATGAGAAATCCTTGCTCAAAGCAATGGAACATTGGAGACAGGCAATGCACAATATGACTCAATACGACCGGCTCCGTCAAGTGGCATTATATTTACTTTGCTGGGGCGAAGGCGCACAAATTCGATTTTGTCCTGAAGCCCTCTGCTTCATCTTCAAATGTGCCGATGATTACTATCGCTCGCCCGAGTGCCAAAGTAAAGTCGACCCCCTTCCTGAAGGCCACTATCTCCACACTGTGGTCCGCCCATTGTATCGCTTCATCCGAGACCAGGGTTACGAACTTTCTGAAGGCAAGTATGTCCGACGAGAGCGGGATCACGAGGACATCATTGGTTATGACGACGTCAATCAGCTATTCTGGTATCCAGAAGGTATTGCCCGTATTGTTTTGAATGATACGGTGCGCATGCATTCATTATTCATCTCCCTTTATTGAATTCCAGTACAGCGGAAACTCGTAGCGATTCCTCCTCAACAACGATTTCTTGCGTTTGAGCGCGTCGACTGGAATCGCGTCTTTTTCAAGACATATTACGAAAAGCGATCGTTTGGCCACCTATTGGTGAATTTCAACCGGATATGGGTCATCCATGTCGCGATGTACTGGTTCTACACCTCCTTCAACTCACCCACTGTCTATGCTTTCCGCCATGTTACATCTCGTGCGATGACGTGGAGTGCTGTAGCCTTAGGTGGCGCTGTTGCCACGCTCATCATGATTCTGGCTACTATCGCTGAATTCTGGTACATCCCCCCAACTTGGAACAACACTTCCCATTTGACGCGCCGACTTATGTTCCTTTTTGTCACCCTTGCTCTCACCTGCGGTCCTACATTTTATGTCGCCATCGCAGAACAGCAGGGAAATGCGGGTCAACTTGCCCTCATCCTCGGCATTGCACAGTTCTTCATCTCAGTCGCAGCAACACTGCTTTTCGCAATCTTGCCCTCTGGACGGATGTTTGGCGATCGAGTCGCGGGAAAGTCGCGAAAATATCTTGCCAGTCAGACTTTTACTGCGTCTTATCCAGCATTAAGCAAGAAGGCCCGTGCCTCCTCGATCTTACTCTGGATGCTTGTTTTCGGCTGCAAGCTCACTGAATCATACTTCTTCCTTACCCTCTCGATCCGGGACCCCATTAGGGTCATGGTCGGAATGAAGATCCAGAATTGCAGCGACAAATTCTTTGGCAATGCTCTGTGTCGCAACCATGTCGCATTCACTTTGACGTTGATGTATGTCATGGACCTTGTCCTCTTTTTCCTCGACACTTTCCTTTGGTATGTCATCTGGAACACCATCTTCAGCATCATCCGGGCATTCTCGTTGGGCTTGTCGATATGGACACCATGGACGGAAATGTATACGCGACTACCCAAACGGATCTATTCGAAAGTGCTCGCCACCAACGACATGGAAATCAAATACCACCCCAAGGTCCTCGTCTCGCAAATCTGGAATGCCATCATTATATCCATGTACCGCGAGCATCTGCTTTCCATTGAGCACGTGCAGAAGCTTTTGTACTCTCAAGTCGACACGGGCGATCCAGGAAAGCGCAGCTTACGCGCCCCACCATTCTTCATCTCCCACGGAGATGGTTCTTTCTTCCCGCCTGGTAGTGAAGCGGAACGACGAATCTCGTTCTTTGCCCAGTCGCTGACGACTGACATACCACAACCCCTACCTGTTGATGCTATGCCGACTTTTACGGTATTGACGCCTCATTATAGCGAGAAGGTACGTTTGTCGGTAGCTCATGTTTCTTGATTAACATTCTCGTTTGAAGATTCTTCTAGCACTTCGAGAAATTATTCGTGAGGAAGACCAACAGACGCGCGTAACCCTGCTCGAGTACCTCAAGCAGTTGCACCCGCTTGAATGGGAAAATTTCGTCAAGGATACCAAAATATTAGCAGAAGAAACAGAGATGTTTAATGGCCAGAACCCGCTGGGAGACAACGAAAAGGCGAAACAAGATGATTTGGCCTTCAACTTTCTTGGTTTCAAGAGCGCTGCGCCGGAATTCACCCTTCGGACACGCATTTGGGCGTCTCTCCGTGCCCAGACCCTGTACCGAACGGTATCTGGAATGATGAACTACGCGAAAGCCATCAAGTTGCTTTATCGAGTGGAAAATCCAGAAGTCGTACAGCTGTTTGGCGGAAACACAGATCGTCTCGAACGCGAGTTGGAAAGCATGGCGCGCCGCAAGTTCAAGTTTGTCGTGTCGATGCAGAGATATAGCAAATTCAACAAAGAAGAGCACGAAAACGCCGAATTCCTCCTGCGAGCCTATCCAGATCTTCAAATAGCCTATTTGGATGAGGAGCCTGCGGCGAAGGAGGGCGGAGAAGCTAGAATATTTTCCGCATTGATTGATGGACATAGCGAGTTTCTACCCGCAACTGGCAAGAGGAAGCCCAAATTCCGTATCGAGCTCCCAGGCAATCCTATCCTTGGGGACGGCAAATCGGATAACCAGAACCACGCAATCATTTTCTATCGTGGCGAGTATCTGCAGCTCATCGACGCGAATCAAGACAACTATCTCGAAGAATGCCTCAAAATTCGGAATGTCCTGGGCGAATTCGAGGAGTATTCGGTTTCGGAACAGAGCCCATACGCCAACTGGAACGCGAAGGAGTTCAATCGTACACCTGTCGCCATTGTTGGTGCACGTGAATATATCTTCTCTGAGAATATCGGTATTCTTGGCGATCTTGCAGCGGGCAAGGAACAAACATTTGGTACACTTTCGGCGCGATCAATGGCTTGGATTGGCGGAAAGCTGCACTACGGCCATCCAGATTTTCTCAATGCTTTGTATATGAACACTCGTGGCGGCGTCTCCAAGGCTCAAAAAGGCTTGCATCTTAACGAAGATATCTACGCCGGCATGAATGCTTTCGGTCGTGGTGCAAGAATCAAGCACACTGAGTACTACCAATGTGGCAAGGGGCGTGACCTCGGGTTTGGGACCATCCTCAACTTCTCAACCAAGATTGGTACCGGAATGGGAGAGCAGATGTTGAGTCGAGAGTACTATTACCTCGGCACGCAGCTCCCTATCGACCGGTTCCTCACATTTTACTACGGTCATCCGGGCTTCCACATCAACAATATGCTGGTAATCCTGTCTGTGCAAGTTTTCATCTTGACGAGTGAGTGCTGTTCCTCTTATTCTCGAATGCTTCGCTCATTCTGAACAGTGCTGTTCCTTGGCACTTTAAACTCGTCTGTCACGATCTGTGAGTATACATCGAGTGGCCAACTGATTCGTGGCATGGACGGATGCTACAATCTCACCCCAGTCTTCGAATGGATTCATCGATGCATTTTCAGTTTACTGCTCGTCTTCCTAATCGCTTTCCTACCGTTGTTCATGCAAGGTGAGACCTTTTGCTACCATATTCATTTTTTACTCACTTGCCCCAAGAACTTACGGAGCGGGGCACCTGGAAAGCTGTACTTCGACTGGGAAAACAATTCGGTTCATTTTCACCGTTTTTCGAAATTTTCTCGACCCAGATATACACCCACTCAATATTGAGCAACTTGACCTTTGGTGGTGCTCGTTATATCGCTACTGGCCGCGGTTTTGCGACAGCACGAATCAGCTTCAGCACGCTGTTCTCACGGTTTGCGGGGCCCAGCATCTATTTGGGCATACGAACACTGCTTATGTTGCTCTACGTGACCTTGTCGTTCTGGACGCCGTACCTCATTTACTTCTGGGTATCAATCACCGCGCTATGTCTCGCCCCGTTCATGTTCAACCCCCACCAATTTGTCATCTCCGACTTCCTCGTTGATTATAGGCATGTTGGCTTTTGTTTATTTTTTATGCTCCCTGATGTGTTTTACAGAGAATTCCTTCGTTGGATGTCCCGCGGCAATTCGAGGTCGCATGCTAATTCGTGGATTGGCTACTGTCGTCTTTCACGGACCACGATTACTGGCTACAAGAAGAAGAAACTTGGTCATCCCTCCGAAAAACTGTCTGGTGATGTCCCTCGTGCCAGTTGGAGAGCGGTTTTGTTCTCGGAGATTATATTCCCTATCGTGATGGCAGTTATCATGATCATCGCCTATATGTTCGTGAAGGCCTTTCCGGACGCGAGTGGGCAGTATCCCGCCAGCCCGCTTATCCGGATAGCCGTTGTCTCGTTGGGTCCTATCGTTTGGAATGCGGCAGTCCTTATCGTCTGCTTCTTTATCTCCCTCTTCCTTGGGCCCATGCTCGACACCAAGTATCCGATGTTTGGGTCGATCATGGCGTTCATTGCGCATGCTCTGGCGGCTATCGGAATGCTGGCGTTCTTCGAGTTTCTGGTAAGCTCACTTTCTGCACTCAGTGCCTGTGTCTTATTTCTTTTTCCCAGTGGTTTTTGGAACTTTGGGACGTGTCGCATGCAGCCCTTGGACTCGTCACTGTCATTGCTATCCAGCGCGCAATCCAAAAAGTGGTTGTCTCTGTCATCCTCACGAGAGAATTCAAGCATGACGAAACAAATCGGGCGTGGTGGACCGGCAAATGGTACGGTCGAGGGCTTGGCGCGCATGTTATGTCGCAGCCAGCACGGGAGTTGCTGGTGAAAATCATCGAGTTGTCTCTCTGGAGCTCAGACCTGTTCCTGGGTCATATTCTCATGTTCATGCTGACGCTTCCGATGTTGATTCCCTATTTTGACCGGATACACGCGACATGTTTGTGTGAGTGTCTTCAGAGGAACTTGATGTCTCCAAGCCTAAACGTTTACAGTCTGGCTGCAACCTTCGCAGCAAATACGACCGGGTGTGTTCCCGATCAAGCAGAAGAAACAACGTCGGAGGATTGTATGTCGTCACTTGCTCGTGTGCTACTCAAGTCTCAAATGTCTTTGCAGATGATCAAATATGGTATCGTCTATGTAATTGCGATACTGATATTCGCTGCTCTTCTGGCACTACGTGAGTGGTGTTGTGTTCTTGTTTTTTTTCGAGTACTCACGTGTGGCGCCAGCTATAATTTTCCGCTCCTCCCTGCATTCTCGCTGTTCTCTTTGCCATGTTATCTAATGACCGGACTTTTCTTATGGACCCCACGAACGAGCATTTTACTGTAATACTACCGCACGCTATGTATATCGAAACTCAGCTGACTTCCCAAAATTCATTCGGATCTCCGACTCGGCGCAAGAAAAAGTGTCTGACGTTCCTGTGATGTTCAAGAGAAATAGTTGAGTCAACGATTCATCGCTGAGCTTATTCAGGTTCCCGAATGAAGACATATAGCGCTAGCGCTATTTCGGAGTGTCATGTCTCATTAGGCAAAAGTCGCTGCATTATTGAGGATTGGTTGAATGCAACTCCATTGTTCCTCGACTTCAATCGTGGCTTCCGTAAAGTAAAATTGACTTGTAAGGAAAGTATTTGGCAGCTGTCAACGCGCACCTTCCAATCCAGGCAATTTCAAGCAATCGCTGATGGCAATGAGCTCTTGCATAAAAGCAGCCAACATTGGCGTCTTCCCTCCAACTTCCCGCCCCGCCAATCTTCGAGATGCAGACCGCCAACCAAATCACTACCTCCCGCTCTGCTGCCTCCCGCCGCCGCCGTGCCATACCTTCCAAGAAAACGGAATGCACCCGACTTTGCACCGGCCAAAAGCTTCGACGGATACCATTAGCCACAAAGACCGATGGAAACGGTGCTACCCCATTACCCTCCAAGCTTCGTCTCCCGCGCACTCTCCCGCGACCAGTGCTCGGTGAAGTCGACTTGACTTCCTCGCATAACCATCTGGCGCACGTACCGCCTGAATACGTCCGCGAAAAGCTACTTGGGTCTCTTCCCAGGTGTGTTCCGTGCCTTCGAAGTATTTCCCGATAACTGACTATCGACTAGTATGCGAGCTTCCCTTGCTGCAGTCAAATGCACTTTGAACTCGACCCGCCTTGCGAAGGCGGCCCAAATTCTGGCGAACGATATCGTTTCGGCCTATCCTCCAACCCACATGCTGGCCATCCACGGCACTGCCTCGTCCAGCAGCAACACACAAGCAGTTTCGCTTTTCCCGGTCCACGATATCGTGTTTGCTGCCCATTGCGCCACTTTCCCCGTACTTCCCTCTTCCCAACCGACAACCACCGACTCCACGATTTCTGTCCCCATTGTCCCGATGCGTATTCCATCTCCCGAGACTTTCTCTGCTCTGCACGGATACCTCTACACCCAACAACCGTCATTCCTGCGATCTGCGCTGAAGACACCTCTCGAAGCAGAGGGCGACTTCCTTCGTCTTGCTGCCCACGCGCACAAAATCAAGGGACTGTGGGCGAATGCTTGCCTGCTGGGAGTTGTCGATGACCGCGTATTCGAGGTTGTCGAGGAGGCCTGGACACGCGTGCTTGACGCTATGCAGACAGCCAGTTCATGATATTTTTATTGCTTTGCATCCTTGGACTTCTTGCATTTACATTAGCATACTTATACTATATGAGCCTTATGTTGTACGAATATGAACAAACAAAAGTTGTAACTTTCTCGAAAGCGAACAGAGACAATTGAGAGACAAGACACAATCGTTTGATTGAAAACTACAACTAGACAAAATAGCGATGGATACGAACTGAAGCACTGACCACCAACACAACCATACCCCGTTCATCGTTATGAGACAGCACCGATTCAATGGAGTCATCGCCAGGCATGTCGGCCCTTGCTCGGAGAGCAAAAACGGACACGATGACATCTTTCTTGGGAGCGAATTTTGCGTGCAGCCGCACGAGCGAAAGTTGAACCGTAAAGGCTACCCGGGCTCCACTGACCACACGAACTGCAGGTGCAGCCGTATAGAGGAACGACCAAGGCCCAACGCTCGTCGACGCCCTCCCTCTAGATACTCGGATACCAAACGAAAACCGGGGAGGATGCTGATGGGGTGCTCAGCCGAGACCAATGTTCGGCCAGCCTCAGAGTTGGAGGACGTATATGAGAATTGAGGTACACGCATTGGGGCGGGTGGGGTCGTTGTTGGAGGTCAAGTCTGGCATTAGAAATGAGTGGCAAGCACGATTTTAAGTCCTCAAATCTTTTTACAGGGGGGTTAAGGGCCGTGAACGGTGACCGGAGTCATGATTCAGACAGTAGATAGGATGGGAAGAAGAGATGAAAGTCGCTTCGACATGAAGGTTGGGACCAAGGAGCATGACATGGAGTACATGAGACAAGCCGATTGGGAAGAACTTGACAATCACACGTAACAAGTTGCGGATCGAAAAAAGAGCGACTCAGATTGAAATTTTCTGTTTACGGCGGTTTTGGACGAAGAAACACAAGATATATTTTCGGTTGAAAGATGAGGGATTCAGATGCAAGATGTCAGATACGACGAAGATAGATTTCCAAGCTTCACGTGCGATTGGCAGGCACTTGAGACGTCCCACCCGCCCTCTTCTTCATCGGAATCACCACAAACAAATCACGCCACTGCTGGACGTTGCTGAAGTCTTCGCCGTCAGGTAGCTCCATCCCGCCAAGCGGCAGCAACGCTCTTGCTGGTGCAGGGCACACTTTAATCTCAACTTTGCAAAGGGGACAGAACTTTTGACGACCAAGCACGAAGCCACGGTTGGCGCGGTTATTGGCGTTATTGACAAGGCGAAGGGCATCGAGGAGAGCTTCGTCATAGGCGCTAAGATGGGCAGAGCGGAACCAGCCAGAGAGACAGTCGCGGTCGAACGTGTGGCCGCATGGAACAAGGGTGTAGGGCTCGGTAAGACGGTCGGTGCAGATGAGGCAGTTGAGACTTTGCGATATTTCTGAAAGCTGTTGGGTTGTCCGAGTCGCAGCACGCTTGATTGATTCGGTCTTTTTTACGATCTGGAAGAATGTTATATGTGGCAGGGTCGCTAGGAGCACGTGTTGACCCACAGTACTTCGTTGGTCGAGGAGGTCGACTGATGGGTCATGGATTTTGCGGTGTTCAGTGAAGTACATGGACGCTTGGAGCAATAGCGACATCATCAAAAGCAACAGCGAGTCTTCGCTGCCATGCATAATGCTGCTTGCTTGTTCCGCCCAACTAGTGTCTTGCAGGCCAACCATAAACGAAACGAGCCCCAAGCAGCCAAAGAACACGAAGAGGAACGTATACATGGCGATGGAGCACATAATGGCGAGCGGTACGCTTTGAAAAATGAGCTGGGGAGCCGAGTCGAGAGCGCTTTCGGTAGTGTGCAATACGCGAAGGATGAGTTGAGGGACGGTGATGAAGGCATTCTGGGTACTTTCGAGGAAGCCAACGAGGAATTTCGTCAAGAGGATAGGGCCACTGAAAAGAGTGAGGACAACATTGGCGAGGAAGTGGTCGGAGCGATGCAGGGTCATGACGGTCGGGAAAACGTAGGAAAACGTGACCATCTTGACCGGGACGTCCAATTTGGAAAGCCACCACACCAACCTTCTTGCTGTGCCACACATCTGTCCAACACTCGGGTTGCCGGCTGTACACAATGGAGAGGCTTGTGTTGTATCAGTCCTGTTGCCCACTATGCGCACCTTCCATCCTGCCCTGGGAGCGGACCGGCAGTTATTCTCAAGCCACCAGTTTCGTTTCCTGTTCGAGCATAGGCCATCTGCCAATCGGCTCATCGTTCCTTGTGACGTACTGTGGGCATAGCTCTTTAAAGTCGACAGCGGAAAAGGTTCTCACCATCGCGCTTCTCGTTCAATGCCCGTCTAGTAGTCCCCGAAGTCATCCTTGTCTTCCTCGACCATAGACGGTTCAGGATGGCCATTGACGAGGCTGGGTCCCTCATTGGAGCGCAGAATGCGCGTATGATCGTTATTGCTTTGTTTAGCCTTTCAGGTGTGTTAAAGTTTTGTATCGCTTTAATACCCATCGCTCACCTTTGCCTTACTCAGTGTACGAGGTCTGTGTCTTGAACCTTGATCAAAGTTTTTGCCAGCTAGAATATGCACCAACAGTGGGCGATAACGCTGGACGAGGAAGTGCGTGAATCACTGCCCTACGAATTCGACTGCTCAAACGCGACAGATAAAATACTTTTGGACGGGTTCTTGGGAAATCTCCCGAATTTTATTCCTCATAGTCTGCGCCTTTCTGCTCATCGGGTGCTCAGTATTGACTGACCACAGAACCGCTACCTCAATCCCACAATCAATATCCTCGCCCTCCTTTGAAAGTCGTTGCGCTGTCGAAACAAGCAATCTCTAATACCTTGAACAGGCTTCTCTCTCCCAAACCCCAGCATCGATGTGCGTTCGAGTCATAGTTGTATGATATGTTTGACTCAATTTCGTTTAGTTGTGGGTCCCTTTCATCACGGCCAGTCCCGAATCTAACCGTAACGGGAGTAGCTGCCAACGCGCCATCCAGTTGTTATTCGTAGGCTGCATTCTAGCACTGAGCGTCGTCCAAGGTATTTGTGTGGTATTCCTCCTTTAAACGCATTTGTTCAATATTGACATTAGCGATGCTCGTCGTCCGAATATGGTACCTCTTTGGACACAGTCGCACCATGCGCTTGATGATGGCAATCTCCTACATAGTCTCCAACGTTGTTTCCATCTACTTCGCCATCTTAGCAGGACTCGAAATCCACGTTCTCCCCTCGTTAACTCAGTTCGGCATCACGGGCTGCCATGCCACCCGTCCTCCAAGATTCTGGCGTTTATATTTGCCCTCGTTGGTGCTTCATGTATGCCGACTAGTTTTTGCTACACTTAGAGCTGATACCTCACAGACTGTGCTTTATTGCATGACCGCGTATCGGGCATCAAGGAATCGTCGGTTATTAAAGGAGGCGCCGATGTTGAAGCGGCTTGTGCGCGAGTAGGTCCATACAAATTTTTGCTTTGGAACTGTACTGACCATAGTCAGTGGCGGGTTCTTCTACTTTGTAGTGTTCAGTGCGTCTCTTCTCGTATCTCTCATCCTTGAGCTTCTTTAACAAAGATATAGTCTCAGTATTGTTCACGAGCATCGGCTCTTTCCTCGACAATCATCCCAAGGTGAGCGCCTCTTCCACAAGTATCCCTCGGCTGACAATGCAGATCAACATCCCTGCGATATTCTCCAAGTTCGTCTGGCCATCATTTTGTCCCACATATCTCTGACTCACCTAGTTTCCCTGTTGCGATGACCTCCATCGCGGCCTCACGCGTGATGCTCAGCATCCATTCTCTCGCGTCCAAAATCAGCTCCGACTCCGCGTGGTTGCTTAACAACATGGAGCTCAGTCGAGTGCCCTGGCGAAGAGGCGCCACGGAGGGTGAAATTATTGTGGATCGGTTTGAGTCGCATTCGCAGGATGCAGAGACAGAGGACGGGCATCCGTATAGCCTGACCTCGGACAGCATCGTTTCGCTCAAGACGAGCACGGTAGGGAGGTGGACAGACGAGACATGGTGACTCCTTTTGTTATATGGATCCTGGATTCTTGTTTTCTTGTACACTTGTTGTAGTAGTGGGTCGGACTATCATGACTGGTAGCAGTCAAATGGTTGAGTTGGCCAGAAACGAGTATTTGGATGAAAGTAATGGCCATCCGAGGGGAGTGAACGGGTTCAAATTGTAGGAACAGTTACAATACTAATATACCTTGAGAACGTTCATCCAATAACACGAAGCGCGCTCCCTTCAAAAGACGCATTTTCGTCCCGCTCTCCGCCACGTAGGACCAAGCATACAACACATTGCGGAGCTCCATCGAGTTCATTGCGTCGTGGTACACCTTGATATGGTCGATCTGGTGAAGCGGAATCATATACTCAAATGCCACAGAAGAGGCGGTAGAGGGCACCGCTGGCTCCTCGCTGATGGCCTGTGCCTGTCCAAATCCCATGTACGATCCGCCGAATTGGGAATTCACGGTGGGGACAAGTGAGACGTTGAATGAAAGCCCAATTGGACCTAGTACCCTGTTCGCCCGAATGTCGAGGAGGAAAGCCCAAAACGCTTTGATCGCCCGGCCTGACCATAAAATCTCGTTTGTGCCCGGGTCTGGGGGTTTTGGAAGCTCTGCTGAGTCAACAAGAATAGATGCGGTTGTTGCGTAGCGCCAAGGAAGGCGGCCACGCAAGGGGATTGCCCAAATTCGGCGCGCGTAAGGCGACGGCGTTGGAAGTGGGTGGGCATTTGGCGGAATAGGGATAGGGACTTCTTTGGCATACACAGGCCCACGGTATTTTTGGGCAGGTGCATCCGGCGGGGACGATAGAATATGTGGCTGGGGAGAATAAGTTGACAGAAAGCATATTTTGGACACAAACCGGCGTTATAAGATCTCGGAGGGAGCCTTCGATGAGTTTGGCGCGTTTGGACACTGATTCCTCGCCCTCCACACCTGCCATCGTTGCCGTCCGTTTCGGTAGCATGAATAGACAGTCGAGATCGGTGGTCTGGAATGCCTCCAGGTCATCTGTGAAGAAGATTTCCTCGTCGGAGGGGACCGTATCCCAGTCCGGGGGCATAAGAGGACGCTCCCTCCTGACCTTTGGGGGTGCGGCGTTCAGTTCAAAGCTGACTGCAATATGAGCGATATGCTGCTTGTAAGTTTTGGGCTACCATACCCAGAGGTAAGTCGCGGAGAACAGAGCGCGAGGCATCCAAAGTTCGCCAAACCGCATCGTTTTCAATTGTCAACCGGCCAAGTCGAAGCGTCTCCTCTGGCGACACCAGAGGAGAGTTTTTGAGAGCGAAGTCGTGCACGATGATGGGCCGCAACACATTGTTTCTGGCTGGCGCGGCCTGCGAACGCGTCCGAAACATGACGGTGAGAGGAAGCACGATCACGTGCCCAACTTCATAGATTGCGAGTACTCAAGTAAAATATGACGGATACTCTAATAATGAAGGGGCGGAGCGCAAGCCCAGCCTCTTAAGCCCGGGCCAGGCGCACCAACAGCAGCGGCTCCGATTCCATAAACACCTCCCATTAACGGAGGTAGCAGAAATCCATAGGGATAGAGCCCGCCATTGTAAGGTTCATATTCAATCATCTATTCGTCGTTGAGTGAGCCTGGGAGGACGCGACAGAGATGCAGTGCCCACGTAACACGGAAGAACAAGGGCCGTATGTCTCACGACAAGCATGCCGGGCGTCCCGGAATACGACTCGTATTTTCCGCTACACACGGCTCTTCGCGGTATGGTGTTCGAGTACTTTATGCTGTCGGTTGAACGCCCTGGCAGGACTATGAAAGAAGAAAAATCACGTTCATTTAGTTGTAGGTAGCAAAATGATACCTCTGCAGGCAAAGATTCGCGTTGCCCCCGCCGCATGGCCCAGGGATAGGTTGAAGTCTTGCGCCAGATAGACACCGTAGCCCTCACAGTGACCATTGACGTGCGCATGACCGCCTACCCCGCCAATCTTGAAGCCACCATTAAGAATGCTCGGATGCGGTCAGACTACGGAGGCACGAGGACAGAATAGAGCAGCGGCACCTCTCGATGTTTTTGGGTGCGGTGCCATGGAACATGTGAAGTTCCTTGGGTTCTTCTCCCTTCATGTTCCGTCTGAGAATTTCGCGCGCGGCCTCGAACCGTTTCTCCAGCTCGTAGTTGACGATCCAGTGAACTTGACTCGGAGGTAAGCAAAGAGCGCTGTAAGCAAGTGGGAACGTGCATTTTTTCACTTTGATACCGGATGCCGCCAGCCTGTCTTTCCAAGGCTGAAATCGCGCGAGGTCGTCATCATGCGCAGGAGTTCCGTCTTCAAGCAGCTTCGTTTCCACGTCGACAGAGATGCGGAACACAATTCCCTCACGCCGTTTCTCCACAGATTTAATGAGGGTCGCAGAGATGGCCGGAGTGGAGGAGGTTTGCCTCAAATTCCTGGGTTCATTGACAAGTTTGCTGGGACCACCCTTGACAGCTCTCCAAGTTTCTTGTCTCAGTTCGCTTTCCCGATGCCGCGATGCGGATGCATCCGTCTCCAGATTGGAAGACTTGGATACGATGCAGTCGAAGCCGTGGTCGTTGTTGTCGTCTGACTCCGAGTCGAAGGTGAGATTAATGATTTTCGTTTTCTTCCTCTTGTTCCTATCCTGCTCGAACGCCTTGCGTTTGTGGGATGGTATGGTGTGGCTGAGTACGATGATCTCGTCGTCGTCCACAGACATGAGTCAACGGTGACAACAGGGGCTGATGCGTCACGATATCAGTCACAGAACGCGACCACCGCGTGCACGTGCACTGATCGCTTTTCTTGTTGACCGTGGTTGTTGATTTGGATGTCGACCACCACCGAGATCCTATTTAACTCTCCCGCCCTCCACTCGTTAAAGCGGGATCAACTAGTCAAACTATGCAAAGTCCATCAGCTCAAGGCCAACGGAAAGAACGTAGACCTTGTCGAGCGGCTCAAGAACCATGCATTGACACTTCCCAACGATAATCCTCTTAGCGTAGCCCTTCGAAGCGAGCAGAATGAGGAGGCCGGCGTTGAGATGCAGGAGGACAAGCGGCCTAGGCCCAGCTCTCAATGGGAGATCGTTATGGACAGCATTATTGAGGAAGACGAAGACAGTTCGAGCTCACAAGGCACCCTGACCTCGCTCAAGAGTAGCTCGACCCTTACAAGCGAATTTGGAACAGGCAGCACCGGCTCTAAGAGTGCGTTTTGATATCTCTTTATATTCTCTTGCTTGGGACTAAAGCCATTGTCAGCGACAGTTGGTTCTTCCATTCGTGCTTTTGCCTCCTCTTTGGGGCTAAAACGCCACGCCACCACCTCTACCGTCTCCTCACAAACAAAGCTCATCTCGTCCTTTCCTCTGCCACCCTCAAACGACGAGTTGATGAAGAACTCTATTCCATACGACTCTTTACCCCTTGCATCTGTGAACGACCTCCAAACCGACCACTTCACATTCGACACCGCCGACCCGGCTGTTGTTCAAGCACACCTTAATCCTAGCCTCGGGACCGCGCCACTGCCAGGTCACTCCCTTCGTCCAGGAATGCCTGCTCCAATAAATGCACGCCTGAGTCTTGGCCTCGCTCCACGCACTCCCAGCAAACAAGGACCTACAACTACTCTGCGCCTCGTTTCCAATCCTGGTGGGGGTTCCAGTTTTGCATCTACACTTCCTCCAGCTGGGGATACACCCATCCTGAAGCCCTTCAAAACTACCTTTGACCTTGACATGGGAAGTCCTGGCGACACCACACCCGCCTTTCCCGTTTCCCTCTACCCCGCTCTCCCGGTCTCTCCACCAGAGGATGCTGTCGAGCGACGCATAAGTCTCGAAGCTGACCGTCGCATCAACCCTGCATTCGCCATCGAGGAAGTGGACGCGCCAATGCCTGGTGCATTTGATGCCACCCCACCACGCACTACTGCGCCGTTTGTGTTTGGGTCGCCGTCGCCACAACCTGTGCCATTCAATTTCAAGATGCCCAGTCCAGATGCGGCCAGAACAGCACAAATCGAGGCTGATGTGCTAGAAGAGCTGAATCGTCGTGCATTTGGCGGAGAAGCGCCGCCCGTAATTCCGCCCAGAGAGATCCGCCCACTGCCTGGCAGTGCGAAGAAGAGCGGGATCACGAAGCCCGCCGGCCGTTTCGACAAGGTGCACGAGAGGATGGAAAGCAAGATGGAGAGTATTGTGGACACTGCAGCAAGGAGGGAAAATCTGAAACGCAAATCCAGTGCAACGAGCATGAAGCCCAGTGCTGATGGGGAAGAAGGACGCGGGAAGCGTGTTCGTGTTGACGAGGCGCGTACCAATGGCGAGGAAGCTACTAAGGAAGAGAAGAGAAGGGCGGCAGAAGAAGAAGCGCTCCGGAAGAAAAAAGAGGTTCTTCGTGCCAGACGACGCAGTAGTGCTGCTGCAGGAGGTGTTAGGCGTAAGAGTGGTCGCGTTAGTGGAGCTGGAGTGCTTGGTAAGTCTGTTTAACGTCTCGCTGTGCTCTAGCTCATCCTTCAGCAGTCAAGCCAAAGCCCGGGGTACAACGTGGTCGATTTGGATTCCTTTCAGGGGCAGCAAAGTTCGTTTCAGGTGTCTGGGGAGGCGGCGCAAAGAAACCGGCTCCTGCGCCAGTGGTGAATAAGCCGCCAGCAATCAAACCTCCATCCGCTCAGCCTACAGCTGGGCCTAGTAGAATATCAGTGGCTCCACCCATCCACGTGACCGCTACCACCACAGATGCGAAAAGTCTCCGGGCTCCGTCTGTTCGCAGCATGGCTACGGCCACCAGCTCCCGCAGTACCTCTGCAAGCCGTGCTCGCTCTCCCCTTCCTCCAGCATTTGTCGGGACAACCAAATCCACAACTACCACTGTTTCTTCAACTCGGACTCGCAATTCTTCTGTCGCCGGTGCTTCTTCAGTTGGAACACGCTCGACTCGGTCTTCATTACAGGCCGGGTCACTTGGTACTCGCGGTAGTCTATCTTCAAATGCCGATTCGTCTCGGAAAGCCCGATCATCGTCTTCTTCGTCTCGACTCCTGGCTCCGACAGCAAGCTCATTAGCCAAACGCGCCACTGCATCACCGTCCCTGTCACCTGCGCCAGAGAGTCTGCCCTCTGTGGCGGAACAGAGCACCAGCGTGTTGGATCCGATTACCAACACCGAAGGAAGGCCGTCTGCCCCCAAACTGGGCAAAGGCAAAGTTACACTTGCTGCTCGAAAACCGCGTATCTCGCGGTCCCGCGTCATAGCCAAGCTTGCGTCCCAACGCGTTGCTTCCGGGTCTTCAATCGCTTCTACTTCCTCGCAAGCGTCGGCGCGGAAGAGTTTGGGTCCGATTGCCCCCAGGACGCGATCGAGTCTTGGAGCGAAGGTGCAACGGGGAAGCCTGGGAGGCATGAAGAACCAGGTGAGCGGGCTGGGTCCCGTCAACATGGATGCCAAACGCCGGGCGAGGCAGAGCGAATATTATGCGAGGAGACGGAGCAATGTGAAAAACGTGAATGCGATGGCGGTGGACGCTTGAGTGTTGATGCAACGTTGATGGCTTCTCTTCTGCATTATCTACCCTTATCGAAGTATATTTTTCTTGTCTTTTTTCTTGATAATCTCTGCTCCTCGTTTTGTAACAATGTAACAGTGTGTAACAATGAAAAGCTTGTCGCTAATCAATTGAAGATGTTACATCCAGTGGTAGTATATATGAACCCTGGCACCGACCTCACCAGGGTGTTTGCTTGTCTCGATCAGTCAGAGGTACATACTATTTTTAGGTCAGTTCTGGAAACTACTTGACGGATGAAAGCTATACATTTACTGCCATGATTTTGGTTTTGGTGACATTGCCGTTGGCGTCCTTATCGACTTGGTAGATGTGCTGTGATAACGTTCCAACGGGAATGAACATCCGACCAGGTGTTGCCAGCTGATCAATCAACAGTTCAGGAATGGCGGGGGGCAGCAGCACCAACGTGGATCGCGTCATATGGGCCCTCATTCGGATAACCTGTCCAACGTGGGTCACTGTCTAGTGCAAAATCAAAATGAGTTGCAAACCGAGACGCCCGTCGCCCGATATCATCTGAATCTCTTGCTGCTCGACTGCTCGTCGACTCCGCTCGTCTTTTCGTAGATTAGCAAGCGACCAGTCAACCAGTTCTGGGATATGGTCAATGCCCACAACCTGTTATATATTAGTAAGACCATATCCTCTTTTATCAAGCTGACCTTTCCCGTAGCTGTCGCAGTTGCAGATTGATCTGTAGGGCCGGAGGCAGCATATGTGGTCACCAGATGGTGCAGTACCGCTGCTAGATACCCGGACCCACTCCCCACATCGAGCACTCGAGATCCTGGCCGTAAAAACGGGAGTAAATGGTCGACAGCATAAGCGTGCATGTGTGGGGCGCTGATGGTCGCCCCGTGCCCGATAGCCCTGATACTCCGAATTGAGAGCTCACTTCTACCCTGGCATACAAACGACGCAACTGGGGCGAATCAAGATAGGCGTCCGCGGTGTTTTGCACAAAATGGGCCCGGTCAACGGCCTTCATAGCCTAAACACATGTTATGTCGCAGAGAATGTCGCTACTTTGCCAGGACCGACTTGGGAGATTCGCAGGAGAGACGCCTCACTGGAAATTTGCAGGATCTGGGACTTGATGAGGTTATCGACCAGTTCGACATTGGTTTTTCCGCTGCAACGCCAGGCCATGTTCGTTTCGACTTCAACTTTGAGTTCCAAGAACGATGACGATGAGGGAGAGGCACAGATCTCGCACACATTGACAAGTCAATCAAACGTGACCTTGATCGTGACACCAGCGGTGAAAGCCGTTTGGTGAGTCTAGCAGTGAGTAGACTTTGCCCATAGATGGAGTGACCTCTCCGTAGTATTTCAGCGGAAGGGAGAATCATGATAATGCTATTTATCAAGTACAAAACATCAAGTTCACCTCGAGTGAGTAGTGCATGACACCATTTGATGATATTACCCCTAAAAGGGTGGACCTCGATCCACAACCCGCGCGTGATGCGTGACACCTTTTACTTCCAGACCAAATACTTCTTGTGCTGCTTCAAGGATGCAAGTGTAGGCGTCTGGGTTTTAACTAGGTCGAAACCGTCCTCCGGAGTACTCAGCTTGGACTAATTTCAGCCTGCCGACTGTCAATGAACGCTGAGGCTCACTCGACCACTCTCATTTCAACTTTAAGTTTAGTAACAAACCCAGCTAGATTTTGGATGACGAGATTCATAGCTCATCCTGCTCTTGAAAGCCACGAAAACCTATCAACAGCGTACTGAGCCTATTGGTTACTCTCACGTATAGTCAGTCTTGCGGCAACTCGGATCGCCAGTGCTTGCTCTTGACGCCAGTGTTTGCTTGCTGGCAAAACTTATTCAGAAGGGCATCAAACAATAAGAAGTACAAACGCATGTTGTTTCCATATCCTCATGCCAACGGCGATGGGTCTTTTGTCGTCTTGCTGGGGCTGTGTTTGTCTTTGTATCGAGACGCGTTGAAAGCATACCAAAGAACGATGCTTCCAATCCAAGGACAAAGGTGGGCCAGAATCCCATGTCTATCAAAGTGCGATTACGAATTGGAATTTCACAACGAATCGGCGGCGTTCCTCACCAGACCGATCCGGGTAAAGGTCTTCGATCTTCTGTTTCTTCTGGCTAATCGCCGCTCTTGAATGGTGCTGGGATTTCGAAGGAGGTGGAAGCGGGGAAGTACTAGGCAAAGGACACCAGTCCATCCTACTTGTGGAGCGAAAAAAATTGCGTCTTGTGCGTTGATGGTACGGTTGTACCTAATGCTTTAAATTTCCCTCGTTAATTGCGTGTGAGTTCTCGAGGTTGCTTTATTTGAACATCGGCGGAGTGGACGAAAGGGCTCGAGCTGACATTGTGCCATGAACGGAAACAAGCGACACAGTCAGGTGGATCGCCGACGGCCAACATACGATTTGGCTTCAACTGTCGTCGATGAGAATCAGGCAGATAAAGACAGGAAACAGCTTTTGAGTCTTTGACGGAGGTATTTGCCGTTACATCCGCTTTTGCAAGGGATAGCTAGATTGTAGCTTTTACCGTCTAGGACAAGTCGAGACAGTGACTCGATGTATTTCATCGCATTGAGAAGTCGAGGAACGTGTTCCGACGGCAGAAGGCATCGTGGGTCCACACTGGCGGCTCCATCAGATGCCGTGGACCCTCTTTAATTTTAGTAATCACCGAGAGTTTGGCGCGCAAGCTGTTGTGTGCGACATCGATGCGGAGCCAATTGTTATTCAGATGGCGGATTCTTACTGGTTGGCGACCAACAAGGAACCCCACAATAGAGAGAAGCACTTGCAAAGTCAGTGGGCGTGTGATCATCAACCGGCGTTTTTTGTGATGAGAATTCATCATTCCAGCTCTTCTTCTTTCCCCCATGGACGAGGACACCTCACCCACCGTCGAGGCCTCCCGTCCAGCAGAGACTGAGATGGCTGAGGCAGAAGTGGCAGAACGACCTGGCTCGAGCCATAGCGCGGCCAGTAGTCACAGTGGCGGTGGTGACGCCTTGTCAGACTCTTCTCCAACATCCCGTCGCAAGCTCACTGGCCCGTTCTATCTCCAAAACATACTCAACTCGGTGTGTGTCAACTAGTCTTTTGCTTTGCCTTCCACGATCTTGCTTACGATGGAATACTCAGGACGAAGAACGTGCCAGGCAGCAGCAAGCTGAGGTTTCCAGCCCCAGCCCAAGTACCCCATCAACCTTTTCCCCTGCATCTCCTCGCCAGCCTATCGCTGGCCCGAGTCGCTCAGACGATCCTCCTCCAACGCGAATTGGCGAAAATTTCATCTATTCTCATCCCCCACCACCTCCACCCAATTACCAGTACATCGCACCGTCTCCACATCCCCCCGCCGGAGTTTACATCCACCCGCATCCCAATGCACCGCCGCTTTCATTATACCCCCGCTCACGTGTCGAGGCTGACGAAGATTATCTACGTCGACAATTATGTCTCGCCCCGAGCGTCAATGTCGATCTTTGGGCCATCGCAGACCCTCCCGACGGACAGAAACCCTTTGCATCCCTCCCCACGTTAATCAAGCTCGCAATTCATGGTGATCCGAAGAAGAAGTTGACTCTGCAAGGTATTTGCGAGTCCCTGGTCAATCGGTTCGCGTGGTTCCACGAGCACCAAATGGACGATGCTTGGAAGGTGCGTTAATTTCATTTCCTGAAGCGAATATGAACTCCATAATCAGAACTCGGTGCGGCACAATCTTTCATTGAACAAAGTATTCCGCAAAGTACCACGCGATGCCAAGCAAATGGGCAAAGGTTGCTATTGGGAACTTGACCTCTCTGGTGGGGAGGGACACAAGCGGCCCCGAAAGCGTCGCAAACACGACAAAACAACGGGCACGATGGTTTCTGCTATTCAGAGCACGCGTGCGTCTACAACTGTCCAGATTCCATATGGTGTCACGCGAAACGTCACCTCTGGACCTGGCGCGGTGCCAGCACAAATGCTGCATCACGGCCCAATCTCAAGTCCAGGTCGACGGATGGCCAACTCCAATTTAGGAAGACTCGTCGTCCCGAGGCTACGACCAGTCAAGAAAGAGCCGGAAGACGTCGAAATGGACGTTGAGTCCGAAGATGATGACGAAGATCAATTAGAAGAAGAAGAGGATGAGCTTGATCCTGAGCCCGAAGAAATGCAGGTCGATAGACCAAGCCTTGCACAAGAAGAAGACGACGACGAAATGGAACAAGACGATGGTAGCGAATCGGATGTCGAGAGTGAAGAGGCAACCGATGCTCCCTATCGACCAAGAGTACGCGCACCACCACCACCGCCACCAACTATAGGTGGTCGTGTTATGCGTCCACGAAGCCACCGATTCGCAGCTGCGAGCCCATCACCAAGTCGGAGAGGAGCGAAATCCACTCCTTCTCCCTCCTCTGCTCGTGCAAAAGACAAGGGAAAGGGCCGAATGATTAGTGCGCCAGGACTGGAGGCGCTTTCAGCTGAAGCCATGCGACGAATAGAGGATGCATCTCACTCAGCTACCGCCTCCCCATCAAACGCGCCGCCACCGCAGGAGTCCTTTTCCTACCCACCTCCCCCTCCGCCTCCTCCAGCGAGCGATACCCCCCAAATCGTCAAGTTGGAACCTGACGACGCTTGATTAACCTTTGTATCTTAGAGAACTACAGCCTCTCCTTTTATCTGTATCGGGAATCTCCATGACACAACACGACACACTCATGTTTTGTATACGAACCACATCTCCCCTTGATTAGAAAATTTTGTATTGTCTGGTCTGGTATTCTGTGTTTTTACGTATTTTATATGTCCAAATCTCGTGCATGCGCGAAAGACAGATGTCGTGATTCCGTGACCGTGTTCGACTTCTTTGATCGCCTCCTGAAATTTCCATGGAAAGACCGCAAGCCTTGGACGCTTTCGCTTTCGCCCTAGCAGTGTGCCTTTCAGTTGGCCCGAGAGCATGAAGCAGCTTGCAATATCAAGGCCTCATCCACCACCTCAGGTTTTTTTTTTCCTACTTTCTATCGTTTAAGCTAACCTTTCTCGCAGAAACATTTGCTTTGAGACCCATCTTCTCATGGAACTAAAGAAGTAGAAGCCGGCGGGGTTCTCCGTCATACCCACGTCCACGACGAGTACCGCAAACAGAACACAACATCCGTTTTAGAGTCCTTTCGTCGAGCTGATGCCAAATACCCCGGGCCGCCGATCGAGATTATTGTTCTTTCTCGGGCAAAGGAAGTACGAAGATGCAGCTCTGCTATAGTGTAGCTCGTCGGATGAACGATCCTTGGAGTAGCACTGGGGAGCATATTAGCATTACGTAATATGTACACCATCGTCACGGTCGCGTGACGTGACACAGTTCTCTTCATGCCTTCATGCCAGGACACATCAGCCGGAAGTTGCTGGGCAAGTACTACAGCACAGTGAAGTCCTTAGGACTCTATCTCACCGACATATTGGATGTTACCCCCAGCTCGGTCGACTATCCGCCGTACACAACTCTTCTGGCCACATCTGTTGTTTGCCACACTGCGAGCGACGACCCGCCGCGCCTCCCACATATACCACCCGACGTGGGCATGGACTCAGTGTGTGTCTAATATGGGAAATTGGCATCATATCAATCTTTGACCAGGTCATTCAGAGTGCGATTGTCAAGTTGCTGAGCGTTGGCCGGAAGAAATGCCGCAATATCCTTGCTCAAGGCTATATTCTGGTACGCAGCCCGAAGATGCTCACGTCCATCACGCTCTTGCTCACCGCATTTCCGGCGTAGAATGTGGATGGTAAAGAAGCTCGAAATGTTGTCGCGAACACCAACGTGACAGCGCTCCAGGCCCCAGAATGGGAGCTGTTGCACCAACAGTTAGTAGCCATGGGCTCTACGCCAAGATTTTCTGACGGATTTCAGAATTGGGACAGACGCGATGATGCATCTCCTGACACGCACCTGCATCTTTGTCGCATTGCCCAATGATTGCTTTTGCCAGCTCGTTGGCGTGCCGATCACGGTTCACCGTCTGGACAACTTGAGTCTCTTCACCGACGGCCTTCCTGCTCGCCCTCCTAAACGCACCTACTCCGCAACATCAGACGATGTAGCTGGTCCCGCAAAACGCGTTAAACTGAACGATGGAACGGCCGCCAAGAGACAGTCGAGATCGCACATCCAAGAGTACGCGTATCGCAATAGCCTAGAAGTCAACTTATTCACCTAATAAAGCAGACGTTCTGCATCCACAGTTATTTTGGTTCGCAACCGACTATTTTATGGACGTGTGATGGAGAATGGTCGCACTAATGGTTTGCCACCTTCACGTACGCCTTCCTCGTTTTTTTGTTGCATTCTATCCGTGACGCTCTGTCTAGACATTTTGAACAAACTGAAGTTCAGGCCGCCGAATAATGCACAGGAGCTCGATCCGAATGATGACGAAACCGACCGGGCCGGAATGCCGAACCGGACTGATCAGATGAAAGCAGCTCGTCGTTTATCCAAATACGTCTTCCCGCGTCAATATGGCCTGGAAAGTCCATTCGGATTCGAGTCACAGTCAACTACTCTTCCCGACTTCAGTAACCGTGATCACCATATTACAGTGCGTCAACTGAAATTTCATGCTAATCGTGTTAACGTGCTATTTACGCAGGCGTTAGGACCATGCAAAACTCCTAAGCGACTCAAAGAAGCGGTTCCACTACTCGAAAAAGTGATTTGGAGACATGGGAAATGCCAATACTGGCAACTCCGCGACTTAGCTTGCCCATCCGAGGTATGCACCGCTTTCACTATTTTGCAGTCATTCAACACTGCCTACAGGCGAGGAAGCTTCATAAAAAAGGATTTACAAAGCAAGACATCCTGGTACGTGATAGCTCTGGGCCACTCGTTGACTATTTTGTGATGCTTCGTACATAGGCGTTTTTAGCAGATCGTACCTCGTCACTTCCGCGTTCACAACCCGAGTACAATCTTGATGCATCCTATGATACTGATGGCAATACTATCGCTCCCATTGGGCTGACACAAGCGAAAAAGCAAGCCACGCTGAAACCCCATCTCGCAGAGATAGCATGTAGCCATAAATCTGTAAGCCCAGTTTTTGGCCATTAACCAACGCCCATATGTTGTGCAGGTATTTCGATATGTCATGCTCGTCACGAAGGTTGTATTTCCGACCTCCTTCTGGGGATCGCACACCAATTTTCTTCATGTTATGAAAAGTGCACGCTTTTCTCTGTTGCGGCGATCTGAACTGATGAGCAACAACTAGAAGTGAAAACGTTCATATCGTGTCGTCGTTATGAAACGCTATCCCTCCACAACATCCTGCAGGGCTTCAGCACCTCGGCGTGTGATTGGCTGATGCCGCCAGGTCCAGGATTGAATCAGAAGCGCGTCCCGGTTACCGACTCCCTCAAACGTCGCGAAATCCTCGAAGAGTTTATCTTCTGGTACTTCGATTCGTTTCTAATGCCGCTCTTGAAGGTTGGTCCCGCCCCTCCGCAGCTCTCCTGAAAGTAACACGATCCAGACAACTTTCTATGTGACTGAGTCTTCCGCATTGCGGAACCATGTCCTCTACTTCCGCCAAGATGATTGGGCCTTTATGTGCGCGCCGTTGATCAAAAGCTTGACCAGCGCGACATATCAGAAGATCTCCAATGTGGGCTGCAACGCTCACAAGAAAGGGTCGACTTACACTTGCTTCAGGATGAAGCAGAGGCAATCCTTCAAAATCGCACTCTTGGGTATTCTTTCGTTCGACTTTTACCAAAGGAAGCTGGAGTACGGCCGATCACAAACCTCAAAAGGAAACAAAAGATCACAAATGAGGTTGGTCAAGCTGTTCACTCTGACTTGCCGATTTAGTAACTTTTTGTGAAGCGTGGTCACGTGATTCAGACCTCCATCAACCAGACGTTGCAAGCCTGTTTCCGAATACTCAACTACGAACGTGTTGGTGTCTCCCCCCGTGACTTGATGAGAAATGACTGGTGCTAGGACGTGCGGAGGGAGCTTGTTGGCGCCTCGATCTTCAATATCAACGAGGTTTATTCGAAGTTGAAAGAGTTCAAAAAACGGCTGCCCAAACGCTTGTGTGTCCCCTGTTCATCTTTGGATCCGAGATGAGGCTAAACCGCAGTCTAAGACCTAAACTCTATTTTGTCAAGGTCGATGTTCAAGCCTGCTTCGACACCATTCCTCAGACCAAGTTGATTGAAATCCTGCGTGCCCTTCTTTCGAAGGTACTTACTTTCATCATTCATTTCGTCTTTCGCAAGTGACATTCCATAGGACAACTATACTGTTCAACGATATGCCAAGGTTACATCAGAAGCGGGCAAAGTGAGGCGGGCCTTCTTAATGAGAGCCTCTGCCGGCGCAGGTGCCATGTTTCCTTTCAGATCCCCTGTCCTGTTTTAATGATCTGGTACAGAAGACGATCTCGACTTTCTTCAAACCGCCACTAAGCTGGCCGGTGTACTGCACAGCACCATTTTTGTGGATGAAGTACGATTGTCGAGTCTATAACTTTCGAGCGCTCATCCTGGCAGGTCCGCCCCAAGCTCACGGACAAGGCGGATGTTCTGCACCTTCTCGAACAACACATTACAGAAAACATCGTGAAAGTAAGTTGATGTTCGTTATTGCCATGCTAGGAATAACCAGTGCTTGACTGCAGATTGGGGCAGACTATCACCGCCAGACGATTGGCATTCCACAGGGTTCCGTTCTTTCCAGCTTGCTCTGCGCCTTTTTCTACGGTGATCTGGAAAAGCGGTTTAGCATGTTCACCGACGACCCATATTCGGTGGGTTCACCCCCTGCATATCTCCTCACTCTCATGTGGGAATAGATGCTGATCCGCCAAACGGACGATTACCTCTTTGTGAGCACCGATAAAGCCAAAGCGCGCGGGTTTCTCGATACGATGAACAAAGGTGTGGATACCAGCCTTCATAGACGGCCAGGCCAGATAAACTGTGTTCTAGGACATCCCGAATATGGCTGCTTCATCTCGGCAGACAAGACCGTCACGAACTTTGACGTCGAAGGTATACTCCAAGAACACTACAGATGTGGGTTCATTGTCTATCTGCCCAGCTCTCCGGCTGATGATACTAGATTTTCCTTGGTGCGGGCTGTTGATCGATACAAAACACCTCACTGTGTCGGTGGAATATGCCCGGTATTCAGGCATGGGTACTTGAAATTCTCTCCCACAACCGATGGGTTTTTGGAGCTGAATCCGTGCAGATTTAAGCAATACGTTGACGATCGGTCGCGGAGCCACTCCGGGGGCCACCTTTCGGTACAAGATGCTCCAGTTCGTCGTCGTCGTGTCCCCGGAGTTCTCCGTGCTCAGTCGCTCTTGTCAGGTTGGCCAAGAACCGATGCCATATCATCTACAACGACATCAGATTGAACACCGAGCACGTCGTCTACGCCAACATCTACGAGAACTTCCTTCTCTGTGCACTCAAGATGCACTTCTATCTGCGCGGCTGGGGTCTCGACACCCGCAAGCATGCGCGCTTCCTCTGGGGTACACTCATCTTCTGTCACCCATATGTTCATCACAAACAACACGTTCAGAAACGATCCGGCAGATGATCAATTACTGTTACCACTCCATAACCAACAAGTCGGCCACCACACTCGCTGCACGGCACGGCGGGAGGGCGAATGTCGATAAATCCGTCCTCACATGGTATGCATTCACGTCCCGATCACATTAAAAAGGTACTTATTTGCCCCAGGCTTGGCAGTCAAGCGTTCCATGCGATCCTTTCGAAGAGACCCACACGTTACGCGGAGGTAATTAAGAGATTGAAGGCGTACAACGCTACTCCCCGTGGCCAGCGATACGCTCGTCGATTCCGAAAATTAACAACAGTCCGTTATGGCCAATTTTTGCGGCATTTCGACCACGAGTAACGAACGGCTTCCCTCGGGCGGGATTAACATTAAAATTAATGCGGAAGAGCCTCAAGCTCTCCCGTCGGAAACCACTTCATAACAGGAATGCGCGGATCTGGCGGAAGCATGTTGGTATTTCGTGTTGTGCGTGGATTGAACAGGGCAAAGGGAACACATACGCTGTTGGCGACGATCGTGCTGTAAACGATGGCAAAGATTGACCAAGGGAGGAACCAGAATGCAACAGCCAAATTGGATTGAGGGCAGGGCAGAATAGATAGGATAAAAATATTGGTGAGAACTGGTGGAACACGGAAAGAGAAAGAAAAAGAAGAAAAAGCGAAAGCGAAAGGTGATAAATGAAGTCGAAGGGAATATGCGATAGTATGTACTGGCGAAGGACGAATTAACACGCAGTTAGCGTTTTTGGGGGAGTGCGTGATATGACTGGTGTTACAACGTGTGTTGCGATTCTATGCGCAGTGAAGGGGAAAGGATGATGGGTAAGCAGGCAAGCGGCAGGCCTAGATCAACCCCGCGCCTTGCAAGTTGCCCCGGACGATGATACTGCAAGCGGCGACGAGGTTGAGTATTGGCATAACAACACGAAAAGAAAGGGAGAAATAGGAAATTGAGGCAAAGGGATGGGGCAAAAAGTTAACAAGAAAGCAACACTCACTCTTCGACGGCAGCCATGACAACCCGCAGGAGCTCCGTATCCGTCGCAGTCGTCGTGCTGAGCCAGTTAGTCAAGGCTCACCCCAGTTTCAGAGAGCAACTTACTGGATATACACTTCGCGCTGTCGGTCACTTGTCCTGCCCGCCTTCTGGGCCAGTCGTCCAAAGCGCTTCTTGAAGTATTCTCGACCCGCAATCGCGTTGCCCTCCTCGCCGTCAAAGTCGGGGAAGAAGGTCCGAATAGGACTGGTCTTGATCTTCTGTTGAAACAGGTCGTCTTTGTTTAGGAACAGGATGATGCTTGTCTGTTTGAACCACTGTGAATGGCAGATGGAGTCCCATATAGTCATCGCGTCTTGCATTTGGTTCTGCACAAGAGTTATGGAGGGTCCAGGCTAGGTCGAGAGTATAATAGACATACCGCATCCCGGTCTTCGACGAGGCATTGATCATACCCGCTGAGACTGACGAGGAAAAGAATGGAGGTGACATCCTGGAAGCAGTGGATCCATTTCCGTCGTTCTGATTTCTGCCCGCCAACCTGCAAGCGCTTATAGTGAGAAACAAATCAGTAGAAGGACATTGGTCATAAGCTTACGTCGACCATAAGCATCTCATGCTCTCTGAGCTTGAAAGTTGTCTCCGTTATTCCAATTGTCCGCGCTCGTGTGTGTACAATGTCTTGTTCGGTGGGAACGTACGCTGGGTCGAAAAATCGCGGGAGGTCAGAGAAAAAGTATTGCAGACTGACAACACCTGTTCAGCTTCGAGACAGAGGGACTGGAACAATCAACTGACTTTTCCGGTAACGCGGCCTCGTTGCCCCTCCTCCAGGCTTCCCTCACAACCTCTGCATCCCACAACCTCTGCAACGGTTGCATAAATTCAGGGGGAAACACCTCCCCGTCGCCAACATCGACGGCGCCCTCGATAAGGGCAATGTCGTCCGCCAAGTCTTCAGGCGGTACTAAGTCGAGATCTGGGAGGACCTCGATAATGTACTTGAGCCCACGCGTCATGTTATCAAACACAAGTTGGCGGTACGACTCTTTCTCCTGTCAAGCGAGTAAGGCACCGAGAAAAAAAAGTAACAACGGGTGTCAGACATGAGCATTGAAGGGACGCGAATGGATGAGCCGCATCTGCTTGAGGATCGTGCTCTTGCCAGAGTCGCCAGAACCAAGCAGCAGCACCTGATTATGGGGGTTCAACGATGTTTGGGGACAAGCCAAGCATGTACACACCTTGACCTGGGTAGCCATTCTTGCTTTGGCCTCCTTCAGGTCCTTCTCCGCCTGACGGTGAAGTTGCCTGTCTCGCTCTGTGACCAGGGCGATCCCGCCTCCGTCCTCAGGCGATGACATACACGCTCCCATTGCCGAGGTTTTTACGTTGGACGTCGGGTTGTCTCCGCGGCCAAGCACTGATAGCAGGAGAGGAAAAGCACAGCTACGTGGAAACCTGAGTCTTCAAATCGTGGAAGAGGGAGGAAGATGGAGGGAATAAGGAGTATGAGGGAGACGGAGAGGGGGGAGAGAGCAAGCCGTGTGGTTCGTGAGCAAGCACCAGGCCATCACGCGTACCATCACACATCAATTGAATGTCGCGCTTAGCGGCTGGGGCTGATTAGATTCCAGTCCTGAACGTAAGTACATACTTTATCGCGGCCGAAGATTCTTCGGACGAAGCTTCGAGACTGGGACGTTACTCAGGCTGTGGTCCAGCCCAAGTTAAAATTGAAGGGGGGAGGCGCCAGTTAAAAATCTTATGAGTCTCAAGCATGGTTTTTGTCGATCGAGTCCGTCGCAAATAGTACCTACATGACAAATACTTCTAGCTACATATATGGTAAGCGTGGGGGGAAAACAGGACTTGCAATGTCTTGCATATAAAATTCGAATCATTCCGGCTGCCTCAAGGTCGCTTGCTTCCGCCAAATCGTACGCAATATTCGGAATAACCCACGCTTCCCCTTCTTGGACTCCGAATTCAAATCGCTTGCAGTCCTATTGCTAATGGACTCCCCACTCTTATCTCGAGCATCCATCGCTGCCAATACCGCAAGAGTAATTTGCTCCTCCATCGTCCACTTCCGTCCTTGCCGTTGCTTCTGGCGTGGCCGAATGTGCGATCTCCCGCCGCCACAGGTAGAAGAAGAAGGGTTGGCGGCTGGCCAAGAGGCAGACATCGGTAATGCATAGAGAGATGCGGTCGATGGGAACGGCATGCTGGCGCTGCGAATGTCGTCCCAATCCTGTTGTTCGACAATGTCATTCGCTGGAGTAGAAGTTGGGGCTAGTGGAGGTGCTCTGGGTCTCCAAACTGACAATGCATCTTGACGACGTTCACGACCACTGTCGTTGAGGATAGGTGGAGTGGAGATGATTTCCGGTGAAACAAGAATGTCTGGGTGGGCGTGCAGGGCATGAAGTTGGGTGTCGCTACTGGAAGGAGTCATATGGTCTGGAAAGACTTCTTGGGTAAGGCAGAAGGGCGAGTCGAGTCCAACGCCAAGGCCTGCATCGGATTGGAATGCCTTCATTTCCCGCAATAAGTGCATGCCGTAATCAAAAGAACAATCGAATCCGACTCACGAACTCTACAGCCCTTCGTCGATCCGCCGAATCAAGCGAATACGAGCGTCGTTTCAGCCGGTAGTGGCGACGAGGCGAGAGTGTTAACAGTTCAGCCGAGTTGACCTTGTGTTTGCCAGCAACAGCGGTGAATCCAGGAGATGGAAAGCCAAATGCAACCACGCTGCTGATCTTGGAAGATTGAGAGACGTTGTAGACATGGGCTTGCTCGGCAGTCTGTTCGAGTTCCCGAATGACATCTTCGCAACAGAGAGCATCAGGATGATATTCTTCAAGAGAGTGATAGTCGCTTTGTGGTGTTTCATATGGGTGAGACGGGGTATCACAGGCTAGGCGCGTTGACGGAGGTCGAGTTGTTGCTGCGACATTGTTGATCTCGTCGTACCAGTCAGGAATTTCCGGAAGTTGTGTTAACGCGAGAGCTAATGGAATGGGGAGTTCGCTTTCACTATTGGTCATCTTTATTGTAGTTGAAAGTCCAAGGCCGGAGGGAGTTGACGCAAAGGCGGTGAGGTCGTTCTCGGAGGGGCGTGTATAGAACAGCGTGATATCTTGATCGGTAGTGCGCGTAAGGTTTGCAGCGGTGGCAGAGTCGGGGAGGTAACTAGTATCTGAAGGGGAGCGCTTGGTATCGCGGAGGGATGAACGCTGAACATGGTTGTTTTGCTGAGTGGGGGTCAGGGCGAGGCGAATCGGCGAATTCATCTTGAAAGGTGCGCAGCGGGTGTAGATTTTCAACGAGTCCTGAATTTATGTAGTCGCTGAGGCTAGAGGTAGGCGTTCAACGCGATATGAGAACGCAAAAAGGTAACGGTGTGACAGTGACTGATCCGGCATCATACGCAAAAGAGAGAGCTCAGCAACTAGTAAGTGCAAAGCAAAAGTCCCATTTGAATGCGGGTACGTTCAGCTCGGTGGCTTACAGCCTTGAATGGAAAAGGAACATAATCGAATCTACTCATCCTTAGACTGTTCTCAGGCAGTGAGAAACTTTCCCGATTGGTTGTCGACTCTATTTTGTCGCTCGCGGTCAATAGTGGTATCCAGACGATATCCATCCATCAAGCAACAGTCGGAACTTGCCTAAATTGCGTGGGCCAGCGTGGGTAGCTCCACAACCCACGAGGCGATAGGCAAGGTATTCGTGGAAAATATCTGTTTATTACCACTGCACATTATAGGCATAGAACTATCAATACTTGGAGTACTAGGGAAAGAGCATGTCAGCAAGTTACCCAGGAGGAGACAGAATGGAACACGCACCACTACACTATCCTCGACATAATGTGTCGAGCAGTCCATCTCCACCAACGACACGAACTTGGTTCTCTTCACAAACTTCCATCCGATATAGAGAATGACGAAGAACGGGATGTTGATGTAGTCGGAGAGGAACGACCGCCAGTCGAAGGGGTCGCTCATGAACGTCGTGTAGCCATTGAAAAAGATGATAATGCTGAATGAAATCAGCACGACCCATGCTCCGTAGGGCTGTGTCCAGCTTTTGAAGGGCAGTTCATCCCGGCTCAGGCCTTGAACCCTCATTCCCCGGTACCACCTGATATGGGCAACGGCAATACCACACCAGGTAATCATGGAGCCTAGAGTGGTGATGTTGGCTAACCAGTTGAACGCATCATTGGCGCCTTGCTTTCCGCAAGCGAGGAATCCAAGCAGGGCAAACAAAGCACAAACAGCGAGGGCGAAGACTGGGACACCGTTTTTCGTGACTTTGGCGAGGATGCGGGGAGCTTTACCCTCTTGAGCGAGCATGAATAGCGATCGTGAAGACGAGTACAAGAACTCGTTGGCCGAAGAGAATGCAGATGTTAAAACAACGGCATTGATAATATGAGGGAGGACTTTGATGCCAGCGTTTGTAATAATAATGACGAACGGAGACTCAGCAGCAGTGCCGGAGTCTTCCTGGTTGGCTTGGAGCAGCCGTTGGTCGCTGCGCTTCAGACACATGCCGATGAGCAAGATAGCAAAAACATCTAGAATTAGCTTAGCGCGGACAGGGAGTGACGCAATGAGACTAGCTTACAGAGCAGGACTATACGGTAGAAAATAGCGCGAACGGCCGTGCGCATGGATACCCGTGGGTTAGCAGCCTCCAGGCATATCATCGCTAGACCCTCCATACCACCGTCTAAAGTGATTTAGGAATACATGATATGAAAGCAAAAGCGACATACACGAGAAGGCTGCCTGGGTAAGGACAGCCCAAAATCCAAGGAATCGCGCTTTTGAAGGAGGCTCGACTTGGAAGAAATGGTTATTGAAGGGTTCTTCCCTCCAGAAGCGAAAACCGCGACGGTCACGGTCCGGCGCGCCTCCAAGGTCGATGACCAAACAGGCGATAATGAGACCGATGACGGCGATGATCTTGATGAACGCAAAGACGAACTCGAATTCACCAAAATACTTGACACCAGCAAGGTTCACGAGGATGATCCCAATCAATATGACTGCGATGTAGAGCGCCTTGTGGTTTTCTGCATGGTCCCAGAACGAGATGACAATGGAAGCGGCAACAATTTCTACGGGGGTTGTCATCACCGCTTGAAACCAGAATTGCCAGCCCATCGCAAAGCCCATAGCTGGATCGACATAACGGGAAGAAAATTCGATGAAACCACCCGCAGAAGGGTCCCATACCATCATTTCACCGAGAGAGTACCTAAATTCATAAGCATTTGACGACACGTCATATGGGACCGATTACGCACATCATCAGCCCGACCAGCACACCAACCAAAAGGTACCCCAGCAAAGCCCCGACAGGACCGCCATTTGCAAGCGCTTTACCGGACTAAGACCGGTAAGTTCAGCGCCCGGAGAACAGCAACGAAGACATATGTACCCCCAGAAAAAGACCCGTACCAAGGGTTCCAGCAATGGCAATCATAGACACCTGGCGACCCTTCAACGAGCGATGCATGTGGCCGCCATCTCCGGTGGGGACGACATCCTCCTCAGTAACGATATTCTCTCCCGAGTGGGACGCTTTCTTCTCGATGTCAACGGGCGAAGAAGACATTGCGAGGAATGGGACAAAAGGTTGCCGAGGGGAGAGGAAGAGAAGGTGGGAGCCACAAAAACGCTCTTTAAATAAGCACGCATGGGCGGGTAGATCTCAGCGCTGAATCTGGCCCGTGTGTATTTTAGTGAGACGCGAATCGGAGGAGGATAGCGTAAAAGCTACCCCAGGAAGCACGTTGACATCAGAGATTGGAGTCGGTGTTGGTATGCATAGGCAGCATTGAATAGAAGCTGTGAGACAACGGTCCCGACCTTGACTGTCGTTCCTTCACCCCGGTGTCTATCGAAGTGGACAATATGTAAGGGAGCGCGACACTGTTACGAGTTTGTTCAAGGCTGTAAACTGGGAAGTAATTGAGAGATTGAAGAGCGGGAAGCCAGCTGTTCATTGCAAGTGCTAGTGCAACATGGTCCGGAGTTGAATCGGCCGCCAATGCGGTAAATTTAGCAAAGATGATGACGGTTGAAAAATCGTTTGTGGATAGCGTGACATGTGTGACATTTCAAGATTGTGTGGTTGCAAACATGGCCGACCGAATATGCCCAAACTTGAATACTTGCATAGCCGAAAACGATTGACATTGTACTAAAAAACCAATGGGTAGTAGGTACCGTCATTATATATGTATTCGTTCTGCATCCAACAAGAATAACTTGCATATCCGAGTCCTTATCCTTAGTCTGATTCTATCCTATACATAGGACGGTTTGTATGCCAATACTTAATCCAGATTTTGGGCCAAATTTCATGTACGGCGAAGATTTTTTTTCATCCGATGAAGCCACATGACTAACAAACCAATTAAAATACAACATTAGTGTACCCTGTAACCCGACATGCGAAAACCAGCGTGCTACGATGGATAACGTTGGTCTATTAGTACTTGGAGTACTACAAGGGGCGTCAGAAATCGAGAATGGAAGGCTACGAAAATGACGCACCACAACACTATCTTCAACATAGTGTGTCGAGCAGTCCATCTCCACCAACGACACGAACTTGCTTCGCTTCGCAATCTTCCAGCCAACGAAGAGGATGACGAAGAACGGGATGTTGATGTAATCGGAGAGGAACGACTGCCAGTCGAATGGCTTGGTCATGAATGTCGTGTAGCCGTTGAAGAAGATGATAATGCTGAATGAGATCAGCACAATCCATGCTCCGTAGGGTTGGGTCCAGCTTTTGAATGGCAGCTCGTCGCGGCTCAGGCCCTGAACCTTCATCGCGCGGTACCAGCGAATGTGCGCGATGGCAATACCACACCAGGTAATCATGGAGCCCAAAGTGGTGATGTTACCCAGCCAGTTGAACGCGTCATTAGCACCTTCCTTTCCGCAAGCAAGGAATCCGAGCAAGGCGAACAAAGAACAAACGGCAAGCGAGTATACAGGGACACCATTTTTCGTGACTTTGGCCAGAATACGCGGAGCCTTTCCTTCTTGTGCGAGCATGAAGAGCGATCGCGAGGAGGAATACAAAAACTCGTTGCCCGAAGAGAAAGCAGAGGTGAGGACGACGGCATTGATGATATGGGGTAGGACTTTAATGCCGGCGTTGGTGATAATGATGACGAAGGGCGACTGAGCCGCAGTACCGGAACCTTCCGCGTTAGCTTGTAAAAGATGCGAGTCGCTCCGGCTGAGACACATCCCGATGAGCAGGATAGCAAAGACATCTTGAAGCAGCTTAGTTCATATCTGGAATGACGGCAACAACACCAACTCACAGAGAAGGACGATACGGTAGAAAATAGCACGAACGGCAGTTCGCATAGACACCCGTGGATTAGCAGCTTCCAGACATATCATAGCAAGGCCTTCCATGCCACCATCTAAAACGACAGTTGAGTCACACAACATGAGAACGACAGGCAGAAGACGTACACGAGAAGGCGGCCTGGGTAAGAACAGCCCAAAATCCAAGGAATCGCGCTTTTGAAGGAGGCTCGACTTGGAAGAAATGGTTGTTGAAGGGTTCTTCCCTCCAGAAGCGGAAACCACGGCGGTCCTTGTCGGGGGCACCTCCCAGGTCGATGACAAGACAGGCAATGACGAGGCCAATAACGGTGATGATCTTGATGAAGGCAAAGACGAACTCGAATTCGCCAAAGTACTTGATGCCGGCGAGATTGACGAGGATTATACCAATCAACATAACCGCGATATAGATGGCCTTGTGGTCGTCGTTGTGGTCCCAAAATGAGATGACAATGGAAGCGGCGACAATTTCGACAGGCGCAGTCATGACGGCTTGGAACCAGAATTGCCAGCCCATAGCGAAACCCATGGCGGGGTCGACATATCGGGTCGAAAACTCGATAAAACCCCCCGCTGAAGGATCCCAGACCATCATTTCACCGAGGGAGTACCTGCAGGCAGACGTGTATGAGACATCGATAAGGTTCAAACAGGTTGAGGACGTACATCATCAAACCGACAAGTATACCCACGAAGAGGTAGCCCAACAGGGCACCGACGGGCCCACCATTCGCCAAAGCTTTGCCAGACTAGGTTTGATAAGTCTGGATGTTGAGAGGAAGAGAGAGAAGCTATGGTGACATACCCCCAGGAACAAGCCTGTACCAATGGTACCAGCAATTGCAATCATGGACACCTGGCGACCTTTCAACGAGCGGTGCATGTGGCCGCCATCCCCCGCGGGGCCGACATCCTCTTCAGTGACGATGTTGTCTCCCGAGTGGGACGCTTTCTTCTCGATGTCAACAGGTGAGGAAGACATTGCGAGGACGCAGACAGAAGGTTGTCGCAACGAAAGAGAAGAAAGGGAAGAGAAGGTGGGAGCCTGAAGAAGCTTTTTTATATACGTACGCATGGGCTGGCAGATCGGAATAGTTGGATCTGGCAACGCAGACAGATTCAACGTGAGAGCGCAAATCGGAAGAAGATAGCCAGCGGAAAGTTATTTCGGGACGGACGTTGACATCAGCGATTAGGCCCGCGGTGTCGGGTGGGACCAAAGCTATGAAACAACATTCCCGACAGCTGTTGTGGTGGCTTCATCTCGGCGCTTAACGAATAAGACACGAAGCATCGCCTAGAGAGTCAGACGGGAGCGCGAGTGTATGTCTGCGGTTGCTGTAAATTTCAAGTGAAGCTGAAACGAGGAGCTGAATGCGGATAGCCAGTAGGTTCATTGAAAGTGAGAGCTCGATGTTTTCGAGTCGGGTAGGCAGCGCCGAATAAATCGAGTTCGACAAACTTGGTGGTAGCTAAAAAAACGTATCAAGGCTTGTCACGCGGTGACTCATGATCATGTTATGTTGCAACTTGCAAGGTTGAAAATTGGTTGAAAAACAAACCTAATCCAACATTGTCCAGTCGACACCAGAGATAGAGAACGAGTGTGGTATCATGGATAAATTAAGCAAGAAAATCTACTATAATACAGGCCGGTGTCAAGCAGTCGTTCTGGAGAGCTCATTACAACACAAAGTCACCACCAGTCGCGGAGCGCAGAGCACCAAGAACAAAAGGCTTCTGGTCGTCGCTCCGGATCCGCCCACAAATGATATGGAATAATTAGTACCCTGCAAACCAACATGCGAAAACCAGCGTGCTACGATGCGTAATTTTGGTCTATCAGTACTTGGAGTACTGCAAGGCGCGTCAGGAATCGAGAATGGAAAAGGCTAAGAAAATGACGCACCACAACACTGTCTTCAACGTAGTGTGTTGAGCAGTCCATCTCGGACAGCGACACCCATTTGGTCTTGTGGGAGATCTTCCAGCCAATGAAGAGGATGATGAAGAATGGAATGTTGATGTAGGATGAGATGAACGACTGGTAGTCGAACGGCTTGGTCATGAAGGTCGTGTAGCCGTTGAAGAAGATGATAATGCTGAAGGAAATCAGGACAGCCCACGCGCCATAAGGCTGTGTCCAGCTCCTGAAGGGCAGCTCTTCACGGCTCATGCCCTGCACCTTCATGGCACGGTACCATCGGGTGTGGGAGAGGGCGACACCACACCATGTGATCATCGAACCAAGGGTGGTGATGTTGGCGAGCCAGTTGAATGCGTCGTTGGCACCCTCCTTGCCGCAAGCAAGGAATCCAAGGAGAGAGAACAAAGAGCAAACGGCAAGCGAGTAGATGGGGACACCGTTCTTGGCGACCTTGGCGAGGATGCGGGGAGCTTTGCCCTCTTGCGCGAGCATGAAGAGGCCACGCGACGAAGAGTACAAGAACTCATTGCCGGAGGAGAAAGCGGAGGTCAGGACGACAGCGTTGATGATGTGGGGGAGAGCCTTGATACCAGCGTTCTGGATGATGATGACGAAAGGCGATTGGGCAGCGGTTCCAGAACCTTCAGCGTTGGCCTGAAGGAGACGGGGGTCACTACGGCTGAGACACATGCCGATGAGCAGGATAGCGAAAACGTCTAGGACGAGTAAGCAGAAGTGAAAAGAACGAAATAGGAAAACATACAAAGAAGAACAATGCGGTAGAAAATGGCGCGGACAGCCGTTCGCATGGAGACACGGGGGTTGGCAGCCTCGAGACAGATCATAGCGAGACCCTCCATACCACCATCTGGCAGATAAAGCATCAGCGTCGGAATAGAAGAAGAAATGGGTTCAAAACATACACGAGAAGGCAGCCTGGGTCAGCACGGCCCAGAAACCGAGGAAACGAGCCTTGGAGGCAGGAACAACTTGGAAGAAGTGGTTGTTGAACGGCTCATCTCTCCAGTAACGGAAACCACGACGGTCCTTGTCGGGGGCACCTCCAAGGTCGATGACGAGACAGGCGATGATCAGACCAATAACGGTGATGATCTTGATGAAGGCAAAGACGAACTCGAATTCACCAAAGTACTTGACACCAGCCAAATTGACGAGAACGATACCGAGGGTCATGACGGCGATGTAGATGGCCTTGTGGTCGTCGTTGTGGTCCCAGAAAGAAATAACAATAGAAGCGGCGACGATTTCAACGGGGGCGGTCATGACAGCTTGGAACCAGAATTGCCAGCCCATGGCAAAGCCCATTGCGGGGTCGACATAGCGCGTGGCGAATTCGATGAAGCCTCCGGCAGAGGGATCCCAAACCATCATTTCACCGAGCGAGTACCTGGGTCGCGTTAATTTGGATAAAAACCCCATATGGGCCCGTGGAACGCACATCATTAAACCGACCAGCATACCAACGAAACCGTAACCAAGAAGAGCACCGACGGGGCCACCGTTAGCAAGCGCCCTTCCCGACTAGCAAACAATGTGAGTCTAAACATAGAAAAGAAGGTAGAACAAAACGTACACCTAAGAATAAACCAGTCCCGATGGTGCCTGCAATGGCAATCATAGAAACTTGACGTCCCTTGAGAGAACGATGCATATGAGCACCGCCCTCGCCGCCGTGAACGACATCCTCCGTAACGACATGGTCGTTTGAGTGTGAGGCCTTCTTTTCAATGTCGTAGTCGGGAGAGGAAGACATTTCGCGGACAGCAAAGTGGGCGTCGACGGGAAAAGTGGACTCCAAAATCCGCTCATGTTGGTTTTATGTAGGCCACAGATCGCATCGTTGCTAGCCGATTTGGCAGGCGACATGTGCTCGCCATCACGACTATCTCCATTTAGGATCGACAAGATAAGGCTCCGCCAAACTTCTCGCACATCCCACTCTTCCCGACAGCTCTAGACCATCTAATTAATGGCTCTCGAGGGCCTTATTAGCGCCCAACCCTCGAGCTACTCTTCAACCTTCCTCGAGCGAGGCAAAAGGCACACCAACAGCAAGCACACGACCGCCCACACAGCTCTTGATTGTTCCCCCACGCGCCAATCATTTCCGTTTGATTGGTCCTGACAACGATGTACTAGCCGTTACGGAAAACTCTGGGCAAGCAGCTCCAAGATCTCTTGAGTCTGGCGCGAAACACCAAATCCTTCATAGTACACTCCACCCACACATTGTGGACAACTGAACAGCCCATGAATTCCAGAAGGACAGAATATCGGAGAACTGCTTGAGATTTGCAAAGGAATCCCTGGCCTGGCACGATCAACAGAATTTGGAGGATCAAAAGAATCGCACACACGTTAGCCGACGTCGAGCGGTATTTCCCTCAGAGAAAATCCAGCAGCTCTCGTGTTCGATAACACCGAAACCTCGACCTTCTTTCGAAGTAAACAAGGCACCGAACTCCAGGGCATGGAATTTGCCTTTTGCCTGGTTTTGTTTCCCTCCCTGCATTTCGCTATCGCAACACGATCTTCCCACGCAATTGCGACTTATCGTCGGCTGCGTTGAAACGGCTCGTCCACGGAGTCTACCGCAACCGTGCCACATGCATAATCACACTCAAAAAAAGTCTGGGCAGACCGGGTGATATAATAACTTGTAAAAGGTATGTTTGTTGTGTTGACTGCAAGTTGACTGTCTCCTGCTGAGTAGTACTGAGTCGATGGAACCATCTGAATCAAAAACTCAGGGTACCAGTCAGTCCTGAATGCTGTCAAGGATGTCCGATTCAGACCCAATAGGCGTATTCATTCCCTCAGTCATGCTCGTGCCCTGCGCTTTTCACATCGCCGCCGGCCTCGAATCTCCGCCATCCTGCCCAGTCCATTTTTTTTCACGAATGCGGCGTGACCTTCCGCTGGCCACCTGCTCTCTGACAGCCTCAACTGGAGCGAGCTCTCGTCCTTCTTTTCTGCAATCTATTCAGAACCCTTGGATAGAACCACTCCTCCCACCGTAAATCCTGCATCAATACAAAAAAACTCACCCCGATTCCCACCGGTCCTCCCGCGGTAAGTATACTTAAGTTATATGCCTCAAGGTACATGCTGTGAGCCGCGCAAACCGTCGCCAATCTGAGTCGCGAGTCAAGCAGTGGCACTAGCGAGGCATCTGCCATTTACCACCAACACCGACTGCGTAGTCGGGCTTCCGCGAAATACGGAGCGCCTGCACGGACCTCGAGCTTGCGTCCGACACTTGTGACCGGAACTGCCACGGACATGGATCTATCTCGGCCGCGCGGCAACTACCCCGGATTTCTAGCTCCAAGGCACCTCCCAGAAGAAGGCATTTGCTCCATTCATCATGCTGTCGCCCGGCGCTTCCTGCCCCTTGACGCCCACAATCTGCCTAGCGCGAGTTATCTCAAGCTCATAAATCATCCCGTATCACTTCTTCCGCTTCCGACAGTCCATGCAACATCAGCCTGGAGCAGTCTCAATGCTAATCTCGGTCCCAGATCTTTAAAGGGCAGCGGGAGACATGCCGGACGTGATGCGGGGATGTACCATCACCCATCACGCCAGCGAAATCAGCCCTTGAAGATCTGGTGCAAATCGATCAGAGACGGTGGGATGGGTGATAAGAAAAATAGAGATAACTCACTTTTGCACAATCTTGGCCACGATATCCACCGGAACTGCTAGAATAGCTTAGAAATAATCCTCCCTGCATGTCCGCAAAAAGATCTGCTCTCAAAATCGACGCAAACCCAGGTAACTGTGTCAAAATGTGACATACTGATTCTGACGTGAATCTCCATGAAAAAAACACTGATTGAGCCAGAACTTGGCCAGGTTCATACTAGCACATATATCAGTCAAATGGAAATGCTATTGTGCTATATTTTAGGAGGGGAAAGTCGTTTTCTAGTGTTATCCACCGCCAACCCCAGGAATTCCCATGGCTGTCATCACCCATCCCACCATCTCTGATCGATTTGCACCAGACGTTCAAGAGCGGCCAATTTCATCACACCCCCCATCAAATTGTGCCCCGGCAACGTCAAGTTGCTGTTCCGCGAGCTTCGCTCGCACGCCGCTCGCTGAACGTCTGGAATCGAGACTATCTCAATGCGCCTTCTAGTCTGCCTTAGACATTGACGTCTGAAGCTGTAATGAACACCCTGTTCGGAGATTGTGTCAGATATATGGCCATAGTTTGACTTTTGACTTGACGGTCTCTATCCTTCTCCCCGAACCGCACTTGAAGAAGAAGCACTTCCCTTGACTCGATCCAGAACTCTACAGCTTTATGGTCGACGCGACGTCCAACCTATGTACTACGCCGCCAAACTGTTCTTCTCAAAGCTGTTGCTTCCAACACATGTAATCTGCGACGCACCCTATGCCAGCTCATCTTCGAAGCTGTTGCGTCGACATCCAAAAAATGAAATCTATTTGACCTATTCGACCTAAAATGCCCTCGACAGCGCTCAAGCCGGACTAACTACGCCGGAGTTGTCTGCAGACACAGAAACGGACGGTGAGACGACTGGCCCAGTCGGATCAGCGATGTAAGCCGCGACGAATTTGCGCCAGCTGGTCTTGGAGGGCAAGAAGTGACCGCCGTCGTGCTGCTCTACGCGCGCATTCTCTGAGACGGCTATAAGCGTCCTCGATCGCTCTTCGATGACGATGATGTCGTTCCGCCCCAAGACATGCAGTGTTGGCGTTTTGTACATTTGGGAATAGACTGCATCCCCGATGGCGCCGCGTAGGCGGAATCCGGCCACAGCGATGCAAAATTTACTGTGACATATGATCAGTCATTGGTAACAATGCTATCCGGCCAACGCACAAGGGTGGGTGAGGAGGTTTTCCATCGACGAGGAAGTCCGGGTAGACCTCGGGCCGCTCCAGCTTAGATAAGGATTAGATTAGATTGCGGTCGCGAAGAACATGGAATCGGCGGGTACGTACGAGCGCGGTGAGAAGACCAGCGACGACAGCACCCTGTGAGAACCCGATCACACCGTCAAAGTGCCTCGTCTTCAGCACGTCTCGCAACGTTTCGAGTGATTGTGGTAGACCGACGGCCTCGTTGCGACTGTCGTCAAAGTTGAACCAAGCTCGGGCATCTCCTCCTGTCGCGGAAGCCTCGAGTGCCTCTGTTGAAGTAGCACCCGCCATATCCACTGGTTGGAGGACGTTTGGCGCATCGATGAAGACTATTTTGCATAGTTAAGTGCAACTCTAGGTGTAATATGATAGAAGAAGAAAGCTTACCGAACTCGACGGATTTCTCGCAGTGCTTGCGAAGAGCGCCGAGCTGGTCCAATGTTAACAACCAACAAAACATCTAGCAAAACACGCGACGCACCTTCTTGGAGTACATCGCAGCATTCTGGAAGTGACTGGTCAAGTTAGAGACGAGCAGCCCGACTCAAATGCGCAAGGCCACGTACCCATGGAGTGCCAGCACTGTCGTGGTAGCCATTGTGGTTTCTGAGCAAGTTGTAAGCAGTCCACGTGCGGCACGTGCGGGCATTTTCTCAGCCAGATCTTATCTAATCTGATCGTACCCTCTTCCTTCCGACCTGCTCCGACGCGGATACCGAGATGTAACGGCAGTTGAACCGCTCTCTCTCCGTCTTCCTCCATGCTCCGGGTGCGTCTCTCGTCTTGCAGACAGCCTTATACGCCCTCGTTTCGCCACTTTTCGTCGTCTCGGCCACATCAGAAGCAACGATTAGTGATCATTGGATCTGGATGGGGCGGGTATCCTCTTCTGCGTGGGGTTGACAAAAAACATTGGGGTGGGTTCTTTTCCCACCCAAATGAAGTTTGATTTCGTGCTAATTCGACGCGTTTATAGATGTCACCGTCGTCTCCCCGACCAACTATTTCAACTTTACGCCGTTGCTGGCGAGCTGCGCAGTTGGGACTCTTGAGTTTCGCAGTGCCATCGAACCGGTACGGTGTACCGGTCACATCTTAATAGAAGCCTTGTACTCAATCTGACCGTAGGTCCGTCGGTACACGCCTCAAGTGGTTCGTATTTGGTCTCGCCTCCTGCCCTTGCTCCCGAATCCCTTAGACCGCGTATCAAGCATGGTGCGACAGCATTGGTATGGGGTGCTCCTGCAGCACTGTTGTGTTACTTATTTCTCTGTATTCTAGATTGGACACGCAGAGTCATTGAATGCGTAATGCAGGTTATTCTCTCCGGGAAATCTAGACCTCACGCACTAAATAGACCCCTGCAACCCCTTCGCCGCCCTGGAGCGACAAATCAGAGCCAGACAAATTTACCTTGCGCTGGGATAAACTCGTCATCGCGGCTGGTGCATACTCGCAAAGTCAGTCACGCTCTCTATGTTGTTTTTAAAAAAGTTCAAGTTGATTTGACGCTACCTTTCAGCCTTTGGCATTCCCGGTGTCAAAGAGCACGCTCATTTCTTGAAAGACGTCAAGGATGCACGTGCTATCAGAACTCGAATTCTCGAATGTTTCGAGCAAGCAATGCAGCCAACCATGTCTGATGTCGAACGTCGGTTTGTGTCGTCCTCCCACTCACCCTACCCCAGTTCTAACAAGTCTCGAAGCAACCTTTTGAACTTCTGTATCGTTGGTATGTATCTGTTGCTGATCCTTTTGAAATTTCATCTTTGGCTAGGTGGAGGTCCAACCGGCGTGGAATTCGCGGCAGAGCTACACGATCTCCTTCACGCAGAATTCGCCGTTCATTATCCAAGTCTCGCTAAACTTGCGAAGATCACGATATACGACGTCGCGCCCAGTATCTTGGGGAGTTTTAATCGCAATTTGGTCGAGTGCGCTGTCGTATTTTATTGTAACTTCATCCACAACTCTCTCAAGATATGCGGAAAAGACGTTTTCACGCGACGGTATTAGCATCCTCACCTCGCATCATGTCGAACGTGTCGAAGCTGGCAAGATGTTTGTGAAGCAACAGGGCGAAGGCGAGGTTTTCGATATCGAACCCCGGTAGTTGACCTCCATTCTAGTTCCCTTCGGACTGCTTGTGTGGAGCACAGGTCTTGCGCCGAATCCACTCATCAGTTCGATAACACATCTCAAGAAAGACGTGGGTGCCAAAAGGTCAATCTCCTACCTACTTGCCTTCTGTCGGCTGAATCATGATTTCAGCCTTCTCACCAACGACCATCTAAACGTTATCGGCGCCACCGACGGAGCCGCCGATCCGGATGTTTGGGCAATCGGGGACTGTGCGCAAATCACCGGGGCGATCCTCCCAGCAACTGCTCAAGGCACGTTTCACACCGTTAATTAAATTCCATCCTCGAGGGTCCACACAGTTGCCAATCAGAAGGCCCGCTATCTCGCCAAGATACTGAACAAGCTGGCACGCAATCCAGACCACCAGGCACAGCCGTTCAAATTCGAGAATCAGGGCAGCTTGGCGTATCTCGGGAACTGGTTGGTCATCCATTGCTTTTCCGAGCTTGTGATTGAGGGCCATGCGCAGGAAAGCGATATACGATACGGACAAAGACAAGCTTCTTGGCCCAGAATCCGGACGAGTCGCCTGGCTACTTTGGCGGTGCGTACTTGGGTAGTATCTTGAACCATTTTCATGTTGTCCAAGCTCTGCCTATTTCACTATGACTCTATCTCTGAGGTATGTTGGTTGTTGCCAGTACTCTCAGTGAATTCAATTGGTGCCCTCCCCAGAAACAAGTACGTCTTGCTCTAAAATATTGGTTCAATTTCACACCATCTCAGAATTCTCGTACCCATGTACTGGTATGCCTCCCGCTGCTCTCCCGTCCAGTGCTGAACGACCAAAATTAGGTTCCTTAACTGTAAGGCGACCTGAACAAAAATGTTCAAGCCACTAACCATTCCAGGGATATTTGGGCGAGACATCACTCGATTTTAGCTGCTGATGACTGTTCTAGAAGGCAGAGTCCGAACTCTATAGAATACTGATACAACCAAGCGTAATAAAATAATACCACATCACTAAGTTGCCGGAGACTCAGAGAACGATAGCCTAGGCGAGGGTTTTCGCCGGATACGATGCGTCTTCGCTGGAGCTGATCAATGTAATGCGTCCAACAAACCAGAACACGCACGTTGTCCCTCACTCACTTTCCCTGCCGGCCAGGATTGGCTCGCGACGAGCTCTGGTCTCAAATATTTCTCCGCCATCTGATGCTGCTCGACCAACAGCGCCTGCGGCAACCGGGCCGACTCGGCCGAGCCGCGGCCAACAATCATCCACGCACTCCCGCGACCACCGTCCTCCAGCTCCGACTCCGCGCTGTTGTCAGAGTCGTCTGCCGGCCCCATTCCGACGTGTGCCACATGTACGAACGAGTCCTGCTGTGGGCTTGAAATCTTCGTGTTCAGCTTATGCTGAGGCAATGCACCGCTTCTGACGCTACTCGTCCGCGAAAAATTAGCCAGGCGACTACGGATGCTACGCGGCAAGTGGAAGTCCATAGCGCCTGTGAGCTTAAATGCCGTCAAGGCGCTGGCTTTGCTGTCGGTAGCTAAATCCGCCATTAGCCCAGGGTCATCATGCAAGCGGCCAAGACGGACAGGAACGTGGTAGCCTCGTCACTTTCGGGAGGCAGACGCTCTCCTTCACCGCAATGGCGAACTCGCCCGCAGCGTTATCGTCCTGTCCAGTAAACAAAAACCCATATCTTCTGCTCTGCAGCGACCATGAGGTTAGCTTTTCCAGTCAAAAAGACACGCACAGCGCCGCCGAATATATGGAAGAAGGGCTTGTCCACGCGATACTCAAACGTTGTCCCAAAGCTCGGAATCTTAAATATCCACACCGTCTTGCGCTTGCTTCCCTCTTCATCCACCAGCCGGAACCACCACTCGCTCTCTCCAGCGCCACGCAGTTTGTGGTCCCGCCCTAGAAGCAGCAACCCAGTCAGTCCGGTGGAAACCCAGTCCTCTTTGGCAAATGGGGCATGGTAGAGGCGCGCAACGACATGAGCGTGGACCAGGTACGTTCCGATTGCAAGCTCTGGGACAGTGAGTGGGTGTGCTTGGTGAGTGAGTCCCGGCATAGCATCTGCCAGTAAACGAGATGAAAAAAGAATGAAGGGACGGAGCTGGCTCAAGGATGGAAGAACCGGCAGAGTTGTGTATATGAACGAACGCCGCAAGGTGTGTTTCTCGCTGCTTCTCGACTCCAAACGGGTAAAGCCGGTCAGACTCGTGGTTTCCTCATGGTGAGGTGCATGCAGTAATCGCATTATTCGAAGCTAGATAAGATAGATAAAGCAGTTAAAAAACCTATTCGTCCTCCTCTTCAGGAACGGTGGTCATCATGTCGTTCAGGCTAATAGTGGATGAGCAACTAGGTCATGCTTATAGCAGGACACATCACCAATGCACGAACGGCATGCAAAGTCGAACGCTGTCAACAACCGTCTGTTTGAAGTCCGGAGCCAGCACTTGTGCATCCGTGAATCTGCATCACAGGGATGGTGAGCATTTCTCAGCGAAGCAGGGGAACAAGCGCACTCGTGTGAGACGGCGAATGACCGACACTTGAGTAGATCGATATCCCTACACAAATCCATCAGGAAAAGAAAGGCACAGGAAGTAAAGTCGGCGAACGGGTGTGTCTTCTCGACTCCCTTCGGTGCCACCTTCAGCTCATCTTCGCGGCCAAATATGTTCCGACGAGCCCCGGCTTCTGCCTTACCAAAGCGCTTGACAAACGTTGCCCCAGATATGATTCCGCGTAAACGACTCGAGTCACGCTTGATATTAGCTCTAGATGAAGGTCAGTAGATGTGGTTGTTACGAAAGAAGAAAATGACCGTAATGTGTCAAGTTCGCTCTTTGCAGGGCACCAAGTTCCCGCAGCGATGATGCTCTGGTTACCAGGTTTGACTGCGCCTCGTTGATAACAAACCCGGAGAAGAAGAAAATGACCACGCACTCATGCTAAAGAAAATGTTTACTTCTTCTGGATTAAGACTGCAGAAACCACCAGTGCGTACAGATGATCTGGTGCAGAACGTCAGCAAGACTTCATAACAAACAGACATGTCCCACAAAATGCGAAGATGCCTTTTCGCCCACTCCGCGAAAAGCTGGCTGAGAAACCCGTTTTGTATGGTGTCTTATCGTTGGAGAATCGCGTCTAAGGAGAGGAGTTAAGTAAGCCATGGAATTGGCCAAACTTGCATCACGATAGATACGATGAATGACATCCTTCGGTGGTAAGGGCGGAATTTGATCGTCTGCCTCAACCAGAAGCTCGGTGAACACTTCGACAAAGTCCTTCCATTCCTGTTCGGCTTGGCGGTAGACAGGATCTATTAGAGATACCTTCAGTCGTTATATCTCGTTAACACTCGAAGGACGTCACCATGGAGCTTGAACCTGAGACAGCATGAACTTGGCTACATTTTCCCCTATGCAACTCACGCACCATTCACGGTCGTTGCACTTTGGATCTTTCAGTTGAAGCAAGAAGTCGAACGTATTCTGCGATATTTGACCTGGTGGCACTGTGGAGGGGAGGATAAGCCTATATGGCTAATCGAGACAATCAAGTACCTCGCCCAGTCTTCGGCGCTTGCACCACCACCCCAACAATTTCCTGTCCATCTTCGAGTTCGAGCTCGGCCTCTCCATCCGAGTCCGTCTTTCTCTTCTTGCGCGGCGCTGGCTTCTTCTTCGTTGGGGACGCTCGTTTGCGTTTCTTTTGTTTCTTCTCCGTGTCTGAGTCATCTAACGCGTCACTGTCGTCGAATTCCTCTTCAGAAGGGGTGTTCGCATCCCTAGTCCGTTTGCGCGGGGCGGGTTTCGCTTTCGCCATGATAGTATTGGTCAGACACTCAGCCCTGAATGTGACACGAGCACGTGATATCACCGACGCGTCACAAAAATATCTTTTAACTATTTGCCCCGTAGTAGTCTCAACGCCAGCTCCTCATCCTCTTCTAGTGTCTCGGTACCAGTTTTCCTTCGTTTTTCAGGCGGGGGTCTGGCCCAGAGTTCCTGTCCAGCATCATCGCTGTCTTCCGATGGTAAATCGAACTCCGGAGAGACGTATCCATCGTCCTCTTCAGCACCCATTGCCACCGCACTTTTCCCTCCACCCATTCCCGCTTCCTGCATCCAAATTAGCAGCTCATTGGGATGCAAAAAAAGAAACAAACAACCTCGCGTTCCCTTTCCTTTCTCCTCCGCTTTTTCTCTCGTTTCTTTTCCTTCGCCTCTTCTCTATCCAGCACCGTCGCCTCTTTCATCTTACCCCGTTCACCCTCTGCAAATTTGTCGCCGGCTGCTTTGACACCCGCGATGCCGCCATGGCCGTCGATCCACTCCCCCCCGTCCTCCATTTCATACATCTCATGGGGTAATCCCTCGTCATCGAAAACCAGCTTATGCCCGAGCCCACCCTCCATTATTGCCCTTTTTGCGCGGCCCATGCGCTGCTTGCGCTTCGATATGTCAGCTGTTGTGTCTGCATCAGGGTTGTCGAGTTCGTGGTCCGCTCGTTTGAGGGTGATGAAGTCCTCGTCTTCAGCGGCATCGGCACCGTCAAGAAGCTTAGCGTAGTGTTCCGAAAGTACATTCTGGTTACGCCGCTCGAACATCCTGTCATATTTCGTTCGTACTCCATTCTAAGAAGGTTAATGACAAGAAATCGAAGGAGGGAGCACTGACCTTGTTGGGCTTGGCCTGTACCTCTTCTTTGCGAGGTCCCTCCTCCTCGCTGGTCTCGCCATCTTCACCACTCTCCTCGCTCTCAAGATCCTTCATTTTGTTCTTTTTCTGCTTCGCGACCTCCCGACTCAAAAACTTGATTTTGGGTGCCCCAGGAAGCCCAAGTGATTCTGCAAATCGGTCCGTGGGCAGCTCCGCAACCTTGAATATGGCCTTATCCTTGTGCAAATAAACGGAGCGAAGATACGATACAAATGCCTGGATCAATGTTACATTACAGTCGAAAGAAGAAGAGGACACATACCCGTTGCCCAAGGTATTTGATCTCAGGGTCTTGGAACGCAAGGTTCTGCAGTTGGTTCTCGACATGTGTGACCTTACTTCCCTTTGCCTTCGTTTTGGGAACTTCAACTCCCCGTTTGGCCAACGCAGCTAGCATTCCCTCTTCTTCGCTCGGCATGAGGAACATCAATGCCTTGCCTTTACTCTGGTATCGTGCTGTTCGTCCGACGCGATGCACATACGTTTCAGCATCCTCTGGCGCGTCAACTTGCAAGACCCACTCGACACCTGGGAAATCAAGACCCCGGGCAGCGACGTCAGTCGCAAACAATACCGCTGCTCCCCCCGCCCGCGTAAACTTGGTGTAGGTCTCCAACCTTGCAGTTTGTTTCATTTTTCCGTGCAGATGCATGAGCGGAATTCCGGGATGCATTCGACAGAAGGCCGTGAACACAAAACGGACTTGTTTGCAGGAGGAGAGGAATACAAGTGTTTTAGAGGTCAGGTGGGTTTTGATGAAGAAGAACAAAAGTGAGAGCTTTTGGTCCAGTGGGCAAACGAGATAGTTTTGTTGGAGCCCTGCAGGAAGTGCGAGGGTGCTTGTTGTCGAGTCATCGGCCATCTTGGTAGTTGTGGTCTCCGCATTGGCTTCGCCAACACCGATGTGGACCGGGTCCTTTAAACTCAAACGGGCTAGATCTGCGACCGAGTCCGTTTGGGTGGCGGAGAACAACAGGGTTTGGCGTGATTTGGGAAGATGAGACAATAGTGCAGACAATGTCTTCTTGAATCCCATGTCCAGTATTCTGTCTGCCTCATCGAGAACTACCAGCATGGCTGAGTGAGTTACGACACGAGAGGGAAAAAGTGCAACTCACCAAGAACCTGCAACCCATCCGCCTCGAATCCAACTGTCTGGTCCATGTGCTGCAGCAGCCTCCCCGGTGTTGCGACGAGAATGTTCATTCTGGATAGTCTATCCCGCTCGTCCTTAAGGTTCTTCCCCCCAATCACCAGACCGGCAGAAAACGAATGATATTGTCCTATCGACCGCAAGACATCGAATATTTGGATAGCCTAACTCGGTCAGGAACGGCAATAAGAAGGAGTGAGACCGACGCACCAGTTCCCTTGTTGGAGAGATGACCAAAGCACCCAGCCCGTCCATAGGCCCCCACTTCCTCCGATATAATATCTCCAGCACAGGGACGAGAAAGGCGAGCGTCTTTCCGCTACCGGTCCGTGCCGCCCCAAGAACATCCTTCCCCTTCAAAGATGTTGGAAGAGACGTGGACTGAATGGGTGTCATTGTCAGGAAAAACGACTTTTTGAGCCCGCGTTTAGTCGCTTCTGATATGGGCAGGTCAGCGAAATACTGTAAGTCTTCCGCTGGAATCTAGGTAGTTATTTGTGGCAGAAATGAGCATCGATCGAAGAGGCGTACAAATTCCATCGCCTGTTTCTCCAATGCATCTATCCGACCCTTACTTGCCAGTTTCTGGACCTGCTTTGTATGTGGGAGTTTTTGCTTCGATTTTGTCTTCGGCTTTGAGCGGGGTGGACGACCAACGACGTGTGGTCCGCGCGAAGGACCAGCAGTAGACATGATGGGGGAGGACAAAATTTAATGATGACCAATTTCAGCCTAACACGGTCATGTGCTGTTTTTTCATTGCGAATTACGACGCGTCCATAGTGCTTGGAAACCAGTCCTTGGATCGTATGCAAGTACAAATCGATACAAATACAGTAAAACTTGAGAGACTTATCACTGCTTATACGGTAGCAGTTTGAATTCTCCTTCGGGTGGGACTGAAGTGACGTTGAGAGGATCTACTACTGTATAGCGGTCGTCGCGAAGGTGAGGCTTTCCCTTTAAGATAAGAGACCACACCATCAGCTTCATTTCTAGAAGCAACTGAGTGAGCTACCATTCAGGCTGCAACGAGAAAATATTACCAGCGACTGCGAGGAACCGCCCAGGACAAGCCCATCGGCCTAATCCGAAGGCTAAATATGAGGTGCTGCTCATAGACGCAGGTCGCGCATGTTGGCCATGCCACCTTTCTGGTTTGAATGAGTCAGGATCTGGACGATGAACAGGATTCATGTGCGCAAGGGTTGCGAGAGGATAAACAAGATGGCTAAATCCCTTGAGAGCTTGGAGGGTTTTGAAGAGTAGACTGACCCTTTGGGAATGGTATAGCCACCCATGTCCGTGTCGATCGTCGTGCGGCGACACATACTGAGGGTATCTCCTTTGGTTCGCATGACTTCGCGGATGAATGAGTCCAACCAAGTCGCTTTTTGAAGAGCCGTGCCAATTTCGAGTGCATTCAGGTCGAGTGTGAGAGGATCCGCGTGATTCAATGCTTCTTCGCGTATGTGCTGGAAGTATTCGGGTCGGAGGGTGAGCTCGAACATAATCCATACTACCGTCGATGCACTACAAAATGAGCTGCAAAGGGCTTGAAATCAGAGTTTTCTTACGTTTGATGAACGGAAGCAAAGATGATTCTTGGAACGCTCAGGTGAGACACAAGTTATCTTCAATGCGACGTACACGGCTGCACCGGTGTCTTAGATAAATCATATGGCGCCAAGTCATAGAAAAGTTTTTTGCGCACATTCTTGTGAATTTTGGATGAGATGCCTGAGACAATGATATTGTGATTCAGCTTGAGACTCGAAGCAAAATCTTCTGAGACTTTCATACTTCTGCGCCTTTCTTAAAACTCAATGACATGACATGGCAGTGATGGATGGACTGTCAGTCCGCTTCAGTGCGGCATCAAGGCATCAATGTCAGTCTCCACGGGTATCAGACACATCCGCTGACTTGGGCTCTGCGTGCCAGTGGGTGGTGGTGAACATGCACAAGCCTCATGCTTGCTGCCCGAAGAGCTCTTGCATTATCCCACCATGGGCAAAGCATTCCAGAGCCTCCAAGAGCTCCCTCCTACCACACCACTTTCTCGAAAAGTTGGAAGACACAAGCAACGACTCTTCCGATGGCGTCGGCATCAGTATCTTGGTCGCAAATCTGCTTATGACCGCATCACAATATTGGGCATGATGCTTCTCATTGTGGTTGCTCTAGTCTGCTCAGCTTCTCTTCTCTATGCACAAATCAGATGTGGACACACAATACTCTCTACAGTTTATATTCTCTTGTATTTTGTTGCATTTTCAAGCTATGTTTTTAGCAAGTGTTTTATTGATGCTCTTCCTTTGATCTCAGACTGATCAATTCAAGTATGCCGACACTTGCAAGTTTATTGGTTGCTGCACTCAAGGCAAGACTCTAGAAATATTAAACAGATATGTCCATATCAGATTACTGTTTTGGGTGCCTCAGGGGGGCCCCAATTTCTAAGTATTTTTTTAAAATCAGTATTAGAACAAATGTTTAATTATATATTCAGCTGTGCACTCAAGTCAAACTGTCCAAGATCTCTTCCAGATGCTGCGTAAACGACATTGCATAGCAGATCTATCTCAAGTCAACTACAGTCTTTTATTCCCTAGTGGCCAGCATATGGCCTTGCAAATGCACCAAGTCCTGGGAGACATTGGTGTTCAGAATTTATCTGTCTTGTATCTGCGTGCTTGGGTTCCAGGAGGGTCAAAACAACCACAAGGTACCAGATGGATTTTATATTATATTATGACATATATAAATTTAATATTCTAGTCTCAAATCCATTGTCTTTTAGCATCAGCACAGGAAACTTCCCTTCTGCAAGACCAGACAGTAGGCTATCTATCTCTGAATATTAGACCAGCCTAACTTCTACTTATCTTTAGTTTGGATTCCAACAGCAATGAATAAATTCACATGCACCGTGTGTTTGAATAGTAACCCTGTTGCATGGAAACATATTGCTCAGCATGAATCATCACGCCGTCATATTGAAAATCTACGGAAAACTGATGAAGCTTCTAGTAACCCAGCTACAGCTAGTAGCTCTTCTCATGAAAGTGGTACTGCAAGTTTTCAATCGCAGGCTCATATAAGGAGTCTCCTTGCCCAAACTCTTCTAGATGCAGCTCAGAGACAGGAACACAGAAATAATAATAGCTGGATCAATGAAACCACTGGCACAGGGGAATGGAATAATTTAGCTAGTATTGAGATGCAATTTGAAGGCTCTGATGCCCACCAGCATGAATTACTAGAGCAACTTCATGAATTTCTAGTGGCAGATATTGATTCTGATGATGAAGATTGTGAACGCAGTGACTTAGAATCTGGGTCAAATTCATCAAGTGCAACTTTAGAACAACTTGGTGAGTATATAAATTAATAAAAATAAAAATTCAATCAAATATAAATTTAGAACAACCCCATGCTCATAAAAGACATCATATAGATCTTGGAAATTTTCAGTCTGACTGGTACCCATGGCCAGATAAAGAAGTGAGAATAAGTTAATCCATGAATCTAATGGTGACATTTTAACAAATTTCAGACTTGTGTATTAGATATTCTCCGGCATCTTCCACGGTGTTCATTCTCGAGAAAACAGAATGCAGCAATTCATTGGGCTATGGAAACACTTGGGCTCCATAGCCTTCCTACAGATCGGGTGCTTGATGATATTGACAAAACTTTACAAAAATTATGTGGAGTTCAGAGTATCAAATACACAGGTGCATTTGGTCATAAATACTATGTGAATGACTTGGCAGCTCTTATTGCTCAAGTGAGTCGTGTCCACATTCTTTTAAATATAATATGTATTTTATAAATTCAAATTTTAGGAAATGGCAAATCCTCAAGTCCGCCCTAAACTTCAATTTTATCCTGAAGATAGTCATCCCACTTTAGCTCAAGCCTGGCAGGCAGAAAGATGGCTTAAAGAACTTGATTCAGACTTAACAACTCCAATGATAAGACTTCAGAATCAAGATTTTTTCATCTGGGAGCCTGCTTTATTATCAAATGGAGAACTATGCATGCCAACTAGATGGGTTCAACGTACAGGTCAAATATATGCATATGCATATCCAATGGCAATGACTAGAATTGATGGACAAGTTGGATGGCTTATAGAAAAAGATCGCCCAGTCACAATTCTATCTACTCACTTTGCACAATCACTTCCCAGATTGCTGCACACTTATCAGGATAGAGGGCTGGCTGATCCCAGAATTATTTTTGGTGAGTTTTTCTAATCAAATCAAACAAACAAAAATCTGAACATCAATAATATCCTAGGAGAACACTCAACCACACAGAATACCTTAACTCCTTGGGCTAAAACAAACTCACAGGAAGGCAATCAATGGCGTAAACAGGCTCAGGGACATCGTGTTATGGCATTTCCTATCTGGCTATATTGTGATGATACCTCTGGGAATCTATCAAAAAAGTGGAACAAGCATAATTCCTTCTTATTTACAGCTGCAGGTCTACCTCGTAAGGAGGTACATCGAGAGTCAAATATTCATTTTCTATCAACATCAAATATAGCGCCACCATTAGAAATGCTAGATGGCATTGTACAGCAGCTTCAGTATGTGGGCTCTATATCTATCATTTATAAATAATAACATATCTTCAGAGTTGCACAAAAGAATGGTATCTGGGCATGGGACTGTCATTACAAGGAATTTGTGCTTCTGATCCCATCTGTCTTGGCTATGCTAGGTGACAATCCAATGCAGAGTGAACTAGCCTGTCATATTGGATTTCGCGGAAAGCTTTTCTGTCGTGTCTGCTGGGTTAAAGGACAACCAGAACATAATGAGTCTGATGATGATGATATACAGCCTGCAGCAGAAAAAGATTTAAGTGATAGCTCTGGCATTGACAGTGATAGCCATAGTAGAGGAAACAGCACTCAAAAGTCAGGACAAGCTCCTATAACTAAAAAAAGAAAAAACAAGAAGAAACAGGACTATTCAGTAGCAGATCTCAGGAGCAGAATATCACAGTTTATGAATCTTGGTGCTCCTAGAAATAGGGTAGAAACATGTGAACATCTCAAATCTCAGTTTCAATTAGCAACAACTGTTGGAAAGCAATCAAAGTACAAGGAGATGCGAACCAATAATGGAATCAAGGACAAGTTTATGGAGGGATTTCTATCCCAGGTTTTTGCCATCTCTGGACGACGAGGCGGCACAAAAGAACGAAAACAAGCAGATATTAATAATCTGAAGAAAAATTTTCCATCAGATATTACTAGTCCTGTATGGCGTATTAAGGGTAATTATCTACCTAAATATTTAACTTAATTTACTAATCTCACAACAGACTTTGACCCTCATAGTGATACACCAGTTGAAATTCTTCATGTTATCCTACTTGGATTTGTCAAATACTTTTGGCGTGATGCTATTGCTAGACTCAAACCAGATCAGAAACAAGTTCTGATTGCAAGACTTTCCTCCTTCAATGTATCTGGTCTTGGAATTCCTACTCTTTCAGGCCATACACTTGTTACATATGCTGGCTCACTCACAGGACGTGATTTTCGTGTAATTGTGCAAGTAGCACCATTTGTGCTTCAAGGTCTATTATCGGAAGAACGAGTAAATACCTGGGTAGCTCTCAGTCATGTTGTGACTTTGGCATGGCAACCTTCAATTAATAATTTAGATGATTATTTGGTATGTTTCCAAATATATCCATCTTATCTCTAATTGTTTATAGGCTGAACTCCAACATGCAATTGATCACTTTCTCAATTGTACTTGTCAGCTAAGTATTAACTGGTTTAACAAACCCAAGTTTCATGTTATCCTTCACTTGCCTGAACATATCAGAAGATTTGGGCCTGCAATGCTATTTGCAACTGAAGGGTTTGAATCATTTAATGCTGTAATTAGATCTTGCAGCATTCATAGCAATCGCCATGCACCATCAAAGGATATTGCCATGCAGATGGCTAGAGGCAATCGTTTACGTCACCTTTTGAGTGGTGGATATTTTTTTGTCCCATCAACAGATCAAATTAAAGTTTCAGCTCAGCTTGATTCCCAGTCCCATTGGATGAAATTCTCTCCAACAGACTTTCTACAGGGTACCTGGTGTACTGTAGGATCAAGGCCTCTGGATTTTATTCATACTCAGGCTCTCTGCTGTGAATTTCTTGGTATTTCTGAGTCTGTCCCACTTAAAATACCTGGGACTTGTCAAAAAACTGGACCATTACAAAAGGCTAGCATTATAAAATCAGCACAAATTGCATGGAATATTCCCATACTATCCACATGTGACCTGGAGACTACATATGTTTACACACCACAACAGGTATTCTTAAAAAATCATGATCTCTGCAATCTGGGAGACCATATAGTCTATAGTGATCATACAAATCAAAGGCAGATAGGCAGAGTATCTGAAATTGTGCAAGTCTTAGGAACCCCTGCACAAATGAGTGGGAGGGTAGATTTTATCATAGTAACCCAGATGTCATTGGGCACTCCACACTCTGCATATTCTATGAGACAATTGCAATCAGTTGAAGTATTAATTTGTCTTAGTATTGAGGTATGTAATAATATTTGTACAGATGATTTAATTTGATTTTTCTTGTAGGACATATTGTGCACAGTCAATATCCAGCATAATTGTGTTGACAATCAGTGTCAAATTTCCCGTTCAAGATCAACAAAGCAGGAACGAGAACAAACCAGTGAAAAGGAGTTAGCCGTAGAACACCACTCCAGAGCAGTTAACAACTGGGTTATCAATACAGCACAGATGCGTGATTCTGAGGTTCTTGGATCATTCCGTAGTCAGCCAGTACATTTACTCAGAGAGAAGATCATCTGGGAGGCTGCAACTTTAGAGTTTGAAACTCAAAAAAACAGGGGTAAAAATAAAGGAAAGGAAAAATCAAGTAACCATGATGTGGGCAGCTTGATTTCTAATAACTTTACTGCAAGTCATATAGGAAGTTTGCCTGTTGCAGCTGCAGAGCCCCAAATAGGGTCAAAATCCAGCAGTCTGAGAAACATTTTAAATATGGATGTTGATTAGCTTACTAATATTTGTTTTTTAAATTAATAATCATTTTCTATCTAAAAAAGCCATGTTCCAAAATGGTCGATGTCCAAGTCACTTACATCATCAATAGCACGTGCTCCTTTCCCAACCTTTTCCCTTCTCCGCTCTCAGACAGTGAGAACACTGTGCCTTCAAACACTGGCGCTGTACGGAACCCACGGGGTCCGCCGTGTTGCGCTCATGGTCCGTCCGTGTTGTGTATAGGCTCGCCAAAGCTCGTCAGGGTCGCCGATGCGCTAGTGCTTGTTTCAGAGGACACCTGGTCAGGTCGCGTCGTCCATTCGGGCACGTCTTTCGTAACAACCCTAAGCTCCGTTAGCTCAATTTGACCTCCAGTAGTCGTATAAAAGCCTACCTCCTTTTCCAACAAAACCACCACCTTCCTTTCTTCCTTTTGCCATGTCGTTTGCATACCAACAGTCCCAAAATGGCCAGCGCTATACTATGTGCACCACCCGACGAGTTCGAACAATCTTACGATGAGCTCCAACCCCCTTCACCCAGCGGCAAGCAAGTCTGGGCTCCTCGGAGTCGTTTGGATCCAGCCAGCCAGCCCCGACCGACTTGGACACAGCGCTAGCTCATGTCGTCAATCCCATTGATTTTGTGGACTCCGTCTCCGACCGAATGGAGCTCAACGATGAGAATAGACAAGAGCTACATCTGCTTCGTGCGGTGCGTTTCCGAGTCTCAGGCTTGTCATACTATTTGGCTGACATTTCCTCTAGAAACTCAGTCTCCCGCACGACCAATTGATCCCCATCCTCTTCTCATCTGCTCATAATCTCTTCAACACTCAAATTGCTCTCGCAAATGCCAAAGATATCAGCGAGATCAAGGCACTTCTGCTTCAAATCCGGAAGACCATGCATCAAGCAGCACTGAACCAAGAGCAAAAGGCCTGGCTGCTTATCTCTTTCTGCCCATGCTGAGCTTACCTATAGGACGAAGTCATCGCTGCAGCGAAGCAAGTTGTGTTTGACCCCAAGCGGCAGGCATACGACAACGAGAGTTTGATAGCGGCAATTCTTGTATGTGGCTTTCTCTTTGCAATGCTTTGCACTTATTCCCATGCACAGCCCATTCTCAAAAAGTACAAGGACACGAATGGATTCGACGATATCTTTTCCGAGTTCACCGTAGCGCCGCAAATTGCTTCAAAAAGAGGCTCGGACATACGCGTCATATGCAAAGAAGACATTTACCACTCATGTACGCGACCGTTTCTCGTTGTACACTCTACTGACACTAATGTCCTCATAGATTGGTGAATCTCTCACCGAGAACCTGACCACAGCAACTCGTAGTGCCGTCAAGAAAATGGGCCTTGACCACCACAAAATCACGCCGCATCATCTTGTACGGATGCTACTCCTGGTGCGCAATTGTCTACGACTGCTTACTTATCACTGAAATGCTCAAACAGCGCACCTTTGCACGCGAAAACCCCACATTGCTCCACGAGGATGCCAACAAGGTCCCCCGTCACAACATATCCTCAGATGTGAGCAAGACCCCGAAGCCAAGAACCACTGACAAGTCGTTCTGGGGTGTGTTTATGGTGTGGCTGGAGAGCCTTGTTCAGAAGAACGGCGCAAATATCAAGGACGAGAAATGGAAAAAGTATGTGTTCATTAGCTTCCAATGTAGTTTTAACGGATTCTAGGCATGTTATAGCCCTTCTCAAGACTGAGGAAGAGCTCCATCCTGAAGACACCATCGAGGGCCTTCGTGAATACAAAGACGGCACCACTTCCGCTTCAGCCCATCCACAGCCAGAGCCTACAGCCCGACCCATCTGTGCACTCCCGCGCCGTCACTCTACCATGGCTCCCGGCCCATCGACATCAATAGCGCCGCAACCTGCTGTTAGCTCCGGGTTCAGAGGTATGCACATAGCTATAGAGCAGTCTCATGCTCACCTTAACCACCTCCAGGCCCTGGTTTTTCCGTTACCCAGCCACAGTTTACCTCCACCAAACTCCCTCCCCTCCGAGTCCATGGCAACCACGAAGGTATGTGTTGTTTGTAGACCTGTGAATGAAGCTCATCGTGCCACCAGCTGGACTTACTTTGCCCGGGTTGGACCAGCTCACCTCATACCCGTCAATGGCGCCATTCCAAACCTTTGGAGGTAGGTGGTTTGCAATCGTGTTTTCACCAAACTGAAGAGCCATCAGCGCGAGGGAATCAAGCCGGACCATCCACCTTCCGAGGGTAACGCAGGATGAGCAGGGGTTGGGTGTGGAATAGCTGAATTCTTTCTTTGTGGTAGTGTACAGTGGTTTCGAGGTAATCGAGGTTTCGGCGCATAATCGAGGTTTCGGAGCATAACCCTAATTTGGACTCGGAGCCATCATGATGTTGTGAGATGAAATGTCCTCGACCCGACGCTAATACGCGCTGTCCACCAAGTTTTAAGAAAGTCATACTCGCCTAATCTTAAAACAATCGTAGGTTTTTGTGTAGACAACTTACAGGAGGTCAGATACTAATGAAATCTTAAGCCTGCCGTGCGGCCGTGTACCCAATGAGTAGCGACATGATTTGCAAAAAGTCAAATACGCCGAGACTGTGATTTGCAGACCCGACTTTCCCATACTTTTGGCATAAAAATTCGAGAACGGTGGTAGGTTTGGTATCAGTTGCCCTGGAATATTGTTTCATATAGCGCCAGACAAGCGGCCCCATAATACGGAAGAAAGCAAGGATCGAAGTGCTCAGGACCTTGATCCAGGTGTAGACAGACCATAGAGTAGGCAGATGACGACCAAAGAAAGACGTGTTTTGGTATACTGAGGGCAAAAGGTCAGCAAAATATCTAAAAAACACAAGAGTCCTTACTGCCGGTCAAATTTGAGATGTCAGTGGCTACATTTTCGACCGCCATTATGTTTCTTTCCGTTGCATAGCCCTGGTCGTCGGTTCGAATGAAAGATAACTGGAGCTCGGCATTGCACCTCTCCGAATATAACACCCAACATTGCTTCGGCAATGCTGCGATGGGCATGATCGAACATGTCCAGTCTAGTTTTTCCAAGTGCTTTCTCCGCTGATTTGCTGAAAACAACACACACCGAAGATGTTAAACATTTTGCGTCGAGCTCGCGATCGGCAAAATTGGACTGCATACTTCGTTCTAAGATGTTGTCGAGCATAGGGTTGATACCATTTTGAACTAGATCGTCGATTTCGCTGAAGAATGAGCGAAAGAGAAATAGAAATGGGCGCAAATGTAGAATCTCCCAAGGAGATGAGATACAAAGCAGAGGACATGAATTAAAAGCCTACTGTGGCCGTTGCTGCTTCGAAATCGAAAGTCCCTGTTGAGTTAGAAACCAAGAAGGAGACCAATGTGTCATCCACAACGAATTCGAGCTGTAATTTTGAGTATTACTTGACCATAGCAATGCGTTGGCTTACATGTCCTTTGCGTAACACAGCTATAACTGGACCAATGTCCCTAATGGCCTCTTCATAGGCCTGCCGTGGGTTTAGGAAAATTTCGGTTGTCTGTAGATGGACTTTTTGTTCGGCGCTCGGTGATGAGAAGAAAGATGCCACACACACATATGTTGATGACTGGTGGATGGTTTTTGCGCAGCTTCAGCGTGATTAGCATGATGAAGATCGTCGAGCACAAATCTTACCCTTTTGCGCAAAAAACTTGCAACAAGGGTATATAAGCAGACAATAGCCGCGACAGAGACCAGGTAGATCGAGGCCATTTGCGCGGACAGTGATACCAGAACAGCCAGGGTGCGGTGGAGTAGACAGAACACCAGCGTTTTAATATGGATGCTAGGCCACTGTAGGTCTTGTCATCGGTTGATGCAGAGTTATCTCGGGTCTCTAATAACAGCATAGATCCCGGATCCGAAGATCAGAAAAGACAAGACATCTACTGGATTGTACCGAGATTAGCCATTCAAGATGGTTTCGCACTGCCCAAGTTGTTGCCGGAAGAGACTCTAGCTGATTTCCTGATTTCAGCGTCGGACTTCTTTCTTTAAAGCGGATTCCGACGCGGGCATCATGTTCAAGCTGCAGGGTCAGAAGCAAGGCTTCGCCGCCGCCGCCGCCCGCCAGCATCATGGCAGTCACATTTCAGGTAGTCGAACAATAGGGGTGACAGCAGACGCCGTCGTTATAGATATGCTCGGTGTCGCTGCGCTTGCGGAGCAGAGCCAACTTCGGACAGTAGTTTCGAGGTCATCGATATCTGTGATGTAATGAGCCATTCCACGACGGCCTCTCGACTGGGTATTCTTGAACACCAACACATATGCGGGAGAAGGGTGATGGTGGCCTCCGTCTGTGCGGAATGGTTCGAACTAGTGGCAGTCACTGTCACGTGTGAAGATCACTGCGTCCACAGTGCACCGCAGTCTGCTGGCATCCATGAATATTTATAAACAACACAGGTCCGTTTCGAGTTATCCTCACCATGGGTCTCTTCGGCGGCAGCTACCCTACCTCTCCTGTCAGCAAAGCGGGGACATTGCATGCCCTCGGTACCAAGGATGCCAAAACATACGACTACATTATCGTTGGCGGTTAGTAACAGCGAACTTCGTTTTGCTTTGTTCGTTTCCCCCTAAACTGATGGAAATGGCGTAGGTGGAACCGCTGGATGCTGTTTGGCTTCGCGTCTCAGCGAAGATCCTAACGTGTCCGTGCTTCTTCTTGAGCGTGGGCCGTTGCACGACGCTTTCATCGCTCGGGTTCCTCTAATTTCCAGCGACCACGCCAACTCGGCGACCCCAATCGTCAAAACGGACTGCACTCCTCTCGCTCATGCTCAACAGAAAACGCTTCAAATTGCCCAGGGTGAAGCACTCGGAGGTGGTAGCAGTGTCAACGCCATGCTTTATACGCGAGGTGCAACTGGCGACTTCGATCGATGGGCTGAACTTGGGTTCCCTTCTTGGGACTACAAGTCAATGGAGCCCTATGTTCTCAAGTCGGAAAATACCCTGACCCACAAAGCACCTTGGCATGGAGCTTCAGGTACTCACCCGCATTTGCATCCCACCACAATTGACGATTTTAGGCCCATTTGTCAACCAGAAAACCTACCTTCCATTCAAGAGCCACGAAAACGTCCTCAAAGCAGCCGCTTCCATGGGATATGTCGATGTTGCCGATTTCAACTCACCCTCAACGCCCGTTGATGTTTGTGCTGTACTCGACACGGCCATTGACACGGGTTCTCATCGTGTTTCGGCATTCACGGCGTATCTTCCTGCCAATCTAGCGACGGCTCGGCGCAGTAGATTGACCATATGTCCTCGAGCGCTTGCTAGTCGTATCGAGCTCGCAAACGGGGTTGCTGCTGGTGTCGTCTTTGAGTCGAGCAATGGCTCTGTCGCCGGTCAATTTTACGCGCGATGCCGCAAAGAAGTTATTGTTGCATGCGGTGCTATCGCGTCTCCTCAGTTACTTCTCTTAAGGTAATCTCAATTTTGTTGCTAGATCTCTATTTCTGACCTTGACACAGTGGTATCGGGCCTCGTGAACATGTCGAATCACACAACATAGACTGTGTGGTCGATCTGGCTGGAGTCGGCTCGGAGTTGGTACGTGTTTCCCCGCTGGTTTCTTTGGGGTCCCGAGTTCAAGTTTTTGTTAGCAAGATCACGTGGGCGTGCCCATCATGTACGAAGTCCCGCTCGCGGACTCGCTCCAGCACATGGCAGTCAGCGTTTGGCGAGGTATGCTGGAGTTCGGCAAGTACATGCTGGGCTTCAAAAGTCCGATTGGAACCACCCCTTCGCCTATGTCCATCTTCGCCCATTCATCGCACATCGACCCAAAAACGGCCTATGTCGTTACTTCTAGCGGCGTTTCCTCCGTCAACCGGCCAGATGTCAGACTGCGGGTCGGGCCGTGCAAGGACCTCTCCTAAGAACGCGCGCCCGGAACAGAACAGACGAATAGTCGGGCCCGCAAGTATGGCGGGCGGGGTAGATCGAAACCGAAAGGGCCCGTGAACTCGGTCCCTTGCCGTAGTCGGTGGTCGAAGGTTCAATCGGGTCGTGTCGGGCCCGATGAGTCGATAGCGTCTCCTCGCACGGAGTAAGGTAGTTCTTCAGACGATCTAAGCGATAGAGTACAGGGTACACTATCGCGCATTATATACGTGGGCCCGCAAAGGGGGTGATCGGACACCCTGGCCCCTCCTCCTCCTCCTCACTCCCGTTCCTGGCCGCAGAGGGGACGATCGCACATCCCTTGCGGGCCAGGCGCTACTCCTGACCTCCTAGCACTCCTCCCCATTCCCCTGGTGTCGAGTTGGGCTCGGCGACGGCTCGACGCGTCGTTCTCGGTCACGTGCTTCCCACGTGTGCGTTCCTCCTACTGGGGCGCATGTTCCCCGTCGTCACGTGCTGCGTGTTACGGGCCCGCAATGGCCCGACACCAGCGCCGGAGCGGACGGGCCGGGTCTTATCCGTGACATCACCCCCTCCCTAGGAACGACTCGTCTCGAGTCGGCGTGGCTCGGTCGCCCCGGTTTCTCGGGTTTAATTTTGACTCTAGCTCGTCCTTCCAATCGCAAATTCCATCCAGCCCATAAGCTTAAGCTAAGCTTCGGCTGCGCATTTTAATCTCCCGCGGCTTCTGACGCCTCGTGGCGTCCGCAGATCGATTCTTCCTGTCCATCAAGTGTTTCACCGCGGTCACGTGCGGTATAGCGTTTCGCGTTGGCAATATATTTCGCGTCCTTTGTCCTCTTCTTGCTATTTCGGGCGTCCTCGGGGCGTCTCACTTCGCTCTCCTTTTGCGAGGGTTTTCCATATGGAACATTCCCTGTTTCGGGCCATATATAGGCTGCGTCGATTCTCCTTTCCCCTTCGTTTTTCGTCGTTTCCCGTCATGGCCCCCCACTATGTCCTGTTGTCGACAAACGTTACCGCCGTACACCAGCGCTGTCCCGCCGTTACGGGTAACGCCTGGTTTCCTCCTGGAGCACTTCTCTTTCCTGGACGCCCTGGCCTTCCCGTCGTTCGCCCCGACCAGCGACCCGAATCATTCTTCGTTCCCCGTCCAACAGTCGGGCCTGGCCGATTTGGCAGACCTCCCCCTCGTCAGGTCATCCGCCTCCCCGTGCATGGGGTCGACCTGTCGCGTGTTTTTGTCCGAACTCACTTCACGCGTCGTCCTCGTCTCCACTATTCTCGTGCCCCCCCGCTTCTCTCGTGGGTACTTTCGGGATCCTGCATACCGATTTTCCCGTCTGCATCGCCCTCCCCTCGTCCGTCCTCCCAGCACCAGCCTCTGGGATTGGCTGCAGGCGTCGCTTGACGCAGCCATGGCGGCTGCCCTCTGGCGCCCGTCCGTGTTCGGTCCTCGGGACCGTTTCTTGGCGTCCTGTTCGATGCTTACGACTCGTCTTGCCATTGGAACTACCCGGGTAGCGGGTCTGGCGGTCCTTCCGACCTCGCGAGTACTTGGGCAGCCTCGCTCGTCAGCTTGTCATTGCCTTGGCGCCTGTGTGAGGAGGACGGGGCGGACCGAGAGGCGTTCGAGGATCTGTGGCCCATCCTCGTGCGTAATCGGCCGCCGCTCTCCTTTTGTGTTCACTAAACCTTTTGGCAGCGCGAGGTCATTCGTTTTATTCTCTCGTTGTCTTTGGCGGGCCTCCCCGTTTTCTTGTCCCGCGGCCTCTGGAATCTGGCCCTCGACTGCGTGGGTCGCGTGTTTCCTCCATCGCCCCGCGCTGGTCCCGATCCACTCCTTCATTATTTGCAACAGCCCCGCCCTTTGCTCGTTCCTCACTACTTCGCTTGGGACCCGGTACTGGAGTTCGGGGTGCGATTCTGGGAAGGTCCCGATCCTCGCGATGCGGCGACGTTTGCGGGCGCCCGCAATCTTCAAGAGGCGGAACTGGGGACTACTTTCTCTTTCCTGGGTGTGGCGGAGCGTTGGGCGGAGTGGTTGGATCCTGGCACGGAGCCTTCCCCGCCTATGGTCATTCGTCGGGGACGTTCCCGAAATGGTCTTCCCGGATCCGTCCGTCGTTGAGGAGTTGGAGTCTGTGGTTGGTGCCGGACTACTGCCACCCGGGCCGGGGGTGATCCGACATCGGGCTCCGGTCGGTTTGCCTGAGGACGGTGTCTGGGCTCCGACCCTCTCCTTCCGTCCCCGTCCCTTGCCCCTGGCGCCCGACGTCATTATGCTCGACGTCGATGACTCCGGACGATGTGTCGATGGGACCTTCGCGCCTCCTCGCCGGGTTTGGAAGTGCTGCCCGGCCCCCTCCTCCGATCCGCGCCGCATCCGTGATCGAGATCTCGGACGACGACCCTCCGCCTATCCCCGTGATTCCCCGTCGCCCCACCGCTCGCCGCACCTCCCCGTCGAACCGGGTATCGCGGCTGACCGTGGAAGACACCGACGGTTACGTGCCCTCGGCCCCGGCCTTGAGTCGACGGGCGCTACAGAGCGTTTCCCGGGTGAACCGTTGCCGCCCTGGCGAAGTGGTTCGGACCATTACGCCCGCGTTGCTCCTTTTTGCGCGCAGATGGGGCGGCTTTGCACCGTCTGGGGCCAGCCCGGTGACCTCGCGTCCAAACTCCCGGCCAACGTTCGGGCGTGCTTGCGACTGGTGCAGTCTCTCGCACCGTCGTTGTTGTGGTCGTGGGGCCCGTTCGCGGCCGCTTACGAGGCCAAGGACTTACGCGAGTCTCCGTGGCGGTTCGAATTCTGGGAGTGCACAGACGAGGAGGGCGTGTACGCTCTATTGGAGATGGATTCGCGGTTCGCGGACCTTCAAGCGGTGTCGGAGAATTTCCTCTACCGGCGCTTCTGCTTCCGTTTCCTGCCCCGCTCCAATACCTTGCGGGCGCAACATCGGCGTCGTTCGGAGGACAAGGGACACTCTTCCCGTCCCAACGTTCTGAACCGGCATGCGGGCCGCCAACCGTCTCCGCGACGCCCCCGGGCTCGGTCACGGGGTCCCCGACCTGGGCCGTCGCGTCGACGCTCCCGCTCTCCTTCTTCTCGGCGATCGGCCTCTCCGGTCCGTCGGCCAGCGCCCCCTCCTCGCACGGGATCTCCCGCGCCCCCTCGTTCCGCACCTGTCACCCCGATCCGTCCTCCCCCCACCGGGCCGCGTAGGGACGCGGGCCGTCCCGAAGCTGGAACCAGCTCCGGCCGTTCGGGCCCCTCGGTGATGGGGGATATGTCTTTCCGCCCCGGAGGGTTACCCGGACGTGACGCTTTGGTTCGGCGAGCCGTCGCCGACTTCGGGCCACCGCCGAGGCGCACCGGTTGTTGGATGATCCGGATGTGGCCCAATCGTGCCGATTTTCCGCCGTGGGGGTGACGCTCCTGCACCAGTTGCTGACCCGGCCCCAGGACAACCCTCTGTCCACCGGTGTCTTGCGTTCACTCCGGTCCGAGACTCGCATGTTGATGCAGCCGGCCGACTTCGAGCTGATGGATTACCTGGGGCATCGGTTCTCTGCGGCTCAAATGGTGGAGTTGTACACTCGGGTGCGGGGCGTCTTCGGTGCCGTTGATGATTCGGGGTCGACCCGGCTCGACTTGTGGGAGCGGAGGGCCGCCGCGGACCGTCGCCAGGCCGGTCGCTCGAGCCCCGTTCCTGGGGGTCCTCGGCCTGGGTCGGGGTCACGACGTTCACCTCCGTCGGGTCCTTCGTCGGGTCGAAAGGGAAAAGGCCGGGCGTAGTCGGAGGGGGGTTTTTGTATTTTATTATTTTGTATTCTCTTTTTCTCTTGGACTTTTTGCAATGAATCTTGTCGCCTTCTCGCGTGTTCTGTTGTGCGGGCGTAAGGGGATCGCTTAGATTCTGTCAGACTGCGGGTCGGGCCGTGCAAGGACCTCTCCTAAGAACGCGCCCGGAACAGAACAGACGAATAGTCGGGCCCGCAAGTATGGCGGGCGGGGTAGATCGAAACCGAAAGGGCCCGTGAACTCGGTCCCTTGCCGTAGTCGGTGGTCGAAGGTTCGAATCGGGTCGTGTCGGGCCCGATGAGTCGATAGCGTCTCCCTCGCACGGAGTAAGGTAGTTCTTCAGACGATCTAAGCGATAGAGTACAGGGTACACTATCGCGCATTATATACTGTGGCCCGCAAAGGGGGTGATCGGACACCCTGGCCCCTCCTCCTCCTCCTCACTCCCGTTCCTGGCCGCAGAGGGGACGATCGCACATCCCTTGCGGGCCAGGCGCTACTCCTGACCTCCTAGCACTCCTCCCCATTCCCCTGGTGTCGAGTTGGGCTCGGCGACGGCTCGACGCGTCGTTCTCGGTCACGTGCTTCCCACGTGTGCGTTCCTCCTACTGGGGCGCATGTTCCCCGTCGTCACGTGCTGCGTGTTACGGGCCCGCAATGGCCCGACACCAGCGCCGGAGCGGACGGGCCGGGTCTTATCCGTGACACCAGATATCGAGATTATGGTTATCGCTGCATCTACATTTATCGAAGGTCCTGCTCCAACTGTTGGGCTGTTGTCGTTCCTCATCGCTATGCTCCAATCTAAATCCACTGGCTCTGTTCGACTGAAATCAGCTGATCCTCATGCTCGACCTCAAGTCGACCTCGGCTTTCTTCAGCATCCAGAGGATATGGAAACTCTCCGCAAGGCCATCTTCCTCTCGACACGTATCGCAGCTCAGGTCGCAAAAACTGGTTATTTGATGAAGGCTTACGACGTGCCTGCCTCCGACTCCCCCGGTGATGTGGATTCCTTCATCCGTTCCAAAGTGGCCACCGTTTATCACTATGCGTCGACCTGCAAGATGGGGAAACGAGAGCTTGGAGGCGTCGTTGATGACCAGCTGCGAGTCTACGGCGTCAAGGGACTGAGGGTCTGCGATGCATCCGTCTTTCCATGTGTGACTACTGCCCACACAATGGCTCCGGTCATGGCAATGGCTGAGCGATGTGCAGATTTGATCAAACAAACTCAGAAATACTAGTAGGTACTTAGCGGACGAACAATATTTATTCCATAAAAAATGATTCAAGTACTTATGCTGCATACCATACCAAGTCGAGAGAGCGGGCAGGGAGGATAGTGTGCAAGCCGACATTCTCAAATGTTATCCAGTAGTACACCCACAGATTTTACGGGTCGCCAACTTGGCAGTGTTTCTCACAAAGTACACCAGCCTCGTTGGATCTAAATCTAAACTGTCTCCTCTCGTGGCCGGTCAAACCCTGTGGGGCAAGCAGCCGTGGACTAAAATCGACTGGTTTTCCCAGATGTTTGACAGTTTGTGTGTGGCCTCCTCGACTCGCAATTTGAAGAGACGTGTCTGATTTCCTTCTAGTTTCGCCTCAGCGCTTTTCTTGCTGCGTCTCTGGAACAGGCCTGGGACGACTCTGGGTAATTATTCGACTACAGTTGGCAAAGGCAGCAACAGCGGATGTAAGCAATCCTTCAATTACTATCTCGAACATTAACCCGCGGTTTCCCAGCATCCCGTGGTTCCAAGATCCGCAGTCTCTTTTATATCGCCTTGGGGAGCTTCGTCTTCCCTTGCATTCTCAGTCTCATAGGGTTGATATTCCTCTTCCGCGACCCGGTTTTTCTGGACGGCAGTATGTTCTCCAAATGTCTTCTTTTAACCTCGCGCTAACTGTAGACACCAAGTCTATGCATCACTAAATTGGTCGACATGTTGTCACAACTTGTGACATTGAAAATCAATCTCAAGCCCCTTACAAGGGTTGCACAAGTATTTCAGTCCTTTGTAGGCCCATAGATAGGTTTATTGTGTACTAGTAACTATTCTGCAACATGATTTATGTATTTTAGTCAATTCTTTCAACCGCCCACCCTTGTAATCTAACGAGCATGTGTACAGTGAACGCGATGTCTTCGAAGCTTCCACACTGTTGGGGGTCGAAATACTCGACGTGAAAACGGCCGCAGCCAGCGCAGAGTACGTGGCCATGCCATGCATGGCATACGAAGTCGAAAAAGTCTTGCACAATCCGTTCTAATAGGGAGTATGAGCCATTATTGCACACAATTTAGATTGAAACATACCGAAATGGATTCTAAGTGGAACATAGAACGCCAGCTTGAGGTAAAAAGCCTGTCCTCGACATCTCGAGCGATGTTCTCGTAGACGCCGTAGATGGTCGACAGATTCTCTAATCTTCACCATGAGCCGGCCCGTGTACGGATTGACGGCCGCGAGGATATAGACGGCACCGGGGCTATCTTCGACATGCGGTGCCCAGGACGTTCGCAACGACGGGTTGTGAGGGTGGGTTTGCATGGTGGCGGCAGCTGGTGACTGGTGATGTCGCCGACGCCGTCACTGAAGGTGACGGCGGGCACAACATGTTCACCAGCGGGTAAATGAGCTTCACTCCGCCGCAAGGCCCAAACGGTTGTGCAATGCCATCATCCCCTTGAAGGGGTTCATCTTCATCGGCGCCTTCGTCCTCCCCGGCGCTTTCGTAACCCAGGTCAGCACACCAGTCGGGGTCCTCTTCCCCCTCCCCATCCTCCCCATTCTCCAACGGAACAATTGAATCGACATCCATTACTTCGCTTGACTCGTCCGGCACGTTGTCATCCGTTGGCTCAGGATCGCTGTCCAGAGTCACTGGGACTGACACAAGTTTGCGATGACCAACGACGTTTTGGTGATACCGCATCAGCATATCACGATCCACAACCCTGCAGAAATTATAAGTAGATTCAGATACAAGTTGAGAGCACTCACATATTGGCATAATAGTGTTTCCAGTCTTGATCAGCCGCAGTTTGGGGGCGGGCAATAGATTTCGGAAGGTAATCACCTGTGCGACCGTGATGGAAAGCGGGGATTAAATGGCAGCCCCGCACAACATCGTTAGTGTAAGGGCAACCCCGGAGGCCTGAGATCAAGGTCCTAGCAGGGGAGGATCCAAAGAGTGAATAGAAGTAAGCAAATACAAGTGAGGCTGACCTAGCAGGGGAGGATCCAAAGAGAAGAAACTCTAAGGGTCCGCCTGCTAGGTAGCGGAACTATATACTGCGCTCTTGACGCCAAGGTTGATCGTTGCTCCGTGCAGTATGCCTGCGCCATGTCGCAGGCCAGGTCCCAGGGGGATCGCCAGGCGGGGGCGGCGATGCGCCTGACGGAGGCGGTGATGCGATCGCCGGAGTCGGAACCGGAGTCGGACCGGAATCGGAATCGTCTCCGAGGGGCCGAAAGGGAGGTTCCCCTGACATCACCCCCCCCTTTGAATGCGGCGTCCCGACGCATAGACCGGAATGGAATCGAGTCGAAGGTTGCAGAGGCGATGTGCCGTGGTTTGCCAGGGTACTTACGATAGAACTCCGCGATTTTCTCCGGGGCGAAGACGCGGTCGAAGCGGACCCACTGGTCGTGCGACGTCGTAGCCTTTCCATCTGACGGTAATTCAGCCGTTTATACCTCACCCTTGCGTCCAGGATTTCCTCTACTTCCCACTCCGGGACTCCGTCCTCGAGGTCCGGAGGGGGCTGGTCGTAGCCGGGGCGTCCGTCGAAGGGGTCGTCTTGGGCGAGCTCGAGCTTGACGACGGGGAAGACCGGGTGGAGCTTCGAGTAGCGGAGGGAGGTCGAGCTTGTAGGCACCTTTGCTGATCTCCGCGACTATCTTGAACGGTCCGAGGCGGCGGTGGGAGAACTTCTCCGAGGGGCGAGTCATCCTGATGTCAGAGGCATCCAGCCAAACACGGTCGCCAACCTTAAACTCCGGAGACGGAGTGCGTCTCCGGTCGTAGTAGCGCTTGTACTCCTCTTTGGCCTTAGTGAGCGGCCTTGGCTTCGGCAACACCAGTGGCAATCCGGTCGCGGAACTCGTTCACGGACTCCATAGCGGAACGGACTCCGGGTTCGAAGCCCATGCGGGGGAGTCGTCCCGTGTCCGTCATGAAGGGGACTTGTTGCGTGGAGGAGTGAACGCGTGGTTGTTGTAGGCGAACTCCCTGGCCGGAATCAGCTCATCCCAGTCGTCCTGCTGATAGTTGGTAAAGATCCGGAGGTACTGCTCCAGCTCCTGGTTGACGCGCTCTGTTTGACCGTCTGTCTGCGGGTGGTACGCGGTGGACGTGGCAGGCTTGATGCCGATTAGACGCCAGAGTTCTCGGGTGAAGTCCGCGATGAACTGCGAGCCGCGGTCGGAGACGTACTTCTCCGGAGTCCCGTGATGGCGCCAGACATTCCGGTAGTAGAGGCGAGCCGCCCCTACTGCGTCGACCGTGGTGTGACACTCCGAGAAGTGGGCACGCTTCCCAAGGGTGTCGACGACCATGATCGCGTCGTACCCATGGGCCTCCGGAAGCTCGACGATGAAGTCGACAGAGACGGTATGCCAACGCTCTGGGGGCGTTTCCGTCGGGTGCAGCTCTCCGTGGGGCAGTCTCCGGAGTGCTTTGGTGCGACAGCACAAGTCACAGGTCGCGACGTACCGGCCAATATGGCGAGACATCTGAGGCCACCAGTAGTTCCGGGAGACCAACTCCAAGGTCTTGAAGCGACCAGCGTGTCCGGCAACTCGAGTGTCGTGGCAGAGCTCGATGATGCGTCTCCGGAGGTCCTTATCCTTAGGTACGACAATCTTCCCACGAAAGTGAAGAAGACCACCGGAGACAGCCCACTCGTCGGAGCGCGAGGAGCGGGGGCCTCGAGCTTGACCTTGGACCTTTAGGAGTTGCCGGGCCGCTAGTGCGACGGGCTCCTCTAAGTCAGGCTCACCGGAGAGGGCATCGCGGATGTCGCAAAGGAGTTCAGAACCAGGGCCGGAAACAGAGACACCTTCGAGAGCGCGGACATGGAAGAGTTCGGGCCGCAGAAGGACGACGTCGGAGTTGTCGGAATCGATTCCGTGGTCGGGTCTCCGAGAGAGGGCGTCAGGTCGGCCCATGTCGCGGCCGGGCTTGTGGTGCAGCGTGAAGTCGAACCGGGAGAGGTAGAGGGACCAGCGGGCCTGTCTCCGGTTGAGGTGCTGCGTCTTCCTGAAGTACTCCAGATTCTTATGGTCAGTCCAAATCTCGACGGGATGCGCGGCGCCCTCGAGGAAGTGTCTATACTCCTCGAGTGCGCGGATGATCGCCAGCATCTCCTTGTCGTGGATTTCGTAGTTGCGCTGGACATCATTTAAGCTTTTGGAATAGAATGCTACAGGGTGCCACTTCCCGTCTGGGGCGGATTGTGAAAGAACCGCCCCCGTCGCATAATCAGAGCTGTCCGCCTCGAGTCGGAAAGGCCGTGCGTCGTCTGGAATCGCCAGGACCGGTTCCGAGGTGACTGCGTCCTTGATCGCTTGGAACGCGGAGGCCTCCGCGTCGCCCCAAGTCCATTGCTGGTCCTTCTTGGTGAGCACGAAAAGAGGGCGCGCAAGGGTCGAGAAGTCCCGAATGAACCTGCGGTAGAAATTAGCGAACCCAAGGAACTGCTGAATGTCCTTCTTGTTTTCCGGAGTCGGCCAAGCGGAGACGCCTGCGACCTTGACGGGGTCCATTTCGACGTGGTTGTGGGAGATGATGACTCCGAGGTACTCGATTGACGATTTTTCAAAGTCGCACTTCTCCGCTCGGAGGTACAACTTGTGCTCTCGGAGTCGCCGCAAGACCTCCTGAACGATCTGCCGGTGTTAATGGGCGATCAGGATGTCGTCAAGGTAGATCATGATGTCTCCGGAGAGGATGAGGTCCTGGAAAATGTCATTCATCATCGTTTGGAACGTCGCGGGAGAGTTTGTCAGGCCGAAATACATCACCAAGGGCTCGAACAGGCCTCGGTTAGTCCGGAAAGCCGCTTTCCACTCGTCACCTTCCTTGATCCGGACGTTGTTGAAGCCCCAACGGACGTCGAGTTTGGTGAAGTAACGAGCGCCTTTGAGCCGGTTGATGAGGTCGTTGATCAGCGGAAGGGGGTACCGGTTTTTGACAGTCATCGCGTTGAGAGCACGGTAGTCCTGGACGAAGCGGAGTCCGCCGTCCTTCTTCTTGACGAAGAAGACCGGAGACGCCATCGGAGACTTGGAGGGGCGAATCCGGCCCGTCGAAAGCCCTTCCTCGATGAACGCGTCGAGCTCGCGTTGCTCGAGGGGCGAGATGGGGTACACCTTGCAGTTGGTGGGCTTAGCGTCGGGGACGAGTTCAATGGCGTGGTCCCAGGCTCTCCGCTCCGGTAGCGTGTCGAAGGACTCCTTGTTGAAGACGTCCTGAAACTCCTTAGCCCAGTCCGGGATCTCGGAGGGCGGAGGGGCGGAGTTCCTGGCGAAGGCTTCGGCCAGGCGCTGTGAGACAGTACTGCCAGCGCGTATCTCCTCCGAGGGGCGGAACGAGGTGTAGAAGATGCGGTCACCATCTTCAAGCTGACCATCGTCTTCATCGTCGTCGGAGTCCGGCATCAGATCAGGCAGGGCGGAGTCGTCACCGGAGACGGAATCGTCTCCGTCGTCAGACCCAGAGAGGTCTATGGCGCAGACCGAGGGGAACGGGCCGGAGCGGAGTCGCTTCTGGAGCAGCCGGAGTCGCCGTAGCTCAGTCCGTTCAACGCGTTCTTCCTCGCGGCAAGTGGAGCAACCAGGGGGCACCGTGTCATCTTGACCTCCTTGGTTTCCCAATTGATTTCCGGGTTATGCTTCCGCAGCCAGGAGTACCCCAGAATAAGGTCTTGTTTACCAAGATGAGTGACGGCGAGTTGAACACGCTCGGAATGGCCTTTGTAGCGTAAGACCAAGTCCGCGATCTGGTTGATGGAGCCGGCGTCGTTCGGAGTGCCATCAACGTTAAAGACCGGAATCGGTTGCGCCAGGGTGCGGACCGAAATGCCATTCCGGCGACATAGTTCGTGTCGATAAAGTCGGAGGTGGCACCACAGTCAACCAGGCCAGAGAGCGAGAGCTTAAGCGCTGGTAGTGGACTCTAGCTCCAACGGGAGGTGGAGGGAGTTCACTCCAGGGGAAGCAGCGACAGTGTACTGCTTGGGCAATTTCTTTTCCCAGGCAGTGAGGCGGCGGAGGACGATGACCGGAGTCGCGGGCGGAGTCGGAGACGGAGTCGAAACGGGGCGGGGAGGGTATGTCTTTCGTTTCAGGCTCGTTGTAGGGCAAAGGAATTGATTCGTCATACAAACAAGCGAAACGATTTACGGACGCGAACGAGGGCACACCAGTCACTCGTCGCGGGGGACAAAATCCTCTCCGGCCATCGACTCCGCGGCTGTTTCCGGCAGCGCAGCTGTGTCCGAGTAGCGGGCGATCAACTCCGCTAACATCTCGTCACCGAGTTGTTGGATCACCTCGTCGAGGATGTCCATTGAGCGGACATCCGGGGAGGGGGCAATCTCGGGCGAGATGGTTTGGGTCGCCGCACCTGAAGCAGGCGCGACGAGGGGCACCCCGAGCCCTAGTGCGATCCAACTCCATGGGGACGGGAGCTGGAGCCGCCGGAGCGGGGCGCGGGCCGCGGGTGGCACGACCGGGAGCCACCGGGCGGAAGGGAGCCGGAGCCGGGACGCGGTTGACCGGAAACGGAGTCCGAATCAAACCGCCAGGCGTCTTGGGGGCGGCTGACTTGATCAGCTTGGCCCGGACCAGGGCCTCGTATTGACGGAAGGCCCGGGTGCGCCAGCTAAGATAGTCCCAGGAGGTCCGGGGGTCATTCGAGGACGTGATTCCGTTGTTGATCAGGGGATCAAGTCCGTGGCGGAACTTGGTCACCTTGACCAACGTGTCTTCGAATCCGGCGAGGTCCATCAGGTCCTCGAGTGTCGTCGGTGTACTGGTAGACATCCTTGGTGCCCATGTGATAGGCGGAAGTCTCCAGTTTGGAGAGAGCGTGATCTTGCTCATTCTCCTCGACGAACCGGAGTCGAAACTCGGAAACGAACAAGCCCCAGGACGGAAACGGAAACGGGGCTTTGCTTCCGTGGCGCTCCGCCCATTGCTGAGCAGGTCCTTCTGCCATAAACGACATGGCATAGCGGACGGCCTTTTCCTCGCTCGCCTCTCCATTGACCACAAAGGCCTCAGGGGCAAGGCGGGCGTAGGTGCGGACCGCGTAGAGGAACGCGCGGCCGCGTTTCCGATCGCCGTTAAAGGTGAACGGGGGGTTTGGTCGTAAAACCAATTTTGAGGCGAGGTTGATGTCGCCAAAGAGGGCCTCGGAATCGCCCTGAACCGGAGTCGGAGTCGGAATCGACGTCTCCGGTGGTGGTGTTTGGGGTCCGCCAGCAGTATTAGCGGCGGCAGCGGCAGCGGAAGCCTGGGTGGTGAGGAGAGTAAGGGCCTCAGTTAGGCGGTCGATTTTCGCCTCGAGTGCATCCAGCCGAGTGTCAGCGTCAGGAGTAGCTCCGGAAGGCATGACAGGTGCGGGGACGACAGGAGTGGCAGAGGAGGAGGGGACAAGTGGCAGGGGCGGTGGCGAGGGCGGAGTGGACTCGGACTCCGAGCCTGAGTCAGCGCCGAACCTGGCAATCTTGTCCGGTTGATCCCGTAGAGAGTTTCTTCTGCTGTAAGGGCAACCCCGGAGGCCTGAGATCAAGGTCCTAGCAGGGGAGGATCCAAAGAGTGAATAGAAGTAAGCAAATACAAGTGAGGCTGACCTAGCAGGGGAGGATCCAAAGAGAAGAAACTCTAAGGGTCCGCCTGCTAGGTAGCGGAACTATATACTGCGCTCTTGACGCGCCAAGGTTGATCGTTGCTCCGTGCAGTATGCCTGCGCCATGTCGCAGGCCAGGTCCCAGGGGGATCGCCAGGCGGGGGCGGCGATGCGCCTGACGGAGGCGGTGATGCGATCGCCGGAGTCGGAACCGGAGTCGGACCGGAATCGGAATCGTCTCCGAGGGGCCGAAAGGGAGGTTCCCCTGACAAATTTCTGGAAGAGAGGGCCTTGAAGAACTTCCTTTATAGGATCGAGAAGTGGACGGTAATGAATATCCGTGACCACGAATTCCGGGGCTGCCGATTCTTTCTGGCTCTCGACCCACACAAGGCAGCTTCAGGGTAACACTGCCCTGTTTCCATTGCTCAGTTATACCCAACGGTTCGATTCCTTTCTTATCAAGAGCATCGAGGAACTTTTTTGTCGAAAACGGTATGGGGAGTTCACGTAAATCGACCCCGTCCGACTGAGCCTCCTCGTTGGGCTGTAGAATATTTTGAACGAGTCTGTCGAAGGCGCCAATGGATCCAGCATGATCTTCTTCGATGTGGTACTTGATCAGATGTGCGACCGACGCGTTGATGAGGGTGGATGACGGGTGGGGAGACCGGAGATGAGACCGACACTACACAACTAAAACTCAACAACAAAACAACAAATAGTCGTTCTGTCTGAGCGATAACCGTATAACACCGTTCCAAACGTCCAACAACCACCAATAACCGTCTCCTAATACGAGTGCAGAACCCTGGGAACAGAGCCTGTACACGGGTGTGCAAGGTTGTAGGGTAGATCGAATGAAATCTTGTTAAAGATTTGTTTTGTGGTTGTCCTTAAGCGTACTATCGACGAAATCCAGCAATAGGAAAGCGCCAATACGATGCCCAGAACCGTTTATACTCGTTTGGATCAGGAACTAACTGCCTTAAACCCAAGGAGTCGTCTCAAGTCAGGAACTAACTGCCTTAAACTCTCGACCGCCAACCGAAACCAAGTGTACGCCAACCGAAACTCTCTTATACGGCAACCGGAACCCTCAACTCTTTGATCACAACGCCTTTTTACTTGAATGAAAGAGCTAGCAGGATGATATTGACAAGCTAGATCCCCAGATGCCTAGTAACGCGGGGCAATCCGTGAATCGCTCAAATACAGGACAGAGATATAAATACTAAAACAGAAAATGATAAGATCAGGTAAATCGCCACAACAGAATGATGGTCCATGTGCATAATTTGTAAGGTATCGTTTCGCCATAAGGCCCAGAGTCGAAAATCCAGGTCTAGATGACCGGTAGCGCGTGTTTGGTGTCAATGACCTTTGTAAATCCTCCTTTATTGCGACCGTCTATGCGTTTTGTGAACGGTCCGCTAACCGTTGTTGTTATCGTCGTGTTGCTCCACTTCCTAGCTTTCCATCGATATCCATGACTTGAGGTTAACCACCAGACACCGTTAGGCAAATCTCTTAACGAGATAATCGCAATCTGTTGTCGAGTTGTTCGGTTGGACGGTTGCGGGTTAAGGTCGCCGCGATCTGCAGCCAAGCCCTCGTTTCCACTGAGTCATGCCTCCCGTTTAACCGCACCTCCACATGTCCTTATCCTTGCGTAAGTTCCGAAACCGCGTTCCAATGCTGTCAGGGACTGATCCGTTCGAAGCCTAGTTGAACCTTCGTCGGAGCGTTCTGAGTTCGAGTCCCAGCGCGTGCCAGACCGAATATGCCTTTTGGTTTACACTCCCTTTTGGTATATATAAAGGATTGGATGGATCCTCTATGTTGGTTGGGCTCTGCTGTTGTTTTTGGTTGTTGTAAGAGTCGTTCTGAACGGCCAGTTGCTATCAACAACGGTCGAATCGAAACGCCTCTTTCAGAGATATCTCCCTAACTGGCCATTCGGGACTCATGCCAGTTCCTAGACGTGCGCTGTAACCATGAAACGAACAAAAATAGTGGTTTCCTATGTGTGTTCCAGAATGCGGCTTATCATCTCCCCCATTTTTAAATCCCGACTGTCCCCAGTCGCTTTGGCAATACTCGCGTTCGGCTACATCGCTGGTTCCTTCTAGCCCATCACTCTCCTCTGTTCTGTTGTTCGGAACGGGAACTCTTTCGTTCTCGTCACGGAACCAAATTTCGCTTCTCACGTCACAACCTCATGCCTGCCAAGCAAAGGCGTTTCCGCAGATCCTTGATCCTCGCTCGAACAATGAATTGCTTCCGTTTAGTCTCACAGTGGCTCGACCCTGCGTGTCCGGGGAACCATCATTTTCCAATCGTCTTTTTCCAAACAACGTCGACACGACTGAATAGAGCTCGTGTTTTTCCGCGGCAGTGTCCTTGAGCTAATTTTCCCCAAGTCCGGTTCGGCATTCAAAATTAAGCTTCAGAAGCTTCATTACAGTCACGTTTTCTTCCTCAGCGTTCTTTTTCTTCAACTGCGCGTCGACCATATAAGACGGCCCGTGGTTTTTCTGCTCCTTTAATTTTCTTTCTTCCTCTCCTCTTTCCTCCATGGCTGCTCGTCGCCCTCCCCCTCGTAAACTCACCACCGCTCCCAAGAAGACTGAGGCTTCGACCCCTGGCCCTTCCTCCTCCGGCCCTGACTTGGTATATCCGGACTCCAACAACCCCTTGTGGGCGGCTTTCGCCGACCCCGAAGGCGCTCTTTTTCTGCGTTATCTTCGACACGCTACTAGTGACGACCCCCGCGTTTTCCGTACGAACGTAATTCCGGCCGAAGATATGGCCAATGCCTTCGACAAAACCCTCTTCCACTTCGTGCGCTGGTCTCTCTCCTTCATTGACCATTCCACTTATCCGTTTCCCCAGCGCTATATTTTCTCTCGCACCGCCTGCTTGTCCAAAAGCGAGCCCACCTACGCCCACGAAAGACATCGTTTTGCTCGTCGAATTAGCCATCCAAGTCCGGGATTCGTTTCCTCCCACTCGTCTTCACTATGACTGGCCGAACATGACACTCGAGCACGCAGCTATCAAGGTTGTACACACCCCGTTCTGCTTTTCCTTCCACTCACTAACGCTGTTTTCTTTGTTTCGTTAGGATTTGGCCCCTTCTTTCTTGAAAATCGTTCGGGGTTTCCCAACGAGCATTTTCAAGAACCAGAAACAAGTCTCCCACCACAACCCTTCTTTGCACGGTTCTACCTCTAGACTCCTCGAAAAACCCTCGTTGTCAGACATTCACCAGGCTCCATCTGACGACGGTGAACTCAGTGAAATCGATTTTGGTTCCACCTCCATAACCCCAAAGAAGGAGAAAGGTCGTTTTGCGCAGCTCTCAAGGCAAACGCGGCCCTCCCTCTGATGATTCCGAAAAACGACGAGTTGGAGGCAGAAGAGCCCGAGTCCGAAGAGGACCGGAAGGATCGCAAGGGCAAAGGTATGCTCCTTGTTTTCACCTCTCTTTCACCCTTTTTCCTAATCGTTTTCTTCCAGGCAAACCTGCCCCCAAGAAACCCAAGATTAAGGCCGAGACCAACGACGACGAGGATGACGACGACGAACAGTCCGTCCTGACTGTTGCCGCCTTGGGTGGAATGGATCCCGAGCTCATTCCTGACGCTCGCGGTTATTTCCACTATCGCGCTCCCAACGACAAGGTTGCGTTCAACGCTGGGGTCCCCCGCACACACATCGCCTCAATCGCAGCTTAATCAAGTTGATGCAGGGCACGACTGGCAACATGCGCGACGTCGTTACTTTGGCCCCAAACAACCGCGTTCAGTATCGTCCTCACCGACGTTTCCAAAACGTTCTCCCCGAACCTCACGGCCCTCGCTGACGAGTTCCAACCCAAACTCCCAGTCGAAGACCAAAACTCCCGTTTTCGAGTCCTACTACGAGCCCAACGCTCCCATTCCGATCCGCTACGTGAAGCAAGTCATTGCAGAGGAAGCACCGATGCCCGAATGGCCGTGCTTTCTCTGTATGCTTTACCAGGCGAATGCGTCCCTGCCGGCTACGGAATCCCTTGCAACGGCTGCCACGACGATCCAACCAAGGGTAGCTTGTGCGATCACGGCGTTCGTCAACGGAGGTGTACAGGGTCATCGATCACCTTCTCCCACTCGTCGAGTCGTCCGCCCGCGACACCCAAACGGCCATTCTACGGATGAAGTACACGATGGAGCTAGCCAACAGTACTGGCGAAGCTCACCGTCTTGCCATGCGCGGAGCTCGTCGTTCCTTGCGCAGTTTCCAGAAACACCTTCAACGTGTTGTCGAAGTCAGCGGAACCGAAGGTCTCGAGCAGCGCTCCGGCTCGACCCTCTCGACCCATCTGCCACCTCGATCCTCAACCATCTCTTGACTTCGGCCTCTGCTAGGTTCGCTAGCAACAACGGTTCGTTTCCTTGTTCCTTCCTTTTACTTGTTTTCACAACCTCCAGACTCCGAATGGGCGACGGATGACGATGCCGACGAGAACATCAAGAAGAAGAAGGACGAGGATGAAAAGGAAACGGTCCCTCCCAACGATCTGGGTACTGGTCACCGTTCTTTCGTTCCCGGCGTCGACTCCAACGGTGCTGGTCCCTCCAAGTGAGGTTCCACTCTGGTTCTGGAGTACGCAACGCTCTTCAACTCGTTCCGGTGGCTTGCGCGGGGTGTCCACGGTCTACGGACCTTAAAATTTTGTATATCGAACAATGCGTGGGTCGGCGTAGTAGTATTTTGCTTGTACTACTGCGTCGACAAAATAATCAATAGTAATCATTTGCCTTTCCTTTCTCGCGTGATTAAGTCTGAAAATAACAGATCTAAACAATCGAGAAAAGTCCAGAAAACGCAGACGTTATCGTTCGTTTTGTCCGACTCTTCGTTCTTTGTTCCGTTAATGCGACATCTCATCAATCTGTGATGAGGATTCCCTGTTCCCCCCTTACTCCATCAGCCCTTCATTCGACATTCCATCATCTTGACAATATTCGTGATCGGTCGCCCACACACTCGTTCTGATGTTTCCACAACGAATTTGTAACTCCCAAAACGAATATAAGTCATTCCATCCTCTATTATCCAGCGTTCCCTAGTCGTTCGACATGACTGACAACGGCATCCCCAAGTATGTCAACGAGCCTATGGTTCCAATCCTCTATACTGGTCTCTTCTCGAAAGAACCCTATCCTGCTATCTTCAAAATGTGTGCAAGCCTCGATGTACGTCCTATCGTTTTACTCCGTTTTTCGAGCGTTTCCCTGATATAGAACACAGATTCTCGATCCTTGCAGTTCTTGCAAAGTTCTCAACCGTGATTGCGTTCACATCATGGCAGGAATTCCATGTCTCCCTTGCGGTCTGTCGCGCAATGATTCCTGCGACTATTCCACCCTTGAAGGCTTCTCCGTTCTCTACTCCTTCAACCGTGAATCGCATTTGGCGTTCCTTGGTTCGTTCTAACTCCCGTTTTCTTGTTTTGGTTGACCGTTTTTCAGATCACAACGATACCAAAAACGACGAGGAGAAGATTGCTAAAACCGTCGCTCTACTCCGCAACTGGGATGAGCTTCGTTCCAGTGAGCATCTCGAAACATTCCTGGACTCTATGCGCGTCAAGGTCCAGAAAACGCTCGAATGCGGCATCCAAAGCATTTTCGGCACTCTCGATAACGATTCTCTCCAAGGCCTTGAGTCCTGTCTCGAAGGGAGCCCCAGCACCCAGCGACTCTCCAAACTCGCCCACTATTCTCGCATTCTCCTCGAAGACAAAGCTGAGATCCGTCGTGACCAGATCCGCAAGAAGATCCAATCTCTGAAAACGGAGTATTACGCTGCCTGCGAGTTGCTCGCTCGGCTCGATTCTGCTCATTCTCAGGTTATTCCTCCCGATGTCTCTGTTTTCTTTCGGTTCTCATTCCGTTTTCCAGGCTTCCCTTCATGGTTTTCGTACAAGATAACGACTTCCTCACAGAGTACGGACACACAACGATCATGAACATCGCCGATATCGCGTCTTCCAGCAGTTCGTCGCTCACCAGTCTTCCTGACCTCGAGGCGGTATCCCCTGTCATTCACCAGACCGTTATCCGTAAGGTTCCTATGGGTGCCACCGATGCCCCCTGCGTCTCCTGCGCTCCAGGTAGCTCACACTCCTTCGGTTCCTGCCCTACCGAGCGTCTCCCTTGATCATCCTCCACGAAGATCCCCCTAGTCCAACTCGTAGTCTGTCGTTACCGTCGAAAACAAGCATTCCTGTCGTTACAGTAGCGTTTTGAAATGCCAAGGATGCGTTGTGCCTTGATTTCCTTTGTTCTGGCCCAACAAAATCTCGTTGATAAGGTACTTTTTGAAGATCTTGGTTTCCGGATATTACGATCGAACTCCTTTCAGCGATAGAGCATACGGTCGAGCTCCGGATATATCGTTCTCCACGTTATTTCACACCATAGTTGGTCCCTTCACTGGTAGTAAGGCGTTTTGAGGGTGAAAACATGATGTTAGTCGTTTTAAGAGCATCGCCGTTGGTGCGATTAATTCAATTGCGACCCACAACCATGCTTTCCTCGTCAAACGGCCACGCTGCGCTCCATCCGGACCACGTTGTGCCCATCTCCCCCATTTTTAACATCTTGCTGTCCCAGCAATGTAGCCCACCTATTTAGGATGCCGTGGTTAGACAACCCATTCCAGTTCCTCTCCGCTCTCTACCCCAGAACATTCGCTCCATATCTTTCCCCAAAAGTACGGTCCATCGATCTAGCGACCCGAATACTTGCGTTAACGAGCTTCCAGTCGTCCTCCAGTGACGAATCCATGGCTGACTCGAACACGCGCCTCGAGAACCCTCTGAGGGAGTCTCAGAAGAGCTCGAAACCGACGTTCACGAGTTCATCACAACCATCCAGGACCTGCGTATTCGGACCAACGATGAAAACGTTCGCAAGATCCACCAGCTGTACCGTTATCTGGTCCGTGCCTGCGGCCATCGACCGTTTCACAACCATCTGAGACCGTTTACAGTTGCCCCAACTCAAAGACGAAGCTGTTCGCGAACGCCTCGCGGCCAGCCCGCTCATTTACAAGGACATTCCTCACTGCCTTCAAAAGCTCCACGCTATCCAGAACAACATCCGCAACGAATCAACCTGGGCTGCCAAACAGGACCAGCATCTTCGCGACACGAACGCTTGTATTGCCCACTTCAATCATATCGATGCATCCGCTCGTGCGTACGCAGCACAACGCAAGGCCGCCGAAGAAGCGAAGAAAAAGGCCCCTGAGACCAAAAAGGCAAGAACAATTCCCGTTTCGGAAACGCTTATCTTATCAATGACAGGCCACCTCCTCCAAGTCCACCCGGTTCCTCTTGTTACTATTGATAGTTTCCTTCGCAACTCAAGCTCGTTTCAGAACACTCGTTCGACCAGCGCAGCGCAATCCAACAAGGTAAGCTCTCGATCCACACAATCCCCGCGTTTATCGACTGCAGCGCCAGCGTTCGACCGATCCAGAAGACGAAGAAGAAGAGGTCCGTCGTTTGTTTTACGATTCAGAGGACCCCGTTCCCATCGTTAATCTTCCTGTCTCGCCTCGTTCACAGGTCACCGGGCGACACTGATAAGAGTCCTTCCAAAAAGAAGCGCACTAAAGCGACTTCCCCGAGTTGATAGATGAAACTCGTGCCAAATCCGCAGCGTATTCTTCGTTTTCCAAGAAGAAGGATTCCAAAGACGTTCCCGTGGTCAGCGTTCCTCGTTAGCTCAAAACTCGATCTGACCATCTCTACTCAAGATTCCCCGTCTGCTGTCGCTGGCATCGTGCGTTCATTTCAAAATCGACTTCCGTTAAATCGTTAACCCGTTTCCAGATTCTGACTAATCCCTACACTGTCGATGATTCCGCACCCGCCGATCTTGAGTTCAAGACCGTTCAAGAGCTCCTCGACCAATTCGCACAAGGTGGTGAAGTCCGTTACGAACAAGCAAATTTTCGCTTGTCTCGAACTCGCTCAACAACAAGTCCTTCTGGCCGTGCAACGAATGGCGTACTCGCGACACACCTACGAGGTTGTTGCTCGTCGGTACCAAACACTCTTCGACCTTGCAAAGGACCGCGGAATGAAGGTTGAAAGCAAACTTCCGTCCGTAACCCTTCCGTCTCGTCATCGTGTCTAGTGCTGAAGGCTCCCCAGTGATCCATCGCAGTATCTGGCCGTTATTCGAGGAAACGCTCGACTCGCAACTCCCAATGGTCCGTCCCACAACCGCAAGTAAACACTTTCCAGCGTTTTCCCCTTCTCCCACAATACTATATACCCCCACGCTCGTTTACAAGGCCACTTTCCCTAGCCGTTACTGTCGTTACTCGGATTGTATTGTGTACTCGCGCCTCAAGGCGTTTGTATCTTGATGCCGCGATTCCTCTTTAACTCGGTTCGTTTCCTAAGAACTCTTCAGTCCTCGTCGGACGATCCCTCGTTATCGGACGTTCCTTCGTCATCCAGATCCAGATTCCCAAACTGCAAGTCTGTCCCTTCGTCATCCTCTCGACTCAAGGCCAACGAATCCAGTTCCTCTTTTGACATATCAATGAGTTTCTCAATGTCTTTCGAGAACGAAACACGTTTCCTTGCTTCATAAGGAATAACCCTGAAAGCGCCCACTTTTCCCGGAACCATCGCTCCGTTCAGTTCGCAAACGAGGTACGATCCACCAGTCGTTCGTCTAACGACGACCATTGGGCCTAGATACCTCAGTTTCGCTTTCTTATCGAGACTCTTCTCAATCCTGGTGTTCCGAACGAGGACTATGTCCCCCGGCTTGAAATCGTAATCCTTTATCGTTGCCGCGTGTATCCGCTCGTATCTCCTAACAGCTTCCAATTTCTCCTTAGTTACTCGTTCCCGCATCTCCTTTATGTGGTTCCTATGTTTCACCAAGGCGCGTGCTCGATAACCGATCAATTCCGCGGTACTAATGATCTGCCCCGGGTATTCCACTAGCCAAGTCGCTTCCACAATGTCAAACGGTAAGATCGGATGACAGCCTGTCGCCGCATAATACGGAGAACAGCCTAATCCCCGTCGGATTGTTATCCTATCTGACCAAACAACTTGCGGTAAGAAGTAAAACCACTTGTTAGGGTTCCCTGCACAGGCTTTCACTATAGACTGCCTCACATCCCGGTGTCCACTCTCTACTGGTCCGTTTGCTTTAGAGTTATAGGGCGATATCCGAATGCCTTTGATTCCATACTTGTTTTCCAACCAATCCAACGCTGCGATGAACTGAGGAGCGTTATCTGTAACGATTTCCGCAGGACATCCCCAACGACAGATAACGTTTTCCAACAAAAACATGCCAATCGCGGCTGCTGTATCAGACCTAAGTCCCTTCGCTTCCAGCCATCTGCTCAACGAATCCCTTGCTGCGATAACGAGCTTGTGTCCGTTCGAAGCAGCCCCCATCACCATAACGTCCGTGTGGATTTTCTGGAATAAACTTGGTGTTTTCGTCGGAATAGGAGGTATGCGCAACAGTGTACTCTGCCGAACCTGACACATGTGGCACGTTTTAACGTACCACGACACGTCCCGATCCATTTGGGGCCACCACAGCCTGACTTCTATCAAGGATTTCGTAGCATAAGCGCCCCGATGTCCCAGACTGTCATGTGCTGAACGCATTGCATACATCCGATGTTCCTTCTTAACCACTACTTTGTGCATTCCATTGTTATCCCTCCTGAAGAGTCGACCCTTTTCACTCAGAAAGAACTTCCGCGCGTACTGCATTAACGCGTCGAACGCCCCTATCCGTAAAACCACTCGGTCTCTTCTTTGGATCCCTCAACCATTTCTCCACCAACTCCAGTTTTTCATCAGCCCGGATCGCTTCTACGTTTCGATGCTCTTCAGGGTATGGTTCGCGCTTGCGTCGTCCCATTTGAAAGCCGAATTAGGCAGCAACTTCTCAGGTTCCCGAACAAAACTCGAAATATACTGAGGCAACTCCGTTCCTCTTCGTTGATAAGCGTTTGAATGACCTCCGCTTCGTCGATAGACTCCATGTAAGTGTCGAGACACAGCTGGCCATGTTTTCTCCACGTTTCGCTTTCCATCTCGTCATCATCGTCAAGATCCAGCGCTCCGAAATAATATCCACCCCGAGTATCGATTTCAGACTTGAAATCATCGAACTCCCTTGGCTGAGGGATCGAGTAATCCCAGTCTTCATGAACCCCAGGCTTGTTTATCTCCGGTCCGTCGTCAACATAGTCGTATTCCTCGTCTCCTGGAACCTTGTCTCGTCGAGACAGTCCGTCTGGCGTGAAGGTCTTGCCCACAACATGCTTCAATTCGAAATGAAACATCAAGATCTGTTCTATCCAACGGTTAATCGTAGCATTCGGGCCCATGCCAGGGTTATCTAGCATTCCCTTTATGTACGACGCATCCGTTTCCAGAACCAAATTTCGACATCCCAGTATCCAATATTGCATATGCTCAAGCCCCCTCTTGATTCCAAACAACTCTCTCTTCGCCTGCGAAAACCTTGCCTGTCGCTCATCCAACGGAATGGACGAAAAACCGCGAATAGTATCGTTTCTTCGAGTTCCCTTCTTGATATTGATAGATTACAATGCCGATTCCTTTGTAGGAACTGTCGATCTGAATGACTGTCGTCCAATCCTCTGAATAGTTCAAAGGACGGATCGCAGGACATTCCGCGACAGCCTTCTTTATAATCGCCATGGATGCCTCTTGCAACTCTCCCCATTCGAATTCCTCCTTTCTTCAGCAGATCCGTGAGCGGTTTGCTCATTATGTGAAAGTCTTGAATGAAATGCTTGATATAGGTGAGGACTCCTAGGAACTGTCGAATCTCCGACACATTCTTGAGAGGAGGCCATCTGGTAATGACCCCTACTCGATCCGTCGATGGCCTTCTGCCTTCATACGAACAGGTATGCCCAACAACTACGAACTCGTCCGCACACAACACCGCCTTCATCCCAGAAACCGTTAAACCAGAGTACTTCAATCGCTGAACGACTCGGTTTACGTTCTGCATGTGTTCCCAGAAGAATCTCCTGATCCCCTTGTTCTCTGGAATCGTTTCCGCCACTCCCTTCTCATCTTCATATCGGGTTGCAGGTCCACGAATAGGTACGTCGTCGATGTATGGCATCGAAACGTGCGGTACTTCTTCCCTCAGGACGTAATTCACGTCGTCATGAAAGATCGGAACCGAAGTTCGTCCATCCCTGAGGCAATTTTACCAGTCGCAACGCTCCGAAGGGCGATTGGAACGTAGTATAATCCCTTGAGGTTTCCGCTAAGTCCCTATGATCGTATCCAGAATAGAGATCCAACACTCCTCCACAGGCTCTTCCCGAAAAATGGTCTGCAAGTTCCTCCGTTGCTGGGGGTATACCCGAATGTGCGATCGTTACCGCATTTAACGGTTCCAAAGCGTGCACCAATCGAATACTCTTCCCATCTTTCTTGAGGACTCCGAAGAACTTGGAGCGATAGGATGCGTTCGATGGTTCGTACACTCCCGCGTCCAATTTCTTCTTGATAACTTTACAGAACTCTTCCAGTTGTCCCCTTGGAATCGGAATGCTCTTCTCAATCCACACCTTATGCTCCACGGTCGGAATCTCAACAGGCGGAAAGAAATCATGTCGCAAGGTCCCCCGTTCTTCATCGTTCCAGGCGAACGCAGGCCATTGAAGCATCATAAAATTATGAATAACTTTCAACTCCTCGTCCCACAAGAATCCAGTATTATGAACCTTGTCAATGAATTCCATCCTCTCCTGCGTGTATCGTTCAGTTGGAACGAAGTCCACTGGCTTAGCTGATAACGAGGGTAGTTCTGCGAGTGGATCACCGATTATCTCACGTTTGATACGATAACGCTCTGGCAATTCGCCATAAACCGGTCTCGTTTTTAAGGCTACTGGCTTATACTTCTTGCCTGCGAACGTCTCAAAGATTTCGACTCCCGGTTCCACTGCAGTCCCGTTCTTCTCCTTATCGAAAGCCATATCCGCACATCTAAGACACGGTATCAACGGATCGTGTCTGTGGACATGTCCCAGATAAGATGCTTCTATTTCCGCTCTACGCTCTTCGTCTTGACCTTCGTCTTCCTTATTTTCCTCTGCTACAACTCGGGTTTCCACCACATATTTCTCCGTTTTTGAATCTGAAGACCTTTCTCTAACGAAATCCTGCAACAGCTCCTTTGCTTTCTGGTCCTTCCGCATCGCTTTGGAGTCCATACTTGCTGTTAAGTACGCCATTCGTAATTCATCATCCGAGAAACAACGCCCATCCTCAGGTTCCATATACCCTTCCACTCTCAACTCTCCAGACTCGTCCACTCCTACCCTAATACACAGTTCCTCGCCTCCCCAGTCCTCCACTAGTTCCTGGACGAGCTCTGAAAATCCGACTCCGCTTCGACTTTAACTCGATGGTCTCGGTTCTCCTTTTGCCCTGGCGATTCTTTCTGCGCATTCTCAATCCTCTTCGAATTGGTTGTCGATGAAAACGTTCCCGCGCTTGGGTTGGAATGACACATCGTCGCTCCTTGTTAGGGTCGCGAATGGTGAGCATTTGATTCCCATTTCCAAAGTTTTCCTATTTTGACTCGGTAACGATGTCGAACGGTCGTCCCAACAACACCTCATACGCTACTTGGTCGATAACGTGGACTTGCAGATACACGGGTATGTCCCCAAACAAGAAACAAACGTTCGCTAATCCAGCCGACTTCTTCAGTTGCCCGTTCGCTCTGCATGTAGATTTGCAGATCTGGATCCCAAGGGATTCCCAACCGCTCAGCTACCGATAACGCCATCGAGACTATCTGAGAGCCACTGTCTATAACGCATTCCACATGTTCCCTTGCTGCGATTAACGGCCATACAACTCGTAACGACGCAGAGTCCTTTCCCGAAAACACTTGTTTAGGCGGTTCTCCTGGGGATAACGGCGACATACTGCAGATAAGGGTCGGTGCTAACATAACACCCTTCCTTTATCCCGTATTGACGATCTTCCTCAGTCGAGATATAGAACGAATCAACCATTGGTAGTTCATCTATATCCACAGCATCATTTTGGAGTCGAGCTTCGACACACCCTCGTCCTCCATGAATGGATATTCCGATCCTTCGTCAAGTTTTCCGTTAAGTAACACTGGCTTTATCGGTTGCCTCGTTCGATTCGTTGACTTCCTCATAGCTTTGGCATATTCTGGCGAAAGCGAGATCAAATCGCCCACGGTAATATCGTGTACGACTGTACTCTCCGTTTTCTCAACAATACGCTTAATAATATTTGGGTCATCGAACTTGGTAGCCAATTTATACGCCCGTTCCTCGCCGTTCTTGCGTTTCCCCGTTTCTCGCCCTGGAGATTCCGAATGAGGAGCCATCCCTCGCTGCGTATTCCAATTTCTCATCTTCCGAGTCTTCTCCTCTGAAACGCGCCTTTCGTCTCTTCTTCGGCACATCCTCTTTTTCCAACACTTCGGGTTCTGTTTCTTCTCCACTATCCGATTCGACTCCTCCTCCAGTTCTCTTCGGTCCTGCCTCCGTTTTGACGTTTCCTTCGCAACTTTAGATCGGTTCTCAAGAGACTTCGTTGCCTCGGAAGCCTTCTTTCGTTTGCTTCCGGTCTCCATCCTCGAACTATCTAAAAATTTTGGTTTCCGCCAGCCGAGTTGTCTTTCTGCGAACGTGTGTTCGCGTACTGCGACTCCATCGACTGTCCTCCCGATTGCGAACCCGACCCCGGCGAATTCTGCATTGCCTGGACCATGTTATACATCGTCAAGAACTGTTGAAAGTTCGAATCCCCTGCCCGGCAAGCCCGGTTGAACGGGCGCTTGAATGAAGGAAGGATAAGCTTCGTTCCCAACTCCACTCTCCCCCATTCGCTGCTGCGTTCTTCCACCACTTCCGTTTTGCACCATGGGTTCCCGTTGAAGGATCTGTGGATAGGTCTGCACTGGTGCTTGAGGACTTGAAAACGCTGCTGTTGGCCACCAGTCGACATGCTATTGGCTTGCACTTGCTTCGCCATAGCCGCCATCTGGGCCCGTAACGAACGGATTTCGTCTTCGCTTGTGTCATACAAGAGATTGTATTGCTCGTTCGGAGTATACTCGTTGAAGAACGACGATTGATAGTTCACTTCGCGTTCCCAGTCGTTCCAGCTCCTCCTCCCTTGCTATACCAATCCAACACTCGTTGATAACGTGACACGTTCTCAGGATACTTGGGGATATAATATCCACCAGGTAATCGCAAACCCCCATTCTCCATAACGATCTTTCCTTGGTCCAATAGCGCCCTCTTTTTCGGACAATCCCGCACCATATGCCCAGTCTCTTCGCAGAAATGACACTGTTCATTTCCTTGCATTCCACCATAGTTTCGCTCTCCACCCTGGCGATATTCTCGTTGAGGCTGCCCTTGGTGCTGGTGAGTCGCTGTTTCCTTCGATCTAGACTCAGTTGCTACATGCATCTGCTTCATAGTCTCAATCAACTGCTTATCCCGCACGGCCATGACGTCCTTTAACGCATTTATTTCCAGCGCAAAACTCTCCATTTGGTCTCTAAACTCCGACTTGACCCTCGTATCCGAGGTTAACGGTCCTCCACTGAGATTCGACATCGAGATCGATGGTTTAGCATCATCCCTCGATACCGCATCCGCTTCTCTGCCCGACCAGTTGTTCGCAAGCCATGCCACCACCTTGAGAACCTCCTTGTAGCTCCAACGATCCCCTCTACGAGTGTTTGCTGCGTTCTGATTTGCATTTGCGTTTGGCCCTAGAATATTCGCGATATTTGGCTGGTTCAGGCCGCTTCGACTGCTGACGCGAAATCGCTACGCAACGTATTCAAGATCAAGGACACCAACTCTTTGTTCGTGACCAACGAGGGAGGCAGGAGTAGTTTCTCTGCTTCTGGTACGAAGAACGCACAAAAACGAGTAACCAACCCCAAATCCTCTCGACTTCGCCCCCTTGGCTTCCGCGCAAATCTCTCTCAAACGCCTCCTCGACCCTTCGTTCACCTCATCCAACTCTGGATACATCGACTTTATCGCCGTTTTCCACTCTTCAAACGTTCCTCCTCCATATGGCGTCAAGTTCTTCCACGCTTCCTTCACATATCGAGTATCCAAATACCGCAACACCGTCTCCTTCTTTTCCGCCGCTGGTAATACTTGCCTGGTCGATAATGCGATCGCATTCGTCTAGGAATTTCTCCAACTTGCCAGGAGTCTTCCCATCGAAACTCGGACGACCCGAATCCCAGGTTTCCGGTACTTTTAAAAAGCGCAGCCGCTCCTCCCAGACCTCCATTATTTACGTTTCCGTTATCCCCCATGTTGTTGTTTTGTTCAATCGGTTGTTCGTTAATCCGATTTGTGTTGTGTTCACCTTCAGATAGGTCCGTTAAAGGCGAAGATGGTGTCGACGATTGCTGTTCTTCTTCGACTGTAGTGTTCCTTTCGGTTGTTTTGCGCTTTGTAGCTGGTTTTGTTGGTAAGCGCTTTTTGCTCGATGCTTGAATCGGTTTCCGTGACGAAGATGCTTGAGGTTTCGTCGATTTTTGTGGTGCTTCTCTGTTCCGAGCTCCTTGTGAGTTGAGCGTGGTTCTCGGTGTTGGTTTCTTCGTTAATTTGGGAACGAAAAGTGGTGTTGGTCGCAGTTCTCCAACGCCTCTTAACAATCCAGGGAAGTCGTTTGGTTGGGAATCAGTGAGATCTTTCTGTTTCCCTTTTGGTGGAATTTTGTACTTTGATCCAAGCGTGTGGGCGCTTGCTTGTCTTCTTTCTTGTCACAGCTGTTTTTGCACTAAACAGAGTTCTTTGCAATATAACACTCGATCACCCCTCGCGGTGGGCTCCAGATGATGAGGGTGGATGACGGGGGGGAGACCGGAGATGAGACCGACACTACACAACTAAAACTCAACAACAAAACAACAAATAGTCGTTCTGTCTGAGCGATAACCGTATAACACCGTTCCAAACGTCCAACAACCACCAATAACCGTCTCCTAATACGAGTGCAGAACCCTGGGAACAGAGCCTGTACACGGGTGTGCAAGGTTGTAGGGTAGATCGAATGAAATCTTGTTAAAGATTTGTTTTGTGGTTGTCCTTAAGCGTACTATCGACGAAATCCAGCAATAGGAAAGCGCCAATACGATGCCCAGAACCGTTTATACTCGTTTGGATCAGGAACTAACTGCCTTAAACCCAAGGAGTCGTCTCAAGTCAGGAACTAACTGCCTTAAACTCTCGACCGCCAACCGAAACCAAGTGTACGCCAACCGAAACTCTCTTATACGGCAACCGGAACCCTCAACTCTTTGATCACAACGCCTTTTTACTTGAATGAAAGAGCTAGCAGGATGATATTGACAAGCTAGATCCCCAGATGCACCTAGTAACGCGGGGCAATCCGTGAATCGCTCAAATACAGGACAGAGATATAAATACTAAAACAGAAAATGATAAGATCAGGTAAATCGCCACAACAGAATGATGGTCCATGTGCATAATTTGTAAGGTATCGTTTGCCATAAGGCCCAGAGTCGAAAATCCAGGTCTAGATGACCGGTAGCGCGTGTTTGGTGTCAATGACCTTTGTAAATCCTCCTTTATTGCGACCGTCTATGCGTTTTGTGAACGGTCCGCTAACCGTTGTTGTTATCGTCGTGTTGCTCCACTTCCTAGCTTTCCATCGATATCCATGACTTGAGGTTAACCACCAGACACCGTTAGGCAAATCTCTTTAACGAGATAATCGCAATCTGTTGTCGAGTTGTTCGGTTGGACGGTTGCGGGTTAAGGTCGCCGCGATCTGCAGCCAAGCCCTCGTTTCCACTGAGTCATGCCTCCCGTTTAACCGCACCTCCACATGTCCTTATCCTTGCGTAAGTTCCAAACCGCGTTCCAATGCTGTCAGGGACTGATCCGTTCAAGCCTAGTTGAACCTTCGTCGGAGCGTTCTGAGTTCGAGTCCCAGCGCGTGCCAGACCGAATATGCCTTTTGGTTTACACTCCCTTTTGGTATATATAAAGGATTGGATGGATCCTCTATGTTGGTTGGGCTCTGCTGTTGTTTTTGGTTGTTGTAAGAGTCGTTCTGAACGGCCAGTTGCTATCAACAACGGTCGAATCGAAACGCCTCTTCGCAGATATCTCCCTAACTGGCCATTCGGGACTCATGCCAGTTCCTAGACGTGCGCTGTAACCATGAAACGAACAAAAATAGTGGTTTCCTATGTGTGTTCCAGAATGCGGCTTATCAGCGTTGGGAAAGGGGTAGTACCACGGCTCTTTTGGCAGTGGGAAATGGTCCAGCCTAACGGCGGCTTGTTTTTCGACTCTGTACAGGTCATTGGACGTGATGACCGAGTCCGGGTCATGCGTTGGCCGTTGTGGGTAGACTTTGTACAAGCCAAAGGCATTGGGCTGAGTACGAACCCACTTCTGCGGTTCGGGTGCGGGCTCGGGTTCGGGCGCTGCCAGTGAATGTGGATCAATCTCCACTCTATGTTGGACGGGTCGAATTGCTCCCGCGAATTCGAGGTGGTGGTGGAGGGGCCGCATCATTTAGCTTAGCAGGGGCGCGACAACGACGATTTGGAAGACCACTCGGGCGAAAGGCTGGGATCTCAACCTCTTCGACCACCATCTGTAAGAGCATCAATGAACAAATCTAGTAATCGACTGTCTTAACATACCGGTACTTCAGGTGCTTCGACTTGAACTGGAGGTAGGGAAGGGATTTGAGCAGCGTTCCCGGAGGTGCTGGTGAATGTGTGACACGGATTGGAGGTGCAACGCTTTGAAACCTGGACAGGTTCGATCATGGACAATTTTCGCTTCACCCAGGTTGCGGAGCGGTTTATGACACAGTTTGCATTCGTATTTTGCTTTGGGCATACTAGTAGCTCGAAGTCAGCCCGCAGAGACAGTAGCGGTTCAATGAGTGCTTCTTTCTCGCAAGTTAGACATCTCCCATGCTGTGGGGATTGCGTACCGGAGTCGGAGAAGTCGGAAACTCGCAAATTGGAGATTGAATAATGAAAACGAGCGAAACCTCGCAGTGGCCACTGGTTATAAGCGTCTCGATTCAAAACCAGTGGCCACTGGATGTAGCGACGAACAAGAACAAGGAATGAAGAAGCGGCAGACTCAAGTTTGAAGTTGTTGAGGGAGCGAAAGAAAATGTCACAACGTGACACAGCGTGGCATTCTCCGACTCGCTGCAGTCAATGTTTGATTAAAGAATGAGGTACTACTAGGTCCATCGAACTAAACGAGAGCTCAAGGTGTGGAATAGAAACAAAGGCAGTAGGTAGAAAATGAGGAGAGGGAGAGTAATAAGCGACCAAGTGTCGAGATCACAAGGAGTTCTAACCTAAAACTTGAACGCTGTCGGACGAGATGTCGATAGCATCATGGGACATGTTCACCGCTGAATCCATGGAAATATCAGCATTGGGCTCTGTTTCGTCGAGGACCCCGAGTGCATCTTCCACCACACGCATAAGATGGGTAAGAGAGGCCACACTCCCGCATGCCTTTCGACTGACATCGGCCAGGGCATTCCCGGCGTTGTGGAGTTTGAGCTGAGTGTTGGCGAGATCGTCGATGAGGTCGTCCTTTTCAATTTGCAGTTTGCAGTGTCAGACTGCGGGTCGGGCCGTGCGAGGACTTCTCCTAAGAGCGCGCGCCCGGAACAGAACAGACGGATAGTCGGGCCCGCAAGTATGGCGGGCGGGGTAGATCGAAACCGAAAGGGCCCGTGAACTCGGTCCCTTGCCGTAGTCGGTGGTCGAAGGTTCGAATCGGGTCGTGTCGGGCCCGATGAGTCGATAGCGTCTCCTCGCACGGAGTAAGGTAGTTCTTCAGACGATCTAAGCGATAGGGTACAGGGTACACTATCGCGCATTATATACGCGGGCCCGCAAAGGGGGTGATCGGACACCCTGGCCTCTCCTCCTCCTCCTCGCTCCCGTTCCTGGCCGCAGAGGGGACGATCGCACATCCCTTGCGGGCCAGGCGCTACTCCTGACCTCCTAGCACTCCTCCCCATTCCCCTGGTGTCGAGTTGGGCTCGGCGACAGCTCGACGCGTCGTTCTCGGTCACGTGCTTCCCACGTGTGCGTTCCTCCTACTGGGGCGCATGTTCCCCGTTGTCACGTGCTGCGTGTTACGGGCCCGACACCAGCGCCGGAGCGGACGGGCCGGGTCTTATCCGTGACATCACCCCCTCCCTAGGAACGACTCGTCTCGAGTCGGCGTGGCTCGGTCGCCCCGGTTTCTCGGGTTTAATTTTGACTCTAGCTCGTCCTTCCAATCGCAAATTCCATCCAGCCCATAAGCTTAAGCTAAGCTTCGGCTGCGCATTTTAATCTCCCGCGGCTTCTGTTGCCTCGTGGCGTACGCAGATCGATTCTTCCTGTCCATCAAGTATTTCACCGCCGTCACGTGCGGTGTATCGTAGGTGTTTTTCAATTCAGTTGCGCGTCCTTTGTTCGTATTGCTTGCGAATAGGCTGTGCTGCGCGCCTCGGTCGAGTTCGATATAGAACGCGCGTTCGTTCTCCATATAAGCCGGAGTTCCCCTTCTAAATCCCTCCATGTCCTCCCCCAACTTGTACCGCTCTGGGTTATTGCCCCCCCTCGTCCCTCAGATGGTTCCCCTGTCGTCGGAACCTGGCCGTCTGTTCGTTCGTTTCGCCTCTATGTCTCTCGTCGAGTTTCCTGCCTCCTGGCCCATCGCGCAAGGGCGAGACCCGTCGTACCGGGAATCGTTTGAGCGCCTCCGTCCGTTGGAAGGCTTGCCTCTGTCTCAAGCTGCCGAGTACTCCTCCAAGTTGCTCCCTCAGTTGGCGCCCGTCGTCCGTTCACATCGAGCTCCCACTCTCCCAGTTCCCCCTGCAGCGCCCCAGTTCCCATCGTCCTCTCGTCGAATCTTGTGGCAAAGCGAGTTCGACCGCCTGATGAAAGCCGGCCTGTGGCAGCCCGTTGTCTTTGGGCCCCACCACCTTTACTTTGGCGTTTTGTTCGATGCGTTTCCCTCTTCCTTCATCTGGCGTCGCGAGGACGGCTCCCTTCAGGATATCCGCCCCTTGTTCGGACAACTGGGCCGCGGCCTTCTTGCCCATCTCCTTTCTGCCGACACCCCTCTCCCCAGTGATTCGTTTCTTTCCCCGCTTGTGGCGGTGGGTGGTATGTTTCCTCCCTGGCTCGCTTCCGACCGTGTGTTTACGGTCTCCATCCAGCGCCTTATCCTGCATGCGTTGTCTTGCGCCTCCTCGGCCGGCCTTCCCTCCTTCGTATCGGATCGATTCCTTATCCTGGCCCACGTGGCCGCCTTCCGCGTCTTTCCCCAAGAGAACATGGCGCGTCCTGATACGTTGGCCCGGCTGCTGGGTCCTCTCCCTCCATCTCTCGTACCGCCGTTCCTCCATGCCGACCGATGGTCGTCCTTCGTTCGGGTAGTTTCCTTGCCTGACCCTCGAGAGGAGTTCGCCTTCTCGGGCGGCCCCTCGTTGGATGAGGCGGAAGCGGGTGTTTTGTTCAGCTTCCTCCCGTTGGCGGCCTGGTTGGACGATCAATTCCCGAGCCCCGAGAGTGATCCGGAGGGTTCCGAGTCGACGGCGGTCATGAAGCGCGTTCCCCCTGCGCCGGTGGTTCGGGCGCGGTCTTCGTCTTCGATGGAGGTTGACGTAGAACGGGATGGTGCCCCGCCGGTTTCGATCCTGCTTTTTCCTACCTTCCGACTCGGGTTCGGATTCGGATGTGGAGGTGATCGCCGGCCCTCGTCGTTTGTCTTCTGTGGGGATCGACGCCTCTGAACACGAGTCGGCTACTGATGCCCTCGATCCTTCCTCCTCCCCAGCCGCCGTCGCCTGCCCCGTTGCAACGGGATTTTGGCACCCCCTTGGCCCCTCGCCTAGAATCTACTGGACAGCTGGCGCTTTTCCGGGGGGAGCCCCCTCGTCAACCAGGAACAGTGATCCGATCCCTTTCCCCTCGCTGTGAGTATTGCATCGCTCATGATCGTTTATGCACCGTGTGGGGCGTCCCAGATAGTTCGCCCCAGAAACTCCCTGGTCCCGTGCGTCGGGCTTGCGGACGCATGCAGCCCGCTCCATCGGGCCTGTCTGCGTTGGCGGTCTTTTGCAGATGCGTACAAGGCTCGTTCCGCGGATCTGCACGAGTTTTCCTTCGAATTTTGGGAGCGTCAAGTCGAGGATGGCGAGTTTGCGCTGCTACGTCCCGATCCCCGCTTCGCCGATCTAGTCGGGCTGTCCGCATTGGTTCCGTACCGATTGTTCTTGTTCTCCTATTTGCCCCGTTCAAACGAGGATCGGTTCGGGCGGAGCCCGACCCCAACGGTCGGGCCTTCTTCGGGCCGTCGGCGCCGCCCGGTCGTCCTTTCGTCCGTGTCTTCTCGGGACTCCTCCCCGTCCCCCGTGCGAAAACGAGTTCGCACCCGCTCGCCGTCTCCCCCACCATCGTCAAGTCGGCCCCCGCCGAGGCCTCGCCCCACTTTCCGCCGGCCGGTGATGAGTGCGGAGTGGGGACTGCAAATGAGCTCTCTAACTAACCAAACCAACAAAAACAACCAAAACTCCACTTGTCGTAGAGAGAAAGATGTATAATGTCGAGTAGGAAAAGTCACAAAACCCAAAAAAATCGTCAACTCCTTGTGCGAGTACAGGCCCCTGTGAACAGAGCCTTGGCACAGATGTGTAAGGTTGTAGGGTAGATACGAGTTTCTTGCGAAAAACGTTGATTTGGCGTGCCCCAAAGCGTACTATCGACGAAACTCAGCAATAGAGAAGCGCCAATACAATGCCCGGAGAGTTTATACTCGTTGGATCAGGACTAACTGCCTTAAACCCTCTGAGTTGTCTCGAGTCAGGAACTAACTGCCTTAAACTCTCGACCAGCAACCGAAACCCAATAAACAGCAACCGGAACTCTTGTATTCAGCAACCGAAACCCTCAACCAATAATCCTTCCGACGCGATGATACTATTTCGAAAGAGCTAGCAAGATAGATTGATGAGCTAGATCCCCAGATGCACCTAGTAGAGCGGGGCAATCCGTGAACCTGCCAAATACAAAACAGAGATATAAATACTAAACAGAAATTGATAGAATCAGGGAAAATCTCGAGTAAGAAAAGTAGTCCATGTGCATAATTGTATAGGTATCGTTTCGCCATACGGCCCAGAGTCGAAAATCCAGGTCCAGATGACTGGTATCGCGTGTATTGGAGTCAATGACCTGTGTAAATCTTCCGTGTTCGCGACCATCTAGTTTTGCTTGTGAAGAATCCCTCGATCTTGAGTAGGATAAGTGGATAGCTCTGCTTCCCAGCTTTCGATTGACACCCATAACTCGTATCTTGTGCATATGGCCTCAGCGGTGGTTGTCCCAACTCTCCTGGCGCATTTCCAATGTTCAGATGATCTGTTCCTCGACAGTGTTTTAGAGTCGCCGTTGATCACAGGTCCAGGCCCCAGTCAATTGAGTAGGTTTTCGCCGTTTAACCGTCCCTTGGCACTCTCGACCCTCCAGCATGATCCGAAACCACGTTCCAATGATGTCAGTCGTCGATACCAACAGAGATAGGGGTGTCCCTTATCTAGGAGAAGTCGATCTCGAGTCTCCACCGAGCGCCAAACCGAATATGCCTTTTAGAATACACTCCCTTTGGGTATTTTGTGTAGAATTGGATAGATTCTAGCGTAGAACGGGCTCTGCGAACTTTTCCTAGTCAAGATTTTGGAATCACTGAGAGCGATTTGATAGATTTTGACTGGAGTTTGACTGGTTCTTGTGCAGGTAATTCCCTAGTTGACCATTCGGGACTCATGTCAACTCTGAGACGTGCGCTGAGCAACAAAATCGACAAAAATAGTCGTTTCCTGGTCTGTCCCAGACTGCGGCTTATCATCTCCCCCATTTTTAAATCTCGACTGTCCCCAGTCGTTTTTGGCAATACTCGAATTCAACAACATCAATGAATTCTCTCCATCTTTCACTTCTCGCCGTCAGCGAAGATCATGGATCGACACCTGGACTCAAATTTTTGACATTCTCTGTCGGATCTTCGGTTCTGCCAAGCAAAGGCGTTGCCGTGATCACCGATTTGCCCTCGGACAAAGAAATGCTTCCGTTCAGGCGCCCGGTCGGCCCTTTCCGTCTCGCAAGCTTCCTTAATTCCACCGCGGGTTTCCAAATCACCCAGACCCTTGAGCTGCTAACCATTTCGAGCGGTTCCGCGACTGCGCACCAAGACGTTTAATTTCCCTGAGCCGGTGTATACAGTTTAAGCTTCAGAAGCGTCTTCACTGTCACGTTTTGTTCTTCACGCTTCTTCACGGCTTCCTCCTCTCGATATTTAAGCCTGGCGCCCCTCCTTTTTCGCTCATTCTTTCTTTCCTTTCGCCCACCATGTCCAGCAAAAAGGCCTCCTCGTCGAAACGCGCTTCTGCCCGCGACTCCTCTCCTGCCCCTATCAATCCTCTCGTCCCCAACAATTGTTTTTCGGTCTTCAACACCCCGAACGGCATCAAATTCATCCAGGCCCTTTCGAAAACCGTGAAGAAGAACCCTGCCGTCGTCGAAGCTCGAGTAACATCCCCAAGGCGGTCTCCACCATTAACCTGATCATCCCCTACTTGGTTCGTCATCCCCTTTTTGCCCAATTTCTCTAACTCCTCCTCTGTAGCGCTATATTTTCCACAAAACCAAGTGCCTGTCGGAAGACAACGGTGGAGCGAAGGTGTCCCTCGACCTCGTCTTGTTCCTCGAGCTCGTTATCCAATTCGCGACCATCTCCCTTCCAACCAAGTCAACCGCGAGCTCTCTCTCCTGACTCTCGCCCATGTCAAGGCGGAATTCATCACGTATCCCTTTCAATTCCCTTTTTCTTTCATTGGCTAACTTTGTTTGTAGAACTTCGACCGTTCCGGCTACGTCTTGGACCTTTCCAACCCTGATTTCGTCCTGGGTTTCCGCCCCTCGAAGTTCCTTCCAACACGCCCACTTTGGAGGAGTCCCTGCCTGCCGCAGCTCCTAGACCGAAGCCTAAGAAGACCACCCCTACTCCCAAGTCGAAACAGCAACCTCCACCCAAGTCTCCCAGTCCCATCCACATTGCTTCCAGCGACGACTCCGGCTCTGGTGACGATGACGACGACAATCAAGAGGAAGAGGAGGAAGAAGAAGATGACCAGAACGAGTCTGGTTCGTCTTTTTCTTTCTCCCAATCTCCTGCATCGCTAACCCAAATCCAGTTTCCGTCAAGAAAGAAGGGAAGCGCAAGGCTTCGACTCGTAAACGGGGACGAGCAGAGTCTTCTGAGGACGAGACCGTCACTCAGGAGCCTGTCTCCAAATCGCTGAGTACGTATCTTCACTTTACACTCTTTTTCTTTCCACTAACCGCTGCTTCCCAGAAAAACCCGCCGCCAAAAAGACCAAACTCGCTGCGGAGAAGAACACGGTGCTCGAGTTCGTCAGCAAAATCGAGGAAGAGAAGAACGAGGCGTTGACTCCAGACGCGGAGGGGTACTTTCGCTACCGCCCGGCTGATGAAAACGCTCCTTTCGACGCTTCCGACCCCGCTCACACCCACAAGCTCAACCAAACGCTTGTTCGGATCTTCCACCCTCGTCTCGCCTTCATGCGCGACATTATTTCCTTCACTCCCAACAATCGCGTTCGCATTGTGGTGTCCCGCGTGACGGAAAAGCTTGTCCATTCGTGGTCGGCCATGGTGGCACACTACTCTTCCCCCGTCACGACCAACCCTGGCAAGTCGACAATCCAGTCGAAGGCCTTCGAGCCGTACTATGTGTCGTCTCCTCCAGTCCCTGTTGCTTTCCTCAAGCAGGTCCTTCCCCAGGACTCGCCTCTCCCAGCGTGGCCATGCTTCATCTGTATGATGTTCCGCCGCGACTGCACTCCTCTGGGTTACGGTGTTCCTTGCGATCACTGCACGCAGGACAACAAGAAAGGCCACCTCTGCGACCACGTCCGCTCCTCGGGCGAGATGCTCAAGATCATCGAGCATTTGACTCCGCTCATCGAAGCTTCGACTCGCGAAACTCACACGACGATGGTCCAGTTGAAGCAGGCTTTCGATCTTGCTGCGCAGACTCGCGAGGCCCATCGTCTGGCGATGAACTCCGTCAAGTACTCGATGGAGACTTTCCAGCGTCATCTCGATGCGGTTGTTCAGCACTTCGCAACCGAGGGACTCGAGCAACGCTTCCTCCTCGAGCCTGGTGATGAATCTGCGACCGCGCTTCTCAACCAGCTTCTCTTGGCCAACTCCACCAAGCGTCGTCCACCTTTTCTCCTCTAAATCTCACTTTCTAACCCTTTCTTCCTCTAGGCGCTGACTATTCGTCAAGTCCATCGATCGTAGAGACAGATTGGACCCAGATACCAACGACAAGAAGGACAAAGTCGACGAGAGCGAAGGCGGCGACGAGACGATGGTCGACGCTCCACCCGATGCCAACGCTGCGGGTCCATCCAGTTCTGGGTGAGACCCCTTTGGTCTGGTCTCCGGTGTCGTTTTCTCGACGGTGGGGAGCTCGTTGGCGGGTCGAAAGTCTACGGACTATAAAAATTTTGTATTTTCACAGTGCGGCCGGCGTAGAGTAATTTGCTTGTACTCTACGACCGGCAAAATAATCAATACATCACATTGCTTTCCCTTTTCGTCCGAATCTTAAGTAAAATTCATCTGAGAAGAGTCCGCAGTGAGAGATTTTGAGTATTTCGACTCGATCCTGACCTTGAGCTTCCTTCCAACTCATCAAATCAATAATCTTTGTCCAAGATCTGCAGATTTTCCATCGCATCCAACTCCCCACATGTCTTCTTTTCAGCAATCCAGCAGTTACAGTGCCGATCGGTCGCCTAGATAACGTTCTTGATGTTGTGTGGTCGAATTTGTAATGGTTTTGTCGAATAAAAGCTTTTCCTTCTCTAAGAAAAGTCTGCCTTGACCCTCTACCATGTCCGACAACGGTATTCCCGAAGTACGTCAACGAGCCCATGATCCCTATCCTCTATAGCGGCATCTTCGTGGACGAAGTCTATCGTTCCATCTTCAAAATGTGTGCGAGTCTTGAAGTATGTCACTTCCCCTACTCGAAATCTTGCAGTTTTCTGACTAGGAAAAGCTCATCGGCCCATGCAACAGTTGTAAGGTCCTCAATCGCGACTGTGTCCATCTCATGGCTGGTCTCCCTTGCATCCCCTGTGGTCTAAATCGCGACGACACCTGCGATTTCTCCACCCTCGAAGGTTTCCATGTCATTTATAGTCTCAATCGTGACTCTCATTTGGCATTTCTTGGTGTGTTTGACTTTTCCTTGACAGAGACAAGTCATTTCTGATTTTCCCTTGTCAACAAAGATCATAAGAAGACGACCAACGAGCAGGAAGAGATGGCCAAGACCCTCGTCCTACTTCGCAAGTGGGAGGAACTCCGCACCAACGGTCATCTCAAAACGTTCCTCGACGCTATGCGCGTGAAAACCCAAAAACTCCTCGAATGTGGCATCCAAAGCTTGTTTTCCACACTCAACCATGACGAACTCCATCAGGCTGAAGCCATTTTCGACGAGAACCCCAGTACCATGCGTCTCTCGAAGCTTGCTCATTACTCCCGCATCCAACTCGAAGACAAGGCCGAGATTCGTCGTGAGCAGGTTCGTAAAAAGGTCGAATCCCTCAAGAACGAGTACAATTCCGCGTCTGAGCTGCTCGCTCGACTCGAATCTGCTCACTCCCAGGTCATTTTCCTCTGCGAATCGTCCATTCTCATCCATCTGACCGATTCCCTCAGGCATCGCTCTTTGGTTTTACCCAAGATAACGATTTCATGAACGAATATGGCCATACTACGATCATGAACGTCCCGATCGACTCTCCCGTGTCCTCTGCATCCTCTCTCACTGATATGCCCCACTGGAAATGATCCCTGAGCATGGAGATCATTCCCGGTGATCCATTCCATCCCAATGGGTATTCCTGACGCTCCTGCTTGCTCCACCTGCCCTTCCACGCAGGCTCACACTTTCCGCCCTTGCCCTACTGATCATGTCGCCTGACAATCTCAGCATAGCCAACCCCTAATCCAACTTCTCGTCTGTCGTTACCGTCGTTTACAATCATTCCTGTCGTTACAGTAGCGTTTTGAATCACAAAGGGCGTGTTGTTCCTTGATTTCCTCTGTTTCGGCACTTTTCCTACTCGAAGATTTGGTTGATACCGAAAATCTCGTTTCCAGAAACTGCGATCAGGCTGCCTTGGCAGTCCTGCCTAAGATCCAGGTCCGGGTATATCCTTCTCCATGCTTGCATTTCATAAGAAAGTGGCAATCTCGACGGTAATAGCATATCTTTGAGGGTGGAAACATGATCCAGATCGCCAAAGTGTTTCGCTCTTTTCGAGAGAACCATGCTTTTGCGGTCCACAACCATGCTGCGCTCCATGTTCTCCATGTTGTGCCAAAACGTGCACCACGTTGAGCCCATCTCCCCATTTTTAAGATCTTGCTGTCCCAGCAATAAGCCATCGCCTATAAAAGATGTCCTGGTTCGATAACCCATTCCAGTTTCTCTCGCATCTCTATCCAAAGACATTCGCTCCTTTCCAATCTCGACCAGTACGAGCATTTCCTCCACAGTCTCCTTCAAGTACTGACGATATGAACCCTCAGACGTCTCCAGTTGATCCCCAAATGGCAGACTCGATGTATGCCCCTCGCGAACCCGAGGAAGGAGTTCCAGAAGAACTTCGAAGCCGACGTTCACGAGTTCATAACCACCGTTTCCGACTTGCGCATTCGTACCAACGATGAGAATGTCCGTAAAATTCACTTGTTGTATCGGTATTTGGTGCGTCGTCACTTTTCCTAGTCGGAATAATGGTACTCATCATCGTTCGTAGCTTCCTCAGCTCAAGGAGGAAGAGGTCCGCGACCGTTTGGCTGCAAGCCAGTTGATCTATCAAGACCTTCCCCATGCGCTTCAAAAACTCCATGCGATTCAGAACAATATTCGCAACGACAGCAAGTGGACCGCCAAAATCGATCAACATCTCCGCGACACCAACACTTGTATCGCCCATATGCAGCATATCGACGCGCGTCTGCACGCACATTCGCGGCTCATCGCAACAAAGCGGACGAATCCAAGAAAAAGACCCCTGAGACCAAAAAGGTAATATCATTTCCCAAAGCGGAAGCGACACTATCTTATCAGTGACAGACATCTTCGTCCAAGAACACTCCGGTTTCACTTTTCTCCGTCGAGGATTTCCTCCGCAACTCATCATCACTCCAGAACACTCGTTCTTCGACCGGTAACCAGTCTCACAAGGTATTATCCTTGCCGAATATTCCCTTGAACGTTGATTTACTCCAGCGACAGCGTTCCCCTGAACCCGAAGATGAAGAAGAAGAGGTTCGTTCTCTCTTCTTCGACTCTGAGTCGAACGTTATCATCGTCAATATCCCTGACTCGGTGCGTTCTTATCTAGGAAGGCTCTGGCGATACCGACAAGAGTCCCTCTAAGAAGAAGCGCAACAAGGCCAGTTCTCCCGAGCTCATAGACGAGTCCACCAAAACCCCTGCGCCGATCTCTTCTTTATTTTTCAAGAAGAAAGACCCCAAGGACCTCCCAACCGTCTGTAAACTCTGTCCGATGTCCCTTCTATCGCTGATTCGCATCTTCGCAGATCCCGCGGCTGCCGTAGCCGGAATTGTAACTTTTCCTTGACAAGATTTGAAGTTTCTGACTTGAATTTCCCAGATTTTGACCAATCCTTATCCGGTTGACGATTCCGCTCCTGCTGATCTCGAGTACAAGACCATTCAAGAACTTCTCGATCAATTCGCACAAGGAACCAAGTCCGGATCACCAATAAGCAGCTGACCGCCTGCCTCGAACTCGCTCAGCAGCAGCAAGTGCTCATCGCTGTCCAGCGTATGGCATATGCCCGTGACTCGTCACGAAGTAGTCGCTCGTCGCTACCAAACACTCTTCGACCTCGCGAAGGACCGCAACATGAAGGTTGATAGCAAACTTCCGTCCGTCCCTCTCAGTCTCGTCATAGTGCTCGATTTCTGACTTCTCCTCGTCAGCGATCCGTCTCAGTATTTGGCCATCATCCCTGGAAATGCTCGTCTCGCAACTCCCAACGGTCCTTCCCACGGCCGCAAGTAAATTCATTACTGCCCATCGAAATCCCTTCTCCCATAGTACTATATACCCCCACACTCGTTTCCAAGGCTTTCCAGATCAGCCGTTCGGTTGTTACTTGAACTGTACTATGTCTTCACACCTCGAACGAATGTATTCTTGCGTTGTGACACTTTTCCTTCTCCGATTGAAGCAATCCTCATCCTTAAGCGTCGTCATCTGACTTTTCGCTCTCAGATTCTGACTCTTCGTCGTCAAGATCCATGTCTCCAAACTGCAAATCCATTCCTTCCACATCCTCTCGGCCTTCTGCGAGCTCATCCAGTTCCTCCTTCGACATGTCGATCATCTTTTCGATGTCTTTTGAGAAAGAAATCTTCTCCCTGGCTTCATAGGGTATTACTCGGAATCGCCAATCTTTCCTGGTACCATAGCTCCATTTAGCTCGCATACTAGATAAGATCCACCCATTGTCCGTCTAACAACCACCATTGGTCCAAGATACGAAGTTTTGCCTTCTTGTCCAGACTTTTCTCGATGCGAGTGTTGCGAATCAAGACAATATCCCCAGGTTTGAAGTCATAATCTTTGATAGTAGCAGCATGGATGCGCCTCATATCGTCGAACAGCTTCTAACTTCTCCTTTGAGACTCGATCTCTCATCTCCTGAACATGACTTCGATGTTTCACCAACGCTCTCGCTCGATATCCAACCAACTCAGCGGTACTGATGATTTTCCCTGGGTATTCGACCAGCCATGTCGATTCCACGATGTCGAATGGCAAAATCGGATGACAACCAGTCGCAGCGTAATAGGGTGAGCAGCCTAATCCTCTCCGAATGGTGATTCTGTCCGCCCAAGTAACTTGAGGCAAGAAATAAAACCATTTGTTAGGGTTACCAGCGCACGCTTTCACAATCGACTGTCGAACATCTCGATGTCCACTCTCCACAGGTCCATTTGCCTTCGAATTATAGGGTGAAATCTTGATTCCAGTAATGCCATACTTGTTTCCAAGCCATTCGAGAGCCGCGAGAAACTGGGGCGCATTATCCGTCACCAATTCAGCAGGACAACCCCAACGACAGATGATATTCTCGAGTAAGAACATCCCAATCGCCGACGCCGTGTCTGATCTCAAGCCCTTAGCTTCCAGCCATCTACTCAATGAATCCCTCGCCGCAATGACCAACTTGTGTCCGTTTGAAGTCGCTCCCATGACCATCACATCGGTATGGATTTTCTGGAACAAGCTCGGAGTCTTCGTAGGTATAGGCGGTATTCGAATCATCGTACTCTGACGAACTTGACACATATGGCACGTTTTCACATACCAAGATACGTCTCGATCCATCTGAGGCCACCATAATCTGACTTCAATCAAGGATTTCGTTGCATACGCTCCTCGATGACCCAAACTATCGTGTGCAGAACGCATCATCGCGTACATCCTATGCTCCTTCTTAACAACGATTTTGTGCATCCCATCCTTATCTCGACGGAAAAGCCTTCCTTTCTCACTCAGAAAGAACTTCCGGCGTATTTTATCAACGCTTCGAACGCCCGATCCGTGAATCCAGTCGGTCTCTTCTTGGTATTTCGAAGCCACTTCTCAACCAACTCGAGTTTTTCATCCGCGCGTACTCCTTCTGTCGTCCGATGCTCTTCAGGATATGGTTCCCTCTTCTTAGCATCCCATTTGAACACTGAATTCGGTAGGAGTTTCTCAGGCTCTCGCACGAACGATGAAATGTACTGTGGCATCTCAATTCCTTCTCTGCGATAAGTGTCCCTGATAATTTCTGCCTCATCCATTGATTCCACATAGGTATCCAAGCAAAGTTGACCATGCTCCCTCCAGGCTTCGTTCTCCATTGTGTCGTGCTCATCGAGATCCAACGCTCTCAGTAGAATCCACCTCTCGTGTCAATTTCCGACTTGAAATCATCATACTCCTTCGGTTGAGGAATCGAATAATCCCAATCTTTATGCACACCTGGCTTCACCAACTCGGGTCCATCATCGGTATTCTCATACTCTTCATCTCCCGGTACTTTGTCTCGTCTAGAGAGTCCATCTGGCGTAAAGGTCTTGCCGATTACATGTTTCAACTCGAAATGGAACATGAGAATCTGTTCAATCCACCGATTTATCGTTGCATTCGGGCCCATGCCAGGATTATCCAGCATTCCCCTAATATACGACGCATCCGTTTCAAGCACCAGATTTCTACAGCCCAAAATCCAATATTGCATGTGCTCCAAGCCTCGCTTTATACCAAACAGCTCTCGTTTCGCCTGAGAAAAGTTCGCCTGTCTCTCGTCGAGCGGTATTGATGAAAATCTTGAGTAATATCGTTTCTTGGGACTGTTCTCATGATACTGGTAGATCACGATTCCGATTCCCTTATACGAACTATCGATCTGAATCACTGTCGTCCATCCTTCTGAGTAATTCAACGGTCGAATCGCTGGACACTCCGCCACTGCCTTCTTGATCAATGCCATAGAAGCCTCTTGAAGCTCTCCCCACTCGAATTCCACCCCTTTCTTCAGCATATCCGTCATCGGCTTGCTCATAATATGGAAATCTTGAATGAAGTGCTTGATATACGTCAAGACTCCTAAGAATTGTCTTATCTCAGAGACATTCTTCAAAGGAGGCCATCGTGTAATGACTCCTACTCGATCCGTCGACGGCCTTCTTCCTTCAGATGAGCACGTATGGCCTACGACCACAAATTCATCCGCACACAACACCGCCTTCATGCCAGAAACCGTCAAACCTGAGTATTTCAGTCTCTGAACTACTCGATTCACGTTCTGCATATGCTCCCAGAAGAATCTACGAATCCCCTTATTCTCAGGTATCGTTTCGTCTTCTCCGTTCTCATCCTCGTACCGCATTGCTGGTCCTCGAATAGGTACATCATCGATATATGGCATCGAGACATGGGGAACCTCTTCTCTCAAGACGAAATTGACATCGTCATGGAAAATCGGTACGGAATTCGTCCATCCTTGAGGAAGTTTCACTAATCTCAACGCTCCGAAGGGCGACTGAAACGTTGTGTAGTCCCGCGAGGTCTCCGCAAGGTCTCTATGATCATATCCCAGGTACAGATCCAAAACTCCTCCACACGCTCGACCCGAAAAGTGGTCTGCCAACTCTTCCGTCGCAGGTGGAATTCCTGAATCGCAATCGTAACCGCGTTTAACGGCTCCAAGGCATGAACGAGTCGAATACTCTTTCCATCCTTCTTGAGAACGCCAAAGAACTTTGAGCGATATGAAGCGTTCGACGGTTCGTACACGCCCAGCGTCGATTTTCTTCTTAATCACTTTACAAAACTCCTCTAGTTGTCCTCTCGGGATCGGAATACTCTTCTCTATCCATACTTTGTGCTCGACTGTCGGTATTTCAACAGGTGGAAAGAAATCATGTCGCAAAGTTCCTCGCTCCTCGTCATTCCAAGCGAACGCAGGCCAATGAAGCATCATGAAATTATGAATAACCTTCATTTCCTCGCTCCTCAAGAACCCAGTGTTGTGAACTTTATCGATAATTTCCATCCTCTCTTGTGTATACCTCTCGGTAGGTACGAATTCACTCGGATTTGGTGATAACTTAGGCATTTCAGCCAAAGGATCCCCGATGATTTCCCTCTTTATGCGATATTTCTCTGGAAGCTCACCATAAACTGGCCTCGTTTTCAACGCAACCGGTTTATACTTCTTTCCAGCGAACGTATCCATAATCTCAACTCCAACTTCCACAGACGAACCATTTCTCTCTCGATCGAACCCAAGGTCGGCGCATTTCAGACACGGAATCAATGATTCATGCTGATGTACGTTCCCCAGATAAGATGCTTCTACAGCCGCTCTAACTTCCTCATCCGGCCCTTGACGGACACCCAATTCAGACTCGAATTTTACCACTCGCCCACTTTTCCTACTCTGCGCAGAGTTGTCGACTCGCTGTTGGACAAACTCCTCGAGCAGCTCCCTTGCCTTTCGGTCCTTGGACATGGATTTCGACTCTTTACTGGCTGTTAGGTATGCCAATTGCAGTTCTTCATCCTCAAATCGACACCCATCCTCAGGTTCGATGTATCCCTCCACTCGCAACTCGCCCTTTTCATCAATTCCCATCCACACACACAGCTCTTCGCCTCCCCAGTCTCCCACTAGTTCCTCGACGAGTTCTGAAAATCCGATTCCACCTCGACTTTGGCCCTATGCTCTCGGTTTTCCTTCTGAGCAGGCGGATCCTTCCCAGGTTCTTCGACCCGTTTGAGTTCGACACCACAGAATAGGTTCCCCTTGCCTGAGTCGGTATCACACACCTTCGCTCTCGGTTAGGATCGCGAATAGTGAGCATTTGGTTCCCATTTCCAAGTTTTCTAACTTGGATTCCGTTCTGAGATCGAATGGTCGTCCGAGCAGAACTTCATAAGCCACTTGGTCGATGATATGCACTTGCAGATAGATGGGTATGTCTCCAAACAAGAAGCATACATTTCGCTAACCCAGCAGACTTCTTCAGTTGCCCATTCGCACTTTGCATGTAGATTTGCAAGTCAGGATCCCAAGGAATCCCCAATCTTTCCGCTACCGACAATGCCATCGACACAATTTGCGATCCACTGTCAATAACACACTCTACACTCTCGTGCAGCGAACTAACGGCCACACAACCCTCAACGACGCCGAATCTTTCCCTGAGAAGACTTGCTTGGGCGGTTCTCCCGGTGGGAGGGATGCCACATACTGGAGATATGGGTCGGTACTCACGTATGAGCCTTCCTGTATTCCGTATTGCTTATCCTCTTCAGTAGAGATGTAGAACGAGTCCACCATTGGCAGTTCGTCGATGTCTACCGTGTCATTTTGGAGTCGAACTTCAACGTTCTCATCTTCCATGAACGGGTATTCCAATCCTTCATCCAATTTCCCATGTAACAAGACTGGCTTTACAGGTTGCCGAGTCCGATTCGTCGATTTCCGCATCGCTTTCGCATATTCTGGAGAAAGAGAGATCAAATCGCCCACAGTAACATCGTGCACGACTGTATTTTCTGTTTTTTCCACAATTCGCTTAATTATATGCGGGTCGTCGAACTTCGTCGCCAACTTATACGCCCTCTCTTCTACATCTCGCTTCTTGTTCGTCTCGCGCTTGGGCGATTCCGAGTTGGGTACCATCCTGGCAGCATATTCCAACTTTTCGTCCTCAGAATCTTCCCCTCTGAATCGAGCTTTGCGTTTCTTCTTTGGCACATCCTCTTTCTCCAGCACCTCCGGCTTAGATTCTTCCTCCTCACTCGAAGACTCGACAGGATCATCCTTTTTCCTTCGATCTTCCTTCTTCTTCGACGATTCCTTTTCCTTATTCGCAACTTTCGATCGGTTCTCAGGAGATTTCGTTGCCTCAGGAGCTTTCTTTCGCCAGCTCCCTGTCTCCTTCCTCGAACTATCTAAAAATTTCGTCCCTCCCCAGCGTTAGAGTCTTTTCCCGAACGCGTATTCGCAAATTGGGACTCCATCGATTGATTCGCGGACTGCGAACTGGATCCAGATTGGTTCTGCATGGCCTGAACCATATTGTACATCGTCATGAACTGTTGAAAGTTCGGATCGACCGGGGGCAGGCCTGGTTGAGCAGGCCCTTGAAGATACGCAGGGTACGCTTCACTCTTTTGCCCCGTTTCCCCCATTCTCTGCTGTTGTCTACCTCCTATCCCTTGCTGCGACGCTGAATCTCGTTGTAGGATTTGTGGAAGCGATTGGATCGCCCCGGCTGGTTCGAGAATCTTGCTGGTTCATGAGCTGAGACATTATTCGATTGATATTGTCTAGTCATAGCAGCCATTTGCGCCCTCAATGAACGGATTTCATCCTCATTCGTGTCATACAGCAAATTATACTGCTCGCTGGGAGTATATTCATTGTAGAACGACGACTGAAGGTTCGTCTGCGCATTTCCTGACACAATATTCCCTCCGCCTTTGCCATACCAGTCGAGAATTCGTTGATATCTCGAGACATTCTCAGGATACCGGAATATATTGACCTCCTGGTAGACGCAAGCCTCCATTCTCCATAACGATCTTCCCTTGGTCCAACAACATCCTCTTCTTTGGGCAATCCCGCACCATGTGTCCAGTCTCTTCACAGAAATGACACTGGTCCCCTCCACTCTGTTGTCCTCCATATCCACGACTTCCTCCTTGTTGATACTCGTGTTGTGGCGGTCCCGATTGAGGGTGCGCATGCTCCTTGGACTTACTTTCAGTAGCCTGATGGAACTGCTTCATCGTCTCGATGAGTTGCTTATCCCTAACGGCCATAACGTCCTTTAACGCGTGCGAAACTCTCCATTTGATCGCGAAACTCGTTTTTCACTCTAATATCGTTCGTAGAGTTTCCGCTTTTCGAGCTCGAGAGCAAATTCGAGGGTTTCGAGTCGTTTCTCATCATCGCATCTGCCTCCCGTCCAGACCAATTGTTCGCCAACCATTCCACCACCTTCAAGACGTCCTTGTAGTTCCACTTATCGCCTCTTCGAGTATTTCCCGCGTTTTGGTTTCCCGCATTCGCGTTCGGACCCAAGATATTTGCCACATTCGGTTGGTTCAACACAACTTCGACTGCCGAAGCAAAATCATCGCTGAGCGTACCAAGAATCGACGATACCAACTCTTTGTTGGTGATTTGCGATGGTGGTCTGAGCAGTTTTTCGGATTCTGCCAAAAAGAATGCACAAAATCGAATCACTAGACCCAGATCTTCACGACTAGCACCCCGTGCCTCGGCGCAAATTTCCTTCAAGCGTCTCCTCGATCCTTCGTTGACCTCCTCCAACTCCGGATACATCTTCAGTATCTCCGCCTTCCATCCATCGAAGTCTCCTCCAGCAAACGCTGTCAGATTCCGCCACGCTTCCTTCACATGCTTAGTATCGAGATACCTCAGCACCGTCTCCTTCTTTTCCGCGTCGTTGTCGATGCCTCCCTGCACGATGATTCGCTCACACTCCTCTAGGAACTTCTCCAACTTGGCAGGAGTCTTTCCATCGAAGCTAGGACGACCGGAATCCCATGTTTCAGGCACCTTGAACCGCACCGCTGCTCCTCCTTGAACATTTCTTCCTCCACCACCTCCATTTCCACCTGTGCCACCCCGCCGCCTCCGTTCCCCGCCATTTCCACCATTTCCATCGTCCATGTTTTCGTTGTTTTGTTGAATCGGAGGTTCGTTAAGCCGATTCGTGTTGATTTCGCTCCCTGATAAGTCGGTTAGAGGCGAAGATGGTGTCGGAGATTGTTGTTCTTCTTCGACAGTCGCTGAATTTGTGTTGGTTTTGCGCTTTGTTGTAGATTTCGATTGAACGCGCTTTTGTGTTGATGCTTGAGTCGGTCTTTTCGACGAAGATGCTTGAGTTTTTGTCGATTTTGTCGGGATTGTCCGATTTCGATCGCCTTGCGAGTTACGGGTAGTCCTCGGTTTCGCGTTCGCAGATAGTTTTGGTACGAATAACGGTGTCGGTCTCAGTTCTCCAACTCCGCGTAGTAAATTCGGAAAATCGTTCGGTTGGGAATCAGTTAGATCTCGCTGTTTCCCTTTTGGTGGTATTTTGACGTTCGATCCAAGCGTGTGGGCTTGCTTCTTTTCTTCTTGCTTGTCACAAATTGCACGAAACCAAGTTTCAGCAATACTCGATCACCCCTCGCGGTGGGCTCCAGATGATGAGTGCGGAGTGGGGACTGCAAATGAGCTCTCTAACTAACCAAACCAACAAAAACAACCAAAACTCCACTTGTCGTAGAGAGAAAGATGTATAATGTCGAGTAGGAAAAGTCACAAAACCCAAAAAAATCGTCAACTCCTTGTGCGAGTACAGGCCCCTGTGAACAGAGCCTTGGCACAGATGTGTAAGGTTGTAGGGTAGATACGAGTTTCTTGCGAAAAACGTTGATTTGGCGTGCCCCAAAGCGTACTATCGACGAAACTCAGCAATAGAGAAGCGCCAATACAATGCCCGGAGAGTTTATACTCGTTGGATCAGGACTAACTGCCTTAAACCCTCTGAGTTGTCTCGAGTCAGGAACTAACTGCCTTAAACTCTCGACCAGCAACCGAAACCCAATAAACAGCAACCGGAACTCTTGTATTCAGCAACCGAAACCCTCAACCAATAATCCTTCCGACGCGATGATACTATTTGAAAGAGCTAGCAAGATAGATTGATGAGCTAGATCCCCAGATGCACCTAGTAGAGCGGGGCAATCCGTGAACCTGCCAAATACAAAACAGAGATATAAATACTAAACAGAAATTGATAGAATCAGGGAAAATCTCGAGTAAGAAAAGTAGTCCATGTGCATAATTGTATAGGTATCGTTTCGCCATACGGCCCAGAGTCGAAAATCCAGGTCCAGATGACTGGTATCCGTGTATTGGAGTCAATGACCTGTGTAAATCTTCCGTGTTTGCGACCATCTAGTTTTGCTTGTGAAGAATCCTCGATCTTGAGTAGGATAAGTGGATAGCTCTGCTTCCCAGCTTTCGATTGACACCCATAACTCGTATCTTGTGCATATGGCCTCAGCGGTGGTTGTCCCAACTCTCCTGGCGCATTTCCAATGTTCAGATGATCTGTTCCTCGACAGTGTTTTAGAGTCGCCGTTGATCACAGGTCCAGGCCCCAGTCAATTGAGTAGGTTTTCGCCGTTTAACCGTCCCTTGGCACTCTCGACCCTCCAGCATGATCCGAAACCACGTTCCAATGATGTCAGTCGTCGATACCAACAGAGATAGGGGTGTCCCTTATCTAGGAGAAGTCGATCTCGAGTCTCCACCGAGCGCCAAACCGAATATGCCTTTTAGAATACACTCCCTTTGGGTATTTTGCGTAGAATTGGATAGATTCTAGCGTAGAACGGGCTCTGCGAACTTTTCCTAGTCAAGATTTTGGAATCACTGAGAGCGATTTGATAGATTTTGACTGGAGTTTGACTGGTTCTTGTGCAGGTAATTCCCTAGTTGACCATTCGGGACTCATGTCAACTCTGAGACGTGCGCTGAGCAACAAAATCGACAAAAATAGTCGTTTCCTGGTCTGTCCCAGACTGCGGCTTATCACCGGCCCCCCCTGTCGCGGATCGCTCGTTAGGAGAGGCATCGTCCCGGCCATACGTTCCTGCAGGTGAGACCCGCCCTCCTTCTTATCCCACCATGGGTTTCCAGGTGCCCTCGTTCCCTCGAGTCTCCCTGTGGTTCGGGAGAGAGTGGGACTTGGATCGGGCTATTGCCGAGTCTCGCCCGGTTGCATGGGGACTTGTCGGTCCCCGCCGACCAGCGCTTGTCGCCGTTGGGCGTGCTGTTGTTGCAACAATCGGCGGTCCATTCGGCCGACGGGGGCTTCCCGGATGCTCGGACCCGCGCCCTCGCGGAGTTGTTGTCGATGCATTCCCTGGGCGCAGACCTCCGGTTGGTGAACTCGCTGGAATCCCTGATCGCATCGCGGGACGTTGCCGACGTGTGCCGCTATCTGGGCGCCATTCTTCTGGCTATCCACCGGTCCGAAGGAGAGAGGTCGGGATTCTGGGAAACGCCGGAGGGTTTAGAGCGTCGGGCCGCTGAACGGGAGGTGTACGCGAATGTGTGCCGTCAGGACGGCCTGAGCTTCGACATGATGGACCTGGATTAGGCTTCGGCGACTCGTTGGTCGTTCTTCGCGGCATCAGCCGGGGTTCCCCGTCTACTCGGGCCTCGGCGTTTCGGGTGTCCCCGTCCTTTTGTTTGCTGTCATCGTTTTGCGCGCCTTGTCTAGTCGGCCCTCTCCGTAGGGCGCCCCCGTGGTAGCTTCGGGCCGTATCGTGTTTTTGTCGGCGTATTTTCCACCTTTTGTATTTTTTTGCTGTCTATAATCGATCGATTCGTCTTGCGCTCGTTCGTTGTGTGATGGGTGAAGAAAGAGATTTATTATTAGGGGACAGAGGCCCCGCCACAGATTAAGTAGAGCAGATTACGAGAGAGATAAGAACGGCCCCCAGGGCCTTCGTGCGGAGGGGGGTGTGCCCCATTTCATCAGGCGGAGTGTGCCGGGGGCCCGGGGCGGTCCGAGACGATTCGGATCGGGGTTCGGCCGTACGCGGGGAGGGGCGGTGAGTTGTTGAGGCGTCGGCGCTTTGCGGCGGGCCCGGCACCATGGGCCGGGCAAGCGTGTTCCATGTGCCGATGGTGTTCGTCCAGGGAGACCCGCCTAGGGGTGCCCCACTTCAGGGCGGGCTCCTTTCTCCCGTAGAGGACGCGGTTGAAGACCACGGGTTGGGCTTCGAGGGTGCGTCCGTATAGGTAGGCAAGGGAGGCGATGACAATAGCCACTAGCGTAGCCCACGCCGGGAGTGCGATGACGGTGGTAGTGTCCATTCTGTTGCGGGTGTAGGGGGATCGCTTAGATTCTGTCAGACTGCGGGTCGGGCCGTGCGAGGACTTCTCCTAAGAGCGCGCGCCCGGAACAGAACAGACGGATAGTCGGGCCCGCAAGTATGGCGGGCGGGGTAGATCGAAACCGAAAGGGCCCGTGAACTCGGTCCCTTGCCGTAGTCGGTGGTCGAAGGTTCGAATCGGGTCGTGTCGGGCCCGATGAGTCGATAGCGTCTCCTCGCACGGAGTAAGGTAGTTCTTCAGACGATCTAAGCGATAGGGTACAGGGTACACTATCGTGCATTATATACGCGGGCCCGCAAAGGGGGTGATCGGACACCCTGGCCTCTCCTCCTCCTCCTCGCTCCCGTTCCTGGCCGCAGAGGGGACGATCGCACATCCCTTGCGGGCCAGGCGCTACTCCTGACCTCCTAGCACTCCTCCCCATTCCCCTGGTGTCGAGTTGGGCTCGGCGACGGCTCGACGCGTCGTTCTCGGTCACGTGCTTCCCATGTGTGCGTTCCTCCTACTGGGGCGCATGTTCCCCGTCGTCACGTGCTGCGTGTTACGGGCCCGCAATGGCCCGACACCAGCGCCCGGAGCGGACGGGCCGGGTCTTATCCGTGACATGCAGACATCTCGAGTGGCTGCGTCCAGCGCGTTGTAGAGATTGTCCGATGTGCGTTGGAGCAACTGATTATTTTCTTGAGCGCAGCGTAAAATTAAGCACTGTGAGATTACCTTGACTTTAGCAACCTTGGCGGTCAGATCTTGACGCGTGATATTGAGCTCGTTTTCCAGCTGTAACTGGCGCTCCAGTACGGCGTTGAAATTGCGCTCAAGCAGCTCCACCTCTCGTTGGAGATCTTCATTGCTGGCCTTCTTCATCTGGAATTCATGGTCTAGCGCACCGAAGGCGAAAGTCAGGCCGTTATGCTTGTCGTTCAGCTCTTCAAATTCGGAAAGGAGTGCCCGGTAGGATACAAGAAGGGAAAAGATCACGTACAAATGACATCATCCTCATCCGTTTGAGCTAGGACATCACTACTAAAAGTGTTAATGAGAATAGGAACTCGACGCAAAAGACGCACAGGCGGGGAAACATGGATTCGATAGACGATTCAGACTGATGCGTCGCCGATGTTGGAGAGAATAGGTTATCGTGTTGAACGTAATTGAAGTTGGGGGTGGGGGAGTTGGGAGTCGCAGCATGGGAAATCAAGCGTCCATATCTAGGCCCTTGAAAACCAGGGAACACAGCGGAGTCGGTAATGTCGGAACTGCTTGTAGACATTGTGAGGGCAGTACAAGGGGGGAATGAGTCGCAAGCTTTTAAAGGGAAATCGTGGGATAAGACTCATGGACGGCATGAGCCTTCATAACCGGCTAGCTTATGAGCAGGCGAGTGCAGAGAACAAGCTGAGTCTGCCGGAAGGCCAAGTTGCGCCACATCATTAAAATGACACATCATCATGCTGTCTGGCTGGAGGCCTTGGTCGCATATGGTAACAAGTTCAACGGTTTGGATGGATAAACAGGTACAAAAGACTACTAAGCACAACGGACAGGAAAACCGGATACAGCTACACAGACCTAAACAGACATGGCATGCGACCTCTTCATCTTCGAATAACTGGAATTCGTAACATTCCCAAAAGTTTGTTTATACCGGGAAATTTCGGCGCGAAGTTGAGCGTTTTCAGCGTTGAGCTCGGAGATTTGAGCCATAATTTCGTTACGAGAACGATGCAAATGGGTATTAGTCCACGCAAGCGCCTGGCGAAATGGTAAGCTCATACACATTAGATCAATGAAAACGCACATTCAGGTAGGAATGCTTTGTCTGAAGTTCTCGTCGAGTCACATTGAGGTCAAATTGCGTCCGTAGTAATTCTTGTTGCAGTGCAACACGCGATTGAAACGCGGCTCGCAAGGACGTATCAGCTTGGCCTTGAGCGCGTACAAGGCCTGCGTTCATCATATTGAGGCCTTCGTTAAGGGCCTGCAGGAGTAGTAGGTCGTTTTGGATGTAAGCTCGTTCAGAACGAAGCTCGTCCAGCCGACAATCCTCCTCAGTTTCAGTTTCTAGGCGAGGATAACTTGAGTTTTGGGATGATTTGAACGACGGCGAGCGATACACACCTTCTCCGACTCGAGGAGCTTGATCAGGAACTTGATCAGGGGGGTAGTAGTGAGGGATGGGGTGAGAGTGGGAGGATAGAGCGACGGACATAGTGGGTGAAAGCAAGAACCTGAAGCTGTCACTGTACTGTGACGCTTCCTGTCACAGGCTGATCAACTTGACTCAAAACTTGCTCAGAACAGAACAGAATCGAAATTTTCCTCGGAGCTTGATGACTTCTAATACTGTAAGGCAACCGTGGCAGCAGCCAAGTCCAACAGAGTTCAGATAGAGCTAGTGCAAACTACCCGATCCTTCCCGATCATTCCTCCGAGTCCAACTGCCTGCAATAAGTTGAACTTTGGCAGCCAAGTACGCGTAAAGGGCCGCTGTGTTGATGACTAGTACCTGGTCAACGGGTCATGCAAGAAATGCGACCTCTGTAGCAAGCAACTTCGGAACTTGGCAGACGCGAAACGCGTTCACGACCGCACATGCACTGGCTTCAGAGCACTGCATATTCAATCTGTGGCGCACATCCATCAACGCTTGGCGCTCCAGTCGCAAGGTCTGCGCTAGCGAAGCACCGAATGAGTTGAATCCATTTCCCTGGCCACATGAGTCCGATCATCAGCCTGAGCGGCTAGACTACAACGACATACTGTGTCGTCGAACATGAGATTCTGTCGCTCAACATCATCGTAAATATCCGTCGTAATCTAAACAAGTACAAGGTCAGAGCTTGGCTGGGCAAGGAGAGACATGACTGACACCACGAAGTGTGCGTAGCTTGGTTCGTCTAGCCGTTGATCATTCTGAGCTTTGTATGTGTTCTCTGCGGAGCGGGACGACTCGGAAGACTTCGAAATCAGCACGAAAGCGAGCGTGGAGAACGTTGAGAACAGTGTCATCGTTGGGGTAAATGGTTGCCGACCCAGACGACGACACCAGGTCGAGCAACTCGCCCAAAGCCGCATCGCCGGCGTGGACATGGCGGAAAGGTAACCGCCTCAGACTCTTTCACCGCCCCCCCAAATATCGCTCAAGTGGTCTGCCAGAACGTCGTCGTAAGGCTCCAGCACGGCTGAATGATGCTGCCCAGCCCCTCCAACACGCGTAAGGCAACAGCAAAGGGAAAATACGGGGTCGGTAGTCTCTATTCCAGCCAACATGTCGCATCTAACATTGTGACAGTACGTGACGGTTCGCGTTTCAGGGAAGGGTGAAATTTACCTTTATGATACTTTCCATTTATGTCTTCGGCATTCAGCCCGACTGTCACATAGTGCGTCGCGTAACTCAGCACCCTCCTTCTCCCATCCAATGAGAGCAGCGCAAAGTTTGCGCCGCTCTGCCTATGGTCATTATTTCCTAGACTTGGACCGTATCAGCCATGCGTTCGACACTTTATAAAGCCGTATTCCCTTGGACCCACCTCGAGGTGCTTCTTCAAACTCGAGTCAGCCTCGCGCTCCGGTTTACGATGGACATGGACATGGACATGGATGGGGAAACCTTTCGTGAGTCCCTCTCCATATCCATTTCCTTCATTCCTATTGGTTTGCTGATTGTCGTCAGCAACGAACGCGTCCCACTATCAACGACACTATCATTCGCAACAATCGCCGCCAGCACAGCAACTTGAAGCTTTTGACTTGGAGTCACAACTTGAACAAGTGCGTTTTCTTATCTCCCTCATCCTGTCTGGTCCTCAAGTCGACTCCCAGCCTTTCTATGTAGACCATGGTCTGCCCACAGCTTTCTCCTCCCACCTTTACTGACGCTTCCAAGACTTTGACAATAATGTGGCGATGGGGCCTTCGATCGCAATATCCGGCAGCGCCTACCCTTCCGGCAGCGCCTACCCTTCTGGCAACCGCGTCCCACAACTTCATGCACAATCGCGACAGGCTTACGATGGTCTTGGTCGACCCCTACCCGGGCCAGCATTCTTCGGCAATCCAAACCCCCGACCGCAAACTCGGCCATACAACCCAATGATGCTAAGCAATATGAACGACAACTTGACCATGAACTTGGATATGATGCCTTCAAGTCGCCAGGACTATTATGGTGAGCCAATTTCGAAACTGACGCAATATCTCACTCAACACCAACAGGCTTCGACACTCAGGCGCCGGACGTCGCGAATTTTCCGATCTCGCCTTCGTATAACTCCTTCTATCCCAGCAATCTTCTCACTGGTATGGGTCCTAACATTGTTCGCCCTCGACAGGTATTGGTAAATGCACTTGTCAACTTCACAATGAACTCATTGTCCTAACTATTGTAGGCGTATGAACCCGTTGAGCGCAATTTCGCTGAAGCCACCAGTGGTGTGCCGGTGTCCTCCGGTCACCCACAACGTGGCGGCAGTCGATCTCAAGCGAGCGTTTCATCGGCCAGTCATTCTGCTTCCGACGTTCTTCAGATGACTTCAGTTGCCCGTTCTCGACAAAGCGCTCCTGCCCGACTGTCAATGGCCCAACGTCCCGTCAAACCCAACTTGAAACCCAAAACCACTGGCAAACGCAAGGCCCGCCCCGTCAGCGACTATGTTTCTCTACTTGGCACCACCAACTTCGTTCCATACCACTACGAACTTGGAGCCGAGCCAGCCCCCGCTCCTCAGCCTCAGCAGGGAAGCGATTCTGGTCAACCCAAGCCACTTTCCGTGGAAGAAATCGAAGTCCAACTTCCTGATCTTCACCAGGGCTATTGTTCGGCTCGATTTCGTATAGTCCATAACATTGGCAATGTCGACGGGTTCCCTCCCATCATCGCAAATCGCTATGCACGGCTCGATGCAGTCTTTGAGGAGGCTTTCAAAATGCTCAATTTGGATATACCCCTCAACGGCGGTTCGTTTTCCGAATATTGTTGTGTTTCATATTCCAATTCCGCTGCAGATCTTTGGAAGTCCCACGGCTTCACTCTCAAGAGCGCCGGTAGGTGATATATATTCTAAGTTATATTGTACTCAACGAACGGATCAGGCTGGAATCCAAACACACGGTAAATTCAAATCTTTCTTTTCCCTCAGAAACATGAACACAAATATCACCTTTTAATATATATTTCCTTTGGAAAGAAATAAGATATTTTATCTGAATAAAAATAGACACCAAAATGATTTCTTTTTATCCATCTTTAAGTACCATAGAAAGACTCTCTTTTCATCACAATGAAAGAGCAATTAAAAGACTGCCATTTTGTCCAACTTTCTGTCTACAACAAATTGTGATCTTTGTGTTTTTGCAAAAAGGCCAATTGAAAATCAGGGCTTTTGATGTGCCTTTTTGTGTTGCACAAAGAACAACTTTCAATGACACACAAAGACATTCAGAAAGATCGTCTTTCTGTGCCTCTTTTGGACTATCACAAAGAACATCTTTGTGATTGCCCAAAAGGGGAAAGGAAAGGGCATCTTTCTGTAGACCTTTCAGTTTGACTAAAAGATTAGCTTTCTGTCAGGACTAATAGGCTTGAAGAAATATGATATTTCTGTGCTACCCTAGGGTACACCTTGGGGTATACCCTAGGGTACACCTTGCAGCTCAGGTAGGGGTACCTTGGATGATATTGTGACAGAATGCTTATATGATTGCCTACAATGCTCACCAATCACGTCATCATGAGGCATCCTTGAAGCCGCGTTGCATCCAAAATTCAAGTCAAACGGTCAAAGTGATTGCTTATTATGAACAATATATACATGAACAGTGTATCAAACTACTCTACACTACATTATACGAAGCACTTCAGCCTCAGACTTGATAAAAAGGATCAGTTGTTCAATACCTCGGACGATTCCGCTGCGCCCACCACAGAGAAGCGGATCATGGAGTTCAATGTGGTTGTGACCACATACGGAACAGGGCACCCTCCCGAGCCAGGCGGGCCTGAACCATTTGTGGCAGACCTTTTCTGCGCCGCGTTAGTACGACAACGCGGGCACGAAAAGAAGTGCTACCCATTCGCTTGCGATCCCGGACATGCCACATTGCAGCCCAGTAGCGAGTGGTGCACTTGTTGAGCTGTCGGAGGCGATTCTTGGGTAAAGACGTGTGTCCGATCTTGAAAACGCGCTGCCCATTTCGCAATTTGAGGTCCAAGGCGTAGATTACGCCAGGACCGTCTTTGGGCGGAGAGTGGTGATGGTTGGAGATCAGTAGCGCTCGCGCTTGAATGGCGAGACGGAATTGTTGAGGGGATGGGAATTTGAGAGCGAGGGTTAACGCGCGGGTGCGAGCATCCATGGTGCGCGTACGACGCACGTCATGGGGAAAGAGGGAGAGAGGCATCGAGGGCGAGAGCGGGCAAGCAGGGGAGGGTGGCGGGACCAAGCGTCAGGCAGGCGAGCGCGACAGAGGGCGCGGTCGGGCGCAGGCGGACCGGAGAAGGGCTGGCAGGCGGCAGGGGAGCGGGCAGGCGCGAAAACCGCGAGGGCAGGCGCGAGCAGGCGCGAAAATGGTGCGGCGAGCGCGAAAGGCGCGAGAAGTTGGCAAAAGTCAGCGGGCACGCGCGAGACTGGGCGCGAGAGAGCGCGAGAGAGCGCGGGCGGGCGTGAGAGAGCGCGAGAGGGCGAGACGGCGCGAGACTGGGCGGGGGAGGGCGCTGGATGGGCCGATTTGGGCGGGAGGGGCTGGAAACGGCGGGACAGCGGTGGATGGGGCCAGATATGGGCGGGAAACGGCGGGGGAGGGTGCTGGATTGGTGGATATGGGGTGGATGGCGCTGGATGGACCAGATCTGGGCAGATCTGGGCGGGAAACGGCGGGAGAGTGGGTAGATGGGCCAGATATGGGTGTGAGAGGGCAAGAGGGCGCTGGAGGGGCCAGAGATGGGCAAGAGGCCGCTGGATGGCCGCTGGATGGGCCAGATAGGGTGGTAGACGGCGCGGGCGGTCACGAGAGAGGCGCGGCGGGCGCGAGAGACGGCGCGGCGGGCGTGGAGCGCGTGGGTCGGGCAACGGGCCGCGCAAGCAAAGGTTGGGTGGGTAGGGGTGTTTGGCTGGCGGCAAGGGTCAGCCGTCACCCTGTCAGGGTCAGCCGTCACCCTAACGACAGTGATCGGCGGTCAGCGCCGATCATCCGCAGGGTGACGGCACATGACCGACGACCGGCCGATGGTGAACCCGCGCCGCTTGCCGCCTACAATACCAGCATGCCGAGCAGCGGCATTGGCCCGTGCCGCAATTGTGATTTAATTACTATATATTCACCATTTTAGCATCTATTTTTCTGTCAAGTCGTATCTACGCGTTGTTCTGTAGATTTTTAGCACTGATTCAAGTGAAATGAAGAGAGGTACGAACCTACAGCCCGTAGGCGTACAAAACAGATGACAGGCATATTAAATTCGGGAAATTTTAAACTTGCAGTTCAAGGCCTGCTTGCCACTGAAATGCTTGAAGTCGGGTCAGCCATCGTTACCCTTGCTCTACTGATAACATGAGCACTTACAATCAAGGAGTGGTCGGCTTGTGCTTGTTTTATCGCCGAAACTTGCTATTCAGGCTGGAGACGAGCGACGAGCATTGAGGCTTGAGGATGAGCAGCGCTGCGCAGTGTACGACGCTGCACAAGCCTCCACAGCGTAGGACGCCTGACGGAGGTGGTGGGGAAGAAGAAGATGGAATCGCACGTGCTCGGATAAGATCGCCGATCATCGACGATCGTCGCCACGGAACGGGTGTTGATTAGCCGTAGTGGTGTGGCAAGACCGGAACGGAAGGAGAAGTGATTAGCACGGATCGTCGCCGAGGATTGTCCGAGTACGTGTCGGGCCCACTGGCGACGCGACGTTGAGCTCAAATTCGGGGCTGGCAGCAATCTGAGGCAATGGATAGGTAGATATATGCTGCCCGCCATATGCTGCTCAGCCTTCACAGCAAAAGGAAAACAGAGCATATCAGCCAGCCTTTCTGTATATTGGCATACTCGAGTTTTAGCACCGGTTCTTGAGTCCTACAAGCAGCCATTGAGCCCGCATAGTAGGAAAGTGTGGTTTGAGGTTTGAATGGCAAGTTACAATGTGAAGAACGGAAGGCCCAAAAAATTGGCTGTGACCAGTTGCTTACGTGATTGGCTACAACGCCTCCAATTATGTAATCCACCCGATACTTGAAATTAAATTCTTGGACAGATAGCCGGCCGTCAAATTCACAACTACGCTGTGGAGGCGGTAGGCGCTGAGCCTGTGAGCCTGCCAAGAGCTTTCGCGAGGTTACCCGCTTGGGTAAGATTTGATGGGTAACCGGCACCCGCTAGCCCGGGGCCCACTGATTGGAAAAGGCTATCAAAGTATCATAGATACTTTGATTAGCAGAGAATGTATCCCACGAGTCGATTGCAAAATCGCGAGATCTGTACCTTCCCAGATGAAGACGCTCTACCTGGCGGTCCACCGCCCACAGCATGGGCCTCTCGTTGAAGGCGGCTTTTCTGCTTCTCTAGGCTTTCGCGTGCCTCTGTGCGCTCGTTGGCACGTTGACGGCCCGCGAGGAAGTCTACAATGGTTTCTCCCTGGCGTTGACCGCCAGTGGGAGTGGGCTCTGGTCACACACAAAATTGATCTAAATCACCATGGTATACACAGAGTTGGCGATGTTTCGAGTCTACCCACCGGAAGACATTCAGCAGAAACCCCTCGAGTTCAATTGATCAGCAGTTTACACAGGGAGCCGTACAAGCTCTCAGGTCTTGTTGGAGTTGTGTTGGAGTATACAGGGATACTGACGCGTTGGGAAGGAAGGATGCGACTGTTGACATCAAGACATTCGAAGAGTGGAGCCTTGAAGACATGATAGCGAGGTAGGAATTGAGGTTTGCCCAGCTGGTGCAATGACTCTCCCCCATCATGGTCTTTGCTGATTTCGGCACGGAAGAGTGTTTCGGGGAGGGGATGTTTTGCATGAAATTCCTGTCGCCGTTGAATGCGACGAAGGCAGCACCGTCATGGCGAAAGAGGCCGGTGAAAGCACTGGATTCGTGGTAGCTTGCCTAGATGCACTGGTGAGACAATCTAGGAGATATCAAGCTGTCGGACACTCACTTGTTGTCGCTCACGTTCGTCTAGTGAGCTGAGCGGGACGAGCCATAATGACGGAGCCATGATTTCGACGGTCGGAGGTGGCGGTAAACACCCGGCGAGATCGGTGAAGCAGCGGCGGCAAACAACCTGTGATCTCGATGAAGCAGCAGCCTGACGTATGCGTCTAGGTCTGCAGAGTCCTTGGTCGCTATTCTGTCGGAGTTGAAGTCTGGATGTTCGTTAGCGCAGGTCAGCCGACAACAAGGTGAACGGACATTGAGAGGTGGGCGGTACGGATCGTTTGCTGTCAGAGGCTCAACGTATGCGTTTGAGAACTCCGGTGTGGTGGATGCGAGAGTGGATCGACGTCCTTGAAGTTTGGGAAAAGAATGTCGGCGTGTGACATGGCCGTGACACGCCTCGTGACGCCGATACCTGAACTTGACTTGAACCTTCAAATAAGATTGGAGCCAGCTGCATACAGCGGCGCAGTCTTAAACTCCCTTAGCATAATCTGCGATGGCCTGGAACTGGAGTCAACCGCATACGGTGACACAATCGTCTTCGCTGCTCAGCGCTGAGCTCTTACTGCCTCAAACCATTTTTGGAGCTCAGTCACTCGCTCTCACTACCCGCTATCTCCGTAAATCACTTCATTTGTCTTCCAAGAGTATCAAGTAACTGATAATTCAAGTCATACGATCAGTTGCTGCGACAAACAACGCGAAGGTTTCTGGGGAAACTTCAAGTTCAAGCTCTCTCAATTGCTTGACAGTCCGAGACTGAAGCCACCGCTGGTCATACAGACACTTTGGTAGTCCCTTGGGAGGTTGCCACGTCCCGTAATCCTTGCCGCGAGCGCGTGGACGCGTGAAAGTCCCTGCATGAATATTCAATATCTTCAATTCGAGACGTCTCGTTGTCGATAATTTGCATCAAATTAGCCACGGAGGGCTCACGCCAAATCCAGAGTCCGATGACGAATATCTTCGTCTCCTGCTCCTCGACAAACAAGTCCGCGTTTTCCTGTCCCAGTTTCTTCAGTAATCTTCACGTTTCCAGACCGTTGGCTCCATCTTCCTCTTCTGTTGCAAAACGCCGCTGGTATGTCTACATGCTTTCACGTCAGCAAGGAACTCCTCTGAAATTATTAGGCACATACTCTGTTCTGGCCGTTAACCCTCTTGGAACGCAATCGGCGTTCTGTGAGAACAACTTGAGCCCGAAGTGCGCTTGTGTTGAAACAAATTCCAATCACCTCCGATCCTCTCGAGCTGCTCGCGCAAGAGAAGCTCAGAAACTGGCGTTGAATCAATTCCTTGCCAACGCAATTGGCTCCCTCAGCGTCATCGGCAATCGCGTCATTCTTAATTCTCTGCATCTGAACATTCCAAGCCGAATGCAAGTACTACCCTGGCCCGAAGTCCCACTGAGCAAGACCAATTGACATGACGATACTCGGCTCATCTTCTGGCTCTTCCGCAAACCGCTTGACGTTTTCGGATGACGCGGGAGTGCGAGAGGTCCGAACGCCTTGTCCAACGAGAGCTGCTCGACAATCCTCAGAATACCGTCGACATCGACATCAAGTGTATTGGCGACATTAAGCAGCGCCGATATGCTGCTGGCCGGACCAGTAGCTCCCTTAGAAATCGGAGTCGGCGCAGATTCGGGAATGGGAGTAGGATTTAGAGGAAGCTCGGCCCCTGCTGTGCCGCTATTCTGCAGCATGTCCATGCTGATATGTCCTCGATGTCGGGGCGTAGATTTAGTTGGGTAGCCTGGCGTGAAGCGGAGTTGACTTTCTCGCGGACGTGCAGAATCACATTTACTCAAATGCATATCGTAACAGGTTGAACAGATTCAGATGCTCGATATTGTGCCTTCTGCGCCGCCATGACTGTCTGAGCCTGATGGAGCGATTGGTGTAAGCTCTGAGCATCAAAGAAGGGTGAAAAGTGGAGATGGATAGGACGGTCTTAATCCACGCGTAATGGAAAAGGGACGTGTTCAAACTCGAAAGCGAGATGGAGAATGGGGAAGGAGGGTTTAGTATGCGCGTTGGAAAAGGAACAGGAAAGTTTGGTGGGGAGCGCAGGGAAGATGAGCTAGCGATTCTTATTGTGCCCATTACGCACCAGCTGTACTAAGATATTACAAATAAAATATCAATTCCAGGCCACCTGTTTTGCGGGGTTTGCTGGTGTGTCCCCCCTTCATGGTGCTGGTGCCAGCTTCATACAGCGGCCTAGCCCAGCTGTTCGTACCAGGACTCGACGTCCGCGTCAAAAATCATGTCTTAACCCAGACTGACCGCCGTCACTCAATGGCCCCAAAGCGTGCTGCTCAACTTCTGAAATCTCTGGGTACGCGAAGGATTGGCCCGAATGCTTCGACCTACTAGTATCCGACCAGCTGCAGTCTGTCTGTATATTGGTAGGTTTTGCGCAAGCTACCATCACTGATATCAGACACTGTATTTCGAGTTTTCTCCAGCGACCACATAATTGTCACTAAGTTTTTAAGTGCCTGTGCTACTATGATGATTCACCTATTCATGTCTTCCCTATGAGAACCGCTTCTCTTCGCACTTTGAACGACATGAGGCGGCTTTGCGCGTACAATTGAAACATTGCGCTGGGTGTCTTGTATATTCGTTGCACACGCGCTCGGTAACTTGAATCCATGCCGTCCACTCTCCCTTCGTCTGGTCCAGCGCAACGATAACCACCGTCACATGTTATCGCAACCACTGATAGGATGTAAGCATTGAAGACGATGGATTTCGTTAGTGCCCAGAAACGAGCTTAGACGTACTGAGCATCCTTGCACGAAGTGGCCTGTGGACATTCCCACCAGCGAACTTGGCCACGGTGCTTCCTAAACAAAATCATAGGTGACAACTCGAAGAACTAGTAGCGGACGCACCACCATTACCATCGTAGACAGCGAAAAACGTGTTGGATTCCTCTTTGCCTTCGTCGAGATCAAGTACAGTCGCGTATCGCTAGATGGCATAAGTTTTGGAGTAAAAATAGTGATTCTCCAGCCTTGCATCTCGGTTACGCCATACCAGAAACGGGCATTGCCAGTCGTGTCGGATGCTTTGCTCGTAGCTTCGACTTGGAGAGAGACCGGTAGATGCGAACCTGGGGAAGAGAGTGTTTGACCCTGAAGCTGGGCTATAAGCTCAAGCAGGGTAAAAACAACTAAAAACAGACCATGTTACCACCGAGCGGTGCCGACATCGTGAGCTGTTTGCTTTGGAAACCCAGAATTTGTACCTCCCTTGCGGGTATGTAGAGACATTGGTGGTGTTTTGAAGTGCTTTGTTGCAATCATTCTATTGATTTTGAGCACTGAAATCAAGTAGAGATACAAACCGACAGCCCATAGGCAGACGACACAGAAAACAGAGGACTGAAAAGAGTGGTGAGCCTGTGCTTGAGTTGGTTTTTTTGAAATGGCCGATGAGCGACGAGCATTGAGACTTGGGACTGACAGAGCTGAGCACCGTACGACGCTGCACAGCGGTTGCAAGATCGCAAAGCCTCAACAGCGTAGGAGGTGGTGGAAGGAGAAGACGAGGATAGCACGTGCTGGTCGATCGTCGCCGAAGATTGTCCGAGTACGTGTCGGACCCGCTGGGGACGCGACTTTGAGCTCAAGTTTGGAGGTGGATGCAATCTGAGGCGAGAAATAGGTAGATACATGTGGCCCGCTATATTCTGCCCAGTCTCCACGCCAAAAACGCGTCGGAGGCGCCGCCAGGTAGCAAAATCAAGACTTGATTGGAAAGAAAGGCATAGATTGTCCAAGTGGAAGTGATACAAGCAGAATGTAAGAGTAGTGGACAAGAAGTATGATTACTATGAATCGAATGCATGGTACGTGAGATAGAAAAGGCGTCCCACAACTATGACTGCAAAGCCACGGAAGTAATTGTCGGTGAACAGGAAGGCCAGAAAGCCCATGTAGCCAATGAAATAGATCAAGTCTTCCATGGGGTCAAAGTGATCTAACAGCAGGAATGAGCAAAGAACAAATGAGCAAGTCAAAGACGCACGGTGTACATGTGCAACGAGCATAGTAGGGGGAGTATCCAGTATTCCGGTGAGAGGAGACACGAAACGCGTCGTCGGAGGCATTGCTTAGCAAGGCGTTGAGTTGGTTGGGTGGGTGGTTGGGATGATAGTGGTTGGTTAGGGAGCGATAGAGTGCGCTGGGAGTTTAAGAATGTTTTGCACAAAGAGACTGTCTCCCAACTGTCTCCTTTGTGCGGGCAGCGAGAACCCTGCCAACGCCCGAAGGCAGACAGACAAAGGGATCATGCAGGGTACTGTCACAGATAGAAAAAAACACGATGCATGCGTCCTATAGGTTGCGAGGGTGGTGACGACGGGTGAAGACGAGAGACACAGATTGAGATGACTGTGTAGTGTACGACGCTGCGCAGTGGTTGCACGACAGGGAGAACCTTGGCCGCTGTGTACGACACACTTGACGGTGGGGAAGACTTCAAGAAGACGAAGGCGTGGTTTGATGAAATCACACGTGTGCTCCCACGGGTACTAACCCAGGCTAGCGGGTAGCGGGTCGGGTCGCGGGTCGCGGGTTGCGGGTTGCGGGTTGCCCATCAAATCTTACCCTCGAGGGTGGAACTGAGAAAGGTCAGCGAGTGTCATTGCAGAGCAAAGGATGCAGTGACCTGATCATAGGTCATGCTTGATATTAGCAGCCCCAGGAGAGGTTTCCACGGTCGTCCAGAGTTGTAAATTCTAGCAGCGGCAACAGAGTTTGAATCTGAGGAAGGGTGAACGATGGCAACGATTGGGAAACAAATCGTGCCGAGACGACGAATATCATGATAGCGTCAACAATAGCGTGCAGGCCAACCCTATCTCAGCAGTTGGAAAACGCCACGCGTCTGGCGCAAACACCTGCGAGAAGAATGAGTTTTGACAAGACAAGAAAATTGACGCAGAAAGTGCTTACATAAGCACACACGGAGATTCCAGGCCCATCTTCGACGACGAGGATAGATTCCGACTTCAAGTTGGGATGTTGTTCAGTGCAAGTTGACGCTTGATCACAAATCCGACTCCGCCAATAACGTAGACATTATTGTCGCGTTCAAGTCCAGAACTTGAATTGAGCGTCCGCTCTGACTACTAACGGTGTCGCACAACGGCTGGGCCTTGGAGTCGGTTGAGCTGATTTGCGCGAGCGTTTCTTGCTTGTGGCCTACCCGGAAGCAAAAGAAAGCTGCGATGACTGCCGAAATGACCGCAAGCCCTCCAATTACCCCACCAGCGATGGCTCCCGATGAACATTGGACGAGGAAGAATGGCCTGATGAATTTCCACGTTCGAGGAGATGAGTTTGTTGGTGAAGAAGGCGATGATGCTCGTAGACAGAACGAATGTGATGGGCCTTGTAGGCGGAAATGTAGCAATTGGCGGGGCCCAGAGGTAACATTGGCCGAGGGCCAGGTGAAGGTGGCGTCAAGTAAGTCAGAGACTTAAATTTGCATCGTCAAGAACTCGGGGTCGGGCTTCTGTGTCCGCTCACTGCTAACTCTGAGATTGCGTAGAGGTTTTTGAAGGAGCTAGGGCTTGGGTGACTCCCGTATTTGTGATTGGAATGTAGAGGGTTGTGGGGTTGTCTACTGAAGCGCCGCCAAACATGGCGCAAGAGAAGTTCGCCAGGTAGAAGCGTTGTCGATCCTTGGTTTGAGAGCGGGGAAGCCGACAGCGAAGCCTTTCGTCCAGATTGTCGTCGTCGTTGTCGTCGTGGTGGAATTCACCAAGGGGAGAGATAGAGGATATTCCTACAGCATTATTGGTCAGACAACGGAGATGACCGGACTGGCAACTCACCTGCTGGCGCAGGAGAAGCCCGAGCTTATTGAGGCTATTGCGGTCGGTGAGAGGCTCGGCGTATGCGCCTGAGACCTCATGTGGTTGCTGTCCGGAATGGCGGGCGGGGGCAGGGAGAGAAATGAGAGGTGTCACGGTCGTGTGACACCTGATTTGATTTCATCATCACCGCGGCCGGCTATCTGATCAACAATTTCAAGTATCGACAGTGGATTACATGATTGGAGGCGTTGTAGCCAATCACGTAAGCAACCGAGCGCAGAGCCACAGCCAATTTTTTTTCGCCCTCCGTTCATTTTAACTTGCTATTCAAACCTCCAACCAGACTTTTCTATGCCGACTCGATGGCTGCTTGTCGAACTCAAGAACCGCTAGACCCGGTGCTAAAACTCGAGTATGTTGGCGGGTTGTCGCTCTTACTGATTGCCCGACGCGTCTTTGGCGTGGAGACTGGGCAGCATATAGTGGGCTGCATATTTCCACCTATCCATTGCCTCGGATTGCATCCAGCCCCGAGCTTGAGCTCCAAGTCGCGTCGCCAGTGGGTCCGACACGTACTATCAAACCTCTTCTTCTCCTTCATCAGGCGTCCGACGCTGCGGAGGTCTTCCGGTCTTGCCGCTCCCAACGGCTAATCAACACCCGGGCCCAGATAAATCGTCTTTGCGTGCGCTTGAAGGCACGGCGGTACTCGTCATTTCCACTCGACTCACTGCAGCATGGAATCAGAGGGCGCATAAGACGGGTAAATGATCACGAAGGGATGTGATTTGCAGAGAAAGCAAGTTTCTCGGGCGCTGATGTGGTGCGTATTCACCGACGCTTGGAATCAGCGGTCGCAAACAGAACGCTCCAGTCTTTTTGTTTTCGTTATTTGGCTTCTACATTGATGTATGGTAGGCATTACATTGCGTGTGGATATATATCCTTCCTTCCAGAGACTGACCCTGGATTGATGTGATTCTTCCTTAGAAGAGTGGATCTGGGACTCTGTCTCTCCGTCGTTGGAATCACCAATGTTCTGAGATTAGTCAATCAAGGGGGAAAATAGTGCTGTTGAAAATAACTACACACACATGATCTGGAGCGTTATTTACCGGATCGCGGTGATTTCCGATTGGTGACGGAAACTTGACAAAATCAGTCTATATCATAGTCAAGGACAGCCTGAGGACTACTCAACTGGTTTCGCAGACCGGATTCTCTGTGAAGTTGCCTGAATATAATGGTTTCCGCTCAGCGCTAGCAATCGGGTTCGATGCCAGACAATTCAGTGTTCATGACCCCAGAGCGGGTTTGCGACCGAGTTTTCTGTACATCATTATGGTCAGTCAGTGTGGTTCGTCAAAAACTCACGAGACTGACTACAAGTTATGCGCCTCGGCGTCTTGATAAGTTGGAAACTCCGTGTTTGTTTAACCGAAGGCTGGAATGAGAGAGACCTTATGTCGTGAGGATTTTGCGGTGCCCTCCGAACGGTACTTCGATGATAACCCAAAGCCCACGCTAGCCGTTCTTGAGAATACTGCACTTCACATGCCAGCCTTCGAGCGATTGCGCGGTCAGTCTGGGCCAAGACACAATTTTTAGCGCCAAGTCTGGCGGTTCTGGAGTCCTATGAGCAGCCATCGTTGAGATCCACAGAAGACAGGTGCAGTTTGACTTGGATTTTGGGGACGTAGCTCGGTTGCTTACGTGATTGGCTACAACGCGTGTATAATCCGCCGTCAATGCTCGAAATTGTTGGACGGATAGTCGGCCGCGGTGAGAAAGTTGCGAGAATGAGCTGGTGGGTCCTTAGGCTGGGCCGCTGTATGCAGCTGGCACCAGCTGAGATCGAAGGAGAAGGACGCGTGCTGTCACACATGCTGTCACAATTGCTGTCCCACATTTCTCTCGCCATTCCGGACAGCAACCACATAAGGTCTCAGGCGCATACGCCGAGCCTCTCACCGATCGCAACAGCCCCAGCCCCAACAAGTTCGGGCTTCTCCTGCGCCAGCAGTTGAGCTGCCAGTCCAGTCCATCTCCGCTGTCTGACCAACTTGAATAATGCTTTAGGAATATCCTCTATCTCTCCCTTTAGCAAATCGATGCGGCGGCTCGACAAGCATCCCAACTGAAAAACGCCCAACGCCCCGCCTAGTTCATCCCTAATCCTTGCGGCCCGACCCCCCACACAGCCAAGAACAAATATCGATCCTAGATGTCTTCACCCCTTCCCAGCAGCCGTCCAACAAATTTCTCCCCTTCAGACGCGTTCCTCCATGTGGATGAATAGAACAGCACACTTCTCGGCACGAATGAAGGCCGGCAAACCAATATTCTCAAACGGCGCAGGAAACACGACTGTTTGTGTCCATGCTGAAGCCGATTTCGACTCCGATGGACGGTGGGAAGAAAAATACCCACTTCGACTGCATTCCATACCGGTACGTCCTTGCTGTCTGGGATAACATGTGGCTTGAATGGCTCCAGAATTACGAAGAAAACCAAAACGACTCTTTCTCGAGACGAATCATCGAGTAAGTTATTACCTCTATCTGGCATCTCGCTGATGAAGAAGCGGCAGCCTAAATACCTCAAGTTTTGTGAAGATACTGGATTCATATCGATGCTACCAAGTGACGCTGCCCAGCGCCGGGAGGCCGCAAAGATGAAACAAACGACGCTGGATGGTGTAGCTGTTGAGGACTCAACATGGCGCCACCGCTCTCTGTCATCTTAGCAACGATTCAGCAACGATAGACTTGTCCAGCTGGCGTTACGTGCGTGATCTGTTTCCCAAAACTCATCTGGCTGACGCCGCAAAGCCAATCGATGCTTTCGAGAAGGAAACACTCGTCGATATGATGGAGATGGCTGCTTGAGCACCGGATGGCAGGATCAAGTTACGGGACGCACGATTGACACACCAGCATATCCTCGACAATTCGCTCAATATATCCGACACCCGCAAGGAAGGAACTAGCGGTAGATTTCCGTTGATTCCAATCAACATTGGCTCACTTACCGCAACAAAATGTACCAGCCTTGTTTGTGTCTCTCGACTGCGATTCCTGGAGTGCCCGGAATGGCGACAGCTTCAATGCCCACTTCAAAATAGTAGCTCGAGCACATGCGATCCGCACCGAGTTGGTCAAATCGCTGTCGCAGTCATCTATCGGCGTTATATCAGTCTTAGATATACGAAACATGGAACTGGCACCGAACTCGATGGATTTAGAATGTGGGTGCAAGGGTTTTGTCAAGCTTGATGATGACGAGGTACGTTTCCAGTTGACGCCCTCTGCATATGCTCAAACGCGATCCAAGCTCTTGCGACGACGACAATCGTTGTGGTTGTCCATCATAATTCACTCGCTTTGCCCCACTCGTATCCATGCCTGCGCGGACTTGCCGTTGGACTACTCAACTGAGCGCCATGTCGTGTCTTTGAAGTCGGCATGACGGACTCTTTTTGCGGAGGCTTGAGTTGCATGCGAGGCGATGTTCGGGCTAGCTTTGGTGCAGGCGCTGGTGTATAAGGAACAGACTGTGCCACGATGGGCATGACAATGGTGCGTGTCGAGTATTTTCTGCCTCCTTCTTGCTAATTGTCTGAAAGCCAGCTACTGGGCTCAATTCAACGAGCTACCTGGTCAAATCCAGGGAGCGTGTCGACGAAGATGTAGGAATGGTGCTAGAAGTGGTGGAGCCATCGCGAGCGTGTGTCCTGCCGCACTTGCCTCCAGTCTCTTGCGGTTTACGTGCCGCAAAGACATGAGCAAGGGGAAAGAAGGAAATACGGTCAAGGTACCGGGTCTGAGGTATGTTTTTCGTTTCGTCTACTCTCTTCCCCCGTTTGACCCAATCGTCGCAGTCGATTGTGAAGAAAAACCGATAATGAAGACGGGATGCAGTTTTCGCTCGAGTTGTGAGTCCTTTTTCTTTCCCGCAATCCGTTGGTGGCTCATATCGGTTGGAAGTTTGAAGCTTCCGCCAATGCACCACACCAACACGCATAAGAGGAGCCGCGGAATCATTTTCAGGCGCTCATCTCCTTCGTCGACTTGACTATCCCCACACCAGCCTGAAAGCTCTCCGACAACCATCTTTTCCCTTCACGTCACGCTTCACGTCAGACGATGTCAGTCAGCAGCCCTATAAACTGGACGTTCATTTCCAGCTTCGCCCTCATCTGCACCGTCTTCTCGAAAGGACCACCGCAGTGCCTCTCGCTGCCATTTGGACTCTCCATCCCCCTTCGTCAACGCTGTTTGCACATCCACCTGCCACGTCATTTTCAAGCACCATCGGCATGTCTCCGCCATACATCCTGCCCGCCAAGTCCTAATCCGACAGCTTCCAAGTACTGCGCCAGCAGTCCTTCACCTCTACTCGCAACGTGCTGTACCCGGGCCTTCCACCTACGCCTGTCTCAAAAGGGAAAGTCACGTGCATCTTGCCCACCAAAAAAAGACCTGGTATGGCGGGGGAAACGGAGAATATAGCGCTATCGACCGCATCTCATTATCCCCCGTCCCGTTTTCGAGCTACCTAATACTTTTGGCCCCGCTATTCGACGCGGAAGGTAGTTGTTGCATCCGTTTGTGGTGAAGACTACCTGGACGGCATGGGCGACGGTTGTGGGACGGAGTGCGAGATATGGGCTGGCGTTGGCGGCTCTCCCGACTCTATTGATGACGGGGATCGTGTGGAGCCTCTCCGAAGACGGTCTACTTGGTGTTTGCTCTATGTATGTGTTAACTACCGAGGCCTCTCGCCTCAATCGTTGCTAAAAATACTACCAGTAGCCGGCTAGACTGGCATGGCCCGCCTCCTTCATCGGGTCTGTCACGGGCTCCGGCACCGTTGTCATGGCTCACGGCGTCGTTGTCGTTTGTTGTTGTCATTGCTGGCTGGGATATGCATATGCTCACCTGGGTAATTGTAACGGTCAGCCGGATAATTCTTGGATAACTGTCTCATTAACTCTACTTCAATAGGTTCTTCTTGTCATTATCATACCATTCGGAACGAGGTCTGTTCCTTATTCGCGTTTTCGGTATGGAGGGCACTTGGCACCCACTGATGATGTCTCGGGAAAGATTTGAGCGATCTCTGTAAAGGTCAGTACTTGCCATGTCGTTGGCACTATTGCTTATGTCACAATACCAGGTGCGTTCGAGCAACAAGCATGGCGGTCCAACCCTTCCACTTCTTCTTCGAGCGGGGTGGAATTTGTTTTATGGCGTTTCTGTGGGCGATGGTGTTTCTGTGCGTCCTTTATATTTGTTTCGTCTGCACAAATGCTCATTTGGTCCCAGGCTATTGCTGCTAATGGACTTATATCTTATGCATAGTACTCATGGTGAGTCGCCGATGTTAGCAAGTTGAACCCTGCTCATTGGACTATTCAACGCTAGTTTGTCACGACCCATCGCGGCCTCAAGCTTTCACGGACAGGAACCTACCACCTCTTATATTTTGGCTCCCTGTTACTCTCAGATGCGCTCAGAGCACTGGCGCGGTCATGAACCTCCGTTGAATCACACTTGGGGGGGTGAGCAATGAGACTTTCTGCACAGTCCAGGGTGCGTCCACCGTTTCCTCTCACCTCCTTACTAAGAGGACACTGTAGGCGCTTATATAACGCAGACAGGGAACGTCAGCGACGCTCCTTGACAATGTTGAAGTATATAGCTCACGCGCGCCATTTCCCACATGTCATAAATCTTGTATGGTACAGGTGTTGGCTATATATATATGTACTACATACCCAGCTATTCATCAAGTAGCGTTGTCGCGTGAGCCACTTGTCGCGTGAGCCACTACATCTTTGGATGTGATTTGGCGATGAAAGACGAGAAGCGGTTTCTGGTCTTTTGTCCAATCCATGACTCTCTCGTAGGTCTCGTCATGCTTGGCCAAACGAACATTGAGATCTTTCTCTGTGGTCAACTGGGTTTTGGCGGCACATTCCCGTAAAGGCGTGCCATCTTCCACTTGGATGAACGCGTTGAACATCTGAACTAGGTATTTGGACAGGCGTTTCTTGGTGAATCCTCCAAAATTCTGACTAGTGTCTGGAGGGTCTTCTCGATAGCGCACGCAGTAACAACACATTTGAAAAATCACCTCCTACTTGAGTCAGAAAGAGCTGAGCTATAAGATAGAAATATTTACCAGCAGAACTTGACGAAAAGTGTCATTGGGATGAATACCAGAGCAAATGCCCTCTGTCGCGTCCACCAGGCGTTGAAACTCCCATATTTTCTGCCAGACATATTGCAGCTCATTAAATCTGGGCAGATGAATGGGGAGGGAGCCGTCTGGGTTCTCAATCTCATACGCCTCGCGATTGAGGGCGGGCATTAGAATGTTGTAAGCAATCAGGGTCATCAACTTGCGTAAATTCCCGTTATCTGTGAGATTAAGGATGTCGATGGGTTCCAAGTCCGCTTGTAACTGGGCATTCAGTTGTCGTATCAGAAGACGACATAAGAGCCAGTTGGCTTCAGAATGCTCCACATTGGTGGCGAAGTAGTTGCTGAACACATGGTGCAACTCTGCGGCCACCAGACGGTCAACACAAGTGATGGGGAATGCGTGATATCCCGTCGCCACAGTATCTTCCGTGCCCAGAACGTAGTGGTGGACACATGGTCGCATAAAACTAGAAAATTACATTGTCAGCATGCTGTGATTAAAAAAGAGGAGACTGCTTACAGGAAAGAATTTCGACGCAACACTACAAATTCCAATCGGTAATGGCTTTTATTTGACTGGTCACAGTCCCAACCGTGCAAGAACTGTTGGGACCACCACTTGTGTGTACTGGAATTTGGCTTCTCGTTATCCGGCTCTGCCATTAGCTCGTCTGTCAAGGGACATACATCATTGGCGATTGCCCAGACTTTTTCTCCAGTGGCAATGTGAATAAGGGTACTGCCCATTACATCCATGTGTTGATCACTTTTCGTTCCTGCGTTGCCCGCGATGAACCAGTTCAATGCGTTCCTGGGAATATCGATGGGAGGCAGCTCTGGAATGTGACTCGTTTGAATCAGCGCGTCGACATGGCTGCTTAGTGCCCTAAATTTTGCAGGATACACAATTTCCTCGTGAGGCATTGAATTCGAGAGAGCATTTAGGCGAGGCGTCCCGTTTTGGAAAGATGGGGAGGGAATGAGACGAGCCATGCGGTCTGCAAACATGCCTACGTTGCCGGTTTGGACATAACGGTTGTCTGTACATAGAAGTTAACCAACTCAGAGTCCTGAATACTACCAAGCACGCACCTTGGATATCAACGATTGCCTCGAGTGATGTCAGTCGCTGCAGCATCCGTTTAAATTTAGGGTCATTCTCATCCGGACCCTCTACCACCAGTATCGAACGGTCGGCGAATATCAGTAAGATACATTCGTCCGACAATGACTCCAGGTCATTGAAAGCTATCACAAATAGCTCCGATCTGCGGCGCTTCCTTGGGAAGGTCTCGGGAGCGGGCAGATGCGAGAAGATGCAAGGGCTTTTTGGTTCCGTCCACATCTAGGCCTTGAGGGGCGTTTCTGAGGAGTTCCTCTAGTAGTTCAGCTTCCTTTGCCCAAAAGTTAGTCTCAGGGTGATGATTAATAGCTGAGAAACTTACCTCGGGGGTCCGGGCATGCCAATCATACTGAGTGGTATTGTTGTCTGCACAATACCCCGAACTATTCGGACGTTGGATTCTGACCTGTACGGGTTTGTCCAGAAAGGGCCTCTGATCCAGGTTAGCAGGGCAAACTTTGCTGGAAAAGCAAGTTCTTACTGGTAGACGCTCCATGTGCACAATCAGCCTCTCAATTGCCTCTTCTGTCAGCTCTTGCTCCCGCTCTTTCTGAGCTATCTCCTTCATCAGCTTTTGGATTCGCGCACGCTGCTTGGCAGTGAGGTTCGTGTCGGCTTGCAGTCGCTCGATTTCCCGTTGATTAGCTTTAATCTCAAGCTTCAACTTGTCAACATGATTTTGTTGGGTTGAGCGTTTCTCCTCTAGTTGCTGCCAACGCTTCACTTCCTCCATATCCCTCAGGCCACCCTTTTCCTTGTGGAACTTCAGAGCCACAGAGCTTTTTGACTCGACACTCTGCAAGGGTGGTCGAGGATATACGGAGAATATAGGGGCAGAGTCATCCGTTTGGAAATTGTAAGGCTCTGCAATGAATTCAAAGTCTCCAATTTGTATAGTGGGTACCTCTTTCACCTCATCCTCCTCAGATTCTACCTCGGGTTCAGAAGCCGAGTCCTCATCTCCACGGCGTTTCTTGGATTTACCTTTGGACTTGCCCTTGTCGCTTGGCTTGGGTTTCCCAGGTTTCGGTTTCCCGGGTTTAGGTTTCCCAGGTTTGGGTTTGGGCGGTTTGGGCGGTTTGGGAGGATTGGCGGGCGGCTGTGTGGGAGGGTCGGGAACAGGGCTGCCGTTGGAATTGTCTTGTCTGTCCGGTTTATCACCTCGATTCTCACCATCGGGAATAGAGTCGCTGTCAGGATTGGCTTGTCCGTCCGGTTTATCACCTGTCTTCTCACCGTCGGGAACAGAGTTTTCAGTTCCCTCGGGCGGTTTAGGAGGTTCAGAAGGATTGACGGGCGGCTGTGTGGAGGGGGATCATCGGGAGCAGAGTTGCTGTTGGGATTGTCTTGTCCGTTCGGATTCTCCCCATCGGGAATGGAGCTATTGTCTTGTCCTGGGATTCTCAGAGCTATCCACTTGCATGGGCCCTGGACCACTAGGCTGGACGGTCTCCGAGTTGCCATTTGGATTGTCTTGTCCGTTTGGTTTATCCCTTCCATTCTCACCGTCGGGAATGGACTTGTCAGTTCCCTCAGGCGAATCGGAAACAGAGTTGCTTGGTTTATCGATTCCGCTGGAATTCTCAGAGCTATCCACTTGCATGGGCGATGCGACACCAGGATCGACGCCCTCCGAGTCTAACCTAATCGCAGTGGCTGGGTTGTCCAGGTGGATACGCTTAGCAGGTGGTTCGTTGCTTCTGCTGTCCACAGAATCTAGGATGCGTTTGTAGGGAATCGAGGGCTCTTCTTCTGCCGTGTCGTCCTCCTCCAGTTGATAGGTCTCAAGGCTAAACCAAGATATTAGCTTTTCGCGGTAGCTTTGATTCCGTTCCATCACGACTTTCCACAGTCCTGTTAGATGGGACCAGGAGGTAGAGTTCTTCAACTCCGTGAAGAACAGGGCCGGATGGAATTGTCCCTTGACGGAGGCCCATGTCAGGTTCCAGAGCACTGCTTCAAGTTGCGCAAGGAGAGTGTTTGGGAAGCTGCGATATTCCGCGTGTTGATTCAACTAAGATTGATCAGGATAACACTATCAGGCAAGTTGAGAGAGCTCACATCCAGGACCATCGCTTCCATATGAAGACCCAGCGATGGATTTCGCAGATCGTGATCGTCATTCAGGATATTGACTATGCTAGTTCCCAATACGAGGGCAAGGGGTCCCGAGAAGCCTTCGTTGAGCCTAGCCATTTTCCAGCCTTGCGGCAGTGTCAGGCCGAGTAATTCATGGTAGCTTATAATCCCCGTGCGAACTGCGCCCGCGTCTGTGATGTCGTAGCCCTGTATAGACATTACTTATGAACACATTCAGTATGCAAGACCACTCACATGAGAGATGCAGTATATGGCCCAAACTAAGTAGACGAAATTGAACACCCGATGATATCCATGTGCCGAGGGGGGTGCCTCTAACGCGTCTAGGTAGGTTGTCACGTGGATCTCCTCTGCCGTGAGAGGTTCGCTGAATTCCGGTTCAGTGCCTTGTGCTCGTTGTTTGGCCAGTTCCTTCTCGCGATTGGCCTCTTCAACTTTCTGTAAGGAATCGAACGCACGCTCGGCCATATGGACCAGGGATTTATGCAGCTGTGAAGAAAGATGTGAGTGCTCGGACAACTAAAAAAATTGCAACTTACAAAGGGTAGACGCGCCGTTCGATGGAGAGATTTCCCCACTGGCGCCCCAAAAATACCGCAAATGCGGGTTCTTCGCCGTCAAGGTATATTTCCGGCGTTAGCTCTAACAACTCGTTGCTTTGCAGCTCTATCGATAGATGGGTCAAGAAGATATCCAACAACAATGCGGCAAGTGTTGCCTGCAGAAACGGCCGGTGTTCCTTTTTGGCCGTTTTGTTTAGAATTCTGCGGTGTAAGTCTTTCTGTTCCTCCTGGTTAACCCCGATGTACTTGTCCTCGACGTAAGCCTTCACATATATTCCCTTGTACGACGAGTTCAAGGGAACAATGTATTGCTGAAAGACCTCACGCAAGGTCTTCAAGGTCGTTGCCTGCGCCTGAAGATGCTTGGGTAGGACTTTCGACGGAAGCAAGCATGTGGAAGAGAGCAAATTGCGAAACTTGTAGCCCCGAGGACTTAGTAACAGCGCGCGTAGGGACGAGGACTCTAAGTCTGCTAATTGTTCGGCGTCGGAAGCCATGGTGGTGTGATCGCGTGAGCACGTGCTTTGCTTACGTGGCTGCCTGCACTGGGTTCAGCCACGTAATCCTGACAGTCGGAAATTTTCGGGCCGACCTGCTTTGCTTACGTGGCTCTCTGAAATGTGGTCAAACACGTAAGCTTGAGGCCCAACTTGGCGGGAACTTGAAGGGAAGCGGCGATGGGGATTCGGCGTGCGAATTGCGAGTTGCCGTGAGGACAGCTGTCACCGCTTCTTCTTGGTTGTCAACGAGGTGGACCACCAAAATTCGGCCGACCGCAACGGTGGCCTGGATCGACAGTGTTGGTTGTTGGCTGGAGTCCGGTTCCTGGGGGGTCCACCTGCTACCGTTGACGGTCAGCAAGTTTGTCGCGCGAAATGGGGGGTGGTTATCGGACGGGAGAGGGGAGTGGTGAAGGAAGGCGCTGGTTGGAATTGGTGGAAGGAAGGTCGGGTGACAAGGTGTGACCCGATCTGACTGTTCGAGTTCGGGTTAACCCCAAGTTACTGTAACCCACCACTTCTCTCTGAGGTCTCTCATCGGCGCAAAGTACTCGAACGTTAACGTTGGGTGCTGGATCCTCTTACCTCAAGTCCTACAGGGCCACGAAATTTCCTGGTTCAACGGGCTAATATGCCGCAGTCCCAATTTCGTCTAGTGCCTTTGGCATCTCTGGAGGAGCACGAAATCCCCGCTGTATGACGTCCATTTCCTTTGGTATTGTGCAGCCACTAACGTTATCCAAGGCTATCGAAGACTTTAACGGACTAGTCCACAACCCGGAAGGACTATATGTCGCTTTCAACTCAGACAGGGAGTTTATTTCGCGGATTCCAACTCAAACATGCTCAAATACTACGTTGCACCTCTCCGAACCCCGGTGGCTAGACCCGGAATATCCCCATACGATGGTTCTCCCCCCCCGCAACCTTTTCCGTCGGCCGCTTCTCTACAGTCTCGACGTCTCTCTTCGGTCATTGCAGATCATCAGCGAAAAAAAGGGCCAAACAGACGGACAAGGGCCAAGAGACAGTTCTCCAATACAGTCTCGAGTCTAAACTACGCGAAAGCTGGCTAAAAACGGAAGCATTCTTGCGTCGGGTCTTCCACTGGACAGCTCGCAGAGTGACAGCTCGGTTTCCTGCGCAGTTCCAAGGATACCTCCCCATGTTGCCCTATATGCATGGGTACATGGAGGCGTTTGACGCCGAGGACCTCATGGTTGACAATGCCATACGAGCCCGTGACTCGTTTCGCCATCTAATCGCTGCCATTATTTTGCGATTGCTCTGTCTCCAGTGCATCGGAGACGCATGGCAGGCGGAACTAGTCGAGGATGTGGGAATTCACCGACAATTAGGAGATGAAATTGGCGACTTATTCGAGGACTGTGTACGGTTCTCCGTGGGGGCAATCGTTGATTACAGTACCCCGGAAGCTATACTTAAAGCTCGTCCTTTGGAATGGATATGGGAGCTGATCCTCCAGAACAAGATTCGTATCCCACTCATATTCCGTCTTTCACGTTCAACCTTGCGCGCGCGTTGACGCTGTCCAAACCCTTAAAGGCTGTCCAAATGGACTTCGACGAGACGCATTTCCAACGAATGCCTGTCCATTCTGCCAGCGAATGGGTTTATGTGGACCCCAATATTCGCATTCAAGGAATTCTTCGGGAACAGGGATTACCATGCACCTATCGCCGCACGGCCACATCCTCGCGTCATCTTGGGTAGTGGGCAAAAGCGTGACGAGAATTATACCGATTTCTTTGAGCGGCGGAATAAGGAGAACGAGCGCAAGGCTACAGCCGAGTCTGAGCTCGACAGATCCGCAAGAATTCAGCGAGAAACTCTTGCCTCCACTGCCAGAGATCCACCGTCGCGACTCCGAGTCTTTGTCTGGCGTGAAACTGCAGAAGAAGGTTTCCTTATTCGCCAGCCCTTGTTTGGGAGCGAGACCCTTGAAACCTGGTGGGAATTTCATCCCAAACAACGACGATACGACGGCTTTCATAAAGAATGGGACTTGTGCAGAGCTTTCGCGCCCGACGAGAGTGCACCCAATTACGCCAATCTATCTTCAGATGAGACAAGCACAGTCTCCTCTAAGCTAGCGCTGCCGAAGCCCGAGAACGAGAAGCATCTGCAGCTTCCACCCCTGCCTCAACTTCGCCCCGGTGTCTCCGAGCTATTGGAGGATGGGACAGCTGCTTTGGAGATTGTGGAAGAATACTATGCGACAAACGGCGTGGACGACAAGCAGTACGAAGAATTTCCTGGCGGTCCTGTCCCGGACCAGATTTTACCTGTCGCTTGGATTGGTCTGATCGACGGGATCACTTCTGACGGATCAATGATGGACGTCACCACGACTCTGCGAAGTCTCGGAGCGGAGTCCGGACCATCGCCAACGGATGCGACCAGAGTCTTACTCCAAGCGCTTTACAAAGGCAAGAATCTGGGGCAGATACCGAAGGATCTGTACGACTTGCGACAGCCGGACTCGGAAGTTTGGCCTGAGAGAGGAATCAATATTCACTTTATTGTTCAGTCTAACGCAGAAACTCATCGCCAGCACGTCTTCGTCTTGGAACCTCGTGGAGAGGGCTCTCAAGATAGTTATAAAATCCTCGTGTTCAGCTCGGTTATTGTTGCTTTCCTCTTGCGAACGGGATCTCGTGATATGCGGGACATTGTCAACCATTTGGTGGAGGAAGGCGTGGAATTCCATATAACCCTGCGAGGAAATGCGCCTGCGGATTGGCTTCTGCCCTACCACTACTGCCAAAGTCTAGGACCACGCAGCGAGAATTATCGGGCTCTTCCCGTGGAGTTCAAGTGTTACGAGCGCCGAAGAAACGCTTTCTTGGACTCTGCCCGCGGAATTACTGCGCTGTATCATGGAGGCCTCATTGGCAGGTTTGCCAGGCAGCGATTTGAATCTCCTCTCGCGGAGGTAATGATGGACGTGGTAAACATTTCAACGGCAGACGCTCGCGTTCTTATTCCTGGTACTGATGATGCTTACTACTATCATTGTCTTGATGCTGCCGAGCTGGATCTACTCTGTGGAGTGTATAGGATGGAAAAGCGTGTGTCTACCGTTTGGTCCAAGGGGCTGGGTGCTAACTTATCCATAGGTAAAACCACGGTGCCTGGTGGAGGTTACCAAGAGAAACGTGTCTCATGGTGGCCCTTGCCAGCAGCGTTTTTTGGCTCCGGTCTAGACATCGGCCATTGGACAGCGTGCTGTGAAAAGTGGTACCGGGACCATGTACAACGATGCCAGGGAAGTACAACTATTCTGAAGAATAGTTCAGACTGGAAGAAGGCCATCCGCTTCAGGCGCGCGGCGAATACCGTCCATCATCATCAAGAAGAATTTGCCTTGGAGTACCTGTCGGGCCGTTCCTGGTTCCTTACATAGATTGTTTCCTTATGGGGTCCCAACGCCTGTACCATACAAGATTTATGACATGTGGGAAGCAGCTAGCTGTGAGATATAAGACAAGCCATTGAAAGAAAACTAGTTGAGCATACAGTATCCAGTTCTCATTGTGGTTGAAGGTAAACCCCAGTCACTTAAGCACCCGTTCAAGCTCCTCCATACCTGTTCCGTTGATTGAGGCATTGTCCGTTGAGCGCAGCAAGCGAGGCGGCGTCGGCGCAAAGAGAGAAGGCCGCGGTTGACGCAAGCGCAATGAGCCGCGAGGTCTCGATGGGGGGCAAAAGGCAAGAATCGATAATATATGTAAGCATACACGTGTATAGAATGGCGCACGTGAGCTATATACTTCAACATTGTCAAGGATGATGGGCAAGACTTTGTGAAGACAACCGAAGCCCACAATGATGGCAGAGAGGTTGGAGGCAATATTGACTCACCCTTGATACGGCGGCGAAACGCTCGAAATACATGGAGCGGGATATGTTTCGCGCGCGTTGGAGAGGGTGCGCTGTCACTAAAAGAGAGCGAGACGAAAAGCGAAGCTCTGTGTAAGCTGGTCGGTTGGCAGGCTGCCTAAAAGAAAGACGGCGACTAAGCTCGGACTGAGAGAAACTGCGCAGCGACAGGGCAGGAATCATTGTCGGGTAGAAACAGATAACTTGGATGAACACGTGTGACGCGATCGTGAAAGACCAAATTGCGTCGCTGATGTTCCCTGCCTGCGTTATATATCGCCTACGGTGTCCTCTTAGTAAGGAGGTGAGAGGAAACGGTGGACGCACCCTGGACTGTGCAGAAAGTCTCATTGCTCACCCCCCCCAAGTGTGATTCAACGGAGGTTCATGACCGCGCCAGTGCTCTGAGCGCATCTGAGAGTAACAGGGAGCCAAAATATAAGAGGTGGTAGGTTCCTGTCCGTGAAAGCTTGAGGCCGCGATGGGTCGTGACAAACTAGCGTTGAATAGTCCAATGAGCAGGGTTCAACTTGCTAACATCGGCGACTCACCATGAGTACTATGCATAAGATATAAGTCCATTAGCAGCAATAGCCTGGGACCAAATGAGCATTTGTGCAGACGAAACAAATATAAAGGACGACAGAAACACCATCGCCCACAGAAACGCCATAAACAAATTCCACCCCGCTCGAAGAAGAAGTGGAAGGGTTGGACCGGCCATGCTTGTTGCTCGAACGCACCTGGTATTGTGACATAAGCAATAGTGCCAACGACATGGCAAGTACTGACCTTTACAGAGATCGCTCAAATCTTTCCCGAGACATCATCAGTGGGTGCCAAGTGCCCTCCATACCAAACGCGAATAAGGAACAGACCTCGTCCGAATGGTATGATAATGACAAGAAGAACCTATTGAAGTAGAGTTAATGAGACAGTTATCCAAGAATTATCCGGCTGACCGTTACAATTACCCGGTGAGCATATGCATATCCCAGCCAGCAATGACAACAACAAACGACAACGACGCCGCGTGAGCCATGACAACGGTGCCGGAGCCCGTGACAGACCCGATGAAGGAGGCGGGCCATGCCAGTCTAGCCGGCTACTGGTAGTATTTTTAGCAACGATTGAGGCGAGAGGCCTCGGTAGTTAACACATACATAGAGCAAACACCAAGTAGACCGTCTTCGGAGAGGCTCCACACGATCCCCGTCATCAATAGAGTCGGGAGAGCCGCCAACGCCAGCCCATATCTCGCACTCCGTCCCACAACCGTCGCCCATGCCGTCCAGGTAGTCTTCACCACAAACGGATGCAACAACTACCTTCCGCGTCGAATAGCGGGGCCAAAAGTATTAGGTAGCTCGAAAACGGGACGGGGGATAATGAGATGCGGTCGATAGCGCTATATTCTCCGTTTCCCCCGCCATACCAGGTCTTTTTTTGGTGGGCAAGATGCACGTGACTTTCCCTTTTGAGACAGGCGTAGGTGGAAGGCCCGGGTACAGCACGTTGCGAGTAGAGGTGAAGGACTGCTGGCGCAGTACTTGGAAGCTGTCGGATTAGGACTTGGCGGGCAGGATGTATGGCGGAGACATGCCGATGGTGCTTGAAAATGACGTGGCAGGTGGATGTGCAAACAGCGTTGACGAAGGGGGATGGAGAGTCCAAATGGCAGCGAGAGGCACTGCGGTGGTCCTTTCGAGAAGACGGTGCAGATGAGGGCGAAGCTGGAAATGAACGTCCAGTTTATAGGGCTGCTGACTGACATCGTCTGGACGTGAAGCGTGACGTGAAGGGGAAAAGATGGTTGTCGGAGAGCTTTCAGGCTGGTGTGGGGATAGTCAAGTCGACGAAGGAGATGAGCGCCTGAAAATGATTCCGCGGCTCCTCTTATGCGTGTTGGTGTGGTGCATTGGCGGAAGCTTCAAACTTCCAACCGATATGAGCCACCAACGGATTGCGGGAAAGAAAAAGGACTCACAACTCGAGCGAAAACTGCATCCCGTCTTCATTATCGGTTTTTCTTCACAATCGACTGCGACGATTGGGTCAAACGGGGGAAGAGAGTAGACGAAACGAAAAACATACCTCAGACCCGGTACCTTGACCGTATTTCCTTCTTTCCCGTTGCTCATGTCTTTGCGGCACGTAAACCGCAAGAGACTGGAGGCAAGTGCGGCAGGACACACGCTCGCGATGGCTCCACCACTTCTAGCACCATTCCTACATCTTCGTCGACACGCTCCCTGGATTTGACCAGGTAGCTCGTTGAATTGAGCCCAGTAGCTGGCTTTCAGACAATTAGCAAGAAGGAGGCAGAAAATACTCGACACGCACCATTGTCATGCCCATCGTGGCACAGTCTGTTCCTTATACACCAGCGCCTGCACCAAAGCTAGCCCGAACATCGCCTCGCATGCAACTCAAGCCTCCGCGAAAAGAGTCCGTCATGCCGACTTCAAAGACACGACATGGCGCTCAGTTGAGTAGTCCAACGGCAAGTCCGCGCAGGCATGGATACGAGTGGGGCAAAGCGAGTGAATTATGATGGACAACCACAACGATTGTCGTCGTCGCAAGAGCTTGGATCGCGTTTGAGCATATGCAGAGGGCGTCAACTGGAAACGTACCTCGTCATCAAGCTTGACAAAACCCTTGCACCCACATTCTAAATCCATCGAGTTCGGTGCCAGTTCCATGTTTCGTATATCTAAGACTGATATAACGCCGATAGATGACTGCGACAGCGATTTGACCAACTCGGTGCGGATCGCATGTGCTCGAGCTACTATTTTGAAGTGGGCATTGAAGCTGTCGCCATTCCGGGCACTCCAGGAATCGCAGTCGAGAGACACAAACAAGGCTGGTACATTTTGTTGCGGTAAGTGAGCCAATGTTGATTGGAATCAACGGAAATCTACCGCTAGTTCCTTCCTTGCGGGTGTCGCGGATATATTGAGCGAATTGTCGAGGATATGCTGGTGTGTCAATCGTGCGTCCCGTAACTTGATCCTGCCATCCGGTGCTCAAGCAGCCATCTCCATCATATCGACGAGTGTTTCCTTCTCGAAAGCATCGATTGGCTTTGCGAAGCGTCAGCCAGATGAGTTTTGGGAAACAGATCACGCACGTAACGCCAGCTGGACAAGTCTATCGTTGCTGAATCGTTGCTAAGATGACAGAGAGCGGTGGCGCCATGTTGAGTCCTCAACAGCTACACCATCCAGCGTCGTTTGTTTCATCTTTGCGGCCTCCCGGCGCTGGGCAGCGTCACTTGGTAGCATCGATATGAATCCAGTATCTTCACAAAACTTGAGGTATTTAGGCTGCCGCTTCTTCATCAGCGAGATGCCAGATAGAGGTAATAACTTACTCGATGATTCGTCTCGAGAAAGAGTCGTTTTGGTTTTCTTCGTAATTCTGGAGCCATTCAAGCCACATGTTATCCCAGACAGCAAGGACGTACCGGTATGGAATGCAGTCGAAGTGGGTATTTTTCTTCCCACCGTCCATCGGAGTCGAAATCGGCTTCAGCATGGACACAAACAGTCGTGTTTCCTGCGCCGTTTGAGAATATTGGTTTGCCGGCCTTCATTCGTGCCGAGAAGTGTGCTGTTCTATTCATCCACATGGAGGAACGCGTCTGAAGGGGAGAAATTTGTTGGACGGCTGCTGGGAAGGGGTGAAGACATCTAGGATCGATATTTGTTCTTGGCTGTGTGGGGGGTCGGGCCGCAAGGATTAGGGATGAACTAGGCGGGGCGTTGGGCGTTTTTCAGTTGGGATGCTTGTCGAGCCGCCGATCGATTTGCTAAAGGGAGAGATAGAGGATATTCCTAAAGCATTATTCAAGTTGGTCAGACAGCGGAGATGGACTGGACTGGCAGCTCAACTGCTGGCGCAGGAGAAGCCCGAACTTGTTGGGGCTGGGGCTGTTGCGATCGGTGAGAGGCTCGGCGTATGCGCCTGAGACCTTATGTGGTTGCTGTCCGGAATGGCGAGAGAAATGTGGGACAGCAATTGTGACAGCATGTGTGACAGCACGCGTCCTTCTCCTTCGATCTCAGCTGGTGCCAGCTGCATACAGCGGCCCAGCCTAAGGACCCACCAGCTCATTCTCGCAACTTTCTCACCTGGCCGACTATCCGTCCAACAATTTCGAGCATTGACGGCGGATTATACACGCGTTGTAGCCAATCACGTAAGCAACCGAGCTACGTCCCCAAAATCCAAGTCAAACTGCACCTGTCTTCTGTGGATCTCAACGATGGCTGCTCATAGGACTCCAGAACCGCCAGACTTGGCGCTAAAAATTGTGTCTTGGCCCAGACTGACCGCGCAATCGCTCGAAGGCTGGCATGTGAAGTGCAGTATTCTCAAGAACGGCTAGCGTGGGCTTTGGGTTATCATCGGTACCGTTCGGAGGGCACCGCAAAATCCTCACGACATAAGGTCTCTCTCATTCCAGCCTTCGGTTAAACAAACACGGAGTTTCCAACTTATCAAGACGCCGAGGCGCATAACTTGTAGTCAGTCTCGTGAGTTTTTGACGAACCACACTGACTGACCATAATGATGTACAGAAAACTCGGTCGCAAACCCGCTCTGGGGTCATGAACACTGAATTGTCTGGCATCAAACCCGATTGCTAGCGCTGAGCGGAAACCATTATATTCAGGCAACTTCACAGAGAATCCGGTCTGCGAAACCAGTTGAGTAGTCCTCAGGCTGTCCTTGACTACGATATAGACTGATTTTGTCAAGTTTCCGTCACCAATCGGAAAACCGCAATCCAGTAAATAACGCTCCAGATCATGTGTGTAGTTATTTTCAACAGCACTATTTTCCCCCTTGATTGACTAATCTCAGAACATTGGTGATTCCAACGATGGAGAGACGGAGTCCCAAATCCACTCTTCTAAGGAAGAATCACATCAATCCAGGGTCAGTCTCTGGAAGGAAGGATATATATCCACACGCAATGTAATGCCTACCATACATCAATATAGAAGCCAAATAACGAAAACAAAAAGACTGGAGCGTTCTGTTTTGCGACCGCTGATTCCAAGCGTCGGTGAATACGCACCACATCAGCGCCCGAGAAACTTGCTTTCTCTGCAAATCACATCCCTTCGTGATCATTTACCCGTCTTATGCGCCCTCTGATTCCATGCTGCAGTGAGTCGAGTGGAAATGACGAGTACCGCCGTGCCTTCAAGCGCACGCAAGACACATTTATCTGGGCCCGGGTGTTGATTAGCCGTTGGGAGCGGCAAGACCGGAAGACCTCCGCAGCGTAGGACGCCTGATGAAGGAGAAGAAGAGGTTTGATAGTACGTGTCGGACCCACTGGCGACGCGACTTTGAGCTCAAGTTCGGGGCTGGATGCAATCTGAGGCGATGGATAGGTAGGCATATGCAGCCCGGTATATGCTGCCCAGTCTCCACGCCAAAGACGCGTCGGACAATCAGTAGGAGCGACAACCCGCCAACATACTCGAGTTTTAGCACCAGTGGTAGCGGTTCTTGAGTTCTACAAGCAGCCATCGAGCCGGCATAGAAAAGTCTGGTTTGAGGTTTGAATAGCAAGTTATAATGGACGGAAGGCCAAAAAAATTGGTTGTGGTGTCTGCGGTCGTTGCTTACGTGATTGGCTACAACGCCTCCAATCATGTAATCCACTGTCGTCAGTCTGTCGATACTTGAAATTGTTGATCAGATAGCCGACCGCGGTGATGAGCTGGTGGGTCCTTGAGCCTTAGGCTGAACCGCTGTATGCAGCTGGCACCAGCACCGTATGGGATCTCAGATCGAAGCGTGCTGAGAGGGGTCCACGAAATCAGGTGTCACACGACCGTGACCTCTCTCATCATTTCTCTCCCGCCCCGCCCGCCCGCCATTCCGAACAGCAACCACATGAGGTCTCAGGCGCATACGCCGAGCCTCTCACCGACCGCAACAGCCTCAATAAGCCTCTCCCCGGTACATAACCCGGCCTGAGCTCGGGCTTTTCCTGCGCCAGCAGTTGAGTCACTAGTCCAGTCCATCTCCGTCGTCTGACCAATAATGCTGTAGGAATATTCCACCACGACGACAATCTGGACGAAAGACTTCGTTGTCGTCTTCCCCGCTCTCAAACCAAGGATCGACAACGCTTTTCTACCTGGCGAACTTCTCTTGCGTCATGTTTGGCGGCGCTTCAGTAGACAACCACAACCCTCTACATTCCAATCACAAATACGGGAGTCACCCAAGCTCTAGCTCCTTCAAAAACTTCTACGCAATCTCAGAGTGTTAGCAGTGAGCGGACACAGAAGCCCGACCCCGAGTTCTTGACGATGCAAATTTGAGTCTCTGACTTACTTGACGCCACCTTCACCTGGCCCTCGGCCAATGTCACCTCTGGGCCCCGCTAATTGCTACATTTCCGCCTACAAGGCCCATCACATTCGTTCTGTCTACGAGCATCATCGCCTTCTTCACCAACAAATTCATCTCCTCGAACGTGGAAATTCATCAGGCCATTCTTCCTCATCCAATGTTCATCGGGAGCCATCGCTGGTGGGGTAATTGGAGGGCTTACGGTCATTTCGGCAGTCATCGCAGCTTTCTTTTGCTTCCGGGTAGGCCGCAAGCAAGAAACGCTCGCGCAAATTAGCTCCACCGACTCCGAGGCCCAATCGTTGTGCGACACCGTTAGTAGTCGGAGTCGACGCTCAATTCAAGTTCTGGACTTGAACGCGACAATAATGTCTACGTTATTGGCGGAGTCGAATTTGTGATCAAGCGTCAACTTGCACTGAACAACATCCCAACTTGAAGTCGGAATCTATCCTCGTCGTCGAAAATGCGCCTGGAATCTCCGCGCGTGCTTATGTAAGCACTTTCTGCGTCAATTTTCTTGTCTTGTCAAAACTCATTCTTCTCCAGGTGTTTTGCGCCAGACGCGTGGCGTTTTCCAACTGCTGAGATGGGGTTGTCCTGATTCCTTCTGTCGCGTGCGCTAGCGATACGCTGGAGGTGAGTTTTCAACACCATTGTTCTATTCCCGTCTCTCAACACTTACTTTCAGTATCAACAATCAAGCTGCTTATGCTCGGGCTCACTTCTCCTTCTGGCCTGCAGGAATTTACAACTCTACCGCGTTATCAACTAGAGGAATAAAATAGTCGCTACTTGGACGACCGTGGAAACCATGACCTATGATCAGGTCAGTGCATCCTTTGCTCTGCAATGACACTCGCTGACCTTTCTCAGTTCCACCCTCGAGGGTAAGATTTGATGGGCAACCCGCAACCCGCAACCCGCGACCCGCGACCCCGACCCGCTACCCGCTAGCCTGGGTTAGTACCCGTGGGAGCACACGTGTGATTTCATCAAACCACGCCTTCGTCTTCTTCCCCACCGTCAAGTGTCGTACACAGCGGCCAAGGTTCTCCCTGTCGTGCAACCACTGCGCAGCGTCGTACACTACACAGTCATCTCAATCTGTGTCTCTCGTCTTCACCCGTCGTCACCACCCTCGCAACCTATAGGACACATGCATCGTGTTTTTTTTCTATCTGTGACAGTACCCTGCATGATCCCTTTGTCTGTCTGCCTTCGGGCGTTGGCAGGGTTCTCGCTGCCCGCACAAAGAAGACAGTTGGGAGACAGTCTCTTTGTGCAAAACATTCTTAAACTCCCAGCGCACTCTATCGCTCCCTAACCAACCACTATCATCCCAACCACCCACCGAACCAACTCAACGCCTTGCTAAGCAATGCCTCCAACGAGCGTTTCGTGTCTCCTTTCACCGAAATACCGGATACTCCCCATACCATGCTCGTTGTACATGTGCACAGTGCGTTTTTGACTTGCTCATTTGTTCGTTGCTCATCCCCGCTGTTAGAATTTAAGCTAGACGTACCCTTTGACCCCATGGAAGGCTGGATCTACTTTATTGGCTGCATGGGCCTTCTCGCCTTCCTTTTCACCAACAATTATTTCCGTGCCTTTGCAGTCATCGTTATGGGACGCTTTTTCTATCTCACGTACCACGGTGAATTCGATTCATACGAGTAATCTCTTGTCCACTACTCTTACCTTCTGCTTGTATCACTTCCACTTGGACAATCTATGCCTTTCTTTCCAATCAAGACTTGATTTTGCTACCTGGCGGCGCTCTTACTGATTGTCCGACGCGTTTTTGGCGTGGAGACTGGGCAGCATATAGCGGGCCGCATGTATCTACCTATTTCTCGCCTCAGATTGCATCCAGCTCTGAACTTGAGCTCAAAGTCGCGCGTCGGCGGGTCCGACACGTACTCGCGCAATCCTCGTCGACATTGACCAGCACGTGCTATCCCATCAAACCTCATCTTCTCCTTCCACCACCTCCGTCAGGCGTCCTATGCTGTAGAGGCTTTGCGATCTTGCAACCGCGTGCAGCGTCGTCGACGGTGCTCAGCTCTGTCAGTCCCAAGTCTCAATGCTCGTCGCTCATCGGCCATTTCAAAAAACCAACTCGAAGCACAGGCTCACCACTCTTTTCAATCCTCTGTTTTCTGTGTCGTCTGCCTATGGGCTGTCGGTTTGTATCTCTACTTGATTTCAGTGCTCAAAATCAATAGAACGATTGCAACAAAGCACTTCAAAACACCACCGATGTCTCTACATACCCGCAAAGGAGGTACAAATTCTGGGTTTCGAAAGCAAACAGCTCACGATGTCGGCACCGCTCGGTGGTAACATGGTCTGTTTTTAGTTGTTTTTACCCTGCTTGAGCTTATAGCCCAGCTTCAGGGTCAAACACTCTCTTCCCCAGGTTCGCATCTACCGGTCTCTCTCCAAGTCGAAGCTACGAGCAAAGCATCCGACACGACTGGCAATGCCCGTTTCTGGTATGGCGTAACCGAGATGCAAGGCTGGAGAATCACTATTTTTACTCCAAAACTTATGCCATCTAGCGATACGCGACTGTACTTGATCTCGACGAAGGCAAAGAGGAATCCAACACGTTTTTCGCTGTCTACGATGGTAATGGTGGTGCGTCCGCTACTAGTTCTTCGAGTTGTCACCTATGATTTTGTTTAGGAAGCACCGTGGCCAAGTTCGCTGGTGGGAATGTCCACAGGCCACTTCGTGCAAGGATGCTCAGTACGTCTAAGCTCGTTTCTGGGCACTAACGAAATCCATCGTCTTCAATGCTTACATCCTATCAGTGGTTGTGATAACATGTGACGGTGGTTATCGTTGCGCTGGACCAGACGAAGGGAGAGTGGACGGCATGGATTCAAGTTACCGAGCGCGTGTGAAACGAATACAGCTACAAGACACCCAGCGCAATGTTTCAATTGTACGCCTTGAGAAAGGACAACGCTGGAGTCCACTTCGGCGTTGTGCTGGGACAATGGAACTTGGAGAGAAGGAAAGTTGGAAGCGCAATGGAGAAACGTTAAATTCTTGTCCGATTGCTCATCTCCCGACAATTCTTCTGATGGGTGGGATGAATGATAGCACCCAATCGGTCGGATATGGATGGCGAAGCAGGTCGTCCAAAGGTCTGTTGATCACACGTGACCCAGAGCCTTTCATTCGGGCGAGTCATACCCTGGAGTGGAATTCTCTCAAATCTCTACACTCATCGTCTTGTCGATATCACTGACGACAGCGGAATCGACGCTGTTCACTACAAATCAACTTGACTCGATCTGCTTACTGTCTGCTCTTCCGAAACGGTGCCTTGAGCAATAGCCTGGGATCCACCTTTTTGTCTGCTTCCGGAACCTCCAATGTCCTTCAAGCTGCCATAGACCCCTTCCAGAGCATGACTTTTGACAGTTCGCCGGAGACTGCCAGTGCTTCCTTCAACCACAAGATTGTGTCCGAGTTTTCTCTGATATCTCTACACAGCCATACATACAGCTATAGATAGCTAGGGGACGACCAACGCTGGAAGGCGAACCTTAAATGTGGACCCAAGGAGTTTTGAGACTACATGATGAACGACTGGAATGGAATTCTCAGCGCTGCTTGACTGAATGTTTTGGGAAATCTGTACTGAAAATGGGTGATCCTCCTTCCATCCAAGTCTCTGCCTACACAATACCGCGATGCAGCCTTGCGTTGGTGGTTCAATATATAGATTTTTCTCAGCGCTATCTCTAAGGAAGTCATTGGTGGAAGCAACGTCCCTGCTGTTATACAGCAGTATGGCGGATGATGCATGCACATGCCCTCAAGAAAAGGAAAGTCATGGCCATAAGCTCGGCTTATTTGAACTATTTGTGTGTTTGCTCCAAAGAATCTGGATCGGCAAGCTTGCCGAGACGGGCGTTCTGCGGCCACGTGCGGTTACGCAACTCAGGATGTAACCTGTTGGACACGGTGTGGCTTGTCAACAACGTTCACGCAACTCGACAAAAGCGCCATGTTCTGGCCATTCAGCCTCTTCAAGTTCTTTTCCCCCAAAGATCGAGACCCAGAGTTCGAAAAATTTCGCACCACATATCGCCGCTTTCATGCCTACTGTCACGATCCCGGCTCTCCTTGTCGATGACCTAGTTGACTGCTCGACTAAAAGCTGGGTTGACCGACTAAAACAGATTTCTGGCCTTCAACACCTCGAGCATCTCGATAGATGTTTTGTGACGACAATCGACCAGATTTCCCGATTAGAAGAGGTGCCTGGCTGGAAGTCAGGCCATGAGGCCATTGCCATTGAATTCTTCTATCACGACCCCAACATCCCCGACCCTAGGGACGCCCGCACTGCAGACAAACGCGCAGCTTTGCTTCACCGCCTACCGATCATTGAGGAGTCAGACTCAGCTAACGGCAAAAATATCAAGTGCGTTTTTTTGCCCGTCGTTGTCACACTCACAGGGCCTCAGAGATCATTCGAGAATGGTTAAAGGCAAAGCAATGGCCAAAGACGATGTCAGAATCCGTCAGGACTTCGCAGCATTACACATAGCCCCCAACCCAGGCACACCTCGCGAAAAGGGCGTCCATTATTGGCCTATGCGACGACTATCCTGTCCCCCCGAAAGAGCCGCCCGCAATGGAATCACTATGCTGGATTGCGCTATTCTCTCCCTAGTGATTCGAGAATATTCGGAGACGTTTGCATATCTGGACCACATGTGCATGTGGTTTGCCACAACATTTTTCCTTGCTATAGAGCGTATCTCCCGCTGCCATAATGTCAACAGCAGCCTCAAGCCCGTCCCAGAGAGGGATTTCTCCCATAAACTGGGTCGCTTTCAAGCCATCCAGCTGGTTGACCCTAACAGTGGGAAAATGCTGGCCAGCCTCACCAACAGCGCCGACTTTATGACGCTGTGCAACAATGCTCGGCGCGCAATGACACACGCTGGCGAAACTGAGAAGGACATTGAGAACTACATACACCGCCTTCAACAAATTGCCAAAGAATCATGGGCCGGCGATGTTATCAACATGCTCGTCAGCACGTTTGAGGTAAAGAGGGCGGATGTCCGGGACCAAATTATCAAGGCCGTCAAAGATGCGAAGGACATGGGGGTTATCCAGCCACTCGTAGCAGAGCAACAGCGGGCACGGGAGCAAGCAGACCGCCGGGCAGAGGAGGCTGAGCGCAGAGTTGCGCAGTTAGAGCTTTTGTTGTCCCGACAGAAAGAAGAGGCGGACCGTCGCCACGAGGACCTTGCCCAACAAGTCCAACGTCTCGTAGACTCGCTTATGCCAGCACTCAACCAAGGGGCAAGCACGATGGGGGCTGGAACATAATCACAGGTAGTTTGGACAACAGCGTTTCGGCGGTCAAGTTTCTGGTACATATGAACTGATTTTCGATTTTTTTTTCATGAATGTAAAAATTGCGTGCACTACAGACGAAAGAGTTCCCATTCGGCCGATCAGTCCCGACGCCAAGACTTTGTTACATCGGGACTTCTGCTCTAGCAGATGAAAACAGTGTCGAAGTCTTGGAAGCTGATATTTTGCTAGTAGTCGTCTTGTTTTAATGAGAGTTATAACTCACAGCTCTGGATATCTTGGTCGACCTCGGATATCAGCACCACCGCAATTCAAAGAGTCAGGGGAGGGAGGGTGAACACAGACTACAGTGTCGAAGTCGTTGAAGCTAACGTCGAATCTTTGGCTAGTAGTTATCTTGTTTCAATGAGAGTGATAACTCACAGCTCTAGATAATTTGGTCCACCTCGGATACCAGCACCACCGCAATTCAAAGATCCAAGGGAGGATGTTTGTGGAGGGTGAAACCACGTCGTTGAAGCGGCAGGGTGACGAGCGCATTCATGACCCCATGATCCAGGGTGGGAATGCGGTGTGCCCGCATTTCTGCTCGAGTAAACGATAATGTTTTGGACGTGAAATATGGCTCCCATGATTCGATTCGTACAACGTTGGATTCGATTCATACAACGTGAAACACGGGGTACAATGGAGGAACTGAGTGGTTTCGGAATGTAGAGGTACGTTGCAAGAGTTTCAAGCGCCGGTTTATAGAGGTCAACATTGGATTCCTGACTTCCTTAGCCAGAGGTAGATGAAATAGAAAGGATACACGTACCTTCAGCCGCTCCGCTAGCATTTGAACCTTCGGGTCTGCTTCAGACTGGGTAGTGTGTAGTTTCTTGTGTCTACAACACACAATTCTTCACCTTCCTTGTCCCCATGGTTCGTGTTGTTTGGTTTGGTGGAGGGTGAAACCAAAGGATTGGGGGAATATATGGTCTTACTTACCGAAATCCTGGTCATGACTTGTCTCCCGAGTCAGACTGTAAAAATCAGCCTATGAGGGGGGTGGTTGAACGGCTGATGTAACACTTGCAATAGTATAGTCAGCATTTGTCGGAGGCTCGGTGGAGGTGAGCATGTCTCATGAACGCTGACTCGGATCGTCTCCATCTCGTTTAAGTTTGGCTTTTGCCTCTTCGCCTCTTCAGTGTGATATCTTCAAATTCGAATCATATTCTGCAGCTATGGCCTCATCGGACTCGGAATCTGCTGCAGCACGAACAATGAACATTGGTATTTCCTTCACTGTTTGGGTTTGCCAACCCTCATTCTTGTTTTTCACTCTGTGTGGGGTGGTTGACTCGAGGCAGTTTGCACTTTGGATGCTTGTCGAGCCGCCGCATCGATTTGCCAACTTGAAGAGGAAAGAGAGACAGAGAATATTCCTACGGCACAGTCGTCAAACGACAACCTGGCGAATATATATCTGGACTGCAGACTCACCGGGGGAAGTTATAGGGTTGCAGTGGGCGGGTGGCGGGAGGAGCCAGCGATGTTGCGGTCGGTGAGAGGCTCGGCGTATGCGCCTGAGACCTCATGTGGTTGCTGTCTGGAAGAGAAATGAGATATCTAGAGACTCGTGCTGTCACAAATCAGGACTCATTTTCGCAACTTTGTCGCCGCGGCCGACGATCCGTCCAACAATTTCTAGCATCGACTTGACATCGACGCAGATTACACAATTGGGGGCGTTGCCGCCAATCACGTAAGTAACCTGAACTGAGTTATCACCCCCTGTACATGTCGACGACCACCAAACAGGCGTCCCACCAACTTGAACCTCCAGACCGACTCAGCAGGCGAGATGTGCATGTGCCAGTAATTGGTAGAATGTCATTCAAGATTTGGGCTACACTCAACAACTTCGACCGAGCTCAACTCAAATGAGCTGAGGCAGGCTGATTTCGCATTGACTGACTGCCAATGCAGGTTTCCTTTAGTAGAATTCCTCTGGTTCTTCGCTCAACCACCAGATCTTAATATCTCCTTAACCTGTTCTTTGGATCGTATCGTCATTTCACATGTATTGTATTGGACGAATGTTTATAATATATTCTATTCAGGCAACACATTGCATACTAGTAAGGGAGCGGCGTTTCTGATCTAACTAGATGTGTCGGAGACAAACTCGCGCAGCTCGAAGGTTTTGTTGGACAACAGGAGCTGAGCTTCGAACATGGGGTTGAACTCGATTTGTTGTTTAAGCCACTCTTCATTGAACAAGCTACGCGGAAGTTTCGTTGGTGGCTCTCTGTCTGATACCTGTTCAGTCAAGTACCGCTCGTATTCAAGATTGTGCCCGGCGGCAAGACTTTTTCGCCTTGGTCATCAAGCCAATGAAGATGCTTCGCAATTTCGGGATGGCGCCAGCGGAGAACCGTGGTGAGAAAAACGTTTTTTGCTGATTACCATTGGGCCGGTTACCATCCTCGTCGTCCGACATGCCGCCGACGCCCAAAAGTTCCACGAGCTTCTGGTAAAACGCGCAGAACGCCTGAGTGTCGGTTCGTCCCGTTTACTTCCGAATAATATAGGCGCAACGCGATTTTCAAGCGCCTGCTCCACCCCCGAGGCCCGACGCGATCTCAATTTGTTTTTGCCTTTACTAGCGCGCCTTTTCGTCGTGACGGGGCCGTTGCTGCTGCCTCGGTCTCGCCGGAACGAGCTGCGCGACTATTGGAGGCAGTGACGGTGCTTCTGAGAATGTTGACGAAAAGAGCTTTGATGTACGAAACTTCGACCTGAGGAAGGAACATTTGGAGCTTGGGGCTTTCGCTCCTTTCGGTTTGTAACTGGGCCGCAGCCGTATTGAGGAGGATATTATTCCAGATGGACTTCTCGAAACGACGGCCGATATACCACTTAAACTCCCCAGGAGGTGGCGTGCCGGTGGGCTCAACTGTCGTGAACCATGAAGGGTGATGGATCGGCAAATCTTCAATGGTGTGGGTTTCCTCGCCGCTAAACGGACCTATGTTGTCCTTCCAGCGCAATCGAGCAGTCGCCTGCAGCCCATCAGTGGCCAGGATGTCAAGCAAATGGTTGCGTACCATCCAAGCGTTGTGTTCCCGTTGAGAGATCGAATTCAGAGTTGATTTAATATTGAAGCGGTGGGCGCGACTCTTCTTGTCATCATGTTTGGGTCTCCATGGCCATCGGTAATGCGGCGACAAAGCCCCGCGTTATGAGAACATCAGCGAGTGCATCGAGGTCGGCTCGCGTCATAGTTGTTGGAGGCTGCTGATTGACTGGCGCTGGATTGGTCGGTATCGACGGACCAACTGGAATGGAGATTCCCTGCGCCGGCGTGCTTTGAATGGCATTGTTTTGACGTCGTATTCTGGTGTCGCGGGAAACGAAACCCGGCATACTAGGGTCTATCTCTCGTACACCGTTGAGTTCTGTTGGCCTCGCGGCCCATACATCAGGGACATCATAATGCCTCGTTGAGAAGCCTGCACCTATAGCGCCAATGACTCAGTGAGTTTACGTCCCAAGGCTGTAATCCTGCTTACTGCCTGTCGCCGGCGTCTGCCTTTCGGGCTTGAAAGGCTGCCTGTTCCTCGCTATTCTTTCGGACCTGTTCCTCCACCTCCTTCATACGCTGAGTCAATAGCAGCTGTTGCGCATCCAATTGCTGAGTTATATGTATATGAGACCCAAGAACTCAGTTCAAGAACGGAGAACCTACAGCTTGTTCGGCACTGATCTGCTCCTTGTGCTGAGTAACACCCTTGAAACAGAGTTAGCGGTAATCCAAGGATGTGACATGAACGTACATCCCAAATCGCCTGAAGTGCTGCTTCAGAATCTTCCATCCGTCGCGATCTCCTCTTCGCTTTGCATAACGACGTCATCGTCGAGGGGGGAAGCCATAGCGATAGAGGATACTGGTGGTTAGAAAGAGAAGGTGAGGTTGTCAAATGATTCATAGCTTTTTGTCCTTTCTTTGTCCTTTGAACGACCTGCACGCAGGGTTCTGACACGAGGTCGCGACACGCAGCTATCTGTGACACGAAAGGTGATGACGTCGATGGATGATGGGCTGGGCCTGGAATGGACGACATTTCACAGTCCTCCCAAGTTGGACCTCTGCAGCATACGACGCTTGGCAGAGGTGAGCAGAATGTCGATACTTGGTGAGTCGACGAAGATATTCGTCATCAAACTCTGGATTTGGCGTGAGCCCTCCGTGGCTAATTTGATGCAGATTATCGACAACGAGACGTCTCGAATTGAAGATATTCATGCAGGGACTTCCACGCGTCCACGCTCGCAGCAGGAATTACGGGACGTGGCAACCAAGGGACTACCGAGGTGTCTGTATGACCAGCGTTGGCTTCAGTCTCGCACTGTCAAGCAATTAAGAGAGCTTGAAGTTTCCCCGTTGTTTTTGTCGGCAACTGATCGTATGACTTGAATTATCAGTTACTTGATGCTCTTGTAAGATAAACGAAGTGATTTACGGATAGCGGGTAGTGAGAGCGAGTGACTGAGCTCCAAAAATGGTTTGAGGCAGTAAGAGCTCAGCAGCGAAGACGATTGTGTCACGGTTGACTCCAGTTCCAGGCCATCGCAGATAAGACTGTGCCGCTGTATGCAGCTGGCTCCAGTCTTATGGATCTTGAAGGTTCAAGTCAAGTTCAGGTATCGCCGTCGGCGTCACTACTATCAGCGTGTCACGGCCATGATGTGACACGCCCTGACATTCTTTTCCCAAACTTCAAGGACGTCGACCCACTCTCGCATCCACCACACCGGAGTTCTCAGACGCATACGTTGAGCCTCTGACAGCTGTTACGGTATGCTTTCTTTAGGTGGACCAATGGTTGACTTTGAGGTAGAGCATTTCATGTGGAAATTTCGCTTTTCGGACCCCTACCAAGGGGTAATCGGGTACAAGCGTCGTGCTGCACAGGAGGTTCACCCGATTTTACTTGAGACTTGAGTTCACGTTGCTTACGGTGCTTGTGATTGGGAATCATTCGGTTGTTTTGCCGTCTACTGCACAACTTTGCCGTTCATACAAGTTATTCGACTCCCCTGTCACCACACCCTAACCCATGCCATCGAATTCCAATCCTTTCCAGCTCAGTTGATTGCCAGCAGCAATAGCACGCGTCATATCCAAGTCAATGCGATGGACGGCTCTGCCTACTCTGATCTCCCTTGTGCCTTCTTTCTGCTCTCAGACCCATGTGCACACTACCTAGATTGCCACATCAATTTGTATCCTCCCCTCGGGTTTACTTTACCGACACAATATTTCCTCGTGTATGGACGTGATGAAAAACCATCTTGCCCTTAACCACATCGATGCTCTGGCTGATGAAGCTGCATGGGTCTTCCCGCAAGTGCCAACGCCATGTTGGGCTCGCTGCTTTTATGGGTCCAGTCTTCTGCTTGTTTGTGGACCTCAACCCTAATTCAACGGGAAATTGGTGTGCAATAGTAAGTCTTTTCAAGACTTTCGATTCAGATATGCTCATCCTACTAACTCGAAGACAAGTGACATGCTTAACTTGTCTTACACCGGATATAATCTGGCAAGAGCTATCTCAGACTCGTTGGTCGATATTGAGGAATGGGTGTGTGGCTGAGCACATCTGGCTATTCGATGACATATCGCTTTTCAGATCCTTGGTATCGTTGGCGACAACGCCGCTGCGATTGACAACATTGACCTGGAGGAGATGGTGGGAGCACAGAAGTTGGATACCTTGTTGACCGAGGAGGACCAGAAACTGGCGAAGACCGGGTGTCGCAAGGTAGCATCACCATGGACTAATTGCTCATAGCTGAACGCGGATAAATTATTGATGCAAGAGTAAATTTTGGCAATAGCCTCACAACATAGTACTACCAGCTAGCAATTCTTCTGATACGTATGTCCATAATCAGCAAACAGAGCGCAATACAGCCCACAAACTCCCAATAATGGTCCGCACAGTTGACATTCCTTGTTGACGCCGACCCTCGACAGAGTTGGTCGAGCTTAACATTCCATGGACGTTTCCATCTGGGTCGCCAGCACGGAGGCCGGAATCAATCCAAGACTGTTCTTGATCTGCCATGGGGACTTGGTCAGAGTTGTCCGAGTCTGATTCTGGGGACGGGGCTGAGTCTGTTTTTGCAATGAAACGACGGTTTTTGGCGATCAAGTGACCCCTCTTGGGCATTGAGCTACGCTGAGCTGCGAAATCTGTCGCAGGCGTTTCCTCGGATTCAGATTCTGGGTCCAGAGGCGTTGTACGCTGAACTTGTCGTTTTTTTGCAGAGCGACCGCGCTGAAGGTTTGTGTTTTTGTTCCTCTGGGCTCTCTTCTGTGATTCAGATATGAGCCGTGCCAAAGGCTGAACTTGAAACTAAAATCACGCACGAGTATTTCATCGTAAAGGGCTATATTACCCTGCAAAATGCGGGAGTCGTGGCAAAGATTGTCGACTGCCTTTTGATACTTTGCTTTGGACGCAGGTCGCACCGATTTCTAAGGGCTCTCCGTACTGTAATCAGAGGCCTGCCCACCGCTATCGCAATTTCCCCTTGAGTGAATTGGTGGAGGGAATGTAGTTTTGCGACAAATAACCCGTTGGCGGTATGTCAAGCCCTGGTCTTTTTTCCTGAACAGAATTCAGTCATAGTGAGAGCATACTGGACCGTTTACTTAGGTGAGGCAGCCTAGCGAAAGAGAGCAGTTGAGTATGGGGCAAACATGAGATTATAGGCCATACCTTGGCTCCTCTAGACGTCCGAGCCATCCAATCGAAGGAGTCGTAGTGGAAGAAAAGAATGAAGAGTGGTGCGCAGCTCGTGGCTGTGGCTTGTATTGCGAGCTAAAAGGTTGGGCATGTTCTGCCACTGTTCTGGAAGAAGGTGTTTTTGTTAAGAATATTGTCGAATCGTCACGCCGGGTCATTACATAATTAATATTCACGCCCATGTGATTGCACGAGCGACTACTTAGTATTTTTATTGACCCAAACTGACTACGTAGACGAGCAGAAAGCAGCCAGAACAGTCCCCACATCTACTTTCTCCCGATAAACTGCATAGCCGTACCTTCCAGCATCCAACCCACGTCTAGATCTGCAAAAACCCGGTAAGGTTCGAGGGCGTTAGCTTTCTTGACTTGGAACGGAGCCATTCTTGCACTGGAGGATAGAGTGCTGGCAAGACGTCGAGTTAAGAGACCACCCCGTCCGACGCAGCGTCCATTGGGTCCAACAATTCGGCATGCCGTTGAATTGGGGTCCGAGGAGACTCATTTGTGAAAGTAAACCAGGTGGGGGGGAGTGCATCGGCTGGGCAGGGTCGTCGAAGTAAAGCTTCCACCGCTTCTGTCCACCGAGAGCTCCCACGGGGTTCTATCTGCGTCCCTCTTTTTGCTTTGCTTGCTCGTTGTCCGTCTTGTCCTGGCCATGTTAATCTCCATTGATGCAATGGGAGTGATAGGGAGGGAAGGTGGCAGGGAAACGTCTACCAAATTGCTGGAAGACACTGGAGGTGGAGCCAAGAAAATGGAAGGCGAGGATGAAGAGGGTATGGGTGAAAAGCCGTACAACGTCCTTCCAGTTGGAGTTGACCGTGTTACGGCTATATCGGAGCCTGGTCCTGTTGATGCAGTTGACGGTTGAATAGGAAATAAAAAGCGCAGTGACCAAAAGTAGAGGGTATTTGGGTCGTCAAAGTTGTTTGACTTGACGAAGGGATTGGGTTGGGTCTATATTCGAAGCCGGTTGTGTGATGAAGAGGTGAGGACGAGGCGAAGACTAAGCGCTGCAGGAGCTGACATCCCACTTATTGGTGAAGAAGCCAGGTACCGGGAGAGTCTGATTCGCGGGCTCCACATGCATATGATCAAGCTGGTCGTCGTGGACTAGGAAAGAGTATAAACCCGAAGGAAGATAGACATCGTCGTCGGAATAGGTGCGACCGTAGGGATAGGTGTAGTCGTAGGAATAGATGTGGTCGTATTCAGAAAGGATCGTGCAAATTTTGAGGACAGATTCCGACGACATATTGGCTGGGTCGGGGGGTAACTTGGGTAGAAAGAAGCTTCTGATGTGAGCCAGCAGCGGTGCAAGGGCGTAATTGCGATTGCATACGTCTCGAGGCGGTGGATTTGCAGGGTCGTAAGGGAAATTTGCTTCGTTGGTTTTCCACATTTCAGCAGCTGGTGGAAATTAGCAGCGACCAAAGAGATTAACAAATACGCACGGAATGCTGTGTGTAGATATTCAACAAAAAAACTGGACACCCTTGAAACGAACGGGACCCGAGTGCCCGAGATCCAAAAGTGGGTGATAAGCTCACCGCCAGAAGATGCTGAACAGCCTTCCGACGATAAATCAGCAGGAGGAGCTAGAGCGTTGGCCAACAAGCTGAGTAGTGTACGACACTGCACAGTGGTGGTATGACTAGGAAGGCTCCACAACGGACGCCGCTTGACGACGCAGGTGGTGTTGGAAGAAGAATTGATAGCACGTGTTCGCCGCCGATGATGGTCAAGTAAATATTTATCGGACCCGTTGGGGACGCGACATAAAACTCATTTTCGATGCGGGACGTGATACCAGTGGACTAACAGGGAGAGATATGAGGCCCGCTTTACCCAGCTGAGAATACACGCAACAAACGCGTCGAGTGACGCGTCAAACGAGAAGCGATGACCTTCGTTTACATGGCATTGATATCGTAGACTTCGTTCAAATGGCTTTTACATCGTAGATACATTTAAAAAATGACACTGAGAGCTACTGTGCAGAGAGGAAGTCTAAATTACAAAGGCGAACCAGACGTCGTGCGTACCATTCCCGATGCAACGAGACCATCGCCAACGAGAAAACACCTCCGAGAAGTACTTCTCCCCCATCGATTTTCCCTTGAAGATCCGTCATTCGTTCATACCCACGCAAGAACACTTCGGCATCCAAATTCCAGAGTTTAACTGTGTCCAATCGACTCAATGTCTTATACTGCTGCAACCAGTTATTTTCCTCCTCCCCCTCCTCCCGCAGCTTGTATCCAGATACAGCAGCACATAGTTCCTCGGTTTTGTTGAAAGGACGTGGTTCACCCCCGTTAAGAACCGAAGGAGCATACGGAGGGGCGGAGGTGAAAGGCAACAAGCCATCCAAGGTGCCCTTGAATGCCTGACGGAAGAGCGGTTCTCGTCTTGGTAGGTTAAATTCTGCATCTCGTTCGATCTCTTCCGTTAGCTTGACGCTAACCTCGTAGCTCCCTTGTTTGCGGCCCCTCGTCTTGCCGATGCGTTTCCGGTACTTGGCGCGACTACTTTTGCCTCTGTCGTTATATGAGTGTGAAACAAACCTATAGAGTAACGGTAACTCACTTGACGCTTCCTTCGTACTTCTGTTTACGAGCTCTCGCGGCTGCCTTCCTCCCCTCCTCGGTTTCGTACTTCTTCGGTCGTGGCATGTGCGGAGATGCGCTGAGGTAGTACCGTAGTGCAAAACGCCTATCGGTCCAGTGTCCAGTGAGTGTGGGTGTTACGCGCTGGCAAGCTGTTTGGAGCCTTCGCGCAATGCGCGTATCGTAAGATGAAGGACAAGAACTTGAATAAGACGAATGCAGAATGGTAGAATGTCACTCGTCACAGATTCCACTTAGTCGTTGATAATTTGTCAAAATGGCAGAAAGATGTAAGATTAGTCCATGTTTTCAGAGACTCTGGATCTATGTAATGGTCTACATAAGAATGTTCTATGTACTTGTCCGCGCAGCTCATAAATACCCTACAGCTGGACACGAGGCGAGAAATCTGCGACACATCTCAGCGTTGCTGGCTGCAGTTTTGCAAGCTTGAGAGTTAAACCGGATTTTGTCCTTCCATCCCGGAGTGTTCAGAAGCTCAACATCTCCTCGCTGCAGTTCTGCCAGTCGTTTTTGGAACCATCTCTCGCAATTAGCACTCCAGTAACCTACATTCAGGCCCGATGAGTGAAATGCAACCAGCGATGGCCAGATTGACGTATTTTATCTGAGCACCCATTTCGTCTTTCCAAGAAGAGACACCTAAGGGAGATCAGCATTGATTCCTGAGAAGACACTTGTGCAAACCTGTTTCAACCTTGTAAACGCCTAAAATGAGGTCGACTTCGGAGGCAGTCAGGGCTTCGCGCCATAAAGCTCTACCCTCGCCTATTTCTGTAAGAAAAGCACCTTGATATAGTGTGGTACCGGAAGGAGCGGCATGAATATCATCCAGGTAGTTCCCTATGGTCATCCGGGCAATCCGCGACACAATTCCACCATGGAATAGAGCTGCCCAGCCACGTTGTGACTTCAAGAAGTCATCTCGTCGCTTCACGTATGCCTGGTAGTCGATTGTATTCAGTCGATAACCAGGCGGTCGACGACCAAGACAGGCTTGTGGTAAGACAGGGTGTAAAGTTTTACCGCTGTTACGAATCCAACAAGGCGAGAATTCCGCTCCAATGATCGCAAGTTCTTCAATAATCGTTTTAGTATCTTTCCAGCCCGATCGGATACATTGAAGAACTGTTGCACCGTCTTCTACCAACACCAACGGTTCCTCCTCCTCGTCATCAGGGACAAACAAAAATCTGAGTCGGCCTCTGACGACGATCTTTTTGACCGTGACGGGCCAAGCTTTAGAGTGGAGGCTGGCAGTCATGGTATTGATATCACAAAGGCCGACCTGTTGGATTGTTCTCGTTGTGTCAAAGATATCAAACATTGCTTGCAAGAGAATGGAATAATTGATGGGGATATCATTTTTCCAAGCAGTATCCCCACAGGCCCACGATGCCCATACGGCCTTCATTTGTTTGGCGCTGCGAGGCGCAACAAAGCCAGTCTGGAGCCCGTAACGCTTGATCGCGATGTCGTCGTTGTTGGGAAGCACGTAGACACCGACGTCGACTTGCATTTCATCATCATTGGCATAAACTTGTTGAAGTACCTCAGCAGCAGATTGCTTTGAAGCATTGCGGATTTTCTCGGAGCCTGGAACATCGGGGACCTCGGGTACGACGCCCGTCGACATGGGGGATGGTCGGGTATTCATGGTCGAACTCGTCGTTCATGTCAAAACCGTCATCGGGCACCTCCGCCTCCGCGTCTAGCTCCTCCGCAAGGTCCCATTCGTTGCTAAAGCCATCGTATATCCGTTGTGTTGGTGCAAACTCGTCCCAACGGTCCCGGGCATCTTTTCGCCCATAATGTCTACGCAAGATGAAAGAATCGCCTCCAATCCCACTTGTCTCCCAAATGTAGACCTTAGTGCCATGTTTGCCGTGGATGGATGGCGGCTCCCCTGTTTTCGCGATCTCTTCAAGTTTTAAGCGGGAGTTCCGCTTGCTCTCTGATTCACTTGCGAGCCGCTTCTCGTTGTTCTTCTTGCGACGAGCCATGAACTCGTGAATTGTCTCGCCTGGAAGCTGGCCACTGTTTGGCTCCACAGGTGGGTAAACTTTTATGGCACCAACGCTGTCAGCATGTTCACCACGGTCGTCTGTTGTCCTAGAATCAGCATGTTTTCCACGGCCATCCGTTGTCCCAGGATCAGGGGATTCTTCTAGATACGGTCGATAGCAAGATTTCGGTGGGTGACGCTGGAACAAAGGCTGTCGATTTTCCTGCAAAACCGGTAATGTGCGAGGTTGGAGTTCTCGGTTGCGGGAAAGATTTCGGCCTGATGTCCAGACAGGAGTTTTTGTAGACCATGGGCTGAACGCCGAAGACCCTGGAAGGTTCTCCAAGTACTTGATCTCTTCCAACTCTGGTATGAGTCCTAGCTCCTTCAAGGGATCAGGAATTGGCTCTTCCAGTGGGAAAGTCTTTCCAAAAAAGAAGTATAGTGGAACTCTCTGATTCTTTAATATATGCGGCAACAGCCAGCGGATGTGTCGAGGGACGTAATGGTTGGGATATGTCTTGCTGGCAGTCAAATCGATGATGCCGCCCAGACGCTCGACTTGTGGATTACAGAGTTCCAGTTCTAAGTCGTCGAAGAACTGCCATGGCACCTGCGTCTTGCGCTGGAGAGCAAATCTCCAGTCTCCCATTTCTTTGTCGTCCATTAAAACGTAGAGCATGGCTATCATTGCCACAAGAGGTAGAAAAGCATCCCGAGCCCGCATTGCCTGTCTGACAGCGTCGTTCCGGGTCAGAGCATGGCGCAGTGTATAGTGTTGGCTTGCAGGCAAATTGAAACCCCAAACACCAGGGTGCACAATCCCCTCAGGATCATACATAAGCACCAGCGCTTTATATATCTCGTGCAAGGAACTTTCAAGAGCAACCCATTGGTCGATGAGCTTTTGCTCAAGGCCCCAGCGGTCCTTGGGAAGGGGATTTTCGGGCAAACTGAGGAACCCATACGGAAAATAGTTCTCGATGGGAAGGGTCCTGGGCGTGATATTTAGACAAGAGAGAAGCTTGGTTTTGAAAGGATCATTGCTGGGGAGAAACAACAAGAACGGGTGGTGGGGATTGATCCATGTAGGACGGCGAAAATCATCCTTGTTGAAGTGAGGCGCTCGAGGCCCGGGGGCTTCTTCAGGACGGGGCAGGTGAAGCATGTAGCGAGGGTCTCCGTAATGCACTCCGAAGATACCCTGCTCGCTACGAAAAAAACCGTCGAAAAACCATTGGTTCTAGAAAATACCATCGGTTATTGAGCAGAAATAGAAGGAAAATCCGGGACAACGAACATGGGGGAATGTTGGGCAGCTCTGAGCCTCGGAAGACATGGTGGGATCCTTCTATTTTCGTCCTGTGAGCTTGATCAAGCAGCAGCCTGACGTATGCGTCTAGGTCTGCAGAGTTCTTGGTCGCTATTCTGTCGGAGTTGAAGTCTGGATGTTCGTTAGCGCAGGTCAGCCGACAACAAGGTGAACGGACATTGAGAGGTGGGCGGTACGGATCGTTTGCTGTCAGAGGCTCAACGTATGCGTTTGAGAACTCCGGTGTGGTGGATGCGAGAGTGGATCGACGTCCTTGAAGTTTGGGAAAAGAATGTCGGCGCGGCGTGTCACATCATGGCCGTGACACGAGTGACGCCGACGGCGATACCTGAACTTGACTTGAACCTTCAAGATCCATAAGACTGGAGCCAGCTGCATACAGCGGCACAGTCTTAAACTCCGAGTCCCTTAGCATAATCTGCGATGGCCTGGAACTGGAGTCAACCGTGACACAATCGTCTTCGCTGCTGAGCTCTTACTGCCTCAAACCATTTTTGGAGCTCAGTCACTCGCTCTCACTACCCGCTATCCGTAAATCACTTCGTTTATCTTCCAAGAGTATCAAGTAACTGATAATTCAAGTCATACGATCAGTTGCCGCGACAAACAACGCCGAAGGTTTCTGGGGAATCTTCAAGCTCTCTCAATTGCTTGACAGTGCAAGACTGAAGCCAACGCTGGTCATACAGACACTTTGGTAGTCCCTTGGGAGGTTGCCACGTCCCGTAATCCTTGCCGCGAGCGCGTGGACGCGTGGAAGTCCCTGCATGAATATCTTCAATTCGAGACATCTCGTTGTCGATAATCTGCATCAAATTAGCCACGGAGGGCTCACGCCGAATCCAGAGTTTGATGACGAATATCTTCGTCTCCTGCTCCTCGACAAACAAGTCCGCGTTTTCCTGTCCCAGTTTCTTCAGTAATCTTCACGTTTCCAGACCGTTGGCTCCATCTTCCTCTTCTGTTGCAAAACGCCGCTGGTATGTCTACATGCTTTCACGTCAGCAAGGAACTCCTCTGAAATTATTAGGCACATACTCTGTTCTGGCCGTTAACCCTCTTGGAACGCAATCGGCGTTCTGTGAGAACAACTTGAGCCCGAAGTCGCGCTTGTGTTGAAACAAATTCCAATCACCTCCGATCCTCTCGAGCTGCTCGCGCAAGAGAAGCTCAGAAACTGGCGTTGAATCAATTCCTTGCCAACGCAATTGGCTCCCTCAGCGTCATCGGCAATCGCGTCATTCTTAATTCTCTGCATCTGAACATTCCAAGCCGAATGCAAGTACTACCCTGGCCCGAAGTCCCACTGAGCAAGACCAATTGACATGACGATACCCGGCTCATCTTCTGGCTCTTCCGCAAACCGCTTGACGTTTTCGGATGACGCGGGAGTGCGAGAGGTCCGAACGCCTTGTCCAACGAGAGCTGCTCGACAATCCTCAGAATACCGTCGACATCGACATCAAGTGTATTAGCGACATTAAGCAGCGCCGATATGTTGCTGGCCGGACCAGTAGCTCCCTTTAGAAATCGGAGTCGGCGCAGATTCGGGAATGGGAGCAGGATTTAGAGGAAGCTCGGCCCCTGCCGTGCCGCTATTCTTCAGCATGTCCATGCTGATATGTCCTCGACGTCGGGGCGTAGATTTAGTTGGGTAGCCTGGCGTGAAGCGGAGTTGACTTTCTCGCGGACGTGCAGAATCACATTTCAATCATCAACTTAGCTTCTTGGACCTCCGCATTCAGATCCTCGATATTGGGTCTGCTGCGCCGCCATGACTGTCTGAGCCTGATCGAGCGATGGGTGTAAGTTCCGAGCATCAAAGAAGGGTGAAAGGTGGAGATGGATAGTACGGTCTTAATCCACGCGTAATGGAAAAGGGACGTGTTCAAACTCGAAAGCGAGATGGAGAATGGGGAAGGAGGGTTTAGTATGCGCGTTGGAAAAGGACGAGTTGGAACAGGAAAGTTTGGTGGGGAGCGCAGGGAAGATGAGCTAGCGATTCTTATTGTGCCCATTACGCACCAGCTGTACTAAGATATTACAAATAAAATATCAATTCCAGGCCACCTGTTTTGCGGGGTTTGCTGGTGTGTCCCCCTTCATGGTGCTGGTGCCAGTTGCATACAGCGGCCTAGCCCAGCTGTTCGTAGGACTCGAGGTCGGCGTCAAAAATCATGTCTTAACCCAGGCTGACCGCTGTCACTCAATGGCCCCAAAGCGTGCTGCTCAACTTCTGAAATCTCTGGGTACGCGAAGGATTGGCCCGAATGCTTTGACTTATCACCAGTCTGTCTGTATATTGGTAGGTTTTGCGCAAGCTGCCATCACTAATATCAGACACTGTATTTCGATGTCTTCCCTATGAGAACCGCCTCTCTTCGCACTTTGAACGACATGAGGCGGCTTTTTGCGTGTCATAATTGAGACATTGCGCTGGGTGTCTTGTAGCCGTATTCGTTTCACACGCTCGGTAATCCATGCCGTCCACTCTCCCTTCGTCTGGTCTAGCGCAACAATAACCACCGTCACATGTTATCGCAACCACCGATACGATGTAAACATTGAAGACGATGGATTTCGTTATTGCCCAGAAACGAGCTTAGACGTACTGAGCATCCTTGCACGAAGTGGCCTGTGGACATTCCCCCCAGCGAACTTGGCCACGGTGCTTCCTAAACAAAATCAGTAGAGACATTGGTGGTGTTTTGAAGTGCAATCGTTCTATTGATTTTGAGCACTGAAATCAAGTAGAGATACAAACCGACAGCCCATAGGCAGACGACACAGAAAACAGAGGATTGAAAAGAGTGGTGAGCCTGTGCTTCGAGTTGGTTTTTTGAAATGGCCGATGAGCGACGAGCATTGAGACTTGGGACTGACAGAGCTGAGCACCGTACGACGCTGCACAGCGGTTGCAAGATCGCAAAGCCTCTACAGCATAGGACGCCTGACGGAGGTGGTGGAAGGAGAAGATGAGGTTTGATGGGATAGCACGTGCTGGTCAATGTCGACGAGGATTGCGCGAGTACGTGTCGGACCCCTTCGCGACGCGACTTTGAGCTCAAGTTCAGAGCTGGATGCAATCTGAGGCGAGAAATAGGTAGATACATGCGGCCCGCTATATGCTGCCCAGTCTCCACGCCAAAAACGCGTCGGACAATCAGTAAGAGCGCCGCCAGGTAGCAAAATCAAGTCTTGATTGGAAAGAAAGGCATAGATTGTCCAAGTGGAAGTGATACAAGCAGAAGGTAAGAGTAGTGGACAAGAGATTACTCGTATGAATCGAATTCACCGTGGTACGTGAGATAGAAAAAGCGTCCCATAACGATGACTGCAAAGGCACGGAAATAATTGTTGGTGAAAAGGAAGGCGAGAAGGCCCATGCAGCCAATAAAGTAGATCCAGCCTTCCATGGGGTCAAAGGGTACGTCTAGCTTAAATTCTAACAGCGGGGATGAGCAACGAACAAATGAGCAAGTCAAAAACGCACTGTGCACATGTACAACGAGCATGGTATGGGGAGTATCCGGTATTTCGGTGAAAGGAGACACAAACGGCGTCGTTGGAGGCATTGCTTAGCAAGGCGTTGAGTTGGTTCGGTGGGTGGTTGGGATGATAGTGGTTGGTTAGGGAGCGATAGAGTGCGCTGGGAGTTTAAGAATGTTTTGCACAAAGAGACTGTCTCCCAACTGTCTTCTTTGTGCGGGCAGCGAGAACCCTGCCAACGCCCGAAGGCAGACAGACAAAGGGATCATGCAGGGTACTGTCACAGATAGAAAAAAACACGATGCATGTGTCCTATAGGTTGCGAGGGTGGTGACGACGGGTGAAGACGAGAGACACAGATTGAGATGACTGTGTAGTGTACGACGCTGCGCAGTGGTTGCACGACAGGGAGAACCTTGGCCGCTGTGTACGACACTTGACGGTGGGGAAGAAGACGAAGGCGTGGTTTGATGAAATCACACGTGTGCTCCCACGGGTACTAACCCAGGCTAGCGGGTAGCGGGTCGCGGGTCGGCGGGTTGCGGGTTGCGGGTTGCCCATCAAATCTTACCCTCGAGGGTGGAACTGAGAAAGGTCAGCGAGTGTCATTGCAGAGCAAAGGATGCACTGACCTGATCATAGGTCATGGTTTCCACGGTCGTCCAAGTAGCGCGACTATTTTATTCCTCTAGTTGATAACGCGGCGGTAGAGCTGTAAATTCCTGCAGGCCAGAAGGAGAAGTGAGCCCGAGCATAAGCAGCTTGATTGTTGATACTGAAAGTAAGTGTTGAGAGACGGGAATAGAACAATGGTGTTGAAAACTCACCTCCAGCGTATCGCTAGCGCACGCGACAGAAGGAATCAGGACAACCCCATCTCAGCAGTTGGAAAACGCGCCACGCGTCTGGCGCAAACACCTGCGAGAAGAATGAGTTTTGACAAGACAAGAAAATTGACGCAGAAAGTGCTTACATAAGCACGCGCGGAGATTCCAGGCGCATTTTCGACGACGAGGATAGATTCCGACTTCAAGTTGGGATGTTGTTCAGTGTAAGTTGACGCTTGATCACAAATTCGACTCCGCCAATAACGTAGACATTATTGTCGCGTTCAAGTCCAGAACTTGAATTGAGCGCCGACTCCGACTACTAACGGTGTCGCACAACGACTGGGCCTTGGAGTCGGTGGAGCTAATTTGCGCGAAGCGTTTCTTGCTTACGGCCTACCCGGAAGCAAAAGAAAGCTGCGATGACTGCCGAAATGACCGCAAGCCCTCCGATTACCCCACCAGCGATGGCTCCCGATGAACATTGGATGAGGAAGAATGGCCTGATGAATTTCCACGTTCGAGGAGATGAGTTTGTTGGTGAAGAAGGCGATGGTGCTTGTAGACAGAACGAATGTGATGGGCCTTGTAGGCGGAAATGTAGCAATTAGCGGGGCCCAGAGGTGACATTGGCCGAGGGCCAGGTGAAGGTGGCGTCAAGTAAGTCAGAGACTCAAATTTGCATCGTCAAGAACTCGGGTCGGGCTTCTGTGTCCGCTCACTGCTAACACTCTGAGATTGCGTAGAAGTTTTTGAAGGAGCTAGAGCTTGGGTGACTCCCGTATTTGTGATTGGAATGTAGAGGGTTGTGGTTGTCTACTGAAGCGCCGCCAAACATGACGCAAGAGAAGTTCGCCAGGTAGAAAAGCGTTGTCGATCCTTGGTTTGAGAGCGGGGAAGACGACAACGAAGTCTTTCGTCCAGATTGTCGTCGTGGTGGAATATTCCTACAGCATTATTGGTCAGACGACGGAGATGGACTGGACTAGCGACTCAACTGCTGGCGCAGGAGAAGCCCGAGCTCAGGCCGGGTTATGTACCAGGGAGAGGCTTATTGAGGCTGTTGCGGTCGGTGAGAGGCTCGGCGTATGCGCCTGAGACCTCATGTGGTTGCTGTTCGGGATGGCGGGCGGGGCGGGAGAGAAATGATGCTGAGAGAGGTCACGGTCGTGTGACACACGACCGTGACCCCTCTCAGCACACGTCCTTCTCCTAGGCCTTCGATCTCGCATACGGTGATGGTGCCAGCTGCATACAGCGGTCCAGCCTAAGGCTTAAGGATCCACCAGCTCATCACCGCGGTCGGCTATCTGATCAACAATTTCAAGTATCGACAGACTGACGACAGTGGATTACATGATTGGAGGCGTTGTAGCCAATCACGTAAGCAACGACCGCAGACACCACAACCAATTTTTTTGGCCTTCCGTCCATTATAACTTGCTATTCAAACCTCAAACCAGACTTTTCTATGCCGACTCGATGGCTGCTTGTCGAACTCAAGAACTGCTACACCGGTGCTAAAACTCAAGTATGTTGGCGGGTTGTCGCTCTTACTGATTGTCCGACGCGTCTTTGGCGTGGAGACTGGGCAGCATATACCGGGCTGCATATGTCTACCTATCCATCGCCTCAGATTGCATCCAGCCCCGAACTTGAGCTCAAAGTCCGTCGCCAGTGGGTCCGACATGTACTATCAAACCTCTTCTTCTCCTTCATCAGGCGTCCTACGCTGCGGAGGTCTTCCGGTCTTGCCGCTCCCAACGGCTAATCAACACCCGGGCCCAGATAAATCGTCTTGCGTGCGCTTGAAGGCACGGCGGTACTCGTCATTTCCACTCGACTCACTGCAGCATGGAATCAGAAGGCGCATAAGACGGGTAAATGGTCACGAAGGGATGTGATTTGGAGAGAAAACAAGTTTCTCGGGCGCTGATGTGGTGCGCATTCACCGGCGCTTGGAATCAGCGGTCGCAAACAGAACGCTCCAGTCTTGGTAGTCGCAAAAAGTGGTTGAATGCTCCGATTTGGCAGGAAATCAAACAAACACCGATGCAGGTGAACCTCCTTCGTCTCACTTTTGATGGTTCCTACTAAGATTGATAATTCGCTCAAGTTTACAGGCCCTACACCACAAGCTTGTTTGCATTGGCACTACTTGTGAGCGCTTACAGGAGGAGCTTAATCAAGATGAGAAGGAGCAGGATGGCCCTTCAGCAAAGAAGAGTCTCAAGTGTAAACAAACGGAATGTATCCTGTCTGACGATGTTAATGACAAGAATTCTCCCATTTTCGAGCGCAAAATCAGATCAATACTACTGATGTGGAATCCAAGGCTTGATTCTACACACCAGTACAGTAGACGACTTAAGCCTAGCTGTTTCTGTAGAATTGATTGTAGGCGCCGCATGTGTTTTTGTCCCAAGACCAAACCGCCAATTTTCAAGTTTCGCACCATATGGTTTGGTAGTCTTTCAAGTCTTATCCCGCACCAACGTAGGACTCATTCGGTGACCATTTACAGACCCGCGCCCGCTTTTATTTGATCGAAGGCTGGAATGAGTGGGAGTTGTCGTCAGCGGCTATGAATATCTCCCAAAAGATACAGACCTTCTGATTACGGACTGGCTTTTGTTTTCATGAACCGGGTTCGTGGCGGCGGGTGGACGGCCGCTTTTTGCTGGATTAGCTATGGTTAGCCATCAACATATTAGCACACAAGTCGCGCACAACGATTTGTCGCCAGAATACTGCAGTTCAACCGCCAGCCGGCGTAGAGAATTGCGTGGTGTCAAGACACGATTTTGACGCTGCGTCTGGCGGTTTTTGAGTCCTGCGAGCAGCCATCATTGAGATCCATAGAATATAGGTGCATTTTGACTTGGATTTGGGGGTCAGAGAGTAATCAGGAACTCGGTTGCTTACGTGATTGGCGACAACACCTCCAATCATGTAATCCGCTGTCGATACTTGAAATTGTTGGACAGATAGCCAGCCGCGGTGATGAGCTGGTAGTCCTTAGGCCTTAGGCTGAACCGCTGTATGCAGCTGGCACCAGCACCATGAACATGGGAGATCGAAGCAGAAGGACAGACTAGGGACGCGTGCTGTCACAAATTTGAATCAGGTGTGACTCGACCTCTCTCCGCGCCCGCCATTCCGGACACCAACCACATGAGGTCTCAGGCGCATACGCCAAGCCTCCCAGCGACCGCCACGGCCCACCATGCCTCTCCCATGTGCATATTGGGACACATGGCACAAAACCTGCAGCGAATTACTTAGGTACAATACTGACATAGCTATCACAGTGCGCTGGGCTCCGGGGCACAGAGACATCCTGGGAAACGAGCGCCAACCAAGAGGCGAAACGAGCGTCAACAATGTCCACATCACCCCGAGACCAAGCTCAGAAGCCCACTCCTCACCAAATCGGCGGTGCGCCAAGACATCAACCAGGAACTGCGCGAGAAAGCGGACAAGCTGCGGAAGGCATCTACACGATACCAGCGAACCATGCAATACGACCACAAGCTCAGTCGCGGAGCGTTGATAAAAAAACACCACCACAAGCATCCTGCCGAGCCACGCGACGATACTACTCCAGTTACAAACTGGTCACTGCACGCTGGCCCAACACCTTCACCGCATCAACCGAGCTGACTCACCAATATGCCCATGCTGCTGGCAAGCAGCCGAGAGAGCCGCCTACAACGAGCAGGGGGACCACTCGCGAGGGAAATAAGAAAGCTGCTGGGAACTCCCAGGCTCTTCCCCCACCTCTTTAGGTACATCGCGGCCACGGGCAGGTTTCGACCAGTCCACGGCACCATCGCCGACCTCGGAGACACTGACAAGAACAGAAATCACGCGAACGCAGAACCTCTACCTTACATACCCACGACACATCTACTCGCGCTCTGGAACGGGCCCGACAGACCAAATGTTGGGCCGAGGGCATGATACCGACGAAGCAACTTCGAATTGCGATGGCGAACACAAGTAAACAGATAGAGTACAATGCTGGCTACCATGCCTCAGGGCGAAGGCCAAATAAACCGGATTCAAAAAAAAAAAAGTGTGTCTGACGATGTTAATGACAAGAATTTTCGAGGGCAAGACCAGATCAATACGGAGCTGTAGGTACAGTTGAGATGTATTGCTCATCTCACTACGTCAAAAGAAGCAAGCGCGTTGAGGATCATATAGGTAACATACAACGTTTATTCAAGTTCTGATACCAGTAATTCAAAGATGGGCTCATCAACGTGAAGACCCTAAGGTGCGACCAATTTTACTCGCCGTAGAGGCTTGGGCTTTGGCCGCGGCCTCTTCGAAGACTGATCCATTGTCTTGACCGCCTCTGCTTGACGCTCAACAATGACTGGGATAGAGGGCCGTGCCACAAAGGTTCCCGGTCGGAGGGATACGCGTTCATAGACCTTTGGGCGCAATTGAACAATATTTGGTGTGCCGCTTGATGAACAGCTGCCGTGCGTTCGTCATTAGCATCGTTCCATCAGTCAACGCTGTACTGGAGGCAAACATGGCCCGAATGGCTGCATGGCCGTCAAATGCGAAGGCCACAACGCGACCTGATACTAGATCTTGAAACTATCGCCGTTAAGATCCAGTGTTTCGTTGATAGAAGCTTGGGCCACAAGCAAATGCAATAGCACAACGCCCACTCCCAGTACGCGGTTTGTTCGGTCACCAAATTCGAGCTGTGCCAAAGTTGAGTGCCTGAGAATCCTGGGTAACGTCTCGTCGAGAATGGCTTCAAGCTCTGGGTAGAGATCCACCCTCAAGTCCACCAGCCAGTCGCAAACTCGGTTCCCATCTGGACGACGTGCTCCAAACTTGGCATTGAACGCCGCCACAACCGGATGCGCATCGTCCCACGCAGTAAGAACTTCTGCGAGACGTGGAATTGCAGAGAGAAGGATGTCGCGTGTCTCCTGATTGTCATGCTCCTCGAAATTCGGGTCCATGTACTGAGGAAGGCGAATTTGTGCAATCTGAAACGACAATTAAGTTTGGCGATCAGGGACCAATTAGCGGCAAACCTCATTGTCTTGGAGGTGTCCGCGCCGAGAGAGCGCGTTCTGGATATCTTCGGGGCCAAGACTGAACGTTGGCAAAGCCGACAGGGCGGTACAGGACAGCCAGCGGAACAAAAACTCCACCGATTTGTCGTTCCTCTCGAACTTGTGAGACAGACAAAAAGCAGGATGCCATTTCGAGTTGTCAGGGAGCAATAGGACATTATCAACCTCATGAAGTCTACGAGAATTTAGTTTAGCAGATCGCCCAACTCAGTGTAGATAGAACCACCTTTCTCCTAGAATTTCATACTCCTCGCATTCTCTGCATTTAAATTCGCTTGCTGAGCTATGATTCACACTGGCGTCCAAACATGCGACATGCGACCACCAGTTGCAGAGCCCGCATTGCACCAACTCATAGGATCCGTACGCCTGTTGAGTTTCGCCATTGGGACGGTGTATCCCACAACCGTTGCACCAAATGGGACTGGGGGGCTTGGGTCCTGAGTTCGTCGTGGAGCTCTCACTTGCGTCGATTTCCATGCGCGGAATCGTGTCAGGAGGCGCGGCGGAAAAGTACTCCTCCCCAAGTAGAAGATTCTCGACTTCCGCCATGTCTTCTGAATCACATTCACTCATTGGCTTTTCGTCATCGCAATCGCGTTCAGGTTGAGTTAAGCAGTCGCGTTCCCGGCTTGAAGCAACGAATAATGAGTTCATTGTTCCCAGCCCAGTTGAAAGCATCTTCAGGAAGGAGGAACAGGAAACGTTTTGAGCTTCTTTGTGGTACACCTTGCGAAGAAAAAGTATGTGATCAAGCGGGAACACTGAAGCAGAGCTTTCGAGGAGCCACAAACCTTTGGTAGCGCAGCCCTTCTTTGTCCCAGGGTCGTCGTCAATGAGAAAGAGGGATTGAAAGACTTCAAAGTTCCGCAATTGTCATTTCGTCACGTGCGAAAAGCTGCGAAAAGCCTGTTTTTAAGCTTGTTCAGACTGAGTTCCAAGATAGACCGGGCAGTCGTAAGCGATGCACAAGGCGATGCGTAAAGAGTTGTATGCCGCCGGAACCTTTACAATCTTGTTGTGTGTGCCACTGTACATGGAGGATCGGCAGACGCGTGTCGTCACATTAGCTGAGCGTCAGTCGTCACATCGACCTCTCACACCGACCACAGGAACGGCAGATAGAGGTCTCAGGCGCATACGCCGAGCCTCTCACCCACTGTATCTCAATATGCCTCCGAAGCGAAAGCGAATGAAGAATGAGGACCCAGGTGGCAAAAGGAGGGGTCGGGAACTGAACGAGAATCATGCTTCAAAAAGCACTCCTACCCTGTTGCAAGGGTACAAACGGATGGACATCCGATGGTGCGTGTTCTTTATCTCTTGATTATCCATTGCTCATCCTTCTACTCAAGGAAGTTACCTCGCGGCGCTGCTGCCGCTGCAAACCGATCACGTAAGCTCAAGCGAAGGGAACTCCCAGTAATTATCGACTCTGAGGAAGAAAGTGATATTGAACCATTACTGCCCCTCAAAATCACCAGTCAGAGTCGCAGTCAAGGAAAGAAGGAAGGCAGAATCATCAGTCCTGCACCATTCAAGTGCGTCTGTTTCCTGTTGCCAATGTTCTGTTCATTTTTTAGGAAGAAGGTGGTGGTTGACATCGGTGACGACGATCAAGGAAACTTTGGGGATGGTGAAGGAGAGGAAGATGATGGAAGCGTGAGGGGGTGATGCAGGGGAGGAAGGCAATAGCCCCAGGACGCTCGAACGACACTCTTCTTTCGTTTGCTCGATTGGAAAGAAATGTCGCCGAGGCTATGGGGGTCTACTGCAAGGGATTGAACCGCAGCTCAGAAGAGTGAAGCTCAAACAAGTCACCGCCGACCCCGTAAGGACAATCGATGGCGGCGAAGTGGACCCTGATTGGTGCACGGCGCCGTTGTGCATGCGCTGTCGCGAATACTACTTTCACAAGCTTCTTAACCGACCTATCTATTCATGGCGTATTGGATGCATTGTTCACTGATGATGAGTAAGTTGACTATTTGTCTGTCGCTCTCTTCCGCTAACTTGCATCGGTTACTTTAGGGAAGTTTCTCCCAGTGTGCAGCAATATTGGAGTCCAGGGCCGCAAGGCAGCCCGACCAGAACGATGAGACGGGGCCAAGCACCAACACCCTTGGCCCCGACTCCTTCCCTCCCCGACCCCTCCTCGACATCGCCTACAGTCCTTCCCCCGACCGGGTTTTTGACCCTATCGAACTTGGCAGACTTACGCCCCGCAGTCCTACACCCGAGATTGGTCCAAGCGAATTTGACACACTTTCGACCCCTTGTAGTTCTGACGCATATCTTAGTCGAACGCCTGAGCCCAACCCCCCAGGTTTGGTAAGACATTGAGATTGCAGACAAATCCAAGAGGAAAGCGAAGAGAGGAAGTGTCGAAGACGGGTTTTATTTCCGCTAGTTATTGCTCATCTATCGAATCCTTGCCCACTACAACGTTGATTACAGTGATAATATTTATTATATCTCAATCATGATTGATCTACACTATACAACGCAGCTACCCTTTACTACTCGTCCTGATAATCTGAAGCGGCATCCTCGCTATTGCTGTCGGAGGTTACATCGAGTGTTGCTGGCCATGAAAAAGGCGCTTGGGAAGCGATATCCTGTGCATTGGGCATGCGGTTAAAGGTTATCAGTGGGGCCAAATCTCCATCTCCAATCGGTCGACGCCAACGTATTAATTTCAGAAATCTTCGCTCCGAATTCCTTATGCTGCTGTAAAACTGCTGCTCTAACGGAGACTTCCCACGGTAGACATAACTCTTGAGCGGTCTGCCTTCTCCAACAGCTGTGAATGCAGTCATCAGCCTACCCAAATACGTCTCCAGTCTTTCAGCTGTGAGTCGCCAAAGTCAAGATCGCCTCTTGGAGGGTCCTCTCGATAGCGAAGACAGAAACCTGCCATGTGGATAGTAATATGCTGGATAAGGCTAGGTTATCAGACATCAAATGAGGTGACTGATAACATACATGCAAAGTCTGCTTGAAAGAATTTACTGCAGGATGGAGAGTTATGAGGCCTGGAGTACTATCAACCAGCCGTTGAAAATCCCATATTCTCTGCCAAACATAGTCCAACTCTTGGAATCGTTCAACATACATAGGTAGCACCAAGTCATCAGATGAGATCCTGTATGCTTTGCGATCTAGGGCTGGCATGACCACGTTGTATGCCAATAGCACCATAAGATTTTCTAAAGCAACAGGGTCCTTGAGATCGAGAATATCGGAGTGATCAATGTCTGCCCGTAGAATGGCATCCAGTTGCCGTATCAGAAGGCGGCATAGAATCCAGCTAGCCTCCGAATGCTCAATGTTTGTTCGAATGACATAGAAAAGATGTGGTGCAGTTCGGCTGCAACACTCCTCGCAGCGCAACTAATCGGGAAGTCATGACTTCCTGTGACGATAGTGTCATATTTGCCCCCCACAACATAGTGCGGGAGAAAGGGCCGCAAGATTCTGCAACATAAATAAGACTTGAACTGTTCAAGAAGGATAGACTCACATAAAGCTACTGGGTTCCAATACAATAAACTCCATTCTGTATTGGTGGCTATTCAGCTGGAAAGGGGACCAGGCGTGGTAAAAAAGTCGGGACCACCACTTTGCGCACTTGGGTTTGGATCCTCAACTTCCCCATCCTCCTCAGGCTTGTCTTTCAGTGGACAGACATCGTTGGCAACTGCCCAGAACTTTTGCCCAGTCTCCACATGGACGTAAGTAGTTCCCATTATATCTACGTGTTGATCGCTTTTGACACCAGCGTTACCGGCAACAAACCATTGCAGGTGCTTCCGTGGAATGTCTACTTCTGGTAGCCCAGGGATATCGCTTGTGTGGACTATTGCGTCGACTTGACTGCTCAGTGCACTGCAAGTAGCTTCAGCATAATCATCAAAAGTGAGGGCGTCCTCACCTGATTTTTGCGGGACGCAGCACATTGTGGTGACCCATAGAATTGGAAAGAGCGTTACACATTGGTTTCCCATCGCGGAATGTCTTGTCAGGAATGAGTCTTCTTAAGGAGTCGGTGAAGACACCGCGGTGCCCATCTTGCACATAAACGTTATCTACCAGTGTGAGTCAGTTGCAGGGGGAGAATTATTATGGGTGAAGAACCTTGAATAGAGACGCATGCATCTAGATGACGCAGCTTCCCAAGTAATGTTGTGAATTCTGCCGGGCTGGCGGGATAATCAACAACGAGAAAGGATCTTTGACCCATGATATCAAGTAGGAACTTGTCATCGCGTTGCATAAAGTCATCATAAGAGATGACAAAAAACTCGGAGCGCCGCGGGTCGTTGGATAAAGTTGGACTGCGAGCAGACGCTAAGAGATGTAATGGTTTTTTGACTCCATCGACGTCTGTCCCGTAAGGAGTATCTTCCACCAACTTTTTCATCACCTCTGCTTCCTAGGCTGTCCATTAGTACCGCGCGAGAGAGGATATTTGCAATCTAACGCACCTCAAGGCTATACCCATACCAGTCATACTCAGCACTGTTATCAGGTCCGAAGTGGCCCATAACGTTAGGCCTCTGCAACTGAATCTTTACACAAGATTGCAAGGGTTCTCTCTGACAATAGGTCAGAGCTAGGGTATTCCTTGAGCTTAGTCTAATACTTGCCGGTGCGAATTCAAGCACTTCCTCCTCCTCCTCTATCTGGCGCTCAAGAGTTTCAATCCGGTGAAACAACATAATCACCCGCTTCCTTGCTGCAACTCGCGCTGCGCGATGATAACGACGCTCTGGATGCATATGGGTAAATCGACTCCACTTTAGAGGTTTAAAGACGCGTTTGTATTTGGTTTGGGCAATCTTCCAGAGGCGCAGTAGGGCACTCATTCTGCATTTCTGGAGCTGCACAGCACAACGTCTTGCGTTCCATTCCGGTAAATCCCCCAAGTCCGAAAGTCCACCAGTGACTTGGCGCTGCTCGTAGGCTTTCGCTGCGGTTGGGGCGTCGTTGCCTAGCGGTGAGCGGGCATAAACCGCAAAAAGGGCAGCAGGCTGGTTTTGCTGAAACTGGTGTGGATAATTCGGGAAAACGGAAGCCGGCAACCTCCACTGGCTTCAGCTTGGTCACGGAATTCGGGTGGTTACTACCCCGCTTTGCTTGGCTTGATTTTAGTTTTCTAGGCTTGAGGTCGGGCTTGGATTTCTTCGGTTTTGTATCCTTCGACTTGGGCTTCCTAGGCTTCGCATCATCGTCGGCGACGGCGGCGGCGAACTGCTGTTCCTGGTCAAGAATTTGGTCAAGGGAATTGGGAGGAGCCGGTCCCATGTTCGCATCTTGGTCAGGGATATGAGAAAGGGGCGGTCCCGTATTTGCATGCTTCTCTAGTTAGTTTCCTGAATTTGTGCGATGGGTAAGACAAACGTGTGATGGGGTGTCTCTGTTGTCAAGACGCTTTGCCGGATGTTCAATGTAATCGCTACCTTCATCTTCTTCTCTAAGGCGCTTGGCTCGTAACTCCTCGTTGGACATGGATATTGATTGGTTGGACGCTACTTAGCAAGTCAATAATCAAGCTAAGAGTTGAAGGAGCCACTAACGATGGTCGTTATCCTCCATAATTTCCAGGGAATACCACTCCATTGCCATAGCAGTTGGAATCCAATTGGGTCCATGAGCCACTGGCACAACCCTTTGAGGTGTTGGAAGTGTTGGGAGGCCTTGAGCTTGTGAAAAAGCAAGGCCGGATGAAACTCTCCTGCCGCTGAGGCAAACACTAGCTTCCACACAACGTCTTCCAGCTTCCATAGGAGGGAATTGGGGGAGCTGCGGTACTGTACTATTCTCTGCAACTGTAAAATGAAGTCAATGGAAACAGGTTAAATGAGCATGAAGACACACATCAAATGTTGCGGCATCCGTAGTAAGACTCGTATGACTACCAGTGAGATCACGGTCGTCATTTAAGATGATTAAGATGGTTGAACCCAGCGCTAGTGATAGCGGGCCTGAAAAGCCGTCATGAATACGGGAAATACTCCAATCTTTTGGAACAGGCATGCCAAGTCTGTTGTGAAACTTGACCAGGCTGGCTTGGACACCGTCTCGATCCAGCAAGTTTGTTCCCTGAGCGAAATCAGACGCATCGAGAAAGTTAACAGACCCGCTCACCTCGCTTATGACATAATATGCGAAGACTAAAAAGACGCCATTGATGGTCCGTTGAGCACCTTTTGCCTTGGGCGGCGCCTCTAAGGCTCGGAGGAAGTGCAGTGAGTTGATTTGACTGTGGTCGGTAGGGTTTTGAAATTCGGCGCTTTTTACATGAGCGGTTTTTATATTCTTCGACTTTTGTACGATTGCCTGTTCGACGCGGTCAAAGGAGTCCATTGCTCCTCTCGCAATATCTAGAAGAGAATAGCCAATCTACCAAGTCTCATCAGCGCACAAGTAGATATGAAAGGCAGATTGTACGAACATGACTCAGCCGATCTACGAGGGAATCAATGCTCGAACTCAGCGGTGGACCTAATATCTGTTCCAATTTGGGTTGCTTGCGGTCATCCAAGTAGTGCTCTGCGGTTTCTCCCAGATCGATGTTGCACCGAGAACCTCCAAATTCGAGCTGAACGTCGAGGATGAGCCCAGCGAGGGTGACGTGATGAAAAGGCAGGCGATGTTTTTTTGCCATTGTGGGCGACCAATAATCGGTCTTCGTCTTGCCGGTGGAGGACGTACTTGGAGATATCCGTCCAGGCTGATGAAAAGACCCTAGACGCTTCAAAAGCCTTGATGAGGCGCAAGGCCCCTTCTGGGTCAAGATGTTCTGGGAGCTTTTCGGTTATTCGGGGGTTGAGCAACCGACTGGTGAGCCAGTGTCTGAAGGTAATGCCCCGCTCCCCCAACAAAACTTGGAGTGCTGTTTCTGGCTGGTGCTCCATCCTAGGCCCAGCTAGGGCGGGTCGGGTGGGATACGCCGGCACTGACGTTTGGCTGAGTTGATCCAAATAGGCGCTTCAAACGATGAGCATATGGCAGTGAAAGAGGACGACCACGTACCTTGATTGGACAACGAATATTTGGAGTCGTGCTCGCCGATAGGAGTTGTGCCGAGTACTAGAGACTGGGCCGCTGTATGCAGCTGGCACCAGTAGGAGTGCGTTGATGAAGTCGAGTCTGATCTGGAGCCTGAGAAAGCCTAAAAGTGTGAATCACTGAATGATTTGGGTTGAAAATTGGTACAAAATCACACGGAGAATCGGCGCCTAATATGGCGAAGATCAGGGACCTAAATACCTATCGGCCGATCGGCGGCAAGGAAACGATACATTCAGACGTGTCAAAAAGTCCTACGAGCACAACAAATACACTACAATGAGATGTAACGGTGCAGATACTCTCGGCTAACTGTATCTAGAGCATGAGTGGTACGCAGCGACGTGGGGAAAAATCGAATTTTGGATTTCCATGTTGTCTGAGTCCACAACTCTTCCACTTTGTATGCTTCCATCACTGCAAGCCGCTCCGTGAACCAACGCTCACAGTTAGGAGACCACCAGCCAACATGCAGACCAGAATTGAAGAAGGCGCTTTGTTGCGGCCACCAGGAAACCCGTGCAACCATATGCTTGCCCACCACATTATCAACCTGATCTATAACCTAAGTGAGAAAAGAATCAAGATGGGACTAGAAACGCACTGGAAAGTTGGACAGAATAAACACCACAGATAAGATCCTCTTCTTGCTGAGTCAAACGCTGGTAATATACAGGACGTGCCACGCCATCTCGATCGCGGACTCTGGCCCCAGCAGACCGACTATCAGCATCATCCAGGAGCAAACCGTCCAGAGGTTCACTGATGACGAGTCGAGCAATGCGAGCAATGATACCGCCTGCTTGAAGGGCCAGCACACCCCGCGGAGAATGCAGAAATCGATCGCGCAGCGTGACATAGGCATCAAAATCCACTCTCGTCGGGCGATAGGATTGGCGGCGAAATCCCAGACGAAAGCACCTTGGCATCGCAGGCTGGATTTGGTGGGTGGGTCCTTCAATACCAGCATAAAACTCAGTCCCAAGCAAACCAAACTCCTCGGCGATCTCTTCGAAGGATGAGAATTGCATCCTTAGGATATGGAGGACAGAGCTCGCATTGAAGAGTATAATTCTCCGAGGGTCTCCGCTGCGCATCTTGATTATGAAGACATGCGTCTCGTATAGTTCTGCCTTGACTTGGAAGAAGTACTGCACATCGACACAACGATTCTGCCAAAGTAGGTCTGGCTCCGATAACAAATCCATGAGCTCTGGTTGGATGGTCCTCAAGGACTTCTGGGTGCGAATAGACTCAAGTAATGCCCTAACACCTTCTTTTGGAGACCCAGCCAAATCATCCCCTAGAGCGTTGAGCGCTGTTTTTTCGGTCGTCTTATTGGCATAGGAGCCATCGTGGTCTGTGTAACCAAAGCGAATTTGAAGCATGGATGTAGCGAAGTCCTTGGTAACTGGGCCGCCTTGCAGAGTGATGCGGTCCGGACTTGTTGGCTTGGACTTGTCGGCTGCATAATATTCAGCAATATTATCAAGCGCGGCATTCCCATTACTGAGTAGAGCAACAATGCGGGTAGGAAGCCCCTGAGGGAGATTAGGAAAGCCGTCGTCGTTGCTTTGGGATTGAGCCTCCTCAACAGCGTTGGAACTTGATGGGGCTTCGGCCATTTCGGTGTCCTCATTCCCACCGCCCAAGTAGTCCCAGTACCCATCTTGGAAACATGCCGGGTCCTCGCTAGCTGGAATTTGGGGGCAAAGATCCCACTGATTGGAAAAGCTATCATAGATCCGTTGATTTGGAGAGAATGTATCCCACGAGTCAATTGCGAAATCGCGGTTGATTGGGCGGCGAATGAAAACTTCATCGTTGTTTGTATCTTCCCAGATAAAAACTCGTGCAGACGCATTTCTACCTGGTGGCCCACCGCCCGCAGCATGGGCCTCTCGTTGAAGGCGGCTTTTCTTCTTCTCTGGGCTTTCGCGTGCCTCTGTGCGCTCGTTGGCACGTTGACGGCGTGCGAGGAAGTCTACAATGGTTTCTCCCTGGCGTTGACCGCTACCGGGATCAACAGGGACAGCTTGCGGAACAGGAGGAGGCAAGGGAGGATCTGCACGAATTGTGCAACGTAATAGAGGAGCTTGTGGAGCTTCAGGACGGTAGTCCGGATTAGGAAGAACACCGAACAGGCGAATTGTGGAGTCGATGAAAACCCATTCGACAGTGGGATTGGGCTCTGGTAACGCACGAAATTGATCTAAATCGCCATGGTAAATCTCGAGACGATATGCACGAATGGAAGGCAGATTGCTGAATTGGAGACCGCTTGTAGTGCCAAGTTTGAAGTACAATGGCACGGAGAGCTTGAATTTGAGGATGAGCGTAAAGAACCAGTCTATTCGAGTGAATTCGGCCAGAGAAGTCGTAAGATCTATTATGCCGCCCACTGGCGCGGAGACACATTCCGTTACAGCATCTTCCAAAGCATCCCACAGTTGAGGTTCCAAGTTGACTGCTTGAAACAAGGTTTCACGCCATTTTGGTTGTTTCGTCGCGTCAAAGGCATCTGATCGTTCAAATCCATCGAGGGCAAGCATTCTAATCGAGATGCCAGCAAGAAGGGGAAGAAAGGCGTCGAGAGTTGGCAACAGCTTGAGTCAACTCCTCTAAAGAGTCGTAGGTTTTTGAGTAGCCGAAACAGATTGGGAAGTTATGAATGATGCCTCGATATTCACCAGGACATAGTTGGCGATGTTTCGAGTCTACCCACCGGAAGACATTCAGCAGAAACCCCTCGAGTTTAAGCCATTGATCAGTGGTTTTCTCGGGGAGCCGTACACGCTCCCAGGTCTTGTTGGAGTATACAGGGATACTGACGCGTTGTGAAGGAAGGATGCGCCTGTTGACATCAAGACATTCGAATAGTGGACCCTTGAAGATATGATAACGAGGTAGGAGAAGGAGATGGGGCATATTGAGGTTTGCCCAGCTGGTGCAATGAATCTCCCCCATCATGGTCTTTGCTGATTTCGGCATGGAAGAGTGTTTCGGGGAGGGGATGTTTTGCATGAAATTCCTGTCCCCGTTGAATGCGACGAAGGCAGCACCGTCATGGCGAAAGAGGCCGGTGAAAGCACTGGATTCGTGGTAGCTTGCCTAGATGCACTGGTGAGAAAATCTGGGAGATATCAAGCTGTCGGACACTCACTTGTTGTCGCTCACGTTCGTCTAGTGAGCTGAGCGGGACAAGCCGTAATGACGGAGCCATGATTTCGACGGTCGGAGGCGTTGGCGGTACACACCCGGCGAGATCGTGGAAGCAGTGGCGGCAAACAACCTGTGAGCTTGATGAAGGAGCAGCCTGACGTATGCGTCTAGGTCTGCAGAGTTCTTGGTCGCTATTCTGTCGGAGTTGAAGTCTGGATGTTCGTTAGCGCAGGTCAGCCGACAACAAGGTGAACGGACATTGAGAGGTGGGCGGTACGGATCGTTTGCTGTCAGAGGCTCAACGTATGCGTTTGAGAACTCCGGTGTGGTGGATGCGAGAGTGGATCGACGTCCTTGAAGTTTGGGAAAAGAATGTCGGCGCGGCGTGTCACATCATGGCCGTGACACGAGTGACGCCGACGGCGATACCTGAACTTGACTTGAACCTTCAAGATCCATAAGACTGGAGCCAGCTGCATACAGCGGCACAGTCTTAAACTCCGAGTCCCTTAGCATAATCTGCGATGGCCTGGAACTGGAGTCAACCGTGACACAATCGTCTTCGCTGCTGAGCTCTTACTGCCTCAAACCATTTTTGGAGCTCAGTCACTCGCTCTCACTACCCGCTATCCGTAAATCACTTCGTTTATCTTCCAAGAGTATCAAGTAACTGATAATTCAAGTCATACGATCAGTTGCCGCGACAAACAACGCCGAAGGTTTCTGGGGAATCTTCAAGCTCTCTCAATTGCTTGACAGTGCAAGACTGAAGCCAACGCTGGTCATACAGACACTTTGGTAGTCCCTTGGGAGGTTGCCACGTCCCGTAATCCTTGCCGCGAGCGCGTGGGACGCGTGGAAGTCCCTGCATGAATATCTTCAATTCGAGACATCTCGTTGTCGATAATCTGCATCAAATTAGCCACGGAGGGCTCACGCCGAATCCAGAGTTTGATGACGAATATCTTCGTCTCCTGCTCCTCGACAAACAAGTCCCGTTTTCCTGTCCCAGTTTCTTCAGTAATCTTCACGTTTCCAGACCGTTGGCTCCATCTTCCTCTTCTGTTGCAAAACGCCGCTGGTATGTCTACATGCTTTCACGTCAGCAAGGAACTCCTCTGAAATTATTAGGCACATACTCTGTTCTGGCCGTTAACCCTCTTGGAACGCAATCGGCGTTCTGTGAGAACAACTTGAGCCCGAAGTCGCGCTTGTGTTGAAACAAATTCCAATCACCTCCGATCCTCTCGAGCTGCTCGCGCAAGAGAAGCTCAGAAACTGGCGTTGAATCAATTCCTTGCCAACGCAATTGGCTCCCTCAGCGTCATCGGCAATCGCGTCATTCTTAATTCTCTGCATCTGAACATTCCAAGCCGAATGCAAGTACTACCCTGGCCCGAAGTCCCACTGAGCAAGACCAATTGACATGACGATACTCGGCTCATCTTCTGGCTCTTCCGCAAACCGCTTGACGTTTTCGGATGACGCGGGAGTGCGAGAGGTCCGAACGCCTTGTCCAACGAGAGCTGCTCGACAATCCTCAGAATACCGTCGACATCGACATCAAGTGTATTAGCGACATTAAGCAGCGCCGATATGTTGCTGGCCGGACCAGTAGCTCCCTTAGAAATCGGAGTCGGCGCAGATTCGGGAATGGGAGCAGGATTTAGAGGAAGCTCGGCCCCTGCCGTGCCGCTATTCTTCAGCATGTCCATGCTGATATGTCCTCGACGTCGGGCGTAGATTTAGTTGGGTAGCCTGGCGTGAAGCGGAGTTGACTTTCTCGGACGTGCAGAATCACATTTCAATCATCAACTTAGCTTCTTGGACCTCCGCATTCAGATCCTCGATATTGGGTCTGCTGCGCCGCCATGACTGTCTGAGCCTGATCGAGCGATGGGTGTAAGTTCCGAGCATCAAAGAAGGGTGAAAGGTGGAGATGGATAGTACGGTCTTAATCCACGCGTAATGGAAAAGGGACGTGTTCAAACTCGAAAGCGAGATGGAGAATGGGGAAGGAGGGTTTAGTATGCGCGTTGGAAAAGGACGAGTTGGAACAGGAAAGTTTGGTGGGGAGCGCAGGGAAGATGAGCTAGCGATTCTTATTGTGCCCATTACGCACCAGCTGTACTAAGATATTACAAATAAAATATCAATTCCAGGCCACCTGTTTTGCGGGGTTTGCTGGTGTGTCCCCCTTCATGGTGCTGGTGCCAGTTGCATACAGCGGCCTAGCCCAGCTGTTCGTAGGACTCGAGGTCGGCGTCAAAAATCATGTCTTAACCCAGGCTGACCGCTGTCACTCAATGGCCCCAAAGCGTGCTGCTCAACTTCTGAAATCTCTGGGTACGCGAAGGATTGGCCCGAATGCTTTGACTTATCACCAGTCTGTCTGTATATTGGTAGGTTTTGCGCAAGCTGCCATCACTAATATCAGACACTGTATTTCGATGTCTTCCCTATGAGAACCGCCTCTCTTCGCACTTTGAACGACATGAGGCGGCTTTGCGTACAATTGAGACATTGCGCTGGGTGTCTTGTAGCCGTATTCGTTTCACACGCGCTCGGTAATCCATGCCGTCCACTCTCCCTTCGTCTGGTCTAGCGCAACAATAACCACCGTCACATGTTATCGCAACCACCGATACGATGTAAACATTGAAGACGATGGATTTCGTTATTGCCCAGAAACGAGCTTAGACGTACTGAGCATCCTTGCACGAAGTGGCCTGTGGACATTCCCCCAGCGAACTTGGCCACGGTGCTTCCTAAACAAAATCAGTAGAGACATTGGTGGTGTTTTGAAGTGCAATCGTTCTATTGATTTTGAGCACTGAAATCAAGTAGAGATACAAACCGACAGCCCATAGGCAGACGACACAGAAAACAGAGGATTGAAAAGAGTGGTGAGCCTGTGCTTCGAGTTGGTTTTTTTGAAATGGCCGATGAGCGACGAGCATTGAGACTTGGGACTGACAGAGCTGAGCACCGTCACGACGCTGCACAGCGGTTGCAAGATCGCAAAGCCTCTACAGCATAGGACGCCTGACGGAGGTGGTGGAAGGAGAAGATGAGGTTTGATGGGATAGCACGTGCTGGTCAATGTCGACGAGGATTGCGCGAGTACGTGTCGGACCCGCTCGCGACGCGACTTTGAGCTCAAGTTCAGAGCTGGATGCAATCTGAGGCGAGAAATAGGTAGATACATGCGGCCCGCTATATGCTGCCCAGTCTCCACGCAAAAACGCGTCGGACAATCAGTAAGAGCGCCGCCAGGTAGCAAAATCAAGTCTTGATTGGAAAGAAAGGCATAGATTGTCCAAGTGGAAGTGATACAAGCAGAAGGTAAGAGTAGTGGACAAGAGATTACTCGTATGAATCGAATTCACCGTGGTACGTGAGATAGAAAAAGCGTCCCATAACGATGACTGCAAAGGCACGGAAATAATTGTTGGTGAAAAGGAAGGCGAGAAGGCCCATGCAGCCAATAAAGTAGATCCAGCCTTCCATGGGGTCAAAGGGTACGTCTAGCTTAAATTCTAACAGCGGGGATGAGCAACGAACAAATGAGCAAGTCAAAAACGCACTGTGCACATGTACAACGAGCATGGTATGGGGAGTATCCGGTATTTCGGTGAAAGGAGACACGAAACGTCGTTGGAGGCATTGCTTAGCAAGGCGTTGAGTTGGTTCGGTGGGTGGTTGGGATGATAGTGGTTGGTTAGGGAGCGATAGAGTGCGCTGGGAGTTTAAGAATGTTTTGCACAAAGAGACTGTCTCCCAACTGTCTTCTTTGTGCGGGCAGCGAGAACCCTGCCAACGCCCGAAGGCAGACAGACAAAGGGATCATGCAGGGTACTGTCACAGATAGAAAAAAACACGATGCATGTGTCCTATAGGTTGCGAGGGTGGTGACGACGGGTGAAGACGAGAGACACAGATTGAGATGACTGTGTAGTGTACGACGCTGCGCAGTGGTTGCACGACAGGGAGAACCTTGGCCGCTGTGTACGACACTTGACGGTGGGGAAGAAGACGAAGGCGTGGTTTGATGAAATCACACGTGTGCTCCCACGGGTACTAACCCAGGCTAGCGGGTAGCGGGTCGCGGGTCGCGGGTCGCGGGTTGCGGGTTGCGGGTTGCCCATCAAATCTTACCCTCGAGGGTGGAACTGAGAAAGGTCAGCGAGTGTCATTGCAGAGCAAAGGATGCACTGACCTGATCATAGGTCATGGTTTCCACGGTCGTCCAAGTAGCGCGACTATTTTATTCCTCTAGTTGATAACGCGGCGGTAGAGCTGTAAATTCCTGCAGGCCAGAAGGAGAAGTGAGCCCGAGCATAAGCAGCTTGATTGTTGATACTGAAAGTAAGTGTTGAGAGACGGGAATAGAACAATGGTGTTGAAAACTCACCTCCAGCGTATCGCTAGCGCACGCGACAGAAGGAATCAGGACAACCCCATCTCAGCAGTTGGAAAACGCCACCACGCGTCTGGCGCAAACACCTGCGAGAAGAATGAGTTTTGACAAGACAAGAAAATTGACGCAGAAAGTGCTTACATAAGCACGCGGAGATTCCAGGCGCATTTTCGACCACGATAGATTCCGACTTCAAGTTGGGATGTTGTTCAGTGTAAGTTGACGCTTGATCACAAATTCGACTCCGCCAATAACGTAGACATTATTGTCGCGTTCAAGTCCAGAACTTGAATTGAGCGCCGACTCCGACTACTAACGGTGTCGCACAACGACTGGGCCTTGGAGTCGGTGGAGCTAATTTTCCGCGGCGTTTCTTGCTTACGGCCTACCCGGAAGCAAAAGAAAGCTGCGATGACTGCCGAAATGACCGCAAGCCCTCCGATTACCCCACCAGCGATGGCTCCCGATGAACATTGGATGAGGAAGAATGGCCTGATGAATTTCCACGTTCGAGGAGATGAGTTTGTTGGTGAAGAAGGCGATGGTGCTTGTAGACAGAACGAATGTGATGGGCCTTGTAGGCGGAAATGTAGCAATTAGCGGGGCCCAGAGGTGACATTGGCCGAGGGCCAGGTGAAGGTGGCGTCAAGTAAGTCAGAGACTCAAATTTGCATCGTCAAGAACTCGGGGTCGGGCTTCTGTGTCCGCTCACTGCTAACACTCTGAGATTGCGTAGAAGTTTTTGAAGGAGCTAGAGCTTGGGTGACTCCCGTATTTGTGATTGGAATGTAGAGGGTTGTGGTTGTCTACTGAAGCGCCGCCAAACATGACGCAAGAGAAGTTCGCCAGGTAGAAAAGCGTTGTCGATCCTTGGTTTGAGAGCGGGGAAGACGACAACGAAGTCTTTCGTCCAGATTGTCGTCGTGGTGGAATATTCCTACAGCATTATTGGTCAGACGACGGAGATGGACTGGACTAGCGACTCAACTGCTGGCGCAGGAGAAGCCCGAGCTCAGGCCGGGTTATGTACCAGGGAGAGGCTTATTGAGGCTGTTGCGGTCGGTGAGAGGCTCGGCGTATGCGCCTGAGACCTCATGTGGTTGCTGTTCGGGATGGCGGGCGGGGGGGAGAGAAATGATGCTGAGAGGTCACGGTCGTGTGACACACGACCGTGACCCCTCTCAGCACACGTCCTTCTCCTAGGCCTTCGATCTCGCATACGGTGATGGTGCCAGCTGCATACAGCGGTCCAGCCTAAGGCTTAAGGACCCACCAGCTCATCACCGCGGTCGGCTATCTGATCAACAATTTCAAGTATCGACAGACTGACGACAGTGGATTACATGATTGGAGGCGTTGTAGCCAATCACGTAAGCAACGACCGCAGACACCACAACCAATTTTTTTGGCCTTCCGTCCATTATAACTTGCTATTCAAACCTCAAACCAGACTTTTCTATGCCGACTCGATGGCTGCTTGTCGAACTCAAGAACTGCTACACCGGTGCTAAAACTCAAGTATGTTGGCGGGTTGTCGCTCTTACTGATTGTCCAGAGCGTCTTTGGCGTGGAGACTGGGCAGCATATACCGGGCTGCATATGTCTACCTATCCATCGCCTCAGATTGCATCCAGCCCCGAACTTGAGCTCAAAGTCGCGTCGCCAGTGGGTCCGACATGTACTATCAAACCTCTTCTTCTCCTTCATCAGGCGTCCTACGCTGCGGAGGTCTTCCGGTCTTGCCGCTCCCAACGGCTAATCAACACCCGGGCCCAGATAAATGCGTCTTGCGTGCGCTTGAAGGCACGGCGGTACTCGTCATTTCCACTCGACTCACTGCAGCATGGAATCAGAAGGCGCATAAGACGGGTAAATGGTCACGAAGGGATGTGATTTGGAGAGAAAACAAGTTTCTCGGGCGCTGATGTGGTGCGCATTCACCGGCGCTTGGAATCAGCGGTCGCAAACAGAACGCTCCAGTCTTGGTAGTCGCAAAAAGTGGTTGAATGCTCCGATTTGGCAGGAAATCAAACAAACACCGATGCAGGTGAACCTCCTTCGTCTCACTTTTGATGGTTCCTACTAAGATTGATAATTCGCTCAAGTTTACAGGCCCTACACCACAAGCTTGTTTGCATTGGCACTACTTGTGAGCGCTTACAGGAGGAGCTTAATCAAGATGAGAAGGAGCAGGATGGCCCTTCAGCAAAGAAGAGTCTCAAGTGTAAACAAACGGAATGTATCCTGTCTGACGATGTTAATGACAAGAATTCTCCCATTTTCGAGCGCAAAATCAGATCAATACTACTGATGTGGAATCCAAGGCTTGATTCTACACACCAGTACAGTAGACGACTTAAGCCTAGCTGTTTCTGTAGAATTGATTGTAGGCGCCGCATGTGTTTTTGTCCCAAGACCAAACCGCCAATTTTCAAGTTTCGCACCATATGGTTTGGTAGTCTTTCAAGTCTTATCCCGCACCAACGTAGGACTCATTCGGTGACCATTTACAGACCCGCGCCCGCTTTTATTTGATCGAAGGCTGGAATGAGTGGGAGTTGTCGTCAGCGGCTATGAATATCTCCCAAAAGATACAGACCTTCTGATTACGGACTGGCTTTTGTTTTCATGAACCGGGTTCGTGGCGGCGGGGTGGACGGCCGCTTTTTGCTGGATTAGCTATGGTTAGCCATCAACATATTAGCACACAAGTCGCACAACGATTTGTCGCCAGAATACTGCAGTTCAACCGCCAGCCAGGCGCGAGAATTGCGTGGTGTCAAGACACGATTTTGACGCTGCGTCTGGCGGTTTTTGAGTCCTGCGAGCAGCCATCATTGAGATCCATAGAATATAGGTGCATTTTGACTTGGATTTGGGGGTCAGAGAGTAATCAGGAACTCGGTTGCTTACGTGATTGGCGACAACACCTCCAATCATGTAATCCGCTGTCGATACTTGAAATTGTTGGACAGATAGCCAGCCGCGGTGATGAGCTGGTAGTCCTTAGGCCTTAGGCTGAACCGCTGTATGCAGCTGGCACCAGCACCATGAACATGGGAGATCGAAGCAGAAGGACAGACTAGGACGCGTGCTGTCACAAATTTGAATCAGGTGTGACTCGACCTCTCTCCGCGCCCGCCATTCCGGACACCAACCACATGAGGTCTCAGGCGCATACGCCAAGCCTCCCAGCGACCGCCACGGCCCACCATGCCTCTCCCATGTGCATATCCGAACTGAGCTCGCTGGCTCCTTCCGCAACTTATGGCTTCTACTCTATCTGGACGCTTCATGACTCGCCAATGTCAACGGTCTTCAACGCAGTCATACACGGGTAGGAGGGGAGTAAAGCGATGTTACGGGGCTGCAACAGTAGTCCTGTTCATAAATCGTACTTCCTCTCTCTCTCCAACTACATCGGCGATTGACAACACCGTCACTTCTAATAGCGAATAACACTTATGTATGGCCTTCCAACCTCCTTCCCCTTGCCTTGAGCTTCCTTCTCCGCATATTGTCCGCGTTGAGCTCCTCGAGTTTGCCTCTCCGCGTATTGTCCATACTCAGTGCCGGCTAGGCCTGGCACTCGAACGTAGGGCACAATCAAGTTTTGGACAACGGCTGCAAGGAATCCCAACACCATCAAGGGCCAAAATACTCGGTCCATAAACAGAGTATACCAAACTGTTCGTGACCTTTTGAACAGGATGATGTCTTCCTTGCCTTCGATCATACGACTTTTTGCGGCGAAAATGGTGGAAACCCCTTTGACATCTGCAACCTAGCGAAAGCATTGACCTATCGTTCGAATACTTATACGGAGGCAAATACTCACAGCGACAGCCTGGACCCATTCACCAGATTTTGCGACGGCAATCGTTTGCTCCCTTTCACCCGTGTTATAGTCAAATACATACACTTTGCCGTGATCACTTCCGGAGACAACTGTGGCACCTTGGTCGGCCCAGCGAATTTGATAGGGTCGAAACCATTCGCGTGTGTGCGGGACGTTGAGAGTTTGAGTACGAACGTCATCCGAATATCGGTATATGACCGGGCCAGATCTCATGTCCCCTAGCGCGTACACGCTGTTGTTGGAAGCAAGGAATCCGCTAAACAGCGCCTCAGTTCCGTTCAACCAGCGAACTATTACTTACATCCCTGCACCCACATCCCATATTTTCTTAATGTCGCCAGTGGCACCTTCCAACACTGAACTTTTGGGGAGGTGAGAGGTGACCAACTTTTAAATTTTGACTTACACACGGCCAGGCGTCACAGAACCATAAACGATTATTCCCCGCTCCGCTTCATTTGCGTTGTTGCTGAAATCAATCGCTCCTGGAGCGACTATCTTGACAGTGAAAAGGTGAGTGCTTTGCCACTTTCCCTCTTTGGGTGCATATATGGTCCAACAATGAACGCGGTCTTGTCGACACCGAAGGCTAAGCGGTTATTAACTGGTTCGTAAGCCAGACAGGTGATCTCAGCAGAGTCCTCCATCGCCATCATGAATACTTCTTCAAATTGCTAGCAAGGAGTCAGTCGAGGAAACGAAGCTATCACTGACGCACTCCTTGTGGATTGTGACGCCAGGCAGAGACAAAACCATTCTGGGTCCCAAACCATAGGATTTCGTCGACTTGGTCTATCTGACGGACCCATAGCAGAGAACACGAAGGACCGCGTTCCCCAGGCGGCGCAGGCCGAGAAATCTCCATCGTGGTGGAAGTATCCCAAACCCGAGTCCCTTCAAACCCTAGGCCAGGTCAATACACATCGCCTGGAAAGGTGTGCCGCTGTCGTACCTGCAGTCGCTAGATACTTGCCGTTAGATGAGGTCTCAAGGCACATAATGCCCCCGCCATGCTTGATGGTGCCCTGTTTGGTGTAGGGTGTACGGCCGAAGATAGGTCCAAACATGAGAGCCTGAGGGCCAAGATGTTACTGTTACGGCTGCAGCTGTACAAGCACCTCCTACCTGTCTTTGTGTAAGGTCGTGAAAGGAAGAAAGATGAGTGTCACGCACTGATCGCTTGCACGTGCTCGTCACATTACGCGTGCATACCAACACTTTGTATGTGGGATTGATAAGGCTGCTTTTTGCCTCTGAGCAGGCCAGTGTCAACGATAACTGTTGATGGTGGGTAACGGGAGACCCGTCGCAGTACTGTGTCGGGGTGGGCCCGAAATCGCTCCGGGAACTGGAACTCGAAAGCGCCAAGGCAAAGATGCCCCACGCGACGCAAACCCTCTGAGTGACCGAGGGAGTCGGACCACCCAAAAGCCGCGTGGGCAAAACGCGGCCAGCAGAGGCGCGTCCAGTGTCGTTGTAGACAAGACGCGTCGAGTAACGCTCATGTGCTAGCCTGCTGCTGCTAGCTTGCACTACTAGTAAACTGCTGAGTTGTGAATAGTTAACTGGAGTTGAGTCTAGTCTAGTTTTCCCTCCCCTTTCCCTCCTCTGGTTCCTTCCCGCCTTCTTTTGCACCGCTTTTCACTAACGAGCGGCGCCAGGTGGCCACCAGAAACTCGCAGAATCTACATAGAACCTTTTGCTCTTCTGGTGTCTTGATTGAAAACTAGCCTGTTTCGTCATAGCTCATGATTAGATAGGATGGAGCAGATGTATAATATGACTCTTTCCCGAAGGCAATGACTTCTCCTAGTTTAAGACATCAATTCACACATCTTCGCTGGTGTCATAGGGGATATTACCCGCCAGTTAACTCGAAGCATGATTGATAATAAGGCAACGAATACTGAGTGCAACGAAAAAAAAACAAGTTGTAATTTTTTACTATCTCTCAGCAAGTGTATTTCATCTGTCCATAGCACAATTATTGAGTAGTGTGAAAATGAGGCGCCGCCCCATGTGGCTCGACCGACGCAGTTCCCATAACATCACTATCATTCTCAGAAGAGTAGCTAACGGCCGCAGAGTCCCATTGCTTCTTGAGCTCATTGACGACGCTCTCTCTTTTCCATTTGATTGACAGGTCTTTGATCTTGGACCTGAGCGTTTCGCGCATGTCCGCGATTCCTTTCACTTTCCAGTCCGCCCGCCGATCCGCCTCAGGATATGCGCTGGTCCTGGTCTTTGCAAATCAGAATGGGCAGACTAGGGTCGGAACAAACACCCACCCTTATTATGTTGGCATATTTGTCGGGATCCTCGAAGAAGGTCTGGACGAAATGAAGAAGGTAAAGACCGCAATCGCAGGAGTTGGGCTGCTGTGGAACCTAAACATAAACAATGAGCAGCCATCATACCTACAAAAGTTAACGAACCAGCGCATGTTTGTATACTGCCTGGCTTAACCCAGTCTCTGGGATATTCTTCTTGGCCAATGCTTCTTGCCGCAGATAATTACCCAGAAGGCTTCCCACCTTGAATGACTTGACCCCAGGGAGTCAAGAGTAAAAATATAGGTGCTAACAAATTGTGAGGTATTTTCTCACTGTACTGCACGATAGCAACCATACCTCTGTTGATTTCCAACATGTTCGGTCGAGAAATCTACCTCCATAGGCTCGTCCACATCCAGATCATCCAATAGCGAGAGTGGCTGCCAGTGCGACCCGATATTGATATCCTCAAAGGTAGACTTCTCTGATATAGTTGTTGCTTTCAAGCTGGAATCTGGTCTTCGCATTCTTGATTCGCTGTAAGACGAAGGTGATGCTTTGATGTATGGCGGTTCTGGCCTCAAGACACATTCTGGGTGGTATATGATAGCAAGATACCAGTGAAGACTAGATTCGTTACCAGTCAGGAATGAATTTGAAAGATACCAACTTTTCATTTATAGGAACAATAAGGTATTTCTTCTTGAAGAGGTCGAACTTGGCGGTCCATTTAGCAACACTAGCGTAGCTTTCCTGTAGCCTGTGACTGGAATCATGAGACAGAACCATTATCTATATTCAAACGCACTCCCGCTGTTCTAATTTCTTGTAGAAAAACGAGCTGAAAATGTGGATCTCCTTCGCTAATTTCGCATCATCCTGCTCAAGCCGGTGCATCCAGAGCCTAGTCTTATAATGAGCAGTGAATCAAATAACCGTCAAAGAGACATTACTTGAGACTAAACTCGATGAGAGTGTCGTTGAGAAGGCCATTAGGTTGAAGGCGTATCAGGTCGCCCTTTGTGATGCTAATAGCCCCAGTCTGGCCAGAAGGATAAACGAGGATAGTCTGAAAGCCAGATATCAGCAGGTTTCCAAAGCATATTTTATGGGCGTAACACTTTGGAATCGGGATCGGATGCGATTTGATCGCCGAACTCAGACTCCCCTGTCGAATTTGGTGGGGACGCAATTTTGAGATAGCTTCAGAGTTGTTATGACTCTGGGCACCAATGACGCAGCTGGTCTGTGAGACAGAAAGGCGAGCATCGGGCTCCAGATAAACGACGGAGGATAGTTGCCCCGATTCTTGAGCTGGGGGTTTTAAGATCTTGTCCACCGAAAGGTGATCGTTCCATCCTCCCAGCTCGTCGTCGGATTCGTCCTCCTCATTCCGTATTACAGCTAAATCAACGCCCTTAATCCTCTCAGCATTGCGCGTTTGTATCGTTTTCCATACACTTTCGACGGCCATACCGACGCTATTTGACAGGTGGGAAATTTTGGGATTTCAAAGACGTAGAAAGACTCACCGCATTACACTTTTCTTGTCAACCAGCCGTTTCATCCATACCATAAATTCTTCATACTGGCCTCGAAAAGGCTTCCCCAAATTGACGGCAATTGTAACTTTGTCTCGGGATGCTCCTGTGAGAGTAAATATGATTAAAGCAGACAATTGCCTCATACAGACCTGGTGTGACTGGGAATATCTCCCTGAGATCTGTGGTCGCAAAGCGCTGGAGATCGCTGTTACGTCGCCTTGAGTATCGGCTGAGGATGAAAACTTGGTCGGAGGTTTCGTCAAACTCCATGTACTAGCTTGGGATTAACGGAGACAATTGTGATATTGAGGCGCACCTTGAGGTTGGCTGCCTCGGAAGACATGAAAATCTTGTCAGTGCGGGTGGCCTTTTGTGAAGGTCCTTCACTGGACTTGAGGGTCAATTTATTTCTCCCCCAGGCCAGATGATATGGCGGAGTGAGCCGAAAACCATCTATGTAGCCGTCCTTGATTGCCAGGAACTTTTTTCGTAGCGTTTGAGGGGAAAGTTTTCGCTGTCTCGCTGGTGTCTGATCCATTGGATTTCTTGCTTTTTGAGAGCAGGGTATCATCGAGTGCGTGAATGGTATTGCCGTTCGACAGGGCAGCCATTGTCGTTGAGTGCGCGCAGCCCTGAGCGACTGTAAGTAGTCACATTGTGATCAATAATTCGTCACAGTACTGGGAATGACGTCGATCGCTCTCCTGTCGGTCATCTCCGACTATAACAACGCAACTCTGCCACTTTCTCGGAATATTTGGTGAAGGCCGCTCCGGGAAAACCAAAATGGAGAGAGGCAACAAGGGAAAAGACTGCAAGAGCGATTTTGACGGGTGTCGTTGGGTTGAGTGTGCAAGACTTAAGCTGCATGGAGAGGATGGAGATACTTAAGAGGCTGCTAATACCCGCACGTCGGTGATCAAGGCGTTCGGTAGTTCTCGCTCCGTATTGTCTTCTTACTCCGAGTCGTATAGTGACCACGGGTCTCTCAAATGAATCTCCGTAATAATCATAGCCAGACTCTGAATCCACCCGCCAACAGGCAGCTGGCTGAGCTGGGGCATTCGACACGTAACGTGACCTGAGCCGGCTGCTCAAGTATGTACAACCCAAAGATTGGTTTTGTCAAAGAGTTTGGGCACGATATGGATATCGACCCAACTTTACCCGTTCCTTCCGAAAAGCCAGTTCGAGTAGCCTGGTTGGTTTCGAATGCGGATGTTTTGCTGGAAGTGCATGAGCGCGGCAATTGGGAAGTATATTTAACCTTGAATCAGCACATTAAAGGAACACACCCGCATGTTGAACGAATCCAAGATGACTTCATATTCCTGCCTGATATGTCTTCCTCCTTATCGCCAGCCCGGGAAAGAGTCTCGGATTCCGCCTCCATTCCCTTTCACTGCGGATGCGCTTTTGCCGTATGCCAAGCTATGGAAAAGTATGAAGTATTGCAAAGAATCGTCTCATAGTTACCAAAAAGATGGGCTCAGCAGAAACGGACGCTTATGAATGGCAAGGGAAGGGTGAAATGTATATTGCATTGCTTGAAGGGTACTGTAACAGGAATTTACGGCGCAGGAGGGCGTGCATCCCAGAGTTGGTCGCTTGTCCGAATTTGGGGGATTGGTTGGTTCAGAAAAAACTTAATTCTTGACCGAGTTCGGACCGGGAAGGGGACATCGATCATACGGCATAAGCTTGTGACAGATATATTTAAGCAATCGGTTTGAGTTGGGTGGAGGAATATAACCGTCGAGCCTCTAAGCATTGGAATTAGGTTTACCAGAGTCTCTTACCTGTGAGCCTGGAGAGCAATATTCGCCCAAGTCGTGCTTGACAGTATATGGTGACATGTCGAACGAAAATCGTTTTAGAAGAGCTATGAGAGCGCATATCTTATGCCTATGAGATACGTAAGATATCGGCCAAGATTTGGGGGGGGGGCTACCTTCGCCTCTATTCCAAATTTGGCAGTACTTGTCGAGCTTGTTTGAGACTTTAGAGACCGCCTCTCAAATCTTTCCCGAGACATCATCAGTGGATGTTAGGAGGTGAGTGTCGAGTTGGTGCGGATCGCATGTGCTCAAGCTACTATTTTGAAGTGGGCATTGAAGCTGTCGCCATTCCGGGCACTCTAGGAATCGCAGTCGAGAGACACAAACAAGGCTGGTACGTTTTGTTGCGGTAAGTGAGCCAATGTTGATTGGAATCAACGGAAATCTACCGCCAGTTCCTTGCGGGTGTCGCGGATATATTGAGCGAATTGTCGAGGATATGCTGGTGTGTCAATCGTGCGTTCCGTAACTTGATCCTGTGCTCGAGCAGCCATCTCCATCATATCGACGAGTGTTTCCTTCAGCCAGATGAGTTTTGGGAAACAGATCACGTAGCGCCAGCTGAACAAGTCTATCGTTGCTGAATCGTTGCTAAGATGACAGAGAGCGGTGGCGCCATGTTGAGTCCTCAACAGCTACACCATCCAGCGTCGTTTGTTTCATCTTCGCGGCCTCCCGGCGCTGGGCAGCGTCACTTGGTAGCATCGATATGAATCCAGTATCTTCACAAAACTTGAGGTATTTAGGCTGCCGCTTCTTCGTCAGCGAGATGCCAGATAGAGGAAATAACTTACTCGATGATTCGTCTCGAGAAAGAGTCGTTCTGGTTTTCTTCGTAATTCTGGAGCCATTCAAGCCACATGTTATCCCAGACAGCAAGGACGCACCGGTATGGAATGCAGTCGAAGTGGGTATTTTTCTTCCCACCGTCCATCGGAGTCGGAATCGGCTTCAGCATGGACACGAACAGTCGTGTTTCCTGCGTCGTTTGAGGATATTGGTTTGCCAGCCTTCATTCGTGCCGAGAAGTGTGCTGTTCTATTCATCCACATGGAGGAACGCGTCTGAAGGGGAGAAATTTGTTGGACGGCTGCTGGGAAGGGGTGAAGACATCTAGGATCGATATTTGTTCTTGGCTGTGTGGGGGGTCGGGCCGCAAGGATTAGGGATGAACTAGGCGGGGCGTTGGGGTTTTCAGTTGGGATGCTTGTCGAGCCGCCACATCGATTTGCTAAAGGGAGAGATAGAGGATATTCCTAAAGCATTATTCAAGGTTGGTCAGACAGCGGAGATGGACTGGACTGGCAGCTCAACTGCTGGCGCAGGAGAAGCCCGAACTTGTTGGGGCTGGGGCTGTTGCGATCGGTGAGAGGCTCGGCGTATGCGCCTGAGACCTTATGTGGTTGCTGTCCGGAATGGCGAGAGAAATGTGGGACAGCAATTGTGACAGCATGTAAATGAAATGTGTGACAGCACGCGTCCTTCTCCTTCGATCTCAGCTGGTGCCAGCTGCATACAGCGGCCCAGCCTAAGGACCCACCAGCTCATTCTCGCAACTTTCTCACCGCGGCCGACTATCCGTCCAACAATTTCGAGCATTGACGGCGGATTATACACGTTGTAGCCAATCACGTAAGCAACCGAGCTACGTCCCCAAAATCCAAGTCAAACTGCACCTGTCTTCTGTGGATCTCAACGATGGCTGCTCATAGGACTCCAGAACCGCCAGACTTGGCGCTAAAAATTGTGTCTTGGCCCAGACGACGACCGCGCAATCGCTCGAAGGCTGGCATGTGAAGTACAGTATTCTCAAGAACGGCTAGCGTGGGCTTTGGGTTATCATCGGTACCGTTCGGAGGGCACCGCAAAATCGTCACGACATAAGGTCTCTCTCATTCCAGCCTTCGGTTAAACAAACACGAGCACGCGGTCTGGCGATGGTCACTGAATGTCCGAGTCAGGATGGGTCCTACGTCGAGTTTCCAACTGATCAAGACGCCGAGGCGCATAACTTGTAGTCAGTCTCGTGAGTTTTTGACGAACCACACTGACTGATCATAATGATGTACAGAAAACTCGGTCGCAAACCCGCATGAACACTGAATTGTCTGGCATCAAACCCGATTGCTAGCGCTGAGCGGAAACCATTATATTCAGGCAACTTCACAGAGAATCCGGTCTGCGAAACCAGTTGAGTAGTCCTCAGGCTGTCCTTGACTACGATATAGACTGATTTTGTCAAGTTTCCGTCACCAATCGGAAATCACCGCAATCCAGTAAATAACGCTCCAGATCATGTGTGTAGTTATTTTCAACAGCACTATTTTCCCCCTTGATTGACTAATCTCAGAACATTGGTGATTCCAACGATGGAGAGACGGAGTCCCAAATCCACTCTTCTAAGGAAGAATCACATCAATCCAGGGTCAGTCTCTGGAAGGAAGGATATATATCCACACGCAATGTAATGCCTACCATACATCAATGTAGAAGCCAAATAACGAAAACAAAAAGACTGGAGCGTTCTGTTTTGCGACCGCTGATTCCAAGCGTCGGTGAATGCGCACCACATCAGCGCCCGAGAAACTTGTTTTCTCTCCAAATCACATCCCTTCGTGACCATTTACCCGTCTTATGCGCCTTCTGATTCCATGCTGCAGTGAGTCGAGTGGAAATGACGAGTACCGCCGTGCCTTCAAGCGCACGCAAGACGCATTTATCTGGGCCCGGGTGTTGATTAGCCGTTGGGAGCGGCAAGACCGGAAGACCTCCGCAGCGTAGGACGCCTGATGAAGGAGAAGAAGAGGTTTGATAGTACATGTCGGACCCACTGGCGACGCGACTTTGAGCTCAAGTTCGGGGCTGGATGCAATCTGAGGCGATGGATAGGTAGACATATGCAGCCCGGTATATGCTGCCCAGTCTCCACGCCAAAGACGCGTCGGACAATCAGTAAGAGCGACAACCCGCCAACATACTTGAGTTTTAGCACCGGTGTAGCAGTTCTTGAGTTCGACAAGCAGCCATCGAGTCGGCATAGAAAAGTCTGGTTTGAGGTTTGAATAGCAAGTTATAATGGACGGAAGGCCAAAAAAATTGGTTGTGGTGTCTGCGGTCGTTGCTTACGTGATTGGCTACAACGCCTCCAATCATGTAATCCACTGTCGTCAGTCTGTCGATACTTGAAATTGTTGATCAGATAGCCGACCCGCGGTGATGAGCTGGTGGGTCCTTAAGCCTTAGGCTGGACCGCTGTATGCAGCTGGCACCATCACCGTATGCGAGATCGAAGGCCTAGGAGAAGGACGTGTGCTGAGAGGGGTCACGGTCGTGTGTCCACACGACCGTGACCTCTCTCAGCATCATTCTCTCCCGCCCCGCCCGCCATCCCGAACAGCAACCACATGAGGTCTCAGGCGCATACGCCGAGCCTCTCACCGACCGCAACAGCCTCAATAAGCCTCTCCCTGGTACATAACCCGGCCTGAGCTCGGGCTTCTCCTGCGCCAGCAGTTGAGTCGCTAGTCCAGTCCATCTCCGTCGTCTGACCAATAATGCTGTAGGAATATTCCACCACGACGACAATCTGGACGAAAGACTTCGTTGTCGTCTTCCCCGCTCTCAAACCAAGGATCGACAACGCTTTTCTACCTGGCGAACTTCTCTTGCGTCATGTTTGGCGGCGCTTCAGTAGACAACCACAACCCTCTACATTCCAATCACAAATACGGGAGTCACCCAAGCTCTAGCTCCTTCAAAAACTTCTACGCAATCTCAGAGTGTTAGCAGTGAGCGGACACAGAAGCCCGACCCCGAGTTCTTGACGATGCAAATTTGAGTCTCTGACTTACTTGACGCCACCTTCACCTGGCCCTCGGCCAATGTCACCTCTGGGCCCCGCTAATTGCTACATTTCCGCCTACAAGGCCCATCACATTCGTTCTGTCTACAAGCACCATCGCCTTCTTCACCAACAAACTCATCTCCTCGAACGTGGAAATTCATCAGGCCATTCTTCCTCATCCAATGTTCATCGGGAGCCATCGCTGGTGGGGTAATCGGAGGGCTTGCGGTCATTTCGGCAGTCATCGCAGCTTTCTTTTGCTTCCGGGTAGGCCGTAAGCAAGAAACGCTCGCGCAAATTAGCTCCACCGACTCCAAGGCCCAGTCGTTGTGCGACACCGTTAGTAGTCGGAGTCGGCGCTCAATTCAAGTTCTGGACTTGAACGCGACAATAATGTCTACGTTATTGGCGGAGTCGAATTTGTGATCAAGCGTCAACTTACACTGAACAACATCCCAACTTGAAGTCGGAATCTATCGTGGTCGAAAATGCGCCTGGAATCTCCGCGCGTGCTTATGTAAGCACTTTCTGCGTCAATTTTCTTGTCTTGTCAAAACTCATTCTTCTCGCAGGTGTTTTGCGCCAGACGCGGGGCGTTTTCCAACTGCTGAGATGGGGTTGTCCTGATTCCTTCTGTCGCGTGCGCTAGCGATACGCTGGAGGTGAGTTTTCAACACCATTGTTCTATTCCCGTCTCTCAACACTTACTTTCAGTATCAACAATCAAGCTGCTTATGCTCGGGCTCACTTCTCCTTCTGGCCTGCAGGAATTTACAACTCTACCCCGCGTTATCAACTAGAGGAATAAAATAGTCGCTACTTGTTCGACCGTGGAAACCATGACCTATGATCAGGTCAGTGCATCCTTTGCTCTGCAATGACACTCGCTGACCTTTCTCAGTTCCACCCTCGAGGGTAAGATTTGATGGGTAACCCGCAACCCGCAACCCGCTACCCGCTAGCCTGGATTAGTACCCGTGGTGTGATTTCATCAAACCACGCCTTCGTCTTCTTCCCCACCGTCAAGTGTCGTACACAGCGGCCAAGGTTCTCCCTGTCGTGCAACCACTGCGCAGCGTCGTACACTGCACAGTCATCTCAATCTGTGTCTCTCGTCTTCACCCGTCGTCACCACCCTCGCAACCTATAGGACACATGCATCGTGTTGCTTCATTTTCAAGCTGGGAGTAGCTAGCTGACATGGAGGTGCAGTTGCCAGTTGCATCCTTTTTTGGTGTTGGGCATTGCTCTGGTAGCTCTGTTGTTTCGCAATGCGTGCTGCAGAGGATGTTAGGAGTGGTCAAAAATTTAGGATCGAAGTGCGTTGATACGTGAGAATTGCTGAGATTGATGGCTGACTACATGATATGACGTTCAAAGCAACCGGACCGACTTCTCCGCTGTCTCTTTGAGGTTCCTTTGAGGTTGCGGTCCAAAACTTACCTCCACACACAACCCTCACCTATGCATCCCTTCCCTCACCTGGATATCAATACGCCCAGCGTATGTCATGTAAAATTTGAGGCCCTCTCAGTTTGACAATGCATATAGGTTGTTGACAAACGAAGTCAAAGCCCTTCAGTGGGGAACCCACTTCAATGGCATAGGCGCCAGACAGGTGCTAACCCTCCGCGAATCCAGCGCACCCGATGCCCAATGTGATCCTCAAGTGGGCCCCAATTTTGCGGACCACCAGAGGCAACCGTATACGCACACTCTCCGTGTAGTTTTGAAGCATGGAAGCAAACAAGACCACTTCATCATCTTTGTCAAACGAGGGCATGACTCCCTTCGTAGACCCAGCCTGACACGCAACAAAAGTCTTGATTTGTGGGGAGATCTTGTTGTAATGCGCCTCAGCGCCAAGCATAAGAACACGGTGGTCAACATGCGAGGAAAGAAGGACGTTCCTCTGGTCAAATATGTTGTGCAACAGTGTGTACACCGCTATAGTTCTAGGTCATATGGACAACCTCATTTACAGGAATCTTGCAACTCTTCAGTCTTTTCAGTTGCTCTATGCCCGACCTCTCTGCCGTCAAACTGTTATTCTTCGCCGTAGTAGGGCTTTCTTTTAGATACAACGAGTCTTGTTGCAACATGTTATAACTCTACTTTAAACTCACTCTCCATTCTTAGCCTCATGCCTTGTGAAAGCTCGTGACCACGTTTCAAAGAAACAAAGAAACAAAGGTTTGGCAGCGCAGCTCACTCTTGACCTACAACCACCATGTCTCCTTCTCCTTCTCCCCCTCCCAATCCTGCTGTTGGACAACGCCGCCCGACGCAATGATGAAGACAAAGAAGGGCATGAAGGTCGCAATATAAAGCTCAGACCTGCCAATGACGAGGCTGCTGTGTTACCAACAGCCACAGAGAGCTACATAGCGGAGCTCAAAGCCCTTGTTCAAACCGCCCAATCGCAATTGGATGCAGAGAAGGTTAGAGTGCAAAAGCTTCTCAAAACAAACGAGCACATTCTCAAGGTACGCAAACTCTTTTGTTGCTCACATGCATCTATCTGTTAACCTAGTTCCCAGGCCATGGACCAGCAGAAGGGGCAATATCAAGAGCAGCTAGATAAGGCTAGAGCAACTGCGAAGTTCTATGAAAAGGAAACAAACAGGTTACAAGACTTGGTTGAGGGCTACATCACCGATGTTAAACGGCTTCGAGAGGAATTGGTACGTAACTGCATTTATTTATGTATTGGGTAGAGCTAACCATAAGCACAGGACGAAGCCCTTCTCAAGGCTGACATTCAAGTAGGCCACTCACAGGATTTAGAAGCAGAGATAGAGAAATTGAAGAAAGAGCATCAGCAAGGGTTGCAGAAAGAAAGGGTGCGTCTGAATTATCTACAGTCAATAACAGTTCGCTTATCATCAACCTATAGTCCCAGAAAGAAATCCAGCTAGCTGCGCTTGCTGGCAAACTTCCACCCCAACAGACAGTGGTTTCCTTAGGAACCACACAAAGTGCTGTTGCTGCTGCACACCAGAAGGGCGGTACAAGCAGCACCTGGCGCTTCTTTGGTAGTCGCTCTTAACGTAGTAGAGACCTGTGTCTCCGAATCATGTGCTTTGAATATCATCTGCTTGTTATAAGATCTTTTCACAACGAGAAACGCCTGGAACACAACCAGGCTGATGAACACAACTCCAATATAGACGCGAGAAGCAGACAGACGAACTCTGCTGCAGGACTTAGACTGGTTGATAGGGCTGCCTAACATTATTCATTACGCCCTTCATGTCTACCACCTATAGGAATATAACTACCTAGTCTTGTAAAAGCTTCACTGATGGTCTCATTGATATCTACTTGACCAGACCAACCTGCCCTCTTGGCTTCTGCTACGGTGTCAAACCCCAGTAAAGGGCCTACACTCATGGAGGCTTGGTTAAAGAAAACCATGCTCCCACGTCCGCATTCATCCCCATCTGACAAAGGCTTGGAGTTTTTGCGGAGTGGGGCGAACTTCTCCTTGAGTGGTTACAAACTTAATACCTGAAGATAGGTGAGCTACTGTACCACCCAGGATGATAAGATTTCCTCTTACAATCCACATCAATGTTGAAATGCCAGAACAGAGCTGAAGGGTAAATGGCCAAGGTCCAGGGAGGCAACTGTACTACCAGGCCATCTTCCCAAATAACCAACCAAGTCCTTAGATCGTCATTGAAGTGAGCTGGAGGTTGCTTAGTCAAGCACTCAGAGAATTAAGCTAGCACCCACCGTTGGCCAGCACATATATAAACAGCACGCAAACTCCTATCTGGTTTTTGCTGTCTGCATGTGGTGCACAGGATATACGGGATTGGCCAGGAAACCAAGCGTTTAAACAGAAGCACCAGAACAGTCCAAAGAGGGGACTGATGCCATGCTGGCGTTTATGCCAAGCTGATTCTTTTTTGAACCGTGTGGCTACCCCAGGAAACACTTTGGTGACCACGTCTTCCACTAACCCACTAGCAACAGTCAGTCAGCAACAGTCAGTCAGCGCTGGAGAAACAGCAGGCGCACATAAGTCTTTGGATGATAGGCATTGAGAGGAAGCTGGATACTCGATCTTCATGCTGACGATGCCACTCAGTAAGAAAAGGGGCCTTGACTCCGTGGGTCAGCGCAGCAAACAGTTTAAAAACAACACAAACACCTTGGCGGACTGTCTATGGTGCCCAATGATTATTGCCATATGAGACCCCCGTCTGCCATCCTGACACTTTGCGCGCAGTGCTGGGTCCTTCAGATCATGGCCTACCAAGAGGTTATGGGCCTCTTCAATTTGTTGCTTTGAATCCTGTTCCAAAAACCAAGGGATTCGAGAGGAACGATACATGAAAATGACATCGTTGCGGTCAACATAAAACGTCGGACGTTCTTGTGATACGCTAGGCTAATTTAGACATGGTTACTAGAAAAAAGCTGCCAACTCACGCATCTTCCTTATGATAGTAAGAGGGGTAAAACAGTTGAATATACTTGTGCAGAGCCTCTCCCTTGACTTTGGTTGAATGCCACAACTGCAGCAGCAGGGCCCTGCTTAAAAGAGGGGGCGGAACGCCCTGCAACCCGCTGGATGCTATGGAGGAGTCGGAGGAGAGTGAAAAAGACTGTGACTGCAGCCACTGTCCTCTAGACCAAAGTTTGGCGACCTCTCTAGACGCTTTCGGCTGTTTTTGGGCCTCTACGGTGAGATCTGTTGCCTTTGCTGCCTGCACCTCTTCTACGTCTCTTCCCTTTTGAGACAGCGCTAGAGCCTGGGCCTTCGTCTGTAGTTGGTGCTGACGTATGCGGTGAGAGTGTAGGCGCCTCCGCTGATTCCGCCAGCGAAGGCGAGGCCGTCAGAAGCCTCCATTCGCCGTCAGGTTGTATCAGGCTGTAGCTGTGGGGAAGGAGATAAAGATCATCCTTCTTGCTACGCTTAGGAAGAGGCCCCCTTTCCCTTTCCCCCGCATTGGATGTGGCGGGCAGGTCAGGTGACAGGAAATGGTCCTTAGCCAAAGCTGTGTCTGATTCAACTTCAAGTTGGGGGGGCGAACGAATGGGCCGAGGCTGGTTGGAAACGCGACGTTGTTTAGGGGTTGGTGTAAGGAGGTCCGAGCCTGATACATCAGAACAAGGCGGTGGGTTGGCCAGCCTGAGGGAGCGACGCGGGCTGATCAGGGCCAGTAAATCATTGATTGGGTTGTGTAAGGGCTCATCATCGGAAGGTTGAGCTGAGGTTTCCAGTCTGCCACGGTGTTGCATATGCGCCTCTGTGTACTCAGGCAACAGGTCAGCAAGCAGACATGTACCCCGGTACACGTTTTCATACGCGTGCGCGGGGGCGTCGGAGCTACGTTTACGCTTGAGACCTACAGTCTGTGTGCGCAAGTGAGTAAGTGTAGGGATTGCTTAAGACGCGCACACACCTGCGTGCTCCTTAAATCAGCCTGGACGCAATCGTCGTCGCCCGGCCGTCCCTACTAGTCTGTCCCGCGGAGAGCTCGGCAGAGCCAGCCTCTCGAGGAGGCACGCAACGCAGGGACACGTTCGGGACGGTCAGCGGACTACAAGAGGCAGGGGTAGAAGGGGGCATTGAGGCCGGCGAAATGCGCTACACAATGGTGTGAGACTACCTAGGCACGGAGGAAGACGTACTCACAACAGGACGCTGTTGGTAGGGTAAACAAAATCGTCGGTCAGCACGTGGTAGATAGAGTGACGACTTACTAAGCGGGCTTGGTTTTTTGGAACGGCCAAAGCTTGCTGTTGAGCCAGCCTATGACTGACGAGCACTGAGACTTGGGACCGAAGGACGAACAGAGCTGAGCAGCGTCACGACGCTGCAGAGTGGTGGTAAGATGGGAAGGCCTCCTCAGTGTAGGACGCCTGACAGAGGCGGTGGAAGGAGAAGAAGAGGTTTGATGGGATAGCACGTGCTGGCCAATTGTCACGAGGATTGTCCGAGTATGTGTCGGACCCACTGGCGACGCGACTTTAAGCTCAAGTTCGGGGCTGGATGCAATCTGAGGCAATAGATAGGTAGATATATGCTGCCCAGCCTCCACGGCGTCAGACAATCAGTAAGAGCGGAACACACTGCTACTGTAGCAAAATCAGGACTTTGGATCACACGAGGAGCGTTTAGAGCCATTGAAAAGAAAAGCATAGATTGTCCAAGCGGAGGTCACACAAGCAGAACGTAACAGTAGTGGAGAAGAAGTATGATTACTCGCATGAATTGAATGCACCAGATAGGAAAAATGTGCCGGAACTATGACTGCAAAGCCACGTAAAAATTGTTGGTGAAAACAGGGCCTAAAAAACTCACTATCGTTGGATGCGGCCGGAGGGCGGTGATATCAAGGGGATTTCTCTTGCATATTCAAGTTGTGAAACATTGTAAGCGATTTCCAGCAGGCGGAGACAACGACGAGCGAGAACACAGCACAACAAGCAAGCCGGTTCAACGCTGTTCAACTCTTCGGGTGGGCGTTGTTTCAGGCACTGACGAGGCAAGTCAGTTCAACTGCGGATGTGAAGAATAACAACTTACTAGTTCTCGAGAACTAGCCCCAGCGCAGCATCAGAATCGAGTGACAATGACCCTGCGATGACATCGGTATGGGTGGAATGTCAGTATGTATGGGGGGAATCGGCACGGCGCCAACACTGACGAGAGGAGGGTGGAACTGAGAAAGGTCAGCGAGTGTCATTGCAGAGCAAAGGATGCACTGACCTGATCATAGGTCATGATTTCCACGGTCGTCCAAGCAGCGCGACTATTTTATTCCTCTAGTTGATAACGCGGCGGTAGAGTTGTAAATTCCTGCAGGCCAGAAGGAGAAGTGAGCCCGAGCGTAAGCAGCTTGATTGTTGATACTGGAAGTAAGTGTTGAGAGACGGGAATAGAACAATGGTGTTGAAAACTCACCTCCAGCGTATCGCTAGCGCACGCGACAGAAGGAATCAGGACGACCCCATCTCAGTAGTTGAAAAACGCGCCGCGCGTCTGGCGCAAACACCTGCGAGAAGAATGAGTTTTGACAAGACAAGAAAATTGACGCAGAAAGTGCTTACATAAGCACACGCGGAGATTCCAGGCCCATCTTCGACGACGAGGATAGATTCCGACTTCAAGTTGGGATGTTGTTCAGTGCAAGTTGACGCTTGATCACAAATTCGACTCCGCCAATAACGTAGACATTATTGTCGCGTTCAAGTCCAGAACTTGAATTGAGCGGCGACTCCGACTACTAACGTTGTCGCACAACGGCTGGGTCTTGGAGTCGGTTGAGCTGATTTTTGCGGCGTTTCTTGCTTATGGCCTACCCGGAAGCAAAAGAAAGCTGCGATGACTGCCGAAATGACCGCAAGCCCTCCGATTACCCCACCAGCGATGGCTCCCGATGAACATTGGATGAGGAAGAATGGCCTGATGAATTTCCACGTTCGAGGAGATGAGTTTGTTGGTGAAGAAGGCGATGGTGCTTGTAGACAGAACGAATGTGATGGGCCTTGTAGGCGGAAATGTAGCAATTAGCGGGGCCCAGAGGTGACATTGGCCGAGGGCCAGGTGAAGGTGGCGTCAAGTAAGTCAGAGACTCAAATTTGCATCGTCAAGAACTCGGGGTCGGGCTTCTGCGTCCGCTCACTGCTAACACTCTGAGATTTCGTAGAGGTTTTTGAAGGAGCTAGGGCTTGGGTGACTCCGCATTTGTGATTGGAATGTAGAGGGTTGTGGGGTTGTCTACTGAAGCGCCGCCAAACATGACGCAAGAGAAGTTCGCCAGGTAGAAAAGCGTTGTCGATCCTTGGTTTGAGAGCGGGGAAGACGACAACGAAGTCTTTCGTCCAGATTGTCGTCGTGGTGGAATATTCCTACAGCATTATTGGTCAGACGACGGAGAAGCCCGAGCTCAGGCCGGGGTATGCACCGGCGAGAGGCTTATTGAGGCTGTTGCGGTCGGTGAGAGGCTCGGCGTATGCGCCTGAGACCTCATGTGGTTGCTGTTTGGGAAGGTCCTTGGGGATTTGAGGTAGGCCACCGTCGCTTTGTTACTCGTCTCCTTCGCTCAACTTACTTGCCTCGAACGTCACCACCTCCTTGTCGTAATCATCGTCTCCAAAGTACCCCAAACCAGGCAGATAATCCCAATAGCCGGGTTTTTTACAAGCTGGCAGTTTATTCGGTTTGATTCCTTGGCACAAACCCCATTGGTCGGAAAACCCATCGTAGATGCGCTGGTCGTCTGAGAAATGGTCCCATACATGATCATGACTTTTCCAGCGACGGTTCCACACTCCTTCCTCCTCTTCTTCCCATACAAAGACGCAGGCACCCCTTCGACCGGGTGGCTGACCCAAGGCAGCATAAGCTTCTCTTTAAAGGCCCCGTTTTTGCCTTGGCTTCTTCGCGTGCCTCTTTACCCTTGTTGTACTTTGAGCGACGGGCGAACTCAGTGAATGTTTCTCCTTGCCGCTGACCGCTATGCTTCTCGACTGGGGGGAATGAGGGGGTGGGCGGGGGCAATGGTGGAAAATTGCATCTTCTAGCGCATCCCAGAGTACAAGGTCTGCTTTCACTTTCTGCAGGAGTTCCCGCCATTTCACTTGTTTGGACAGTTGGAGGGTTTCAGTGCGTTCGTAGCCGTCGAAAGTAATGATTCGCATGGTGATAGCGGCCAAAAGTAGTATAAAGGCATCCCGCGACCGGTCAACGGCGCCCGCCAACTCTTCCAGCGAGTCGTAGTCCCTTGTGTAACCGAAGCATGTGGGCCAATTATGAATGACGCCAAGATAATTGCCAGGAAAAATGAATGCGGTTTTTCCAGTCCAGCCAACGGAGAACATCGGATAGGAAACCTTCTACTTCGAGCCGTTTATCGGCCCTCTCTTGGTGGAGGCGCCAACGCTTCCAATATGTGTTGTGGTATGTCGGTGTCTGGACCTGTTGTGCAGGAGGCGCGTGTTTGCTGACGTCTAGGCATTCCAGCAACGAGCCGTTGAGTATGTTGTAGGGGGGCGAAGAAAACGTGGGGCATAACAATGTTTGCCCACACAGTATGACAAATTTCTCCAATCGTATTCGTCGATTTGGGCATGTACGTGACTGCTGGGTCTGGCAGGCTAAACATGAAGTTTCTGTCGCCATTGATTGCTACGAAAGCCTCGCCGCTGTGACGGAAAAGTCCTGTGAAATGACCAGATTGGCTGTAACTAGACTAAACACATTTATTATAAGAGCAAGGAGCGATGATCGGAGCCATAACGCACTTTTTGCGCTCGCTGGTCCAAGGAGCTCAGCGGCGCAAGCCGTATGAGCGGCGTACTTTCGATGAAGTCGAAAAAAGCTGAGAAACGATTCAGGCTGCAGCTCCGTCCAGCGCATGACGTTGAAGAGGAGGGGAGCCTGTTGCACTTCAGCACACCAATGACTGATTGGATAGTAACGAGAGCTTGGCCCACCGGTTAAGGGAATACTTGGTTGAGGGTTTGAGAGGCTCGACGTATGCGTCTGAGACCTCCACGCGTCGACAGGTGATTGTTGGGTGGGCGGAACCTTAAGATAATAAGAAGAGACGGTCACATTGACATCAGTTGTGACGCCTGCTGTGCAGAGACTCGTCACTTTGAGCTACATTTTTTTTGCACTGTCAGACGCGCACAGTCGAGATGTTCTAAAATTTCTCTTGAATATAGAACTTGAACTCTATATATATCCAATTGCTCTAAACAACTTGTATGACGTCGTGATTTATATAATATCAGGGAACGTGGCTTCAAAACGGGGGAGATTTCAGAATATATTCCGCAAGCCCATCCACACTTGGCCGATGAATCTCCCAAGAACAACCATGGGCGTGTGAGCTTCTTCTTGACGAATCGCTATCCGAGCAACGGCCCGTTCTTCAAGTTGTCCCAACCTTTCTTCGGGATCCACCTCCTCACGCTTGATAAGCGGATGGACGCCTTCAACAGTAGGATTTTCTTTGAGTTCATGTGGTATTCTTTTGTCAGAATCCACCTCTTCAAGCTTGACGAGAGGATTAACGGCTTCGGCATTCGTATTTGATCCTTCACAACCATCTTCTGACTCGGGCTCCAACGACTCGGATTGATCAGTCTCTGACTGGTCGGCCATAACAGTGCCTCTAGGTTCTGAGCCTAATGGCATCTGAATGGCAGTATGTAAATCACATATGAAAAACAAACGATAGCACGTACAAAACAATTCAGATTGTGACCTCCTTCTGTGTATTCACCGCGTGGCTCGGGCACGAGAGGGAGCAAAGGAGGATGGCGGCCGTAAGCTTGATTGAGTTGTTGCTTAATTGATAGTTGGTTATGAAGAAGAAGAAACCAAAGTACAAACATACAATAAGATTTTGATACTCCTCAGCGTGCTGGTGGAGAATATCTACGTCGTCGTCAACTGCATCCATCGCTTGGCGATTCTGCGGTTTCAGCCGGAGGTCGTGGCAGTTTGCTAGCGCCCGACGGACCGATCTATGGTCGCAGCCAAACACCTTAGCCAGGAGGTAGCCGCTATGCTGCGTTCCGAGGGCTCGACACATGGCGCGTTGGGCACGAGTTAGGCCGCCACGATTTTCACTAAGAGGCAGTAATTGAGTCAGATTATCGTGCTGATCTGTAAGAAGTCATACCCTGTGGCCTTTCTTTTTGGTTTCAACGCCTTCCTCTTTGAAGCTTTTGAATGCGGAAAACTCTGGAGAAATCGTGAGCGGCCGCTGAGGAAGGCGGTATATACGCACTTTGAGTTTGGGGAGTTCAAGGGAGGCATTGGCTTTGACTTCTTTCACTGGTCGGAGTATTAGGATGAAAGGGAGACTGGTGGCTGTGAAGCCTCAAAGCGTGACCTCCGAGTCCCCGTTTGGTAGAAAAACGAAGAACGGCCTTTGGTCAAGGGTTGAAGTGCCCGAAACTATCCGAGCGACATTGTTGACGGGTTAATCTTCTCTGGATTCTATCCTGCCAGTATTCCCAACGGTCCAAAATCGAGTTTGCAGACACGGTCTCCTGATAAATCATTAGTCAGGTGGGCCCAATCAATCCCGTTCCATACGGAGCTTTACCTTCTCTTCATGGCTCGTTAGGCTCTCTAGTTTGTAGGATATTCTTACATCAGAAGCGAGACTCCAATTAATTTTACCACCTACTAGTATTCGTGGAAATTTGTAGTGCTAGAGCTTCATCGTCAACGTCTTCCCGATGTGCGATACAGGGGATTGAGCCAAAAAGCGGCGTTAGGACGTATTTTTCGCATGCGTCGTATACCATCCCACTCGGCTAACAACTTCACTTGGACCACCTGCTCTGCTGGAGTTCAACCCCGGGTCATACGCCGGATAATCTGCAAGACGTTCAGCGAAGCTGAAGACACATCAAGGCTCTTGACAATAACTCACTCGTAATCTCCGCGCTGCATCCGTCTAGGAGAAGCTAACAGATGCACTTTCAACTGTTGCAAGGACCAGTCAAGGAAGAAAGGCGAAACGCGATTGCCATCCTCCGAGCCTCGTATTGAAGCACGCGGTGCAGAACTCCTGCTAGACAGATTTCTTTAAAGGTCGGTCGCAATAACTAGGTTTAATGAGAAGTCCGGTTGACCGTCCCATCCTTCAAGATCACCTCGGGTAGAGACATTCTTGGTTTTATGTTGCGGTTTCGGAGACGGAACCAAGTAGGTCATGAGGAGGAGGAGGATAAGGAGAAGAAGGTGTGCAGCGATGGCCTCATCGGAGTCGGAATCGGCTACAGCATGGACACGAACGGTCATTCATGTGTTTCCTGCGCCTCTTGGGAATATTGGTGGGCCAGCCCTCATTCGTGCGGGGAAGTGTGTTGTTCTATTCATCAACATGGAAAAACGCGTTTGAAGGGGAGCGATTTGTCGGATGGCTGCTCGTAAGGGGTGAAGACATTTGGGATCAATTTTTGTTCTTGACTCTGTGCAGGGGGTCGGGCCGCAAGGATTAGGGATGAACTAGGCGAAGCGTTGACTATTGAAGGCGTTTGTCAGCCGCCACATCGATTTGCTAAGGGTAGAGATAGAGGATATTCCTAAAGCATCATCGGTCAGACAGCAGAGATAGACTGGACTGGCAACTCAACTGCTGGCGCAGGAGAAGCCCGCGGTTGTTGGGGCTATTGCGGTCGGTGAGAGGCTCGGCGTATGCGCCTAAGACCTCATGTGGTTGCTGTCCGGAATGGCGGGAGGGGAGAGAAATGAGAGAGGTCACGGTCGTGTGACACCTGATTTCGTGACCCCCCGCACGACCGCCTGATTTCGTGACCCCGCTCAGCACGCTCCCTTCTGCTGAGATCTGAGATCCCATACGGTGCTGGTGCCAGCTGCATACAGCGGTTCAGCCTAAGGCCTAAGGACTACCAGCTCATCACCGCGGCTGGCTATCTGTCCAACAATTTCAAGTATCGACAGCGGATTACATGATTGGAGGTGTTGTCGCCAATCACGTAAGCAACCGAGTTCCTGATTACTCTCTGACCCCCAAATCCAAGTCAAAATGCACCTATATTCTATGGATCTCAATGATGGCTGCTCGCAGGACTCAAAAACCGCCAGACGCAGCGTCAAAATCGTGTCTTGACACCACGCAATTCTCTACGCCGGCTGGCGGTTGAACTGCAGTATTCTGGCGACAAATCGTTGTGCGCGACTTGTGTGCTAATATGTTGATGGCTAACCATAGCTAATCCAGCAAAAAGCGGCCGTCCACCCGCCGCCACGAACCCGGTTCATGAAAACAAAAGCCAGTCCGTAATCAGAAGGTCTGTATCTTTTGGGAGATATTCATAGCCGCTGACGACAACTCCCACTCATTCCAGCCTTCGATCAAATAAAAGCGGGCGCGCGGTCTGTAAATGGTCACCGAATGAGTCCTACGTTGGTGCGGGATAAGACTTGAAAGACTACCAAACCATATGGTGCGAAACTTGAAAATTGGCGGTTTGGTCTTGGGACAAAAACACATGCGGCGCCTACAATCAATTCTACAGAAACAGCTAGGCTTAAGTCGTCTACTGTACTGGTGTGTAGAATCAAGCCTTGGATTCCACATCAGTAGTATTGATCTGATTTTGCGCTCGAAAATGGGAGAATTCTTGTCATTAACATCGTCAGACAGGATACATTCCGTTTGTTTACACTTGAGACTCTTCTTTGCTGAAGGGCCATCCTGCTCCTTCTCATCTTGATTAAGCTCCTCCTGTAAGCGCTCACAAGTAGTGCCAATGCAAACAAGCTTGTGGTGTAGGGCCTGTAAACTTGAGCGAATTATCAATCTTAGTAGGAACCATCAAAAGTGAGACGAAGGAGGTTCACCTGCATCGGTGTTTGTTTGATTTCCTGCCAAATCGGAGCATTCAACCACTTTTTGCGACTACCAAGACTGGAGCGTTCTGTTTTGCGACCGCTGATTCCAAGCGTCGGTGAATGCGCACCACATCAGCGCCCGAGAAACTTGTTTTCTCTCCAAATCACATCCCTTCGTGACCATTTACCCGTCTTATGCGCCTTCTGATTCCATGCTGCAGTGAGTCGAGTGGAAATGACGAGTACCGCCCGTGCCTTCAAGCGCACGCAAGACGCATTTATCTGGGCCCGGGTGTTGATTAGCCGTTGGGAGCGGCAAGACCGGAAGACCTCCGCAGCGTAGGACGCCTGATGAAGGAGAAGAAGAGGTTTGATAGTACATGTCGGACCCACTGGCGACGCGACTTTGAGCTCAAGTTCGGGGCTGGATGCAATCTGAGGCGATGGATAGGTAGACATATGCAGCCCGGTATATGCTGCCCAGTCTCCACGCCAAAGACGCGTCGGACAATCAGTAAGAGCGACAACCCGCCAACATACTTGAGTTTTAGCACCGGTGTAGCAGTTCTTGAGTTCGACAAGCAGCCATCGAGTCGGCATAGAAAAGTCTGGTTTGAGGTTTGAATAGCAAGTTATAATGGACGGAAGGCCAAAAAAATTGGTTGTGGTGTCTGCGGTCGTTGCTTACGTGATTGGCTACAACGCCTCCAATCATGTAATCCACTGTCGTCAGTCTGTCGATACTTGAAATTGTTGATCAGATAGCCGACCGCGGTGATGAGCTGGTGGATCCTTAAGCCTTAGGCTGGACCGCTGTATGCAGCTGGCACCATCACCGTATGCGAGATCGAAGGCCTAGGAGAAGGACGTGTGCTGAGAGGGGTCACGGTCGTGTGTCACACGACCGTGACCTCTCAGCATCATTTCTCTCCCCCCCGCCCGCCATCCCGAACAGCAACCACATGAGGTCTCAGGCGCATACGCCGAGCCTCTCACCGACCGCAACAGCCTCAATAAGCCTCTCCCTGGTACATAACCCGGCCTGAGCTCGGGCTTCTCCTGCGCCAGCAGTTGAGTCGCTAGTCCAGTCCATCTCCGTCGTCTGACCAATAATGCTGTAGGAATATTCCACCACGACGACAATCTGGACGAAAGACTTCGTTGTCGTCTTCCCCGCTCTCAAACCAAGGATCGACAACGCTTTTCTACCTGGCGAACTTCTCTTGCGTCATGTTTGGCGGCGCTTCAGTAGACAACCACAACCCTCTACATTCCAATCACAAATACGGGAGTCACCCAAGCTCTAGCTCCTTCAAAAACTTCTACGCAATCTCAGAGTGTTAGCAGTGAGCGGACACAGAAGCCCGACCCCGAGTTCTTGACGATGCAAATTTGAGTCTCTGACTTACTTGACGCCACCTTCACCTGGCCCTCGGCCAATGTCACCTCTGGGCCCCGCTAATTGCTACATTTCCGCCTACAAGGCCCATCACATTCGTTCTGTCTACAAGCATCATCGCCTTCTTCACCAACAAACTCATCTCCTCGAACGTGGAAATTCATCAGGCCATTCTTCCTCATCCAATGTTCATCGGGAGCCATCGCTGGTGGGGTAATTGGAGGGCTTGCGGTCATTTCGGCAGTCATCGCAGCTTTCTTTTGCTTCCGGGTAGGCCATAAGCAAGAAACGCTCGCGCAAATCAGCTCAACCGACTCCAAGGCCCAGCCGTTGTGCGACACCGTTAGTAGTCAGAGTGGACGCTCATCTGGACTTGAACGCGACAATAATGTCTACGTTATTGGCGGAGTCGAATTTGTGATCAAGCGTCAACTTGCACTGAACAACATCCCAACTTGAAGTCGGAATCTATCCTCGTCGTCGAAGATGGGCCTGGAATCTCCGCGTGTGCTTATGTAAGCACTTTCTGCGTCAATTTTCTTGTCTTGTCAAAACTCATTCTTCTCGCAGGTGTTTGCGCCAGACGCGTGGCGCGTTTTCCAACTGCTGAGATGGGGTTGTCCTGATTCCTTCTGTCGCGTGCGGTAGTGATACGCCGAAGGTGAGTTTATCCCCGTCTCTCCATTCACGCTGCTTACCCGCGCCAATGGTCAGTACGCTCGGGCTCACTTCTCCTTCTACAACTTGGCGTTGGCCTGCAAGCTATTGTTGACGAGGAATTAACCTCAGAATTCTACATTGGCATTGAATCTTTGAACCCAATACGCCCTACCACGGTGCTTCCGTCTCGGTCATCGCAGCAATACATATCGCCCCACCCGGGCAGATTACGACGCCTATGTCTACCTGCGAGACAGATTTCTTCATTCTGTTCGAGGCGTACTCGCTCTATATGCTGGTGGGATCGTTTCCCGTGTTCCACCCCTGGTCATTTCCGACCCCTGGCGGACTTAGACTCCCGTGATCTTGATCTTTCCTCTGTGAAGATCACGTGCGCGATTCAAAGAATGTAGCACGGCTTCCCCTGTATGACCAGCGTCTGACTCTGACACCCGAAGAAGAGGATCTTGTGTGTGGTGTTCATTTCATTCCATTGAACTGAGTACGTACTGCATACAATCATCATTTTTTCTGACCTCCATTACAGACCAAACTCTGAAGAATTCCAATCTAAATAAATTGGCGATGAGGCCGCTTTCTTCAATTCTGGATTGCGTATTGGGTGGCGGTCTCCTAATTGCGAGCGTTGGTTCAAAGGGCGGATGGATATGATGGAGAACGATCGAGTCGTGTCGCTAAGGGCGCAAACGACACGCAAGGCCAACATGCGTTTCTATCTCACGTTGCATACAACTCAGGCCCTTGATGTTGTCAGTTGGGTATTTGCGCCAGTACATGAAGTAGTCCTGTTCCAATCGTTGTCTTTGCAAACGTATACGAGATTCAATCCCTTTTCTCTGGCGGCTGATGCATCAAACCGCAATCAATCAATCAAGCTCTGATATATATCACACTCGCTTTCTCTCGCCCATCTCGATGCGCTCTCCGGATGTCGCATGTACCTGTGCATTAGAGGACAACAATTTGCACTATGTCGCTCATAGTGAACTGGACAAGCATCGGAAGAAACTGGAGGCTCACTTACAGGACCAGGTAATGTCGCAGTTGGGAGTCCTTGTGTCTTACTGCGATCTAGACCATTGCCTCCGTCGCTCGGATTGTGCTAGATGACAATCATGCGGAGGCCGTTAACATGGATCGCGAAACGGCAGCAGAAGAAGCAATGGACCGCATCCTCGCTTTTGCTACGGTTCCCGATGGTGGTGAAGTTATGGAGCCCACCACCATCGAAGTGGATCATGAAGCAGCAGCAAGGGAACGTATTCGCGTCTTCGCTGAAGCATATCCTGGTAAACAACCAGCTAGGGCTGCACAAAAGGGAGAGCTATTAGAGAAAATTCGCTCTGAGGTTGAGCACCGATCAAAGCCGCTATTGGAGACTATCATACCCTACGGCATATCTCCGGAGCAAAAGACAAAGGAGCAGGAGTTGCTGCGAAGAGTGGTCATCGAAGGACAGGACATTCTCGATTATGGCATGAAATCCCTCTTACCTTTCAAAAACGCCTCCGATATGAAGGAAGGAATTTATCGTCAATTAGAGCAACTGGAAGCATTCGTACATGAAATGTCTGGACGTCTTTCTCAGGAAACAGGGCCCAGGGTGTACAGCTCATGTAAGTCATCATCGTTATGTAACGCCTTGAATCTCGTTAACTCTTGTAGCATACGCAACACTTCCACATCCAATTGAACGACTATCCCTCGTCAATCAGGTCGCCATCCTCATTGGTATCGTTTGCAATGCGTTCCTCCATATTTCCGTCAAATCAACAACCTTCATACTCATGTCGATTCGCCTCTTAATTGGTGTATCTCTGTCTCAAACAATTCAGAGGGACGACCCAAATTACGCTGCTCGTGTGCAGGTCATACTAGACCAGCTACCAACAAGTCTATACGTGGCAACGAAGCAGCTTCAGTTAGATTCCCAGATGACACTCTACGCAGCCTGTCCCGACTGCGACGCCACATATCCTCCCACTACTTCACTTTCGGGGAAGAAGACCTGGCCTTCGACTTGCTCTAGCATGGTAGTTAAATCTGTGGGCCGAGTCAAATGCACTGCCCAATTACTTTCCACACATAAGGAACCGTCTCCTATCAAGCCCTTCCTCTCACCTTCATTCCATGACTATCTGGCTAGGCTCATTGCTGACCCAGAGAAGGAAAAAATTATGCGCCAGGCATGTTCAGATGCCATCTCACCCCCTTCCCAGGCGCCGGAAGCGCCTCCAAACCACATACATAATATTTTCGGTGGAAAGTTCTTCAAAGAATTCAAAGGTCCGAAAGGTGACAAACTATTCCTTGATGCGGACGACAAATTGCGACTTGCTTTCAGTATCAGTTATGACGGCTTCCAACCTCACGGCTCTACCCCGCGGAGTTCTAGCGAGTCCATCGGACTCCTCACAGCTCATTGTCTCAATCTTCCTCAACATCTTCGTTTTCTGCCAGAAAACGTATATTTGTGCATCATCCCTGGCTCAATCAACGATCTGAATCCATATCTCCGACCAATTGTAGACTTTGGGGTCGAGTCATGGACCCGTGGCACCCATTTCTCCAGCACTGGATGTTTCCCAATTGGTGGTGAGGTTGTAGAGTGTGCTTTTGTTCTTGCTTTCTGTGATTTACCGGGTAGGGCGAAACTTGCTGCGGTTGCACAAGCCAACTCACATAACTTCTGCCCTCATTGCACCCTCAAAATGCTCGACAATTCCTACAACACTGATTTTGAAACGTGGACTCCTAAGGATGGAGACCAACTTCGTCAGGCTGCCGAACAGTATCGCGACGCCGATACAACCAAGGAACAAGCGGTGCTCTTTGCGAAACATGGTGTTCGGTGGAGTGAAATGTGGCGATTGCCCTACTGGAATCCCGTTACCATGCTTGTTGTCGACGTGATGCATTGTATCCTCGAAGGCCTTGTCCACTACCACTGCCGCTGGGTCCTAGGTATCGTGGCTACCGAGGCTGGGAAGGCACCGGAGTTAGCCAACGCATTCGAATATTCCTTTGAACAGCCTTGGATCTCGGACAACCCTCCGGACGAATTGGCTGAATTGCAAGAACCTACCGAGGAAGCAGATGTTCATAAGATTCACGACCTCCTTCTCCAGCCACTTACACTCAACCCAGCCGAGGACGATGAACGCATCCTCAATGAACAAATGCTAAGGGAAAAATTGATAACGAAACGCCATCAGGCCCTGGTTTTCGTTTGCGACAGTCTCAACCTTGGGGAGGAAGGAATTGATGAATCTTTTGATCGTGCAAAACAAAACAAAGCCCGAGCACAAGCTCTGTTAAGCAGAAGAAGAAAAGAGCTAGTTGAGCTGCTCATTGATTGGGTTAGTGTGTGCCTGGAGAATTAAGTGGTTCCACTTCTAACCAGTTGCTAGCGAGTCCAGTTCCCTCTAGCAAAAATCGACGGGGACGAGGATAATCAACCCCTCAGACGAAATATCAACAAGTCCGACATCGCATTTGTACAAACTGTCATTAGTGAAACCACCACCCCATCTTGGGTGAACCACGTACCAAAGAATTATGGTGAGGCTGGGGCAGGGTCATTGAAAGCCGATGAATGGCGTCTTCTTGCGACTATCTATATGCCAATTGCACTCGTTATTCTATGGGGAGAGCAGAATGGCGCGCACAAGGATCATTTTGCTAAACTCCTTGATCACAGCATGCATCTGTTTCAAGCCACCACAATCGTCTGTCGCTATCAGACATCCGAGCTGCGCGCGCAAAAATATCGTGAGCATATTCGGAAATGGCTAATTGGCCTTTATGACTGCCATCCGCAAACCGAAAAGCACACAAAACGCCAAAACCCCCATCCAGCCTTCCACATCCATGACTTCCTCCTGGCCTTCGGTCCTGCAATCAACTGGTGGTGCTTTCCAACTGAGAGAATTATCGGAAAACTGCAACAACTCAATACAAATGGTCGCTTAGGTGGTCAGTCTATCTTGAATGTCTTCCTGCTCTCTATTGACTCAAAATAGGAGAGCACGAAAAAATTATTACTACAGCCTGGACGCGGATGGCGAACTTGCGACGATGGCTCTTGCGTCAAGACTGTCCGCCCATTCTACATGAGTTCTATGAACTTATGTGTCGCTATCTCAACATTGTCAAGGAGGTATCAGAAGAGACTATAAATTTCAACGACAGCCAGGAGCACAGCATTGCCCACTACGACGTAAATGGCATGCATTTTTCTAGGGCAACAACCCATCTCGGCAATAGTATGATTGAGTATATTGACTGGAGGGGTGCTGTTCACGTTGGCAGCATCCAGGAAATCGAGCAAGGGCCATCGGGAACTCGCTTTCTTGTTCGCCAGAACCTGCCTCTCAAAGAGGGCAGGAACGACCCCTTCCAGCCATTCCCCGACTTCCCTGCAAACACGTATTCTACTCAAACGCTACCAGAACTACAAAGCGTCCTGCCTAGCGACGTCATTGACCATGTCGCGAGTTTCAAGTTCAGTGGGGGCGAGTTGTGATGTTGAGCCTATCTCGAGTAAGGTCCTCTGCATTAATCCGATACAAGCTTCTCACATCGCTATATAGTTCTAGATTCTACATACTTGTTGAATTTGCCATACTGTGTATACTCACTGCCCCGCAATATGTTCTTTAAACGCGCCGATCGCATTTCGGTTTACTTCGTCCTTATGGCGCGCCGTCGAGTTATGATACGCGTTCTGTAGTACCGCTTTCGCTGGCCAACGGTCGGGCGTGCGGCGCAGCATTGGATACTGCTTCTCCAACACAGGCCAGAGTTTTTCGACGGCGGTAGCAGCCTGATTACCAAAGGCTTTCTTCGGGTCCAAGAACTGTCGTGATGTTTCAAGCACAAACTCCTATCCACCCAAATGAACAATTTGGAACTGACAAGGATGGGAACATACCTTGAATGCAACGAGCTTCTCCTTCCGTTCGTTGTCGTCGACGTGACGGTGCAATTTGGCCCAGAAGGCTTCCACCGCGCCAATGGTGAGCGTCCCTTTGGGCTTTTGATAGAGCTCTTTGTCATATGACGTGTCGGACTGGATTGACGAAACGGGAGGAAGCGGTTGTCGATCAGGAGGGGGTGAACGTTCCCGTGGCGCCCGGCCTATCCGTGCGGCGAGGAGGAGGGGAGCGAGAGCGAGAGCGAGAGCGGAGTGACCTAGGGTAGCCAGTCGCAATGAATGGCTCTAAAATACGGTCCATGGGAATGTTAGTTAACATCCTGGGCACCAGAGCAGGTTTAGGAGCGGGTCGCAGACTACGGAGTTGGGACGACATGAAGCGTTCGGGTTCAAGCAGGCGCACTTTATACGCTGAGTCCAATCGAGTCATCAAAACAACAAAGGCTATATTTTGCGACACAAAGGGGAACGTTGTTTGCGAAATTCGAGCATATTCTTTGTGCCCGAGAACCCCGCGGATCAAACGATCTCTGGGTGAACGAAAGACGATGAGACAATGGGAGTTTAAGAACGAAGCACATATTGGTGACACATAGTATCAAGTGGGCAATCGATTCAGTTAGGCTACACTGCTCGTACTTATGTTACAGTATTTGTGCACATTTTAGCTAAGTATTCGTAACAACAAGACCATTCGCAACAACAAGACCCCGCCATAGCATCTCACACCAGTTAATGTCAATCTAATTGTCCGAAGCCTCCATCTTCACAGAAACCGCTTTCTCTGGCTGCTGCGCGTTGTGGCCGACTGCAGCTGTGTTATCTTCCGACCACCTCTAACTTCTCTTGAAGGAATTCGAAACAGCAATAATGGCAGACCCTGGGGCATTCATCGTAGCTCATCTTGTTGTCAATGATACGATGAAGAATGGCCCCCGGGGGGATAGTCCCCAGCACAGTCATCCATAAACCCGCAGTGGCCGTATGACTTAGCCAGTCTTGGTGGGGAGAAATAACGTTGGTAATTTGGTGGACTTTGGAGAGGGGGGGACATCGAAGGATTGAATGTTCTAGATGCGCCAGCCCGCCGAACCACAACAACCGCCGGGCGCGTGTGCATGACACCCTCGTCGGTGAATTGGTCGTTCTTAGTAGAATCGCTGCCACCATTTGCAGAGTTATCAAGCATTTGCTTCTTCTTGAGAGTTGGTTTGTCGCTGACGGGACGGGTTTCTTTCAACAAGCGCTGGGTGTGCCATCAGTAGCAGAAAAAGCTGAACAAGAATCACATACATAGATTTCCTTATACCGCTTCACAGTTTCTGGCTTCTCCAGAATACGAGCGTCGTCATCGAGGTCATCAATTGGTTCAGCATTGACGGCTTTGGGATCAAAGTTGCGACGATTTTTCAGCGCTCTGCGTATTGCAGAGCGATCACGCGGCGGGAAAACGGCAGTGAGATGTCGTTGACTATATCCGATAGCCGCAAATTCACGACATATAACACGGTCTATATGGGAGAGGCTATTATTCGGAGGGGAGGAGAAATGAGCCTTGCCTGATAACGGATACGTACACACCTCTTTCCCTTTGCTTTATGGACTTTGGCGTTGCCAGTGGACTTGTTGCGAAACGGAGGAGGCTTGGTGGCCTAAACATGATCGCGATGAGCATGACTGACACCGGGCTCGGAGGAGTGAAACACACCTTGGGTTTTGCGCGAGCCATTGGTGGTGGTAGTCAAAAAGCAAGAGCTGCGGCGACTGCGGTGTACCAGTGGCTGTGTGTTTAACCTCAATGTTGAATGTACTTAGCATCCCTTCTCTTCTTCGAATGATGGCGGCTGAACTGAAGTGGTAGCATTTAGAAATAGCCTGTGCATTGTGTGCAATGTGTAGGGTCGTTCGCGTCACGGTGATGGTGGTGGTTCGATTTGCCAACTTGAAGAGGAAAGAGAGACAGAGAATATTCCTACGGCACAGTGCGTCAAACGACAACCTGGCGAATATATATCTGGACTGCAGACTCACCCGGGGGAAGTTATAGGGTTGCAGTGGGCGGGTGGCGGGAGGAGCCAGCGATGTTGCGGTCGGTGAGAGGCTCGGCGTATGCGCCTGAGACCTCATGTGGTTGCTGTCTGGAAGAGAAATGAGATATCTAGAGACTCGTGCTGTCACAAATCAGGACTCATTTTCGCAACTTTGTCGCCGCGGCCGACGATCCGTCCAACAATTTCTAGCATCGACTTGACATCGACGCAGATTACACAATTGGGGGCGTTGCCGCCAATCACGTAAGTAACCTGAACTGAGTTATCACCCCCTGTACATGTCGACGACCACCAAACAGGCGTCCCACCAACTTGAACCTCCAGACCGACTCAGCAGGCGAGATGTGCATGTGCCAGTAATTGGTAGAATGTCATTCAAGATTTGGGCTACACTCAACAACTTCGACCGAGCTCAACTCAAATGAGCTGAGGCAGGCTGATTTCGCATTGACTGACTGCCAATGCAGGTTTCCTTTAGTAGAATTCCTCTGGTTCTTCGCTCAACCACCAGATCTTAATATCTCCTTAACCTGTTCTTTGGATCGTATCGTCATTTCACATGTATTGTATTGGACGAATGTTTATAATATATTCTATTCAGGCAACACATTGCATACTAGTAAGGGAGCGCGGCGTTTCTGATCTAACTAGATGTGTCGGAGACAAACTCGCGCAGCTCGAAGGTTTTGTTGGACAACAGGAGCTGAGCTTCGAACATGGGGTTGAACTCGATTTGTTGTTTAAGCCACTCTTCATTGAACAAGCTACGGAAGTTTCGTTGGTGGCTCTCTGTCTGATACCTGTTCAGTCAAGTACCGCTCGTATTCAAGATTGTGCCCCGGCGGCAAGACTTTTTCGCCTTGGTCATCAAGCCAATGAAGATGCTTCGCAATTTCGGGATGGCGCCAGCGGAGAACCGTGGTGAGAAAAACGTTTTTTTGCTGATTACCATTGGGCCGGTTACCATCCTCGTCGTCCGACATGCCGCCGACGCCCAAAAGTTCCACGAGCTTCTGGTAAAACGCGCAGAACGCCTGAGTGTCGGTTCGTCCCGCGTTTACTTCCGAATAATATAGGCGCAACGCGATTTTCAAGCGCCTGCTCCACTTCGAGGCCCGACGCGATCTCAATTTGTTTTTCGCTTTACTAGCACGCGCGTCTTTTCGTCGTGACGGGCCGTTGCTGCTGCCTCGGTCTCGCCGGAACGAGCTGCGCGACTATTGGAGGCAGTGACGGTGCTTCTGAGAATGTTGACGAAAAGAGCTTTGATGTACGAAACTTCGACCTGAGGAAGGAACATTTGGAGCTTGGGGCTTTCGCTCCTTTCGGTTTGTAACTGGGCCGCAGCCGTATTGAGGAGGATATTATTCCAGATGGACTTCTCGAAACGACGGCCGATATACCACTTAAACTCCCCAGGAGGTGGCGTGCCGGTGGGCTCAACTGTCGTGAACCATGAAGGGTGATGGATCGGCAAATCTTCAATGGTGTGGGTTTCCTCGCCGCTAAACGGACCTATGTTGTCCTTCCAGCGCAATCGAGCAGTCGCCTGCAGCCCATCAGTGGCCAGGATGTCAAGCAAATGGTTGCGTACCATCCAAGCGTTGTGTTCCCGTTGAGAGATCGAATTCAGAGTTGATTTAATATTGAAGCGGTGGGGCGCGACTCTTCTTGTCATCATGTTTGGGTCTCCATGGCCATCGGTAATGCGAGCGACAAAGCCCCGCGTTATGAGAACATCAGCGAGTGCATCGAGGTCGGCTCGCGTCATAGTTGTTGGAGGCTGCTGATTGACTGGCGCTGGATTGGTCGGTATCGACGGACCAACTGGAATGGAGATTCCCTGCGCCGGCGTGCTTTGAATGGCATTGTTTTGACGTCGTATTCTGGTGTCGGGGAAAGCGAAACCCGGCATACTAGGGTCTATCTCGTACACCGTTGAGTTCTGTTGGCCTCGCGGCCCATACATCAGGGACATCATAATGCCTCGTTGAGAAGCCTGCACCTATAGCGCCAATGACTCAGTGAGTTTACGTCCCAAGGCTGTAATCCTGCTTACTGCCTGTCGAGCGGCGTCTGCCTTTCGGGCTTGAAAGGCTGCCTGTTCCTCGCTATTCTTTCGGACCTGTTCCTCCACCTCCTTCATACGCTGAGTCAATAGCAGCTGTTGCGCATCCAATTGCTGAGTTATATGTATGAGACCCAAGAACTCAGTTCAAGAACGGAGAACCTACAGCTTGTTCGGCACTGATCTGCTCCTTGTGCTGAGTAACACCCTTGAAACAGAGTTAGCGGTAATCCAAGGATGTGACATGAACGTACATCCCAAATCGCCTGAAGTGCTGCTTCAGAATCTTCCATCCGTCGTCGCGATCTCCTCTTCGCTTTGCATAACGACGTCATCGTCGAGGGGGGAAGCCATAGCGATAGAGGATACTGGTGGTTAGAAAGAGAAGGTGAGGTTGTCAAATGATTCATAGCTTTTTGTCCTTTCTTTGTCCTTTGAACGACCTGCACGCAGGGTTCTGACACGAGGTCGCGACACGCAGCTATCTGTGACACGAAAGGTGATGACGTCGATGGATGATGGGCTGGGCCTGGAATGGACGACATTTCACAGTCCTCCCAAGTTGGACCTCTGCAGCATACGACGCTTGGCAGAGGTGAGCAGAATGTCGATACTTGGTGAGTCGACGAAGATATTCGTCATCAAACTCTGGATTTGGCGTGAGCCCTCCGTGGCTAATTTGATGCAGATTATCGACAACGAGACGTCTCGAATTGAAGATATTCATGCAGGGACTTCCACGCGTCCACGCGCTCGCAGCAGGAATTACGGGACGTGGCAACCAAGGGACTACCGAAGTGTCTGTATGACCAGCGTTGGCTTCAGTCTCGCACTGTCAAGCAATTAAGAGAGCTTGAAGTTTCCCGCGTTGTTTGTCGCGGCAACTGATCGTATGACTTGAATTATCAGTTACTTGATGCTCTTGTAAGATAAACGAAGTGATTTACGGATAGCGGGTAGTGAGTGAGAGCGAGTGACTGAGCTCCAAAAATGGTTTGAGGCAGTAAGAGCTCAGCAGCGAAGACGATTGTGTCACGGTTGACTCCAGTTCCAGGCCATCGCAGATAAGACTGTGCCGCTGTATGCAGCTGGCTCCAGTCTTATGGATCTTGAAGGTTCAAGTCAAGTTCAGGTATCGCCGTCGGCGTCACTACTATCAGCGTGTCACGGCCATGATGTGACACGCGCCGACATTCTTTTCCCAAACTTCAAGGACGTCGACTCACTTTCGCAGCCACCACACCGGAGTTCTCAGACGCATACGTTGAGCCTCTGACAGCAAACGATCCGTACTGCCCACCTCTCAACGTCCGTTCACCTTGTTGTCGGCTGACCTGCGCTAACGAACATCCAGACTTCAACTCCAACAGAATACATAGCGACCAAGAACTCTGCAGACCTAGACGCATACGTCAGGCTGCTCCTTCATCCAGCTCACAGGTTGTTTTCCGCCGCTGCTTCACCGATATCGCCGGGTGTTTACCGCCAGGCGACACAAGTCACTCGACGCGTTTGTTGTGTATATTCTCAGCTGGGTAAAGCGGGCCTCATATCTCTGCCTGCTAGTCCACTGGTATCACGTCCCCGTCGAAAATGAGTTTCATGTCGCGTCCCCAACGGGTCCGATAAATATTTACTTGACCATCATCAGCGGCGAACACGTGCTATGTATCAATTCTTCACTGCATCAACAGGACCAGGCTCCGATAATCATATAGCCGTAACACTAGACGTTTCCCTGCCACCTTCCCTCCCTATCACTCCCATTGCATCAATGGAGATTAACATGGCCAGGACAAGACGGACAACGAGCGAGCAAAGCAAAAAGAGGGACGCAGATAGAACCCCGTGGGAGCTCTCGGTGGACAGAAGCGGTGGAAGCTTTACTTCGACGACCCTGCCCAGCCGATGCACTCCCCCCCCGCCTGGTTTGCTTACTTTCACAAATGAGTCTCCTCGGACCCCAATTCAACGGCATGCCGAATTGTTGGACCCAATGGACGCTGCGTCGGACGGGGTGGTCTCTTAACTTCGACATCTTGTCAGCACTCTATCCTCCAGTGCAAGAATGGCTCCGTTCCAAGTCAAGAAAGCTAACGCCCTCGAACCTTACCGGGTTTTTGCAGATCTAGACGTGGGTTGGATGCTGGAAGGTACGGCTATGCAGTTTATCGGGAGAAAGTAGATGTGGGGACTGTTCTGGCTGCTTTCTGCTAGTCTACGTAGTCAGTTTGGGTCAATAAAATACTAAGTAGTCGCTCGTGCAATCACATGGGCGTGAATATTGATTATGTAATGACCCGGCGTGACGATTCGACAATATTCTTAACAAAAACACCCTTCTTCCAGAACAGTGGCAGAACATGCCCAACCTTTTAGCTCATACAAGCCACAGCCACGGGCTGCGCACCACTCTTCATTCTTTTATTCCACTACGACTCCTTCGATTGGATGGCTCGGACGTCTAGAGGAGCCAAGGTATGGCCTATAATCTCATGTTTGCCCCATACTCAACTGCTCTCTTTCGCTAGGCTGCCTCACCTAAGTAAACGGTCCAGTATGCTCTCACTATGACTGAATTCTGTTCAGGAAAAAAGACCAGGGCTTGACATACCGCCAACGGGTTATTTGTCGCAAACTACATTCGCTCCATCAATTCACTCAAGAGGAAATTGCGATAGCGGTGGGCAGGCCTCTAATTACAGTACGGAGAGCCCTTAGAAATCGGTGCGACCTGCGTCCGAAAGCAAAGTATCAAAAGGCAGTCGACAATCTTTGCCACGACTCCCGCATTCTGCAGGGTAATATAGCCCTTTACGATGAAATACTCGTGCGTGATTTTAGTTTCAAGTTCAGCCTTTGGCACGGCTCATATCTGAATCACAGAAGAGAGCCCAGAGGAACAAAAACACAAACCTTCAGCGCGGGTCGCTCTGCAAAAAAACACGACAAGTTCAGCCAAGGGTAGTATATGACCCCCCTTGGTGCCTGCATCTCTCCGCCGGTTTCCCTGACCAACCATTCCTGTCAACCCGTTTTTGAGGAGCAATAGAGGCAAAGAACCAATTTTGCATGTCGTTACGACGCGATTTGCGAGGGGGTCGAGGCTGCCAAAAGTCAGCGTGATTTCCTTCTTTCCATAATCTGATCAACTTGTCTAGATGTCAATGGCCTATATTGACATTACTCTGCCCCTAATCCAACGTCAACGTGCACTAAACGAAACATACAATTGTGTCTGCGTGCTCTGCGGACAGGAAGGGAAGCGGGCAGATCCAAGAGAGTCTGTTTGGTGCTCCAAGCATGTGGTAGGTTGTGTGTCCCATGCCGACTGAAGGTAATTTTGCTGTTTTCGTCTACGACAACTTTTCAGTATTCGATAGATGACCCATTGTTCCAATGCGACTCCTGCAATACTGTGCTTCGCGCCACCGATGCAGTTTTGGACGCAACATGAGTTGGCCAGCAAGGGCTCGACAAGGCCCAATCTGTCCAATTTTCTGGTGAATATTGTGCTAGACATTCGCAGACCGTAACAAGTCCCAGCAGTTAAGAAGACGGTACGATACCTTTCAAATAAAATCAAATCACTCAATATCGCTGGCTTCAGCGGAGGAGTTTGACCCCGACCGTTTTATCGATGAACGACTTCAGAAGCATCTGGTCCCCAATCCATTCCAGTTTCTCCCGTATGTTGTCGACGCTGTTGCCAGCCCAAGCTTATAAACCTCATGTATAGCTTCAACGCTGTCACGGTACCACAGATCTGTCTTGGTCAACAATTTGCCTACAACGAGATGTCCTACGTGCTCGTTCGCCTCCTGCAACATTCCTCATCCATCAAACTGGATCCTGAGGCAGCACCACCGGCTGCGTGTGTACCAGAAAGTTGGAAGGGCCAGCCTGGGAGGAAAGGCATTGAGCTGTTTATATCTGAATCAAACTTGACCCTCCATGCAAAGGTATGCTTAGTTCTTTTGGGGTAGGATTTTTCTGTTGACATGAATGTAGGTGGTAGATATGTGGGTCAAGATGGGGCAAGTGTAGCAGCAGCAAAAATAAGTTGTTGTAATTTTTTCAATCCATAACCCTCTATAGCAACTCTATGGCAACAATTCTGTGATTGCTATGCTCAAAAAGTTCAACTCCACACCCTTCATTTTGCCTTCCCCACCGAATGAGTTTTCCACCGCAATCTTGACACGTTCCCGATTCTTCCAACCAGCCATGCCTTGAAAATACTTCATCTCAGTGAAGCCTTGTGCTTGGAGGAGCGGAATGTGGTGGGTGAAATCGAAGCCAACGATGTTGGCCAGGAATGATCGGACTTCTTCGTCAACAGCGTCGAGACTTTGAGCATTGGATGTTGAGACTGATTGCGAAGCCGGGACAATCTGGGATGCTCCAGAGCGCGCAAGTTCATGGGGCGGTACGGCGAGCACGGGTCGCTCACGGACAATATGACGAATTGGGTTGAACCGTTCGATGACGCGGGTTTGTTGATTTCTAGCGACGCTGCTGGCAGGAATTTTGGCAGCAGTAAGACTGTTCACGCCGCTTCCACCTGCCGATGCCTCCGGCTCGATGTCATTCCGATTACCAGTACCGCCGTGACCAACTTGGACGCGACTTAACAGGCACTCTGTGAGTTGAGCGATCTCCATCTCCCTCAGAGTTTGTCTACATAGAACGTGATTTTGTGTTGTCACTGGCCTAATGTTCATACGCACTGCTGGAGGAAAAGCTTTCTTCCAGTCTTCACCGGCAGCGCCTAGGCATGCATAATCGTCGTCCTCGTCGCGAGTTGTGTAGTTATTATGGACGGCTTTGAAAATTTGATTGGAGTTAACACCCATGATGCTTGCAAGTTTTTGGTGGGTGTATGTCTCGGGATCGCTCCGGTAGACAATCCGGATGATGGCACGGTGCTGGCGATCGAGCCATGGTGTGCTCACGGGAATCTCAGAGGTGATTTGCTTGCTGGGGCGAACCCTGTGGACTCACCGCTTGCCTTCGTTACTTTTGGACCGGACTTTGTTGGATTTTCCGGCTTTACGAGCAAGAACATCGGCAATGGTCGGGTACGAGCGCCGCAGCTACCACTGAAGTTGCAGATTTTCGAGTCAACGGCCGCTGCCGCTTGTTGGACGGGGACGCCCTTGTTTGCTTTTTTCTCTTGGCTCCCTCGATTTTACCCTCGCTGCCGTCAACGTCGCGGTCAGATTCCGCCTCGTCCGAGTCCATCTTTAGGATCACAAAATGATGTTTTCAGGTGAAGACTTGCTAACAAAGGGCCGCGGTGCTTGAGCGTAGTGGTTATATGCCGAGTGACGATGACATACCGAATTTGTTCGAGGACGAGGTGGGGTGGAAGACGAAGACGAAATCAAACGATCGAATCGCGTGGATCCCGGCCAGATGCCGTGTCGGCGGCGAACACGGCACAGCTCACGCGACAGACCGATGGCCGATCACTTGGCGTTTCCGTCCATGTTGGCAGCCAAATCGGATTGCAAGCCACAAGGAAGCTCGCTCGAAGCCAAACGAAATCCGAGTCAGTCGCCGTCTGACGCGAGAAGGACATGAACTTGAAGCCGCCTTTTGGCATTGGGGTGGCCTCTTGTATCTGAGCGGTGAACGTTGACAATGCGCGCAACCACGATTCCATCCGCATTAACATGCGGCTCGTTGGCTACTTGGTATCTTTGCCGCAATGGTGCAAAGGACTGAAGCACAAAGTATGTCGTCTTCCTCCCTTTCTCCCTGTCAACTCACTCTGCTCTAGTCACTATCAACTCGTTGCAAGTCGACAATCAAGTAATGCCCATTGGCATCGACGTTACTCCTCGCTTTTTGTGGAAAGTGGCTTCAAATGCTCGCAGTGCCATACTAGCAACACAAACCTCCCAGCGCCTCACTGTCTCTGCCACCGGCGCCGGGAAATCCGATGTTTGGGACTCTGGGGTTGTTACTTCTTCCACTCCATACCTCGCTCCATACGCTGCCAGTGGCCCCGCTCTTTCCTCCGACACTCAATATTTTTGGAGTGTTGCAGTTGTCTCGTCTGCAGGCTCTGCCTCTGCTCAATCGACGTTCACAACAGGTTTCCTTTCGCAAAATGACTGGGGTCCAGTACTTGGATCGGGGAAAATGCGCCTGCCCTTCCACAACGACCACTTACCCCTCTTTCTGCCGCCTCTTGGCGCGGCCAGTGGGACTGCACCTGGAACTGCTGCTTTCCGACGAGCATTCCCAATTTCCTCGAAAACTCCGCCGGCGGTCTCTGCGCAGATCGTCACAACAGGCGACGACCAGTTCACACTTTGGACTAATGGTGTCCAAGTTGGAACCTCGGGGAGTGCAGCAGACGTCTGGAAGAGTGCTGCGACCATTTCTGTGCCACCTGGTACTAGTACGACCACGGCCCCTGTTATTGTCAATGGGACGAATGTACTCGTCCTCGCTGCGACAGCGACAAATGGTGGAACTAACAGCAATCCGGCAGGATTCTTGTTAACGGGCCTCATCGTATACTCGGATACTATCTCAAGCCTGTGTTTTCTACGCCGCAGGTGGATTTGCTGCCATTCAGCTCAACGGAAACCCCATATCTGACCATATCTTGAAGCCTGCTTTCACCAAATACAACACCCGACTACAATATGTCGCGGTCGATGTGAGGAACCTTCTTAACACAGGAAGCTTCAAGCAGTGCGTAGCTTTTCTAGATCGAGTCAAATCTTGGTCGTGAACATTTTTAGACGCCAATGCTTTTGGGGTTGAACGAGGTCGGTCGCGATATGGCATTACGCAGAGGCATATGGTGCTTAGTACTGATCGAAAACTACGATGGTGCATGTTGGCCTTGGCCATTTCATGTGTTTTGACCATGAATCTAGCGAGCTACGAAATTTTTGGCTGGAATACACCCGCATTCGACGACAGTAAATGGAGGGACTGCTCGAAGGGTGTTCTGGTCAATGCGATACAACCCCCAACCAAGCTCGTCGGAAAACTTCTGCCAATAAAGATCACTCAGCCTGTCCCTGGGTTAGTGTTGTTCTTCTTCGTTGAGACCTTGTACTAATCTTGCCGTCAGGCAATATGTGGCTGGATCAAGCTCACCGTCACGAGTCCGAAAGGCAGCTTGGTGACCATCCATTACAGAGAGCTCGGCCTCCGTTTCGTTACATCACGACCAGACGTTCAAGTGCGCTGTGGTCGCGATATCGTCCGATTCTGCTGCGAGGTGGAGCCTGGCTTGAAACGGCTGGTAGTTTTTCCTCATTTTATGCCGATTTATCCTTGAATCTGTCATGTCAGGTTGGCGGTGTCAGATCCCAAGCTTTTTCTCAAGAAATACTCGAGATCTTGTTAGATTCCCATCGGCTTGTCAAAGTCCAAGGCCTGCGGCGCAGGGAGTCACTTGCACGCTGGGTACATATAGGTGACATGACCGGTATCGGTTACAGACAACCCAACGAGAATGCCTATGCGCGACACAGGGGGGAATCTATCCATGACATCGCAGCTCTCTCGCGACAAGGCCTCGTTCGTCGTTGTTAATTGACTCTGCGAGCTTATATTAACCTTCCTCCCAGACCATCGACCTCCTAGTTCTTGCGGCCAAGTCCATCTTCTAAGGTGCTGAGAGTCAATATGTAACTCTGGCTGAGGAGGCAGAACCTTGGCCGTTTGGGACGCTCTGGACTGACCAAATACATTTTGATGCCGATTTCGCAGGACACGTTCTTCATCAATGCTTGCAACTCATTCGGGAGAATTGTCGAGGCCACGATCTCAATTTTTGCGTATGTTGAGTACGGTATCGCCGTATCAACTGAACAAACACCGTCTGGTATGTGAGTCCTCATGCGCTACCTTCGAGATTCAAGCCATAGATGAAAGGTTGTTTGATGGTTGTTCGTGGCATTCAACTATCATGCCCATTCTTGAATCCATCTTCCACAAGACCCCGCTGGCGACGACAACCGGCAGCATGTCCCTTGCTTCAGCCTCAAGCGGCTTGAGTCGAGCCCCATGCAACTGGGCACGGTAGCCCAGGCCGGTGATTTTCCCAACCCTGGTGGAGGTTTTCACCGTTTTGCGTCGAGTGCGTGGATTTTGAAATGGTCAAGGACTCTACTTTCTGGCATCTCGAACGCGTTGCGATAGTTTTCCAGAATGTGTCATTGATAACAAGTGTGAAATTCGATGACGTCTGACAATCATGATTGTGTGTGTTGCTCTCTACCCTCATCCTTGCTGCAGATTCCAGGTGACTCTTGTGCGAGGACTTTGACGACGGACTTCAATGTTATATAGGCTGCAGCGACTGTGTAGGACGCCCAGGCGAAGGGGGTATAATGCGCGTGAGCTGCATCGGAACACAAACCCGCATAACTTCCTCTTTTCAGACCTGTCAAAGGCCCGCCAAGTTGAGGTCGCACTGATTGCATGTCTTCCCGCTACTTACTACAGTGCATTGAAATGAGCCTCTCCCCCATCTTCGCTCTCAACGCTCTCTCTCTCTCTCGCCAGCCATGAATCCCAGTGAAGACAACTTGTCTGGCCACTCTCTTCCGCTTTCGGCTGAACTTGAACGATTCTTTCAAGATATCCTAAGTAATTTGGGCTTCTTACAGGCTACCCCGACGCCACCGGTCTCTCTGGGAAAGCGAAGGAGTGGTCCGCCTCGCAATTCGCACGTCTTCGTCCACCTTTCAGAACTGGTACTCAAAGGAGCTTTCAGAGCCAATCGTGGCGCCTACCAACAAATTGTTGACGCTGGAAAGTTTACTCCGCGTGGGGCGGATGCCTTTTGGGACATGCGACGGGTGCTGGAATATGGCTGTCTTCAATCCTTTGAAGACGCAGGGGTGGAACGTCTAAACGCTGTTCCAGCCAGGTGCGGAGTTGACCGTTTATTGGCAAAGAGTTGACCATTTGCATCTAGTAAATTTGCTGAGCACCATGCTCAAGTCTTTTCTACCATCCTGCCGCTTTGAAGTTTTGCCCGTTCTCCAATGTTGTGGTGCAGGAACAAGTTTACCGACCTCTACAAGAAGGTTCTTCGCGCTTTTGACGACAATTCGAATCCGGATCTGCCGGACTGGGGTTCAGATGCTCTTGACTGGCTCACAGAGTGCGTGATTCGTAGTTTATTAACCTCTAATCAACAAGTCTAGGCGCGTTTTTGGTGACAAATCGGAGGACGATGAAGTTAGCGATGAGTGACCCAGACTCGACGACGCGCAGCCTCTCAGCGATTACCGACACCACAGGACACCATATTCACTTTGCCAGAGTCGAGCGATCGACCAATTGGCGGGGCTTCGGGAAGCGTTGTCGGAGGCACAAGTCTCCGCTCAATTTGGTGATGGATATAGCACGTGCGAAAGAAAGAAAGGCATAGATTGTCCGAGTGGAAGTGATACAAGCAGAATGTAAGAATAGTGGACAAGAATTATGATTACTCGTATGAATCGAATGCACCATGGTACCTGAGATAGAAAAAGCGTGCCGCAACCATAACTGCAGAGCCACGGAAGTAATTGTCGGTGAAAAGGAAGGCCAGAAAGCCCATGTAGCCAATAAAATAGAGCAGGCCAACCCTGGGGTCAAAGGCTACATCTAGACCTGGCAGCAGTGATGAGCAAGGAACAATGAGCAAGTCAAAGACTCACGGTGTACATGTACAACGAGCATAGTATCCGGTAATCCGGTGAGAGGAGACACAAAACGCGTTGGGTTGGTTCGGGGTGGTTGGGATGATAGTGGTTGGTTAGGGAGCGATAGAGTGCGCTGGGAGTTTAAGAATGTTTTGCACAAAGAGACTGTCTCCCAACTGTCTTCTTTGTGCGGGCAGCGAGAACCCTGCCAACGCCCGAAGGCAGACAGACAAAGGGATCATGCAGGGTACTGTCACAGATAGAAAAAAAACACGATGCATGTGTCCTATAGGTTGCGAGGGTGGTGACGACGGGTGAAGACGAGAGACACAGATTGAGATGACTGTGTAGTGTACGACGCTGCGCAGTGGTTGCACGACAGGGAGAACCTTGGCCGCTGTGTACGACACTTGACGGTGGGGAAGAAGACGAAGGCGTGGTTTGATGAAATCACACCACGGGTACTAATCCAGGCTAGCGGGTAGCGGGTTGCGGGTTGCGGGTTACCCATCAAATCTTACCCTCGAGGGTGGAACTGAGAAAGGTCAGCGAGTGTCATTGCAGAGCAAAGGATGCACTGACCTGATCATAGGTCATGGTTTCCACGGTCGAACAAGTAGCGCGACTATTTTATTCCTCTAGTTGATAACGCGGCGGTAGAGTTGTAAATTCCTGCAGGCCAGAAGGAGAAGTGAGCCCGAGCATAAGCAGCTTGATTGTTGATACTGAAAGTAAGTGTTGAGAGACGGGAATAGAACAATGGTGTTGAAAACTCACCTCCAGCGTATCGCTAGCGCACGCGACAGAAGGAATCAGGACGACCCCATCTCAGTAGTTGAAAAACGCCGCCCGGCGTCTGGCGCAAACACCTGCGAGAAGAATGAGTTTTGACAAGACAAGAAAATTGACGCAGAAAGTGCTTACATAAGCACGCCGCGGAGATTCCAGGCGCATTTTCGACCACGATAGATTCCGACTTCAAGTTGGGATGTTGTTCAGTGCAAGTTGACGCTTGATCACAAATTCGACTCCGCCAATAACGTAGACATTATTGTCGCGTTCAAGTCCAGAACTTGAATTGAGCGCCGACTCCGACTACTAACGTTGTCGCACAACGACTGGGCCTCGGAGTCGGTGGAGCTAATTTCGCGGCCTTTCTTGCTTACGGCCTACCCGGAAGCAAAAGAAAGCTGCGATGACTGCCGAAATGACCGCAAGCCCTCCGATTACCCCACCAGCGATGGCTCCCGATGAACATTGGATGAGGAAGAATGGCCTGATGAATTTCCACGTTCGAGGAGATGAGTTTGTTGGTGAAGAAGGCGATGGTGCTTGTAGACAGAACGAATGTGATGGGCCTTGTAGGCGGAAATGTAGCAATTAGCGGGGCCCAGAGGTGACATTGGCCGAGGGCCAGGTGAAGGTGGCGTCAAGTAAGTCAGAGACTCAAATTTGCATCGTCAAGAACTCGGGGTCGGGCTTCTGTGTCCGCTCACTGCTAACACTCTGAGATTTCGTAGAAGTTTTTGAAGGAGCTAGAGCTTGGGTGACTCCCGTATTTGTGATTGGAATGTAGAGGGTTGTGGTTGTCTACTGAAGCGCCGCCAAACATGACGCAAGAGAAGTTCGCCAGGTAGAAAAGCGTTGTCGATCCTTGGTTTGAGAGTGGGGAAGACGACAGCGAAGTCTTTTCGTCTAGATTGTCGTCGTGGTGGAATTTACCAAGGGGAGAGATAGAGGATATTCCTGCAGCACTATTGGTCAGACAACGGAGATGGACCGGACTGGTAACTCAACTGCTGGCGCAGGAGAAGCCCGAGCTTGTTGGGTTGGGGCTATTGCGGTCGGTGAGAGGCTCGGCGTATGCGCCTGAGACCTCATGTGGTTGCTGTCTGGAATGGCGGGCGGGGAGAGAAATGAGAGAGGTCACGGTCGTGATTTCGTGACCCTCTCAGCACGCTCCCTTCTGCTTCGATCTCCCATACGGTGATGGTGCCAGCTGCATACAGCGGTCCAGCCTAAGGCCTAAGGACCCACCAGCTCATCACCGCGGTCGGCTATCTGTCCAACAATTTCAAGTATCGACGGCGGATTACATGATTGGAGGCGTTGTAGCCAATCACGTAAGCAACCAAGCTCCGTCCAAGGCAGACGACCAAAGGCAATTAATTTTTTTTGGCCTTCCGTTCATTTTAACTTGCTATTCAAACCTCCAACCAGACTTTTCTATGCCGACTCGATGGCTGCTTGTCGAACTCAAGAACCGCTAGACCCGGTGCTAAAACTCGAGTATGTTGGCCCGTTGTCGCTCTTACTGATTGCCCGACGCGTCTTGGGCGTGGAGACTGGGCAGTATATAGCGGGCTGCATATATCTACCTGTCCCTTGCACCATATTGCTGCCAGCTCCGAACTTAAGCTCGACGTCGCGTTGCCAGCGGGTCCGACATGTACTCGGACAATCCTCGGGCGACGATCGGCCAGCAAGTACTATCCTCAAACTACTCCCTACCTCCTGACCACGGCTAATCAACACTCCGCTCACAATCCTCGACGAGGTACTTAGCTCTCTGAGGAGGCAGTATTACCGCATTACAAACAAACAAACGTCCGTTCACCTTGTTGTAGGCTGACCTGCGCTAACGAACATCCAGACTTCAACTCCAACAGAATACATAGCGACCAAGAACTCTGCAGACCTAGACGCATACGTCAGGCTGCTCCTTCATCCAGCTCACAGGTTGTTTTCCGCCGCTGCTTCACCGATATCGCCGGGTGTTTACCGCCAGGCGACACAAGTCACTCGACGCGTTTGTTGTGTATATTCTCAGCTGGGTAAAGCGGGCCTCATATCTCTGCCTGCTAGTCCACTGGTATCACGTCCCGCGTCGAAAATGAGTTTCATGTCGCGTCCCCAACGGGTCCGATAAATATTTACTTGACCATCATCAGCGGCGAACACGTGCTATGTATCAATTCTTCACTGCATCAACAGGACCAGGCTCCGATAATCATATAGCCGTAACACTAGACGTTTCCCTGCCACCTTCCCTCCCTATCACTCCCATTGCATCAATGGAGATTAACATGGCCAGGACAAGACGGACAACGAGCGAGCAAAGCAAAAAGAGGGACGCAGATAGAACCCCGTGGGAGCTCTCGGTGGACAGAAGCGGTGGAAGCTTTACTTCGATGACCCTGCCCAGCCGATGCACTCCCCCCCCCGCCTGGTTTGCTTACTTTCACAAATGAGTCTCCTCGGACCCCAATTCAACGGCATGCCGAATTGTTGGACCCAATGGACGCCTGCGTCGGACGGGGTGGTCTCTTAACTTCGACATCTTGCCAGAACTCTATCCTCCAGTGCAAGAATGGCTCCGTTCCAAGTCAAGAAAGCTAACGCCCTCGAAACTTACCGGGTTTTTGCAGATCTAGACGTGGGTTGGATGCTGGAAGGTACGGCTATGCAGTTTATCGGGGAAAAGTAGATGTGGGGACTGTTCTGGCTGCTTTCTGCTAGTCTACGTAGTCAGTTTGGGTCAATAAAAATACTAAGTAGTCGCTCGTGCAATCACATGGGCGTGAATATTAATTATGTAATGACCTGGCGTGACGATTCGACAATAAGTATTCTTAACAAAAACACCTTCTTCCAGAACAGTGGCAGAACCAAGGCAGAACATGCCCAACCTTTTAGCTCGCAATACAAGCCACAGTCACGAGCTGCGCACCACTCTTCATTCTTTTCTTCCACTACGACTCCTTCGATTGGATGGCTCGGACGTCTAGAGGAGCCAAGGTATGGCCTATAATCTCATGTTTGCCCCATACTCAACTGCTCTCTTTCGCTAGGCTGCCTCACCTAAGTAAACGGTCCAGTATGCTCTCACTATGACTGAATTCTGTTCAGGAAAAAAGACCAGGGCTTGACATACCGCCAACGGGTTATTTGTCGCAAACTACATTCCCTCCACCAATTCACTCAAGGGGAAATTGCGATAGCGGTGGGCAGGCCTCTGATTACAGTACGGAGAGCCCTTAGAAATCGGTGCGACCTGCGTCCGAAAGCAAAGTATCAAAAGGCAGTCGACAATCTTTGCCACGACTCCCGCATTCTGCAGGGTAATATAGCCCTTTACGATGAAATACTCGTGCGTGATTTTAGTTTCAAGTTCAGCCTTTGGCACGGCTCATATCTGAATCACAGAAGAGAGCCCAGAGGAACAAAAACACAAACCTTCAGCGCGGTCGCTCTGCAAAAAAACGACAAGTTCAGCGTACAATGCCTCTGGACCCAGAATCTGAATCCGAGGAAACGCCTGCGACAGATTTCGCAGCTCAGCGTAGCTCAATGCCCAAGAGGGGTCACTTGATCGCCAAAAACCGTCGTTTCATTGCAAAAACAGACTCAGCCCCGTCCCCAGAATCAGACTCGGACAACTCTGACCAAGTCCCCATGGCAGATCAAGAACAGTCTTGGATTGATTCCGGCCTCCGTGCTGGCGACCCAGATGGAAACGTCCATGGAATGTTAAGCTCGACCAACTCTGTCGAGGGTCGGCGTCAACAAGGAATGTCAACTGTGCGGACCATTATTGGGAGTTTGTGGGCTGTATTGCGCTCTGTTTGCTGATTATGGACATACGTATCAGAAGAATTGCTAGCTGGTAGTACTATGTTGTGAGGCTAAGTTGCCAAATTTTACTCTGCATCCGAGTCGATAATTTATCCTCGTTAAGCTATGAGCAATTAGTGGTGATGCTACCTTGCGACACCCGGTCTTCGCAAGTTTCTGGTCCCCCGAACACGCACCTTTACAATCAGATTGAGAACGTCTGCGAGCACCAGTCAGCATGAGCTCCACCAAAGATTCCATGTGACATGCGTTGTTCCAGGCGTTGTCGCCAACGATACCAAGGATCCGAAAAGCGATATGTCATCGAATAGCCAGATGTGCTCAGCCACACACACCCATTCCTCAATATCGACCAACGAGTCTGAGATACCTCTTGCTAGATTATATCTGGTGTAAGAAACTCGTCTTCAAGTTAGTAGGTCTTAACACTAAAGTGAAAGTACTTGCATATCCAGGAGAAAAGTCCCTTGGTAGGGGTCCGAGTCCGAAAAGCGAAATTTCCACATGAAATGCTCTACCTCAAAGTCAACCATTGGTCCACCTAAAGAAAGCATACCGTAACATCATGAAGCCCATACTCCTTCGGAATATCATGTTTTGTCAAGAAACTGGAGGCATCGAGGACACATATAATTGGGCGGCCATGCGGCAACAGGTGAAGTTCCATGCCTCTTCAAAATCTAACGATTCAATGAGGAAGTCTGGGTAAAGGTCGTGAGTCACTTTATCGCCGCAGACGACAGTGTCCCCCTCCACGAACGTTCATAAAATGACTCGAAAATCTTGTCTGTACGGATCTCGGGGTTACTCGGATCGTCAACCTACATCAGCGGAGAGCTCGAGAAAGATATCCGCACCAACCGTGACCATGAATCCAACGAACACGCCACCTTTTTTTGGAATGGCCGATGAGCGACGAGCATTGAGATTTGAGGCTGAAGGACGGACAGAGCTGAGCACCGTATAACGCTGCAGCGGTTGCAAGATCGCAAAGCCTCTACAGCCAGTCTCCACGCCAAAAACGCGTCGGACAATCAGTAAGAGCGCCGCCAGGTAGCATTGATTGGAAAGAAAGGCATAGATTGTCCAAGTGGAAGTGATACAAGCAGAATGCAAGAGAAGTGGACAACATGGTACGTGAGATAGAAAAAGCGTCCCACAACGATGACTGCAAAGCCACGGAGATAATTGTCGGTGAACAGGAAGGCCAGAAAGCCTATGTAGCCAATGAAATAGATCAAGTCTTCCATGGGGTCAAAGGGTACGTCCAGATCTAACAGCAGTGATGAGCAAGGAACAATGAGCAAGTCAAAGACTCACGGTGTACATGTACAACGAGCATAGTATCCGGTAATCCGGTGAGAGGAGACACAAAACGCGTTGGGTTGGTTCGGGGGTGGTTGGGATGATAGTGGTTGGTTAGGGAGCGATAGAGTGCGCTGGGAGTTTAAGAATGTTTTGCACAAAGAGACTGTCTCCCAACTGTCTTCTTTGTGCGGGCAGCGAGAACCCTGCCAACGCCCGAAGGCAGACAGACAAAGGGATCATGCAGGGTACTGTCACAGATAGAAAAAAAACACGATGCATGTGTCCTATAGGTTGCGAGGGTGGTGACGACGGGTGAAGACGAGAGACACAGATTGAGATGACTGTGTAGTGTACGACGCTGCGCAGTGGTTGCACGACAGGGAGAACCTTGGCCGCTGTGTACGACACTTGACGGTGGGGAAGAAGACGAAGGCGTGGTTTGATGAAATCACACCACGGGTACTAATCCAGGCTAGCGGGTAGCGGGTTGCGGGTTGCGGGTTACCCATCAAATCTTACCCTCGAGGGTGGAACTGAGAAAGGTCAGCGAGTGTCATTGCAGAGCAAAGGATGCACTGACCTGATCATAGGTCATGGTTTCCACGGTCGAACAAGTAGCGCGACTATTTTATTCCTCTAGTTGATAACGCGGCGGTAGAGTTGTAAATTCCTGCAGGCCAGAAGGAGAAGTGAGCCCGAGCATAAGCAGCTTGATTGTTGATACTGAAAGTAAGTGTTGAGAGACGGGAATAGAACAATGGTGTTGAAAACTCACCTCCAGCGTATCGCTAGCGCACGCGACAGAAGGAATCAGGACGACCCCATCTCAGTAGTTGAAAAACGCCGCGCGTCTGGCGCAAACACCTGCGAGAAGAATGAGTTTTGACAAGACAAGAAAATTGACGCAGAAAGTGCTTACATAAGCACGCGCGGAGATTCCAGGCGCATTTTCGACCACGATAGATTCCGACTTCAAGTTGGGATGTTGTTCAGTGCAAGTTGACGCTTGATCACAAATTCGACTCCGCCAATAACGTAGACATTATTGTCGCGTTCAAGTCCAGAACTTGAATTGAGCGGCGACTCCGACTACTAACGTTGTCGCACAACGACTGGGCCTCGGAGTCGGTGGAGCTAATTTGCGCGGCGTTCTTGCTTACGGCCTACCCGGAAGCAAAAGAAAGCTGCGATGACTGCCGAAATGACCGCAAGCCCTCCGATTACCCCACCAGCGATGGCTCCCGATGAACATTGGATGAGGAAGAATGGCCTGATGAATTTCCACGTTCGAGGAGATGAGTTTGTTGGTGAAGAAGGCGATGGTGCTTGTAGACAGAACGAATGTGATGGGCCTTGTAGGCGGAAATGTAGCAATTAGCGGGGCCCAGAGGTGACATTGGCCGAGGGCCAGGTGAAGGTGGCGTCAAGTAAGTCAGAGACTCAAATTTGCATCGTCAAGAACTCGGGGTCGGGCTTCTGTGTCCGCTCACTGCTAACACTCTGAGATTTCGTAGAAGTTTTTGAAGGAGCTAGAGCTTGGGTGACTCCCGTATTTGTGATTGGAATGTAGAGGGTTGTGGTTGTCTACTGAAGCGCCGCCAAACATGACGCAAGAGAAGTTCGCCAGGTAGAAAAGCGTTGTCGATCCTTGGTTTGAGAGTGGGGAAGACGACAGCGAAGTCTTTCGTCCAGATTGTCGTCGTGGTGGAATTTACCAAGGGGAGAGATAGAGGATATTCCTGCAGCACTATTGGTCAGACAACGGAGATGGACCGGACTGGTAACTCAACTGCTGGCGCAGGAGAAGCCCGAGCTTGTTGGGTTGGGGCTATTTGCGGTCGGTGAGAGGCTCGGCGTATGCGCCTGAGACCTCATGTGGTTGCTGTCTGGAATGGCGGGCGGGGAGAGAAATGAGAGAGGGTCACGGTCGTGATTTCGTGACCCTCTCAGCACGCTCCCTTCTGCTTCGATCTCCCATACGGTGATGGTGCCAGCTGCATACAGCGGTCCAGCCTAAGGCCTAAGGACCAGCTCATTTCCGCGGCCGGCTATCTGTCCAACTGGACTCCGACTCCAACAATCTCAAGCATCGACAGATTACATGATTCACGGTGATGTAGCCAATCACGTAAGCAACCGCGCTGCGTCCAATCCAACTGCGCTTAACTGCCACAGCCAATTTTTTTGGCTTTCCGATACATATGCCATTCAAACTCCAAACCACACTTTCCTCCTATGCGGGCTCAATGGCTGATTGTCGGACTCAAGAACCGCTATGACCCGGTGCTAAAACTCGTGTATGCTTTTTTTTTTTCAGTATGCTTTTTGCCAGATTTCTCAACGCATTCCTTGCAGCTTGGACTCTTTCTGCACTTCTAAGCCTCTCAGGTTGCCTCTCGCTGATGGGGGCGCTGCCGTCGCATCAGGACGACCGATCGTAGGTCACGCATAGGGGCTTTTTCAGCCTTTTTTCCCTTCATTTTTGTCGTCTCGTCTCGCTGGCCATCGACTCGCACGCTCATCCGGCAGACCTAAAATGTCCAACGAGCTCATTGACATAGATGCAGGATTGGCATCAATCGACCTGCAGTCTTGGATGGGCAAGCCATAGCCCGACAAACCACCCGATGGCCTCCTAGCTCGCTCATCTGACATCGTCACTGGGTCAGCATCAAACTGGTTCAGCCGCGACACCCCATGTACCTCCATCAGCAGCATACTCTTCCATCGAGGGAAGTCATTCAACGCCTACTGGAAGTGTTGGGCCAGTTCTGGCTTGACGGATATCGGTCCATCGTTGACCCTCGATGCAACAACGGTCAAGACCGTTTTCCTCTCTGGACTCTCAAGCTATGGCTTGAGCTGGGCTCGCACAAGCGTCTTGGCGGTCTGCTTTCGCTTATCTGCGTCGTCAAGCAGTACCTGAAGCACCGAAGTCGACACGAAAGGCGGCGGAGGAGATGTTGGGGCTACTGGAGAAAATTGGGTTGTGGAGAGCCAATTGGGGCAACGGGACTCCAAGCGACAAGTCTCATTCGATTATTTGGCAAGGCCTGGCTGTCGGAGGAACAAATAACACTTCAAGTACAGCGAGCGACTAAAAATGGATGCCCCAAATCCGGTCTTCGAGTGGCGTTCGCACCACTGCTCTTCACCAACAAGCTTGTCCAAACTTCTGTCCAGCGGAGCTACCATGATGAGCGGGTCCCAGATGCTGTCATGAGAAAGGTCGAAGAAGAAGTCTACCGGGAGGATGTTGATGTCCTCTATGCACCGGCGCATGTCCAAACCAATGGCTCCCATCCCCTCTCCCTCCACAACGGTTTCCCAGTCTCTTAGTTACTTCTATACCTGTAATCTTTCTCGTACAATAGAGTTCTGCATGTAGCTTTTAGTGTCTCAATCCAATTTCTTTCGACTGCCCTAATTTTGAACTTGTTTCTGTTATCGACAACTCTTTGTAAATATCTTTGTACATCCGGATACTCCCCGTAAACCGATGTCAAGGTTGACTGAATCGTTTCCAGCATATGGGCAGCAATAGTTTATTGACTATGTACAACTTGAATTCAAGTCAAGCACCTGGAATGTTTTCAAGCTTTGTGAAGCGCTTCATACTCTGATGAGCACGATGCTTCCGGCTCCTTTTCCATGCCCGCAGTTTTTCGATTGCTTCTTCATCCTTATACACGATGGCCATATCCTCCAGCTCCATATCCGACATCCCACCCTTCTCGACCCATCGGAGGACGGACGCGTTGAAGTATTGACAGAAGAGATATTGTTGCTCTCCCTTCTGGACAGGTACAAATCCGTAAGCTCGGGTACCACTGGGTATGACGAAGGTGCTTCCGCATTTTAGGGGAATAAGCCGTTGGTCGTCGTGAAGAATAAGATGTCCCCCCAGTTCCGAGTTCCAGTCACCGTATACGGTGCAAACACTCGGCTCCCCAGGACGAATGAACCAGTCCTTGGTAGCCCTGTCTGAGCCATCTCCAACCAACCGAAGCTCGCATGTCGGAAGGACCGTAGAATTGAACGGGAATTGTAGCTCGTATTGCTTTTGATAAACCACAAGGTCATCGAACGCACTCCGAAGAACGGCATAGATATCTGGAAAGTATTGCGCAAGGATATCTAAGAGACAAGGATGAGTGTCCCTCCGGATATGAACGTTGAGGGCAAGCCACACTTACCATTCTGATAAGCGGAGGCTAGCTTCAGAGTGTCGTGGTTTGTGATATCGCAGACCCTTGTCGTCAATAATGGGCTGGGTTCTATGGTGACCGGATGCTGGTAATAAAGTCAGTTGTGATCCGGAAAACGGCAAAAAATGAAAAGCTGCATACGGGAAAGAGTTCGGCTGATCCTTCCAAACAGGCAAAGCCAATACCCCAGCGTAAAGTTCCGTTGGCCCAAGCAGAACAACGAGCAAGCAGATTCAGGACGCGTGAAAATTGACCCGAGGTAGCTTCCCACTCCTCAGCAAGGCAATTTGGCCCTTGGGTGATAAGCGCAATGACAAATCCCTTGTCGTCAAGGAGTGGGGTAGGACGGGAGCTGGAAGTTCATAAGGAAACAGAAAGAAGGCAAATCACCACTGACTCGTCGATTTCGGCTCTGCAACACTGATACAGATATTCCATAATGGGCAGAATGTTTCTTGGAGGAGAAGAAAGAGGTGGTCGGCGAGCTCGGCGAACGAGTGTCGAACTAGGGATGCTTACTGAGGCATTAGAGGTCCCAGACCCCGACGCCTCAGCTTGCAGAACACTCCCACCAGTTGATATGGACACGTTTGCTGAGCCACCTTCACTTGTCGCAAGAGCAGTTGTCGACACCATTGTCCGGGGACCAGAACGACGGGGACTTGCGTAGGTTTTTTGTGTGATATGAGATAAAGGGGTTGCTGTGGAAGACCGCCACTCAGGTGTGTCGAGAGGCTGAGTGTAAGATGGGACTGGGCTACTCTGAGCCGTGTCTTCGATATCGGAGTCCTCGTCCTCTTGGGAAAGAGCTTGGATGATATTATCTTCATTCGAAGGAGTCAGCGGATTATAATTCGAGGGAGGTTTGACCTTGAATCTGGTTATTTCTGCAATAAATGGCAAGAAAAGACGGACTGTAGCTCGAAAATAGTCGTCGTAATCTTCCAAGTACTTGTAGATTCGGTGTTGGCGACGAAGCCCATCGGCGAATAAACTCGCCGAGTCTTCGGGATAGATTGGAGGAGCAGGAAGATCGCGTTTAAAAGCGAAGTCTGTTTGAGAACGAGTGAAGTAGCGTTTGGGCGGATTGTGTTATCGAAAGAGGCCATTTAGGCAGTTATGCTGACAAGAGGAAAATAAGGTGGCGATGTTTTGGGTTTGGATTTATCGATATATAGGCGTCTTGCTTTAGATGCTTAAGTCTTGACTTTTGTACTCGAGCCTTGAGTACAAACTCAAGCGACACGACAGTGACCATGTGCACGTGGTGTGATGCTTCTGCCGTTTTTGGTCTTCGAAACCTACATATATAGCCAAATCTTGGGAGTCAGGGATGAGGTGTGTGCATGATCCATCTTTTGTCCTTTGCGCTACTCTCTCATACATATCGGTAGTGAGCTCCGAATGTCCTTCTTCACCTCCAAAGTCGCCCGCCCTCTCCTCCGACTCTGGCAAGTCTCTCCATTTGAATCAAACAGTGCTGACGACTTTTTTAAAGACTCTTCTGGCTGGGGTAGTCGTCGAGGTTGTTAAGTTGTCGCTGCTGTCATGCATTCTTGCGCTGCTGACCGCGCCTAGAAGAGACCTTGGTCGCCGTCAATGCCGTCTTGTCCGGGTTGAATCCGCTCGGGTGGACCGCGGTTGTTGTTGGAGTCGGCGTTGGTCTGTATTTAAATTGCGGGCCGAGTTCGTCATTGCAGTCAGTTTTGGGGATAATTGAGTATGTTGGTCCGCTATGACTTGCCTAAAACTCACCTGTTTCTGCAAGCTACCGCAAGACTCGCATCGTCTCCGGCTTGAATCGGCACATAAGAAGCGGGATTGTTGTTGTCGTAGCTGTAGACTTAGTTGAAGACGGCACTGAGTGGCCGAGTGAGTTTGAGATGGTGCCTGAGTGCTTGCCGGCTTGCCAGATGTAGCCTGGGCGTCAAGGAGGAAGTCAATCGAGATTGGTCACACAAAATTCGTGACTTGTCGACAATCTTTCCTTGGGCTTACGACACACAGTCCGTCTTTCGGCTATGCACTCACACCTGCTTGCTTACGCTCCTGCAGCCCAGCACTCGCCTCATCGCACGCGAATCGGGCTGAGAGGTGTGGATTTCAAGTCATACCCTCTCTGTTTTGTTGACTCAATTCTTCTGCAGCGCGTTCTTCAACTTCGAACTGGGCAACGCTGTCGATGGGCACGGGTGGGAATGGGACTGTGGAGCAACGAGTGGCGGTTTTCTTTTCGGTTCCGAGGTACGTGGCCAAAACATATTGACAACGACGGAGTGTGCTTACCCTTCTTCCAGCATCCTTCACCACCACCACGTTCCAATTAGAGGGGGTGACGGCTGGTTGGGGACTCATAGTCGCTGCTGTCATAAGGTGTGCGTTGCTCGTTCATGCTATCCATGACATTTTTGAAAGCTCAACGCAGTCTTGCTCCGATTAGGCAGCACACACGAGCCTTTACTGAACGAACCCGCCCTCCCCCATAGGCCTCGAAATCCTTCTGCCAAGCCAACAAGGTCAGTCTCTGCCTTGATTATGTTGCAATTCTGGCTCATTTCTCGCGGCAGACACCCCCAAATGGATGGTGAATTTGCTTGCATTGCTACGCTTACGTAAGCACTTTCTGCGACACTTTTTTTGCGTTTTAAACGTCACTTTTTTTGCAGGATTTTGCCGCCGGAGGCGTGAATAACGCCCTGGACTGAAGGTCACGCACTCGTGGCAACATACCGCGTCCTCTGGAGGCTGTTGTGGTTTGCGGACGCGACCCATGCGCCGTTAGGCGCCTCACATTCTTTCTTTTCGCGCCAAGGTCGGTCTCCGGCTTGGACCTGTCCATTTTCTGGCTCATTTTGCGCGGCAGACACGCCCAAATGGGTGAAAACAACGCTAAATTTGTTTGGATAGCTACCCATTACGTAAGCATTTTCTGCTTCATTTTTAAGACTCAATTTTTGGCAGGATTTTGCCGCCGGAGACGAAGAAGCCGGCCTGGACTTGAACTTCACGAGCTCCCGGCAACGACTCTCTTCCTCTGGCGGCCTCCATTGATTGCGAACGCGAGCAATGCGCCGTAAGGCGCATCGAAAACATGGCGGAAGTGAGTGAGCTATTCACTATCTGAGTCTGTCATCTAAAGAGCTTTGACAGATATGGAGCGCGAGCCACTGTAAGGCAATATTGCCGACATCGTCGGGGAGCGCAAAGGGTGCGCCGTCAGGCGCCCAGAATCAATATGGCTGCCACCAACTCCGTTCGTTAACGCCATCTCTCGTCGTTGACTGTGAGCCGACCAGCGTCCATCAGGCATTTCGTCCGCGCCATCCCCGCTTCACCCAACGAACCAGCACATGTGAGTCTGGAGCTTGTCACTACTTGCTGTGGATGCTGACTGTGTTTGCTAGTCTGCAGCGACTCGATTCGGGGCAATTGCTCAAAATATCGCGAAGGTGAGTTTCCGGGACATGATGTCTTGTTATGCAATTCCACCAACTTTACAGTTGTGAACTTTAGACTATTGCGTTGAGTTTTCGCGTTTTTAGGCGGAATGGTCGGCGCCACTGTCCAAGGTAAGTTTTCCGTTCCTGACTTGATGCTGCATTTGTTTACCTTGCGTCAGACCTATTTTGCGGACGAACTGTCTTACTTGTGCAGCGCGCCACGCCTGCGAGTCGAGGAGAACAACGACGCGTAAGTCGCTTTTGATGTTTGCGAGTACTATACCTGATTGACCTGCAGTTGTTCCTGTATCACCTTCTTGTTGGGCGACGACGTTGACGCGGGAACGCGAGGCGCACAAGCAGGCGTCGGAGTTAGAGCTGTGTCTGGATGCTGTTTTCTCGAAAGTGAGTTTTCAGGCAATCGTGTCTCGTTATTCATGCTAACTACTTTACAGTTTTGTCACGGTGGTGAAGGATATTTGACGAGAATGTAGTAGGTCTTAAATTGCATCAGCCGAAGTGAAATATCCTCCAGAAGGGAAATCACGCCGACTTTAGCATTAAGTTCCCGACATCGTCGGTAGCCATGCGCAGTGGCCGGCCGAGTGTTGCCCAAAGCTGCCACTCAAGATTCAGTTCAGACACGAAGCAAAACTGGACATGAACACGTCTGTCGTTGGAAATGTGAGGAGTACAAGAGTTTGCAATAAGATATGATATGCTATGTGTGAGTTACTGACAAGGGGGAATTGGAGATCCAGCGGCTGAAGAGGTCAAGCGCAGCCTCGGGCTGGTCCAACGGAACCATATGTCTTGGGAATGATTAGGTTTACACTTGAAAAGAATCGAGACATACCCGGCATCAAACACAGTAACGAAAGTAACATTTCCGGCCGTACCGCCCGGCCGACCGGACCGAGCCCCGCAAGCTGGCCCGTGGAGTGGGTTATCCATGGTACAGGTTGCACACATCATGTGCGCGTTGCCTGCATATATGAGCAGCCTGACGCCACCGTTGACGAGGTCCGTCAGGAGCTCCGCGCTGTTGTGTCCGCCGTCGCCCTGGAAAAGGAAGGCTTGGTTGATTTCCATGTTGCACGAGGCAAAGTTGCGGCTCGGGTCGACGCCAAGCGCGACTTTGTTGGCTGGCTCGTTCATCCATGATTCAATCCAGTTGACCTCCCGGTAACAGAGGTCGCCGTCCTTGGAGCGGTCGCATTTCTTGCGTACGTCATAGACGTTGACACCCGTTTGCATGATCGGGCCATACAACTGGGAGTTGCAGTAAAGCATCGCAGGAACACAGGTAAATTTTTGTTATACTTCAAGTTGTAGCACGACTGGAGCATCCGTTGGCAAGTTGGAACTTTGCTTCGTAGTCTGTAGAGCTGTGCACTGGGGTCCTTCAGGGTCGTCATAGACGGGGAAAGGCCCGGAACAGGCATACTCAGCCACAGTGCCCATCTGAGTATAAGGATCGGTTTGTCCATTGCCAATGAGCAGAGATTCGAGATTGATCTTCTTGAGACTTGGGTTCGGGGCTGCTGTAAGTTGTTGGCTTGCCAGATAACGCTAGCAATGATGATATTGGGAATCTGGAATCAATGTTAATAATACCTTCAGAAAAAGACGAAAGACTTGCGTAAGTTCAACCTGCATAGCTCTCGCCACTGATATGAAAGGGTTGCTTGGAGTACTCGGGGAATCGCTGGAGGAAGAGCTCAAGGAATGCATAGACATCCTTGCCGGCAAGAGGGCTGTTGTTGACAGTCGTGCCGTCCTCAGCATACGAGAACCCGACGTTGACAGGCTGGTCGAGGAACTGAATGTGTTGTCAAACAGCCAGAAGAGGCTGCATTTGGAACTCACAATCATGTTGGCGTTGGAATTCCAGCTGTGAGGGTTGAAAGTCGTGTTCTTGCCGTCGTCAGCAATAGAGCATGGGCCCAGTTCAAACAGCAAGCCAGTCGAGCTGGAGCAGCCGGGTCCGCCATTGAGCCAGAGAACGAGAGGATCCGTAGAGGGAGAGTTGCGTGACTCGAAAAACCAGAAGAACAAATGCTTGTCTTCAGCGCGCCGATATCGAGGTAGGCTCATGATCAGGTAGCCGGATATTTGGTTCACACTGGGGTCGCACAGAGCGGTTGGCTTTGTGACCCTCAATTGGTGCTCCTCGAACACGGGGTGCGAAACAAGCTCGTCTGCAAGGGCGAATTCAAGTTCCGTATCGTGGAGATAAGAGAGGACTATGCACATAAGAGCTCGTTCTGCTTGAAATACTTACTCTCTGCCGTCGTGAATCCACTTCTGTAGGCACCTGTACACGGGGTTTTTTTTAAAAAAGCCTTCTCATTACCAGTGTGAATGTTTTTAAAAAATGCCTCTAATTTATGCCCCTGCCAAAAGGTGGATTTTATATAGGGAAATGAGAGATCAAAAAAAGGTTTAAAAAGTTGAAAGGCCATGTCAGGGTGGGCAGTGTGGTAGCTATAAGGCCCCAGACCTGACGTGTGGAAAATTCCTTAAGTATGGGGAAAATACTGAGTAGGGGAAAGGCCAAAAAAGATGAAAAAAAATGTTGATGGGAGTTTGACAGCGTGGATTTTATTCAAATGAGGGGACAACTTGTAAATCACTGATGTTTTTTAAAAATGTTAATCTTCTAATTACAAGGGATCTTTTTAAAAAAAACCCCGTATACGCCTGCTGTAGGTTTCTTCTTGCCGCGGAGAATGGCCTTGGTAGCGTCGTTGAGCAGTGTGCTGACTGTGTTATTGGATGATAAACGGGCGCGGTAGAGGCCCAGAACAACCTGCTCTCCAGTTGGAGACGCTGAAGAGAGCGAAAGGGAGAGAGGGAGTGGGAGGACCCTCATGGTTAGAGGTTGCGATCACTCGACAATGTGATTCGGAGGCGCGTCATACGAAGTACAATTAATTTTTGTACAATCCAGCATTGAGTCCAGGGGAGACTATTCGGCACAGTGTCGAGTAAGCGATCAACGGCGAACAAACTCGGCGTCTCAGCCTCGTGGAGACAGCCTGTGGAATTCGCGTAGCTCTTGTATATACATCCCCGCCGGATCTCCTCCTCCCCGGCGCCGCATCCGCACACGCTCCTGTTCCTCGGCCGCAGGCTCCCACTGGACTCCACGGCTCCCGGCACCCAGACGCGGTCACGTGACGCTAAATCTCACAGATTCGCACTTAGCGTTCCCTTCTTAGATTCTTATTTTGCCGCTGAAAATGGTCAGTGTCTGGTTCAGGGCTTAAACGCGCTAATTAAGGGATTCCAACGCGTGTCCTGGGTAGCCATTCCCATTCTGCAGTTATTGCAGTGTCCGTGTGTGGTTCCCCCTTCACAGCAAAGGTAACAAAAAACAAAAGACGGAGGTGAAGACCCCACGGGATGTACAGTCCAGCGCCGCTTCCGAGACTTGGGCGTGAAAAAGCTGGAGGATGCACTGGAGCGCTCGTCGACTCGGCGGACTTGGCCACAATCCGTATAGCCTTCAAAGACCCATGTCCGAGTTGGGCTTGGCCATTTCAAGAATGTCGAAGACGTGCGGCAATATGAAGGTGGTTGGCGGGCAAAAGCGCGTTGGGGTGCGACCGTGATGTCGAGTAACGAGGGGAGGGGATGGCAGGGAACAGCTTGCGGCGCTTCTGGAAAGGTATCACATCAGTAAAAGGTGCATAAAGTCTTTTGAATCTTTAGTCTTTTTGGAGGATCTTTGGTCTTGGGGACCAAGTCTTTTGAGTCTTTAGTCTTTGAGGTGTGATCTTTGGTCTTGGAAAGCTGTCTTAGGTCTTATTCTAATATGATCTTTGGACTAGCAAAATAAAATCCCTTCAGATGTAAGAAAATGATATTGAATACCATCCAGTGAACCAACATTCATATCCGACAATTCATAGTAAAAGGTTTATTTCATTGTTTCTGAGTTCTGAGTTCACAAATATCATGATATGTCAGTGATCAAATACGGCCCTAAAGTTCTCTGATGTGTGTCACATCGATGACACGTCAATGACAGATGGCTGATGAGCGACGGCGATCGGTCGCCGCTTTTCTTTCTTCCTTTCCCCCATCTCCCGCCACCTCCAAAGTCCATTCCCGCCCATTATCGACTCAATTCCGACAGCAAGCGTCCCAAAGTGCAAGTTCTTCAACTCTCAATGCCTTTTGGCTTCAAAATGAAAGCTTTTCCATCTCAAATGCGCGTCAAAGACCCTCAAGCCGTCAAGCCTCAAGCTGCACTGCAAGCCTAGCCGAAGTCCCTCCGCTCGGCGTCTCGCACCCCTTCTCTGCCCCTGCCATTAACCCCAACACCGCGTAGGGAAGCAGGATGCTGACTCAGTGCCGGCGCTTGGTGAGTGTCGTGTTTGCGTTTGATTTTTTCACTGAACCCACCCTTTGCCGATGTCCGCGTGCTCGGCGGGCTCCCGGTGCTGCCAAATGCGGTCTTCGCGGAACCAATGGTGGCCGCCACAATGCCTCCTGCCTCCCGCCGCCACCGTCCCTTCCCAATTCAACCCGCAGCATCGAAAACATCTCCACTCCCGCGCCGCTCACGTTCACTACATTCTGCACCCAAGCGGCCAAGCCAACGTCCTCGCTCGGTGGGATCCAGACGGCGCCGAGTCGTCAGAGGAGATTCCGGCCAGGCTGGCCAGAGGGCTCGTGTTAGGCGGTCAAAACCTCCTGCCGGCCCGCAGCTGTCTGCTATGGAATGTAGGATAAGCATAGTTGAATAACCAAATTGTATTAGCTATATTGAATTTACTGCTGCTATTTACTCTTTACATTGCATCTTTAGGAGTCTTTGGAGGTCTTAAAGCAGGTCTTTATTGTGGTCTTTCATAATCTTTGAGAAAGACCTTAGGTCTTTTCCAAGACTGGGACGCTGCTGGAATAAGACCCAGTGTCTTTTGGGTCTTTCAGGTCTTTCAGATCTTTTTGGTCTTGCCCAAAGACCAGAAAGACCTGAAAGACTTTTGTGCACTTTTACTGATGCAGCAAGAGCACAATCATAATATAAACTCGAGTCTTACTTCAATTCAAGTGGGCATCACGCAGCTGGACTTGGTCGCCGCCCGCCTTTGACGCCGAGATGCAGATTGGGACGGGAACGTTGGCCGCGGCGAGAGACAGGACGAATGAGGGTGGGCATCGGGGAATGTGTTTACCACCACAGCTTGACCGCCGAGTGGGTTGACGCAGATGGTGGTGGTGTCCTCGGAAATGTGGAGATGATGGCGCCCGGTGCAATGCGAGCGAAACTTGAGCTCGGGTTGGTGGAGATAGCCCGACAATACAACGGCGGTGAATGTCACGCCAGGATGGCTGAGGCGCTTTGATGTGGGATGATGGGCGGGCAAGCGTTGTGCGCAACTGATTGCGATGTCAACGTGAGGCTAACTCGAAGTTGGCCATAATGGCGACGTTGTGCTTTGGTCGAAGACGCGGGGAGTAATCGCGCCGAGAGATGATAGCGGCACGCGTATCAGGTGGGAAGACGAGGTCGAGGGGAGGAGGAAATGGCGGCGGCAAAAAGGTGGGGCCGTGACAGATAGTCGGGGGTGACAAATTGCCATCACGCGCTCGTCGTCAGCATCGGCATGGGTGCAGAGCTTCACGTTGAGCGTGGGACGGTTGGCGCAAGCGGGCAACGGCAGCCAGGGCCTGGTGACAGTGCATTTGCCTAGCCCAAGATGGCGGGGTGAAAGAATATGTCGGGTCGGGGGGAGTGAAGACCATGGTGCGTGAACGAGAGCATGTAAATGTCTCCAACGAGAGCGTCCCCCGAGCTCGGCGCCACACAGACGCGTTGACTGGCCGAATCTAATCATGCAGGGCGACGAGCGAGCGAGCGCGTCGTTAACTGAGAGCGCCAAGACCTGAGTGACTGCGGCGAGCAGAAACGCGGGGGGAAGACTCGGACTCGGACTGTGAACGCGCAGCCATTGTCTAAAACAGCTGGTGAGCGCTCGGAAAAGCCTGGACAGCATGCTAGCGTGGTTGTCCGCTAGCATGGAGATGGAGGCAAGAGGTAGTCTAATGATATGTCTCGTGAGTCGTGGTTGCTTGAGCCAGTGTTACGGCGTTCCATGACTGGACGGCACCCAGCGCTGCAAAGATTATCAGTACAAGTCGCTGTCGACACAGAGTGAAAAACGAGCTCACAAGGTTAGGAACTGGTCTACAAGCGCGTCAAGACAGTCGCGAGCGGCACCAGGACTTGCCCAACTGGCGCTACAAGGATGATTAGAAAAGGCCCTGAGAGCAGAAACGAACTCACAGTAGGGTGAACAATTGCAAGGATTGGGGAAAATTTGTACTCAGACGACGGATATATATAGCCGCGGCGTCGATGTGGTGGTTGTTGGAGGCAGTTTTCAGTTGGGATGCTTGTCGAGCCGCCGCATCAATTTGCCAAGGAAATATCCCTACAGCATCATCGGTCAGACAGCGGAGATAGACTGGACTGGTGACTCAACCGCTGGGACGTCATAGGTTGCAGCGGGGCGGGAGGAGCCAGCGATCCCAGTCCGGGAGATGCGCCGGGAAGAGGCTTGGTGGGGCTGTTGCCGTCCGTGAGAGGCTCAGAAGATGGACTGTCGCGGTTGACATGGAGCGGGATATATGTCTTGGCGTTGAAAAGGGTGCGACCATGTTGCGGCGATTGTAATTTCAGGCGACCCGGTCAACGCCAACGACGTCAAGTGAACCGAAAGAGTTGTCAGAGCGTGGTATATTGTCGGCTGCTTACGTGATTGGCTACAACGTCTCCAATCATGTAATCCGCCGTCGTCGATACTTGAAATTTTTGGACAGATAGCCGGCCGCGGAAATGAGCTGGTCCTTAGGCCTTAGGCTGAACCGCTGTATGCAGCTGGCTCCAGTCTTATGGATCTTGAAGGTTCAGGTCAAGTTTAGGTATCGGCGTCACGAGGCGTGTCACGGCCATGTCACACGCCGACATTCCTTTTCCCAAACTTCAAGCACTCTTGCATCCACCACACCGGAGTTCTCAAACGCATACGTTGAGCCTCTGACAGCAAACGATCCGTACCGCCCACCTCTCAACGTCCGTTCACCTTGTTGTCGGCTGGCCTGCGCTAACGAACATCCAGACTTCAACTCCAACAGAATAGCGACCAAGAACTCTGCAGACCTAGACGCATACGTCAGGCTGCTGCTTCATCAAGCTCACAGGTTGTTTGCCGCACTGCTTCACCGATCTCACGGGGTGTTTACCGCCAACGCCTCCGACCGTCGAAATCATGGCTCCGTCATTACGGCTCGTCCCGCTCAGCTCACTAGACGAACGCGGGCGACAACAAGTGAGTATCCGACAACCTGCTATCTCCCAGATTGTCTCACCAGTGCATCTAGGCAAGCTACCACGAATCCAGTGCTTTCACCGATCTCTGCCCTTGTTGATCCCGGTGGCGGTCAACGCCAGGGAGAAACCATTGTAGACTTCCTCGCCGGTCGTCAACGTGCCAACGAGCGCACAGAGGCACGCGAAAGCCCAAACCCGCCTCCAACGACTGCGGGCGGTGGACTGCCAGGTAGAGGGTCTTTATCTCAGGCTGGGAAGATACAGATCTTCATTCGCCGCCCAATGAACCGCGATTTTGCAATCGACTCGCAAGGGATCTTTGCCCCCACCTTGCCTTCAAGCGCACGCAAGACGCATGTGAGGCGGGTGTTGATTAGCCGTAGTGGTGTGGCAAGACTGGAACGGAAGGAGAAATTTGATGGGATAGCACGGATCGTCGCCGAGGATTGTCCGAGTACGTGTCGGGCCCACTGGCGACGCGACGTTGAGCTCAAATTCGGGGCTGGCAGCAATCTGAGGCAATGGATAGGTAGATATATGCTGCCCGCTATATGCTGCTCAGCCTTCACAGCAAAAGGAAAACAGAGCATATCAGCCAGCCTTTCTGTATATTGGCATACTCGAGTTTTAGCACCGGTTCTTGAGTCCTACAAGCAGCCATTGAGCCCGCATAGTAGGAAAGTGTGGTTTGAGGTTTGAATGGCAAGTTAAAATGTGAAGAACGGAAGGCCCAAAAATTTGGCTGTGACCAGTTGCTTACGTGATTGGCTACAACGCCTCCAATTATGTAATCCACCCGATACTTGAAATTAAATTCTTGGACAGATAGCCGGCCGTCAAATTCACAACTACGCTGTGGAGGGCCCTTCCGGTCTTGCCACCGCTGTGCAGCGTCGTACACTGCTCAGCGCTGCTCATCCTCAAGCCTCAATGCTCTTCTCCAGCCTGAATAGCAAGTTTCGGCGATTCCCCAAAAACACACCACTCCTTGATTGTAAGTGCTCATGTTATCAGTAGAGCAAGGGTAACGATGACTGACCCGACTTCGAGCATTTCAGTGGCTGCAAGTTTAAAATTTTCCAAATTTAATATGCTGGTGCTGGTTCGTACGCCTACGGGCCGTAGGTTCGTACCTCTCTTAATTTCACTTGAGTCAGTGCTAAAAATCTACGGAACAACGCGTAGATAGGACGGGACAGAAAAAATACATGCTAAAATGGTGAATATATGGTGCTTAAACCACAATTGCGGCACGGGCCCATGCCGCTGCTCGGCATGCTGGTGTTTTAAGCGGCAAATGGCGCGGGTTCACCATCCGATGGTCGCCGGTCATGTGCCGTCACCTGCGTATGATCGGCGCCGATCGCCGATCAATGTCGTTAGGGTGACGGCTGAGGTGACGGCTGACCCTTGCCGCCAGCCAAACGCCCCTACCCACCCAACCTTTGCTTGCGCCGCCCCGTTGCCCGACGCACGCGGTCCACGCCCGCCGCGCCCTCTCTCACGCCCGCCGCGCCTCTCTCGCGCCCGCCCGTGCCCTCTACCGCCATCTCTGGTCCATCTCTGGCCCATCTCTGGCCCATCCAGCGCCTTCTTGCCCATATTCGGCCCATCCAGCGCCCTCTTTCCCTCTCCCACCCATATCTGGCCCATCCACACGCTCTCCCGCCGTTTCCCGCCTAAATCCGCCCAGATCTGCTCAGATCTGCTCAGATCTGGCCCATCCAGTGCTATCCAGCCCATATTCACCCATCCCGTAGCCTCCCCCGCCGTTTCCCGCCCATATCTGGCCCCATCCACCGCCCTCCCGTCGTTTCCCGCCGTTTCCCGCCCAAATCCGGTCTCTGCCGCCCAAATCGGCCCATCCAGCGCCGTCCAGCGCCCTCCCCCGCCCAGTCTCGCGCTCTCTCGCGCTCTCTCGCGCCCGCCCGACCTCTCTCGCGCCCAGTCTCGCGCGTGCCCGCTGAGTTTTGCCGATTTCCCGCGCCTTTCACGCTCGCCGCGCCGTTTTCGCGCCTGCTCGCTCCTACCGCGCCCTCTGTCGTGCTCGCCCGCCGGACGCTTGGTCCCGCCACCCTCCCCTGCTTGCCCCGCCCCGGCCCAGTCCGTGTCGGCCCGCTCCCGCCCTCATGCCCTCTCTCCCTCTTTCCCCATGACGTGCGTCGTACGCGCCACCATGGGCCGTCGCACCCGCGTTAACCCTCGCTCTCAAATTCCCATCCCCTCAACAATTCCGTCTCGCCATTCAAGTGCGAGCGCTACTGATCTCCAACCATCACCACTCTCCGCCCAAAGACGGTCCTGGCGTAATCTACGCCTTGGACCTCAAATTGCGAAATGGGCAGCGTTTTCAAGATCGGACACACGTCTTTACCCAAGAATCGCCTCCGACAGCTCAACAAGTGCACCACTCGCTACTGGGCTGCAATGTGGCATGTCCGGGATCGCAAGCGAATGGGTAGCACTCCTTTTAGTGCCCGCGTTGTCGTACTAACGCGGCGCAGAAAAGGTCTGCCACGAATGGTTCAGGCCCGCCTGGCTCGGGAGGGTGCCCTGTTCCGTATGTGGTCACAACCATATTGAACTCCATGCTCCGCGTCTCTGTGGTGGGCGCAACGGAATCGTCCGAGGTATTGAACAACTGATCCTTTTTATCAAGTCTGAGGCTGAAGTGCTCCGTATAATGTAGTGTAGAGTAGTTTGATACACTGTTCATGTATATATTGTTTGTAATAAGCAATCACTTTGACTGTTTGACTTGAATTTTTGGACGCAGCGCGGCTTCAAGGATTTTGTTTCAAAGCGGAGCTGGGCATGTGCCTCATGATGATGTGATTAGTGGGCATTGTAGGCAATCACATAAGCATTCTGTCACAATATCATCCAAGGTACCCCTACCTGAGCTGCAAGGTGTACCCTAGGGTATACCCCAAGGTATACCCTAGGGTAGCACAGAAATATCATATTTCTTCACGCCTATTAGTCCTGACAAAAAGCTAATCTTTTAGTCACACTGAAAGGTGTACAGAAAGATGCCCTTTCCTTTCCCCTTTTGGGCAATCACAAAGATGTTCTTTGTGATAGTCCAAAAGAGGCACAGAAAGACGATCTTTCTGAATGTCTTTGTGTGTCAATGAAAGTTGTTCTTTGTGCAACACAAAAAGGCACATCAAAAGCCCTGATTTTCACTTGGCCTTTTTGCAAAAACACAAAGATCACAATTTGTTGTAGACAGAAAGTTGGACAAAATGGCAGTCTTTTAATTGCTCTTTCATTGTGATGAAAAGAGAGTCTTTCTATGGTACTTAAAGATGGATAAAAAGAAATCATTTTGGTGTCTATTTTTATTCAGATAAAATATCTTATTTCTTTCCAAAGGAAATATATATTAAAAGGTGATATTTGTGTTCATGTTTCTGAGGGAAAAGAAAGATTTGAATTTACCGTGTGAAAGTCAGGCAAGACCTCGGCGACATTGCAACCCGCATCATAAACGAAGACTCGGATTATAAACTCGTGCAATTCAAGGGCATCAACCCGAACACCCAAGCGGTTTACACCGAGGAGGAGGGCAAAGAGGCTGAAAAGCGATACATCGACAACTTGCTGGATGGCGACAAGTTTTTGCATACGGCTAAGCCAGTATGTTTTTCTCTTTCTGTCCATTCTATTGAGTTGAAATGATGTATAATCAGGGTGCTCCTCTCGATCCTCAGACACGTTGCAATCACCCCGCGCTCGAAAAGATGGTCATCGCCATTACGCATTGCAGAGAAATTGGCTTGGGTGTCAGCCCATATGGCACCCCCCCTCCGTTGATGGCAATTGTAAGGGCAACCCCGGAGGCCTGAGATCAAGGTCCTAGCAGGGGAGGATCCAAAGCGTGAACATTGGTAAGCGAATACAAATGAAGCTGACCTAGCAGGGGAGGATCCAAAGAGAAGAAACTCTAAGGGTCCGCCTGCTAGGTAGCTGACTATATACTGCTTGTCCGTAGCTGCCGCTGTCGGGCACAGAAGGCTTGGGCGGCGTCGCAGGCGAGGTCCCAGGGCGACCGTCGGGAGGGCGTTGACGGATCGGTGATTGTGCGGGCGAGATGGAGGGCCGGACCGGAGACGGAACCGGAGTCGGACCGGAATCGGAGGCGTCTCCGAGGGGCCGAAGGGAGGTTCCCCTGACATCACCCCCCCTTTGAATGCGGCGTCCCGACGCATAGACCGGAACGGAATCGAGTCGAAGGTCGCGGAGGCGATGTGTCGTGGCTTGCCAGGGTACTTACGATAGAACTCCGCAATTTTCTCCGGGCGAAGACGCGGTCGAAGCGGACCCATTGGTCGTGCGATGCGTCGTAGCCTTTCCATCTGACGAAGTAGTTCAGCCGCTTATACCTCACCCTTGCGTCCAGGATTTCCTCTACTTCCCACTCCGGGACTCCGTCCTCGAGGTCCGGAGGGGGCTGGTCGTAGCCGGGGCGTCCGTCGAAGGGGTCGTCCTGAGCGAGCTCGAGCTTGACGACGGGGAAGACCGGGTGGAGCTTCGAGTAGCGCGGAGGGAGGTCGAGCTTGTAGGCACCTTTGCTGATCTCCGCGACTATCTTGAACGGTCCAAGGCGGCGATGGGAGAACTTTTCCGAGGGGCGAGTCGTCCTGATGTCAGAGGCATCCAGCCAAACACGGTCGCCAACCTTAAACTCCGCAGACGGAGTCCGTCTCCGGTCGTAGTAGCGCTTGTACTCCTCTTTGGCCTTAGTGAGCGGCCTTGGCTTCAGCAACACCAGTGGCGATCCGGTCGCGGAACTCGTTCACTGACTCCATGGCGGAACGGACTCCGGGTTCGAAGCCCATGCGGGGAGCCGTCCCGTGTCCGTCATGAAGGGGACCTGCTGCGTGGAGGAGTGAACGTGGTTGTTGTAGGCGAACTCCGCGGCCGGAATCAGCTCATCCCAGTCGTCCTGCTGGTAGTTGGTGAAGATCCGCAAGTACTGCTCCAGCTCCTGGTTGACGCGCTCTGTCTGACCGTCTGTCTGCGGGTGGTACGCGGTGGACGTGGCGGGCTTGATGCCGATTAGACGCCAAAGTTCTCGGGTGAAGTCCGCGATGAACTGCGAGCCGCGGTCGGAGACGTACTTCTCCGGAGTCCCATGGTGCCGCCAGACATTCCGGTAGTAGAGGCGGGCTGCCCCTACTGCATCGACCGTTGTATGACACTCTGAGAAGTGGGCGCGCTTTCCGAGGGTGTCAACAACGACCATGATCGCGTCGTACCCATGGGGCTTCGGGAAGCTCTACGATGAAGTCGACGGAGACGGTATGCCAGCGTTCGGAGGCGTTTCCGTGGGGTGCAGTTCTCCGTGGGGCAGTCTCCGGAGTGCCTTGGTGCGACAGCACAAGTCACAGGTCGCAACATACCGGCCGATATGGCGAGACATCTGAGGCCACCAGTAGTTCCGGGAGACCAACTCCAGGGTCTTGAAACGACCTGCGTGTCCGGCGACTCGGGTGTCATGGCAGAGCTCGATGATGCGTCTCCGGAGGTCCTTGTCTTTTGGTACGACGATCTTTCCTCGGAAATGGAGAAGACCGCCGGAGACGGCCCACTCGTCAGAACGTGAGGAGCGGGGGCCTCGAGCTTGACCTTGAACCTTAAGAAGTTGCCGGGCCGCTAGTGCGACGGGCTCCTCCAGGTCAGGCTCACCGGAGAGGGCATCACGGATGTCGCGGAGGAGTTCAGAGCCGGGACCGGAAACGGAAACGCCCTCGAGTGCGCGGACGTGGAAGAGTTCAGGCCGCAGAAGGACGACGCCGGAGTTGTCGGAATCGACTCCGTGGTCGGGTCTCCGGGAGAGGGCGTCAGGCCGACCCATATCGCGGCCAGGCTTGTGGTGCAGCGTGAAGTCGAACCGGGAGAGGTACAGAGACCACCGGGCCTGTCTCCGGTTGAGGTGTTGCGTCTTCCTGAAGTACTCCAAATTCTTATGGTCAGTCCAAATCTCGACAGGGTGCGCGGCGCCCTCGAGGAAGTGTCTATACTCCTCGAGTGCGCGGATGATCGCGAGCATCTCCTTGTCGTGGATTTCGTGAGTTGCGCTGGACATTATTTAAGCTTTTGGAATAGAATGCTACAGGGTGCCACTTCCCGTCCGGGGCGGATTGTGAAAGAACCGCCCCGTCGCATAATCAGAGCTGTCCGCCTCGAGTCGGAAAGGCCGTGTGTCGTCCGGAATCGCCAGGACCGGTCCGAGGTGACCGCGTCCTTGATCGCTTGGAACGCGGAGGCCTCCGCGTCGCCCCAAGTCCATTGCTGGTCCTTCTTGGTGAGCACGAAAAGAGGGCGCGCAAGGGTCGAGAAGTCCCGAATGAACCTGCGGTAGAAGTTAGCGAACCCGAGGAACTGCTGAATGTCCTTCTTGTTTTCCGGAGTCGGCCAAGCGGAGACGCCTGCGACCTTGACGGGGTCCATTTCGACGTGGTTGTGGGAGATGATGACTCCGAGGTACTCGATTGACGATTTTTCAAAGTCGCACTTCTCCGCTCGGAGGTACAACTTGTGCTCTCGGAGTCGCCGCAAGACCTCCTGAACAATCTGCCGGTGTTTCCGGAGGTCGGAATGGGCGATCAAGATGTCGTCAAGGTAGATCATGACGTCTCCGGAGAGGATGAGGTCCTGAAAAATGTCATTCATCATCGTTTGGAACGTCGCGGGAGAGTTTGTCAGGCCGAAATACATCACCAAGGGCTCGAACAGGCCTCGGTTAGTCCGGAAAGCCGCTTTCCACTCGTCACCTTCCTTGATCCGGACGTTGTTGAAGCCCCAACGGACGTCGAGTTTGGTGAAGTAACGAGCGCCTTTGAGCCGGTTGATGAGGTCGTTGATCAGCGGAAGGGGGTACCGGTTTTTGACAGTCATCACGTTGAGAGCACGGTAGTCCTGGACGAAGCGGAGTCCGCCGTCCTTCTTCTTGACGAAGAAGACCGGAGACGCCATCGGAGACTTGGAGGGGCGAATCCGGCCCGTCGAAAGCCCTTCCTCGATGAACGCGTCGAGCTCGCGTTGCTCGAGGGGCGAGATGGGGTACACCTTGCAGTTGGTGGGCTTAGCGTCGGGGACGAGTTCAATGGCGTGGTCCCAGGCTCTCCGCCCCGGTAGCGTGTCGAAGGACTCCTTGTTGAAGACGTCCTGGAACTCCTTAGCCCAGTCCGGGATCTCGGAGGGCGGAGGGGCGGAGTTCCTGGCGAAGGCTTCGGCCAGGCGTTGCGAGACAGTACTGCCAGCGCGTATCTCCTCCGAGGGGCGGAACGAGGTGTAGAAGATGCGGTCACCATCTTCAAGCTGACCATCGTCATCGTCGTCGTCGGAGTCCGGCGTCAGATCAGGCAGGCCGGAGTCGTCACCGGAGACGGAATCGTCTCCGTCATCAGACCCAGAAAGGTCCATGGCGCAGACCGAGGGGAACGGGCCGGAGCGGAGACGCTTCTGAAGCGACCGGAGTCGCCGCAACTCGGTCCGTTCGAGCGCTCTTCCTCACGGCAGGTCGAGCAATTGTGGGGGCACCGTGTCATCTTGACCTCCTTGGTTTCCCAATTGATCTCTGGGTTATGTTTCCGCAACCAGGAATACCCCAGGATGAGGTCTTGCTTGCCAAGATGGGTGACGGCCAGCTGAACTCGTTCGGCATGGCCCTTGTAGCGCAGGACCAAGTCCGCGATCTGTTTGATGGAGCCAGCGTCATTGGGGGTGCCATCGACATTGAAAACCGGAATCGGCTGATCGAGGGTGCGGACCGGAATGCCATTCCGAGCAACATAGTTCGTGTCGATGAAGTCGGAGGTGGCACCACAGTCGACAAGCCCAGAGAGCGAGAGCTTCAGCGCGCTGGTAGTGGACTCTAGCTCTAACGGGAGGTGGAGGGAGTTCGCCCCAGGGGAAGCAGCGACAGTGTACTGCTTGGGTAATTTCTTTTCCCAGGCAGTGAGGCGGCGGAGGACGATGACCGGAGTCGCGGGCGGAGTCGGAGACGGAGTCGAGGCGGGGGCAGGAGAGGGTGTGTCTTTCGTTTCGGGCTCATTGTAGGGCAAGGAACTGCATTCATCATACAAAGAGGCAAAACGATTTATAGACGCGAACGAGGGCACACCAGTCACTCGTCGCGGGGGACAAAATCCTCTCCGGCCATCGACTCCGCTGCCGTCTCCGGCAGGGCAGCTGTGTCCGTGTAGCGGGCGATCAACTCCGCTAACATCTCGTCACCGAGTTGTTGGATCACCTCGTCGAGGATGTCCATTGAGCGGACATCGGCGGGGAGGGGGCAATCCCGGGCGAGATGGTTTGGGTCGCCGCACCTGAAGCAGGCGCGACGAGGGGCACCCCGAGCCCTGGTGCGATCCAACTCCATAGGGACGGGAGCTGGAGGCGCCGGAGCGGGGGCGCGGGCCCACTACCTATTGCTGATTCTATGCAAAAGATGCTGGCAATTGCTTACCAGGCTAATGCAAAAGATGTCAGGCCCCTTGTATTTGCTGATTTTCTCAATGGAACTGATGCATATGACTAATGTTTTGACATATTATGTCAGATAAATCACCTTTTCTTCAGGCCGATGACTCGGTATATAACATTGGAGACTTGATAGGACAGAAACAAGGAAATAAATAATGGCTTAAGTAAGATTGATCTAACAGAATTCAGCTATCAAAAGCAGTGATGGCAATCAAAAATCGTTCCACATTAGTCAAAATACCTTATTGCCATCAATCCCATCAATGATATCATCTCCCAGGTGCTAAAAACACAGTAATACTTCTTTGAATAATATATCCTAGGCCCTTGCCCTCATCTTTTGCATTAGCCTGGTAGGCAGTGGCCATCATCTTTCGCATAGATGGAGCTATATGAGCTGGCGGGCCGCGGGTGGCACGACCGGAGCCACCGGGCGGAAAGGGGCCGGAGCCGGGATGCGGTTGACCGGAAACGGAGTCCGAATCAAACCGCCAGGCGTCTTGGGGGCGGCTGACTTGATCAGCTTGGCCCGGACCAGGGCCTCGTATTGACGGAAGGCCCGGGTGCGCCAGCTAAGGTAATCCCGGAGGTCCGGGGGGTCGTTCGAGGACGTGATTCCGTTATTGATCAGGGGGTCAAGTCCGTGGCGGAACTTGGTCACCTTGACCAGCGCGTCTTCGAATCCGGCGAGGTCCATCAGGTCCTCGAAGTCGTCGGTGTACTGGTAGACATCCTTTGTACCCATGTGATAGGCGGAAGTCTCCAGCTTGGAGAGAGCGTGATCTTGCTCATTCTCCTCGACGAACCGGAGTCGAAACTCGGAAACGAATGAGCCCCAGGACGGAAACGGAAACGGGGCTTTGCTTCCGTGGCGCTCCGCCCATTGCTGAGCGGGTCCTTCTGCCATAAACGACATGGCATAGCGGACGGCCTTTTTCCTCGCTCGCCTCTCCGTTGACCACGAAGGCCTCAGGGGCAAGGCGGGCGTAGGTGCGGACCGCATAGAGAAAACGCGGCCGCGTTTCCGATCGCCGTTGAAGGTGAACGGAGGGTTTGGTCGCAAGACCAATTTTGAGGCGAGGTTGATGTCGCCAAAGAGGGCCTCGGAATCGCCCTGAACCGGAGTCGGAGTCGGAATCGACGTCTCCGGGGGTGGTGTTGTTTGGGGTCCGCCAGCATTATTAGCGGCGGCAGCGGCAGCGGAAGCCTGGTTGGTGAGTAAAGCAAGGGCCTCAGTTAGGCTATCGATTTTCGCCTCGAGTGAGTCCAGCCGGGCGTCTGCGGTAGGAGTGACTCCGGACGGCATGACGGGTGCGGGGACCACAGGAGTAGAGGAGGAGGGGACAAGTGGCAGGGGCGGTGACGAGGCGGGAACGGACTCGTACTCCGAGCCTGAGTCAGCGCCGAACCTGGCAATCTTGTCCGGTTGATCCCGTAGAGAGTTTCTTCTGCTGTAAGGGCAACCCCGGAGGCCTGAGATCAAGGTCCTAGCAGGGGAGGATCCAAAGCGTGAACATTGGTAAGCGAATACAAATGAAGCTGACCTAGCAGGGGAGGATCCAAAGAGAAGAAACTCTAAGGGTCCGCCTGCTAGGTAGCTGACTATATACTGCTTGTCCGTAGCTGCCGCTGTCGGGCACAGAAGGCTTGGGCGGCGTCGCAGGCGAGGTCCCAGGGCGACCGTCGGGAGGGCGTTGACGGATCGGTGATTGTGCGGGCGAGATGGAGGGCCGGACCGGAGACGGAACCGGAGTCGGACCGGAATCGGAGGCGTCTCCGAGGGGCCGAAAGGGAGGTTCCCCTGACAGCAATGGCCATGACAATGGTAAGTATACTTGTAAGGGCAACCCTGGAGACTCCGACGAAAGCCTAGCAGGGGAGGATCCAAAGCGTGAATAAAAGCTACGGGAAATACACGGAGGGACCGACCTAGCAGGGGAGGATCCAAAGAGAAGAAACTCTAAGGGTCCGCCTGCTAGGGCGCCAACTATATACTGGTCGTCCGTAACTGCCGACGAGAGCGCAGAAGGCCTGAGCGGGCGTCGCAGGCTCTGTCCCAAGGTGATCGTTGGGAGGGTCTTGACGGATCGGTGATTGTGCGGGCGAAGGAGGCCGTGGACGATGGTCGGGGTGGGTCGGAGCGTCCGAGGGGGCGCCGGTCGGATGCGCCTCGGATGCGTTCGGAGGGTCCGAAGGAGGCCGAGCGGGGTTCCCCTGACATCACCCCCCCTTTGAATGCGGCGTCCCGACGCATAATACGGAAGGGCAGCGAGTCGAAGGTTGCTGAGGCGATGTGCCGTGGTTTACCCGGGTATCTCCGATAGAAGTCCGCAATCTTGTCTGGCGCAAAGACACGGTCGAACCGAACCCACGAGTCGTGTGAAGCATCGTAGCCTTTCCACCTGACGAAATAGTTAAGACGCTTATACCTTATCCTGGCATCCAAGATTTCCTCGACTTCCCATTCGGGAACTCCGTCCTCTAGCTCGGGGGGCGGTTCGTCGTAGCCGGGTCGTCCATCGAAGGGGTCGTCCTGAGCGGGCTCGAGCTTAACAACGGGGAAGACGGGGTGGAGCTTGGAGTAACGCGGGGGGAGGTCTAGCTTGTAGGCACCTTTGCTAACCTCTGCGAGCACCTTGAACGGTCCAAGGCGCTTGTGGGAGAACTTCTCGGAGGGCCGAGTCGTTCTAATGTCAGAGGCGTCCAACCAAACCTTATCACCAACTTGAATATTCGGAGCGTCCGAACGTTTCCGATCGTAGTACCGTTTATACTCGTCTTTGGCTTTAACGAGCGCGGCCTTTGCCTCGGAGACGCCGTTTGCTATCCGATCGAAACTCGTTCACCGACTCCAACTCTGAGCGGGCGCCTGGCTCGAAACCCATTCGGGGGAGCCGACCAGTGTCAGTCATAAAGGGTACCTGTTGAGTGGAGGAGTGAACGTGGTTGTTATAGGCGAACTCAGCGGCAGGGATAAGCTCGTCCCAGTCGTCTTGTTGGTAGTTGGTGAAGATCCGGATGTACTGCTCGAGCTCTTGGTTAACGCTCGGTTTGTCCGTCGGTTTGCGGGTGGTAAGCCGTGGAGGTAGCCGGTTTGACGCCAATTAAGCGCCAGAGTTCGCGCGTGAAGTCAGCGATGAACTGCGAGCCACGGTCCGAAATGTACTTCTCGGGGGTTCCGTGGTGCCTCCAGACGTTCCGATAGTACAAGCGGGCAGCTCCGACCGCGTCTATTGTCGTATGGCACTCAGTGAAGTGGGGGCGCTTTCCGAGGGCGTCGACCACTACCATAACCGCGTCATACCCATGGGCCTCGGGCAGCTCGACAATGAAGTCTACAGTGACAGTGTGCCAACGTTCGGGCGGGACTTCGGTCGGATGGAGCTCTCCATGCGGAAGCCTTCGGAGGGCCTTCGTGCGGCAGCATAAGTCGCAGGTCGCGACGTAGCGTCCGATATGGCGAGACATCTGCGGCCACCAGTAGTTGCGCGAAACCAACTCTAAGGTCTTGAACCGCCCGGCGTGTCCGGCGACTCGCGTATCGTGGCAGAGCTCGATGATGCGCCTCCTTAGGTCCTTGTCTTTAGGGACTACAACCTTGCCGCGGAAGTACAGGAGGTCGCCGGAGACGGCCCACTCGTCCGAACGTGATGAGCGGGGGGCCCGAACTTGACCTCGGACCTTCAAGAGTTGCCGGGCCGCAAGCGCGACGGGCTCCTCTAGGTCAGGCTCACCGGATAGCGCTTCCTTGATGTCGCGGACAAGTTCGGAGCCAGGCCCAGAGACGGTGACGGGGCCTCAAGCGCGAACGTGGAACAGTTCGGGGCGTAAGAGGGTGACATCCGAGTTGTCGTCGGAGATACCGTGGTCGGGCCGGCGAGAGAGAGCATCGGGACGGCCCATCTGGCGACCTGGGACGTGGTGCAGCGTAAAGTCAAACCTGGAAAGGTACAACGACCATCGGGCTTGCCGACGGTTAAGGTGCTGTGCCTTTCGGAAATACTCCAAATTCTTATGGTCAGTCCAGATCTCGACCGGATGCGCGGCGCCCTCGAGGAAATGCCGATACTCCTCGAGTGCGCGGATGATCGCAAGCATCTCCTTGTCGTGAATCTCGTAGTTGCGCTGGACATCATTTAAGCTTTTGGAATAGAACGCTACAGGGTGCCACTTCCCGTCCGGGGCGGATTGTTGTGAAAGAACCGCCCCGTCGCATAATCTGAGCTGTCTGCTTCAAGTCGGAAAGGCCGGGAGTCGTCCGGGATCGCTAAGACGGGCTCTGAGACGACCGCGTCTTTGATAGCTTGAAAGGCGGCGGCTTCGGCGTCTCCCCAGGCCCATTTCTGGTCTTTCTTGGTGGCGCGAAGAGGGGTTGCGCCAGGGCCGAGAAATCCCGAATGAACCTGCGGTAGAAATTAGCAAACCCCAGGAACTGCTGGACGTCCTTCTTGTTCTCGGGCGGAGGCCATGCGGAGACTCCGGCAACCTTAACGGGATCCATTTCGACGTGGTTGTGAGAGATGATAACCCCCAGGTACTCGATTGACGATTTCTCAAGTCGCACTTCTCCTTGCGAAGGTACAGCTTGTGCATTCGGAGTCGCCGAAGGACTTCATGGACGATCTCGCGGTGCTTACGGAGGTCCGAATGCGCGATAAGGATATCGTCGAGGTAGATCATGACGTCTCCTGAGAGAATGAGATCCTGGAAAATGTCATTCATCATCGTTTGGAAAGTCGCGGGGGAGTTCGTCAGGCCAAAATACATCACCAAAGGTTCGAACAACCCTCGGTTGGTCCGAAAGGCCGCCTTCCACTCGTCTCCTTCTTTAATCCGGACGTTATTAAAGCCCCAGCGAACGTCGAGTTTGGTGAAGTAACGGGCGCCCTTAAGCCTGTTGATAAGGTCATTAATCAACAGGAGGGGGTACCGGTTCTTAATCGTCATTGCGTTGAGGGCGCGGTAGTCCTGGACAAACCGAAGTCCTCCGTCCTTTTTCTTAACGAAGAAGACGGGGGAAGCCATCGGAGATTTCGAAGGGCGGATACGGCCTGTGGCAAGTCCCTCCTCGATGAACTCGTCAAGTTCGTGCTGTTCAAGGGGGAGATCGGATACACCTTGCAATTAGCGGGCTTCGCGTCGGGAACGAGTTCGATAGCGTGGTCCCAAGCCCTCCGCTCTGGTAACGTGTCGAAGGACTCCTTGTCAAAGACGTCTTGGAACTCCTTGGCCCAGTCCGGAATCTCCGAAGGCGGGGGGGCCGAGTTGCGGGCGAAGGCCTCTGCAAGGCGTTGGGACACGGTGCTCCCAGCGCGAATCTCCTCGATTGGGCGGAAGGAGGTGTAGAAGATGCGGTCGCCGTCTTCAAGATGCTCGTCGTCGTCAAGGTCTGGTGAGCGCTCCGGAGGGTCCGAAGGAGCTCCGAGTTCGTCGTCGGCATCGTCGGGGCCAGCGATATCGATAGCGCAAACGGTGGGGAAGGCGCCCGCAAGCAAGCGCGATTTAAGGAGTCGGAGGCGGCGAACCTCAGCGCTCGGTCCGTTCCTCGTCGCGGCAGGTGGAGCAGCTTCGGGGGCAGCGGCTCATTTTCACCTCCTTTGTTTCCCAGTTGATCTCGGGGTTATGCTTTTTGAGCCAGGAGTACCCGAGTATCAAGTCCTGTTTCCCAAGGTGGGTTACAGCCAGCTGAACGCGTTCGGAGTGTCCGTTGTATCGTAGGACCAGGTCCGCGATTTGGCGAATAGACCCAGCATCATTGGGGGTGCCGTCGACGTTGTAGACCGGTATGGGTACTGAGAGATTTCGGACTGGCACGTTGTTTCGGTTGACGTATTCTGTGTCGATAAAGTCCAGGTGGCTCCGCAGTCGACCAGACCTGAGAGGGAGAGCTTGAGCGCGTTCGCAGTGGACTCAAGCTCAAGAGGAAGGTGGAGCGAGTTAACCCCAGGAGCGGCAGAGATGGTATAGCTGCCAGGTAGCTTTTTCTCCCAGGCAAGTCGGCGAATCCGAACGGGGGCTTCGGAGGGGGCAGGGGGTGCGTCTTTCGTTTCAGGCTCGTTGTAAGGCAAGGGAGTTGATTCATCATACAAACAAGTGAAACGATTTATGGACGCGAACGAGGGCACACCAGTCACTCGTCGCGGGGACAAAATCCTCTGCCGGAGCCTCCGAATGCGCCTCTGCTAAGGCCGCGGTGTCGGACAACCGTGCAAGTAGCTCTCCCAGCATCTCATCGCCAAGTTGCTGGATCACCTCGTCGAGGATGTCCATATGGCGAACATCGGCGGGGAGCGGACAGTCCCGAGCCAAGTGATTGGGGTCGCCGCATCTGAAGCAGGCTCGACGAGGGGCGCCCGAGCCCTAGTACGATCCAACTCCATAGGGACGGGAGCCGGAGGTACCGGGACGGGGCGCGGGCCGCGGGTGGCGCAGGTGCGGCCACCGGGCGGATGGGGAACGGAGTTGCCGAACGAGTGATGGGGAAGGCGCCCGCGGAGCTCCGAGGCGGTCCGCGGGGTAGCCGTTCCCTTAATGAGCTTCGCTCGCACCAGGGCTTCATATTGTCGGAAAGCCCGAGTGCGCCAGCCCAGATAGTCACGGAGGTCTGGGGGTCGTTCAAGACGTGATGCCGTTGTTGATCAGGGGGTCAAGTCCGTGGCGGTACTTGGTCACCTTAACCAACGCGTCTTGAAGCCAGCGAGGTCCATCAAGTCCTCGAAGTCGTCGGTATATCCGTAGACATCCCGCGTTCCCATGTGATACCCCCGCTTTCCAACTTAGCGGCGCGAGGTCCTGTTCGTTCTCCTCAACGAACCGAAGGCGAAACTCGGAGAGGAACTGGCTCCACCGAGGGAAGGGGAAGGGGTTTTTGCTCCCATGACGCTCTGCCCATTGCTGAGCGGGTCCCTCCGCCATATAGGACATGGCGTAGCGGACGGCCTTTTCTTCACTCGGCTCTCCGTTAACCACGAAGGCCTCCGGGGCAAGCCGAGCGTAGGTTTTGACCACGTATAGGAAGGCGGCGGCGCTTGCGATCTCCGTTAAACGCAAACGGGGGGTTTGGTCGTAAGACCAGTTTTGAGGCGACAGTAATGTCACCAAATAACGCATCCGCGTCGGGGGCATTCGGAGATGCCGAGGCGGTTCGGGAGCTGCCGGAGGTGGTGCGGCAGCGGAAGCCTGGGAAGCAAGGTGGGTGAGGATATTGGTGAGGTTGTCTAGTTTCGCCTCAAGTGCGTCCATGCGTGGCGTCAGCGTCCGGAGCAGCTCCGGTAGACATAGCGGGCGTAAAGACGACAAGAGCAGAGGAGGAGGGGTCAAGTGGCAGGGGCGGTGACGAGGGGGGGGTACGGACTCGTACTCCGAGCCTGAGTCAGCACCAAACCTGGCAATCTTGACCGGTTAATCCCGTAGAGAGTTTCTTCTGCTGTAAGGGCAACCCTGGAGACTCCGACGAAAGCCTAGCAGGGGAGGATCCAAAGCGTGAATAAAAGCTACGGGAAATACACGGAGGGACCGACCTAGCAGGGGAGGATCCAAAGAGAAGAAACTCTAAGGGTCCGCCTGCTAGGGCGCCAACTATATACTGGTCGTCCGTAACTGCCGACGTAGAGCGCAGAAGGCCTGAGCGGCGTCGCAGGCTCTGTCCCAAGGTGATCGTTGGGAGGGTCTTGACGGATCGGTGATTGTGCGGGCGAAGGAGGCCGTGGACGATGGTCGGGGTGGGTCGGAGCGTCCGAGGGGGCGCCGGTCGGATGCGCCTCGGATGCGTTCGGAGGGTCCGAAGGAGGCCGAAGCGGGGGTTCCCCTGACAATACTATCCATTTTGACCACTCTCCTACTGACGAACGACAAGCTTCGTCAGGCTTTTTGTAAGAAGATCAACAAGGACGAATGGCTTACTTGGGGTGCGCTGTCGGTACGTCCCTGCTTGAACGGACGCGCTCAAATAACAACTGTCATTAGAGGTATTATCATCGCTCCTTGGCAGCGGTTAGAGACACGCTCAAAAATCCGACCGCTGGGATTCCCTTCGCATACCACCTCATGCATATCACGAGAGAGACTGGGTACTGTTTCCTGTCTGTGTTCTCGAGAACCTCCGCTTATTCCTTTTGCAGAATGCAGAAGGAAATCTATATTCTTTCATCTAACGTCGCACCTCTCGACTTCCAGCTTTGAATATCGATGGGTAGAGGCCGGGGTGGATTGCTTGGTACTTTTTGTCAGACTTCAATATTGCGCAGTGAACAACAACATGAATTGAATTCTTTTTTGTGTCTGTGTCGGTCAGATTTTGACCTCGTCTGCTCGTGTTCGCATTTCTCATTTTTGCGCGGGCGGCGGCTAGCACGTGATCGACCACTCTTAGTTTCCGAACGTCATCATCTACAAACACCCCCATTATAGTGGGTCTCAAGCATTACCGAGAGCTTTGGGAGCGGGAAGAGCGGGAGCGTTGGGAATCCGAAAAACAACACAGCGGTCTAAACGCCGTTCGCGGTCTGTTGGCGAAATCGCCAACTACCGCACGGGCGACGAGCTTTGCGCTGAACCCGTTATCATGACGCAGTCTCCATACCAAGAGCCACAAACTCGGACATCAAGCAAAACCAAAACCCACAAAAGACACGTCGAGGCAGCCCCAGAATCTCGGACCAGTCAACGTAGCCGTCGCGATCTCAGGCTGGCGGCCCCTCAGCCTCTCCAGCTTGAGAAGAGCAATGGGAAGACTGAGATCAAGAACGCGTTTACAAAACTCTCGACGAAAACACTCTTGGCCTTTCCGCCCACAACCAGGACCAGCATTTTCACCAGCGTGAGGCAAAAGTCTCTGCTCACAACGCCCCACCCACCCAGCTGTTGCCTTACGGCCAATATTATGTTTCCGCCACGGACCTCCTATATGCGTCTTTCCAACCCCTCAGATCAACCTTCAAAACGATCTTCATCTACTCCGAGTTCTCAGACGAGTATGCTCGTCCAGAATCGATAATCCTCACCGTCCTACCTGTTCCACCGCCTCAAGTCCGACCCAGTACTGCTGTCGATGCTAGCGCCATGAGGAGTAAGGATGACAAGCTAGGAGATATTATCAAAGTGTCCGCCAAGTTCAACCGTGACGTCCGGAGATGTGAAAATGAAAGGACGCCCCGTCAAATTCATTCGTGCTTGATTGAAGGGCAAAGAAGGTCGTCTGCGGGGTAATCTGATGGCGGGTCGATTTCTCTGCGCGGAGCGTTATTCCCGGTGACTCTGAATCTGAAGCATCGAAGTATTGCCATGAACTTGACCTATCCTGAACAAGGTAAGATTCGCTATTGCTTGCATTTCTATTCTTGTTCTTATCGTCCGTCATACAACGTCAGTTACCTGCAAGAGCTCGTTGCGTGGAATTCTGTGTCATATATCCAATCGTCTCCGCCAGGCTCCACGAGATTCTCCTTCGCAGCAAGAGGTGGGTCTAATATTGCTTCTAGTGGATGACTTCGTAATAGTCCGACAGCGTGCCCTGGTGCTCAATGTCGTAGAGAATCTCGGCGCATCTGACATTGACGAGCGTTTGGAGGTACACCTCGTTGACGGTGTCACCTATTCGTTCCAAGAGCAGACGACGGAAGAACATGCTGGATGGCTTCTGTACCGCCGTCAATGCTCTCGGCATTCGCGTCAAACCGCACCTCACCCAAATTGTCTCCACCATCCGCTGGCGCTTGAACAACAAGAGTGCCCAAGTCCGTCAACAAGCTGCTGATCTCACAACTCGTCTTGTCATTGTCATCAATCAGAGCGGCGAGGACCAGTTGCTGAGCAAACTCGGGCTTGTGCTTTTCGAACAATTGGGTGAGGAGTATCCTGACACTCTTCGCTCCATTACCGCGGCCGAGGGAGCGATTGCCAATGCTGTCGGTATGACCCGAATGAACCCACCTGTCAATGATCTTCGTGAGTCTAGTCCACTTTCTTCTTATAGATCACTAACTTCTTTGTCAGTTCACCGCATGACACCAAATCTTCGCAACAGACACAAAACAGTGCAAGAAGCTTCGATTAACTTGATTCGTCGTATCGGTGCGCATTCACTCTCGACCATATCATCCTTACTCATGATTTTAACAGCAGATCGTGGGGCTTGTCAGACTGCGGGTCGGGCCGTGCGAGGACTTCTCCTAAGAGCGCGCACCCGGAACAGAACAGACGGATAGTCGGGCCCGCAAGTATGGCGGGCGGGGTAGATCGAAACCGAAAGGGCCCGTGAACTCGGTCCCTTGCCGTAGTCGGTGGTCGAAGGTTCGAATCGGGTCGTGTCGGGCCCGATGAGTCGATAGCGTCTCCTCGCACGGAGTAAGGTAGTTCTTCAGACGATCTAAGCGATAGGGTACAGGGTACACTATCGCGCATTATATACGCGGGCCCGCAAAGGGGGTGATCGGACACCCTGGCCTCTCCTCCTCCTCCTCGCTCCCGTTCCTGGCCGCAGAGGGGACGATCGCACATCCCTTGCGGGCCAGGCGCTACTCCTGACCTCCTAGCACTCCTCCCCATTCCCCTGGTGTCGAGTTGGGCTCGGCGACGGCTCGACACGTCGTTCTCGGTCACGTGCTTCCCATGTGTGCGTTCCTCCTACTGGGGCGCATGTTCCCCGTCGTCACGTGCTGCGTGTTACGGGCCCGCAATGGCCCGACACCAGCGCCGGAGCGGACGGGCCGGGTCTTATCCGTGACAGGGCTGAGTTCGTGCCTGGATGAGCATCTGCTTCGAGTTGCTGGATCTCCTCGTGGCCCACAAAAAGGCATTCGTCGAGCAGCCTCAAAACAGGCGAATGCTTTCCTTCAATATGGATGGGCTGTAGAACGTCATCTGAAGGACGGCGAGTGAGTTATTGTTTTTGAACCTCGTAACCTTTTGCTGATATTTTGGCCAGCTTTGTTCCCTTCAACCGCCAGTCTAGTCTGCACAAATGAGTATGATGACTCATCGAGTAAAGATCTTCAAGTGGGTTGTTAATCGGCTCCGTTGATTCCGACTGAATGTTTTTAGCTTGTTGTTTATTTGTGTAAGTTATTGGTGATGTCGTTAGACATCTCTTACCCAGAAATCCAGCACACCTCCCTGCAACGCCGACTTGGATGGAGACGAGATGAACATGCAGTGCGTATCGCAACGTTGACCGGTGATCCTCGTCCAGGACTGACAATCATTCAGTGTGCCTCAGAGTGAAGAGACCGGCAGAGCTCGGTCAAATAACATGGGTTCCACGCCAGGTTCGAATTGTCGTTCAAAATGCGGAAGCTCATCTTTCATTCGCACATCATCTCTCCTCAAGCCAATAAGCCAGTCATGGGTATTGCCCAAGACACGTTTTGCAGCATTCGGAACTTCACCCTCCGCGATACCTTCCTTGACTGCAACCAAGTTCAAAACATCTTACTCTGGGTTCCTGATTGGGACGGACTAGTTCCAACTCCTGCAATTCTCAAGCCCAAACTTCTCTGGTCCGGCAAGCAGATGGTCATTCCTCGCGGCATCAACATCCTGCGTGGCGCTGAAGACAAGAGCAACAACCGAGTGTTCGACGATGGCATGCTGATTGAAAACGGCGAGATCATATTCGGAAGCGTGGAGAAAATGACTGTCAGTGCCTCGTAGGGTGGTCTCGTGCACGTAGTATTTCGAGAGGAAGGGCCGGAGGCTACTCCAGGGATTCCTTTTGGTTTCAAGCACCAAACCTTGCCACATTTCACGAAGGACGAGTTTAGTCCAGAGGCTCGCGGTTCCGTGGAGAAGTCATATCTGCGCGGCTTAACGCCCCGGGAGTTCTTTTTCCATGCTATGGCTGGTCCTGAAGGTTTGATCGATACGGCCATCAAGACAGCAGAGACGGGCTACATCCAGCGGCGATTGGTGAAGGCACTGGAGGATGTGGTGGTTTGCTACGATGGTGCGGTTTAGAACTCCCTGGGCGAGTTGATCCAATTTGTCTACGGCGAGGATGGATGGATGGTGCTTTCATTGAAAAGCAGGACATCGCGACCTTCGTTATGAACGACAAACAATTGTGCCACAACTACAGAGTGGATGTGACGGACGAGAAGAGTGGTTCTATGCCTGGCTCTCCAACTTGGGCTGGATGACAGCTCGTTGGAATTACAGGCCAAACCGGACGAGGAATGCACACAACTCTCTGACGACCGTAACCTGTTGCGAACCTTCATCTTCCCCCTTGCTGACAACACGACCAACGCAGCGCATTATCCAAAATGCCACTCAAAATTTCCGATCGATCGCCGCCAACCCAGTGACCTTGAGCCAGCATACATATTTGATGGAGTCAGGGAATTGAGCGAACGACTTGTGGTCTGGAAATGATTCGATTAGCGCAATTGCTAATGGAGATGCTGTCTTGCGATTCCAAATGCACCTTTGGTCCACCTTTGCAACACGTCGTGCCCTCGAACGGTTCCATCTGACTCGAGAAGCGTTCGATTGGGTGTTGGGTGAAGTAGAGTCTAAATTCAACCCGAACATTGTCAACTCCGATTAAATGTGTGATACTCTGGCCGCACAATAGATTAGAGAACCTTCGACACAAATGACGCTCGACACGTTCCATTATGCTGGTGTTTCTAGCAAACACATGACGCTCGGTATCCCGCGTCTAGAGGAAATTATCAATGTCGCTGCCAACATCAAGACGCCTTCCCTCAATGTCTACCTCCAACCGCATCTCTCGGTCAACCGCAATCTTGCGTTGACTGCCGCTCATGAACGTCCTTGCGAACCATCACATCTGCGGTGGAGATATACTATGATCCTGATACCGGCTCGACAATCATTGAGGAGGTCGAGTCCAAGTTACATTTGCTGTCTCCATGGATCCTTCGTCCTGAATTCCTCAATAAGATGGTCGGCAAACTCACAATGCAACATATCGCGAGCCGGATTGCTGAAGCTTCAAGACGGATCTGTTCGCCATCCGGAGAAACGGCCCGGGTGTGAAGGGCAAAGTGTTTTCCGTTGAGCACGACAAGGTCGTGACAGAGGACGACGGCGAGATCGCTCTTCGCAAATGAGAGGCATGGCTTTTGTAGACCGCCCTCAAGACAGTGTTGTGCATCGACGGTATCGAGCACAAACTCCAACAACTACCAACATCTGGCAACTCTTGACGAGCTTCCTCGACGTGTATTCTTCAACTTTGCCTGGTTTGTGTTCTAAGTCATCCCCATTTCACTGACACGCAACGTATACAGTATGTACTGGCATTTCTTGGGCATGGAGCCACCCAATCCTCTAGTAGAGAATGCCGAAGACGACAAATAAATATATTTCCTGGGCACTAGTCCTTACTCTGTAGTAGAATGGCACTAGTATATCTCGAATCCCACCTATTTACGGTCACGTGGCGACGGCAGAGTTGCGGTCACGTGGCGACAGCAGAGTTGCATGCAGAAGCGGCGCCGATTTGCCGATGACTCGTCAGAATGCAGCATCCTCTTGCATCAACTCTTCCATCAACTAACACAACCATATAAATGCCGTCGCCACAAACCGACCTCCGAATCGGGTTGCACCTCAGAGTCCGCGGCGACTCCGCGCTCTCACGTCGCTTTTCACGAGAGTCATGACGACCATAAACAACAATCTAGAGTTGTTAGCGGCGACTGCTACGAGTACTATCCCAGCGGCTAGCGCATCAGCTCCCCCTCTCTCTGCCGAGCACCAACAGTTCATCGATGATATATTAAAGAATCTAGGCTTCTTACCATCAGGGTCACGGTCACCTCCGGCTTCGAGAAAACGACGCTATGGTCCCCCACGAAATGCGTCTGTTCTGTTCACCATACATCGAACGACGGTCTAAGTCGAGCTGATTTTCATATTCTAGCTCCAACCGAGAAGCGCGTTCCAACAACTGATTGATGCTGCCAAGTTCACACCTCGTGGCGCTGACGCGTTCTGGGACATGCGAAGGATTTTAGAATATGGCTGCCTGAAATCTTTCGAACAGGCTGGGGTCGAGCGGCTTCAAGCCCTGCCGGAGAGGTACCACCTCATCACTTATAAGTTATGGGCGGTCTAATCTAGGCTTCTAGCGAGTGTGCTCAGCATCATGCTCAGGTGTTCTCAACCATTTTTGCGACTTGCCGCTTTGATGTCCTTCCGGTACTTCAACATCTCTATGTTGAGTCCAAAACCAATCCTGGACCATGGAATGCACTGGGAGCTCGTGTAAGCCCTTGCTCCCATACACGACAAGTCTCTTTCTTATCCTCTAGCTTGCGAGGGCTGCACGCGATGCCCGAACCCAGGATACTAACACATTCAAGAATAATCTGCGCATTCTGCTTCCCGTTCACGGATCCGACTTCTTCTACCCACCCATCGATGTTGGATTGAGCAAATCTCATCGTGGTCTCGCTCACCCACAACTCCGGATGCTTATAATGCCATGGAAGGATCGGATTCATTTTCCACCTCTGGTGTACAGGCAACCTACGGAGTACTACCCTATGCTGTCCGTCACTGTCTTCTGAAACTTTCACAGGCCATCAATCCCTCTTTCGTGCGCAGGTTTCATTTCTCTCACTCCCTTGGACTTACGCTTACATCCCAGGCATGAAGCTCAATTGTTGTAAAAGCCCTCATCTTTCCTGTCCAGACTGATGAGCCCTCGATAGAATCAACGACAAGATTGTCGCCAATTCATACATTCCATCAGCTAATCGTTTTCCATCCTTCTGCTATCGGGAAGGAGACTGGGACCCCGAGGCATATCAACGCAACTTGTTTAAGACCATGTCAATCGTCCGAGTAAGACACCTCTTTTCGCATATGGTTCAACATCTAACAACCACCAGGGAATTCGACTACTATTCATTACTCGATCCGATGCAAGCCACGAAGCAGACCAGATCCCAACTGGTTGTCTCGCCGCCATACACAACACCTTCCGAGTAACGGTGCATATCGTGGCATATACTGTGGTGCAGGCAGGCGTATTTCTGTCATCTGCCAGTGCATATCTGACCCTACTTCAGATTCGTGTCTCTATAAGCAGTGTTTCTCAGTGGGCGACGAAGGAGAGCAAGAGATATAAGTTCACGGACCTGCAGGACATGCACCTAAAAATGCGCGCATTTCCCTGGGTACTGCCATTGGGAAGTGCGCGCATTTCCTGGGCAAGGCCGTGGCAGGCCAAAGGCTGAGGATGTGACACCAACTGTGACAATTAGTGTTTCTTGAATATCTCCTTGAATATTATAGATATGACTAAGCAAATAACATATATGATAAGCAAATCACTATTTCTTCAGGCCGAAGACCCGTAATGTCATTAAGGTATACTATATAACCCCCAAAACAGGAATATGTCCAAATTAGGCCTAAATTGATGTATCCTTATGTATTTATCAAAATGTCTGATGATAATCAAAAATCGTTCCACATCCATCAAATGGTCTAAGATGAATCAATCCCATCAGTGATATCCTGTTAAAACACTCAAAAACAAATAAAACAAAAGCTTTTAAAATGTGACAAATGTGACCCATGGGGGACTGCCCAGAAATGCGCGCACTTCCCAATGGCAGTACCCAGGGAAATGCACGCATTTCTGAGTGAGTGAGCTGGGACCTGTACAACTAGAGGTCTTCGTCGCTCGCGCCGAAGCCGGGGACCTTGCTTTACGCCGAGCGCCGGGTGTCGGCTATCATCAAAGTGACCGGAGGAAAACGTGGAACACTTCCCGACGGCAGGGCGGGAGACCTACCCGGCAGTCCACGTATGTGGGCGGAGCGTCTAGCATGTTTGTTCATTGTACAGGCTGTGTCACTGCAGTTGGTCCGTATTAAAACAATGGAAGGAGAGCCCTGGTTGGCAGTCATCCGAAGAACTATGGAGCCAACAATCACTTTCGGCGTTCCTCTCCCACCATACATGCGTAACGACCCCCCTGTTTTGCAATTGGACTACAGTACTGCGACTCGACGAGGGAGTACGCTGATCCGTTTTGTCAAGGACATCTCGGCCAGCACCACCGGGGCGTTTAGCATCAAGTTCGTCGGCACGCTAAGGGCAATGAGCTCTGATCCATACAGCAGGCTTTCGGGCCAGAGTGTACGATGTTCTTTAACTCTAGCATACTCCTCACGGTCTTAGGTGCTCGTACTTGGTCGTCCGGGGGGCATCCACGCGGCATCGTTCGGGAGCACCATCAACGCCTTAGAGCAAGTAGTGGAGTCGCCTTTCCGAACAAGAAGGGTTAGTCACTTTACATGAAAGAAGTTAGTGTTGCAAATAATGTTTAGCAGACGGCCCACTCCATTCGCCGGTGTTACGAGCAGCCAACGCGGCGTACGACTGGCCGACTTCTTGTAGAGTACAACTCCAAGACACTTCAGGTTTGTGGCATGATCCCCGAGGGCTCGCATTCACCAAGCCGCTTTTGCAGACGAAGCTGGACCTCAATCAGTCAGCTCATGTCCCGGTAGCGGAGGCGGACTGTCCAGTGTTGGAGCTTGGGGCTATGATCCACGTAGAAGCCTTCATCACACGGGAGGATAAACCTGTGTACGGAGGTGAGGTCAGGGAGAGTGTGAGTAACATTTAATCATCACCCTTGCGTGTGTTCTCGCTGAACCGACATTTCAGACTTGGGTTTTGCGCGCCTCGGTCATTCGCCGCGTTTATACTTCAAGTTCTCAGAACGCTGGCGGTTTGTCGCAGGAGTAGCTTAAGTCGGTGTTCTGAATGTTACCGTCGTTGTATCTTCTTATTTTGATGCGTGGAGTGAGACACCGGGGGGTGTCGCAACGCGTAAGCAAGCAAGCGGCGGGGTGCGGCCGCGACGTGAGGCCTGAGTTCCCGTATGTTTATAAGGAAGGGGGATTTTTTCGTTGTCGGCAGTGGAATGGCGACTTTCCTCGATAACCGCAACCCCTTATTTGAGCGCGAAGAGAAGTTGCTCTGCTTTGAAAATGACCCTGGCGTTACTCAGGAGGGGGTGCAACTCCGGCGTGTCATGACCAACAGCGCGAGCGAGAGCGAGCAGCAACCCTACGTCCTGTCGTTCTTCGGGAAAATTGAAGCAATTTTCCGCACCGATGACAAGGGCTACGTCAGTCGTCGCGTTCCTTCAAGACAATGTCATTAACTATATTTCCGCAGATGTTGTTGATGGCGGCGCCTACGGGACCCTTTGCAGGGGGGTTCAGACGCACAGCGATGTTCCTCGCGGATCTGCAGCGTGCGTGGAGGAACTCAGTCCACGTGAATATTGCTTTGTTGACCCTGTTCTTCGTTGACTCCGTGAGTGCAGACGCCGTTGCAAGTTTATTCTTGTGTGCAGTTGGACTACATAGAGAGGTCAGACAAGATCCTTGTCTATGTTGAGCCAAGCACCAGCCTGGTACGTCGGTCAACTCCAAGGTTCTAAATGCATGGTACTCACTGTTATGCGATTTTGGCAGAGTTCCAGCGTCTGGTCCACTCCGTCTCACCGCCGTCATATGGATAAAGATATCCCCTTTGCCCTACCCGACTGTGCTGCGTTAGAAGCAGATGCTGTGGTTAGGTGCGAGGTTACCGCCTACCGTCAAGACACCCCGAGCTTGGGAGGGCGAGTGTGGAACACGGTGAACTGGGTCGATCTTCTTCGTGTTTGTGCTTCGTCTGAAACTTTACCAGGCGTGGTTTCTTGCTGCTACTCAGGTTGTGCGCTGGCACCGACAGAAAGGAGTTAACTCAGGGGGTCTAGTCAGTCCGCGGGCAAGTTCGGGGGGGGGAATAGCTGGTACTCGCGCCCAACGTCGAGGTCCAGTCTTAGGTCCAGTTGCTAGTCGCTGGAGCGCGCTCGAGACGTGAAGGCCATTTATGGCGCAAGTTCCATTTTCTTCTTTAGATCTTTCCTGTCCTGTGTCCGTCTTGGTTACAACGGTTATCTTGTGGCAAAAAGCAAGTTGCGTGTGTGTGACGTAAGGTTATCACGTGCCGTCGATCATTTTCCCTTTTGACTTCGACTAATGGCCTTTGCCTGTGACCCGTGTAAGGCTGCTCATAGGGCCTGTGATCGACAGACTCCGTGTGGTGGTTGTATCAGTCGACGGACATCCGCTAGCTGTGTCCGGCGCGATCCGGCACCTCGTAAGGTATGCACCATTTCCAAAGACGTGGCTTGGTAGGAATTTATAATCGTCAGAGGAATGCTCAAGCAAGTTCTCACCGGCAGAGGATTGCACAACCTTCGCGTCCTGCGCATAAATCCGCTGGTGGTACTGCGTCTTTGTCCGATAACGATCGGGCGAGAGTTACAAGGCCTGTGAACGCATTTATATTATTTCGGTGAGTGAGTTACTATTGCACGATTCTTGCTCATAGTAGAGGAGAAGTGACTGTGTGCGAAAGACCAGGACCCATACAGAAACGTCTCAGGTTGTGAAATCTAAAGCTATAGGCGAGCTCTGGAAGGCCCTGTCCGACGCCGAGCGACAGCCCTATTTCAAGCAAGCGGATGAACTCAGAAGACAGCACAGAAGAGCATTTCCTTCGTTCAGACTCGGCCACACCAAGAGAGAGAAACCCCGTGTCACTCGACAAACATCATACAGCGAAGAAGAGCTCGCGAGCAGGAAGACGGCGTATAGGAAGGTGGTGGAGCAGCGCTTCACCGCAGAACATGATGCTGTCGATTGTTCTGCCCGTACGCGCTTTCCTGTTCTCCATCTGCTAAGGCACTGAGTCAACTTTAGCTGCATGCGGGTGTTTTGCTTTGTCAAACGCCGTTAGTTGTAGGGTGGCGCCTTCGTATCTCTACGCCACCGTCCCCTTGCAGGAGTATGGTGCAGTCCGTCTCTGACTGTGGAATCGCCTAACTGCTCAGCCTTCGTTATCTGCTGTCGAGCGTGATGCGTTCTTGTTTGCACCTGGCTTCCATCTATCCAGCATGACAGTGGACGTGGAGGAGAAGTAGGGAAAGTATCGCGGGTGGGCTAAGCAGAAGATGGACCTCGTAGCAGATACTTCGACACCCTTTGGGGCGTCGCTTACTAAGGACGTCGAATGCGCAAGAGTGGGCACTCGTAGATCTTCGTGACTATCTTTGTTCTCATTGCAATCAAAGAAGAACTTCTTCCGGCTACAATCAAGATCGGGTTGGACTTCGTACGTGCAACATGTTGTGCCGCGCCGGTTTTGATGGGAAAAGGACAGACTTAGGCCGGCTTTACCCGCTGTTCTTTGATGCTCTATCTCCCGTGCGTGTTCGAAGCCGAGAGTGAGCAGTGTCAATTTTTTTCCTCTCTGCAGCTGTGAATCGCTTAATTGAAATGAGGAGCTCGTCCACTCCTAGAAGAGAGAACCGGCGCGGTGGTGGGGGTCGGTAAGTTGCAAATATTAGTTTCAAGACTCCGAGGAAAGGGCCAGTTTTCTTCTCTCAAACTCCACATCTTACGACGTTCATCTCATAGATCTTCTAGAACCTGTGTCATCTGCACCCTACAGGTGCTACACACGGCGGGGGGATCTGGCTTTTTTTTTTCTGTTTTATCTTCTTTTCTGTCGGTTATATTTTGTTTACAAGGTTAAGGCGTTGCGCAAGCTGCTTTATCAACCACCAGGGTGACTCAGTGGAGGACGGTCGAAGTGCGTGACATACCTTTTGGTACCTCTCCCACTCCCCGCACTAAGCTCGCGCCACTACTCGATGGGTGAACAACTCACCTCTATCTGCTTAGGAGGCTCGAACTCCGGCTTCGACGGGACCATCGTACGCCTTACGCCTGATCAGGTAGGTGTCTTTTTTTCTCGTTCTGCTGCGCTACCGTGACTCCATTTTAGGAGCGGGAAATCGACGACGCTTGTGGCCACTTCGACGGACCAGTGAAAGGCAAGCGCGTCGCCCACGCGAGCTACATGGAAGCCACTCGCGTATGTATAAAGTGCATGACTCGCGCCGTGGTTTGCAATAACTTCTTTGTTTATAGATGCTTAGTTTGTGTACGAGGCGAGCAGAACGAAAGTTCAACCAGAGTTCGCTATCGTTAATTTTCGAGAACAGCATTAGTTGCTCATGCAGAGGCACACCAACCCATTGAGATGTGGAGCAGCTCCAGTCGAGCTGCTCGAAATCTATTTGTCTCCAACTACATTGCGTCGATACTCAACACGCAGATAACGGTTGTTCAAGTGGGAACCTTTATTCAGCACCTCCGTCAAACAGCGGACGCTGTATGGCGTGCGTAGCACACATTCAGGGTCGCCACAAACTGATTTGACCCCACAGTCCGCAAACTCTTGGGCACGTATCGTCCTGCCTCTGACATCTCCAGAGGCAGATGTGTTGTCCCACACTGGGTTAACGACTTTGAAAGACCTCAATCCTCCGGGCGCGTACCCTTGCCCGCCGTCGATTTAGAGACAAGCTTTCAAACCCATCGGCGACGCGTTATAGTGTGCCCCAATAGCTCTACGGAACGAATGCCCGTCCAATTCACATTAGGGGAGGGTTTCAGCGCCGAAAAGACCGTACAAGCTCAGCCCAGTATGGTGGACTTGGTATTCTGCTCTCCACGCCGTCTGTCCTTACGGCAAATCAAAGTCTATCGCCGTAATATGGCTACCGACATTCGTGATGACGGCTTGGTCCTCTGCCCAGCTGGCTTCTTCGACACGTCTTCAGGCGCCAGGTTGTGGCGATATCGCGGACCCTTTCTTCCACATCGCCTCAGCACTTTGATGGATAGGAACAGAAGTAAGTGTAGAGATGCACCTCTGAGATAGTGAGAGATACTGATCCATCGTATCCCTTACAGTCTACAAACTCGAGTACGACTTACGACTGTGGGGGAACAGGTCCCAGAAGTCCTTCGCTATCATTACGGTGGAAGTAGCCCTTCCCGAAACTACTCCTTACTGTGCTGTGGAAGTACCGAAACCTGACGGAGGCATAATCCACGAAAGCACAGTAACACCAGACGACGCAGCAGGAACACAACAGATCTCGACACCGCCCAGCCTCTTGCTAAGCGCCCGAAAAACGACATCCGACTAGGGCCCGCCACGGACAAGTGGCAGGTAACGCAGCAAACGCGTTACAGCGGCATCAAAAGGAACGGATGGGGTGTGTGGCCCTTGGTACTTCGGATGTACAAGAGGAGCCGACGTTCAGGGGACGTGCTAAACACGCCTCCGAGGAGCCAACAGTTTCGTGCAGTACTGAGGCATGGGTTCCGACAGACGCACCATTCCAGGATTCGAGCACCTGGATGTGGGACTCCATGCGGCGGTGGACGTGGAATGAACGTGGTACCACTTTTTCACCACATGTGTTGAAGAACAACGTTGATGGGGACTCGCAATGGGACCTGCAACCTACTGAGTACGAAATATCTACTTACTCTACCCTTATTGGATGGAACGGCGAGGGGTAAGCGCCTGCTTCCACCGCTTGCTTCCGTGTACCGCAATAACTATGAAGGCGACTTTGTTTTAACTCGTGATCAAACGCACGCTCAGACTGACTTCCGCTCTGCGTCATCGCTCTACTTAGGTAGCGTTTGTGGGTCGCGGGGCCAAAAAATATTAGCGTAAGCTATTAAAGTGAATGTAGTATTAGGAGGACACAAAAGAAAGGGATAGGCTAGTTCGCAAACAAAGTCAACGCACGAGGGAGAAGTGGGTTACGCAGGTGATTGCGAGTTGCCGCCAACGATCTCGAAGTCGTCCACTTCCTCAGACACCAAGTCCTCCCCACCACCTGCAAGCTCGTCGGGGGGCGCCTCATCGTGCTCCTCAGTGACAGTTTGCAAGCGACGACGTTTCACTACTATGATTAGACGAAGCCCCACTCAAGTTATGCAAGCCATACCTTTGCGGGCCGTTGAAGGGGTCTGTGTGTCGGCGACAGGAGAGTCTCTGCGCGCGTCGCGGTTGTCCCATTGGGAAGGGGACGAAGCTCGTCCGTCATCGTAGCGTCAGAGGCGAGCCGGGGGCCCCTAACGCCTCCAAGGGAGGTTTCCACCTCCTCTTGCTTCTCCCGCTCGCGAATCTGACGCGTGGTGACGTAGTCGCATAAGTCCTCAGGTAGAGCACTCTGAAGAATGTTGATCTCTAAGACGGTTGCTAACCACAAGTTGAGTAAGCGTGGCGCAGGCGAAGTGCACACTCGTACCTGTGAAGCAGTCGTAGGTCTTGGGGGGGGTGTACCCCGTGTCCTTGAGTTTGTAGTGACGAAGGACAAAGCTAACTTCAACGAGGCTCCCCAGTACCAGGTCACGAATCTCATCCCCCCCAACGACAGTGCCATCTTCGTTGTACACTGTAAGTGGACGGATATGGTTCTTCTTGCAGGCCTCTTCGAAAGCGTCCTGACAATCGTCGGGCACGGTCCATTCAATGGGCCAGATAGCGGTTTCTGTAGAGGATCAACGTCCCATACACGCTTCGTTAGGAACAGCTCAGCTGACCTCCGTCCCCTTCCTTCTTCTTTTCGAAGACTGGTTTCGAGAACCGCAAGACACTCCCGGAGGGATCGGCCGAGATGAAGTGGCGAGAGTCAGTGTTGTCGCAAATTCCCAATTGCAGGCGATTAACGTTTTCAACTTGACGCTCCCAGTCTTTGGCGAAGATGGTGCCTTCTGCGTAAGAACTGAGCATGAGGTAGTAGGCGGGGGGACTCGAGCTTACCTGCCTTCTTGAGAAGGAAAGAAAACTTGCTCTTGTCTATGGACTCGCGAAATGCGGGCCGCCACCCCCCGACACCATCGATATTGGCTTGTGCGTCGGACAACTTTCCGATGGCGGACAGCACGGCAACCTTGCCTCGTTTGCCTGCGTCGTCGATGGCACAAACGATGTGGCCACTGTCCTTGCGCTTCCACGCGTGCAGGAGTTTCTTAGTGCCGAGATAGAATGGCGAAGCTTGGACTTCACGGTGTAAGAGTGTGAGGGCTGTGTAACGAGATGTCAGTGGCGCAGTGAACGGTCAACGCTGTCCTTACTCGACATGGCTGAAAGAGACGTGTGAGAGGATAGTGGAGCAGAAGCCACTCCGCCTTAAAAGCAGGGTTCGCCGCTTCAAACAAAACAAACATCGGTCTGGTTGTACGGAGAGACAAACAATGATACATTGACGCGTGGCCTATCTAAAGGATGACGACTTCAGCGGCAAGTAACCCCATTCAACGCGGACCGGTAACTAGACACCGGTTTCACCGGCAGAGCCGGTGCGTTGTTCCGCCTCAGGAGCGGCATTGTCCGACCTGAAGAGTCTCGACACCTTCTTGCATTCTATACGCCAAGTCTGCGGAGGCCGGTTCAGCACAAGTGAGAAGGTCTATAGAATACTCGCCGTGGCCCACACCTCATTGCCGTACCTGCACTTTCCTACCACTGACTCGTGGCGTGAGAGCTCGCCAACGACGCCCGTACAGACTGCCGGGTTTCAAGAATTGTTCGGACTCTGTGCCCACAGGGATTTCTGCACCAAGCCTGGCATTCTCTGGCAGATTGGGCTGCGCATTCCAGTCGGCTGCGATCTACGGCAGGAAGAATAAACGCCAGCATAGCGACAACAGAAAACTTGCGTTACCCAAGCCGTTTCCCCTCCCCATTTTACAAAGATCATCCCAGCGTCGCTAGCGCTAGCTTCGTTGCACCATTTCTCCACGAAACCCTGCAACTAAGACAGAAGGCGTTATCTATCTTACCAACGAGAAATAGTTCCTCATACCGTGTTTGGCGACGCCTCCCGTTTCATAATGCACGAAAGAGCATCCACGGTGGTACGAAAGATAGACCGCAGAAGCGGAGCTTCCAAGCCAGGGGAAGCCAGCAAAAGCGTCTGGGCAACCCATTAGCTTTACTTCCTTCGGTGCAATAAACGACGTACATAGCTCCCGACGGAGTCCACGCTGTAGTCGATTAGCTTCCCTGGGACGACTATGCGCACTGGGTCTCCACTGCGAGACAGCATGTACGAGCGCTTCCATGTGTGCTCGCCCTGGGTAAGTAGGGTCGCAGAACCCAAAAAGAAATCTTCGTGCAGCGTCAACGAGGAAAGGTGGCAAGCCATCTGTCGACAAGGTATGGCTCGCTGCTCCTTTTAAGACATTTGCATTCGTGTGGGACTTTAAAAGAGCCAGAGCAAACGAGGAGTTCTAGAGATTCGAAGAAACAACGTGGGTACAAGAGAGTAAGAATCAGGCACCAACGGTCCGATGGCTCGCGGGAGTGTGACGTGTCACTGACACGGGATTTCTGGGGTTCTACCCGAACACATAACTACTATCCATCAACATCCCCCTGCTGCCTATAGGCCACCAACTATTGAAGAAGAAGGACGTGCGTCAGATTCTAATTTCGAATGCAAGAAAGAAGCTCACGCCTTCAGCAGCCTTTTCAGCATTCCTGATTCAGGAAAGAGGGTGCGGGGATCCACAATTACGCCGTCCACCAAGCATACCACCAGAACATCACCTTTGATTGGGTTGACGTCGAGGTCTCCCCGGAGGTGAAGACGCTTTTCCATCAACTGCGCGTTAGGGAGTGTATAGCGATCATCGCGGCTACGAAATACACCCAACCGGACGCGGCTAGGCGCCCCACTTTGCGTGGGAGGAGTGAAGTGTTCGAACACATACTTGTCGAATACAACTCCTCCCCAGAAGTGGTGGGCGTCTGCGAAACCTGCTACCTCGCTATGTTCCCTCTCTCTCGGGAGAGTATCTAGCCACATGTCGACGATCAGGTCCTCTACGCGGATCGAGTCTAAGCGACCGTAAGGAGAGAGTGGGACGCGCACGTAAAAGGCCGTCGTGCTGAGCACGGGATACAGGACGCCAAGCACAAACCGACCAGAGAAGACCTAAAGACAGGTTAATCTAAGTATGGGGAAAAAACTAGGAAGGTATAACTTGCCTCACGCACTATAGTGCTGCTGTTTCTTGAAACAGCTTCGACACGTGCCTCCTTCAAGTTACTCGTCCAGTGTAGTGCAGAACGGGCCGTGGTCGATACTCCGTAGAGGAACGACCCGTTCTGGCATCGCAAGCCGTCACATCGGTCGAAGGAGTACCGGAAAGCAAATTCGGGGGCTTTGTAACCTCCCTTCACTTGACTGAGAAGCCAATCGTCTTGTGAGTCGACTTCACGGTAAGTGAAGACGCAACGCTGGCTGTCATCCCTGATATGGATCAGCCGCATAGGACAGGTGTCCGGCTCGCAGACGGGATTCCCCTCGCTCCGCAACTTCGACATGGACTTCAGAACGCGAAATCCCCGCCGCTTCATCTCTGCGGTAAACGCGGCGCCATCAAAGCCAGGAGTTGTCAGCGCAGACCCATCGCGAGTCCGCACTTTATTCGACGCCCAGAGCTTAGGGTAATCAACCCATATGGTCCTTGCCCCCCAGAACAGCGCGTGGTAAGTATTTGTGCAGGTTCGCCGAAGTAAAGAGAACGGGAGACGGCTGCGACTCTCTGTTACCGTCACAGTACGGCAGGCGGGAGGCACGGTATAGTCAATCTGGTAGAGAAGAAGCACCGCGCCTGAAGAAGTAGAATGGTCGGAACCGTCGTTGGAGGTATGGTCCTCGTCTTCTTCACCACCGTCGTCCGAAGCAGGGTCTGACGAGCTTTCCGAACCAGGCAGCATATGGCTAAGCCCCTCCTCGACGAGCAGCATGTCGTCGACCTCCTCGTCCGACTGCTCAGCCAACTCCTCCCAATCACGGGTGAATTCTTCGTGGACGCCGCTCCAAGTAGTCTGCTCGGGATAACAAGGGACCAGGGTCTCGAGAGTGCTGGCCTGCACATAAGGGATTCGAGGTTCCAGCGAGAGCGGGCCAGAGTACTTCAAGGCACGAAAGATGACTTGAAAAAGCCTAAGGCCCCCGCACCCTACCGCAATATTGAGGTTGGGTAGATACCACTCGCCTTCTTCCGAGTCTTCGGGCGTACAAAGCATGGCAGCACCGGATCCAACAATGCCGCCGTTATACCGAGTGAGGATGTCGAGCACGTCCTGCCATCGTCTGCCGAAGTAGACCTTCAGGAGACGATTCATTCGATGAGCAGTGTACGCCTGAACTTGCGAACGGAGAGTCGAATTGGTGGAAGCAAGGAGCACGAGGTCCAAAAATGAAAGTTTGGCGAAAATCATCTCTAAAATCTCGAGGGGGACGACGTCCCCAACGAGAGGCGGGCGCCCCAGGATTCCCGGCAACGAGGCTGGAGGGCGTTCCGCGACACTCGCAGGCAGCGAGACCGACGGCGTTGGAGCGCTGGGAGCCACGCTCGCCAGCGGCATTGTTGGTGAAGGAAGGCGAACGTGGGATTGGGCGGCAGCTAGGATAAAGTGAGTAACGCAGCTCTTCCAAGCGTATATATTCACCTTCTGCGCCAACAGGTGAAGGCGTGCGGCGGTGGTCTTCAACTAGCACCGCTTTTCGTCTGCCTTGCACGTTGATATATGTGTATAAGTCGTCCCCAAAATCTGGAACGAAGAATACATCTGCAGACCCATCGAGCTCGCCGGCTTCGACTTCGACAGGCTCTACAGAATGAATGGGAGAAGGGGATTGCAAAAGCATTGGCGAAGACGAAGGTACATGATGGTTCATTGTGTATTCTATTCTAGCTGTGGGTGAGTCGATCGCGACATCTGCGACACCATCTTCACTGTTAGCTCTAACATCATTCCTGGATGAATATCCCACCTTCACTGGAGTTAATCGACGACGAGGTAGGTTGTCTTTCTTCACGAGCGGGTGAGCGTGCTGAATCGAGCATGTCAGCGTCAGCAGCGCCACTCGCGAAGTCAAAAGGTGGCTGTTCGAAGAGGGGATGGCTAGTCGTTGTGGAACGAGGTGCGTCAGGGTCGACCACCTCCATTTCGACGTGAACGGTGTGCGGCGTGGTCATAGGTAGGACAAAAACAAGGCGGTAAGGAGAAATGGGGAGCGACACAGCGCTTTAGAGTGTGCTTAAAAACAAAATACGCACTTTTTGTCCAAACCGCTAGCCTGCGTATCGGTGTCCTTCATTTCCGCGCCATTGTTTAGGTTCACACTTTCCTCATCATCGACGCCGAGTAGCTTCCCAAGCGGCTCTCCCAGCTCTATCTCGGCAAGGCGGAACTCGGTGACGGAGGCCTCTCTCCGGGGTTCTTCTACAGAGCGTCGGTCTTCACCTTCAGGGCCGCGTGTAGTGGACGCGGCCGGTTTCGCACCCGGTCTCTTTTTTACCAGCCTAATTTGCGGCTCCCGTCCCCACATTTGACGAACAACGTCGCTCATCGCTTTCCACATCGAATCTCGAGCAAGTTCTGGGGAGACTTAAGTCTTAGGAGGTTGAGAACGTTTTGGAAGCAGCAGGACGCGCGATAGGCGCCCGTCTGTCAGTTGATAGCATCAACGCGTGCGATTACTAATATGATGCGTTACAGTACTACACTCTGTGCTTGCCACCTTTAAACGTGCAATTGCGGTTCTGGCACAAGCCGGTGAGCTGCCATTCGACGTCAACATCCAGTTCTAACACCGCATCCGGCTTCTCATCCCCGTGGTCCATCTTGAAGACGCTAAACCCTTTGAGGCCTGCCCAAGACCTCACCACGCGACTACATTCGATTCCACACGGCCCGGTGAAGCGATACGTCCCCGACAAAAGTTTTACCCAAGGGAAGAGAGGCCCGACGTTGTACGACACATAATTGAGGTACCACGCCCAGGAATTAGGATGAGCCCACGCTGGGAGTGCCACTCGACGCGAGGTTAAGCGCGGATAGGGAGACACCAGCGACCGACCCGTGAAGAAGTTCATTTGGGATGTGAACCTCGCGGAGAAGATAGCAGGTACGATAGTGTGTGTGTTGGAGACAAGCAAATGAATCATGAAGTACTATCCAATAGCGTCAACCATCTGTTGCCGATACATAGGGAAGGGGTCATACATGAGCCGGGTGGGAGAACGCCAAACTTTCGACAATTTTGCGGTCATACTCCAAGCTTGGGGGAGCATGCGCGTACCTAGTTGCGGAGGTTTATTCCATTTTGCACATTGAAGAACTTGAAGAAGCGTACATTTCGAAGCCCAGCTCTGTCCCGAGAAATTCTCTCCAGACAGGGACGGCAGCCTTGGGACAGACGATGTCCATGTAATTGATGTTGACGTCCTCGTCCTCTCGGGCAGAGAATGTGAGGAGCGCAAGAGGGATAGACCCAACGATAGCGGATCTAGTGCCCTGCAAGTGTTCTAAAAACCGAGCGACCACATCTCGCGTAGGGACGTCGCCCTCCCGACGCTCCCACTCGAAGAATTGGGAGAGTCGCGCATATAGGCGTTCGTTGAGCAGTGCCCTCGCCATTGCAGCGGTTTCCTTGTTAGTTTGGGAAAGTGCCTGAAAAGCTGGCCAGCGGCTGTGCTCCAAACAAATGCGGAAAACAGAAGAGGTGCGGATCAAAGCGTCAGCGGGGGAAGGAGTAGCCATTGTAGAGAGTCGTATTGTGTACATAGACCGTCTTAAGTATCTAACTGACTGTAAGATCCCGGCCGATCAAGCGCTCCCTAACCAACCTAGTATACCGGTCAACAATTACGCGCCAAACCGCTAGCGATCAAGGAAACCTTACATTTTGACGATAGCTTTCGCGCTAAGGACGTCCGCACGCGTCATATGCCCAACCCCATCACCCATACCACCGAGCGCGCGATTCCGAATCGAACGCACGACTAAAATATTGCCAAACCAAGGGATGGGGAAAGAGGGCATTGCGGTGCGAATGTACGCATTGGCGGGCTGTAGGGCTTTCCTTCCTAAGAGAGGGTCGTTGATCTGCGGAAGACAGAACACGGTATAGGCGTATTCTAGCGGGTCAGGGTCGTCCAAAGGCCAGTGGCGCACGATGGCCATAGACGCCGATACATCTACCACCGCGGCGTTGCGCTCGGACGGCCGGGGGATCCAAGGCAGGACGTCCAAATCACGAGGTGAATTTGCCACCGAAAGGTGCACCTTGAGGGGCACGCGAACCATCACAGGTTGATGCGTGCCCGTAGGGAACAACAATCCGAGATACGTGCGAGTCCCGTCCTCAGGCTACACACAATCAGCACTCACGAACAGATGCGCAGTGGCCGGCTAACTCACCGCCCCCACCTCGTCTATAGAAAGGTTGACTTTCTCGATGACATCCGACGTGAAGAGCGGGATAATGTGGGTGCTTTCGTTGGCCATGGCGCCTTATCTGCGCTTACAATCGGGGCGCGTAACGCCTTTTATATCATAGGGGAGCAGTTTACCACGGCGAAATCTGCAGAGAGCGGCAGTTCACTAAGGCGAGAGAGTGTCGGAGAACAAGAACAGGGGAACAAGTGTAAGACACCGGAACTGAGTCATGGTCACTCGGGTCACGCACCCCCGACGTGACGTACCGTGTGTGACTCTCCTCTTGATGACCGCCCATGTCCTGCGAGAGCTCAACCTTATCCTGCGTCAAAGTAATCACAATTTTATGACGACATTAGCGCTACCTGTCTGCGGTACACCGCAAATTTCCTCCGGCCCCCTCCCCGCACGGTAACCAAGCCCTCGACGACTTCGGCCAACACTCTACTGGTGTCAGCAAAACACTGTCTTCAGTTGCCTACCCTGAAAAGAAAGAAGACCGTCAGATCTGATTATTTCACTGCTACACGTCACCCTACCGGCACTGCTACTTGAGAGTGGTATGCACGAGATCGCGGCACAACCAACTTGACGTAGAGGGCATGGATGTAGTAAATCTAGCGAGCGTAAGACACAGCAAGTAATTTCCACACGAAATACTCACTAACTCGTAGGAATCTTTGGCATTGGCCCACGCCGAGCGCTCGTACCGTCTCGGAGCACATTCGACTACCACAGTGTCGCCCACCGTCAAAGGAAAACGAGACTGATCACCGGTGTCTTTAAAGGGTGCATACGACCAAGAATTGACCGGCAGGCTTATGTGAGGCATCTCATCTGATGCTCCAAACCATACGTCGATTCCATGGTTTGATACCCAAGTCTTGAACTCAACGGTCTGGGGGGGCTGCGTCGTCAACGTCACGTCAACTAGCTACGTGTGGGGCGGAGTATACGCACCCAGTTTGCCGGCGGAGGAAATGCCCGGTCTTGCGCCACCACATCGCGCAACGTGAACGTCTGCGCGTCCCAGGTATCCTTGAAACTTCTGTAGTCCCAACCGCCGGCCGTCCAATCTGGCTTTGACAGTGTTATCTTGAAAGGTTGGCCTCGAGACACCGATGACGGTATGTCCGTAATCTGGCCGAGCAACGTACACCGGAAAGGCGAGAGGCCCGTATCCGCCTCTCCGAACGTCAGGAAATTACCGTCCGCGTCATCGAAGTCCTTAGGGGGGAAGAAGTCAATCCGGTAACGAGCATTGCCTAGGAATCTTGTTCCCTAAATCTGCAATGCCCAAGCAAGGTGCGAGGGCGTCACAGCAGTGTCAGGCGAAAGCCTCTGGCACTGCGGCATCGCTGACGACTGTTCCACTGCAGCCACCGCTTCGACTAAGAGCTCGAGGGGGTTAGCACTGTACATTGTGGAGGATCTCCCAACACGCGTAACATTATAAACAGAAGACAAAAACTGACACCTCGTTGTCTATTGTTTTTCCGGAAAGCCCTACGCGACCTTCTTTCAACGCTACCAACCAATGGAGGCCGCCTTCCATACTTACACACTGGCAGAAGCCTTCCGACTACTAGATGGATTCTGTAGAGTGCCGGGAAAGGCAAAGATCTCGTGGAGCAAATTGCTCGCATGGATCTCCACGCTCGACGAAACAACGCAGACCAGCATCCGCGACGCGGCCAACGCCTGCTGCGGTTCCAAGCGAAAGCGCTCGCAGGTTACTGGCGAAAGTTCCCCCCCTAACAAACGGAGGCGGAAACAACTATCTCAGACGACAAACGACTATGCCTTTCTCGGAGCCCATGCACTCACGATACCAACTCCGTGCGTCGCTTCGGTGTCACCCGAGTTCTTGCTGGTGCCGGATGAACAAGTTGTAGAGAAGTGCATCACCAGGCAAGCCACATCCATCAAACAAGCCCGGTGGCACTGTATTGACGTTCAGTCTTGTTCACAGGTTCATAGATCGCACGGGCAACAGTGCTCTTCGCAAAAGGACGTGTGTCGTATGCGCCAGACGCCTTTTCGCCCATCAGTGCGAGAGTATCAACTTCGCGGATATTCCAAACCAGCACTTGCTGCAACCCACACACCCGCACCCGCACCAGCGAACGGTGCAAGGGAACCTGTTTCACGATACGCTCAATCCTACAGGGACGAACGACATATGCAAGTCCTGCCTCGGGCATCTTAAGCGATGCAGTCGGCCGAAGCTCGCCTTGGCAAACAATATGTGGATTGGCAGGGTGCCCTTCCAACTAGAAATTCTGACTCTACCCGAGCAACTTCTTATTGCACTTTATTTCCCAGTCGCATATATCTTCAAAGTCTACCCAGGCAAGATCCGATATGCCCCTGGGCAAACCGCCAACGAGGGAGGAGATCCCATCGCGATTAACGAAAAGCTCCGCCGGAAACGTTTCCACGTTTCGGTTACCCACGACAGAGATTACGAGTATGGTTTCAGGCAACATAGTACCCCGACCGTCCTTGCTACTGGCGTCTCTGATCGGAGTCACCTTCGTCGGCACAAATCGGTCGGCGCTAACAATCCCGTCCATCAGGGGCATGTTTCGCGTGCGACGCTACAGAGTGCTAGACGCACTTCACTGGCTGAAAGCTAATAACGCCATTTACAGAGACATCGTCATCGATAACGATAATCTCGCTGGCCTACCCGACGACGACATCCCTGCAGAGATAGCTGATAACATTCGCTACTCCACCGACGTCGACGCCGTAGGGAGAGAACACGCGGGTTATGTCCCTCCAGACACTGGGTTATACGAAGACAGCTCATATAGCTGTATCTTTGCAAAAGAAGAGGGCTGAGCTCCAAGGCTCTAATGCAAAAGATGAGGGCAAGTGCCCAACCTGTGACATGGCGTCACACCAGCCCTCCAGCCAGCCTGGAAATTAATTTCTTTCGGGAAATTGGTCACCTCTGTCACATCAGCCATCATTAGGTCCCTCCGAATTTGAGGCCGACCTTCGGCACGGTTATGAGTCACATATGTCACGACGTGTGACTCATCAAAATTTGGAAACCCTCTTCTGCTTATATTACTCCGTCTGCGATACCCCTACTGGCTCGGCGCCACCCACATTCGTTACCCCTTCTCCTTCGCCCACATCCCCTCCCACGCTCTCAGCGGCTACAACAACCTCCGTCCCACCTTTTGCGGCTTTCTTCCACCTATATATTCCAGGTCAGTCATTCATATTCTGTCGCAAAATCAAGCTCACTGACTCGTTCATCTTCGTTAGGACCCAGTTCACATCCTTCACGGCTGCCAGCCACTCTTTTTTGGACCCATACGACGGCAGCGCTTCGACCCACCACTTCAAGCAGACCAATACGCTATAAAAGCCATTCTTGCCAGGCACATCAAGCGCAGTCCAATCTCCATCCTCCTCGACCAATCGCGTGGTTTTTCCAGTACTTCGACGACGCCACTCTGGATTTAGAGCTGTCCACCATTCTTGCCATTGGGCCGCAAATCTCGCCACATTCGAAATGCCTGGGTCGAAATTGGGTCGACGGCCAACGCCCACCCACACTCCAATCTGTACTGGGCGTTTGTGGGCCGACAACGACTCGATCTATGCGATGTGCATTGTAAGCCATCGTTTTTCGATGTCAGATTCAAAGACTCACGGAACGCAGAAAGCCAGAAAGCTCCTCAAGCTTCATCCACTTCTGGAGGACTTCCTTCCAGTTCTCCTCTTCGAATCGCAGTTGCAATGAAGCAAGGGCCGGATTAGCCCATTCACTGGGGTCGGTCGCAACGTTCAAGGGCTTGCCTTTGACCTTGGCCTTCGACTTGCCATTGGCGGGCTTTTCAGTGGTTTTTGCCCGCTTCTTGGTGGGCTGCTTGGTTTTCGGCACCTGAGCAACAGCTTCTCCACCCTCATCCCCCGACAATGACTCTCCCGAGTCACTATCCGACTCGTCGCTTTCATCGACATCCTTCCTCCCCTTCCTTCCTTTCTGCTGGGTTTCTTCTCGCTTCCGCTTCACTGTCGCCAAAGCTATATCGGATCCTCTCCATGTCGGAAGCTCGTCGCTCATTTGCTTGCCTCCCATGCTCTCAACCGAAGACCCTTCGGCACCAGCAGCAACAACCACCTGTGTAACAGCTGTCGTCCCACTTGCAGCTGTCGTCGCAGTCGCAGTTTCTGTCGGCGCGACATCTGGTGGAGTCGCTGTCGGCGCGACATCTGGAGGAGTCGTTGTCGGCGCGACATCTTGTGGAGTCGTTGTCAGCGCGACATCTTGTGGAGTCGTTGTCGGCGCGACATCTTGTGAAGTCGCTGTTGGTACTGGGGCGACATCTTGCGGAGTCGCTGTTGCAGGAGTTTCAGGGGTGGGCGCTGCATCTCGAGTGGTCGCGGGCAAGGCTGCCGCTATTGCAGTAGGCACCGTATCATTTTCGTGTGAAGTTGGCGCATTGCTGGTGCCCACCAGTGGGGATGGAACCAGGTCAACACTCGAAGCCACTGTTCCCGTTCGAACTTCATCTGAACTCATTCAGCGACTGTCTTTGGGAAACCCATAACGACGTCAACTTACGTGCTTTCGCCACCAATCTCGCATATGCTTGGACCATCTCCGTATGCGCCTTTGGGTCGCATTTCGCAAAATCAACCTGGGCAGATTGCGAATGAAGACTACGACAAATCAGCTTTGGCGCTACTCCCACTTGTATTTGCACTTACGTTCTAACTTTGCAATTAACCCCGGTTTGCCCCACTTCAACCCTCCCATAAAACAATGCGACCTCACAACCCGTGTACTTCTGCATCGCGTCAAGCAATGGCTGGAATGTTTCAGGCAGCCGATGTCGTGCTCTGTGACTCGTTAGCCTTTGAAACGAAACAAAAGCTCGATCACATACTCAGCCTGGTCGGCTTCATTCAGCTCTACATCCCCAATCTTGGCTTCGTCATAAGCCGTCTTGTTCTGCTCGATGTCTTCCTCGATCTCCTGCCAGATCAGTTGTCTGACTTCTTCCGATTCTTCTTCGAACAACTCTCTCGCCGACATCGCAGCGCAGCTTGAGGTGCTTGCTCAACGGAAGCTCGTCGTATCCACGATCGTCAAACTCCTCCTGCACCTTTGACTTGAATTTCGGGTGGCTCATATAAAACTGGAAGTCCGAAATGCGTTTGGGAGCGGCAGCGTCCTTTATGCGAAGCTGTTTCAAGAGGCTCTGGAAGGGATTGGGCTTGTCATGAAGGTTTTTCTGTCGACTGAACCATCCCATGATGCTCTAATTCATGCTGGTCAGGACAGTCGCCTTCACAAAGCAAAAAAAAACTTGCCGCTTCGGTATTTTCGATCATCTCTTTCTTGAGCTCCACTTCGGCCTCGTTTTCTGGTGCTCGCGCGAGCTTTACAAGCTCGTCGTCGTCGTCGTCTGGCGGGTCTTGCGACAATGGGCAACGCCATGGCGACAGCTCCCAATACTGCGGGAAAAGTCGGTCCCAGATGCTCTTCCCCGACCCACGCTTTGGTCTCCTCCCCGTTTTCGAAATGGCCGCATACTCCTCCACCCAGGATTTCAGGAAGTTGAGCCGCTTGCCATGGAACTTTCCTTGGTTGCCGCGTTTCTTGTTCTTTCCCCCCGCATCGACATCGCTCATAGGCTCCTCAAGATCGTCTGCCCTGTCGCGCTTCTTTTTAGTGGTCGACGGCGGCATTATGGATAGAATGAGAAGAGGGTCTCTGGATGGGTGAGGGGGAAGCGAAGTATGCGAGCAAGCAAGACCGCGCTACCCCCCACCTTCTCGCAGGAAGCCTACGCAACGTTTCAACCCGCGCTACCCCCTCTCGTAGGTAAAACGAAGCCAAAGTCATGCTACTCGCCTCATGCACGTAAACGAAGCACAGCCAGCGTCATCAACCTACCTTGACCTTCAACCACCATGTCCGCTGCCCCCACCGCCACTGCCTCTGCCCCCACTTCCTCTGCCCCCGCCACGATCTTGCGCTCTGCGGCTGCCCAGTATGTCAGTGGTCACTTTTGACTGCTGCTCATTCGCTCAACTGTCTGACAGACTAACTCGACGCTCACGATTCGGTACTACGCCGTTAACGGGACCAGTGGATTACAGGCCTTCCCCATAACCCAGCGCCCAGGACGACCAGACACGCTTGGCCAGATGTTCGGCACCTTCAACGGCGTTTGGGATTCGACTCCGCTGCAATGCGGTGATTGCCCCCATGGCTGGACGACGCTGTGCCCCAAGAAAATGGAGAATTGTTTTACGATTATCCATCGCTGCAAGCACGACCGTCCGGATGATCGACTCGACGACGAAACAGCAAACAAAGCAATCTCCAAGCTCTTCCATACGGACCCACCGTTCTACCCAGTGGAGGGCAACGTCATCGTCCTCAAGCACAAGCTGCTTCCTGTCGTCCCGTTTTGAGCTCTCCCTCCCCCAGCGCTGTATGCCGCCCGAACCCATGAATGTCGAGGAAGCCGATGTTGCTCTCATCGACCTTTTCGTGCGCCAGTCAGTCTCGTCTTGCCTCCAGGCTCCGTTCTTTTATCTAACCCTTCTTACAGGTGGGCCTTTGGGGGTCCGTATGAAATCCCGGTCCCGCCTCGAGCATTTGAAATGTTGGGACAATGTAGCTTTGAATAGTCTAGTGTCGTTGTCGTTTTTTTTTCAAAAAAATTATTTTCATCGAGCAAACAACCCAAATTAGGAAGCCCGTGACTATCTGTGACAGCATGCGGCTTACTACTCGCTACCTTCCGAGCTTTGACCAGTAGGCTTTTCAGGTCCCCGTCCAAGCCTTATGGCCGCTTTCTAGCCCAGAAGTGGGGGGCGAGCTGGGTGCACAGCCTACATTCCCTCTTTCTCCTTGTACCACCACCTGTCCATGCCCGCCAGCGCCAATGTCGTCGACCTCAATTCCTATGACGCCTTCTCCAACGCTCTCGCCGTGCTCTCTCGGTATTTATCATCTCACTCTGCCTTGTCCGCTCATCCAAGCTACACTGTTAGGACTGGACGCGTCACTCGTTCACAAGCTGCCATCTTTTCCTCAATCCCTCGCTTCCACGCCCACACCCACCCGTATCAGACACTATCCCTTGGCCTCCATACTGCCCGTTCAGACGGGCGAAGCGATTGAGTCTGCTTGGTAACTTCCTCGTCTTGCTTGCAATATGACAGCTCACTATCCCTATAGGTCGCAGCAAGCGCCGTCTGAGCCAAAAGCCTCACCGTCGTCTTCTCGCGAAACATAATCCTGACGCTGGGGCGAATCACGGCCTGACTGCCGCTGACGTTGATCTCGATGCAAGCGGCACCGAAAAATACCGAACCTATATCGAGAGCCTTCCATATCAAGGTCAGTATCCTGTCTTGTGCGCGTGAGCTTGTGGTTTATCTGACTTTTTGACACAGAAAGAAGGCAGTTGATACTGGATCTTCGTCGAACTCAAAAGATTCTGTACAACCATCGCTACCAACTTTGGAACAGGCGACGCGAGCTAGGGCGCTTGTGGGTGGAGGAGGAGGACTTAGAGGCTGAATTGGTCCTGCGACGTGCGATGGACGCAATCGACGAGCAGCGCCAGCTATTAAAGCGGCTCCACGATGATGCAGACGAGCAAGAAAATTGGCTACTCAAGCACACGACAGCAAGCCATTTCTCGTGGTAAACGGGGCGGAATCTTCTCACGTTGCGTCTCTCTGTCTACCTCTTGTTTACTTTACTTCTATTCCGTTTTTTCTTGTCTTCTCGATATCGAGCACTATATCAGATCTTTCTTGTTTGTAACATTTCTACTCTACTGGAGAATATACTTTAATGCTTAATTGTGTAACAATGTGAGCTTGGAAGAAATGTGAGCTTGGAAGAGCCTCTGACTTCGTCGTCCTCGCTTGCGCGGTCACGTTATCCCCGACCCGCATCAAAAACTTCAAATACTGACAGTCACTCGAATGATATTTCGTGTCGGGCAACCTCTCTCATGAGATATAAAATATATATTGAAGCCCTTAATTCATAGGTTTTCAGTCCCTTGCAGCTCATACCATACACTCCTTGTAGCTACCCTTGGAAACATCAGCAATCAATGTCACGGAAATTTGTGTTTTGGTTTTGAATCTTTGAGAATGTCTAATTAAATGTAAGTTAAATAGCAGTATCATGAGTTCTCCTGCCCCACTCTAACCATATAGGTTTGGCCATTGTTTGATATAACAGTGTTTTTCGAGACATCAGAATCGACGTGAGGTGTCGCAAAGCGCCATACGGGAATGTGACCCAGTTATCATTGACCACTACTTGCACATATGACCACACCCACACGACCTCGACCTCGTACACAGGAGGCTCCTCGGTTGCAAGGAGAGCCTGGACCGACTCAAATGTCTGCCCGGTGGGTTCTTTGTGAACGATTTATGATGAACTAAATGGCATTTTCCAGCGGTAGCTCAGCAACGGCATCGAGCACCACGAGCACAGAGCAGCTACTAGTAGGAGAAATCTACACCAACACTGACTTCCACGAGTTCTCTGTCTATCCTGGCTCAAGCTCTATATGCTACGATATTTCCTGCTCTTTCGACGCCCAGGCCAATGGTCGGTCACAGGCGCAGTCTTCTGGCCCAAGTAAGTCTGCCGGATTGTTCCTCACACTACTCTCATTCACTGCTCTCTTAGGTGACGTGTTGCGCTGAGCTGCGCTGTGTTCAGCATGAGATGGTCAAGGGATCCTCGTGCGTAGCTACTCGTCCGCTGTCTACGTCTCTGTTGTGTTGTACCTGCTATCATAGAACTTGAACGATAAGTTCTCGCTGTTGAAACTTCAACGAAGCCTGAGGCCCATGCTAACAAAGATCTATAATATTAATCATTTCAAAGTTCTTGGGGTGTGACGCTCCTCATTCTTAACCACGATGGCTCCAAAGACCAAACATCACACTGAGGCCGCAAAACGGGAAGCTCATCGCCTTCGTCAGCAGAAATATCGGGAAAGTACTCGGTGCGTGATAGTGGAGTTGCAGTTGTTATCGTTCTGAACTTTACATTGTTCCAGGGGAGCGCTGATGTCTAAAGCCTATGATGCCCATCGACACACACGCAAGGTGGCCAACCCTCTGCGTCTTCCTGCTCCGCCAGCATTGCTACTAGAACATGCTCGCTTCGAAGTTTTCGATGACGAGAAGGGCTTCATGTACTATTTCGACCAAGATTTCGACATCATGACCAGCGACATCAAGTGCTGGGTTGGATTCCCCTTTTTCGATGCCGCAGAGACAGCCGACGACACTTTGGACCGCTTCACTGCTGATTACCAACGGGAAACCCGTCGTCTCGAAGTAGCCCTTCACGGATACTACTTGCAACGCGAAAGCCAGCAGGAAACTGAGCTTTGCGGCCGAATCAAAGCTCTGCGCAACGCTACATACGCACACAAGACTCGGGTTCAGGCTTATGAGGCCGCCCAGCAGCGTTGGCGTGCATTCTTTCGATGGGTGGAACGCTACCAGCCCGAAACATTCCCCAGAGAGCATTGTTTGTTCATGTGTAACTGGCGTTGGATAGCACGTCATGCTACTCGGCTGTACTACTGTCAATATGCAGAGGAATAACAAGCACGAAGGAAGAATGAGCTGCAAAGCCCTGTGGATCGAGCGAACGAACTTGAACAATTTGAAAAAATCTTATTGACTGTACTCCCTACCCGACTTGTAATATACATCTTATCTTGCCTTGCACCGAGCACTTGTAGACTATCTGTGTCGATTCTGCGAGCGAAGAAAGGAGATTTTTTTTGGCTGATTACACGTGATGCCTTGCCTGTCACACCCGTAACACCTGTTGACGACTTGATCCATGTCATGGAGAAAGCAAAAGCAACGCGCCAAGCGCGCACGCTCTTCCTCTCCTGATACCCCTACCCATCTCGTAGCCATCCACACTGGCTCTTCGACCTTCGATGTTCCTGTCGACGGAGCAATAGAACGTGTCTCAGCCGATACTCGCCGGACTTTTTCCGAAGCAGTCGCCATTGCACCTCCTTCGCCTCTCAAACGACTTCGAAAGGCTATCGCTGCTCCTTCCATTTCCTCAAACCTAGACATTAGCCTTGACGCCTACTGCATGGGCTCTGGCGAGAACGACTGGACAGAAGAACCTACAGAAGAGGTTACAAGCGAGGAAGTGCCTCGAATTTTGCGACCTGCGGTGTGTATTCCCATCCTTCTCTACCAACTCTTATTCATCAACAACCTAGGACCCCACTCTACGCCAATGGATGATTCACCATCGTGACGAATATCTACGAGTGCTGCTTTGGCATCATGGAAGGGGTTATTCAGACGAGCGATGTTACTCGTGTGGGGAGACAGACCCCTCGTACCGCTGTAAAGACTGCTTCGGTGGAGCCATGTGGTGCGACGATTGCTGTGTCAAGAGCCATATTGCAACCCCTTTCCACTCAATCGAGGTATGTGGAGAATCTTTTGTCCTATCGACACCGACTTACCCTATTCTTTTAGCTCTGGAATGCAGGCTATTTCCAATCATGCTCGCTCAAGGTTTTAGGATTGGTAATCCAAGTTGGCCATCCTCTTCACCTTCCATGTGCTCGACCCATCCCTGCTCGCAATGACTTCGTCGTGCTACATCACAACGGCATACACGAAGTGTCGGTCAATTATTGTGGCTGTCGCTGGTCCAATGACCCTTATCATATCCAACTTCTCCGGGCAGGCATATACCCAGCGACAACCGACTCTCCAAGAACAGGCGCGACCTTCGAATGTCTTGCCGAATACCATGCTCTGACGCTTCACGGGAAGATTACCGGGTGGGACTTTTATCGTTCTTTGGAAACTAGGACAAACGCGATCGGAGTCAAGCCTCCAGACCGCTATCAGGTCTTTCTTCGAATCGCTCGCGAATACCGACATCTATTGTCACTCAAACGAGGTGGACGTGGATACGACTCCCGGGGCGTGGCGGATACAGCACCAGGGGAACTCGCGATTCTTTGCCCTGCATGCCCGCGTCCAGGCGTAAACTTGCCAGATGATTGGCAAAATGCTCCACCTGCACAAGCGTGAGTCGCTTTCTGTTTCGTCTCCGTTCTCCTGCTCATCACTCTACAGTGGTCTTTATGTTTTTTTCTTGGCCATGGATGCATGCTTCCGACTCAAACGTCGTGCGTTCTCCAACGAAATCAGAGATCCAGCTCTGAGCAATGGCTGGGCGTATATGGTGGAATGGGAACCGTACAAGGCTTATTTACTTCAAGTCGGGGACCAACAAGAGGTACCCCTATTCTTTTCCTAGCCGTCATCTTGATATTTAATGCTCTTTATAGATTAGCACTTGTACTGGACTCGCGGCTCTTGACTATGCCAACTCCAAGTTCTCCCGTGGCTACAGCGCAACGGGGGTTGGCATGGGAGTCTGTGCTCGACATGAATTTGTGCAGCCCAATGGCGTTGGTGACCTGCAGGCTGGAGAACGGTATGAGCAATTTACTCTGCTTTTTCTTATGAACTAATTTGACCTTCTCTAGATTTGCTAACATGGACTTCATATTTGGCTCCATTTTGCGACACTTGCACCCTCTTCTTCGAAAAATAATTTCCTACGACATCGCCTGTCAATGGTGGAAGAAATTGTTTGAACGACTGCGAAAACTTCCTCCTATGCTCCGTTTACTCTTGGTGCTGGAAGTGTTCATGCAGCTCTTCGTCTTCGTCGTGCCCAAACTTCATATTCTGGGACATACGACATCGTGCCAACTGCTTTATTTGTTCAACTACACGCTTGGGGGTGGACAAACTGATGGAGAAGGAATCGAACGCCCGTGGAGTATGATTGGTGGAGTTGCTGCAAGCACGCGGGTCAGTGGTCCTGGTGCACGATCGGACCTTCTAGATGATCATTGGTCATTTTGGAACTGGTCGAAGCTCGTGAATCTGGGTGCGTATAGTCTTTTTCTACCAGTATAATATCTTTTGCTGACATCTAAGTTACAGCTTCTCTTCTTCGACGGCGTCTAGATACAGCGCTGCATGAGCGTGATATCCAACAAGCAGCTTTTGACCAGTTCTCCGAAAATCAAATAGCGCGAGTTCCTCAGTGGAAGGCAATGGTGCACGAGTATGAAAGAGACTCCACGAAGCCCAATCCTTACGAAGGAAAGGTCGACGGTAAGATATCTTACGGATTCTTGTCTTTCTTTCCGATTTAATCGTTTATCAGGTTTAACAGAAGCTCAAGTGCGAGAGAAGCTGGAGGCCGAGGAAGAGTTGCAGGCATTGACGGGCAAGCTGCGGATTCATGAAATTAGCCCCGTCAACTTCATTGCCGACTTGCTCGAGATCGAGAACGAACAGTGAGTCGACTGTAACCTAATATCACCTCTTGATACCAAGCCCATTTTAGGCGTCGCATTGCTGGCCTGGCCGAGCTCAAAAAAGCCAAGTCGACAACAATGAAAATCAATCTTCGACGCCTTCGACGGAGTCTGAATAAACGAATTGCCAAAATACGCTTGCTACAAGCCACGTATATGCCCGCTGCTCTACAGCAGCTCAAAGAAATGAAGCTTTCGGAAAACATCTTACCTGAAGATATTCCTTTGATTCCGCCTTCTGCCTTGACTGCTTTGCGACGAAGGGAAGGAGGATGCTTGGAGGGACTAGCAGAGATTGAAAAATTCATGCGGGATGCACAATGTCGAGCTGCTCTTGTGGGCTTGCGCAATCAACTCCTCGTCAAATACCGACTCCTGCTCTACAAGACGAATCATTCGCGAAACCAGACAATGAACACCCGCTCTCGGTCACTGGTTGCGCGTAATGAGAGTCAAGTCTTACTTCATTCCAAGAAGTATCAGGCTGCTTGGTTAGCGTTGGTGCTTCTGGAGGATGGTGTAGAAGGGAGGGTAGGCTGGAGACGCCTTTGCAAAGAGGACATTCGGTGTTTGGAAGATTCGGAAGAACTGGTGAAGAAGCATGCGAGAGGGGAAAAGGCTGAAGCACGACGCGCGCAAGAGATGAAGCAGCACTTTCGCCAAGCCGGCATCACTCCTTTGAATATCCACCGTGTCCAAAACGACAGTGACGCAGACGAAGAAGACAATATCAACATAGTATCTGCTCCGCCTCGCAACCAGGCATCCAAGAAGAAGAAGATGCCGGCTCATAAAGGCTCTGCCGTTCAGTCTGGTGAAAGTCGACGGGTTGTATCGTGGATCTGGACGATGGCTGGGATGACGGGGTCCGACGCCGAAATGGAGGAAGGTCAGCTCTTTGCTACATAACCGGTGTCCTTTGCTCAACGACTTTATAGCTCTACGAATCGAATGGGCAAAAGCTTATGCTCGTGTTCGACGCTGGAACGAAGAAGTAGCGCTACTACAGGAAGAGTGGCGACGCCTACCCCAGTCTTTCGCTCACGAGGAAGGGTTGTGGACCGCGAGGGCCAAGATGATTCCCGTTGGGGCTATTCCACCAGCAGATGCGGAAGGGCTGATGGCCTATGCCCTAAAGCATGTCAGCATGTATCGCAATCTGGCGGGGATGGCAGAAGCTGTGCGGACACAACCGAAGCTCAAGAAGGGGACCCGTCGACCAAGATATCAGCCCGCCCCAGCGATAGACCTGACGGCGATTACGACAGATGGCAATGACGGAGCTGTAGATGTTGATGGCTATATTGAAGAGGATGACGCAGATGGTGAAGACGGGAACCAGAGCGACGAGGAGCTTTTGCTAACGGGTGAAATCGACGATTGGTAGATCACATGATGCACACGAATAAATTTTTTGCGGCCTTTTTTCGCGGTGATGAATAATGCATTGTATCGGCAGGCAACGGCAAGTATGATGAGCCAACGGCAAGTATGATCTGTTGATGGGAAATGAAAGATCCAATGATGTATTGATGGGAAACCCGAAACCTATTGATGTGATCAATAGCTGGCCATATATGGGCAGCCCAGAAGTTTTGCATTACTTGCCCAACATCTTTTGCATTAGAGCCTTGGAGCTCAGCCCTCTTCTTTCGCAAAGAATGAGGCATATGGGGTGACGAAGAAGACAGCGAGAACGAAGACGAGGAAGAGATAGCGCTAGACGCAGACAACTTATCTGTCGCCTCTTCGGATTCCGAATCAGGTGTGTCGCTACGAGTAGTACCTTCTGCCTCATGGACCTAAACTTAATTATTGCTTCTCATAGAAAACGCTTCTCCCTCGGAAACCAAGGGGAATGAAGACCCGAACTCCGCGCGAGCTGCGAGTGCCGATAGAGGCAAGTGCCCCGCAGCGTCAAGAAAAGCAGCTAACGCCCTACCTACAGAGCCGGACGTGTTTCCCCTGCACATCCATGGCGTGACGGACGTTGGAGGGGACAATATTCCAGACAGTACCGTCTTCGCCCATGCTGTAGATAACTTGGTATCGAACCCTTTCGCCCAGGACTACGCGGTGCGCAAAGGCAGCGCATTCATAAACGAGTACGGCCGACGGGACGAAAACGGCGAGAGATATGATGGGGGCACCGGCGACGCCAACCACCTCCTCGGTGCCTACCCAACGCTATTTCCCTACGGACTTGGGGGGTTTGAAGTTGATCGGGAAGACCATGTACCTTACGAAGAACACGTTAGATGGGCTCTGCAGCACGATTCTGGGCGTTTCCGCCGCCACACGAACTTCATTTTTCAAGTATTTGGAGTCTTGTGGAAACGTCAAATCTGCCGCTCCGCTTCCATTCAAATCGAGCATAACGCGTTCCTTGCTTACCAGACTGCGCTGCGACAACTATCTGCGCGAGATCTCATCAAAGCGAGCGAGGAGGAGGAGAAGAGAGTGCCAATATCTAATCCCCTGGTCCGCCTCCTAAGAAAACACCTCACCGCGGTACGCGCGCGAGTACAAGGAACAGATGAGAACAGAGTAGCTATACGTGCTCAGATCTGGGGAATGACCCTCAAGTTCAACCCACCCTCTATCTGGATGACGATAAACCTGTCAGACACAGGGGATCCGATCGCCCAAGTTCTTGCAGGTCAGGAACTGGACCTCGACAACTTCATAGCTAAGACCGGGCCGAACGCGATAACACGTGATGCCATAATCGGAGCCGACCCGTTTGCAGCCGCCGAGTACTTTCATCTCGTAATCAAACTCATCCTCGTTGAGATGTTAGGCATCAAAGTCGGCGACAGGGGAGCAATCGACCGCCAAACAGGAGTACTTGGCACCGTTAACGGATACATAGGGACCGTGGAAGCGCAGTCACGCGGTTCGTTGCATCTACACTTGTTGCTATGGCTGGGAGGCGCCCCGACGGCAGCTAAAATGCAGGAAGCGCTCAGAAGCGAAGAATTCCGTGCTAGAGTCAAAAATTTCATCAGCCACAACATCCGCGCCCGACGTCGGTGCCGGACCCCTGTCTCGTAAAGGCAAGAAGCGCTTGAATCGCAGCATTGCGTTCTCCCGTCCAGTAGACCCTCGAACACTAAATTACAAAGAACGATCGTCCGAAACGGAGAGGGTCAATGCTTCGGTCTTGCAGTCACACGAATGCACGGTGTATTATTGCCTAAAGAACAAATCGGGCCGGCTCACCTGCAAGCGAGGTCACCCATGGCCTACATACGCCCAAGACTGGGTAGACGAGGCAGGCAACTGGGGCCCGAAACGCTCCAATTGCTCACTCAACCCCTGGAACCCGCCCATCTTTCAGACTACGCGCTCGAACATGGACATCAAATTACTCACAAATGCATGGGAAACCAAAGATATTGCGTTCTACATAACGATGTACATCGCCAAGAAACAGGTCCAGGCTGCGAACGCGTCTGCTATCCTTGCGAAAAGCCACGCCTTCCAAGGCAACAAGACAGGCAGCAGCAATATGCCCTTACATAAGCTCAATCAAAAACTTCTGCAACAGTGCGCCAACACACTGAGCAGGCAATACGAACTAAGCGGCCCCGAAGTTGTTAGTTACCTGATGGGATGGGGAGACAGGTACATATCTCACACGTTTGTCAAAATATTCTGGGACCCAGTCGTCGCCACGTTGTGCAGGGCTTTTCCTCAGCTCACTTCAAGGCAAGACCTACGCTACGCTCTCCACACGTCGCTCACTAAACTATCTCACAGCTCGAAACAGTCTGAATGGGAACGCGAGAATGCTGAAGCAGGCGTCAATGCGACGCCCACGGTGAGCACATCGTGTGCAAAGTGATAAGACTTTTATTTGAGCACAAATACAGTGCAAAATCACTCTTGTAGATGGCGAGCTAACTGTGGAGGACCAGCTAAGCCAATACGCTGATCGAGGACTCGAACTAGAAGAACTCAACATGTACGACTATTTCCTTTACACCTACCACGAAGCCAAAGCCAAGGAAAATATGCAGAGCAAAGGAGCCGTGCCTCAAACACAGTTCCAGCAACGCGCAGGTCGTCCTCCCAAACCCAGAATCCCGTACTTAGAGAAGAGTGGAAGGAAAGGGGCCCGCGTTATACGCGGCCCCAAACAAGAAACAGCTCTGCATTTTATAGGTCGATGGATTCCTAGCAGGGAATCCGAAAATCAAGAAAGTTACGCAGCTCAGATACTCATCCTCTTAAAGCCGTGGCGTTCCCTTCCCGACCTCTTACAGCCATTCCAATCCTTCGGAATAGCCCTCGCCGAATTCCTGTCCTCTGCCGATGAGCAAGTTCTTCGATTGATTGACAATATCGAGTACTATCACGAATGCTCCAAAAGTGCCAACCGCAAAGCGGCGAGCCTTAGCCACCAAGAGGAAGAAGACCACGACACAGATGAGCAACATAACGAGGCGTCAGCCCCCAACCTCAACTCTAGTTGGAACAGCGTGCTCACAGACGCTGACGTGCAGCAAGCGAGGTCCTCGAAATTCACCGCCGCAGAGCAGGCTTACGGTGCGCGGGCTATGATGATAGCGCGAGAAGCTGGCATCTTCGACCACCGATCTTCTACAGCCCCATTCAAAAACCTGCAACCCGTGGCGACGCCAGAGGAAATGGCTCTCTTCAAAGAATGGGAGCAAAAGGTCGCCCGTATCACCCGCAATCCATACTTCGCACTTGATAGAGCGAAACTTCCCCTTGCAGATAAAGAGATAGGAGGAGTCAATACCCTCACCAATGGTACTCAAATAAGCCTCCCGTATGGAGATGTTTCGGCGCTCGCAAATGATGATACGCGAAGCCGCACGCCAGAGCAACAAAATGCAATCGACATCCTTAACGAAGAACAGCGAAGAGCCCACGATATCATCGAACGTCACCTCCGAAAACACTTAAACGGGGAAGTCCAGGAACAGCTACTCATGATCGTCCAAGGCGAAGGAGGAACCGGCAAAACCGTGCTACTAAACGCGATCAGCTTAACCTTCGAATTCCTCGGCGCCTCCCGTCAACTAGCGAAGACTGGAACAACCGGCATATCTGCCAGTCTCGTGAAAGACCAAACTCTCCACCAATGGGCGGGCATTCCCATATCATTTTCAGAGAAAGAGAACTGGCTTCAAAGTATGTCTTTCCCTTCTAGTTACTAACCCCTTTCCTCATCGACATCTAGAAGCGGGAAAGGAAGTCCAAGAACGGCGAAAGAGAAACATCATCCCAGTGCAGTACCTAACGGTAGACGAGTTCTCTATGCTAACGAAAAAAACGCTCGCCCAACTCTCTCACATAATAGGCCACGTGAAGGCGGGGGAAGGGGGCGTTCCCCCTTCCAAAGCTTTTGGTGGCATCAACGTCATTCTCTTTGGAGACCCACACCAGTTCCCCCCCGTCGGCAATCCTCGTGCAGCTCTGTACAACTCCGACCCCGATGTCTCCCTCCTCGCCCAGCTCGGCCTTGCATTTTACCACCAGTTCGAAGTCGTGATCACGCTTTCCGAGCAAAAACGCATACGGGACCCCGAATGGAACTCATTGCTCAAACGACTGAGGCACGGGGCGTGTACCGCCCAGGACATGGATATGCTAAATTCTTTATTGGTAGACCGCAACCCCGAAGTACAGTGGTCCAGTGACCCATGGAGAGACACAGTCCTAGTGACGCCCCGTCACTCCGCTCGCACGATGTGGAACTCCGCCGCATTAAACCGGCACCAAGCCGAGACAGGAAATGTTATTTACGTCTCCAGCGCAGAAGACACCGTGGCCCGGCCACGTCGACCTTTGACAATCACAGAGCGATACGTAGTAGCTGGGATGTCAGACAAAAAATCAGGAAAGCTGGATGAAAGAGTTGAGATTTCCATTGGGATGCGAAGCGATGGTACTCTGGAACATTTCAACCGAAGCAGACTTAGCGAATGGAACGCGAGGAACGATTATAGGCTTAAAGATGGATTGTCGAGAACCAGAGATAACTTCGAACAGCAGGCCAGGGACGAGTCATTCTCCAGTATCCCCCCGCCGTAGTTTTCATCCACATCGACCACTTCTCGCACCCTCCTTTTGAAGGATTGCAAGAGGGAGTACTACCTATCTTCCCAACCTCCACATCTTTCGGCATCGACACACAAACACACGGGCATGCTACTATTCGGGCGGAGGCAATACGCCCTCACCCCTGCATACGCGTTCACAGATTATAAATCACAGGGCCAAACCATCCCAGTAGTACTGGTTGACCTCGAGAACCCACCTCACGGCCGCTTCACGCCCTTCAATACATACGTGGCGCTGTCTCGGAGTCACGGACGCGACAGCATACGAATTTTGAGAGGCTTCGATCCCAAAATTTTCACTACACATCCGTCGAACAGCCTACGGGAAGAAGACCTGCGACTGGAGGCGCTAACAAGAGAGACACGCCGAAGACACCCCTCCCGACCGCAAACGTAATCACTTTCTCGTCACCCAACGCCACATCGAAGCCCGGAGTACGGCAAATTCGGGGAATACCAATGAAGCCGATACAGCGGAGCGTTCACATCCCCACGACACTAGTACACGCGTACGCGGCGAGCGGCGGCTAGGCGCTACATCTAAACTAGCATTCTACATCGAACACCAAGGCTCTATAAAGCCCCGTCAGCCCGTCCCACTAGCTATATAGCCCTCCAACGCTCACCGACGTCATGCCTCTCGCCACTCTTATCTCCCGCGCGACAACACACTGTGGGTTTTGCAACGCAGCAGCCGCTAAACGGTGCTGCTCCGCTTGTCGAGTGACGCGCTACTGTGACTCCAAGTGCCAAAAGAAAGACTGGCCATCGCACAAAACCCCCTGTAAGGCGCATTCAAAGAACCTCGCCTCCATACAAGACCCAGAGGTGGCCAGCGCAGTCCAATCTTTCTCCAACTTCGTCGAAGACTGGCATATAGCCCTCGGACAATGGGCCTTGTACTGCGCGAATCTCGCTAACAACAGCGATAACTACCTAGAAGAAGCCTTGTAAGAACTCACTCTCAAATGACAACACCCTTTACCCCCCACAGTTTCGCAGTTACGGTCGAGCCCACTACCTGCACAAACAGGTTGAATCGACGCGCGGCCTATGACGTGAGTCGCATCTCAATTGCACAACAATACTCTTACAATTAGCACAGGTACAAAAGGCAGCCATGTACCCTAACCTAGAGTTCGAAAGCCTTTTACCACCTAGATCTCCTACCGCCGAAGGCCTCGCTAACGAAGACCAGTTTATCGTCGAGTTCAGACAAATGGCACCCAAGGCAGACACGCTCCGTCTAGTTATCAGCTCAAGCGCCGTCTGCACTATGTTCAGTATCCCGGTCAACCGCGTTTTCCCACCAGAACTCGCCGGGTGGATAAACAACCCGTTTGTCTCGAGTTTCTTCCACACCGTGTTCGAAGCAGAATTTAAGACTAGCATATCTTCAGGCACAGGTACGTGCCCAATTGGTCCCCGGGCCCCACTCACCAATGCCTTCAACCAAACAGTCAACGCGTCGCTGAACCGAGCAATCGAGCTCTACATCTACCTCACGACAGGTAGCATCGTAACACTGCCGGACTCGGCGTAGGCAGCTGAAGGGGCAAGATATATATACGCGCCCACCTGTATCCAGCACTTCTTTAGAATAAGCACACATTCCGCGCCAAATGTGATCGCATCACCCATGCGCCATCGCTAACTTATTGTAAACCTGCGAACACGAGTAACACGCTCGCCTTCCTCTCACCAATGCTACGTCGACATCACTTTACGCAACTGCCGCCGACCACCTCCACCCTCTTCGCTTACCCTGTTTTCAGCGGGCCAACGACGCCTAAGCGAAGCCGTCCCCCCAACAACAACGGGGACGATATACGGACCGACACAAGGCCCCCTCTAACTCTCCTATATGCCGCCGGTTCCAACCGCTCCACCACTTTTTAACGATCACTGGGGCAGAGCGCGCCAAAAGTATGCCTGCATCGGAGCAGGAGAACTCGTACTATGCTGGGAAGACGAAATCTGGTCTGTGAGGCCTGCGCCGACCACGCAACAGGCTTGCAACGGACACTACGAACTGGCGCTGCCGAGTGGGGCGCTACACCGGATAGAAATGGCGGAAACCGAATGGGACAGTATATTCGAAAAGCCATGCTCCCCCACAGCAAAAGAACTACGCGTATGGGAGCATGTCGATATGTACTGCGACGGCGACTTGCCTTTCCCCATCGATTCAACCGCACTGGTCGCTGGCAACCGAGTATCGTTATATCACTACAGGGAAGGTTTCGGGCGACACAGATGCAGTGGTTTCATACTTTCGACAGATGATGAAGGGCTATGCCGTGTGCGAATGACAACGCGCGGCGTCCCACTGGACGCCAACTCCCCTACGCTCACAGCCGAACTCTTGAAACCTGCGGACGACCTGGAAGACGAGACGACAGTAGCGAGAGAACTCCTACGACCCCACTTCCTTACCGGATCACCCATACTGCACGCTGGCGACAGAGTAGTGATCGTCCAAGGCAGAAACGAAGGCCAAATAGGGGAAGTGGACAGAATTCAGCCATCCCTTCGTAATAGCCTCCTCGTTCTCGACACCACTAAAGGGTGTTTAGCAAACATTGGCCTGAACCAAGTAGCCAAATTATTTCTGCCGGGCGACCACGTCGTCATCATCTACGGACACTATGAAGGACAAAGTGGAATTATTGCCGCGACCTTCTCCCTAATCACCAGAACAGCAAAACGACCCCACTCTCCGCTTGGAGGGGTGCGAATAATCGTAGTAAGCTCCTCCCACCAGCCGCGCACGCAAAAGTTAAACACCCCCCCCCCTCCCCCAAGCACAGGACGCACTCCAAGGCATGGTACGCAACGCGAAAAAAACGACTGGCTCATTTCCCACCACTTTTCAGGTTTCCGTCCCTTCCCAGTTCGTAGACTTCGACCCCAAAACACTCACATCTAGACCTGGGCGGACAACATTAGATACAGCGTAAGGCGTAATATTAATCGAAGGAAGTAGGACTTATCACCATTACATACCCTTCTATGTTATAGCTACTTACTTACGCTCCTTCCCCTGCTATGTCAGCAATCATGATATGTTTACGGTTATTTGGAATCATTGTTTGTACCTGTTTACTGATTGAATTTAGAACATCCAGGACCTAGCTAAAGCAAGGTAAAAAGGTCATTCGCGCCTTCGAGGACACTTCCAACCCCGATTTACCAAACTGGTCGACGGAAACGTTGAATTGGTTGACTGAGTATATTTGTTCGCCCTTGACTTTTCGACTACTGATGTGCTTCACTCAGACGTGTTTTTGGTGAATGCGAAGAAGATGGAAATGACTCGAATAATGAGGAAGTTGCAAGTGATGACGACGAGGCGATTATTCAGAGCCGTCGTCGTGCTGCCTCAGAACGTCTCCCAGTATCAGCAGCTCCTTAAGCTCTCAGCTTGTAGGTCCCCACTCACCACACCACCTGCTTGTCTGTTTTTTTCGCTCGTCGTCGCATCCACTGCATGCTGGCATTCTCCGTAACTGTTTGACGATGATGTATATCACAATAATGCATGTTATAATAATAATCTGTCTCTCTGCAAACTGGTTTGAGCGGTTGGATTCATTTGAAACCTGATGTGACGGTTGTCAGTGGTAATAGGCAAGAATAAACAGTTGCAAGTGTTGGGAAGCTTGGAGCTAGTCATTAGCAGCCTACTGCCCTTCTTCGATCCCACAAGTCCACCCAGCCCTTCGGACATGCTACCAGCCACAATAAGGGTGGCGCGAACTTACATGGACGAAAAGTCGTTACAAGGCCAAAATGAGTTGTCGCGCGATTATAAGACCTTTGTAACGTCTTTTCATTTTCAAGATCCCCTTGCATCGCCCTTCTCAACCTGTCATGAGGCTCAAGAGCAATTATGATGACTTTTTTGGCTAGTAAACGTATTACAAGCGGCTCGTAAGGTTGACCCCAATTTGGTGATGATGTTCAGCTCACGAATATCTACGTTGAGATCATCGGTGTGCTGCTTGCAACTCTGTGGGCAGCAGAGGGTAGGCGAGCCGAGAATGATTCGGACTTTGTACCCGCTCCCCCCACGTGCCGCGATGCGGCCAAGTGCATCTGGGTTGTCGTCGATTAACTTCAATGTCCCTGCGAGGTACAAAGGTCGTCATGTGTCCAATGATGTGAGCACAGGCACCGTCGTGAACACCACTCGCGACATTGAGCTGGATCCCATGGCGAGCTCCGGCGACACGAGCCAGTATACGTATCAGGAAGAGGAGGTCAAACACGATGATGTTGTGTAGCTGGTTTGATTGGATTCTCAGTATTATTTGAATGGGCGCCCGATTGATGTACCAAATACGGCAAACTTGAACGGACCAGTTTTCGTTTTAGGGAGAAGTACCCTCGTTATGCAGATCGAAAGGGTGAGCGAGCAAAATTGGCTTGTTTCTTTATTATACAGTATCTATCACTTCGAAAGCATTGCGAGGTATATAGGGTGCTGTGAGTAATTCCTCAGGAATTACTCACAGCTGTTTCGAAACTGTTTCGAAACACCCCCCGTTTCGAAACTGTTTCGAAACCGGCCGCTTACCGGGGCCGGACCACCCGGCGCTCGTAGCCGGCGATGGTTCCAGTCGGTCCGAATCCAGGCCAACTGAGCTTGGCGACAGGAACTCCGCGGAAGTCAGCGACGGCTCGGCGACGGCCTCAGTTGGCCGGCGAGGCCATGGCATCCGTTGCCGCAGGTATCCGGGAAGCCATGGGCCGGTCCCCGGAGTCACGTGTCGGTTTCGAAACCGGGTCGACCCCCGGCCGATTTCAAAACTCACACGTGTTTCGAAACCGGTTTCGAAACTGTTTCGAAACACGTTCAACTCACAGCACCCTAGAGGTATACAACCATTGTCGGGAGATACAACTACTTAATCTACTTGCTTAGCTGAGCTAAGATTATCCAACGAAGAAGCGAGCGGCATGAGGACGCGGGTGCCACCTACGGCAACCATCATGTTGACTCCTTGCTCTGGTACAAGGTAGTCTTCCACCCGCGAAACAATACCCTCGCTATCGGAAAACGGCATCTCGCGAATTTTGGGTTCCTCCATTGTCTCCAGCTCTTCGTGTAGGGCTGTAAGGGCTTCAAAGGTCGGGTCGCCGTCGTTCGGGTTTAAAGCCCTCCACAGCCCTCGAAGCGTCAAAGTTCTCAGCCCCCATCGACGCGGCTCTACGTCAGGACTGGGCTTTTCGTCGATATAAGGCAGTTGTTGCGCAGGCACCAGTATAAAAGAGTCGTAGACGTCCTCCCAAGCAGAGATGGGACTGCGGAAGAGAAGTTCGAAGACGCCATGCATGGTGGGTTCCATATTAGATCGCCGCGACAAGCTTCTACGTGTCCGATTGGCCAAAACCTTCGTCGCTAAAACGAGCAAGCGCTGAAACCCGCCATCCAAACACAGAGCAGGAGCGAGTTCCGACGGGAGATCGAAGTAGGCTCTCGCCACAGGATAGACTGTCGAATGTATCTGGGCAGTATTCAATAATTCACGTCAGACACTTTAGGAGCAAAAAGTATTACCTTTCTCAAAAGATTTTTGCTTGCCACCCGGAGCTGCCGTTCTGGATCATATGACAGAAGACCCAGGTCTCGTAGCGCTTCAACTGTGAAGGCCCAACCATGTAGGGGTCGATATCCTGTGTGTTCAAGTGTGCCTTGCGTAAGCAAGTCAATGAGCGTATTGATCGTCACTCTTTCATCATCGGCATCCTCTTGTAAAGATTCAAGCATCACAGAAAGAGTGTGGAAGGGAGTGGTGAGGCGAGGCGATAGCACCTTGTTGGCCAAGCGAGCGATATGTAGGATGATTTGTTGCGGGTGAAGTAAGGGCGTTGATGTGCAATGAGGAGGAAAGTAATATTGACCTGCGAGGTCTCGAAAGTCGGTGGCCGATGGACAGTGTGGTAGAAATGCACCGCTGAAGTTGTGGGCTTCGTCGTCATTGAAGCCACAGGAAAGAGCGAGCTCCGGCAGCTCCATCAGGGCAAATGCGGACATGGACTTTGACAGTTGCGGATTCAACGTTTGGGGTGTAAGAGTCCCCGTCACGAGAAGCTTTGCAATAACATCGATCCCATCCAACAGAGGACACCAGAAAAGAGTGTCTAACAGCTCTTCGATTGTGTCTCTGAGCCCCAGGCGGCCATCATATTCGCCATCCTCGGACAGAAGAAACTCATGGGCAGAGATCGCAGCATCGTAATCGTCGACGCCAACAAAAATATCGTAGCTACTCTTTTTTACGATATCCTGGAGGGAGTTCAGCTAAGATAAATAAAGAGGAGTAATCCTTACCCAAAACTTAGCAAACATTGCCAATATATTAGGCTGTCCATGCAACGCCGGGACCTCGAGAATATCTGAGACGCCCGACAAGCCAAGTTCTGCAGTATATTTGTAGACAAACGAGTACAATTGTCCGGAGACGTGAGACCGAATGTCCCACTCGATGTCGCTTGGTTGCCCTCGCATAATGGTGGTTGGGAAGCAGAAAAGCAGACACAAATGTCGGTCACGAGTCGCGAATGTGTTCGTCGAGGCCTTGTAGACGTCAAGGTGGGACCAGTCATCGTCTCTGAGAACACTGCGAGCATCGTAGTACTCTGCCAAAGTCGAGAGGAAGGTGCTCTTCCCGAAGCGTGGCGGACGAACCAACAGGGCAAAGTATTTAGCGGGTAGTTGAGCGATGCAGGCAGTTTTGTCCACATAAGCTTCAGGTTGGTTTATCAGATCGTTGAAAAGGTCATCAATATCCGGTAGCTTGATTGATTGAGTAAAGCAAAGAAATGAAAGGGTAAACGCGTACGTTGTGTTGAGAGGAAGCCTCGGCTCGGAAGGATGTGTCCGCAGAGGATGAGAAAGACGACGTTGTTGGTAGGCGCAGGCGCTTCCTACCAGGCAACTCGTCGTCTGTCTTGAGCTCTTCTGTATCACTCTCACTGTCTGAGTACCGCTTCAGCCGTCTAGGAGAGTGTCCCTGCGATGTAGGTGTTGTAGGTTGGGGAGATGATAGGCATTGATAGCGTATTGCGCGTCTTGAAGCCAGTTTCTAGCGCGCTTCGGAAGTCGCTGAAAGTGGGTGAAGTGGACAGTGGCAAGGGCACCGTGGCATACAACAACCACTGAAAGGGTCAGTTAAGCGTGGGAACGCGGCACTTCGGAACGCTGTCAATAATGGCCCAAAAAGGAATCCACTGTCACTCAGCTCATTCATCGCCTCTTCATCTCATCGCATCCTCAAGTCTCTCCGTTTCTCGTCGCACCATGCTCTTCTACCTTACATCGCGCATCGTCAGGTGCGTCTCCCTGTCCTTTGTGATTCTTGACTGCTAATCATAAACAGCGCGGTCGGGGCGTTTCTTTATCCTGGTTACGCGTCATATAAGACATTGAGTCAGCGGCCAGCGTCTGAAGAGGAGATTGAGCGATGGCTTATGTACTGGACTGTGCTTGGCTGCATAGTCGGTGTCGAATATGTTGCGGAGTGGGCCGTCTGCTGGTACGCCCTCCACTCTTTCATCGCCATCCGATCTTACCACCAAGCAGGATTCCTCTATACTATCCTATCAAAACACTCTTCCTCCTCTACCTTGCCCTCCCGCAGACCCGTGGTGCGACGTTCATCTACACCGTCCACCTCCGCCCTTTGTTCGCTGCACATGAGGCTGATATCGATTCGGCTCTTGCTCAGCTGCGGGTCTACGTCTACAACTTGCTCCAGTCCCAGCTTCGCTCATTATGGGCTTACTTGGGCGCTGCTGCTGGACAGACACCCGAATCTGGTCCCCCAACTCAAGCCTCTCCTCAGGCCGATCCCAACACCGCAGGCTTGAATTTACCTGGCGCAATTGGCAGTTTCTGGCGGACATATGGCCCGGGTATCATGGCCAGCGGCGCTGCCTTACTTCAGCCGGCAGCCGTCCCAACACAAGCTCAGCGTCCTGCAGAAACCCGATCTGTACTGGAGCGTCGTCGACAACTGGAAGCAGAACTCGCGGCTCTTTCTGCAGCCGACCCCATTGCAATGCCAATGCCATCCCCTTCGACCACTTATTCAGCACGAAGCTCTGATGCCAGTCTCCACCAACGGAATAGGGCAGACAGTTCACAATTCCGCTTTGAGGAGGTCGAGGTCCCAAGCGATGTCGAGGGTTACGACACGCGGGATGATTCAGATGGCCCGAACGCTGCCAGACCCTCGCCCGCCCAGCGCGGAAGCTGGTTTGCCTGGGGAGGTGCCGCAAGACAAGGCTATGAACGCGTTAAGACAGAGTAAACGGCTCTGGACTACATACTTAGTGACTCTGATCGCATCCAATCTCCTTTTTTACATCCATCGTTGCCCAACTTCTTGTATCCCATCTACGCCTGCATTGTATATTTACTTTTTTCCATTTATGACAATTCGTTTGAATCACCAGCAAGTCCCAGGCTACATGGTTGGTGATTTCAAGTTCGGAAGAGTAGATTACATCAGCTCCAATTCAGATGGAGATGTTAAGCAGATAGTAGTTAGAATCAAAAGGTGAGTTTTTCGACTACTTATGACAAAATATCTGAGGCCAATCGGCTACAGAAAACTGATTGAGTTTTAAATGCAATCCTCTAAGCTGGAGCTTGCATCGGTTCCTCAGCTATGTTGACGATCCATTTACACCAAGCCTACACGCAGCAAGTTTGTTTCTGCCAGCCTCAATCAGCAGACTCGATCGCTTTCCTTCGGATGATTCATGAAAAGATGGATCAACTTGAAGCAAGGTGCAGAGAATGCTGCGGTTCCATAAGGGCGTCAGATCTTCAGAATGATTGAAATTATCGCTGAACGTAAGTTGACCGACCGACACCGCCGTCTTACACGAGATGTTGGGTTGGAGGCCGTCAGATGGGAGCTGAAAAGCCAAAAAAGATGTGAAGAAAGGACCAGGTTCGATGCACAAGCCCGAGTAACGGGTGGTGTCACAGAGAATAGCAAGTAGGCAAAGAGGATAGTCGGAAACACGGAAGTCAGTGAGTTCGCCGCGTCGATACCAGAATAAGAATGCGACCCCATTGGCGGTAACATTTGCCCACGATTCAGCGCAGACGGACTGGTATCGAGGGATCGTCTCGGTGAGCAGCGTTTTGTAAGCCGAGGTTGCTTGAACGATCGAGAAGCAATGCCCGAGTCATTCTTGCTAAGCTTCTCCAGGCAGGTTTCAGTTGTGGGTGCTGGGTATGTGCGGAGACCTTATTCGAGCGGGTGGCGTTAGATTGTACATAGCGTCATCCGAATAAGGTTGGGATTGGCGATTCGGGTATCGTGGAATTGTCAGTCGGCCCACAATTCGTGGGTGCGTGTGGGCGGGCTCTCATGCCTACCAAGATGGGAAATCGAACCGGGGTTCGATGAATCCGAGACCTTCAGAACGAGAAGCTGGAAGTACTTTACCCACCAGCTGTCTGTGAACACTTGCTCTGTACGTGGACGTCAGATTGTCGTCAAAAGCCAAAGTTGGTGCCCACTAGATTCCGTGTGGTTTGCGAGCGTCCGTAAATGAATGCAGCGAAGAGGTGTTATTCGGCCGAACGCGCGACGTTCTACCCTACTATGAATATAACGTCCACCCTGGTGGCGGCTGCCTTTTCTGTTGCGCATAATGAAGGCAAAGACGCGCGTTGTGGCGCGTGTTGCCCGACTTGACCGAGAGTTGGTGGGCTGCGGGTACCTTCTGGACCACAAGCATCTGACATGGGAGGAGGAGAGCGTATTTATGGGACCTCATCTGGCCATATGTGGTGGTCAGCGACAGAATTCACCGAGAAATTCAAATGATCGTGATCGTGATCTGCCAAATACTGCCGCATGATTGCCGCCGAACCGCCGAACGGGACCAAATTGTCATCCTGCGAAGCATAAGAGTAATACACTATTCGTACTCCGTCACCTGCTTCGTTTCTTTCTTCCTTTCTATTTGACTGACTTATCTTTCTCTCCACCCACCACTATCCCTCCTCTCATTCAACAACGAAAACGTCCCAAGGCTATCGGAGCACAAACCAGAAGGAGAGACCCACAAAATGCCCCAGGCAGCGAAGAAGGAAATCTCCTCCCAACGACAGCAGGACAAGGAGTCTAAACGCGCCAGAGGTGCGTTGAACTGTTTTGCGAGCAAATTTTCAAATAACGATCTCTGTCTAGGCGCCCTCTCATGTGCAGAATGCCGTCGGTCAGTCTTTGACCGCCACAAACTCCAAGACGGCTGACATCCACCCTCAGACTGAAGCTCAAATGTGATAAAACTGTTCCATGCTCAAGGTGGGTATCGACGCCTAAGCTGGCCCTCTATTTTCTGGATGCGATCTTGGTTGTTTGCGCACCCCACGTCTTTTTCTGAATCCCTATCTCGACTGGAGAGCTAACGCTTCATTTCATAGCTGTAAACGACGCGGATGCTCCGCAATTTGCCCCAATGGGAGTCTTATTACTGGTGAGTTTCCTTCCTCGAACGATTGGGCCCTTAATCTTCGCATTAGGACAGGGCACGCGGTGGGTTTGCTCTCTGTCAACTCTTCGCCATTATAGTAACCCAAGCGCCGTAGATTTGTACTTGCCGACACGGAAAAGCTTCACCACAAGATCGCCACCATGAGCGACCGAATCAGGCATCTGGAGGACGCGCTTGCCGTTCTGCAAAGCACAGTCACCCCAGAACCCCACCCTCTCCTTACGCGCGAACTTCTGAAGATCAAGTCCAGCATCGAACTGCATGCAGCAATTGATGATGTAGATGCTGATATATCGAATCCTATACCAGAAGGAGAACAACCCGAAAACGTAGAGGATTATATCGATGCATTTGGGACATTAGCAATTCGGGAGGATGGAGCAGCGACTTTCTACGGTAGAAGTGCTGGTCATGAGGCGAGTTTTGTTCCTCAATCTCTCTCTCCTTTCATATTCTAATACCACACTGTTTTCAGAGTCTCTTGGCGGGGTGAAGTTCCGCAAGATTCTCCCTCTCCTTCTCCCGCTATGTCTACCATGATGGGCCCACAACGGCATGACAGTCTTCCCCTCAGCCCATCGTCTTCTCTGGCCGGCTTTGCCGCCTCTTTCCCCTTCTCCAGGTCATCAATGAGTCTTCCTGCGGGAATTGACCTTGATTTCTTGGCCGCAAGACTACCGCCTTTTACCGAAATTCATCGGTTATGCGAACTGTACCTCACCCAAGCGCCGTGGTTTTTCGGGGCCGTTACGCGCTCCCAATTGTCGGATGAAATCCTGCCTTTGTGGTTTCCCGATGATGCGCCACGACCGGCTTCCGCGCCGACTCTAGCGGGTGGTGGCGGACGGGGACTGAGCCCACCACCGGTGGGAACGGCGCATGATCTCGCATTGCTCTACGTGATACTCTGCTTTGGCGCGTTGGCAGACAGCAGTCTCCCTTTCCCGAGCGCTTCTAATGAAGCTATCTCGTCAATGGACGACTTTCGCCCAGACTCACGCGGAGGGTATGATTCTGGGCACTACTACAAGCTAACGAAAGCTTCTTTAACCCTCGAGCCCGTGCTGGAAGGCCCCCCAAGCGTTGCGACCGTACAGACGTTGGCACTGATGGCGATCTACGAGGGACTCCGTGCCGGAGAGAATAGCATCGAAAGCACCTGGGCGATCTTTGGGATGTCCACTAAGTTAGCGCAAAGCGTATGTTAGTCCTTGACGAAAACGAAGATGCTGATGCATTGTCTTAGCTTGGCCTTCGTAAATCCCTTCTTTGTCAGACTCCATAGCGCAGTTCGTTGACTTAATGTCTAGATCGCGATTGTGCTCGGTGGGGCCTCAAGCCGGCTGAGGTTCAGAAACGTCGCGCACTGTTTTGGGAGCTGTTTATTACCGATTGCTGGCAGGTAAGGATGCTGATCTTTCCGTTGGAACCCTTTATCATGAGACACACACTAGGCGCTCGCAACGGGCCGGCTTCCGACCTTCTCCCTTCCATTTGTCGACTGCGAGCTACCGCAAGATGTGGATGAGACTATTGCAGATGACGGCAAGCCGCAGTCCTCATGTGAGTTATTGTTTCCATCTGAAGCTTCCCGCCCTGCGGTTCCGCTTTGGAAGGCATGCTAGCGATAAGACTAATATATGTTGCATTATCCAGTTCCTTTTTGGAAAGCGCGTTTCGGTGCCGAATGCCTTTCCGCGGTCGTGCAAGGGACGCTGACTTCACGGGCTCCGAGGTACTCAATCATTCTCGAACTCGACCGGAAAGTCCGCGACATGGAATTCCCAAAATATGCCACGGGATCTCCCCCAGAAGGTGCCGGGTTCACACCAACGATGAGTCACTTCATGCCCTTCAACTATAGGCAATGGGGTGCGTTTTTCTTTCGTCGATATTAGTATCATGCTGACCCACTTTCAGCCCTATTGTACATTCACCGCTGTTTCTTCGCTCATGCGATTCAAAACTACCCGAATGACCCCATCAAAAGCCCATATGCGCCCTCGTTTTTGGCCGGTTATCGAAGTGCATGCGATCTTCTAAGTTCGCTGCAGCTACAATTTACCGCTTTCCCCACCGAAATCGCGCGTTATTGGGTTCTCTGGACACATGCATTCTCTTCATCGGTGAGTTGCCATCGAGTCAATGTCTCCACAACGGGCTAAATGGATCATAAGATAATGCTGTCCTCGGTCGTTACACATGCGACGCGTTCCAAAGTTGCGAAAGCAGCGTTACTTGAGCTGGGAAAGGCGTGCCAACTGTTTGAAGCAGCGGCCCATATTTGTCCTGGCTCCCGGGCCGGGAAATTCTTGCCCATTTTGCAGCGGGTGTCGAAGCGCGCCGCGTCGTTATACGAGGATGCGCTTAATGGTGCTCCAGCACCCATCCCAAATAACATATTTGAGCCGTCAAAGGTAGAGCCCAACGACGAGCTATCGATATTCAGTGGCAAGACACACACTGTCACAACAGTCAAGAAAAAGGCCCATAACGCGCCGTCTCCGCCATCCGCTCGGTCCACATCTGATTCTCCGACCCAACAGCCGCAGGTTGTCACAGACAACCCGTCGTTTGCAGGTGTCCACCCGAATCTCGTCAAAGAGCTCAACGGCTTTGACGTGACCCTGAATGCCCAGATCCAAAATGCCTATCAGTCGAATAGCTTGTATACGGAACAAGTGCTGGGCCACGGGCAGCAGTATCCGATGCAATCTTCTTATCAACAACAACAAATGCTACACGAACAAGAAGAGTATCGACGACAACAACAACAAGAAAGCGAGATGCAGTACCGTCAAGATGCCTACAGTCGGCCCTCGACGCATGCGGGTTATGAGTCATATGCGCCTTCGCCCATTTCACCGGCCCACTCCCAGAGCCAGACCCTGATGCATTCAACATCCCATCGGAGTCTCCGGCAGGTTTCCTATCAACAACAACAGCAACAACAACAGGACATCCCCATGCCCCCCAGTCGCTCCCTCTCGCACTCTCAGTCCCAGCGCAGCCTCCGCGAATCGTACAGCTCCTCCCGCCAAGAGGTGTTCGCCTACGACCCCGCGTCATCTGTGCAGACTTCGCTGCCAATGTCTGGTTACGTAAACGAGCCCCGCACTGCCTCTTATCAAACCCAAGCGCAGCCATCGGCGCAGTACTGGGCCCCCGCGTACCCGCAAGGTCAGCCAGAGCACCACTATGAGCAACATCGGGTCCCAGTCGACCAGAATCAATACTTGCGCCAAATAAACCTGCAGGTTGATCCGGCGTATGAGCATCACTACACCCCTGATGGCGCGATGCGGGGACTCGCGGCCGAAGACCCCAGACTCCAGGAACACTGGCAGGTGTACATGTCCAAGGTTTGTCTTGCTCTCTTCCCTTTTTCCCCTACTCACGTCCGCCGAGGTCGGGTCTCCGCGTATGATTCAAGATCCTTGATTTATTCCTCGTTTTGCTTTCCTTTCATGTTCTGTTGCCCTGCTTTCTCAACTCCCATGTATCAATCTACACATCTTATTTAATTATAAGTACTATATCTGTATTTTGTATTACTGATAGCTAGTCTGTGCTCGGCCAATGTAGACTGACATTCTCTTTCAGCACCATCTCACTTCAATTGTGTCCAGAGTCCTGACCAAAGACCTTTTTGTGTGTTCCCTCTAGTCCTTTCAATTATATCTCCCTGTGGATGTGTTCTGACCTTAGTCACTGGTTGGGGCTTTTTTGGGGCTGAGAACTGAATTGGACTTCAAGTTTCCCTGAGGGACATGATATATTTCTATTACCCCCCTTCCTTTCTGGCTTTTGTTCTTTTTCACTGTCCCAGCCTCATCTTGTGGCCAAGCCACACTTATATAATGTGCAGTAATGTGCTTATGCACTCATCCATGGTTTTTGCCTCTCCCCAGTCTCTTTAGCAATTTTACACATTTATATCTCCTTACTTAGTCATACATACTATCACAGATGGGCAAAGTATGATGGGCTAGCTAGCTTATCAGTGCTCTAAGTACTATAGACCTTTGCAAAGCAGCTTCCCTCTTGAGACCTGTTGTCGACACAACGCAACCTCCATCGGCACCGCGAAGAGGGACGCAAACAGTATCCCAGACGAGTCCGCAAAGCCCACCGAGCCAATCTTAAACTCGCGCTCCTGCCGCGCCCGTTCGATGTCGTGCGCCGTCTCAGGCGACGGAGGGTCCTGGTTGATCCGGTAAAAGACGTTGACACTGCTTTTCGTTGAGCATCCCTCAACAAAGAAGAAAATCGACGCACTATGCAGAACCACCACATATGCCCTCCAGACTGATCAGAAAGAACACCAGGACAATGCTCCACGCTTCATCCGTGTTCGAAGGGAAGATGCCGATTGCGGACTCGACGGTCAAAGTGAGGAAGATTCCGAATTGGACGATTGCGGGCAGCGGCAGCAGGTGCGAGGGCAGCGGCGGGAGACCGATGGAAATCGATGACCGGGAGAGGAAGACAGTTGTCTGGTAGACAAGTTGCCAGAGCGGGTAGTAGTCCCGAATCGAATGGATGATCTTGCTCAAGAATGGATGATCTGGAACTGGGTAAAGTAGAGTAGGTGCGATTCCTTGGTTGATGGTGTATTCGAACTGTGAACACGATTACACAGCGATTCGGGCACCAAAAAGTTGTGACCATACCAGGTAGACACAAACTACAGTCATATTAGCATTTGCTTCAAGTTGGAGGACAACACACACATAGAGGAAGCATGTAACGTATTAGCATTGGCCTAACAAGGCGCCATTTGTCATTAAGCGTAAGGTAGACGTGGTGTTTGTCGGCCAGAGGCCGAGAGCTGCCCTCTTCTTCCCCTGCAATATCTTCCTCGCCGGTGGCCAGTGCTGTGTATGCTGTGGTGTTGTCATATGGAGTGGTTGGACCAAATCCCGCTGGACTGGGAAGAAGGAAAAAGTACTATCACAAGTGTTGACGGAACCGGAACAGGAAAGCCGAATGCAGCTTACTGTAAGAGGAATGATCAAGGGCATAACCTCCAATGTCGACTCAGAGAAGGATTAACGATGCATAAAAGAACGCACAGAAGATAGTCCAACACCAACTCGGACGCCAAGACCGCGGACCTCCCACCATAAAAACGCGCCGACAAGTCCAGCCGCGCCGGTTCCGGACGAGAAGTAACTACAGTTGAACTGAGCAACATCATATGTATGACGTTGAGAGAGACGAACCCCACGCTATGTCCTGCTATTGACGGCGGAGAATAGGTTGTGGAAAGTTGCAAAAACGTCAACTCGCCCAGACCTTCAAGCGATGTTACACGGGAGCAAGATGGTGGGGGGGACACGCCCACCAGACGAGAAAGACGCAAGACCGATACCCAACAACCGCATGAACAGACTGTCGAAGAACGCGACGACCTTGAAGAAACGATTAGCCGATTCCTCCCAGAAACGATGGAGCAAGTACCAGCATTCCGAAGGCACTCAGAGCACAACACCCAACCAGTCGTTGGGTATACCGTATCCGGCCTTTCAGAAAGTATGGCCAGCCGACCTTGGCAACGAGTGCGGGCGCAATATTGCAGAAGGCGATGATACCTTTTGGCGTCGACGGAGGTACCAAGTCCAATGCGGCAGAGAGTATGATGACATACAGCACTGAGAAATACACTTTGGCGTGGCAACTGAAGTGAGGGCGGACCACACACCATTGTTTATAAGCCCAAACAGAAAGAACGAGCAGCCGAGTTTTAGCAGGAGTCCTAAAGAGCATATAGCAGTGAGGTGGACAAAGTAATTGTCACAGACCTTTCTCAGACTGCTGAATAGGAAACTCGTCCTCGTCAACGGACGCATTTCTGAGCAAGCTGCGCTCGGAGGCGATGGTTGGGGGCATTTCGTAGGCTTCAGTATTGGGGCTTACAGAAGCTACCATTCAAACTGCATGCCTCGAATTACGCGGTTGTGCAACGCAAAGATAACGTGGGTGAGAGCAGAAAGAGAGCAGGATTATTACGTCGTCACTGATGATGGGGGGTGATCGCTAGAATGTCTGGAACAATACAACAGTAATAGGCTACAACCTGGCTACAGTTGGGCTGGTGGCCTATGGGCCACAGCCGATAATAATAGATGATACCTATAAGCTGCAAGATCTCATCTCCCACCTCTTCGTCGGGCCGCTAAAGGCCCTAATAGGGGAACCGGTGCGGGCAGTGGCCCCCAAGGCAAAGCCATCATCGGTCTCAGCCCCAGGAAATAATTTGGCTGAGCCTCCCATTCAATCATCTTTTGCCACTTTTTTGAACAAAATGAAGGAATAGTAGAAAAATAGTTACTCACGTAGCAGGGTAGAACGAGGTCGGTATGGCGAACGACAACAACCTGGGGACCACTTGAATACGACTCGAATTCTCCGCTACCCACGGCTATCTGCGGTATGGTGTTAGAATAAGTCAAGTCTGCTGTAGATCGTCCAGGAAGGACTGTTTTCGTAAGTTTCTGGCTCCGAAACTTTGATTTTCTCGTCCACTTACCACGACAAGCAAACATGCGGTTAGCCCCAGCACAGTAGGCAAGCGAGGTTGCAGCGTCTTGTGCAAGGTATATGCCTCTTCCGAGAGCTGCACCATGAGTAAGAGGATGGCCACCGACACCGCCAATACGAAAACCGCCAGTAAGAATGCTGACAATCTGTCAATTACTGTGGAAAGCTGTTGAAGTGCTCACGATTCGATGTTGTTGTCCGGCGTGCCATGAAACAACTCAAGCTCCTCTGGCTCTTTCCCCAAAAGTGCGCGCAATGTCTCACGAGCTGCCTCAAACTTCTTCTCGAGTTCGTAATTGACGATCCAGTGAACTAGGACGTGCGTCAAGACCATATCTGCAGGGAAACTTGAAGAAAGTCAAGTACCCACATTTCTTGCATTTGAAATGTGCAGTCGCCATGAGCCTTTGTTTCCATGGCGCGAAGCGTGCCAGATCGTCTGCGTGGGCAGGTGTACCATCCTGCAAGAGCCCCGTTTCGATATCGACAACCACACGAAACACGATCCCTTCCGCCTTTCTCTCAACAGCAGCGAGAACCTTGTGGAGCTCCGCTTCTTCCTTGTCAGCCAATTTGCGCGCGAAAGCAGCATCAGCTTGTTGTTGCTTTGGCTGTCCTCCTGTGAGCACTACCAGTCAACTGAGAGGTGAAATAGGCTCTCACGTTTAGCCTAGCCGCCCTTTCTAAGCTCTCTTCATGTTCCCTTTTCTTGCGTCTCAATTTTTGCACGTCGCGCATGACGGGGTCCGTTTCATCCACATCCGAGTCAGAGTCCAAGTTCTCGAGGAGTCCCAGTGGCATGCGGGGTGTTGCTGCCTTCGCCTTGCCTGCCGCTTTGCTCGAGACTGGACGTTCAAGGTCATCGTTCGTAAGGTCGATTATGGATAGAGCGCGTTTTAAGCGATCCTTTGCCTTCCCCCTATTTGGGTGCGAGGAACCTGAAGCCCGGGCTGGTGTTGGACCCTCCGAGTCGGAGTCGTGAATTTCGATGGTCTCGATAAGCTCCTAGGTATTGCGATAGCTCGTCGAAAGACCGACTCTTTCAAGAACTTGACGCACCGCTCTCTCGTCTTTACTCGCATCTCTGCCCTTGCTTAATGGCGGCCGTTGCTTCGTTGTTTTTGGCTTCGTCGGGCTTTTCCTCACTTCGAGGAATACGATATCGTCGTCCATCTGTGGGTATGGGTGGCCGAGTGGGTGATGGGAGGAGTCAACTTGAATGATGATCAATCACGTGGTCGCGCGGTATGTCAAGTTTGGAGACCCAAGTCACACTAGAAATGAGTTATTATCATGGTCAAACTCAACGAGTCAGCAGCGGCGGTACACATTAGTTACGATGTACTGTACAGTATGAAGTAATATAGGTAGTGTGTAGTGAATTCCCTACTCATACACCTTCTCAGGGAATCCCGGCAACACTTCTTTCGATGCTGATTTCGGTCCCAGATACCCAGTTCGCTGCCACTTTTGCTTCGCGAACGTCCACTCTTCCATCGTCGGCACCGGATTCTCACTGGCTTCGAAGGGATTCTTCACATACCCCTCCCGCTTCAGCACGGGACTGTCAGCTATCGTCGAAAGTCGCACGTGATTGTGAGGCCGGGAGAAGTACAGCAAGCCCAATCGGTCGACGTGCTGCTGGTCGATTGGCGGCGGGTGAACGCGATGAACAGTGCTGCGTATATACCCGCCTGTGAGAAGCTGAAGTGCATCGCAAGTGTTCACGGTCAGCAGTCCCTTCTGTGGCTTGACCCACTTCCATTCGTTTGTTATGGGGTCGCTGATTTGGAGGCCCGCCACTGGTTGACGGAAAAGAAGCGTGAAGGAGCCCAGGTCTGTGACATGACATCAGCACCTTGTTGATGAGAAGAAAGAAAAGATGATAAACCGGTGTGTCCAGGCACCCACGCTGCAAGCCGCTCGTTATCAGTCACCGTAAACTTGCCGCACTTCATATATCGAATATGCTCTTCGCTCTTGACGTCGTACGTATGCATCTTGACAAGATAGTCTTCAGGGAGCTCCAGGGCAATTGCGACCAAAGTCAGGAGGGGCTCAACAATCTTCTCTTGGACATCCTTCACGTTGCTGTCAAAATGGAGTCCATAGCCATGAAAGCAACATTGACATACGCGAACAAACGCTTCGATTTCGTCTAGATGTTTTGCAATGGGCTCGGGATGGTTATGAAGGAAATCGCTGCTGAATTCTCATGTAAAATATAAGACTCGAGGTTTGCTCATCAAAAAAACAAAAGCTTACTGGGAATGTTGTAAACCTCAATCTTGTCCTTTAAACCCGTGTTAGGATCGACGCTGTAGCTGGTTAGCAAGATCTCGGAGATGCAATCAAGCACAAGTCTCTACACAATTCGTCCGGCTGGCATATATCCATTAAAGCCACCCCTTGCGAAATCCTGTGCGACATAGCACATCTTCGTCTCTAGAGGCAACTCATAGAATCTCTTGCACAAATCGAACTGGCGGTCAACGGCCTCGGGAGATACGCCAAAATTTTTGACATAGAAGAAGCCTTTCTCGCGGACGGCGGTGATGAGTTTGTCAGCGAGATCCTTGCGGCCAGATGGGCATGCATAGAGAGAAAGGTCAATTGTGGGAAGGTCTGCCCATGGGAGGTTTTCCTGCGATTTATATGTCAGTAAGAACCCAGCGTTACGACACTGACCAAGACCTTTGTTTGGGGGACGTAGTCAAAACTGCCTAGGGCGGGGGCAGGAACAGGCATATCGTAGGAGAGTACAAGAGTAAATCCAAGTCTTGCCTTTATACATTCTGTTTCATTCTCCGCCGGCACTAACAGTTGGTCGCGTTCCGTGTTGAACACTGCTCGCATTCAATCCAGTTAGTATCTTCCCAGGGGAGCATTAACAATCAAAAAGAGATGACATCTCGCGCCCAATGAGTTTTGACTAGTCCTCCATAGTAACACTTCCAATTGTTTGCGGCGGCGGCGGAAACTGCATCACCCGGAAATAGAAAGAATCTCGGGAGAGTGTCGACGAGAGTTGTTGACTTTAGGCTTGATTTGGTGTCCGTAGCCAATCGGAGGATAGTCCGTGGTGAGACCGGTCAAGGCTAAACTGCGTCCATTTGCGTCATCAGAGATATGGCCCTTGACGAGATTATCTTGCCGAGGTACGATGGTCAAAAGCATTGTAGTATTAGAGACGTGCTCTATGAGCAGAAGAAAGCATTCCAGAATACACGGCATTGGCGACGAGGCGTTGCTCCCTTAGATCCCATACCTATTCACCCATTGCCTCAGACTTCGAAGGACGGAGAATATAGAACAAGGTACGCACTTCGCATCCACACGATTGAATTCCACCTGCCGCTGCTATGGTTGTACTGATAAGTCGCAGCGTCGAACCACTGTCAAGGCACAAATTAGCACGGTTATAAGAAATGGGACAATGCGATGCACAGGGTTGCAGGATTGTGAAAAGTGGTGTTCAGGCTAAGGGAGACTGGAGAAATCCCAGGGCCACCCTCCGCATAATCGACGGTTGACACAGCGGATGAGACGCATCTGTGGTTACCTCAGTTGGATGTAGAATGAGGAATTAAACGCTCACTCGTCAATTATGGTAACGATAAAGGCTTGAGCAAGGTTCCTATGCCGGTCAAGAAGCTCTAGCCATCTTAGGACCTGCGAGATGCAAGCTAAAAATACTGTTGGCTCACCTTCTGTGACCTCGATCTCACTGACCAGTTGAAGTCTGGACTGCGCGTGTTGCTCGCGATTCAACGAAACTTCTTTAACGATTGTCCTCTTAGCAGACATCCCAGCGAAACATTTTGGGGCCGGTGCGTGGTAGACATTGAGCCATTTGACTGTCATAGCTTTGACATCAAGCGGAGCAGTGCCAGATATCTGCTCAAGATATTCGTCTGAGATTGGTATGCGAAGTATTCTCATCATATTTGAGAGTCGGCGCGGGTCAGACGACATCGTAGGAGGAGGAGAGGAAATATGAATGTGACTGAGTCGGCAACAGCCCATAACCGGCCATTCAATTGCCTCCCAAAGATTTTCGGCTCTCATCATGCAGTCATCACTTCTTCTTCCCCTAAACTATGGCCTCTATTAGCGCCGCTCGCCTGGAAAAAATGTTCCGCATGCTTCCCAACGTAGACGCATCCAGCATCAAGGGCAACCTCTCTGCAGAAGAAAACCAAATCAATGCCAACATATTCGCATTCTACGTCTCCGGGAAAGGCGGTCCTACCCCGATACAGAATCCATTCGGTCGAAGTGTTGGAGAGCACCTGCAGATAACAGAGCTGACGGTGACGGAAGAAGGGGCGAGTGGTAGGCTGGAAATCGAGGTGACAGAAGGTGAGTAGTTATTTGGTTCAATTGGGTCATCGCAGACTCATAGGCCGTTCAGATATGTGTAACGTCTTCGGGACAATGCACGGCGCTTGCGGTGCGTATATCATTGACCAGTAAGTTTTCCGTATTGCCTTGTTGGTTGACTTGAACAACCAACCAAAAGCGCAACTATCGGGACTATGGTGTTGTATGGCCGTGCTGCTGGCTTCGACGGTCGCGGCGTCTCTACCTCCATGAACATCCATTGGCATAATCCCGCCAATCTGTGGGTCCTCGTTTCTTCGTATACCGCTGGCCGTTGACTTTTTTTAGCGGAGACATTCTGGCTGTTTTCACTGAATCTGTACACATCGACAACCGCGCCCGCACCGTCCGCTGCGAGATTCGCGACAAGGAAACTCGGAAACTCATTATCACCGGCACGCATTCATTCCTTAATGCAGGCGCAGCGGCCAAATTATGAAGGCTTTTCCACGGCCATATAGAGCGTGTTTATTCACTATTCCTAGAGAGTATATATTCGACTTGGCTGAACTTTGCGGACATTCTCTCCGATCCTGCGACCCAAAGAGGCGAATGGGGTTGACAAGTATCATCACCAATGATTGTTCAGGCTCCTGTTCCAAACCGGGAACACTATCTAATCAGGTTTTATCTTCTTCCAGGAAGACAACTTCATAATCAGAATAGCGCTTCGCACTTCGAGCGCGTGTATTAGTGCAGTTCTCTCCTCACAGATTCGTCAAGCATGTTCACTTGGACCTTCCTTCATGGGTTGCTTTTTTCACTCGCATGCCCCAGCTTTTCGATTGAAGTTCCTGCCAACACGAGCTGGTAATAGGTGAGGCACACTTCTAGTGCGCTTTGTTGAATCGACAATTGATGAAAAGTTTTAACGCCTGCTATTTGTCACGTGTGTGATACACGCCCACTGAACAATGAACAAGAAGTGCATCGCCACCCAACATACAACTTGCCACCTCCTCCAACACCGTTCGCCTAATTATGGCGACACAACCATCCCGGATACAGACATTTCCCTTCGAGCTGCTGAGCGAAATATTCCGGTTGTTGGATCCGACCTACCTTGACCGCCGGTTTATTGTTTGCTCTTTCGTGTGCAGGCATTGGCGGCAGGCGGCCCTCAGTGATGGTACCCTCTGGACGGTGAGATCGACTTCTGGCTCCAATACCTACTCACTCCTTTCCATGCAGATGATTCGAATATCCGAATACGACTTTTATGAAGAAAAGCGCAATGAATTACTCGCTGATCTACTCACGCGCTCGCGTACCCTGCCTCTGGCGGTCGTGTTGATGCGTTTTCGTGGCCCAAATGTCCCTGAGTACTATGATGCTCTGGAAGAGTTTCTCTACGACGTCCTCAAGCCCAACCTTTGGAGGATACGCCGCATCCTGATCATCGCCCCGCAGACTACGTGGCCTGTGATCCTGAACGCTATGGAAGGCGAGCAATTTCCGTGGCTCGAGCGGCTTTGTCTCCGGAGCGATGCAGTGAAGACGATGTACAAGCTTCAGAACGCGCAACATGAACGAATCTGGCAGCTGCCGGGCGACTATCCCATGCCCGAGGTCGATGATCTCCCTGGTATCCCCGTCTTTGACCTCGTATTTCCCCTCCCCCATGGCCACCGCCTTGAAGTCTTCGATACGCAGGGCATATCATTTGGCAACGCCTTCCTGCCACAGCTACAGTGTCTTTATATTGCCCACCATATGCCGCAGATGGTGACGAAGGGGGAGCTGACTGACGCGCTGTTTGCTACCGAAAAACTCGTGTTGCAAGGCATGTACGTCCCCAGCGTCGGTGTCAACCGCGATTTGCCGTTCGACGTCAGCATAGACAGGTCAGGCGACTGGTTCCAGCCTCTCGACTGGGAGATACGGCCGCAGATGGACTACTGTGAATATCGACGCCATGACCATTTCACCCCTATCGACGAAGGCGACGAATACGCGGAAGAGGACGAAGAAGCTGAAGCAGAACAACAGCCATCTTCAAAATGCAAGATTAAGGAGCTCCACTTGATCAACTTGGTCGCGGAGCCCATACCGGGAATGCCGGTTCTGGAAGGCGATTTTGCGTGGGGTGACCTCGGCGAAGAGGACTGCGCGCCGTTTTTCCGGCAGCTCGTGGAACACACCACCGCCTCGCTACAGACCCTCTTCATCCACGGTTGGCACGCTGACAGTCGAATATGGAAGGACTTTATCAAGGTTTATGGACCGCAAACGCGGAATTCTTCTACCGCTGCTACGACCTCAACCTGGCCACCAACGGCTGCCGGCGAAATCAGTGAACTTGTTGAATTTCCGCTGCTGGCGAGCGTGAGGATCTGGAACATGTGTGTTCCACGCTCGTTCCAACCCGGAGATCTGAAGCGGCTGTTCGCCACCATGCCCGCCGTTACACAATTGGATCTGGCGTACACTGTGGCCGCAGAGACGGCTTCTGCTGGGGAAAATGTCTTTGCGGAGTCGGAGAAGCAGTTTACGGACGCTTGCGTTCAGGTGCTTGAAGAGGACATGGTTCTTTGCCCCCAACTTCAGGAATTTCTTATCAATGGAACAGCAATGAAACGGTATGTCTCTCGGACGGATTGAATAATGGACATTTGCTGATTCTTTACCTAGAACACCACGAACATAGATTAGCTCGCTTATTCTGTTGAGATAAGGCTTTTGGTGTATGTAGTATTACTCTTGTCATGCCGTGTGATTGCCTTTTGATGCATCAGCACAACTCTCACTAAAACCACCACCACCACATACCTTTGAACTCGAAGCGGTGTGAACTGAAATTGCCGTGTGTGGACTAGAAAATGGTTCGAAACTCAAGAGGTACATGTTGCACTTTCTCACATGGTATCTTCGTTCACCTTGGCAAAGTGGAAGCAGTTGCGTCGATCCTGTCAACTTGAAGGCTATGTTTTGACAGGAGGATCAACTTACATAACTCGTCCGATTTTCAGTTCGAGTCTTGTTGGGGGAATGTGTCCATCCCAGAAGTATTACAAGTAATGCTGATCGCTCACTCTGCTCTCTTTACCAGGTTCCATATCATGGAATCGCCGCAGATATCGGCTTGTTGGCAAGGATCCCAGATAAGGTGATAAAGCAGGGTCGGCTTGATTGCCTCAAAATAACCTGTTCGAATTCGGCTATTAGCCTGCACTTTGTTTTTCTGGCGGAAGCGAGTAAGAAGGAAGTGGCGCCAGTGAACGAAGTCTCTACTGGGCTCTTCTGGTCCTTCTCCCTGCCATTCCAACTCGATTCCAGCGCCGTTTCGGTGTTTGTCATTACGACCTTCGATACGGTGTCTCGGCTACGCAATTGATCTCGGCAAAAATTTGAAAGGCAATCCATAAAAGAGGCGATGAACGGGAATGGCGTTTTTCTGCTTGTCTGGCTTTTGACCTCTCGACGCACACGCACACTCTTTTGTCCCCGCCGCTCTTCGAATCATGCAGTTTGGTGTTCTCCTCAGTCTTGTCTCCCTCTTCGCTCTTGGTACATCCGCTACGGCAATTCATGCTCGTCATGGCGGCTATGGAACTCCTCCCAGTCCTCCCAAGGGCTCATACCCCCAGCCTTCGGGCATTAGCGGTCCTTGGTACGGTTGCCCCGATACCAACAAAGACTCGCATGGAAAGGTTGCAGAGCTCTGTGACAAACCGCCGCACACGGTGAGTTGTTAGTGGTCTGTCCTCTCCGCAGTTACTCAAGTTTTGATTAGGGCAAGTCCTTCGGTTGCACGTAAGTATTTTCTTACCTTGCTCTGCGTTTTCCAACAGTCTCACAGTTATCGCACGGGCCGAGGCACTGGAACTCATACCTGCACCTATGACGCCAAGTCCGGCGAGTGCAACGGTGGAAGTGACCGTTCAAAGTGTCCCACAACGGCGACTATAACCCGTTCTCATAAAAAGCGCGATCCTCATGCACAAGAATTCTAGGCCTCTATTTCTATGTGAGTTCGTGACATACTACTCGACGCCATGTTGACTGCTGCGTAGCATATATCCGCAGTCAAGAGCTTTGCTTATACTTAATCCAAGTTGGTTACCGACATGACCCCATCCGCACATAGAATTTGACCCACTGTTGCATTTGTTCTTCTACGCATTCCATCCGTACTTTAGACGCTTTCTGATACCACTCCGTTCAATGTTGTGACATTCTTGCTAACAGTTCATCTCTGTCCATCATGTTGCCACTTGCCTGGCTCGCAGATAGCTAGTCTTGCTATCAACTCTCCATGGAGAGCTCTCCATAGAGTCTGCTGCTTTCTGAGTATGACCACAGATGCTTTCTACAGCATCACTAGCTGTTTGAGAACATATCTACAGGCATGTACAGAGGTAAATCTAGTGTTGCATCCTGAAGATAGCCTGGGCTGCTTTGGTAAAACATCTGTTGCTGACTTGATAACTTAACTTGGGCTGCCTTCTGTGACTGAGAGCAGCTGTAGCTGCTTTGAAGAGTTCTCTGATCTGTGAGGGAAAAAATCCCTTTATGAAAATTTTTCTATGCAAGAAATGAATTCAGATAGGAATATATGAATAACAGAAGGCTGGTGTGTGGAAGGATTCTTTTTCTTAAAAGAAGACCCCCGAAAAAGTAAGAAAACAAATCTCCACAGTACTTACATAAGATAAGAGCCTGTATAAAAGAAGAGACACAAGATTGAGAACATACCAATGATACCACTACACCAAGAAGCAGTGGGATAGGTGGCTGGCAGTATAGATATAGCATGAATTTGAGTGCCAGCCCCCTCCAGCTCCGTAAAGCATCTACAGCAACATTTCAAAACAACTATAGCTGCCCTTCAAGACCACCTATAGCTAGAAAACACAAGCAACCTATGCTGGCTTGACAATGCAGCTACAGTTGTTCTTACCAGTACAGCCTTAGACAGTCTGACAAGCTAGCTATAGCTATCCTTCAAGCTAGCAGTCTCCATAGAGTATGTGGAGAGTTGATAGCAAGACTGTCGATCTCCTGGCTCGCCGTTCCTCTTATCTTTACACTTCTATTCGGCGTCGTTGATTCTCCACTCGCACTCATTGAGGGCATCTCAATTCCGACGCTACCCTCGTTACATCGTGTTTCGTTAAGCATCGCCGGCCTCATTGTCCCGCTTCTCCCACCCAGTACTCGTCAAGAACTGATCAACGAGTTTGCAGTCGTCGAACGTGCGTATCCAGAGCCCAGATACTCGCTGTTTCCCCAACCAGTCCCAGATCAAGCATTCTGGCTCGCCACTCTCGTCGCTCTCGTCCTCGCCCCGCCGTTGGCCGCCACGCTGTTCTGCTCTGCAACTACTTTTCGACGTGTCGCGCTTCCAAGCATGCTGCTCGCCCTGCTTATTGGCGCTGTCCTCTGCCAGAAACCTGATGTCTGGTGGGAATTATCGGCGTCTGCGACTTTTGGCGCGGGTTTGCATGTTTTGCGAGACGGGATCTGGGAGTTCTTTAGTGGTCTGCCGACCTTGCTCGTCTCTTGGCAGGAGTCTGATAATTCATAACAGAGCTGAGGAAGAACAATATGCCTCTCGATGAAGTGAAGAAAGTCTGGCAAGCCCACATCTTTGGCAACAACACTTTTATCAAGAGCAACGCTGTTGTTCAACACGTCCTGAACTCGTCTTGGGCGACACTCCCGAGTGTCATTCGTCAACCTTTCAAGCTTAGCAACTCGACTCGTCACTTCCGACTCGGCGTCAGTCCTCGACAACTGGTTCCTCGTTTCAAAGCTCCCTCTTCCTTGCCTGGGCCGCCCCGTATTATCAACGCTTTTATGACATCTCTGCTCGAACTGCGTAACTGTGTTCATTTCAATATCGGGGCGGTATCTGACACTCTCTCAGCTAAAACGTTACTCCCACAAGTTGCTGCGACACTGCTCTGGATTGAGCTGGTCATGTTCATCCTGCCGTCAAACGCAGAAGCGGTGGCTACTGGGATCCTCGTTCAAATCTACACTTGGAGAATTGGCTTCACCCTTTTGCTTGCTGAGTCTCTGCTGCGATGTCCGTTCCCTGCCCTGGACACGTCCGAGTCAACGATCTGTTATACCTCTGGCCTAGCTGCATACATTTGGTCGCTGACTGCTCAGGGTCTGCATGCCTTTCTTGTCCGCTGTGCAGAGATTAACAAATTGAACAGGGCGGTTTGTCTACGAGGTGTTGTTCCTCCTTGTGGGCTCGGCGGCCATCCTCGCTTTCACACGAGTTCAAGGATATTCTCTACGGTTTTCGCTGGCTGAACTAGTTCACGGCCTCCGCTCAAACCTTGTCAACGCTGCTCGTTCAATGGCCAAGATCTCCACCACCGGCTATATTGATGCAAGACGTGTTGTGAATGACACAGTGAATTCGAAGCTAACTGCTGATTATCGTCAAATCCTCCAAAGAGCGCGTGCATATTTGTATCAAGGGGGCTGGCTATGGGTCAAGACGACGACCGATCAAGCACCTCTTGCGATCGAGGTGGAACGCGAACATGACAAGCTTATGTCTGCCCCGAATTTGCCTGATGCGACTGCGAGTGCGAGCGAGCAGGTCGAGTCGGAGGATAATTCGTTCCAGCTTGTACTCCCTGGAGGGTTGCCGGTAACACCACCTCGTCCGGCGCTTCTGAATGCTGGGAAGCCGCTAATCAGTGTCGGTGTGGAAGAGGAGGCGGTCTTCCAATCGAATGCGCATGGGGCGCTCCCGGTAGATCACGGTGACGACAAAACGTTAGTTGAGGGAACTGAGTGGAAGTTTCTTGGATCTTTTGCATTTGGCGTATGATTATCTATGTTGTAGATATTGTTTAATACCCGCTTGTACTACTACTAGTCAACACTTAGACAAGAATTCGACATCTGTTTCTCGAAGTAGATCTGAAGCACAGAAATCCCTTTCACTGGCATTGTTGATGGTTCGTCATCGTCATCCAAGTTTACAGCTGCAGAGATACAATGAGTTCTAAATATTTGGCGCGTGTTTGAGAAGAGTTCGAGACATATGCAGAGTCTGCTTGGTCTGCTCGAGTTGGCTGCAGAGGCCACGTGCTCCGTGACAGTTCGTGACAGATCGGTCCACAACTTGAACCCAATAATGGCCTTCGAGGTTCTCACAGCATTCCCGTTAGCGCAGATACAGTGTGTCGGTCCCACCTTCACTGCGCCAACTCCGACCCTTCATCTACAGATCATAGTCATGGTTTTGTCACCGGATCGCCAACGGAAGCACTCGCGTTAGACGAAAAACGCGAGCGTCACCTTTATGGTTTGTAAGTACATAGGAGCGCACGGGCAGGGACGGGCCTTCCGGAAAGCGCTATCCGGTTAACCGGCGTGTCAGCGAGCGCAGGCTCGGGAAGCTGAGAAGGGAAAAGCATATCAATGGGTCGGCGCTCAGGCTCAGGCTGGCACTATAAAACACGCATTTGCTATCGCCATTCTGCAAATCTTAGCTCCTCGACTAGGATTCAAGTCAGCGTTGACTCAGATGTCCAATCTACGAAGTATCGTCGTGTCTGGCGCCAACCAAGGTGTGTGTTCTCAGACCGTGATCTGTCCTTTTTTATCGTGTCGAAAGGTCTGGGGTACCATACGGTCCACCAGCTGGCGTCAACACCGAATGTTCTGGTGTTCTTAGGTGTGTTCACTCATTGCATTGGCATTCCTCCTAGATCTTCGTTTACTTCAGGCTCTCGGAAACTTGTTGCTGGGAAAGAGGCTATCGAGAAGTTTTCGGCAGGAATACATCCTGGATCCGTTGTCTTACCTATCCAGCTGGACATCACGGATGCCAACTCGATTAGCACTGCGCGGGATGTGATTGCACAAGAGCTCAAGAAACGCAACCTGGCTGGCCTCGATGTGCTCATCAACAAGTAAGTCAAAGTATCTTTGTGTCCATAGAACGATTGCTCATGAAATATTAATCCAGCGCGGGTATACTCACGCCCAACTTCGAAGAGGTCTACGCGGTCAACGTGTTTGGTACCGTCAACCTGACAGCCGCTCTGCGTCCGCTCATGAACAAAAACGGAAGCATTCTCAACATTTCTTCCGAACTCGGCTCGCTAGCAGGCCACACCAAACGGCCCGTGCCGCCGCAGTTCCCCGCCTACAACTCGAGCAAAGCCGCGCTGAACCAGCTGACGCTGGCCTGGGCTATCGAGGAGGAGCAGAAAGGGAGCGGCGTGCGCGTCGTCTCAATTTGCCCAGGTATTTTTGGTCCTGTCCGTGTTTTCTTCGTGTTCACGCTCTGACAGGTTATAACACCACTAATATCACTGGGTATGCCGGAGATTTGCATCCTTCTGAGGGATGCAAGATTATAGTGAGAACTGCACTCGAGCAGACCGGAACAACGGGCGTGTTCTTCAAGGCCTCCGGACCTATCGAGTGGTAAACGTTGGATAGCCACATCTTATCTTATCATTTCCCCGTCTTTGTAAAATGGTACTAGCAGAAATCCTGCTATATACTCAGTGCTGCCAATAATGGGAATCATCTAAACTTGAACAAACACGCTTCGAACTTCTGCAAATGGATGCAGTCTGATAAGTTATGTTTGAGATCGCGGCAGCCGGGCCGGTTTAGATTATCTTATCTTGATTATCCTTCATTACCGCGAAAGCACCCCCCACTCCTGACTTCATGGTTTGCCTTGATTGTACTGCAGACATGGGATGCGAAGAGCTAAAGGAAGCTCAACTACATGCATATGCAAACAATGTTCATCTCAATCTACTGCCTTGTACTAGTAACTTCAAGGTAGCCAAGTGGGCAACTTGGATCCGAAGACAACTTTCTCTCGCTTTCCAGTGGCCGCCGGAAACGACAGCCGCCATTTTGACTCTATATTGCCAATTGGTACAAACTCTCAGAGAGATGTTTATAACAGCGTAGGCGGACAGCATCACTTGCTGCGGATTACTCAGGTCTTGCAAACTTGAATTTAAATCACCTTTCGGCAGCTCACGGTTCTGTTGAGCATGTACTGATATCGGCGCCAGCACAGTAATCACAATAGATTAACGCGGGCCCGTCTTCCAAGAAGGCCTCGCTGAAGCTTCAAGCATCAAGTTCAGTCTTCCTCGTTGCTGGAATCCTACAGCTTTCCGCTCGCCAGGGCCAATACACGTGGTGCAGCGAACGTTTTAAAAGGCCGCATCCCCTAGGTGCATTCTTTAGACCCAGCTCAGATATGCGCTTCACAGTCTTGCCTCTCTTGCTCGCCGCCATCGGATACGCCTACGGCTCCAAAAAGGTCGTCACGCTTCGCGCAAAGCCCGGCGCTGCGCTCGTCGCTGCGACCGACATCCCTCCCATCGTGATCAACATCCCAAGCGATGTCGAGGAGTTCACGTTCTGGGACGAGTAGGTGCTGCTTACTGCGAAGCAACTTTTGACTGAGAGTGGTGTAGATACCTCAACGCTTGCGAAAGCTGGCAGCCGGCCATCGACCAAGGTCTCATCTTTGACTTCGGTTCGGTTGGCATTACCCAGCCCCGCAACGATTGTAAGCGGTTCCCAGTCTTGTCGCCGGCACTGATTGACTGTGTTTCAGCGAGAGCTGAAGTGCAATGCGTACGTTTATCAGCCTAAGATGTTCTATCCAGCTCACTGAGTATGAAATAGCAATTCGATGGCGCGGAAGGAAGCTTGTTCACCTTCGCGTTGGATGTTGCCCTCTCGCTGGGTGCTACCCCAGTTTGATCACAAGTAGCGCTACAAAATTGTCGTTGTTGATATACACTGGGTCATTTGTTTGCTACATAGTTGGAACGTCAGAAAAACTTGGAGGGCTGGAGCGACTTGAGGTTAGCGCAACGAATCTTGCCGTCGAGAACCAGCTCAGAAATTGCCTTCGCGGTGCCTGGAGCATTGCTGATTCCCTAAGTACTGTGTTAGAGAAGATCATGATGGATGAAAATATTACCCAGCACGTATGTCCTGTCGCGATGTAGAGGCCAGGAGACCTCTGGCCAATAATCGGCCCGCCACCAACACTTGAGACTGGCAGAAAACACGCCTGACGCTTTTCCACCTCGCCGTCTCGCAGTTGGTCGGATATACTGGAGACGTTGCGCAACAAGACCTGACAAGCAGTGGAATCAACGACAACATCATCGACATTGTCGGGAAGCGGCGACTCGTCACCAGGCCCACAGGCATAAACGGTTCCATCAGGCCGAGCATAGATTTCCGGTGTGTTGACTCCTTGTCCTATACATGTGATCTCCGTGAACAGGACGTATGGCGCGATTGGCTTGGTTGGCGGCGTTCGAATTACAACGCTGTGGGCTCTCGTGCCTTCAATAGGGAGACCAGGGATCAAATTGGGTGACCAAGCACCGGCGCAGATGATGACATCTGTCGCGGTAATAGACCCACTTCCCGTCGAGTCTTTATATTCGACACTAGTGATTTGGTTGGTGCTCGAGTAAACAAGTTTAGTCGCTGCGCAGCCAATTTTGACTTGCAGACCCTTCTCTTTCGCCAGCTCAAGCATACTTGTGGTGAAAAGATACGGATGGACTTGTGCTGTTGCCCCAGATCGAGCCATCGGCGAATACGACTCCGTCAGGTGCTCCTTGACCCAAATCAGATCGTCTGGCAGTCCCTTCTGTGTGCGAGTGCCGCTGTCCACAGTCAGCCCACGCGTCTTCTCGAGACTCTTCTTCCGCGCAAGGTTACCCGGGTCTTCCTCTTGTTCCAAAACTTCACCGCGCCCTTCCCAGCTTCCCACATCCACAAACCGCCAGCCCCAACGGTCCTGTCCGCCATGCTCCTTCGCAAGCTTCACGTGTTCCTCAAAAGAGACATCAACAATCTCTTTCGGATACGCCCAGCGGGCGACCAGACCACCCGCTTTCCCACTAGCGCCTTGCGCTGCTCCGTGATGCGATGCTTCGAGTAAGGTTATTGTGGAATTGTGAAAACAGGGATGCCGTGTCAGGTAGTATGCTGTGGTGCACCCTATAATGCCTCCGCCGACGATGATGATATGACGCGCGGCATGGGTGCTAGCGGACATCAACGTTGAGGAGAAGGTGGAAGTGCGAATAGAAGAACATGATAAACTGATCACATCAAGGCGGGCCGCTGACCTGCCCTCGAACCAACCTGGGACCCTTAGCGTGTTCATCCGACTTCATCGACTTACAGACCTGCTACTTATCATATCTATACCGTTGCCCAACTACTAAGTATGCTCTTAGATAATTTTGCTGTAGGCTAATACTATCAGTCATACTTTCAGGACACGGTGGACACCATCCAATCCGCTTTCAGATGATGACTGTTTGAATCTTACTTCTCACCACCATGTTATTCGGTCATCTCTTCACTGCTTTGGCATTCGCCGCCAGTGCATATAGCACGCAAATGCCCCTCCATATGTCTTCCATCGGCCATCGCGACTTTACGACCCTCACCAATGCGCGTTTCCCCGATCATCGTATCCGAATCAAGCAGACCGCATTCTGCGACCCCACTGTCAAGTGAATATGGCCACAGTTTGGGCTTCCACGTTTGTTCATACGCCAGTCAAGCGTTTATACGGGCTACCTCGATGTGGACGAAGGGGCAAAACATTTGTTTTTTTATTTCTTCGAGAGTCGGAGAGACCCTGCTACTGGTATCACAGTTCTTTCCTTCGCTCTTTCAACCGCTAAATGGAGCCCAGACGATGTCGTGATGTGGATAAACGGCGGTCCAGGCTGCTCTTCCGCCACAGGGCTACTCATGGAATTAGGTGGGAACTTGTCGTCCATTCTGGGATTTCTTTTACCGACTTCAGAACCTTAGGCCCTTGCAACATCGACCTTGACTCCAATGGCACGACCTTTAATCCCTATTCATGGAACAGCTTCACGAACATTTTCTTCCTGGATCAACCGTTTGTTTGGTACTTACTCTCACTTGATTTGTTTTCACCCAAGTCTATAGGGTTGGCGTTGGTTTTTCCTATGCCGACTTCGGTGAGACCGTAGAGACGACAGAACAGGCCGCGAAGAACATTTACTCCTTTATATCCCTGTTTTTCGAAGCATTTCCGCAATTCGAGGGTCGCGCCTTGCACTTGTCCGGGGAGTCATATGGGGTAAAGCTATTCACACACCGTTACTTGATCTTGAATTCACGCAGGGTCGATATTTACCTGTCTTTGCAAGCGAAATTTACGACCAGAACAAGCTTGCGACAATCGAGGGACGACCAGTTATAAACCTACAGAGTGTTATCATAGGTAATGGGATAACAGACATCTCTACGTGGGTGCTTTGGCTTCCCCGCCTCTCATTGTGCTCACTTTTCTGAAGATTATATCCTGGACGATACGAAATCGAATGTGGTCGGGCCGCGTTAGACGTGCCTTTCCAAACAATCGGTAATTGTGTCAGGATGAAAACTGCGGTAAGGGACGCAAACCCCGCGTAACTCCGTCTAATACTCTTTAACAGCTTCCTCGTTGCCAAAAGCTTATGAAGGATGGTTGCATCGATAAATTTGACATGGTCGACTGCGCTGCAGCAGTAGCATTCTGCGACACCCACTTGTCGACTGCAATGTGGGCAACAGGTCAATCCATGATGGCTTGTTGATGCTTGTTTGCTTATATTTCCCATAGGTCGAAACGTCTACGATATTTCCAAGGTCTCACTTCCGCCATCGTTCAGTCACAAGCTTACTTTCGATTTTAGCCGTGCCTCGGCTCCAGTGGCTGTTACCTCGAAGGAGACGCGATAGCAAATTATCTGTCCAACTCTACTATCCGAGAAGCTCTGGGTGTAGACACATCCGTGCCAACACCATTTGTCGGCTGTTCCAACACTGTCAGCCGACTCTTTGTCTCGCATCTAGACAAATGGGCTGTCCCAAACCACTTCTACATTGCTGGTCTTCTCGAGCGCGGAGTTCGTGTGCTTATATACGCGGGAACACTGGACTGGCAGTGCAATTGGGCGGCCAATCGGATGTGGGTCGACAAACTAGAATGGAGTGGGGCAAAGGAATATCGAGCATTGGAATGGGCGGCCTGGAGCGCTGGCGGGAAAGGCACGAAGGCCGGAGAGGTGAAGCAGAGTGAGGGGCTACCGCTGGCGTTCGTAACGCTATATGGTGCGGGACATATGATAAGTAGTTTTCCTTTCCTCTGTTCGCAGAATGGCTAATGTTTCTTTCCACGTCCCCCATGATGTTCCGGAGGAGTCACTTGAAATGCTTTCGGCCTGGTTAGATCGGCGTCTGTTGTAGTAATACATGGTGGTTATTACTGGTACTTAGTTTCCTCTTGGATCTTCTCAATTTGGTCAATTGATGTCATGTGATGGCCGTACCACTTCACGTCCTACTTTCACCTTCAGATGTCGGCACAGAATCTTCCTGCTCTGTTGTCCCGAATACGCCAGCTGCTGCCTGCGTCGCTTCCCCCAAGTGCTGCCTACATACTTCCAGCATCGACCTTGACTGCTCTGGGCCATCCAACGCTCTTGGGGCCGCTTTTCACCCACGTCGCAGGGGATGACCCCAAGACCGTATCGCTACACCTCCGCGATGTGCTCCTTAAAGAGTGGACACTCATTGGCATTCCTCTGGTCATCACCGCTCTTGCCTCGCTTAGCACAGCAGAACAGTCGATGGGTGTATTTCCGGACAATCTGTCCACATTCAAAAACCCGAGATGGAACGATAATAACAACGGTCCAGCACCTATTCTCTCGGAAAGATACCAGTCGGGGAATCTCGATGTCGCGCCGAATGCCCCCATCACTAACCGCGGCGCAACACACATCCAAAAGCTCTATGGTGCAGCCGGGCTTGTCACATCCACTTTTGGACAAGGTGATGAGCTCAATGTCTGATGTAGATATAGCTTATTCCTCTTATGAAAGTTATTGTATCAGACCTATAAACAACTCTATTAGAGGGTTTGCCCTCAAACCTACAGGGTAAAATTTCAAGGCTTACCAATTGAGCGGGCTTATATAAGCCTTATATAAGCGTCATGTGACATACACATAACCTGGCTGATGGTGGCTCGCAACACACAAAATATATATTATTTTAAGCCTTAAATTGATGTGCTAGTGTCTCCGGAACACAATGGTGGGACTTATACCTCTGGGAGCTGAATTGACACACCTGCACCTGGGGATTCTTGCACCCCAAGCCACCATTATAAGTGTCAATCAACTACAATGTTCAGTGCTCCCATCACTGAATTGTGTCTACTGAAACACAGTCTAGTGCCACTGTGCCTCCTCAAAATTTTCTTCAAAAAATTTGTCTGCCCTGGGATTGAGCGGCTTAGTCAGCCATTAGTCAGCTGTCCCGATTTGGAGGTGACAAGCCCGGCTGCACCATATCGTGAGCACCTGCCAGCGATTATGGCATCATGGGGCAGCCATGAAGCAGACTTCCGCTGGCTCGAGGAGAGCGTGATATACGGCCTGTTCCTATCTGACCACACCGTGCTGTCGGAGGTCGAGACCAGTTTGGTGACAGCAAGCGGCATTATGGCGCAAGGACTGAAGGCTCCTTCTCTCTGGCATCTACGTGGTTTGCGGAGATTAGGGGTGTCATCTGAGGATGTTCAGGCTGTTGTGAAATGCATCGGGGAATGTTGCGTTTGGGTCGGTGGCCGGGTTGTGGGGCCAACTGGGGAGCAATCAGAGACGGACAGTTGGGTCAGCTGGGTCGATGAGGTCGATCGTCAGCTAGGGTCCGAGTAGTGGTGGTAGAGCGCAAAGGACTCTCTGAAAATCCTTGGCACCGGTCCGGGCTTGAAATCTTTTGGCCGTCCCTACTATTGCGACACTATTTTTGGCTCACTTGTTCGATTGGTGATGAGAACGTGAATTCGGAATCAACGTCCACGTTGATGCGCGGTGCGAAGCGCGTGCAGCTGACCGCGTTTGGCGGCGCTTGTCAATTCTTTGGTAAAGAGTCCACCCCGCACCAGCTATATAAAGCTCCGGTCCAAACAACCGAAGGTTTGGGCCACCTTGCTTTCCTTCTCTTGCCTCAATGGAATCCAAGGACTCGGACGAACGAAGCAGCTTTGCATCGCCGACAAACACGGAGGGGACTTACTATCAGTCTCAGCTGGGTCCCAAGGCTAAACGAGCCCACTTCTTTTCCCCACTGGACCAGGCCTATGCCGACGCCTGCCATCGCGATGCAGAGACTGTTGAGTTTACTGAGGAGGAAGAGGTACTTGGCTTTTACTCGATCTGGACGCTATGTTGAACCACAGTGCAGAAGAAAGTTCGCCGCAAAATCGATATAACTGTGCTCAGCCTTATCATTTTTTCGTACGCTCTCTCGTCTCTCGCGTCAATTGTTCCTTACATCGTTCTAGATATATATGTGAGCTTTAACCCCGCGCTCTCTCCCACAACTCACGTAGGCGCTCGCCAACCCGACCAGTCAATCAATTTGGTGCGCAACGCGCTTCTTCTGCACGCGTCTACTGACATGGACCTGCCAGATCGTACTAACATGTGAGAGCGCCGGCTGTCTTTTCCCCAAAGCTGACTCTCGTGTGTGTCAAGTGGGAATGCACATACCCTCGCTCCGTTCAACAAGCATTTTGTGAGTGCGCCATGGTCCTGGGCCGGCTCTATGACTTACCTGTGATTGGCAGGGGATGTATGCTATCTGTCTCATCGCATTGAATCCAGCATTGAATCATACTTTTTGTAGCACCGACAACAACAAATGGACCCTCGCACTTAGTATCTTCTACGTTGGATACTGTTTGCTTGAGATTCCCGCGAATAGTACGTTGAGTCTTCCCTTCTCGGCGGCACGCATCAATCGATTCTTCTCAGTCCTCCAACGATACATCGGCGCGAATCGATTGTCTGCTCCGTTCAGCTGATCTTTCATCCAAAAGTTGACTCCCTCGACAGCTTTTTCTTGGCTCTCAATTTCTGGGGGATCGCCAGTTTGAGTGTTGTTTACGCCAAAGGATACCCGGCGCTTCTGGTGCTGCGGTACGTGAATTGCCTTGGAACTTGCTCACGACCGGTTGTTTGAATGGACTCCAGCGTGTTGATGGGCATCGGCGAGGCTGGGTACTATGCGGGCATGATCTATTATCTCTCCTTCTGGTATAAGAAGTGTGTCAGCATCCCTTCTTGACGGACAACCTTCTAACTTGTGTTTATAGGCATGAATTGGCCCTCCGTATCAGCTTCTGCATGACTGGAACACTGCCCGGCGCCATCGGAGTACGCTAAACTCGAGCCTTCAGCAGTGTTGCTGATTACATGGAAGGGCTTACTTGCATTTGGTCTGGTTCGGGCGAAGACATCTTTGCTAGATGGGTGTGTTTGTCGTCTCATACTTTGCACAACCATCTAACTTATACTGCTTAGCTGGCAGTTCCTTTTCCTCGTAAGCATGGCTTCGTCCTTCCACACGCTCTAACTCGTTTATTTTCAAGATTGAAGCTATTCCCACAGTTCGTCTTGCCAATCGCTAACACAATCTTGTCTAATCTCAATCATAGATCATCATGGCCTTCGCCATCCTGTTCTTCCTCCCGTCATTCCCCTTCTCTGCAACGTTCTTGACACCACGTGAGCGCGCGATCGCGCAAGCACGTCTAAATCGTGATCAGAAACCGACCTCGCATGGCGGAATGAATGGCTGGCAAGGTCTCAAGGCGATAGTTGCCGACCTTAATGCGTGGCTGTTCATGTTGATCTATGTAAGCTTCAACATCGGCACCGCAACTGTGTCCTATTTCCTGCCAACCGTATTTTGCGCTCAATTTTTTTTCTTGACTGGCGGTCTGATCTCTAGCTTAGCTCATCAAAAACCTTGGCTATACTGCAATCAACGCGCAAGGAATGACAGTGGCCCCATATGCGGCTGGCTGGTTTGCAGTCGTTTTCCAAGCGTGGCATAGCGACAAGACGCGGTATTGACCGCCTACCTTTTCGGTCGTTCCTCGCTTACATGTTGACCATTAGGGATCGTGGGTACCATGTCATGGTCAGCACGATAACCTCCTTCGTGGGGTACATCATCTTGGCAACATCGGTGCAGAAAAGTACCGGCGCGGCCTACTTCGCCCTCTTCCTTGTTGTTGGCGCCAACTATAGTTTGTTCCCTCTCGTTATGTAGGTCTCGGAACGCCGCCTCTATCTGCGAATAACTCTCTTTGCAGGAGCTGGGCAGCGAACACATTCTCCCCAACGTCCAAGCGGGGCGTTGGAACCGCGTTTATCGTCTCCATCTCAAACTGTGTCTCGATGTGAGCCCGTGATGCAGAACAGTGATTAGCTTGTTGACATCTGTTTCGCAGCGCGGCCCCGCAAATATACTTTGACCCGAAGGACCAATTCCGCAAGGGCCACGCCATCGCAGCTGGGTAAGTGTCTGTCCACAAGTTAGTTTGCGCTGTTGGGTTCATCGTTGCCCAGAATGCTTGCTTTGGCGACCATCAGCGCGTTCACCTTACGCACGCGACTCGCATACTTGAACAGGCGCAACGAAAAAATCTTGGCGGAGCGGGGGGACAGCGAAAAGCAAGAGATGGAGGAGAGTGGTACTGAGATTCCGGACTCTGACCCACGATACAAGTTTATGACTTGAATGAGCGATTGTCATGAGTAACAAATGAAAAAATTTCTAACTGGTCCTACGCCTATTGCGCATCTCATGCTGTAAAAATCCAATCCAATCCAATCCATGCAGATCCTCATGGCCAAACCACTCGGCGAGGATCTGGTTTGAACTCTGAATAAGTATTGAATTGCCATCAGGAACTTGCTTTTCTCTGATCTTATCTTTCGACCACCACCATTAAAACGTCGCCCAAGCCTTAGATGGCCCACTCCTCCGCATGCTCCCTATTACCGCCCTCGTTCTTTTACTCCCCGTCGTATTATGGCGAGTCTTAAGGCCAAAACGGCTTCCATTGCCTCCAGGTGCGTCCGGTTGCACCCTCATTTTGCGGCAAATCCTCAAGCCATACCTAGGGCCACCGAAACGATTCCTCACCGGAAACCTCCACCAACTGCCGAAGACCAAACAATGGCTCACTTACGCTGACTGGGCCAAGACCTATGGGCCAATAATGACACTCCAAATCTTCAACCGCACGACTATCATCCTCACCTCTGCCAAGGGTGTTTTGGACTTGCTCGATTCGCGTGCTTCCATATATTCCGACCGACCAAGGTCATGGATGCTGCACACACTCGCTGGCCAGGACGCGTCAATGTTCGGGCTGTCGTCGCGCGATTTGCGGTTCCCCCGTTATCGAAAGATGCTTGTTGCTGGATTGAATAAACGATCCGTCACGAAATACCGTCCAGAGTTGGAGAATCGGCTGAAGGGGCTGTTGAGGGGCCTTGCAGAGAATGCGAACGATTTCGAGTCGTTGTTGACGACATACACGGGTGGAATAGCTTTGAAGGCCGGTTTTCGACTCTACTCTGTTATCGCTTACCCATTCCACACAGATTGCGTATGGCTACGACGTTGTTGAGCCAGCGGAGAATGACTATTTTGTCCAACTCATCGACAAGGCGGACAGCGCCATGCCCACACTCGTTCAACCATTCTACTTTGTGGAGGTCTTCCCATTCCGTGCGTACTCTATCTTCTTGTAACGATGCCCTGATTCATTTTAGTACGATTTCTGCCGAAATGGTTCCCCACTGCGACCTTCCATCGCATCGCCCTGGAGAAAAAGAAGATCCTCGATGCAATGGTCTACGTTCCGTACGAATGGGCTAAGAAAAAGCTGGAAACCAGCCCTTCCGAGCCGTCCTTCTTCTCCCAACATTTCTTGGATGAAGACGAGAAAAAGACCAGCCAAGAAGACGCCGACAACTTGATGTGGACGTCAGGCGCCATCTACTCTGGCGGCGCTCATACCACATCATCTGCACTCACATCATTTTTCCTCCTCATTTCGACACACTCTGAGATTCAGAAAGCAGCCCAAGCTGAAATCGATCGTGTGGTTGGTCGCGGCCGCCTCATCAACTCGGACGACAAGACATCGTTACCATACATCAATGCGCTCATCAAGGAAGTTCTTCGCTGGGCACCAGTCGCACCAATGGGTAAGTTTGTGCTACACTATTTGAACTCTTCATTTGGTTTACACGGCCAGGTCTACGGCACAGTGTTACCCAGGACGATATTTATGAGGGCTACCTGTAGTGAACCATTTGCGCATTCCATTCCACTGGCTCACATGTCGTAGAATCCCGAAGGGCAGTATGATCATCTCGAACATCTGGTATGTTGGGTTTTGTTTAGCAACACCATAGACTGAACTTGTAGGGCTGTCACCCATGATGCCGAACTATACTCAGAACCATTTGTCTTCAACCCATCCCGCTTCCTGGGCGACAAACAGCAACGCGATCCATTCGAGTACGGCAGTATTCCGTCCCGACACTGCTTTCTAATCCAATTCCGATAGTTTTGTCTTCGGTTTCGGTCGCCGCGTGTGTCCTGGCGCGACTCTTGCCGAAGAAACAATCTTCCTTGCGATTGCAAACTGCCTTTCGCTCTTTAATATTTCCCAAGCGCGCGACACGGCTGGCCAGGAGATTGACCCGATGCAGGGTTTAGATTGGCGGACTGGGCTGGTTACGTGCGTATGAGCGGGATTTTCCAGCTCGCGACTAAAATTCGCGACAGGCTTGCGCTCAACTTCAAGTTTAGTTTGACGCCAAGGTCGCCTGATGCGCTCGACGCGATTGGATTGTAACCAGCCAACATAATCATTGATTCCAAGCTCGGATTTGTCCTTGTACTCTTCAAAAGAAACGCAGCTGGGAATTATGTCTGGAAAAGAGTGCTGGACATTCTCTTTTTTGGTGGTTTCTGACGACATCTAAATCTGTCGAAGTCTCAGAACTGCTTCGTCGAAGATGAATTTTGGCATGGCATTCTTATCGGGCTTTCAGTGAGGTTATCGTTGCTTCTTGTCAACCTGCCATCGCCCTGTCGGCGTCGGTACATCAGCATCGCGGACTATTGAAGTGCGGGGACAAACTTGAGCCATTACTTCGTGTTTGAATTGAAAAAATTGACTATTACACCTCGTTTAGTCTCCTCGGACTTTCACGCACGTAGCTGTAGTTGAGAATTGCAATTGAGAACGGAACTTCTGCTGCAGGATTCCAATGCATTCACAGGATATCAGTGTTCTTCCAATTCGGATCCGAACCCTAACGCTGTGCGCTTGTGAACTATATCCCAGTCATCTTTAGCATGCAGTCCACGAAATGACTCTCACAGTTGTGCGCCCATGGGCAAATGATCTGTTCCGTCGTGAAGCGCGCCTAGGCTGGAACCCCTGCCGCTGCATTTGATTGCTGAAAAATGCTACCATATGTGGATCCCGTGGGTGGTTGGTAAGTTGGTGCAACATCACGAGCAGAATTCATCAGCCACCGAGGACATGGCCGACGTTGAGCCCGACGAAAACCACCCGTAGAAATTGACTTTCCAGAAGAAATGCAGGTGCTAGAAGGTACACTACACGTTGGATATGCGAGTGGGCCTGATGCAGAGCAAGGTCATACTTACACCGAATACTTGCCGAGCACGTGCGGCCGGGAAAGCTGACAACGCAGCACGGGCCGGAGTGCCGGATCTGCCCGATGACCACGTCCTGACAACGCGGAAAGACGGATACGACAAGTATTTGCTGACGGTGATGCGCATGGGCGTCGATGGAAGAACTTCGACGAAGCGGATGCGGAAGAAAAGGTACGCGAAATGAATAAATAGTTTTAGAAAGTTCCGGACCTAAAGCAGCTGGTGAGCTGCTGTTTTTTGGGTTGATGTCCGGCTACTATGTGCACAGTGACTCGTCCTAGACGCGATAAGAACGACTCGGAGTGCATAAGCGTCGACCTTACTACCAATAGTAACATCCGGCGTTGGAGGGTATAGGGGGAAGCAGAATCCAAAATAACCTCGCTCGATGCACTATAGTACTATAGTGTCCCAGTCAAACCGCCAACAGGACGTCAAACTGAGTTTGACGTCAAATTAAAGGAACTAAAATGTCGCATTCGGAGTGTCAGAGTGCAAAATCTAAGGCAACAAATCCATATCCAGTGCGATCGTTGGACTAGTGCACAACTAGTGGACATCTGTGGGTGTGGATGTGGGGCCGGAGTCGCCGGACCGGCCTTTGGAATCTTCCGGTTGTGGAACTATTATATCAAGCGTGGTAGTTGCTGCACGCCCAGGTTTGCGAGAATATTGATACCACACTGGAACACAGGAGCTTGCCAGTGCGCATCTGTCTATGGAAGTAGTTATTAAATAATTTCCTGTTGGAACCAACCTGATTTCATGCGAGACTTGTTGTTTGCATTCTATTTCGCTTCTGAGTTGTGATTCAACTTGGATGCGTCTTCGTACAGCCACGACATCGACTTTACACAAGCAATTATTGTCGACACAATGTTGCGGCCTCGTGGCGTTGGAGAAGCCCTACCTGAGGAAGCCCGCTACCGGATCGGCGACTCTGAATGAGCGCCTGGAAGCAAAAGCCAGTGTGACGTCTGTCGCGAAGTTGAAGAACCCGAACGCGAGCAAGGTCAAGTTGGATCGCGGGAAGGGTCCCATCAAGGTGGATATGGAGTTTCGTAGTCAACCAGCAGAAAGTTTAGAATGGCCGCTGCATGTATGATCTGCGCGTGTTTAAAGCAAGGCATGGCGAGATTGGCTCGGTCGTTGGTTCAACAAGTCAAGTCCTGAATGTAAAAGACCCGACACTGTTTCAATGCGGACCACCTGCCATTTTGGGATGTTGGCGGTGAGGTTGAGGCTTCTGTGGCCCGTGGGGATGGATGATTGAACGGAAAGGGCGCAAAACACACAAGTGACACAACTAGCGTTTTGATCACTTGCGGAGCGCTGTTGTGGTGATTTTGGTAGCATTCTCGGATGCCATTACCGTTCAAATGTGCTTTTGGTTGACGATTGGAACTTGAAGCAGGACTTGGCAAAGAAAGGAGGAACAAATCTCCACGCGATAATGCGGGTCTGGGGAATTCGGAGGCAGATAACAAGGTAACCCACGGCGATCAATGCCTGACCAAATGAAGATTTTTTGAGGCTCACGGAAGGACGGAAGTCGTACGATAGTCTTTATGGGAAAATGATACATGGCGTTCGAGGCCGTGTCGTGCCGTTTAGCGTATTTTCGGCTTAGATCTAGTTCCTGATCTGGACAGTGAGACATTATTTCGTCCGCGGACAAAAGTGCGCATCAAAGCGCGTCACATGTGCCGCCTTTGCATTTTGATGTTTTGCCCATCTCTCTCTCTCCCATCATGACCGACCAAGACGACGAGCAATCCAAGGGCCAGACTACCCCAGCCGCTGGCCCGGCTAACCCGCCTCAAGTGCGCTCACGGATAACCGTCGTATGTCGCCATTTTTGGACTCGTTTTGTTACTTGGCTTGTCTACTTAAACCTGACTCTTAGGTCTGTGCGGAATGCAAACGACTCAAGCTCAAATGCGACAGGCGAACACCCTGTGGGTCATGCGTCAAACGTGACACCGTTGCTCGCTGTGTCTACTCTCCAGCTGCTGCGGAAAAAGTCGACCTCCATTCTCTTAACAACCGGCTCATTCAAGTCGAACAATTGCTTGCTCAAGGCAACAATGTTATCCCTACGCAACAGGCTGCCACCCCGAGTCCACCAGTCCCGCTTACACCTCTCGCCATTCCGTTGGTCGAACTCCATAGTGCATGTTTGGCCCCTTTGGGGCTTCCAACCCCAGCGATACCACCCAGAACCCGTTCAGAGTCGTTGACCAGCCGTCCCTCTCCGCGAATCACTACAATTCCCTCGTTAGCCCCATCGCCAGCGCTTCTTCGCCTTATTCCATCTGCTCAGCGTTTACCGGGAAGACTTGCAGCTGGACACACCGCTCTCACCTCCCTTGCCGCGGCCCCCTTTCCTTTCTCCTGGTTCGAAGCCCGTGCATATAGCTTCATATCTGGTCTGACGGGCACCGCTGACGGCAACGCCACGTCAAACACTCCATCGCTATTCAATAACCCTGCCAAAGCCGCAAAGGAGGCTCGAAAACGGGAACGAGAAGAGAAGAAAGAGAGAGCTCGGTCCATATTTTCTGGAGGCGCCAACGGGACTCACAATTTCGCCAACTTCGGTGGCTATACCGCCCTACTCAATGGCACCGGCAATACACCTTATCAGGGCTATGGCAATCCAGCATATGACGTCCCTCTAGTTCACACTCTAGCTGAACCCCAGTCTGACCCAATAGAGCCGGATCAGGACTCGTTGGACAACTCAGAGCAAGAAGTCGACGAGTTGGACAATGAAGCTGGCGAAGACACAGATGGCTTGACGCTGCGTCCAGCGGGGGCACATCCCAGCAATACAGCGATCCGCACTCAGAGGCAACCACGAGGGGATCCTCGCACTGCTTTCTTTGCCCTCTTGTGTGGTGTCTTAGCATTGTCAGCCAACTCTGCCGAACCCGACGAGCTCCCAGAAGCGGATTTACTGGCCTTGGCGAAGCGCGCAGCAACTGAATATTTCGAGCCTCCGCCCTCCGCTGTTGTTGCGGACAAGGAAAGGGAGCGCCTACAGGCAGAAGTTGATGCCATTTTGGGCATGTGGGCGGTTGGAGTTTGTTTGATGCGCAGATCATCATCGCCTGGCGAAGAGGTCTATGTTCATGTGTGTTTAGGCTCCATTGTCTCGCTTTGTGACTCATGTCTGCTTTACAGGTTGCCCAAACTGTCGCTTACGCCCGTGTCGCCGGACTTGATCAAGAAACGGTACACCGTCTTCCCGCAGACACAAGGGCCGATTTAGCTACGAAGGCTACAGCTGCACGAAAAAGGCAGCACCAACAACCACCCACAGTTGTCAAAATGGAGGAAGTCGAAGAATGCCTGGGGATCGCAGGCTTGAAGCAGAAAGACGAATGTGTTCATGTTCTGCGCGCACGCACGTGGTGGACAGTATGCTGGGGCGATATGTGAGTTTTTCTGTTTTTTTTTGGTCTGCCAGAAATGATGTCTTTCAAGCCTCGCTGCTGAAGCAACTGATATCGCACCCGCTATTGCTCTTGGGACTACAGCACAACATCAATCGGTCTCCCTTAACCAGCTCAATGGTGAAGACACAGATCTCCTCGATCGTTCCGTGGATTGGTCAGAAGACGACTTCGCCAGTTTTGCCGGCAAGCGTTTTGGCGCATGGCCTCGGTAGTTTGACCCTTCATTCCCGAAAAAAAAACTGACTTGTTTCGTGATAGATTCGCGCGCGTTCTGCACCATGTTCATACTCTCACTGGAATGGAGGGTGCTTCTTCCGCTGAGAGTATTATCCGAGCGTGGGCTGCAGCCGAGGGTGGAGGTGACTTCCCCAATACGAATGGCTTCACAAGTCCGGTTGCCAGCCCTTCCATCTCGTCTCACGTCCCCGCTTTTGCATACGGAAGCCGTCAAGAAGGAATGGAGGTGGACAGTCACAGCCCTTCCTCAGCAACATCGTCTCAGTCGTCAAGCCCAGAAATTGAGGCGATGCAGCATCGCGCGGAAGTTGCCTTACTGGCGAACCGTGCAATCTTGAAGCTGTGGATGTCATGGATGGTATGTGGGACTTCACGTGAGCGGATCCATAACCTGACTAATTCTGTAGGCATTCAATCCATCTGCTACATCCGCACGCACGTGCCCTCCGACAATACCAATGCAAGCAGTGTATGGTGCCGTTGGGGCTGCTCATGGTATCGTTCAAGCTTGCCGCTCGCTTCAAGCCCTTCCTTTGCCTGTTCAGTCTTCTTCGCTCGGGCTACTGGCTGATCCACCAATGAGATCGGTTTTTGACGCCGGCATTGTTTGTGCTCATGCCGCGTTAAGATATCCGATCGCAGTATTTGCTGCTGGAGCGCGCGAATCGCTTGCGACTGCCCTGGCCCTTTTGCGAGTGCCACCGCAGACTTGGTCAGGTCAAACAGAAGGCGTTCGTGTGTTGGAAGGGCTAGCGAGAAGAGCCGGAGTTTTGGAAGAGTCGTACAAGATAGCCGGCAACGCCCCCAAGCGGAAACACGATGCAACGGATACCCAGTCGGCGTCACACGCCACAAGCAATGGGGTTGATGTCGCCTTGCGAGAAAAGGAGATGCAGCGAGATAAGGCCTCTTCTTCGAAGGAGAAGAAGAAGCGGACAAGTTATCCCTCTGTGGGTATTCGTGTGCGGCCAGGCAAAGAAACTCCTTTCTTTGCCTCTGGCTCTGCCTCCCCTGTCGTCCCGCCACCCCCGCGAAAGGGTTCTGCGAGCAATAATGGCTCACCTTCCGCCAGACAACAAGATGAGATGGCATATTATGCTCTTTCTCAACAACCAAAAGCGGGTCCGTCGTCGAATCCGGCGCAGCAACCGCAATCATTGATGAACGCGTATCGCTCTCGATCGTCTTCAATTTCCCAAGACCCGCGTCTCCAGCCCCCGAAGGACCAGCAGTCAATACCCATGGACTACTCTGTGCCATTTTCAGCTGGCGGAAATGCTCCTCCGTCGTCACAACCTCTCGAGGATTTCTCCAGACGTTCATTTGGCGAACTTCCTCCGCCAACGTCACAGCAACCTCAGCAAGGTTATGCGAGTGAGGCTATGTATGAGCTGCAACCTCCACGAGCGGGTTCCTATGACGCTGATGCGTATGGGAATGTCGGAAGTCCATTTGGCTCCAGCAGCAGTGGATCACCGTATAACACCACTGCGACATCAGTACCTTTTGGTGGCCCCAGTCCGCCATCGTACTCCACCCAACAGCCGTATTACTCAAATGGCTACGATGCTCCACCACAACCGCAACAAACGCAGTTCGATGTTGGCGTTGGGCCATCCCCACCTCGACAGTATCATGGGCATGTCGAACAGGACGGGCGACATGACATGACGGCTAGTTGGGCTGCGACAGTACCGGATTCACATCCTCAACAACAATTCTGGCCAACACCAAATGTCAGCGCTTCAGATGAGTATAATAAATTCTACTCACACTAAAGCGGACTTGATCATTGGAAATCCCCCTTCGTTCATGCTTTCATTTTTGCTTTCGCGCCACCCACCTCTGATGTTTACTTGCTTTCCGGGGCCACCATTAGCGCGCTCCTTTCCCCTCCTTCCGTCTGATTATACCGTCTCACCCTGCTGTATCCCTACTCATGCCCCCACTTTCCCTCCTACATATTTTTTCCCCGCTCACGCTTAAGCTTACGACCGCTTCGTTTATCTTCTCGGATGGCTGGAGGAGATTTGTACACACCGTGGTATTTATTGCGCTGATTTATTGACCCTTAGAATTCGGTATGTCGCGCTTCATTCTTGTTGCGTGGATCCCAGGCTGACTGGTTTTGCTCTAGCCAATATCGATATATATTTAGAGATGTTACTATATCGTGTACTCTATGTACTACCACAAAAGACAGCGTTTGGAGGAAACAAGTCCCTGAGGAGGTCACATGTCCCGCATTATCAGAAAGTAGATGCTCAGCAGCAGCAATATAGACATGGCGATCCAGCTTCCGTTCTGGACCCTTCGCTCCATATTCGAGCCAGTGGGCGGTCGGTAAGCCTGCGCAACATCCTTCTCTGGCAGCTCCGCGTTCAACTCGTCTCGGCCAAACCAACGATATACCCCGCGTCTGCCGGGATAACCCGGAGCGCCTCTTTCGAGATCCGCCGGGAGGGCCTTCCTGGCGTGGGTGTGGTAGAACGCGTCTGTCACCCGGTTTTCATCGTGGCTCGCGTTGTAGTTTGTTGACATTGCCGTCGACCCGTCCTGCTCCGCATGCATGAAAAAGTTGGCCCGGCTGGGGCTGGGGTTGCTCGCGCGAACGGTATCAATGTCGCACGACGGCGCGGGTGATGAGACAATGATGAGTGGCGCAGGCATAGGGAATAACGAGTGAATGCTGCCGGTGGATTTGCCTGCCAACCAGCTTGGGGTTGAGAGGGCCTTATAAAGGACGACGGTGGGTGAGACCCAAGATAAAGGGCGAGGAATGCACCCTCGCGAGCCTAAAGTTGTTCCTAATTATACAACTTAGTGCGGAATAAACGATGCCACAGGAGGCAAAGGGGCTGTCAGGTACGAGGAAGGGAAAATCAAGTGTGCCGGATAAGCCCGAGATAAGAGCCTCTTGTTTTTGTCTACTTTGAAGGTTGTAAAGCTCAAGGTGAAAACAAGAATATGTGGTCACGTGCTTAACTGTCTGACCACCAGTTTGACGAGAAGGTTGCTCGCATTTGGTTTATTTAGTAGGCTAGATTTACAGTCACGAATACGCACTGGTCCCAAGCCAAGACTTTGCCCCTGTCGTCGACGCCTTGGACATAAAACGTCACAGTCCGAGCACCGGCAAACGACTGAGGGAGATTACTTTGGCGGAGAGAAAACGACTGCCCAAGTTCAGATGTCCCGATCCATTGAGCACTATGAGGGGCAGGCTGGTCATCGGCACTGGCGTAGATGTTGAAGTACATGAATTGGGAGAACCATGTTCGTGAGCTGGATGGGTTGAAAGTCACCGGCCAGGCAGGGGACGGGTCTTCAGCTCCAGTAAGCGAAAGTCCAGAGAGCGGCGCAAATGTCGCTGCAACCTCCCATGACAATAAACCATCCAGAGGAGCGTTGGGTGATTTTGCAGAGGTGAAGTCAGCCCAGAGCACGACCGGGGTATGTGAAGGTAGCATCGGTGGTGAAGTTGGATACACATTCAATTGACCGAGAAGTAGGGACATGTTGAGCGCTTCTGAGGTGTCTTCCGCAACGATGGAGATGACAAGTCCTAATGCAGCCTTCACTACCTCGGAAGTAGTAGAAGGGAGGTCGAAACGGATACGGAGTCTGGTCCATCCTCCTGACATTTCCGTTGTGTCTGCAGATTGCGGCGCAATCTCAAACAATCCGGAGCTAGTGGTAAGGTTCTTGACGGATAATGCAATGTCTAGATCAACATTTGCGTCCTCCACTTCCAGTTTATAGACAAGCGTCGCTTCATACGATTGTTGGGGTGTGATCGACGCAGACTGAACTGGTACCCATATGCAGCGGAATGCAGCATCGTCGCCTGCCTCTCCTGGAGCGGTAACAGTAAATCGCAAGGAGCTTCCACCATTCCAAGCATCATCGAGGGTAAGTTGTGGAGTCACCAGTGGCAACACAACGGTTCCGACCTCCTCTTCAGAGCCTTCCCATGTAACAGCAGGCAGCGGCCAAACCATGTCGCCAATGCTTGTTTGTTTGTCAACATCGGTCCACCCCTCACGTTGGAAAACGCGGACGCCATTGACCCACCATCCCCGTCCCACTCCAGGAGAGAATGTTGAGTGAAATGGGATATGGAGTGGGTCAGGAGGCGCCCGTTGTTCAAAGAATGATGCAATTGGTATGAACGGCCCATGAGTACAAGCTGGCTCGCCTGGCCGGTTTGACGGCATGGTAGGAAGAACCACAATTTCTCCAGAGCGTAAGCCTGTCCACAATTTGCGTTCGTCAGTGAACCACGACTCCCAAGTGAACGAAGGAGCATCTTGAGTGTTCTCCCAAGTCCATCCTGGCGCAAAAAAAGCGGTACTCAGTTGAGCAGGAGAAATGTGTTCTAGGGCTTTGTAAGAGCCAAACCCGCCTGCTCCATGGGAGCCGCGTCCGAAAACATCGATCCCAACGTAGATGTCTTGCGCTGATAGACTTGTCGATGCCACCGTCGTCAAGTATTGTTTCATTCGAGTGACATGGCTGGGTGGCCACGTATAGTTGGTGAAGAAACCGGTGGATGACAGGAAGAAGGGGAGATTAAAGCCGTTTAATCGGTCCTGCCAGGCAAGTTGTCCGTTGACGACAACACTATCATACCTAAGATATCGGAATGAGCATTAAGCTCAGAGAACGATAATAGGCCCACCAAATGACTTCTGCATGCGCACCAATCTTGCTCTTGAGCTCTGAGACGAGTAGCGTTATCCACGCGGCTACTGAACGGGTCTGTTCAATCCCGCCCCGCAAAGGACACTCGAAGTTGAGAAGATAGCCATCAAAACCGCGTTCGTCGGCCAAATTGGCGAGTACACGAGCATAGTGGGGTGAGAGGGGAAGGGATCTGAAGTCGGTTGGTTGACTGGCGGGACCGGACTTGGATTGTGGTAGACGCCCTACAAGAAGGCGTAAACAGTCATTTTCGCCGCTCCCTTCGAAGATGCTGAGGAAAGAGATCGGAAACGAACAAAGACTGAAGGTGGAGGGTGTCCTACAGAGTTCCCAGCATTTTCACGCCTTGCCTATGGGCCGTAGTTATCCAGCCAGGCGGCGGGACAGTCACTCGGTGGTGCGAAAAGCTGAGTTGGGATGATGAGGAGTTCTGCATATAATGAAAAAAAAACGAACTAGATGAACGTATCGACCGCAGACCAAAAATTAAATGTGTACCCCAGTGCGATTGGGCTTTCGTTGTAGCCACCCTTACGAGAGTTGAAGCAATCGATTGTAAGGTGGCAGATGAACGCCGCTGACCTTGTAGTCGTGGCATACCTTGAGGGCATGTTCAATACGACGAGCCGCTACAAATGCAGTCGGGTCACCAGAAGCTTTGCTCGCTCGTCTGTCGAAACTGGTCGAGGGTGATACATGAGAACGCCATGCTTCCGGTGGGGTGTATTTGCCCAGGTATCCAGCTCTTCCAGGGTTGTGAAGTAGGCCCCAGGATGGGCATCGAATGAAGTGCCGATGAGAGGCATACTGGAAGTTGGGTTTCAACCCGATCTCGCGACGACATCAAATCACGAATCTCTGCTTGAACCACCACCACTTGGCCACAAACCACACTCGTTATGTCCTCCGCTCATTCCCTCAAGACGCTCCTTTCTTTCTATCTGCGCAAACTATGCCGCTTTTTTCTCGATCTTTTCATGTCAAGTGGCAAGAGCTTTGACGACAGTGTCCGTCCGACAGAGAAAAGACACGTTTTGGTCGTCATTTGTGCGTCTTTGCTGTCGCAAGGATCTGGATCTGACACACTTGCAAGCTGAACCCGTCTTGCATCCAACATTCTGTTTGACTGTAATTCCTCCCCCACCGCCAGTCGATGAACGAGAATCGCAGTCTACCATGCCCTCAACACCCTCGCTCACATTCACCAAGCCTCGCAATGCCCCCCGACCCCCGCACAAGAGCCCAGCCCGCGCTCGCCAGCGTCAGCATTTCGGGAACCCTGTCATCGAGCATGTCGTCCATCCTCGTTCGCTCATGCCTCTCGAACCAATCATCAACCTTCCCGCTGTTATGGTCCACAAGCTGCTTCAAGAGATCGAGCTCAGTCGTGAGAGGTTGCATGACTCAAAGAAACACTTTGTGGTGGATAGACAGCTTCCTTCAACCCATGCTCCCAAGAATGAAAAGTTGTCTTGCGCTCTTGCAGCCTTCTCGTTTAGCAAGCGGAAGGTCAATAAGCGGCACTCTTTGTCTTGCTCCCGTGACACTTTTTTCGCCATCATTCCGGCCAGCCATTCGTCGCCTGCTCTACTTCGACCGTGCAACGTGGGGTCGAGAATCAGAAACGACGCAGAAGGACTTCTCACCGCAGTCATGCAAGAAGCAGAAAACACGGCTACTGCTATCGACGCGGAGGCGGCCGAAGCTGAAGACTACCCAAGTTCACGCCTGACGATAACATTGGTCTCATCCATCTCTGCATCGCGTTCAATGGCGGAGCTTTCCAGCGCTAGCTCACGGTCAATTTCAGATCTCCTCAATGCTTTTGATCAGGTCATGGTTTCCCCTTCGTGGTGTCGGATTATGGTCAGATCAGAAGATATCAAGCGACGGAGAATGGATGTCGAGGCCTTGGTGTGAGTTGTGGATAGGTGCTATGTATTGTAGGTTATGGAACTGAACTCGCCCCACGGAATGAATGCGGATCGTGTGCTTCAAGCACTCGACTTGAGGGGGTCCGGCAATCAGTAGCTGACATCATCACCGTGACACAGCGTTTCGCCTCTTTATGAACGCGTTGGTCGCACTTCCAGCATGCGACTATGACAGACTTGGACAGGGCATGGATTCAGTCTTTGCGGTCCCCACCTCGTATTTCGCCTCCTCAATCCGAGTCAGTGCGTCGTCGCTCAACCGGTATGTTATAATCTGTTGATATGATTCTGTGGGGGGCTTCTACTTTGTTGTCGGCCTTAACGAAGCTCATCTAGGCACATTGACACATCCTCGAACGAAATCGCCAGTTTCTTCTCCAAGAAGAAGACTGGTATCTCCGACCCGCCACAAGCGCTCTTCCATTGCCAAGCTCCCAATTGAGGCGACTGCGCCATGTCGAAGTATCTGTTGCACCTGGAAAACAACTCAACCGCTTCCCGACTTTGGGCTTGAGCGTGGCGAATGCATGGCCCAGCTGCGGGCAAATTGTTATCAGGTTGACCTCAACAACGAGATCCCTGCCGCAGAGCTGCATTACAGTCTTTACAAGGCCGAAATTCCGCGGATAGACAAATTACTTGCTGCCGTTTCTGCCAACCTCAAGCGACGCAATTCTCCATCAGCATCGCGGACAAGTGTCATTACGTCTACTGGCTGCCGGCGCGTTTGCTGTAGCTCGACTGTGCCTGCGAAAGCTGGCTTTGGAGAAGAACTGCGCCTCCAACGACTGCTCAAAGCATTGAAGCAGCAATACAAAGATGTAGAATTCTACCTCAAGTTCAAGCGCGGGCTCACAGCCCCTATCCGGAAGCTCTCTCCCGAGCTGCTGTCCTTGGTCTTTACGTTCGTGATACCAACACCGGACGTTTTGATGTCGGGACTCAGCGATGCGCCATTGAAACTGGCGCAGGTTTGCAACTATTGGCGACTCCTGGTGACGAGCGAAAGCAGATTATGGGCGTCTTTGTCAATCCGGCTTCCAATGGACGATCCGCAACGCCTGAGGTCCAAGGTCACTTATTATTTCCAGCACTCCAAACAACAGCCACTGAACATCTGCGTCGTGCGATGTCCCATCTCTCCGTTGCTTATGGCGTGTCTGATGACCGCTAGCCAGCGGTGGCGACACCTTACGCTCAAGCTTTCCTCCTCATTACTTGTTATTCTCGACGAGATTTTTGAGCGTGTGCCCCTACTTGCATCCCTCGATATCCAGCAGTGCGATCTCACCCGTGATGCGTCACAGCTCGTCAGCGGGTTTGCTGTCGCCCCCGCTTTGCGCCGATTGTCGTTTACGGTCCAGAGCGGGCACATCTGGCCAGCGCGACTCAATCTGCCCTGGGTACAACTGACCTCCCTCACATTGACCTCCATCTCGATCACCACCTTCACCGAATGTATTGCCAACTGTGCCCAGCTCCTCTACTTTGACGCGATGGTTTCACCTGGCCTTGCCGATCCTGATATATCGTTTCTGCCCGTCCCTAATCTCCCTGACTCGCCCTCGGAGGGAGCCATACGTCCATTGCGCACGTTACTCCTTCGTGGCTCCTTCTGCCAGGACATCCTTTTCCTTGTCCTTCTTTCAACACCGCCCAGACCGCTATTCGTCTTCCCCCAGTTGCGGGTATTGGGCCTGGACATGAACGGGCTGCAGCCTGATTTTTACGCGGCCCTCGCCCGCTGCTGTCGCCTCGAGATGCTGTCAATCCGCGCATGGAGCAGGGCCGAGATGCCCGACGTGATTCCGTTCCTGCTTGCCGTCCCGACACTCCGCATTATGCACTTCCGCGACCTCCACACGGCCATGGTCTCTCCGCGGGTGTTCTCCATGCCGCTGGATGTACAGAAGCCGTGGGACGACGAAGAGGAGGTGGACGTCGAACCAGTCTGGAAGACGCTTGCTGAGCTTGACATTGAGCGGTTTGCCGTATATCAAGACAAGGTGCTCTATGCGCTCCTTCGCGAGAAACAGAGTGTTGAGGCCACCAGGCTGATTGGACTCGGACCGCATTCCGATCTCCAGGAGGAGCTCGAGCATCTGTTTTACAAGTGATTTTATTTGTATTTTTACGAGGTCTGTAGCTGCTCAAGTACTAGTTAATGAATCCCATAGTCTAATTTAGCCAAATACATTTTGTTCTGTTCATTGCGGGGTACAGTATGGAATTTCACAAGACTGATTTGGTTTCAGATTTGGGCTCATTCAGCTGTTTAACCAAGCTGGCAGTGGCCGAGGGAAGACAGCAACATCTAAAAGCGAATTGGATAGCGTGTTGATCTTATTATTAGTCCACAAGGAAATCATCTAAAGAATTAGTAGTTGGACAACGGTAAACGTCGAGGTAATCAGTAGAGCTGCTCATCGTTGAGTGCTGGAGTGCAGAAAGCATCCAGAGTGAACTTACTGTAGAGTATCGGATAATGTAATAAGCTCAGGATATTCTGGCGCTAACAAAAGGTCGGCAAGTTTGACTGAAGGGGTTACAGTGGAGGTGCGGACCTTCTGGGGGTTGCCTGTCGCATATCCAATGGTAAAGCCAATTCGTGCAGCAGCCCACGTTCCTAGTAAGCAGCTCGCTAGTCTGGGGTATTTGAGCGATGTCAAAAGCGTTCTGTTGAGTTGAGAAAGAGAAGAGCGGACGAGGAGCATCACCGACGTTGTAAAAAAGATGGGGAGATATTCTAGTGTCTGCAGTTGCAACAGGTTAATGCTGGGAAAGACTAACCATAGTCCTCATACATTTTGGTAGGCACCTAAAGCTGATTAGAAGTCTCAGGCGCCAGATTGTGCCCTAGGCACTCACGTTGGATGCAATTGAAAACATGAGCATGGGGGTTTGCTTCCATTTCAGCCTTTTCTGCATATACTATCCCACATGCGTGTCAGTATATACTCGAAGAGGGTGTAAACACTCACAACGGGGATAAGCAACACCACTTGGCCCTCGATATCTGACAACAAGATAGGTTTGTCCAATAAGCACCCATACAGTTGCCAAGAAGGAGGCCGCGACATAGGTCATCCTGTGAAAGGAGATCTGTTCGAGCGGCTGGCATGAGTGGAATGACCAGCGCACTCTGCTGGCAACACAATTGTCGTAGGCATGTCGATGATTTAAGTATGCTCCAATTGGACGACAACGTCCGTCAGCACTTTAAATAGCCTAGATATAGAGTTGTGCAAACTGAATACATGATTGTCGATTCACGTTCCGGCGGGAATGCCAACGGGAGAAAGGGCTCAAGGTTTGGACTAGGTTCAGAGAGATTGATTGCGAGTAACGCTGCGTGACCGTGACTTCGCGGTCAGGCAAACGCGTTAGGCGCGCTAAATTGCGCAATTGAATGCGCCCACAATTGAGATAAGTTCGCAAGTTGCTTATCCGCGACTTATCCGAGTGATGAAAGAAGACATTCCGGAACTTCCGTCGGACGGCAGAATGCATACGCGTCCTGGCATCTATTTTTTTCCCACCGACAGTCCAATCGGAATCTAAGTGAATTGAATATCGACAGTCCTTGGGTATCCCTTTAGGTCCCTCCTCAAACACCAGCAGCCACAAGGGTATAAGAGCTGTACATGGATCCGAAGAAGAGGGCTGGATGGGGGTTATCAGACTTGGGAATGGTTCATGGGTCTGTCACGCACTGAAGAATGCGAAGCCATAGAGTGGCATGCTAAGGGCGCTGTTGCGCTGTGTGGCGCGTTAGAATAATAGGGGAAACTAAGGGCTGTCTGAACCTTTTTGGGCTCGCCAGTTGCGTAACCCATAGTGTATAGAACACGACTAGCGGTCCATGCTGCGAGGGCTGATGCAGCAAGCTTGGGATGAGTTAGACCAAGCACAACTGTCCTGGGTTGAGTTAGTCTCGAGGAAAGGCTACAAGAGGTAAACGAACATGATATACATCTGAGTAACGTTCTCCAACGTCTGCAGGGCATGAGTTGAGCAGTGAGAGCATAGTAGACGTGAAGGAACGAATTCACATTCTGATGAGCACCTGCAAGCCCATAAAGTGACTGCTAGGAAACATCATAAAGAACTCGTACGTTGCACACAGTTGAAGAGATGAGCAGCAGGGTTGGCCTCCATTTCCGCCTTCTCGGCATATAAACGCGGGTACTGGATTCCGGAGAGTTTGCGGTGTTTAGACACGAGCGAAGACTGTCCATAGAGGAGGAACATTGTCGAGACGAGGGAAGCCGTCACGTAGGAAAAGCCTTGGGGGACGTGAATGGTGGACATGGTAAGAGGTAAAGTTGCAGCTACCATCTCTCAGAAATGTTGGGCGGATCGGCAGCTCGCGATCCGGAAGGACGGATGGTCGGCAAGGGCAAGAAAGGAGGGTCACGTGTACAGATGACTTTTGGTCATGTCTGCCACTTGCGCGTTGTGAGTTTCTGTGGTTTGAGCGCGCAATCGATCTAACACCCCATCCAGATGCAAAAGGCAATTCTCTAAATATAATTGCCCCACCTGCAACGTTCCTTACTGCTCACTTGCTTGTTTCCGTTCGCAAGTCAGCTTCCAGCCAGCGTAGTTAAACTGCAAGAAGCTTATGAACATGTAGGCCCATTCTCAGTGTTCCGAAACGTTTTACAAGAAAGAGCTTGAAGATGGTATCCGCGGCCAGCCGTCCAAAACCGCACAAGAACGACAGCAAATGCTTGAGCTCTTGAAACGTTTTGAAGAGGAGAGTGCCGAGCAGGAGGGACTAGAGGAGGATTATGATGACGAGGTGTCCCAAAGGTTTATGAGCCTGGATTTGGGTGAGTTTTCTCTTATGCTTGTGAAGTGAAATAATGGCGCTAGATGCGACGGATTCTGACGAGCTTTGGTCTTTATTGACCCCGGAGGAGCGCGATCGGTTTCTGAAGGCTATGGCGGACCCATCCAGTGAGCTTACTGCCCGACTGCTTGCGAGTGAGGAACTACAACATGACAAGCTCGATCCTTGGTGGACCATGTCTACAAATTCTTCCCTGCCTGATGTTATTCTCATCCCACCCTCGCTTAAAACGCCGAATCGAGCCGGACCACCGCTCATCTATAACATCTGCTCTCTATTGTGCGTGCACTATGAACCATCTTCGAAGCCTAAGGCTTGCTTGCTAGCATCGCTTACTCGTTCATAACTCGGCATCTTGCGATTTCACCGCTATTCCAAGCCTCTGAGCTGGAAGCAGATGCTGCTCGTGACCTATTTTCGCAGCTGACTCCGTTTCTCACTGCTCGAGCATCCAAAACACTCCTGTCAACTTTGGATATAACCATAACAGAGATGTTATCACGGCTGCCGAGTGTTCGTCCATGCCTCTTTGCCCGAGTGTCGTTGAATTGTCTTTCAGACCTCAAATTCGCCTCAGCTGCTCGCTGTTCTCCTCCGCGATGCTTCAACGCTTCTCAAACCCGCGCTAGTCGTTGAACTGGAGCATGAAACCCCACATATAAATGCTATGCGGGTCCTTGGCGACGTTCAGGCGCTATTCATTTCCCGTCCCCATGTTTCACATAAGCTGACCTTCTATGCGGCATATCTTAGCACGTTCGTCGCGCGTCTGGCTGCGATGGAGCTTGAGGCTGCTGCCAAGACACGCGAAACAGAGGTGGAGGAAGATCAAAGGGCAAGTCAGGCGGGTAAAACAAAGCTGATAATATAGAGAAGGAATATATTTCGTGTTGTAAAATGTAAAGACACATACTTTGAAAATTTGTGACGCGATCGCGTTACTCTCTCTCTCTTCAACACTGACCGCGATGAATGGCGAACGCCGACCTATATTCTCACCGCCCACAGGCTCTAAACGCGACTCATTAGCCGCTGAACTTGAGCGCGGTAAGTTTTGTGAAAAATGCCGACTGTGAGGGCTAATTGCCGTGCAGATCCACAACTCTCGACCGCCAAACGCCAACAACGGGCCCAGGCATTCACCTCTCAAATGGCTCATTCCGCATTAGAACGCCAACTATTAGCGGCGCAAACGAGCAAGATGGAATTGGAATCCAAATTACGAGAGAAGGAACTGCAGGTTGAGAAATTGGAGCGGGACAGACGATGGTTTTCTGACCGAGAACAAGGGGAGCGGGAAGAGAAAGAGCGTGAAAGGGCGGAATACCAAGAGCAAGTGGTACGTGTACACTCACCTTGTTCTCTCGTCCCGGAATGTCTAAGTATATCTCACAGGCAGCTAGAGACAAAGAACTACGGACATTGCGAAGCACCCTGACTGCGCTACGAGAAGAGTTTGACGATCTGAAGGACTCGCATTCCAGTCTTTCACGGACGACAACACAAACGATTGCTTCCCAGAAATCACAAATAGCGACCCTGACACGACAATCCGCTTTGCTCGAAGATGAGGTTTCGCAGTTTCGGCTTCTGGCCGACGAGAGGAGCCATACTATCGAAAACATTCAAGCTCAACTTGATGGGCTCGAAAATGCTCCCAGACCAATTGCGGACCAAGAGGAGAAAGACATGCAAATTGTCAGAGAAGAATTACATCGTCAGGCGGCCTATCTTCGCACCTTGGAGGCAACAAATGCGCGACTAGCCGGGGAGCTGGCAATACTGAAGGAACGACATACGAGTATTGAGGTTCTGCGGGAAGAGAACCGCAGTTTGGAAAGAAAGTTGCAACCGATGGAAGAGTTACAAGAGAAGACTGTTCAGTTGGAGGCGCAGCTCGAGGCAGCAAGACGCGAACGGGAGGCTTGGTAATGTCGATTTTCAAACTACCAAACACGTCTAATTATTCTTAGGGCACGAACCCAACCAGAACCGTCCTCGTCGTCTTCAACACCAATCGCCCTCACCACCAATCTCTCCTCTCTGCGTTTACAAAATGCTCAATTACTCGAAGATCACGGAGCGACAACAGCTCTGTTGCGAGCCAAAGAAGCTGAACTAGTCAATGCCGAAACTCGCATCAGCGAGTATTCGGACAGGATAGCAAAGCTTGAAAATCAGTCTGGCATCTTGCAGGACCGATTGGCCCGAGCAGAACAACGTGCCTCGCTGGCGGATAGGGAAGTCGGTTTTATGAAAGCCCTTGTGGTGCGTGATCTTTGTTCTTGCTCTTTGTCTTGTCTCTCATCTTCCCTCAGTCGAGCTATTCTCTAGAGGAAGCCAACAACAAGACGGAAGCAGGTCCTACAATTATGGACGCCGCGCGTTTGAAGCAGCTTGAACAACTAGAGGCACTTTTGGAGACCTACAAAGCAGCCAATTTGAAGCTTTCACAACAGCTTAACGAAGCTGCGACCCGGGAGCCAATAGCAGTCAGTCGAGCCCGAGAGCAAGAACTCGAATCCGAGAAGACTGCCCGACTCGAAGCTGAACAGTGTATGCTTGTCTCTCTCTCTCGTTCCTTTTATGTTGACTTTCATCAGCTTTGGAAACAGCAATTGCTGAATATCGGCTGCAACTCGAGAAAATCGAAGGGCTTGAACAAGAACTACATGAACTCAGCGGAGAGATTGCTGGCGGACGGCATGTACCTCCTGGTGTGCGGGTGTTGTCGTTTGCTGATACGCCGGAATTGTTGGGTCGGGATAACCCCCAAGCGCGGAAAGCGGAACTTGATAAAGTTAAAGAGGAAAATACGGCTCTCATTCAACGTATCGAAGCCCTAGAGCAGGGTGGCGCGCACCTTGTTGGGGAGAGCAATACCAGTGCAATTCCAAAGGAGAGTTGGGACAAGGTGTGCGAGGAGCGAGACCAACTTCAAGCCCTCGTCAAGCAGAAGGAGAAGAGGCTGCAGCGGCTGCAAGAAGTCTTCCAGTCCAAAGCCAAAGAGTTCCGCGAGTCCGTCGAGTCCCTCCTTGGCGTCAAACTCGCGTTCTTCCAGTCTGGCCAAGTTCGCGTGACGTCATCTTTCGATCACGAGACGACATTTGTGTTCAAACCGTCGTCCGACGGGACCTCGTCTCTACAGCTTACGGGCACGGGAGAAGGGGGCTTCGAGGACTGCGAACAGCTGATGGCGTATTGGGTCAACACCGAACAATGCATTCCTGGATTCCTGGCGAGTGTAACTCTAGAACTGTACGACAAAAAGAAGCAGGAGAGGTAGTACTCAGTAGTTGAGTTTCTGTTTTCTTCATTGCATTCTTCCGGCCCTGTACATTATGACTGTAACAGAAACGCTCGGGCACCGTTCATCCTTGAAAGTCGCTTCAAATCGCGTCGCGATGCTCTTCTTAGGTATCAACGGGTGATATGGCCATCATTCTGGATCACAGTGAAAGCTTATCGAGTCGCGGCTTCTAAGGGATAAAACGGTCTTTTCCTCAGCGTGTTTGTTGTCCATCAATTGTAAGAACTTTCAATTCCGTTGAAGTAAGTCAACTTCAACACCCTGCCTGCTATGTGAAACAGCAACGAATCGGAGCGGTATAGACAATCTTGCTAACTTTCTAATGGACGTGAATCGGGTTTTTACCATTGGCCATCGCTTCGCTTGGCCGTAGCTTGAACGGAACCAAAAGTGACGCGACGATCACGCCTCACAATCATAGATTTCTTATTTCCTCCCCACATCACCACCCCAAAATGTTGCCAGTGCGTTCCCGAGGGCCATCTCCCAAGCGGCCGTACGCCCCCGTTCTTCTGCGCTCAAAGCCATCATCTTGTTGACTGCATCTCAGCGCGCTGTTTGGTTCTGCTTCGTTTGACCCTTCCGATGCAACCCATCCAGAAGAAAACCACCCCGTGCTGTATGAGTTGTCCATCTCTCAGTGCACGATTCTGGACTCACTTGTTTGGCTAGTTGTCAAGGTCGTGTTGCCGTTGTTACGGGGGCAGCGTCTGGCATTGGTGCAGCAGCTGCTGTGGGTGTCTTCTAACCCCTTGACCCAACACGCCCTACGCCGTGTACCCATATCGCTGACTCAGCGCTCCAGCGGGCATTTGCTGCTCTCGGCATGAAAGTGGCGATTGCGGATCTTCCTTCCTCGTCCGACAAACTTCAGTCTCTCGGCAAGGAGCTGGTTAACGTCGTCGGGGAAGCTAACGTCCTTGTTGTCCCAACAGACGTCTCGGTCTACGAAGAGGTTTGTAAATTCCGCGAGACGGTATTTGAGGCCTGGAGTGAGGTCGGCATCCTGCTCAATAATGCTGGAGTTGATGGTGGACCGGATGGCAAGCGCGGTGTGTGTTTGTGTTTTGAGAAACAGACTAAATCTGACACCGACCAGGAACTTCTTGGGAAGGTCTCGACGCCTGGCATCACGTTTTCAACGTGAATGTCTTTGGAATCGTCAACGTCCAACAGGCGTTCATCCCGGTAAGTCATCCAAACGAAAATCGCGACTCCTTTCGACCGTTCTTTTTTGCCGAAATTGTCCCTGTGGAGTTTTTCAAAATCGACCTTTGTATTGACGATACCTTATCTCGCCGACGTGCCACTCCCTATCGCGTTCCTTGTCGTCTCCCTGATTTCTCCTTTTCCATCTTTCTCTCAATCTGTTTGCCACGGCTAACATCCTGATGTCCTTGATAACGCTAGGCCATGCTTTATCAAGAAAACCCAGCTATGGTCATCAACACTGGTAGCAAACAAGGCATAACCAATCCTCCCGGTAACACTGCATATAATGCAACGAAGGCTGCTATCAAAAGTCTCACTGAGGGGTTGGCGCATGAGCTGCGAACTAAAGCAGATGCACACGGAACTGCCCGAATCACTGCTCATTTATTCGTGTCAGTGACCGATTTTGTTTGATGAATGGTCTGGCTTATCGAACGCGATTTAGGCCAGGCTGGACTTTTACTGGCTTGACTGGCGCGTCAGCAGGCGGAGAAAAACCTGCAGGTGCCTGGTCTGCCGACGAAACTGTCAAGTACATGCTGTCGCGAGTCGCTGCAGGCGACTTCTATGTTGTTTGCCCAGATAACGAGACAACCCCAGAAGTGGGTCATTTGTGATTTTCCTGTCTACAACTCTGATGAATAACGTGGTAGGCGGATCAACTTCGAATTATGTGGGCTGCAGCAGATGTCGCGCAAGGCCGTCCAGCCCTGAGTCGCTGGCATCGGGACTACAAGGCTCTCTTTGAGGAGTATATGCGGGAAGGCCACGCTCTCCAAGTCAAGGTCGCCGCAGAAAACAAGAACAAATAAATGGGGTACGTTGCTCCAAACAAATACTCTTGCGCAGACTGGAAGACATCCATCACAGACGACCTTGCTTGGAATTGGGATGGAATGGAAACTGTAGAATACTTCAAAACGGACGGTCTGTTGTTGTCACTTTGCTTTGCTATCCCGCTCTTGAATAAAAATCGAATGGAAAACTTGATAGTTCACCCACATGATCAAGGCTCAGTACCTTCAGCGGGCCACTGCTTCTGAGGTTGACAAAATCGACCGTGATCTGTCCTTTCGTAATCTGATAACCTGATGCCATCACAAACGGCAGCCGCGGCACTTATGTCTGAATCTGCCGTGCGGACCTTTCATGTTCTCACTTGGTTTTCTTCCGATCTTCGGGACATCTTTCTTATCTCTCCAAAATTGGAACGAGCGAAATCGCAGTGGAAGTCACGGGCCATTGCAACGACAACGATGTTGCGGCGCAGCCAAAGGCGCCGAAATTCCGCAGGCAAATAACTGGATCGCAGTTGACGCGCTGACGTCGTTTGACAAGCATCAAGCACCATAAAGAGGGGCTTTCAACTTGTTCCTTGAAGGTCAGAAGCCGACGACGATATGACCTCCACACCGAGTAAAGAGAAACTGCTTCAACTTCCAAACGACCGTGTGCTAGCGTACGAAGAGACTGGCGACGTTACTTCGACTGTTCTAGTCTTCTTTTTCCACGGTATGCTCGGTTCACCACTGGGCTGCAAGAGCATGCTTAGACAAACGCAGGCGTCTTTGGTGTTGGGAGGGTCCCCAAGGTTCTGTCACCCGCGCTCATCGAGAAACGGGCTCACTACATCACGCCAACACTCCCTGGCGGGGGGAATTCATCGCCTCGCCTAAAGACCAAGCCATATCATGTCGGTCTCGCGGAGGATACCATGGCACTGATTGAGCATCTTCATCCTGGGGCCGATCAACTGCAAATATACCTTTGCGGCGGGTCGTATGGCACTGTTCCAGCTCAGATGTTGTATGGTGCGCCTTTCGAGATTTTCCCAGCTGGAAAGTTCGTTCGCGGATGTCTTCTTGGTGCGCCGTTTACGCCCTTCAAGCACCATAAAGGGTATACGCGGGGCATGACTTGGGGAAACTACTTCTCTGTCGGACCTCCTTCTCAAATCGTCCCGTTCAACTTGATTATGCGTGTCGCGGGGATCGGTGTCTCACAGCAGTTTGGCGGACCAAAAGGCGCTAAGAAGGCGGAAAAGTTCTTGCAGGGCTTCCTGTTCGATGGCACGCCGGAGGAGGAGAAGGCTGCTTTCAAGGCATGGCGGGAGAAACAAGGCTTAGAAGAGGGCCAATTTGAGCGGGAGATGGCAGAGAATATGTCAAAGAGTATATCGAAGACAATGGCTGGCTTTATCGAATGTGGAGATGTCATCCACAGCGACTGGGACTTTGTGCCCAAAGACCTGGATGATGAACACACCAACGGGCGAAAAGTCGTTATTGCTGCATCGACAGACGATGAGTTGGGGCCGGAATTTGCCAATTGGCTGAAGGAGAACTACAAGAACTCGAGCCTCACGTGGGTACCCGGCAAACACATTTCCAGTCTGTTCGTTATGGACCAGCTGTTCGCCGAGCTGTTGCAAGACGCTTAGCATTAGCTCACTAGATACCCTGGACTTATCGATATATTTTATGTGGGTCCGAGAGCACTTTCCTAATCTGGATTATGCGCGTATCTTTCTGTGAACACGCAACCCGAAAGAGCAACATTCGAAACATCACGAGGCCGTTAGCAATTGCTCTAGGGACTCTCGGCTTTCGAAATAATTTGTCTCGCACGCGTCCCGATTGGAGTCGGATGATGCCGAAACAACTGATGAATTGATGATGGAAAGCTTAGAGTGCCTTGTCCTCCACTTCCATGTTGTGCTGAGTCTTCCCTTTACCTCCATCTCCCCGCCATTCCCCACCATAAGGATACCGCTTGGCGTATGCTCCATTCTCCCTGATAACAGAGTTTTAACTCGCTCTTTCCAGATCTCGCGACCCTTATCGGTTTCCTCTTTCCGCCCTCTGCCAGAGTAACGCTCGAGAATTATCTCGCGACTCCAGTCCTCCGCTGAGCGAATCGCGTCGACACAGAGAATCCCCATCACCATGACCTCCCCATCTTCTCCAGCCGCCTCCGACCACTCGTCTTCCAACTCGGTGTCGACGGGCCCTCCACAAACACCAGTCATTCCAGGCCTCCCTCTCGAAACCCCTCTTTCTGCCAAAGCTCAACCTGACAGCAACAATGCTGGAGGCGTGAAGCGTACCTCCAAGCCCAGCCGTCGCGCCAACACAGCTGAACGTCGGGCAACTCACAATGCTGTTGAGCGCCAGCGCAGAGAGACCCTTAATGGCCGTTTCCTCGTCTGTTCACTCCCTTCACAGGCCTCACAAATCCGCTAACTTTCTTTCTAAGGACCTTGCTGGGATGCTTCCCAACTTATCACAAATTCGGCGTCCCTCAAAGTCCGCTATTGTCAATTCGAGCATTGCCCACATCAATGCCTCCCGCCGTCACCGACTCCTTGCCGCCCAGCAACTGCGTCTACTTAAGACCGAATCTGATGCGCTCCGTCACGAAGTCAACGAGTGGCGTTTGCGTGCCGGCATTCCAGGTGTCGAGGAGCCTCGGCGGGCTGATGGATTTTCTGTCGTTCTTAGCGGCGAGCTCGAATTCGAGCCTAGCGACATGCTTGACGGTAGCGAAGAAGGCGACGAAGAAGAATTTGGCGCACAGTATCACCAGCAGTCGCAGCAAGGTTACCCAGACGAGTCAGATGAATATCTTCATCAACAAAGACTTGCGCAGCAGCAACAAGTTGCGCAACAACCTCTGACAATCTCGATTGGGCAACGCACCGAGTCACCCCCTCATTATGCGACGTCTTCCCCCATGATCGCTAGTCCAACCGCGCCGGTGTTCGATCCTGCTATGGCATATGACCACCATGCCCGTCACCTCCACCACCACCAGTTGATGCTTGCCCAGCAAGAGGAAAACGAAAAGTGGGCCTCATATCACCACCAACAACAGCAATTCGCTCGTCATCCCCAGACGCAGGCTTGGTGATTGACAACCTTGACGGCCCTTTCCTTCTCTCTCTCTCTGTACGACCTCTCGATGATATTCCTCCCGAATAAAAACCACCGTCCTTATTCCTGCTTGCTTTCTATCCGCTCTGTACATTGTCTTCCGCTCCCAGGCTCCACCTTTGAGCCGATCCCACCTTCTTTTTGATTTGATACCCTCCCTTCTTTGTCTATGGCCAATCTCATTGGTACAACGGACTACTTTCCGCTGCTGTTGTCACTGCTCTTTCATACGTGGCTTCTTGCACTACAGTACTGTTCGTTGATCGCGAACTCGTCTCGCATCGGACAGTTTGTGGGGGAGTTTTGTGTTCCTTTGTCGTTGTCGTTGTGTTGTCGTCGCTGGTGTGTATCATGTGATTATTATATCTTGATAGAAACAGACAAAAAGCCCAATAAAGAAGATAAATAAATAAAAACTTTGAACCCATCTGTTGTGTGTTTCGTGTCGTTGGTTCGCCCCGAGTCGTTCCGATTAGGCAACGAGTCCCTGCAAAGACAAAAACGCAAAAGAAGTTTGTTTGCCGCTCAGCAGGGGACGCGCCACCATCATCATTCATATTGCATTCATATCAAACGCCTCCGTCGACTCGATATAGAAATTTCCAGCTGGAAGTACAATTTGAATTCGATGAGTCGGCCCGCTTCTGATTCTTTCCGATTCTACCACGATTGCGCTAACCTGCACTAACCAGGCTCACGAGAAAAACTCAAACACAACTCAAAAGCCTGCCCGGCGGCGTTTACCTGGCTTATGACGTTGTTGGTGATTGCACGTGTTTTCTGCAGGACTTTGCCCCTCACTAACATCATCTAAGAGTACTGACAACGGAGAGAGTTTATCTGGTGGACGCAGGGGCTGCGACTCGAGCTGGCTTGGTAGGCTGTAACCGGAAACGCCGTGTCGAGGCTGAACACATTTCCAAAACGTGGCTTTTGAGTTGCAGCCACGTGCTCTCGGGTGCAGTTGGTGCCTGTCAAGTCGAAACTGTCTTCGAAGTCTAAATCGGGACGTCGGTGTTGAGAAATCGCCGATAACGTTGATTAGATGTTGTGGTGGTGGTTACGATGTGCGGAGCTGTCATTGTTTATCCAAAGAACAGGATGTCGACTGCGCTGATATGATGCAGCGAGTCCCTCTGGAAAGCAGATCGTCAGGATGTGAAAAAATCGAGTGGAAGCAAACCTTCAGTCCGACGATCCTTGCCTCATCAAGGCTCGCGCCGGTATACAGCAATGGTTCTAACACTGGCTTATCTGAATCGACCTCCATCCCATGCTCAGCCTGGGCTCGATACGGCGGCCTGATATGGCAGAAATAGGCCGGAAGTTCCGAGCCCACAGGCTGCGCAAAAATCCTACGCATTTCCCCGCCTATGTCTGCGCTTGCCGGGAAGTCTTTCCAGTTGCGAGTCAGCCGAGGTTGCAAGGAGGCCCTTGCAGCGACTTCATATGGTTCATCAATATAATTCCGTTGCTCAAGATGTTCAGGGCGAACGTTGAAGTCGAACATGTACACTGGGCCACCATCGGGACTGCCTACACCAAGTATTACGGCACGTTGACCCGCAGTTGTCGTAATCCAGTCGGTCACGACATCTCGAGCTGGCAGCCACCGACAACGTCGTGGTCCACCCCAAGCATTGTAAGGCAGACCAACCGGTCCGGACACTGCGAGGCGTGGGCCTCTAGTCACATGCTTGTCCAATAGTTGGAGGAATGACCGTCGATGCATAAACAACAAAAACGAGGCGGAATTGGTGACTGGATTGTTGATAGTATATGTGATGTGGAAAACGGCAATTGCGTCTGCAGAGTCAGGGGAGAAGGGGAAGCGCGATGCTGAGCCCTTGCTGGAATACACTGCTGGGTTGGGCTCGCAACGGGTGGAAATATATCGAGCATTGGCATTTGGCTGAATGTAAGGTAGCTTCAATGTCAAAAGGGGTCTGTCCCAGTCCGATCCGGAGGCCGAGATGTCCCATAGTTCGAGCGATGCATCAGAAGCATTGGGGAGCATCAAGATTTCAGGCGTTATGAAGGCAGCGCCAGAGTATGTTCCAGGACGAACCGTCATTTGCTGAAATGCCGTTAATACCAAGTCATGTAGGTGTCTTGCTCAAAACGACGCGCCTTTCTGAGGGTCCCCGTTTTCCATTCATAGACATATAGACGATCTGGTTCAATCTGGTTGAGATTGCTGGGGGGGTTGGCGCCGAACTGGCTAAAACCAGTCAAGAACACCGCAAGGTCACCAACGATTTCGATCGTGACGCGCGGCTGCCCGTTATGTGAGTTGATGACTTCAATGGGTCCTTTTGCCAAAGGATGCGGTTGAGCGTTCGAAATGCAATACGGATGGAGAGAAACGAATCCGGAGGTCGAATTAAGACCAGTCCACGAGCTGCAGACATCGTCAGTTCCCAGAGGCAGAGAGTATGTTGTGCACTGCACTCACTACTTGGCCACCAAAACTAGATCATGCTCCTCGACTGCCAGGCCGAAATCAACAATGACACTGTTCTCCTCCTCACCCACAGGTTGCAGTCTCCTCCAAATGGGTGTTTCGTGGGGATATATGGGCAGCGAAATCCATTGGAGGGCTTTGCGAGACTGTTCACCCAACCAGAATTGGCCACCGGTGAGCTCGTAAAGACCGGCGGCAACAAACGGAACTGATATTTGTCGTTTCCACGAAGGTCTTGTGCGAGCATAAGCATCTTCTCTCTTCCGGAGGAGACGTAGACGGTCAGAGGTGGAGTCCAACGGGCCCGAGGGATTGTCGATAACTGAGGCCACATCACAAGCGATTCGGTATTGGATGGTGGGCGATTGTGTCAAAGCGTGGAAGAGGGTGCAGGTTTCCTCGCATGCGCCAAGGGAGGCGGCATCAAGGTAAGATAGGACGTGAACGATGAGTTCGGGAGGCAATTCGGTGAGATACATGATCGTTTGGAACAAGTTACGTCAGAAGCCACCAACTCAAAAACACTACAACAACTCAAACAATCCTAGTATGGCTTGAACTTTCTGGCCGCTTTTAGCTTTTCCACTTTCGCCTTGTCTGCTTCCCAATTCTTTTTCAGCTCCAAAAGATCTACAATGCATCGCGATGAGAGGCAGAACACTCCAGGCAATAGAGAAAACCTCACCGTTCCGTTGTTTTTCAGCTTTTTGGAAGGCGTAAAAGTTCTTTTTCTCCTTCTTTTCCGCCTTTTTGGGACGAGTTGTTGTTTCTCCAGTTTCCTGAAACTTTTTGCTCGCAACTCCAACCCCACCACCCAGATTCTTCCCGTACGCTCCACCGCGGGTAACCAGCGTGAAGCCGTCTTCGTCGACGATGTCCTCTCCCTTGCGATACTTGCTCTGTTGTTTAGTTTGTCGTAATTCGTATTCGAACAACTCCATGGCCGAATCAGCATGAGCCCGGATAATATCGAGCGGTGGGCGGGCCGCATCGTACCGCGCAATATAGTGCGCTAAGCCGGAGGGTTCTTCGGATGTCGGCCACGGTCTTGGTTTTGAATAAGGCACTAATGCACGCTCGAGCGAAGATTGGTCGAGGAAAACAACGTGCGCTGTTCGTCCAGTTTCGCGCAGTCGACGGAGGGGAGGGGAGGGAAGCGGAATCACAACGGGCTTTTTGTTCTTGGCATCGAGTTTTCTCTTTTTTCGTGCCGGTTGGGAGTCCTCTGCCTCCGCTAGTACTTCGGCTTGTTCTTCTGCGTCACTTTCATCCTCGTCGTCATCTAGTTCCTCTATAGCGGCATCTCCGTCGAATAACACTCGTTCAACTGTCCCAGAATTCTTGAAGAGCATTATAAGTTCACGTTCCGTTGCGTCGGGAGGGACATTGACGAGAAAAAGTGTTCGCTGGTCGGGTAGCGCGTTAGAAGACGGCGATTTCTTCGAGCCGGCATGGGCGCGAGCATATAGATAATGTGTAGCATCGTGCCCATAGGATATGGGGAGGACAGTGAATCCTGAGATTGTAGAGGAAGACATCAAAATATCACGTGCACGCGAATTTTTCCCTTGCTCTCAACTTCAACTTGCCCCTTCAACTCGCAAGTTATTCAATATTTCTCTGCTCGGAGTCTAGACCTCGAAGCCTCAACCGTAAACAAAATTGCCCACGCCTCAATGACATAAGCTGCCTTCCGCTCTCCATTTTCAAGAACTTTCCGCAAAAAACAAAGACAAGCGGAAGGACTGCCCCATCGCGGATGTTTCTCATTCACCGAAAGTATAAAGCCCTTCACTATTCTCCATTCCTCAACTGGGCACGTTCTCTTCTAACATCACTCTTCTCCGTGCCACACCCATAAATCACGACCATGGTATCGCAGGTCTTTGGGTTCGTCTCTTCTACTCTTCTTCGATAACTATGTGTCTTATGTCCATACAGCACCCTTGTCGCTGCCGTCCTCGTAAATCTTGTGTTATTTACACTCGAGTTTGCCATGGCCTGCCAACTCTTCTCAAAGAAACGAGAAGAAGTCAGTCGATGGACCAAATTCAGGGTTTGGTTTACCCTCATCATCGACACTGCTGCAACACTTTCTTCTTGTGTCTTCTTGTACATGGTATGATTATCCTCCTTTGGCTCTGCATCACCCTCATTGTGGTCAAGTTCGAGGAGTCACACTGGGACGAAGACGAACATGACGAGGAGCACGAGCGTTTCTGGCAACTCATCATTGGCACCCTCATTATTGGCACTGTGTCTTCTGCACTCGCCCAGAGCTATCTTATGGAACGATTCTGGAGGAAGTAAGTCCATTGTCTGCCCACATCATCCATTTCTCATGCGCTCAGCATCCGCCACCACCTACTTGGCACTGCTTTTGCTGTTTCGCTTCTCGTCTTGGTGAGACCACCCCTTCCTTCTGTTTCACTTTAACTAAATTGTGTAGGCCGCAATCGCATCTATAGCTTCCCTTGTCACATGCGCCTACATGCAATGGACCAAGGCCGAAACTGACAACATCAAGCCCTTCGTTTGGTAAGACGGATGTCTGAAATCAAGTCATTCCACTCATCGTTTCATAGGCTTGCACTTATCTCCAACTTGGTTTACGCCGTAGGCATCACCGCTATCTCCGTTTGCCAGCGCTTCGCCATGCGCACCGCAGGCCCTAAGCCGCGATTCCTCAACAGGGTGTTCCGTGGCTTCGTCGAGACCGGCATGCCAAGCAGCATCGTCGTCATTCTGGCCCTTATTGCCTGGGTCGTTGACAACATCGCTGTCTGTGAGTAATCGTAATGTCGTTCAGCAGCAAAACTAACTCCTTCTAGACGTCATTGCGCTCTACTTCGTCCAAGCACGCATTTACTCTTGCACGATGCTCTACTCCCTTCGCCAAACCAAACTCGTCCGCATGGAGAACTGGAAGGAGGCGCTCATCTCCACAACCATCGCACAAAAGCCGCAGCCTGTACCGCCTCGTTAGTGCCCTTGTTTCGCGCCTATTTCTAGTCCTGACTCAGGAAAACTAGTTGCTCCGGAGATGATGGTCCGCATCGAGAAGTCCGGCCGGCTCACCGGCATCCCCGAGGTGTGTAAGTTGCCTATGTTTGCGCCGCCACGTGTTCTCAGACCCTTTTTCGTAGGAGAACCAGGCGAAGTGGTACAACATCGACCTTAGTGAGGCGACCCGGGCAAGCATTGAGTCAAAGGAGTTAGAGGAGGCGCAACCCAAAGAGCTTGTTGTGGGCACACCGAGGGCTATCGTTTTACACCGGAGCAGCATTTTGGACAAGCAGTGATCAGTGTTATCGTTTCTTTTGCGTTTTTTTACTCCCCTCCCCCCCGCATCCACTTACTTACTCATCTTGTATACTTAACATCCAAATTCGAATTCGCTTCTTCACGATAAATCCGCTGGACTGTCGAGTTGCACTGGGAATAAAGGCTGCAGTCCCACACACATGACGAGCGAACAAACACGATCATGGAGGAATGGGGTAAGGCACTGGCGATGCAAACAGAGGGAAAGCGACAAGGTCACGTGTTAAGCAAGGGGATTGCATTCTGCAGGTTGCATATTCTACCCCGAAACTTCTGTGTACTACGCAATGCTCGCCCACTCCGGAACCTCGCCAATCGCCTTCCGAACTGCGTCGTAAACTTCGCCTCCAGTTTTGTAGAGGCGACGGAGACAGCCCTCGGCCACAGTAGCGAGCGGCATTATAATGCCAGCCACCGGAGGAAATGAGTCATGCAGCTCATCATCGCTAATGGATTTCGGAGACCGTCCCACGCAAAGCAGCTCGCGGAGGACACAGCCAAAGGCATATATGTCGAGGTGCGGGTCGCCGTTGAAGTGAAATAACATGTCGTCACTAGGGTCCAAATACCGAGTTTGCGGGAGAACAATATTGCGGACCCAGTGCCGCGTGCCGTGCACGTCAAGGTGCCACCCAGACCCTTCAAAGTCGCTCAGGCAGATGTCGAGCTTGGAGGTGAGGAGGATGTTGTTTAGCGCGCAATCGGCCCAGATAACACCTGCGAGGTGGATGGCTGCAAGCCCCTCCGCAATCTGGAGTGCCCAACGGACTCTGTCGGTCAGCGAAACGTCAGGGTGAACGTTGAGATAGTGGTATAGGTCGCCGTTATGGGCCCGCTCGAGCCGAAGCGGGGGGAGTTTATCTGCAGACTGTAGGCTCGATGTAGCTAGGGTCAAGGCATTTGAGGATCCGCTTGTGTGTGCCAATGCGCTGGTAGATAGTCCGCTCGTTGCTGCCCATCGACGGATCCCTGTGTCGCTTGTGTACTTCCTGTCCCACGAACTCAATAGTGTTGCGCGGGTAGTCGTCGCTCAGATATTCGTTATCGTCGTCGCTTAGGTATTCGTTGTCGTCCTTGCCCAGGTATTCGCTGTCATCGTTCAAGTTCATGATGAAAAGCCGCTTTGTTAATGTCACGCACTGCTAAATCTGCAGCAGATGACCCAGGCTGCAAATGGAACAGGTTTTTCAACGCAGAATCATGTATTAAGCGACATAATGAAGGTAGAACTACGGGCCCTGGCACAGCAGACAGAACATGTTTAGGATCGGGGAGCTCCGGCAGGACGGAAACCACCAGGCTTGCGATGTTGATGAGCCGGAGGAGCGAACACTGGGAATTCAAATGAGCAATGGGAAGATAGCCAAGGAGCAGACGAACCTTGCGGAACAGTAGAGCGTCGGGGGGTTGGCGCGGTCGACCAGCCATGATTGACAACTGGACGAGAGTGCTGTCCAGCGATGAGCAAGTTTTCGACTTCATTGCTGCTGGTCGAGTGGTCTGAGGTGTTTCGGGAGTGAAAGGAGCGGTCGGCTGTTGGGGCTGCAAAGGGCTGACGGTGGGATTGAGTACGGCGGACAGGTTGCTGCACAGGAGGGTGTTGCTGCCAATTGGATGAGTAGGTTGCTGTTCGGTTCACGATGGGTGTGTTTCGAACCTGAGGAAGCTGTAAGTTTGTGCCATAAGGAAATGAGGCTGCATACGGTTGACGCTTCGACAATAGGATCAACAGCGAACATCTTGACTTTATTGATATGCTGGTGCGGGGACTCTTCACGTGGAGAAACGTTGACATTTTGCGGAGCCAATAGAGCCTTCCTCTTGACCTTATCTAATTGCGCCTGGCGGATGGTCAGGGAAAAGGGCCTGTCATCGGAAACAACCAAACCCACCTTGAGTCTTTGATATTCCTTGTCCCGTTCCCGAGCAGCTTCTTGTAGATCCTGGACTTTTCTGCGCTCTAACTCGAGATCGCGCGTGACTTCTGTGGAGTTGATGGATATAATGACCACCGGGAACTATGAGAGAATATCTACCCGCATTCTTGTTGTTGAGGAGGTTGATCTCTCCATTTGCTTCGATCTGGTCAGGTCTATCCACGTTGATAGGGATAAGACGCACCTTCACGGACGACATTATCCAGCTGCTTTTGTAACTGCGCATTCTTGTCATTGACATTGCGAACTACGGCTTGCTGGAACGAACTGCCACACATTTGAGTGTACCAAATGCAGAGATCGGACTCACTTTTCTTGATGTGATTGATATTGCCAGAACGAAATCGCGCTATAAAAGGATGACAAATGGAGGCCGGAATGAGGCTGGCTGACCGGCTGCATATTTCCAGGATGATCGAAGGACTGAGTCCAGAAAGAACGGACTGTTGAAAGTGTAAACGAGAAAGAACGCTAGTCGATGAAAGCGGTTTTTACAGTTTTGTAGTCATTTGAAGGATGAAGGGAGCACACCTATATCAGACATGAGCTAATTACACGCCCGAACGGAGAGGGGCGTACGACAACATCATCTCTGTGAGATGTAAAGTGGTGTTCAGTGAAGATCGGGAGTGAAGACGTACGGTTCAGTCAGACCAGTCTCGCAAGCTGTTGATTTAGCTGAGTCCCGGAGTGCTCCGACAAGAAACCGAGTGCTGACGCGCCTGGACAAAGCCTTGACGCGTTAAACAATTCGTTGGCGCAGTCGACTGTCAGCGGATAAGCATGCAACTCGATGTTGTTAGGAGATGAGACTGACCGCAAAATATGTGCGAGCCAGAAGGACGAGTAAGACAGAGAGAAAAGAAGAAAAACCAAAGACCCACAGGTCGTCTGTAAGGCGGTCCTAGTCAGAGCTAAGGGATGGGTTGGCAGAACGCACCACAACGGCTTTGTCGGTGAGAGCCCGGCGACAGGTCAGCCGGTTGCACTTGAGGTCCGAGTCCATTGGAGGCGCGAGGTTGCAAGCACAAGTGGTGGCTTCAACTGAAGTGCTGATTATACTACCATCATATGTTCGGATCAGTGATTGCAGAATCTTCAACCTAACGTCGGCCTGGTCTTCTCCAAATACACTCCAGCTTCGTTTCATTCAAGTTCCCAGCTATACTCAACGAGGTTTGCCACGGAGATATATTGCGAAATAAAATTCGATAATAGTGTATGTGCCGTTGGGCGTCATATGCCGCGGGACCAACATTCAGCCCATTTCCCCACCAAGCTTCAGTGAGTATGGCCGGTAAGCAAGCCGGCTACGCATTGCACTAGCGAGTCCAAGCAATGCCGGCTTCGAGCTTGGTGTGGCAACAAAGCGCCTTTGTTCCGGCAAGTTGCCTGTTTTGAGCTGACGATGCTCTTCGGCCGGATATATAGGTTGCTCATGCAGCCAGAGCTTCAGCGCTCGTCTCATCCTCGCCATGCCTGCGACACTCAAGCCCACGAAATGCTCCCCTTCCGACCCACCTGCATTGCCCCCTTCGTTATCCCTCGAAAATGGCACCGGCATGGTCGCATCAGTGTTCACCTCCCCATTTGACGACTTCAGTAACACGAAAGAAAATCTATCTCTACTCACGAATAATGCGTTCGAAACCTACGCGTCACCTCGCTCGTCGCTCAACGAGAAGAACTCGCTGCCACCCAGTATTGATCACAAATCTCAACGACCAATTCCCGATAACGTTCGGTTGCCGGGTCCTTTCGTATATCTGCACAAGATTCAGTCTGGAAGCTTTGGAGACGCAATCGCAGTCCGCGAGCTCAATTCACCACGAATACTTTGCATGAAAGTACTCCACAAAAAGGCAGCTATTGCTCAAGAGCAACTGCTCGGAATTGTTCAAGAGGTCCTCGCCTATCGGACCATTGCCCGCAGCAAGACGCAGGAAATCCTCGAAGGTGGCGCGTTTCTCATGGAGCTGGAGGCCTCGTTGCAGGATGAACGGTATCTGTACTTTATCATGGTGTGTTGCCTTTTTGTCGGTTTTTGCCCTCATTACTGACGTCTTATATAGGAAATCATGGACTGCGACCTCTTGGCTGTCTACAATGGCTACCGATACCTACGTCACGAAAATGCCCGGCGGTGGCTCTGCCAGATCGTGCGTCGACTTTAATCAAACCCGCAATATTGTAGCTAACTGCCCCCAAGAGCCTTGGGCTAGCCGCCCTCCACTCTTCTGGCATCATTCACCGCGACATCAAACCCGAAAATCTCCTTCTCGACTTGGAAGGCAATATTCGTATCACAGATTTTGGGACCGCACATACAATAATCACCAAGGAGCCGACGCCTCTTCAACCCAACAGAAAGTACTCACACCAGTTGTGGGGGACCGACATTTACATGGCGCCAGAAATGCTGGCGAACCGTGGCAAGCCTCGGGAGCAACGACAGCGTTACGGGCTAGCGGTTGATTACTGGGCATTAGGATGTGTGGCATTTGAACTTCTATCCGACGAGTCCATCGTACCTGAGGTGTGTTCATGGTTGCGCCATCTCAACCCTGCTTACATGCAATCAGGCGCTCTTTGCTGAAGCTGAATCATTGGAATCTTACTTGGAATGGGATGAAAAAGGACAACGGACACCTTACCCTGCTTTCGCCAATCTTGTTGGCGTGGATGCAGAGGCGCTCGTAACAGGCGTATGTCCTCGTCAGCCTTGGACCAAATCATAGCTCAGAATCTTACTAGCTGCTTTCTGTTATCCCTCGAGAGCGCTTTCGCATTGATGCGCTTCGTTCGCATCCCTTTTTCCGAAATCCCGATGGGTTGGTGATCACGATTCATTTCTCGACTCCCGTTGACGATGTTCTCTTAGCTCTTCAGAATTTCAGCGTGTCATCCAATCCCAAAAGCGTATGTGTTTTTTACTGGTGCAGCCTCCACAAACTAATGCGATGCTCAGCCTTGCGGCACCAAGCGTTGCTCAGCGATGTCCGAACCAGCCAAGATGCCCGTCCCTTCATTTCCGTCTCATACAACCCTCCAGAGGTGGACGACACGTTTTGTGACTTTGGCTGGATCAATCCCCAAGGCATTTGGGGACAAAAGTAGTCTTATTGTTTTAGTTTATCGTTCTCCATAGTATTACATCCTTGATTCCAGTCATGCATCAGTCAGTGGATAGTGCCATCAAACACGTCCACACGCATCTACAAGTTCAAACAAGTCCAAACAAAACATAGCTTTTACGCGTTTTCTCCTTTAATCCTTGCCAACAAAGAGTAAGAAGTAAGCTCTTGGATAATTTTACAGCTGACTTTATCTTTCAACGAGCTTTAGCTAGTCAAGATCGGCCCAGAACAAGACAACAAGGCACGTTTCCCTGTTGACGAAATGATCTGTGACATCGGCTTATGAGCGCGGTCGTCACGCGTCTTGCTCAGCACGCATCTCCTTGACTCCTCCCTTCACCAACCTTTCCCCTCCACTTCCCACCGCGACCCACACACAAATGGCCTTTGTATACAAACGAGGTGAGCAATCCACAGCATATTCGCGATGTCCTCGCTGACTTTCTGTGTAGACGGGTATGTCGCGTGTTGACGCGTCTCGACCTCACTTCCCTGACTTTCTCCCACCTTAGGCGCAAGGAGAAGGTTCTCTTCGACAAGGTGCGCCTCTTGTACCTGCTCCGGTTGTAGGCTAACACGTCGACCAGATCACTTCTCGCATCGAGAAACTCATCTACAACCTTGACCAAAACTATGTGAACCCTGTAGAGTACGCGCATATCTCGACTGTGCCACTCGCGTCTAATACGCCGTTAGGGTTACACAGAAGGTCGTCGCCGGTGTTTACAATGGCATCACCACGATGGAGCTCGATGTCTGTCGCGTCCTGTCACATCCGTCACGGTCTCGTTGACAATTCTTAGAACCTTGCCGCCGAGACCGCCGCATACCTTACCACCAAGCATCCCGACTACGCGATTCTCGCTGCTCGTATCGCCATCTCCAACCTACACAAGGAGACCAAGAAGAGCTTTTCCCAGGTGATCTCGGATCTCTATTCTTATGGTGCGTCGCTCGTTTTACATTTGCTCTGCGACTTACGGCGCTTTAGTCAACCCCAAGACGGGGCGGGCGGCTTCTCTCATTTCCAAAGAGACCTACGACGTTGTAATGGAGAATGCTGCCACACTCGATGCGGCAATTATCTACAACCGTGACTTCAATTACAAATAGTGGGTCGCGAGGGACTTCTTGATTCTCGCGCATCTTACTGAAAGGTTATAGCTTCGGCTTCAAAACCCTTGAACGCTCTTATCTCCTGCGCATCAATGGCCGTGTAGTAGAACGACCCCAACACCTGATCATGCGGGTAGCTGTTGGAATTCATGGCAGGGACATCGACCGAGTTATGGAAACGTACGATCTTATGTCCAAGGTAAGGATCCCGCTGAAGCTTGGCATACCTGCTAATACTTTCAAGGGTCTATTCACGCATGCGACGCCAACTCTTTTCAACGCTGGAACTCCACAACCGCAACTCAGCTCATGCTTCCTGGTTTGCATGAAGGACGACTCGATCGAAGGTATCTATGATACCCTCAAGAACTGCGCTATGATCAGCAAAAGTGCTGGTGGTATTGGCGTCAACATCCACAACATTCGTGCCACAGGGTTGGTCGTGCTGTCTTGTGTTTGAATTTGCTCATCCTGCAACAGCTCGTATATCGCCGGTACCAACGGTTATTCGAACGGCATTGTTCCTATGCTCCGTGTGTATGATTCCACTGCTCGCTATGTTGATCAAGGAGGCAACAAGAGACCTGGTGCCATTGCAATCTATATTGAGCCATGGCATGCGGATATCTTCGATTTCATCGACCTCCGCAAGAACCATGGCAAGGAACAAATGCGAGCTCGTGATCTTTTCCTGGCATTATGGGTGCCTGACCTTTTGTGCGCTCTCTTCTACGCTTCTTCATAAGATTTGCTGAAATAGGGTAGCATGAAACGCGTCGAAGCTGGTGGCGAGTGGTCACTGTTCTGCCCCAACGAGGCCCCTGGACTGCATGAGGTCCACAGTGCGGAGTTCGAGGCACTATACGAGAAGTACGAAAGGGAAGGCCGTGCTCGCCAGACGATTCCTGCTCAGAAACTCTGGTATGCCATTCTCGAAGCGCAGGTGGAGACCGGTGGACCCTTCATGCTCTACAAGGACGCTTGCAACTGTAAGTCCAACTCGGATGATCATCGTATCTTGCCTGACGTTCTTTCAGCCAAGTCAAACCAGAAGAACCTCGGTACCATCAAGTCGTCGAACCTTTGCACCGAGATCATTGAATATTCTTCGCCCGACGAGACCGCGGTCTGCAATCTTGCGTCGATCGCCCTTCCCTCGTTTGTCTCGAATGGCCAGTATGACTTCCAGCGGCTGCACGACATTGCAAAGGTGGTTGCGAAGAACTTGAACCGGATCATTGATGTCAACTACTATCCCATCCCCGAGACGCGTCGTTCCAACATGCGTCACCGTCCTATCGGCGTTGGCGTTCAAGGACTCGCGGATGTCTTCATGGCGTTGCGTATGCCATTCGATTCGGCTGAAGCAAAGGAACTTAACATCAAAATTTTCGAGACCATCTACCATGGTGCGCTCGAGGCGTCTGCGGAGCTGGCTGAACGGGATGGGCCGTACGAGACATACCAAGGCAGTCCTGCTTCTCAAGGGCAGCTGCAATTCGATATGTGGGGTGTAACACCGTCAGACTTGTGGGAGTGGGAGGGGCTGAAAGCCAAGATTGCGCAATACGGTCTTCGGAACTCGCTTCTCACCGCCCCGATGCCGACTGCGTCGACCAGCCAAATCTTGGGCAACAACGAGTGCTTCGAGCCTTACACGAGCAACATTTACACTCGTCGTGTGTTATCCGGCGAGTTCCAGGTGGTGAACCCATGGCTGCTTCGCGAGCTTGTCGACCGGGGGATCTGGAACGAGGATATGAAAAATCTGCTGATCGCTCACCGCGGCAGTGTTCAAAACATCCCCGAAATTCCTGACGACGTCAAGGCGATCTACAAGACCGTTTGGGAGATCAGCCAGAAGAGGGTGCTGGAGCTGGCGGCCGACCGGGGCGCATTTATTTGCCAGAGTCAGAGCTTGAACGTCCATCTTGCAGCGCCAACCAATGGCCAGCTGACATCGATGCATTTCTACGGTTGGAAGCGGGGGCTGAAGACGGGGATGTACTATCTCCGGACACAACCTGCGGCGGCTGCCATCCAGTTCACGGTTGACCAGAGCGTGTTGAACCAAGTCAAGGCTCAGAATGCAAAGGCCAAGGAAGAAAAGACAGTTGTCGTGAGTTCACCTGCACCAACAACGACCGTTCCTCCGCTGGCTCGGGTAGCTGCCTCTTCTTCTGTGTCTTCCATTTCTTCCCGCGACCAGTCACCTGTGCCGACAACACCGCCACGCGAGCCAGTTGAAGCTGAGCCAGTTGTTGTTGCTCCATCGGCGGTCGAAGATGAGGCGGCAGCGATGATGGCTAAAATGGCTGAAGAAGATCCTGAGTTCGCCGCGGCACTCAAAAAATTAGAAGAGCGACAATTGGAGCAAGCGCGGTTGGAGTGCGCGTTGGAAAACAAGGAAGCGTGCTTGATGTGCTCTGGTTGAGTACTTTTTGGAGTCTGGACGTTGTTGATATCCTTAGACTGCCTATCTATGTTGTGCATTATTGTCTGTAGTCCCTGTTGTACTAGTAATTCTTTTCTCATCACCCATGGCTTGCCTGAGCTTGAAATTAGAGGAGCTTGAGATTAGAGGGAGTTAGAGGGTTGTTGCGACTGTCACAAGCTTTGAAGCTTGTCCCGAACTTTCAACTTGGAAGTGGCTATGACACAGCTTCTGCCAATTACTGGCATTATTACCGTGCAACAACAACAACTGGCTCTCAAGTGCGTGGTATATGCATTCGTTGGTTGCATTTGATCAACGCGGCTAGCTTTTGGGATCCTCTTTCGATGTCAGCCAAATCTGAAAGGACCCGTTTTCCTCGTTGAATCGATTGCTATCGATATCACTGGCAAGTCAATGTGTCGCTTTCAAATCTCAAATCAGGTCGTGGCCATGAGGAAAGGACCCCTTGGGCTTCATTGCACCCTCATTGACATAATCGAATGCAGTCCGCTTGCCGTCCCCATGGATTCAACCATTTCAAGCGTCGTTCAAACTTTTTAACCACCTTGCCAGCAGCGCTTGATCATGATGCGCAAAAAGGCCACGAACTACATGGCGAACAAGTTGTCCAATACTCCAGCCCTGATGCCGAGCAAGAGGCAAATGCTGAGGGCAAAATCGAGCTCCCTCTCACCTGCTAACGTTCCCGTGACTGCTGTTTTTTTTTTTTTTTTTTTTTTGAATCACATTTATATACCGCGTACAAGTATGCGTGTGCTACTAAGGCGCGGTGCTCGGAGAGCAAGGGCCGGGGTGGGTTGGGTGTCATTTACTGTTTTGTGGGGGTTGATGTATGGGTTTCCGTGTGATTGGTTGAGCAGCGTCTGGTTCGCTGACGTCCCGTGAGTCGTTTTGGCGAGCATAAAGCATGGGGTCATAGGGGGGCCATAATTGGGCGGGTTGGCAGTGAAGTTTTCGTGTAAGAGGGCTCTCCCGCCGCTCTTGGTCGTCTTCAGGTCTACCTTCCATCCGTCTAACCATGATCCTCGATGCCGCCCGCATCATCTTCATCGTCAGACAATTCCGCCTCCGGCTCGTCTTCCAGCGTGGGAAGGGTCGTTTCTTCGCGTGGTCTTCCGGTCTTCGTGAATGCCCCGGATTCCTCGAGGAATTTGGACAGGGCTGCTATTCCCGAAGGTGTGCCGAGGATTTCGGTCATCGCTATGTCTCTTGATGCCTTCTTTAGATGATGTCGATGTTGGTTGTAGCGCGGGCATTCGCGCAAGATGTGTGTGCGCGTCTGAAACTCTGCCCCACAAGGGCAGTGAACGCTCTCATCTGGGACGAAGCGGCTGTAGTACTCGCCTATGTATCCGTGTCCCGTACGGCATTGCACTAGTCGCCCGAAAACCTCCCGCTTTTTAGCGAGCGCCTTGAAGTGTTTTGTTGGCTTCAGTGCCGGCCTAATCCTGTCAGCGAGCGCGAATCCGCCCTCAACCTTCCTGTTCTGTTTCCACTCACTGCGCCAGTCTCTTTGTAGCTTCGCCTTTGACCGTCGGATGGCGTTGGCCCTGGTCCCCCGTAACTCTGTGCCGAGTTCCGTGCCTCCTTTGGCCAGCTCGTCCGCCCTCTCGTTGCCCTTAATATCTTCGTGGCCCGGTGACCACGCGATCTCCACTGTCCGATCTACATCGTTGTCGAGGAACTCCGTCACCATCGTGTGGAAGCGGTGGGCGACCAGCTGCCCAGGTCGTGGTTTGGGGTCAAAGATTGTTTTGATGGCTGATGTGTTGTCGGCGAAGAAGTGCAGGTGCTTAATTGAAGCATCTTGTTTCGCCATTGCTGTTGCCTTTGCAGCTCCAATAAGTAGAGCCGCCAACTCCCCGTCGTATACTTCCGCACGACCACCTAGACCTTGTGATCTCGCAAATACTTCCTCGTGTCCTCTGTAGATAACCGCTCCCGCGCCCACTCTTCGCATCCGGTGTATCTCCCTAAGTGAGCCATCTGAATAAATGAGTATGTGTGACGGTCGTAGTGCCAGGTCCGCCACTCGCTCGAGGTGAGCTTTTGCCGCTTCAGCCTTCTTTACTCCTTTCGTAGTTGTTACCGTCATTCTTCCTCCAAATGCTGACAAGTTGCGGCGCCATGGTGGTGTCAGGAAGGGGGAAATCCTCTCGTCATGCGGGCTTGTGTGGCGGGCCAGTCTTTCTAGCTGCGTCGTCTTCTGTTGGTCAGCTGCTGTGTTTACTTCGTTTCCTTCGTGATGTGCAACGCAAACGAGTTCAAGTTCGTCAGAATTCAAAGCAATTTCGGCGCCCTTGCGTACATTTGGGCCTTGGCCAGACAGATAGTACCTAGCGCTCTGTGAGTTGTGTAATGATATTTTTATCGCCTACCTAGCTCACATACCCACAGAAGATGCCCACACGATGCAGAAAATGCTGGCTACTGCTTATGTGACAGACTGTGATGTGATAGACTGTGATGCTTACGTGTGCATGGACTCTTGTTTGAGGCGCTCAGCCTGACCTGAGGTTCAAAACTTCAAGTTACTTCGGTCTTATAATGACCCGCAATATCCTATGTACTGGCAGCCATCATGCAAACTCAGCCCGAGTCGTGTCCGAGTTGCAAACCAAATTCCACTGGCAGTGCCGATGGACGACGCGTCTACGAGTGCCGAGAGAAGACGTGCCGCCGCCGCAAGGACGCGTTGGCTCTCGGCAGTTCATTTTACTGCTGCGCTGCTGGTTCGTACTTGATTCGACTTTCCGTGATGCCTATTGATGCAAAGCCGAGTGCAGGCAGACGACCCCGTCTTTGGCGCGGAGCTCCGTGGCTGTATGCCTGCGGGCGAGGACTTCCCTGTCCGATTCACAATCGACTATCTTGCGCCAACCATGGACCCTGTCGCCGGGCTCTTCCGCCGCCTCACGCCGACTGTGAACCCCACAATGACCTGGGGACACGTTGGAGAGGGGAACCCAGTTCGACATCATCTGGTGCCCTGCAGGCGAGTGCGAAAAGCAACCTGATTTGATCATACCAAACAACAATGACAGGCCCCCTCCCCGATATGACTGGCGCTCTCCGCCTGCCCGAGATTCAGCTCGCGTTTATCAAGCAGCAGGCGCCAAGGGGCGCGCTACCTCATGTCTGCCTGTGGCGGCGCCCATCAGCTCGCGCTCTCTGGCGTCCTCTCGGGCAAACGCGCAACAACAAACAAAAAGTTGTTTCGGCTTATCACGGTGCGTGTGCTTCGTTAGTTGTCTGCTCGTCCTTTTCCAACTGGGGACAGATGAGCTCTCCCAAGGATATCGAGTGGGTTGCGCACGCGCGCTGGGTCGTCGATGGAAATGTCTGGACCAGCTCGGGCGTCTCTGCAGGTCAGCGTCTTGGGTTTTTTTGGAGGTGAGATTCTGACGCGCACCTTCTCTCTAGGCGAGGACATGGCGCTTGCGTTTGTCGAACACTTGACCAATGCGGCTGTTGCGCGTACCATCCGCGGCTTTGTTGAAGTCCGCGAGGCAAAGGAGGACAGCGATCCGTTCGCTGCTTTCCATGGGTTGGAGTGAAAAAGTCAGTTGGAAGAATAGCCGTGTTGATCTTGAGTTTTGAATGGCAGCAAAGATTTTAGAGGATCGTGGTCAGCAGAAATAAAGGTTCCCTCGCCGAAGATCATGATCAATACTGAATATAACGAGACACTTGTGGTTCTCTCACCCAATTGTCCTTAATATCTAGCTGTCCCGAGCGAAAGATATAGACTTGGAAAGGGAGTTTGTTGGCCCGTGGGGGAGAACCGGGGGAGAAAATGATAGGTCCTTGAGGCTGAGTCAGCTGATTCCTCTCCTGCTTACCACAAGTTCAAATCTGGACCGCAAATTGAACCGCAAGCGTTCTTCAATGGCAAATCAACCTTAGACCCACCTTCGTTGTTGCCTCTTATGTGAAGAATTTGCGGCTTCTTTCAGGCCCCGGGCCAGCGAATCATACTCGAATCATCGATACCATGCTTCTGAAGAATCCTAGCTGTTAAGGATGGCCTTACACTTTATTCGACCAACACCGTGACGATGCTAGAGCCCATGTGCGACCGTAAAGAGCACTTATTAAGCTAGATTCAACTCAGTTTAATCGTCAAGAATGGACCCACAACTGTCTCTCATTCTCCAGACCCTCCTTGCAGCTCTTACAACAGTGCTGGAAGCGCAGAACAAACATCCCCTTCGAACTCAATTACTCCTTTATTTATCTACCACCGACGATCAATACGACGTCCATGTTGTTTATGGCCGAGAGGATCTTCTCAACGAGGTCCAAGCGGCGCTGAGACGACACCTACCAGATCATCTGTTCGACCGCCAGGATGGCTCAAGCTTGAAGGTTTGTCACTGTCTTGAACTCTACCATCTCTAACTTGACGGCTATAGGACATCTCACGCAGTATCATGGTTAGCCTCGAGGACTGGGCGGCCAATCTCCAGACCGGCACAAAACATCCCGATGCTTTAGCGGCATTCGCTGGGGCAACTGAGCTAGATGCTAGTGATTCCACCACAGTCTGGCAAGATTTCGTCGATGGAGTGGTGAATGGTCTAGTTTCAGCTGCCCAATGGCTCCCAGCGTGAGTTTGATTAAAAGATACATAATTCCAGTTACTGCTGACACAAATGAACGATATAGAGCCACACCCCGCCCGGTCATCATTACAGGCCAATCGTCCCAGATTCAGCTGGCAAAGAGCATTGGATCAATGAATCTGAGAGAGTGAAAAGGCACCACGAGCGAATTGTAGTAGTCACCGTTTATTTGTCACGGTCATCAGTTTCCTGTTTAGAACATCATCCTCAACCACCACTGCGATACCTCTGGCTTGTTGCTCATGGATCCCAGCCTCGCCCAAAAGCTCTCTCAGACCGCCATATCATTCGCTCGAGATTCTTACTCTCACCTGGGCTGGATACCTCCGATCTTTCGCGATTACTGGGATACGATTCTTTGGCCAACCAAACTCGACGACTTGTCAGAAATAGGGCAAGGTGTCCTGAGGCGCATGATGAGGCGAATTTTTCTACGAATTGATGCTTTCATGACCCTGGGCGACATGGAGGTCCGTCATCATGATGGTTGTCGAATTATGCACTTACTGACTGAATACTTTGATAGCTTATGGTGTCTGTCCTCACCGACGCGAAGGTCGTGCGCGAGGTACTTCGCAATGAGGGCTTAGTTTGCTGGTCCAACAGTCCCTTCTTTCGCTTGCCTGTTCAAGATGTGCATCAACAATTCTGTGTATATCTCGGCAGTCTGCTCACTCGCCACCAAGACGGTTTCAGTCTGGTGATCAGGCACTTCTCTTCAGCGTTCCGTCGCTTGGCGAGGCATGTTTATAATACGCTGTAAGTCTCAACGTACTCATTCAAGTGATATACCCATTCCTTCTAGCAAGGATCACCGCAAAGAAGTCTGGAGCACCGGCCGACCCACTAGCAAGATGAGCCAACAGAATAATTCCTCAACCAAATCAAATTCTGTATTGCCTTCGATAGTCCTCCCGTCCGCAACATATTTGAACGACTCAGAGGGCTCTCGCCTCCCAGTCTTCAAGGGTATGTCACAAGATCGCCGCAGTGTCTTGTCGCTAATGCTCCCCAGACATCACACCAGTTGTGAACAGCAAGCTCACTATTCAGCGTCACTTCAACTTCAAGCCCCAGAGGCCCGCCGTCGTCGACTCGACAATATCTGATGTTCGTGCAGCCAAGCGCAAGTTGGACGAAGCAGACTCAAGTGAAAATCTGGTGAAGAACAAGAGACGACATATCCAATCATGAGCATTACTATCCCACAATATCTATCTACTGTAGATTACATGCCAATGACACAGTTCACATAGAATGCGTTAAGCCCACAGCCCAGCGACAAGGGGTGCCTTTGTGTGAGGAAGGCGATGGATCGAACTGAGTTGACGCGACCGACCGGGTTCAGCTGCAACGTCAGATCCTGCATTGTGGCCCTTTGGAATACGATTCCAAAGGTACAAAGATGGGAGGTATAATGTTTCCCGGAGTTTGCAGTCGCATACGAGGGCTAAGGGGACGGTCCGTTGTCACGTACTAGGTCAGAGACCGTTCCTTCAACAACGCCGACCCAGTGCAAACGTATCCCTGCTCTCCACATCTCCAACAAGCAGCGAACGGTGCTAATAGTCTTCCTGCCACGGTTCCCCCAGTCATCACCAGAAAAATCAGACTAACTATGGCCTGAAGAGTTATTCGGTCAAGTCGGAAGAACGATGAAGGAGAGAAACAAGAGGCGGTTAGTGTGACCAGTGACGACTCAGAGTTGCTTTCGCCACTTCGATCAAAGCGGATAGTTCGACGATACTTCGAGACTCGGATGCATGTTTCACAATCATGTGCTCTATATCAAAAAAGTAGTGATGTTGCTATTCCTTGACTGGGAAGTGTCTATTCAGTCTTCTGCATGTCTACAAGGTTGAGAAAGCCATTACACGGTATGGGTATTTCACTCACATAGCTTTGTAATGATGCCGCAATCCTTCCTCAGTGAACGTTCGACTAGAACCTTTGCAGTCGGAACAGTATATCTTGCCTGGAGAAGCAACGAGCGGCAGAAGATCTGGATGCCTGTCCAAACTATTCAGTGAACCCAACGGCGAAGACCAAAGGAACCCACATAGCAAGTGTATGACGCTCTAATCCAGCCTCGGTGAAAACTCGTTGAGATCCTGGACAAAATCCGCAATGTCTTTTGCCACTGTCTTGAATAGAACCGAAGTAAAGATGATCAGGGTTTTGGGTAGGATGTCTAGCGATTTCAACATGGTGCAAAAAGAAAATATGGGAAAGAGCCCACTTGCGGCACACATGGGAGACGAGACCCTTCGCCTTGACAGAATGAGAGCAGAATGGACATGCGACTTTATCTTGGGGAAACAATGTCGGTGTACTTGGTGGAGCTCGACCAAGTTGGATCACTTTCAGCTCGTCGAGTATCAAGTCACGATACTCGAGCCATACTAGAAGGAGTCAGAGAGCATAGGGAAAGAGTCGAATCCATACCATTTGCCGTCAAGAGAGTAAGGTCACGAGTGAACGCCTTCATGATCTTGACTACACTTGGACACTTAAGCAATTGACGAATCGCTTTCTTTTCGGCTTGTGCTTGGTATTTTAGACTGGAATGCCGACATAAGGGTACGGCCGATAGAAGAAAAAGGTAATAACAAAGTTGAATTGAGAGCATTGGTCTTCTTCATTTCGTTTTCGTATGGTTTGAGCCAGTCTTGAAGTTGCTGAGCGTTCTGTGTACATATATGAGACACTGTCTTTCGGAAGCTAGAGAACACACCTGTTCCAACGCAGGGCGCGATCGAGCACGCTTCTGATATTCCTGCCCAGAAATGAATGCAGCTTATATGGAGACACTGCGAGAGTGACTAACCTGCCCCAACTCCATGGTATTTCGACGACGAGTGTCAGCGAGAATACCAGGGCGTGATCTTCTCGTGATATTGGATTCCTGCAGCGCTGCACGAAGAGAAGACCGTTCGAAAGCATAGATGTCTTGATCTTGAGATGTCTTGCCAACGGCACAGCGAGGTAGCCAAAAGCCGTATTCGCGCATCACCACGTCTATATCTGGGTCCGTGCTGCGGAAAAACCGTGCCGGGCTAGAAGTGAGATGAGCAGACCGACATCAATCAGCACTGACAAGAAAACGAACGAGGTTAATTCTCCTTTGCACATAGACTGGACGAAGATTGATGTTGCATTGAAAAGGATTAGTCGCGATACTGACCGAGCAAGCACGATGACGTAATGCAAATAGAAAAGGCATGGAGTCGGTCGGGCGTGAGCAGTGCTAATAGTAGTGATGGGTCTCAAGTTTCGATGTAGCTGACCAAGACGCACCGTGCAAGGACCCTCTTCGAATATCCATGTGAAATAAGCACTTTGAGAATAGTTGCCTGTTGCTTCCACTTGAGGGCACGGCGGCATCAACTTGCAGTCGCCCCGGACGAGATTTTGACGAGCAGCAGTCCAGAGGGTGGCAGCGTGGTCGAAAATGAGGTTGCGGAAGCTATGCGAGGTCTTGGATAGTTGAAGAAGATCGTATGGGCTACATTGCGCCAGAATCTGTAAGTGGTTGTTAGTCGACAGATGTAGAAGAGACGAGGCTGACTGCTAGTCCGATGTCGAGCGGGAATTTGTTGAAGACGTGAAAGGTCGGGAGTCTATTGCTGGATGCGAAGGTGTATTCCAAAGGGAGCATATTTTGAGATGGAGGTCGGAAACAGAAACAGGACCGACGCCATCAATCGAAGTCAACGACATATTTCGGTCGTAAAAGTACAGGTAGACTCAAAAAGTTACAAGCAATTCGTTTCAATCAACCTGTTCGCCTCACAAAGTATGCCGACTAGCACCAGCCTCGCCAAAAGGCATATCCACGCAAGGTCACTAATCAACTTAGTCAATATCGCCCCATGCGAAACCGTAGTCCCTACACACCCGCAGTATAAGGCATGTAGTTCCTCCCACTGGCCTCGTTGCAACATGAAAACCCAAATCACAGGTGGAGGATGTCTGTGACTGGACGCAGTTGGGGCTTGTAAGAACAACACTATCGAAACAAAGGTTTGTGAACAGCCGGGCCGGTAAAAATACATTGAATTCAGATGATAGACTGATTCTACCCAGCTGGAGTAGCGTCTGTCGATCTTCCTGGCCTCTCCGAATGCGCCAGGTAATAATTTGACTGGGGTGGAGGCGCTGATGGCGGATTTTGCGACGGTTGTAAATGAGGCGGATAATGACTATACTTTGTTTCTGATTTGGGTCGCTCGGTAAGAGGATAATGGTTGACCTTGGGGGGTTGGCTGTTTTCGTTGGGGGTGATGTGGGCAGGGTAATATGAGCCAAGCGGAGTGGTGGACTTGTATTCTTCTGGTAATGCAGGAATGACTGCCGCATGTCTGCCACCAAGGGGTCCGCCCTCCACGAAATGCTGCCAAACGTAGTCCCGTAAGCGGTCCGCGTTGGGGAGCTCTTGTATCAAATGCTTGATGGTGTTTTGCCCGAATCCAAAAAAATCCGGGCCCGACACAGAATTAGAGTGCTGACGTTGACGGAGTGCATTGGCTTGTTTAACAATGTTTGACCACGCGCCGGTTGCGGTTCCCGCAATTATTGGTCTGTCTGGAGCGTCGGATGGGATGATTTGGAATTTTGGGCCGTCTCCGCCATCGAGAATTGTGCAGTGGTAGACAACCTCCGCATTTCGATCAATAGTTGAAAGATAACGCCTGTCGCAGGTCAGAACGATCAAGCCACTGCTCCGATGTGAGCGCACATACCGAGTAACTTCATATCCCACGGGAAAGATGTAGCGTTCCGTGTGGAAGTGCTCCCGCATGCAAACATCGCCCAAGCTGATAACAGTCATGATTCCAACGTTCAAAGGTAGCATGGGTTTGCCCTGTTTATCACGAGGTACCATGGGTATGTTGTAGCTCTTGCTGGTAACCGTATGTGCTTTTAAGCGCTTGGGTTTTGTTGGACGGGAGCCATCGATTGGAAGGTGTTGACTTGATAGAGATTGAGGCGGTTGTGGAGGCATCATCTGAGGTGGTGGCATATAAGGCATTCCAGGCATGGACCAGTAGGGATAGGGTGTCAAGTAAGAATAGGGCGGAATCCCACCGCCAGTCGGCGTAAGAAACGTGTAGGGATTATATGGACGTGGTACTGAGGATTCTGACTTCGCTTCGTGACTGCTAATGGGCACCGAAACAGACTGAGGGGCAGGGGGCGATGAAGCAGATGTCACCGTCTTGTGGTCGGATGAGCGTCGCTGAATTTTGGCAGTCGGGGCGTCTAAGTCTTGGTCTATAGGATTGCGAGGCCGCTTGGAGCTGTTCGGGCTTAAAATATAATCACCTGAGGTGTCTGCATCGTCAATGGTGTCCAATTCATCATCCTGAGCGACCCAGTCCAAGTCTTGCGATGACACGTCTTCCAGCCGTCCTAAAATCTGCGTCTCTGAGGTTTGGTCCAGTACCACACCTTTGCCTTTGCGATTACGCGTGTGAGGAGCTGGTGCTGGAAGAATCGGCTCCTCGTGGTCATTTAATTGGGGAGATGGCGAGGAACGACCATTCGCGGGAGGAGTGAACCCAGGCTGGCTTTCCAGTTCAGTGATGCGCTCCAGAAGTTGGCTGAGGGAGTTCTTCAATGAAAGCAGGTCATCGGGGAAATAACGCACTTGCGCTCTTCTTCCATTTGACTATTGCGCTCCCCTGACCGTTGAAGCTCTGTGCTAGTTTCTCGGTGTCTCTGGAGATTATGAGGGTTGTTCTATGGAAGAAAAACACACTGACCTCCTCAAGCTCAAAGAATCGGCGTTTTAGCTTGCGGTATTTGTCGTGCAACTCTTGCTCCGTCATCTTTGCGGGCGTTGGTAGTTGCATTGTTGCCGACAAAATCAGAGGATTGGAAACATCACTCTGGTGATGCTCTGCCGTGAGCTCTGGCATAAACAGCGCTCGTTGAAGGAGAGGGTGTCGGGTTCGGGAATAAGTCGAGGGCGTTACCCTCAGTTACAATCATTGCCACACAATGATTGATCCAACGCTTTACACCCAGTCTGAGTGGTCAACGTTGAAGAGCATGAGCCCTAACCTGATATAGCTCCTCCCAAAGAGTTGGATGATTCTGCTCTTTCGTATCCGCTGAATATTGTAGGGGAACAACACACCAGAATGATCTTTTATACCGCAAACAGATTTAAACCTCCGATATGAAATTCAGGTGGCGGATTCAATTTTTACACGGCACGGGCGCGAGTCGGGGAGATGGCGACGATCGCTGTTCAACCAAACTGGAACAGAAAATGTGGACATGGGCCTGATCATGTGACTTCGAATCCTTGGTCGCGTCTTTCAGCTCATATTTAATTGCAGCCCCGCCTGCTATTCTATCTACTTCTTCGGTGACTCCTTATGGCGGCCCATAGGGAAGGCTTCCCCGCTGTATCCATTGGACGAAGCCAAGGCTCCGAATTGTTGACAGCACATCCTCTGCTTTCACCTTCATCTCCCAATCACTCATCTGATGCCCATTCGAAGCAACGTAGCCCAAGCCCCAGCCGAAATGGACCCCACTATGTCCCCTATACACCGAGGCAACGTGGTCCGCCTACAGGCCTCACAACGACGGGTATGACAACGCACCCCTCGGTAGCTGCTCCGGCTCCCAATCAGCAGGGTGGTGCGACAAGCAAGTTGCAGATGGTCAACCTCAAAGCTGCGGCGCAAAATGTCGGTCTAGATGCCGGTAGTGTTGGTTGGGCGATCCTGGAGAAACTTGTGATATCAGAAGGTGGAGAGTGGACTGAAATTTGGAGTGCGCTGGCTGTCGGAAAGGTACGTCCTGCTCATTGCTATATTTGTTTTTCTTCCTGAGTACCGTAGGCTACATTATTGCTGCCACTGGAGCCGATTGCTCACAACGACAAGATAACCACAGAATTTGTAAAAGACCATATCATTCTGTGTGATGGACCTTCGCGCAAAAACGCTCATATTGTTACCTTGTCTGGTTTACGCGGCACACTTGACGGGTATGAACAACTCTGTTTGTCTATGTTTCGACTGAGGTTGCACCAGAAATACGCTGACGCTTCGGTCCACCCTCCACCCGTCATCCAAGGTCTTTCTGGACTTGCTTTCACCTGTAACTCGTCCATCAGCGCTGGCGAATATTGCCCCACTTCCCCATTTGCCCACCGCGACACCTTATCCTGAATTTGGTGTTCCATCATACACTTCAGGTCTCCCTCTCCCACCTAGAATCCCCCCTCCACTTCCCCCACGGCCGAGCATATCGCGGGGAACACAGCTTTCTGCGAGTCCCCAATCTCTTCCTTCCCGCCTGCCCAACCCGTTTGCATCTCTTTTTGGTTCCCATGGCGGCAAACACCCGCAGCAATCTCTCCAGACCCAACAGCAGGCCTCGCCACCAGCATCTCTTCACGAAGCAATCCATCCGGACCAACCGCTTGACGTTCCCGCCTTCACGATAGCCCGCAGCATAATTCGTAGGGACATTGCCAAATCCATTGATCGTGCTCTTCGTGCTGAATTGCACGCTTGTTGCGGTTCTCCACCTTGGGTTGCTGAACGGGTGGATGCTTTTGTTGCGCCATGGTACCCTTTTTCGCGTGTCAAGTCTGGAGGAAGCGAGAAAGGCACCCTCAGTTTTGTTGTTGGTGATCCACTCGCAGGGATGTTGCCTGACGAAATTGGCGAAATGGTACAGGGTTTCTATGCCAAGTTAGAAGATGACTTGAGAATTGGAGGTGGCAGGCGGAAAGCTAGCGACACAAGTCATGACGGGGAACTACATGAAAAAGATCAAGAAGAGAAAGAGAGCTGGATACGCGAGGTGCTTGCTTCTGTGGAGCGAGCCATTTGTGTTTTGTTTTTTGATCGGTCCGTCTCTCTTGCACCTCTGTTTTCATCTATCGAACATTGTCCAGGGTGTTTGCGCCTGCGACATCGGATGATCCGTCCCATGACCAAGCACTTTCAAGTCGCGTCGCGGCTTTGAATATGCTCGATCTCAATCTAGAACATCTGGGCGTTGATGTTCCACCGGAGGCAAACGACGGTTTGGAAAACGTAGTTAAGGCTTGTGGTCAAGGTTCGCAAGCCTATGTTCCTCTTTGCACAGGGCTGATCTTCTGTGTTTGTCAGTCCTTTCAGGCTTAGAATTACATCAAAGCCCATCAGAGAAAGCTTCCATTATGGTACAAGCACACCAGGAAGTTATCAGTGAGTTTTATCCACGATCCAGTTTGTAGTCGAAATCAATCAAATTTTAGATGGCCTGTCCCGGTTACCACGAGTCCGTTTACTCACGGAGGAAGAAGAACGGGCTCGAGCTTCTTCGAAAAAGCCGCCAACTACGAATGGTGGCGAGCAACAACCTGATATTGTAGTTTCTCCGTCACAACTTTCCCCATCTGCCGAGATCTCTGCACAATTGCCAATTACGCCGCCCCCCTCCGAACCTGCTGTCGATACAGTAAATCCTAGTATTTCTGAGCCGCCAGCCACAATAGGAACACAACCAATACCCTTAGATGAACATTTGCCGCGGCCAGAACTGGTTCCCCTGCCACCTTCTTACATCGAGGAACCCTCAGCATCAGTCGAAAAGCAATCTCCTCCGCCAAACATTCCCATTCCGACCCCAGTTTCTTCTGATGTCCTCCTGCCCCTTATCATCTTCGCGGTGGTCAAGTCGAATCCTGCTCGTTTAGTATCTCATCTGCTTTACACTCAGCGATTTCATGTCACACCCTCTGGCATAGCCCAAGGCGAAGAAGCTTTCTGTCTCGTGAACCTGATGGCTGTCGCTGAATTTTTGGAGAATGTCGATTTAGAGGCTTTGGGTCTAGGAAACGCAGGCATAAGGTTTATTCTTTGTTCGTCTTCTGATCTGGAACTCAATGCATATATAGTGCGGCAGACCTTACGCCTATCCCAATTGCGCGCAACAGCCCCAAAGTACCGTCAATCTCTCTTGCGGAGGAAGGTGCTGGTGTTCTTCGGCGTCAGGTCGACACGATCGCTGGTAGTGCCGGCCGTATGCTGACTGGTGTAACCGGTGTCGTAGACTCGTCGTTTGGAATGCTGAAACAGCTTCTGCCTGGGCAGACTCCACCGCCTGTTACTCCCGCTCTTGATAGCACATCTGCTGCAGCCCCATGGAATCTACCTCATGCTCGGCCTGGATTTGGTTTACTGCGCCGCGAAACCGGGTTTTCCATCGGTGGAATCAACATCGGGGGACGGTCAGAAGAGAAGAAGGGCGAAGAAGAATTGAAAGAAGTTTCGCGACCGGCCAGTTTACATGCAGGTGAAGCTGGGTCGGATGTTGGCTCAGAGGAAGAGTCAATAGAGGAGGATGAGGAAGATGGTCGGTATGATGGGGAAGCTGGGTCTCAGTACGACGCGCGCAGCATTCGTAGCTTTGAGAGCATGATGAGTAGGGAGCGGAGGAAAAACCGGGCACCTCGTGGATCTGGTCGAAAAAGTTTAACCGATCGACTGGCTCATGTGTCTGGCCTTGCAGGCTTGAAGGTGCATTCGATTTTAACCTCACAAAATCACGCTGAAGTCTTTCAGGGCTCACCTCCCCCCTAGACGAGAGTCACTACTACCCAACCGCTTTGACACGCCCGTATCATCACGGCCAAGCTCGCCAGCAGTCCATGGCGGTGGTTTGCGCATCTCTCCACCAAACCAGCGCTTCATGGATTGCTCGCCTGACGATTTACGGCTTTCCGAGGTTGCGGAACTGTTGAAAGAGTATCGGAGGCTGGTAGACGGGATCAGAGCTGTTGGCGGTTTCATTGGTGAGGAATAGGTGCCTTCATGTTGTACTGATATAGGCTCGTGATATTGAGATATCTTGAGCGCAATAACCGCATCTTGTTTCCCTCCTCCATGGTTCGTGCCTCTATTCATCTTTTCACCCTTGATTGTACAATTTCTGTCAACTTTCGTTGCGAAGTACTTACTATCCCGCAGTCAGACTGTGAATTTGGGGGTGAGTGTGACGACCAAAATAACAAGTCGTTACAGACTCCAGTTGTGGCCAGGTTTTGAGAACGGTAGAAGAACTGCCGCGAGTTACAATGATATAAAATGGACAAGATTTTGAATCATTTCGATTGAAGTAGTAGGTGGCGCCGAAAGGTTTGATAAGATGAGCTTGAAAGTTGCTCGAACGATACGAAGCGCTTGAAGTACTAGATGGGTATGTGACCTAGGGTCTGTCACGGTCAGCGTCTACCCTGTATTGACCGTAGCGGGTGCGGGTGACCGATCAAATCTTACCCGGGCGGGTACGGCCTCGCGCAAGCTCAGCACCCACCACCGCTTTTATAGGCCAAATATCTCGGGTGCCCCCGGGTAAATACCCGCGGGCAGTCTACCGGGTGTGTCCGCTACCCGCTGAGCCATGCCCGGGCGGGTGCGGTCATCGAACTCAATCGCAATTACCTGACCTGGGTACGACCCGGGTTATTAGACCCTAGGCATGTCAAAGGCCATATCAGCTGACTCAGCCTCAGACTGATACAAATCTGAAATCACTTTCTTCCCCCAACAAACGGTGCCGTTCTTTCGTTCATGACTCGAGCAACCTTTTTTGTGTTCTCCCTCCATGCCTCGGTATCAGCTCGAGGCTACCACTGCGCTCACTTCCGGGGCATTGCTCAGTGCCGTCTTATTTTTTGTCAACCGCACCAAAGACGGGAAAATTCGCCTAGAGGAAAACGAAGCGTCTGATCCTTTCGATGTCACGACCGCCGAGGACCTGACTGACGGATACCCGCTTCAGGAGGAAAAGTTCTGGTCGACGGTGGGCAATTTTGACTTTGCACGCGTATTTGCTAATGCTCGTTTGCAGATGAAACGGCGGAAGATGTTGTTATCTGTCCTTGCCTCTCTCCTCTTGTGCGTCCAGCTGGCCGCAGCGGCCTTGGATAGTTTTGGACAAATTTCATGCTTGCGCGTTGCATTTTCCTTCTACATTGCAACGGTCGCTGTCTTTTCTATTCGACGCCAATCGGTATTCGAGCATACTGAATCTATATGGCATCTTTCCGCCCTCAATTTCGTTCCCGTCCCGCTGCTTGGGTTCACCGCCATCATTCCCGACGATTACCATCCGGTGTCCTCGGTGTCTGTCCACGCCCCAACCATTCTGTGGTACACGGCGCTGGGGCTCCATCTCGTCGTGGCCCTCATCGCTGCCAACACCCCTTGTGGTCCCGCTTTGCATTACCCTCCAGAGGCCATCTACTCTGAAAAGATCGCCCAAGCAATAACAAACACGGCTGAAAACAATGTTGCGGGAATTTACGGCGCCTCACCTCTCGGCATCCTGTTCTTCTCCTACTCTACCAAGGTCGTGATGCTCGGAAACACGGCCGCCTCTCTCGAGATCGGCGACCTCCCCATTCTCACCGTTGATATGCGCGCCTCCCACTTATACGACTCGATGAAGCGCGTGCTCCGCACCGTGTCGCTGCGCATTCCTTTCCTCTTCTGGAGTTGGCAGCCGCGGGTTGGCTCCGGGATAACGCTAGGATACCAACTACTTGTTACTAACAAGTCTGGATTCCTGGCCCTGATTTTGCTGTCCCTCGCGGCGGGAGGCATGTTTTACATGCCACCACTGCTGCTGAGCGGCCTTCTTCGCTACTTGGAGAGCGACCTTGAAAGGCAAGACTTCCGATGGGGACTGGTCTGGGTTGCTGGCCTGCTCTGTGCACATTTGACGCTGTTCACACTCACTGGTAGGCCGGCTATTGATTCTTCGACTGTTTCTGACAGATTTGTCCAGGCCAAGTGTGGTCCCTTGCGACAGCGACGCTCCAGGCGAAACTCCGAAACCAGCTAAACACGGTGTTGTTTGCGAAGACTCTGCTTCGCAAAGACATCGCCTCTACTGCTCCGACGTCTACTGCGAACGAGGAATCAAAAGAGGATGGGGCCGAGAAGTCTGAAGGGTTTTCGTCAAAAGCGCAAATTATGACCTTGATGTTCGTGGGTTTTATTTTATGTCTTTGGTTGACCGTTGACTTGATTCTCAGGACCACGGACGTTGACCGCGTTGCGAGGCTTACGATGCACCTCTTCAGTGTTATCGGCAAGTTCAATCTAGTCCCCGTTTACTGTATATATCAATCTTTGCATAGATGTCCCCATCGAGATCATCGTCGGTACCACCTTCCTCTACAAGCTCCTGGGTGCGTGTTAACAATGTGATTTAAGATCGACTCAATTGTTTATTAGGCGTCTCCAGCCTATTTGGTCTCGGTATTGCTATTGCCTGTTTACCACTAAATCATTTTGCCGGCAAAGCTGTCTCGGGTGCTCAAGATAACCTGATGAAATCTCGTGATCAACGAGTGGCACTCATGAATGAGGTATCCTACTTCGTCTCTTCTCATCATTGACGAACTCTGGTGAATAGGTTCTCGGCGGTATCCGTATGCTCAAAGTAAGCCTTGAACGTGGACCGCTCTCTGACGAAATGTTCCCAGTTCATGGCCTGGGAAAGAAGCTTCGAGGATCGCATCCTCAAAATCCGTTCGAAAGAACTCAAGTACCAACGTTTGAACTATATCATTGAGGTACGACTTTCCAGCTCAGATGAACATACATGTGAAAATGAAATCAGTCACTACTGGAAGGGTTCTGGAGTGGCATTCCTGTGATCATCACACTGGTCTCATTCTACCACTTTGCAGTCATACGCGGCGAAGTGTTGAAGCCATCGATCGCGTTTACTTCAGTGAGCTCGCGCTATTCTCACTCAACGACTTGTTTACACTGCATTAGATCATTGGTAGGTACCAAGGTCTGAAGCTTCTTTCCATGTTGAATTGTGCTATCAGTCTTCAACGAGCTCCGATTTGCTCTGTCTTTGCTCACAGGCACATTCATCAACATTGTCCAAAGTGCTGTTTCCCTTCGCCGTATAGAAACAGTAAGCCATTCGCCGAACCGATCTTGGCATATATTTATGCACCAAAACTCTAGTATCTGGGCACGCGTGAAATCAGCCTGGTACCAGACCTCTCTGTTCAAACACGGCGTGTTGCATTCAACTCCTGTACTGTCACATGGCCGCAAGACACATCAACGGGGTCTACGCCAGGCACAAGCGCGGCATCAACTCCGCGACAAAAGTTCCTTCTTCTGGACCTCTCATTTGAGTTTCCCGAAGGACAGTTATCTCTGGTTTGCGGGAAGCTCGGGTCAGGGAAGACTTTGTTGCTCCTCGGTATGCTTATTTGATCTTTTCTCGTGATGAGTTGCGGGTTGACAGGCATTACCAGCGTTGCTTGGGGAAGCTGATGTTGTCGCGGGACAACTTTCGTGCCCGCGTTCTCCGGCAAACACGCTTGCATCATTTGCAGGATTCGACCCTGCAAAAGAAACCTGGCTTGTTGATGGCGTTTGCGCATATGTTCCTCAGGTAGTGCATTTCTTAGAGCGTTTGATTTGGGTTGTTTATCTTGCTCAAGACTGCATGGCTGCAAAATGCTTCGATCAAAGACAATATTCTCTTTTCATTGCCCTACGACGACGAGCGTTATCGTCTAACACTTGAGGCTTGCGCCTTGGTCAGCGACCTGGCTATTCTTGACGACGGCGACGATTCTGAGATCGGAGAACGAGGTGTATGTGTGATCAAGGCTTTACATCTCTTATATATATATTTGGTGCGCATGGCGAAGCGGTGATGAAGGATGCGCCGGCCTGCGGCCTGCGGCCTGCGTCCTCCGCGTCCGCGTCTGCATCCGCCGGCTCCACGTCGGACGCATGCCGCAGGCGTTGATTCCCTCCGCTGTCCACCTCAACGCTGCTTGCTCACCCATCGCAAAGGCTCGCAGCTCGCTAAGGCTCGCAGCGAGCGCTCGTAATTTATGCACCTAAGGACAAAAAATTTTACAGGTTATCCGACGTGTGAACAAACCATCCGACGCGTAAACTACGTGTTTGACGCGTAAGTGCAGTTCCTCAAAGGTACCCGACGCGTAAACTACCGTGTTTGACGCGTAAAAAAACTACCAAGTATCCCCGTGTAGCTCCCGATCCGAGTCCCCCCTCCTGCCTTCTCCGCGTCAAAGTCCAGGTTTTCTTGGCGCGTGTATGTAGGTGTCCGCGCGCAATGGCCTCAAGTGTGCCAGATTCCAACTCACGCCGGGGCCACGCAGCACTCCAACCCGTTTCTACTCCAATAGGCCCGCCCCACTATTGTCAACCTCCCCCCGTTTCCAAGACCATCGGCAAGCACTGGGATCCAACGATGCAGCAGGTAAGCACGCGTTGGAGTTGGGCGCTGAAGACGGCAAGTCTTTGGAGTCGGGTTTTCAAGTTGCCAATGCACCGCAGGCAGAGCTCCCGGGTGGTCCGGGGCAAGTTTTGGAGACAAACGGCGCAAGCTCGAGGTAAAAATGGCTGTTTGGGGGAAGGGAAATGAGGTTAACAACAGCGACACGAGAATGATCATGAGGCCACTGTTGCTTGTTGCTGAGCGGAAATGGTGGCTGCAGGTTCATCGGCGATGTCACCCACAGAAATCAAGCCCAACTGCGCCGCAGGCGAGCTCTCGCCAAAATGTAGTTGTGCGGGGGCCGAATTTTGAAGGGGAGTGGAATCGGGTGCTGCCAACGCGCCGCAGACGGAGCTCCCGCGAAACATAGGTGGTCCGGGGCAAGGTTTTGAAGGGGCTTGTGAATAGAAGCAATGGCTTTGCCGTTGCTATACCGCTCGCGCAAGAGCACACATTGGAGTCAGGCTGAACAGCGCCGCATGCGAGAATAACAGTTGCAGGAAGTCGGATTGTGCAAACTGCCGAAATGTAGTCGTGCGGCTCGGGGGGCGAGTTTTGAAGGGGAAGGGAGAGTGAAGTCGGGTTTTGCAAACGCGCCGCAGGCGAAGCTCCCGCGAAATATAGGTGGTCCGGGGCGAGTTTTTGAGCCGAAGTGACAAGTTGAAGCATTGGCCACAACGGCGCCGCAGGCGACCTCTAGGGAAAAAATGGTGTTGCGGCCAGCGAAAATGGGCTCGGGATTGTCGTTGGCATCAATAGAGTTGCTGCAGGGGCAAGCTTTCGGAGATTGAAGTCGGGATTGTCGCGATGCTTGTGTTGGTGATGGAACGGCGCCGCAGGTGAGCTCGGGCGCAAATATTAGTGTTATAGGCAGCATGAAGCGGTGATTGTGTGCAAGTCATGGCGGTGGAGGTTCAACGGCGCCGCAGGCGGCCTCCAGCGAAAAATAAGTGTTGGTAGGAAGGAAAATGGCCTCGAGATCGACGTTGGCGTCAATAGCGCGTCGGGAACAAGTCGCGGAAGTTTTGCCGACCAGGCTGAGGATATAGACTCGGCGGTCTCCAACAGCGCCGCAGGCGAGCTGCGGCAAAAATGAGTGGTGCGTGGAATGGATTTCGAAGGCTCGGGGGGAGCGATAAGGAAGCGCTTGCTGTCGTGATTTAGGCTGTGTAGTTACGTCTGAACGCTGAAGCGCCGCAGGCAAGCTCCAGCGAAAAGGCGATCTTGCAGGGAACGGGAAGCGAGGCTGATGAGCATAGCACTTGCTTGCAGCTAGTCGTGAAAGCAATTGCTGGCATTATTGGGCTGTGTAGTCACATCTGAACAAGAAATAAGTATTCAAACAAATGCAAACAGTACAAAACTTACGCGATGGCGAGAGTGGAAGCAGGGACATTGTATTGGCGGTGCAACGGCGCCGCAGGCGATCTGCAGCGAAAATTCGCTGTTCCGGAGAGGCGAAATGGTCTCAATCGACGTTGAGCTTGCTGTTATGTACCTGTCGATATACAGTTAGAAAGCATTTCGAATAGATGAGAAGATCACATACCTGGGGTTCAACACAGATAGTGAAGCCGTCATCACACAAGCCCAAGGAGGCAACAGCGCCGCAGGCAGCTCCGACGGGGAAAAATGTTGGGGGATAATGGGATGACGGAAAGGACCTTGTGACCACGCGGCTTTGCCGCGCGGGACGCGTCTGCCAATGGAGAGAGGCGACGTGAGTGTTGACATCGAGCAGACTGCTGTCGCAAAAGGTCAGCAAGTCTTTTGGAGAAGTCAGAATCACTCACCAAAACCGGCAGCAAACAGCTGCCAACGCGACGATGCCAGCCCAGCTGTTACTCGTGCCTCCGGCGGCAAAACCCCGCGAAAATTAGGCCGACTTAGCGTGTTTTTAAGCAGCAAAAGTGCAGCCGAAAAACATCGGGAAATCCGGATCAATGATCGGATCCGCGGCCGGCAGCTCCGGCATCGCGGCCCTGCGCTATTCTGGCACGGAAATCAGCTCGAGATCAAGTGCGGAAGCCAAAGAGACTAACCGTGTGCTGAGCAGTCGGAAGGCCGTTATGCATCGCCTCCGGCGGCAAAATCTAGCAGACAATGAGTCATTTCGAAGGCAAAATGAGGCCGAAAAGTGCTTACGTAATCGCCGCGCAAAAGCGCGTACAGCAGAAGGGAGTGAGCACAGTGTCTACGCTTGGTTCCCGTGCAAGTGGCTCGTCAACACGCCCCTGGGCGCAGACTCAGAGAATACAAGACCAACGGCTGCAATGACAAGTCAGCACATAAACGCGACTTGGAAACGGGGGGGAGACCTACCACGCAGCGTGAGGAGGTCGCTACAATAAGTGGGCATCGGCGCCTCTGAGAGCGAAGTCTTGGTGCATCTAGCTGCTGGGGACAGAGTCAGCAAAAAAAACATCGCTTTTGCAATGAAGACATATGGGAGCACTGACTTGGCAGCCAAGTCCTGGCGCATTTGCTCGTTGCACAGAGGCAGCAGAACATGGAGGTCATTAGGGAGCGTGAGGTCGGGGGTCCCAACAGACGACAAGAAGAGCTCGGCGGGAATGTGTAGTGCTAGTGGTGGGCGATGGCAGAAAGTGAAAAAGTGGAGGGAGGTGGTGGTTTTGAGGAAAGGTCCGATGAGGCGTGACTGCTGTCAGAAAGGCACACGTGTCGCAACACGTTTGTTGACGCGTTGGGATGAGTAGTGCCGTCAGAAAGGTACGCGTCTGTTGACGCGTTGCTGAGTTGTCCGTGACGGTGGGAAGAAAGACGGTGACACGGCGTGACAAGGCCGATGGCCAAGGAAAAAATAATGAAAAATTATGGCGCCATATCGGCGAGGCGCGTACGAGGTTCCCGAAAGCCTAAGCGAGTCCCCGAGTCAGGTTCCTGTGGTGACATCAGGAACCAAATACGGCACAGGGGTGATACGACAAATGATACCGCTTAAGCTCTTCAGCGTGGAAACTTCGTTCGGCTGGCTTTTGGCCCGATGTCGTTTCGTACCTTTTGTTCGAGGGGTGTGTCATTTTTGCCGCTTCTGTCTGTTTTTTTTCTTGGAAAACATTACTCAGAGTCTTTTTGTCACGCAAGTCTCGTCACGACTAGTTCTAATTTAACTTGGCTCTCCAGGATTTTCTGAGCGTTCACTGAAGGCCACGAAGATAGCATCCCAAAAAGGGAATGGGCACAACAATTGCTCATTATATGGTGTTCTGCCCTCGATCAGAAGATCTGAAGCGTGGGAAACAATGTTCACTATCTATAAATGTTATCCACCGCTCCATCCCCGCCATCCACAGTCTCAAACCCGCTAGTTCCCCCTCCATTGCTTTCCACTCTGATAATACTCTACCACCCCATCGTCGTTTCCGATTGCGCCGAGCGTGTGTGAATATGATGTTGCCATCACCCCTGACATGTAGCCGCGAGGATCGGCCGGGAAGCACATCTCCGCGCGCACCGTGCGCGTGGAATTGCGAACTACGCGATTTCGCGTATTTGACCCTGAGCAGCAACCGCTCCCGCCGCAACATCCCCCAGCGGATGGATATCACCTTGGGAAATGTTTCAACTGCCACGTAGCTCATCCGCGCTGCCTATAACAGCTGGCCGACATCAAATTACGCGCCAACTCTCCTTGTTTCCCCCCACTCATGGCCTTCTTCTCAGTGACAACATCCCCAAGTCTCGACTCTCATCAGCTGCTGTTGGTGTCTTGCTCATTTGAGCTTTCTCTCATTCCCATCTACATACTGACAATTGGTAGTTAGCTCCGCCTCCCACCCCTGCCCGACGTTGTCGCGATCGTCTTTGACAAGGTAAGTACTCTGACCAAAAGAACCTCACCTTCATTTTCAGCCAGCGACAACGAGCTTGGCGTTGGACCTGGTTTGCAGACTCCATGGCGAGCACGTTGAGGTGGTGAGTGTCGCGTTCCCTGCCTTTGATCCCGACAACTGACCTCATAAAAGACCCACTTTCCCGACTCGCTTGTTATCGTTGGCATTGTCGCACCTTGTCCTGGCTTGAAATCGTTGCGCGTGACATCTTGGTATGTAGACGGCAACAGGTCTGTCAGTATTCTGTTGATGTCAAGACAAGTTGCTGGTTTTCGCAAGCGGACGGTGTCCTTGTTGCGCTTGCTTGCAACCTTGACGCGCCCGTCGTTGAGAGCAGAACAGTGTCGAGGGACTGGGGTTGCAACGCTATAAGGTGAGCAATTGTTCAAAGCCGATGAAGAGAAGCTTACATCGTTGATTTAGCTCCCTATCAAGACCTCCGCTGACCGTGACGAGCGGCTCTGAAAGACAGGTTAGTCGCCAAACCCTGTCGTTGACTGAGGCCATGTGGAAAGCTGGCGCAATGCAATCCTTCGCAGCCAACCGCTTCGCGTTGAGTCATGAGTTTTTCTTTGTTAACGGAGACTAATCTGACCGCTATAGACCCACTTTCGGCCTAAATGCCCAAACCAGTCAGGCGGAGGGCGAGCCGGGTTTTGGTCCAGAGTAGTGGTAAGTTGACTTGTTAAAAGAAAGAGCCGTCGCCGAGCCCCGATTTGCAATTGGCAGCGAGTTTGCGGTGAGTTTCTTCCTCAAACTCAGAGAATCCGAGCATAACTAACCATTATAGGCCCACTTTTGCTCAAAGCAACCCCGAACCTCCCCAGAGCGCTCGCGCCGCAACTTTCCAAGCGGCGCCGAAGTCTGGGCTGAATTCAGGGACTTGGGCCGTCCGGAGAGCGGGCCGAGCCAGAAAATGGAGTTGGGCTAGCCAAAACGCATTATTGCGCCAAGCCCCGGCTGATTACGCCGCGAGGTCTTGGATGCAATGCTGCGATTTGCGAGGCCTCAGTTCACCGTGAGTTGCCGCCGGCATAAGTTTTGAGGGAGTTGGTGTTGCCGTTTGGGCCGGAGAGGGGCAGTTGGCGTGTCAAAGCCGCCGTTAAGCGCTGGATGCTGACTGAAGGCCCGTAAGTCCGCAGTTCATTTCCTTTGACTGCTTGCTTACCTCGTCAATAGTTTCGCTGAAACAAATCAGTAACTATCCAAGCTGGTTGCTAGCGTTCGCGCTCACCGTTGCAGCTCGCGAATACAAGCCCATGCTTGCAAGCTCTATCTAATGACTTCAATCTTACCGGTTGGCCCTGCAGAGGGTGAGTCTACGTTTGGACAGATACACTCTTACCCAAGTACCAGGTTACGATCGCGCTTCCGTTCGACATTGCTGTTTGTTGTCTTTGCTTCAGGTGAGTTGGCTGGTTAAGACGGTATTTGTCCAACTTTACGGACTATGCAAGTCAATTGGTCAAACCAGACAGAAATCAATTCTTACCTGCTCTCCGCCTAGCCCAGCACTCCCCGATTCATGTCGAATATTTCAAGAGCGAGGCCCGCAAGTCGGGCGGCAAATCGCGCTGGTTTGCAGGTGAGTTTTTTTTGCCAACTCAGCCATACCTAATCGTTTTCTTTGCGCTCGAAGCCTTGGCAGCGAGTTTGCGTGCCGAACCCACGAGTGGTGAGTTTCTGCACCAAACTCGGACAATCTGGGCATACCTGACAGTTGTAGCCCCACGATTTCGCCCAAAGCCCGGCAAGTGCTGCTGAATACAGAAAACACGCTTGCGCCGTTGACTGCTGGTGAGTTTTCCTCATCAAAATCGGATGATCTGCCATACCTGACCATTTTAGTCCCGGTTTAGCCCCAACCAGCCCCGCAGGTGCCGTCCGGAGACGACACGCTGGCGCCCCGGGCGACGGGATTTGGGAGCGAAAAGCGGGCCGTAACGGACTTGGGTGGTAAGTTGACTCGTTGGGTGTATTCGGCTCCCCTTCGCAGCCGAAACCAGTTGTTGCGCCGAGCCCAGTCCGTTTTCGGAGGAGGTGGGGTTTGCTGACCGGCCCGTTGCAGAGGCCTCCCAGTATGTAGTCGTGAGGAGAGTGTGCCGCGATATTGCGCTGGCCTGAGTTTAGCCGTGACCGTTGGTCGTTGCTGCTGCCAGGGCCGGGCCGCGAAATATCGCCGCTGCAAAGACGGTTAGCGGGCCAGTCGGACTGACACGCAACGTGTTCCGCAAAATGGTGCCGCCATCTTCACTTGTTGTAGACTGTTGTAGATTTGCGAGGCGTGCCGGTTGTGATCGGAGCCCGTAGCTCGCGCTGAAGTGGTGGTCGCCGAAAGAGTGTCATAGTAGTGCTGATGCTTGTCGGAGGGCCGGAAGACAGAGCCCTTGGCCGGCCGGCCACGTTTGTGGGAGCTCGGTTTCGAGATGGAAGAGACGTTCGTGGTGGTTGCGGAAAGAGTGTCGGTCCGCGTCCCGGCGCCGGGCGTCACACCACTGCCAAAGCTGTGACGCCCGGCGTTCAAGCTTTTTCTTGCGCCAACGCCGAACACCACCACATTGCGCTGGCCAACCGTTCAGCTTCGTCTTTGAGCCCTACGACTGCTTGACAACCAGGTTAGTTTGCCGCTCGCTGTCACTATTTGCGTGGCTCACCCGTTTTGCAGAACTCGTCTATTTCCTTGAGCAAACTGCCGTCCTCGAACACTGCCGACATGTACCAACGACGCGCGCGGACGAGCTGGACACAAAAATTCTCCTCGATCGCGTCGCTTACGTAAGCACTTTTCTGCGGCACTTACATTTTGCTCAACTAACTAACTTGTTCTTTTTTAAGTAGGATTCTGTCGCCAGAACCGCGAGCAACGCCTCGGGCTTGAACGGAAGGGGTGTAGTCTGGACTGTGGAGGTCGTCGCTGGTGTGAGCGCTCGCCCCGATGCTGCGTGCCAGGTCGATTCCTGGTGTTTCTGCTGTTACCATTGTCGGAGGAAGTGATGTCCTGCCCACAATATTCAGGTACCTCTGCATGGACCTCATCAAAGCACATACTGCGAAAATGCTTCTGCTACTGCTGGGGCAAGACCACGAATGACGCCATCCGACGAAGTTTATCCACATCTCCTGTTTCTTTTGGCCGATGTATGCAGAGAGGCTGTATTGATCCGAGTCAGCACCATTTAGTTGAACGGCCCAACTCTCCAGTCGAGACACACAGAAATCCGTGAGTTTCTAACAGGACCAATCAGGATCATTCATCTTTCTGTTTGCGCGCACAGAGCATACAACGTACCTTGCTTCGTCCCGGAATGGCAAACAAATGGTGTGGTATGTGACGCAGAACGGCTGCCATGACTTCGTTCTGCAACTCTACTCTACCATCGGTGGCGTGGGCCTTGTGGTGGACATCTAGTTTGGAGTTATAGCGCGCGAGATCAGCGTGTAGCTCGTGGTCTTTTTGCGCTGCGAGAGCTACGGGAAAGGCGGCAGAAAGCGTTTGGATAATGACCGGAAGGGTTGGATCCATCTTCTCTTAAGTGTGCAGATCATTTTCGTCGAATTTGGGAAGTGTAAGCCCGGATTTGCCTTTCCTACGTGATTGGGAGTTGAGGAGCGGGATTCTCTATGTACTAGAATAGAGTAGAAGCGCCACTGCCAGTGGCGCGCTTGGCCAGCTGATCATGGGCATACTCGTTACAGACTCCAGTTGTGGCCAGGTTTCGAGAACGGTAGGAGAGCTGCCGTGAGTGTACAATAAGATGGACAAGATTTCGAATCATTTCGATTGAAGTGGGTGGGGTGGCGCCGAGAGCTTTGACAAGATCTAGATGAGAGCTTGAAAGTTGCTCGAACGAGACGAAGAGCTTGCGAAGAGCTTGACGTAGAATTTGAGATGCGTATGTGACTGTCAACGGCCATGACTCAGCCTCACAGCGCCGCCTGATACAAATCTGAAATCACTTTCTCCCCCCCCCGGCCACCAACAAACGGTGCCGTTCTTTCGTTCATGACTCGAGCAACCTTTTTTGTGTTCTCCCTCCATGCCTCGGTATCAGCTCGAGGCTGCCACTGCGCTCGCTTCCGGCGCATTGCTCAGTGCCGTCTTATTTTTTGTCAACCGCACCAAAGACGGGAAAATTCGCCTAGAGGAAAACGAAGCGTCTGATCCTTTCGATGTCACGACCGCCGAAGACCTGACCGACGGGTACCCGCTTCAAGAGGAAAGGTTTTGGTCGAAGGTGGGCAATTTTGACTTCGCACGCGTATTTGCTAATGCTCGTTTGCAGATGAAACGGCGGAAGATGTTGTTATCTGTCCTTGCCTCTCTCCTCTTGTGCGTCCAGCTGGCCGCAGCGGCCTTGGATAGTTTTGGACAAATTTCATGCTTGCGCGTTGCATTTTCCTTCTACATTGCAACGGTCGCTGTCTTTTCTATTCGACGCCAATCGGTATTCGAGCATACTGAATCTATATGGCATCTTTCCGCCCTCAATTTCGTTCCCGTCCCGCTGCTTGGGTTCACCGCCATCATTCCCGACGATTACCATCCGGTGTCCTCGGTGTCTGTCCACGCCCCAACCATTCTGTGGTACACGGCGCTGGGGCTCCATCTCGTCGTGGCCCTCATCGCTGCCAACACCCCTTGTGGTCCCGCTTTGCATTACCCTCCAGAGGCCATCTACTCTGAAAAGATCGCCCAAGCAATAACAAACACGGATGAAAACAATGTTGCGGGAATTTACGGCGCCTCACCTCTCGGCATCCTGTTCTTCTCCTACTCTACCAAGGTCGTGATGCTCGGAAACACGGCCGCCTCTCTCGAGATCGGCGACCTCCCCATTCTCACCGTTGATATGCGCGCCTCCCACTTATACGACTCGATGAAGCGCGTGCTCCGCACCGTGTCGCTGCGCATTCCTTTCCTCTTCTGGAGTTGGCAGCCGCGGGTTGGCTCCGGGATAACGCTAGGATACCAACTACTTGTTACTAACAAGTCTGGATTCCTGGCCCTGATTTTGCTGTCCCTCGCGGCGGGAGGCATGTTTTACATGCCACCACTGCTGCTGAGCGGCCTTCTTCGCTACTTGGAGAGCGACCTTGAAAGGCAAGACTTCCGATGGGGACTGGTCTGGGTTGCTGGCCTGCTCTGTGCACATTTGACGCTGTTCACACTCACTGGTAGGCCGGCTATTGATTCTTCGACTGTTTCTGACAGATTTGTCCAGGCCAAGTGTGGTCCCTTGCGACAGCGACGCTCCAGGCGAAACTCCGAAACCAGCTAAACACGGTGTTGTTTGCGAAGACTCTGCTTCGCAAAGACATCGCCTCTACTGCTCCGACGTCTACTGCGAACGAGGAATCAAAAGGGGATGAGGCCGAGAAGTCTGAAGGGTTTTCGTCAAAAGCGCAAATTATGACCTTGATGTTCGTGGGTTTTGTGTCTTTGGTTCTCCGTTGATTTGATTCTCAGGACCACGGACGTCGACCGCGTTGCGAGGCTTACGATGCACCTCTTCAGTGTTATCGGCAAGTTCAATTTGGTCCCCGTTTGCTGCATATTAATCTTTGCATAGATGTCCCCATCGAGATCATCGTCGGTACCACCTTCCTCTACAAGCTCTTGGGTGCGTGTTAACAATGTGATTTAAGATCGACTCAATTGTTTGTTAGGTGTTTCCAGCTTGTTTGGTCTCGGCATCGCTGTTGCATGTTTACCACTGAATCATTTTGCCGGCAAAGCTGTCTCGGGTGCTCAAGATAACCTGATGAAATCTCGTGATCAACGAGTGGCACTCATGAATGAGGTATCCTACTTCGTCTCTTCTCATCATTGACGAACTCTGGTGAATAGGTTCTCGGCGGTATCCGTATGCTCAAAGTAAGCCTTGAACGTGGACCGCTCTCTGACGAAATGTTCCCAGTTCATGGCCTGGGAAAGAAGCTTCGAGGATCGCATCCTCAAAATCCGTTCGAAAGAACTCAAGTACCAACGTTTGAACTATATCATTGAGGTACGACTTTCCAGCTCAGATGAACATAAATGTGAAAATGAAATCAGTCACTACTGGAAGGGTTCTGGAGTGGCATTCCTGTGATCATCACACTGGTCTCATTCTACCACTTTGCAGTCATACGCGGCGAAGTGTTGAAGCCATCGATCGCGTTTACTTCAGTGAGCTCGCGCTATTCTCACTCAACGACTTGTTTACCCTGCATTAGATCATTGGTAGGTACCAAGGTCTGAAGCTTCTTTCCATGTTGAATTGTGCTATCAGTCTTCAACGAGCTCCGATTTGCTCTGTCTTTGCTCACAGGCACATTCATCAACATTGTCCAAAGTGCTGTTTCCCTTCGCCGTATAGAAACAGTAAGCCATTCGCCGAACCGATCTTGGCATATATTTATGCACCAAAACTCTAGTATCTGGGCACGCGTGAAATCAGCCTGGTACCAGACCTCTCTGTTCAAACACGGCGTGTTGCATTCAACTCCTGTACTGTCACATGGCCGCAAGACACATCAACGGGGTCTACGCCAGGCACAAGCGCGGCATCAACTCCGCGACAAAAGTTCCTTCTTCTGGACCTCTCATTTGAGTTTCCCGAAGGACAGTTATCTCTGGTTTGCGGGAAGCTCGGGTCAGGGAAGACTTTGTTGCTCCTCGGTATGCTTATTTGATCTTTTCTCGTGATGAGTTGCGGGTTGACAGGCATTACCAGCGTTGCTTGGGGAAGCTGATGTTGTCGCGGGACAACTTTCGTGCCCGCGTTCTCCGGCAAACACGCTTGCATCATTTGCAGGATTCGACCCTGCAAAAGAAACCTGGCTTGTTGATGGCGTTTGCGCATATGTTCCTCAGGTAGTGCATTTCTTAGAGCGTTTGATTTGGGTTGTTTATCTTGCTCAAGACTGCATGGCTCCAAAATGCTTCGATCAAAGACAATATTCTCTTTTCATTGCCCTACGACGACGAGCGTTATCGTCTAACACTTGAGGCTTGCGCCTTGGTCAGCGACCTGGCTATTCTTGATGACGGCGACGATTCTGAGATAGGAGAACGAGGTGTATGTGTGATCAAGGCTTTACATCTCTTATATATTTTTACATATCGCAGATCAATCTCAGTGGAGGACAACGAGCGCGGGGTAAGTGATATATTACATACATAACTAATCCTGGATGCTTATTTCTCAATAGTCTCATTGGCAAGAGCTGTATGTGCGTGTACTGGCCCCCCCTCCCTTTTCTTCTATAACCTTGTTATTTTAGATTCTCGGGCCACCATCATCTTGCTGGATGATGTTCTCTCTGCTGTTGATGCGCATACAGCCCACCATCTTTACCATCGCTGTCTCCGTGGCCCACTCATGCATGGTCGCACGGTCATCCTCGTCTCGCATCACGTGCAACTGTGCGCTCCCGATGCTGCTTATGTTGTTGCACTGGACAATGGCCGCGTCCAGTTCAAGGGCGACTCTGCGGCCTTCCAAGCATCGGAGGTTATGAGTAGGCTGGTCCAGACAACAGAAGCCGGAATGGGGAAGGAGGAGGTAGATGCCAAAGAAGAGGCTGCCATCGAGGAACTTGACGCAGACGAATCACAATCAGGAGCGAGCACAATCGCTCAGTCTGTAGTGGCGACACCACAAAACAAGAAACCTCCACGAAAATATGTCGAGGAAGAACAACGTGCTGTTGGCCATGTCGCGTGGGATGTGTGGAAGACCTATATTGCCGCGGCTGGCGGAGCGGGCTATTGGACGCTGTTCTCGTTTGCCTTTATGGTCACAGCGTTGGCGAGGATTGCTGAGAACTGGTGGTTGAGCTACTGGTCGCGCAGCGATAATGAAGAGGATGCGCTGTTTTATTTGTCCATTTACGCTTCGGTGAGTTGCTCCGTTTCTCTTTTGCTTCAAACATCTTATCGCATCTTATCAGCTCGCGTGGGCCGGAGTCATCTTGATCGTCTTCCGCTCTCTGGTTCTCTGTACGTCATCGTCATGACAGCGCCGATCCTTCAGCTGATTTGTGCAGTTTTTGGTGCAATACATGCATCCAAAGGGCTCCATAAAAGTCCGCTGCCGCGTATATCCTGTGCTTTTATTGACCCTTCTTCTTCTTGTAGCCCTCCTTGAAGCTGTCTTATTTGCGCAAATTCGCTTCCATGACACGGTATCACGTGGACGGGTCCTCAATCGGTTCGGCAAGGACTTTGAAGGTACCTGAACCTCTGATTGTCTGGACTGCGAATGACCTTTGCGCTCAGGAATTGACAGCAGTCTTCCGGAGAACATTGGCAACGTCTTACTGCACGTTTTATCGGCGATAACCACCATCGTCGCGATTAGTTTTGTTGGTGGATGGCCGTTTGTGGTGGCCATCACCTGCATTTTGTACGTCTACTGGGAGGGTATGTCGCTTGTCCTTGCTCCACATGCTTGTTTTCATTGCTTTTACAGTTGGAAAGGTGTGAAAATTTCTATTCCTGGCATCTGTGCTCATGCTGCTCAGATTTACGGTCAAGCATGCAGAGATCTCCGACGACTTGGTAAGCACTTGCTTCTACTCTCTCTGTCCCTACATATCTTATCCTGACTTTAGATTCGGTTGTAAGTGTACATATATTCATTAGTACTTTGCTCATCGCTTTTCTAGACCCGGTCTCCTCTTTATTCGATGTATTCTGAAACCATCGCTGGGGTTACAATTGTCCGTGCGTTCGGCGCTTCGTCCAAATTTCTCCGTGAAATGATTAGGAGTGTCGACACGGTAAATGTCATCGCTTGGCCTCTCTCCTTTGCTAAACTGTGCCAGAACTGCAATCCTGCATATTGGACTTGGGGTACTAATCGATGGCTAACGGTGCGGCCCTTTTTGCTCGAAAAAGTTGATATTCACAATTGCACAGATACGCATGACATGCCTGGCCAGCCTCATCACGGCTTCGATGGCGCTGATATCGGTATTAAATAAAAATATTTCTGCAGCTACTGCAGGCTTCGCGCTAGCATTCTCGAACACAGTAAGCTTGTCTGCTCGTCTCTTTTATCAAAGAATGACTGACGGTCTGAGGTATTATATGACCTGCTCCTCGTCGTCCGCGAGTTTGTCAGCCTGGAACAAGCGATGGTTGGGCTCGAGCGCGTGAAGGAGTACTCAGAGCTTGTGCAAGAGCCAGCAGAGTTCATCGAGCCCCGACCCGGCAAAGAATGGCCGCAAGAGGGCGTAGTTAGCTGCGAAGATCTCGTCATACGATATGCGCCGGACCTACCGGATGTGCTCCACGAACTCTCATTTAAGATCAAGGCGGGCGAAAAGGTACATGTCTTCTGTATTGACGGCCAAAGCTAAGACGTGGGTAGATCGGGGTCCTCGGACGAACAGGGTCAGGGAAGAGCACGCTCGCATTGTCCTTCTTCCGCTTCGTTGAAGCCACGTCTGGCCGGATCGTCATAGACGGTGTCGACATTTCAAAAATCGGGCTGACAGATTTGCGTGGGAAGCTGACCATCATCCCGCAAGACCCGACGATATTGAGTGGGACACTGCGCTCGACGTTGGACGTATTCGGCGAATACGAGGACAAGGATATTGTGAGTGCTGTCTTCCCCTCTTCATTACAATTTCTTGATGGCCCTGTCTAGTTTGAAGCTCTCCGTCGCGTGCATCTCATTCCCAGCGCAGCAGCTGCGAGCGAGGTTGCCGCTGACGGTGTCAACGAGAATGTATTCCGCAACCTCGACTCGCCGGTTTCTGAGGGAGGAGAGAACTTTTCGACAGGAGAAAAACAGCTGTTGTGCATGGCGCGTGCAATCTTGAAGCGCTCCAAGGTTCTACTAATGGACGAGGTAAGTACCACCCGTGCTCTGATAAGCATGGAACTGACGAAATTGACCTAGGCGACTGCGAGGTACTACATAAGGCCCATGGTTCGCGCGAGTGCAGCCGGCTAACCCTCCCTACAGTGTTGACTACGCAACTGACCAGTTGATTGGACAAACAATCCGAGAGTGCGCCACTTAGGTCCTTTTATTTCCGTGCCTGACCCTCTTCGATAGAGAGTTCAAAGACAGCACGATCCTCACCATAGCGCACAGGCTCCGCACCGTCATCGACTACGACAAGGTCAGTCGGCTACTCATGCGCAATTATGCAACTGAATTCAGCGCTCAAGGTCATGGTCCTCGAGCAGGGTCGCATCGTCGAGTTTGATCGGTTTGTTGATTCACTATCGGTGCCACAACGCAGATGTACTAATGCCAGTTACCCAGACCTGCTGTTCTTCTCAGAGACTCCTCGTCTAAATTCCACGGGCTCTGCAAAGCGACTGGAAAAAAGGAATTCAAGGTCCTCAGAACGATGGCGGGGGTCTGACGCTCAAGAAAGGTTTAGATGTTGCTGGAGATTCTATTATACAGTCCATGAGTTGTCGACAGGATATTGTCTCTCAGATGTTAAGAACACCACTTGCAATTGTGTGCACTGGCCATGAGATGATGGAAGATGTCAGGGAGACATTCCCGGACGTCAGTGAGTCAATCGCTGATGCAATTGATTGTGGCGCGGTCATGTGACAGTGAAGCAATTTCAGCTTGCAAATATGCCTCACTTTTCGACCCAGATAAGAAGGCGAAAGGCCGTCGGGCTATAGAAACACGATCCAGAGAGGTATACAAGCTACTAAGCCAAGGCTAGCATTACTCAACGAAAACGCTCAAGTACAAATATATCCAGGGGCTAGGTTATTTTGGGTAATTCCCAACCTTCACTCACTGACCCAGACTAGAGCGGATATGACTACGCTTCGATGCAAGAAAACAAACACCACTCACAGGCAAGCGCGATGACAAAATACAGTGTTAGCAGCATGAGACCCTCCATGTAGTTTGACTTGCCGTCCCTGGATTGCGTGAGCTTCACATTGTGGTCAAGAAAAGCAGACGGACTGGATGAGTGTGTGAACGAGGAAAACCGACACGAATAGCGTAACAGTCTCGAAGTTCGCGAAGAAGAGAGTCATGCCGTGGTTGGTCCTGGAGTTAATATGTTAGCTCAGCAACAAAAATCCAGACACGAGGACGTACGCCCAGCCAACGATGACGAGCAGCGGGATCACGAACGTTGCAATTTGCTGTGCCCCAACAGGTCAGAGAAGATGTGAAAAGTAAGACTGATGGCTCACAATAGAGCTTCCGACGCAGACTCCGATGGTGATTTCCATTTGTCCTTTCATTGCCATCCATACAGAGGTAACATGCTCTGCAGCATTGGCCTGAATGCATGAGATCTTGAGAACCCTTTGATACCATGAACATACCACGATGGGCAACAAGATCAAGCCAATGAAGGGTTTGGGGATCGAATAACGTTCGGCCGTTTCTTCGATGGAGGCAACAACTGTGAGTAATGTGTTGTCAGCATTCAAGAACTCCCGTTGGTCGAAAGAACTTGCGATGGTCGGCGCAGAACGAAGTTATTATTGTCGTTCCGAGAAGAGCGACGCCAGCGGCAACGACACTCATTTCTGGCTCCTCGCCCTCCTGCTCTTCGGCCTCGAAGAGATAGGCATGTGATCGTAGCTAGTTGCAGGTCAGATGTTTGCGAGTGTCCGACATCAAAAGATGCACCTGAAAGTAGAGATAGGCGACATAGACAAATAACAGGAAAATTGCAGTGCCGCGGGAGATGGTAAGCAAGCCGGAGCTTGGCGTGAAAACATCCGAATCAGGAGACTTCATAGCCGATTGCAAGGAGTTGATGCTCAGTCCGCCACTAGTGGTACTGTGGTACGCAGCGGGAATAACAAGCGCTGAAAACGATAAGACTTTTGTGCCAAGACAGTGATGGTCTTACTGATGCAGGCGAGAGTCATAAGCTGGAGAATAGATATAAAGTCAACGATCAAAGGGAAACAAGCATTCATACCGAACTAGAACTGGAGGACAGATTGAATGATAGCAAGTATAGAATACAACGACGTACGCTTGAGCAGCAGTGACCTGGAAGTTACTTTCTTTGAACTTGAAGCCAGCTGGTTGTTGTGTCAAAGATGTGTCCTTGATGCTCGCAAAGACTGTTACCTGCCAGGAACGAACAACCGAGCACCAAAAGCAAGTTGGACAGAATGGATCCCAGGAGCTGCACAGCGTATAAGCTAGAGACCGGCGCCAACGATGATGTTATACTGAGGTTTGGACGATGCGAATCTCATCTGGAAGAAAATGAGCTTATTGAAAACATTTTCAAAATCACCTACTTTGCAGTAAAGCGGCAATGCTGACGATAATTTCAACCGCATTGCCGAACGAAGCATTGAGCAGGCCAGCGAGGGTTTGCCCTAGTTTTGCAGACATCTGCTCTGTCGCGTCTCCCAGCAACTATTCACAATTTCATTTCAGTTTATGTACGCGTTGCGCCACGGTCACGCACCTTTGCCAGCGGAATGATGGCGATGAAGCTGAACGAGAACCGTAGCGCTGCGTCGAGGTGGAGATAGTACGCAATAAAGGAAAGTGGGACGAATAGTAGGAGAATGTTGAGGTAGGACCCAAGGAGGAAGTATTTGTAGGACGCGATCCAAGATGGTTCGCCTTCAGCCGCTACTAACGCCTTGACGCGGTGAGTGAAGGACGTGTTTGGTGGGGAGGCGCCATTCCCGAGTAAGGGAGATGATTCGTTTGAGGGCATGGAGGGAGGTTGAAAGAAAGAACGGCGTGGGTCGGGTAAAGGAGCGATATGTACGTAGGTCAACGAGGCAGTGCGTGTCAATTGGCGTCACCTGAATTTCGAGGTCGGTCGATGACATAAGGACTGAAGCGGAAGCTTCTGAATCAATTACAAGCTTCAAGACTCTTCAAGATCGCAGTACTTTTCTTTTCTCTTCTCTTCTCAACACCATCGTGTGGCTGCGAAAGCCTTTCGTAAACCACTATTCACTTTCTACATTATGCCGAAGCAAACCTTCGTTGCGCTTAACTTTGGGGTTGGTCTCGATATGGGTCCAAAGCTGTTGTGCCAAGCCACCATCGGATCGAACTCCAGTGAAAATTTGTAAGCACAAGGTCGACGGGTACGTGGCCGCTACCGAGCCATACGCTCGCTCGTTGAGTAGTGGTGTCGTCCTCTTCACGAATAAACGTTGCGGTACGTACAGTATCGGACTATATAGGAAAGCGGAGGCTACAGAGTATCTCTGTTCATAAGTGATCTTGATTGGAGGAGGAGACTGAGGGAGTTGAGTGAGTTGGGTATTCAGTACCATTCGATAACGGAGGCGATAGTAGAGATTCGAGAGGCAGCATTGAAGATGAGACTATAAGAGGGCGAGACGGCGGGAAGAACCCTTGCTGCGTTTCGTTGGAGTCGCAAAGGTTTGCATGGTTCAGCTGGGGAATATCTTGAAATCGGATTTCTGGTTCGTTCTGCACCAGAGGGTTTGAGAAAAGTTGGAGAAGGCCAATTATCCTCAAGATCTGGAATTCAAGGAATCGACTATTGAAAGAGAATCGAAGGCTTTGAACGTTGGGGAACATTGCCGTCATCGGCAATACGAGTGATCGTGCTTGCCCTTTTCCGTTGGGTGCTGGCATAAGCGAGCCTAGACGACACGTGTCTAGCTTTCCCCCAACTTTCGCTTTAGCGACCAAACACTACTTTCGTTCCTCCTCGCAATGTTTTCCGAAGAGCTCAAGGCATTCAGAAGACTAGGGCTTCGCCATGTATTTGCTAGCCTAGGTCTCAAGTGTCCGCCATTGATTGGCCATAGGTTTTGCTACAAGCACTGAATTTCGCCTCGGTCATCGCATCTGGCTTGATGATTTGGAAAGGTCTCGGACTAGTAACAAACTCAGAGTCCCCCATCGTCGTTGTCTTGAGGTTTGTGGCCACACTGCACTCCAACCACACTGTTCAATCTGCATAGTGGCTCAATGGAACCGGCGTTTTACCGTGGCGACTTACTGTTCCTCACGAATCCCTCAAGCGAAAAGTATCACAACGGAGACATAACCGTCTACAAGATCCCTGGCGCAGACATCCCCATTGTGCATCGAGTGCTTGAAACCCATGATGCCAAAACACGGTGCGCTTCATTTGTTATCACCGCAGCCAGCTCTCTTACTATGCCCAGCACCGGAGACCAATCTGTGCCCAAACAACGATTGCTGACCAAGGGTGACAACAACGAGGTGAACGACATCGAGCTGTACCGTGGCCTTGAATACCTCGAACGGAAACATATTGTGGGGAAAGTGCGAGGGTACGTCGCCGTGGCTTGTCTGAAATGTTCTCTTCCTCATGTCACTCCAGCTTCCTGCCTTATATCGGCTACGTGACGATTGCCATGGTTAGTCTCTCAAATACGCCTGTTTTGATATAAAGATCTTATGCTCTCAACAACAGAACGACTTCCCTCAACTAAAATACGCGCTGCTTGGTGGCTTGGGGCTTCTAGCACTCATTCAACGCGAATAATTTGCACTCGTTTACATTATACCGGACGCACCAGTGTGTAATTTATTAGACTTGCCAAGATGTAGTTCTTCACGTGACCCATTTGTGTCTTCTTTCACGCAACGACCTACTCTTGACAATCCGATGCATTACTTGCAAGACTCGTGTAGGTGCGTGCATTGTGTGCATTGCGACTGAGGCTGTATAAATTCAGGGCATCTGACACTTGGATCCAATCGCAACCCCGCCTTTGACAGGTCTCTCCGACTCTCTCGCAACATACGAAACACCGAGTGTCGATCCTCAAACTCGGCGCTCACAGAAGCATGACTTCACAGGTCAATGGCGTTCCGCACCTAGACCAAATGCATACACAACGTAAAAACAGCGCCCGACATTTCGCTTACTGGTGTTATTTAGCCTGTGAAGCCTCTATCGATGCCATTTTTTTCACTCTCCACTTTTACTGTCTATCCGACAAGTAGACGACTTCCATGCCGCTCCCTCATTTATTCAAGAGGCTGAGTGAGAAGAGCCTCAAGAAACGCAATCGCACTCAATCTTCCAGTTCAAGTAGTGCCGATGCACCTCCCATGCCAAGAACCGCCGCCAGCGAAAAGTCGTTCGGAGAGGTCATCTCTGGAGGCAGCACAAGGTCACTGACGCTTAACGGCCATAGTGTCGAACAACAACTTCCCCCACTCCCACCTCTTCCACTCAACGGCTACATGTTGCCGTCCGGCCCGCCTCCGCCGCCCGCCATCGAGCTCGACATTCCCCAGGACGAGCTCTCCATATCATTGCAAGCAGCCTGGAAATCTGCCAATACCGATCCCAAGCAAAGCAAGGCAGACAAGTTACTGCAGAAGGCAGAGAATGGGATAACCGGTGCCATGGCAGCGCAAGCCAAAGGTGTGGTAGTTGTGACGGCAGTCAAGGCAGGGCTCAATGCGGTTGGTGGACTGGAGGGAATCGAGAAAGGCATCAACGCCCTAATGGAGGGCATGCCGGTCCTCATGAGTGCTTTGGATGAGCTGACGAAGCTTCACCCGTGTGTCGAATTATGCTTCACCACATTCTGTTATCTAACTATTACAACTCAGATTTGTCGGAGTCGCGGTCATGGCCTTCAAAGCTGTTTGGGCGTTGGAAATGAAGCGCCGACAAAATGACCAGAAAATACTGGCCCTCCATGTAGAGATGAAAGACATGATGGGTGTTTTGACACAGTATGCATGCACGCATCCTCGTACATGTTCTCTCAAGACTAATGCATCGTTTTCCATAGGCTCAAGTCCGTCAAGGATGCAGATGCTGTAGCGCCTGATGGCTCTACTATCAAGGGACGAATGCAAATTATCATCGAAAACACTGCGAAAGACATCAAGGCCTGTGCCAATGGTACGCGCCAGTATACCGAGTCGATTATTCTAACCAGCGGTCAGCCTGTGATGCATATGTCAAGAAAAAACTCGTTGTCAAGGTCCTCAAGGGGCCTATTTGGGAGGGAAAGCTGGCAGCATTTGCGGGCACTTTCACCAAACGAAGATCCGAATTCGAATTCGCCATGTCGATCCACACGGCTCTTGGTGTCGATGCTGCGAACCGCGCCATCAGCTTAGTCGATGAGACCACTCAAGGTGAAACTGCAGTTCTCTCGAAAAATTTGTGCTTATGAAGATATACTTCAGCCATGAACCAAAAAATGGACTTAATGATGAAGATGTTTTCCCAGATGATAAGCCCAGAACAAAAGGAAATGTCAAGGTCGGTTTTTTGGTTGCGCTTTGATTTGTTCATATACATATGCTAATTCGAAGCTCATCAGGCTCATCGACCAGAAAGGCGGTCCTTCGTGTGTTGACAACGAGAGGGTACTGAAGGAACTCAACGACTTCGAAAACAAGTCTTCAAGCGCGCAAAGAGCGGTTGGCAGTAAACTCGGAGCCAAAAGTGGTGACCTGGACGACCTCAAAGACGACCTACATGCCAATCCGGACCAAGCCATCGAAGCCAACATGGAACAGTTCTCCCGCAAATTTGCTATCCAACAACGTCAGATTTTGGATGAAATTTCCCGAGTCGTCGAAAGACAGGGAGACAGGATCATTGGCGCAGTAAATCTCTTTCGGTTCTACATGCGTTTTATCTCAGTTAACGTTCGTCAGGTTTTAGCTGGACCCGGCGACCGCATTGTGGATCCAAATATTCATGCAGTCTGGAAAGAAATGGTAGCTCATCTACACCTTCCGCAACCCGACCTAACCACGATAACAGGGGTGGAAAGGAAGTGTTAAAACCCGCCATTTTGTCATGGCTCTTCGAGATCATTTCCAAGAGGACCACAAGAACCAAAACACTCTCAATCTCCCTCAAAGAGTGGCTGAAGAGACTGAGGATGGCAAGCCTAAATCCGAAGTCGTGCCTCCCTTGGCCCAGGAAGATGAATGGACTCTGGAATTCATCAATGTAGTTCGTCTCCAAGCCATATCAGAGGCTTTTGATGACGACGCTTCTGGGTTCGTCACTATTGCAGAGGTCGGCTTGTGTTATTTTGAAATGAGCCCTCTGATGCTTGCTAGGTTAACGCCTTCACGACGGCTCGGCCTCTGGACTGGAGGTATATCATAATTCCACATTACAATGGTGATTGACCTATTCTGATGTGTTGCAGCCTGGCACGTTGGATTGCCTATTGGTCAGTAGGCCATCATCAAGCAATGCAGGAGTATGCGAACAAGATCAACGGGTTGATTGGGAAACTGTTTGCGATTTTACCTCGTATCTTGCCTGCCAACAAATCCGCCGCCGACGAGTACCTCACGACAGTTTATTGGGGTGTGCACACGATTGTCCGTTCTCTGAGCTATGCCTTTATCAACCCTGGTTTGCAAGTCAGTGGGCTATGTCTGACCGAGATGAGGAGCTTTACGTGTTGCAGGAAAAGTTTAAATCATACGTTGCCTCCGAGGAAGAACGAATCAAAGGTTTGTCAAACCATCGCTTTTTGTTCTGCTCCAATCCATATATCTAGGAAATCTTGAGGCTGTGAAATACGATATCGACGCTAGCGACACCTTGGAGCTTGTTACAGGTCCGCTTACCTCCTGCTTCTGTCTTTCGTGTGTTCACGCTTTGTCAAAGGCGAAGGCCGAATCGAAAGAGTACGCAACTGGCCTTGATTTGCAATGCTTCATGCTCACGTCCATTCAGTATGCACTCCCCATGATATACCTATTGCTAGAGAAACATCTTGAAATTTTCCGCGTTTGCCAAACCCGTGTTGTCCACGCTGACGAGCTTTGGGATGCGGCAGATACGGTCAGCTGGGTGCTAGGCGCTGTCGCAACTCGCCTGGAACTCTTGAGATGTTCGTCTTAAAAAAATATTCAGCTTCCCACCAACCTGACGTTTTCGAAGCTATCTTCAAGCAGCAGAAACTCGACTTGACCCAACAATTCAAATCGTTCTCGTTCGGAATGGTATGCATCTCTGTTATAATAAGCGAGCTTCATCATTCACAGTATTTCAGTACGAATATCTCAACGAACCAGATCTACTCTGGGCCGCCAAGATCGTGCAAGAAACGTAGGCGGTTTACCCTTTCCGCCGCGCTCTGGTTAACTTGGATTCCAGTGAATTCGTAGACTACAGCTACGAGGAAAGTGTGGAGTCCCCGCTTCCTGAGCTTGAAAAAATTCTCAACTATCCGATGGACATGGACGAGCTCGACTATGCTGCCTATGCGCTGTCTCCGCCATCTGCCAAGGTTAACGACGCGACAGTGACCCACATCCTACCCGCTCTCACACAGCTCCTTTCATCTCGCTGGCACGGATTTCTGTTCCAGCCAGCAACGGCACGTTACCCCAGCGCAGGAATGGTCTCCATGACACTCGTGCCAACCTTCGTCGACGGTCAAGTCCAGCATTTCACCGCTTCAGAACGTGCAAACAAGGCAGAATTCGAACTTGTTGGGGAATGCCACGTTCAGGACGACAAAATATCTATCACATTCAAGCGCACGTTCTCTGCCCGTTTCTCGACGCAATTCTATAATGGTATCTGGAATACAGAAACAAACACCTTGAGTGGTACTCTTGGGTTTGAGGAGGACGTTTCGACGCATTTTGGAGCGTTCTCGTTCAAGCAGTTAGAGCCAGAGTATGTCTGTTATATGCCCGCGCCAGTCGACCTCGAGCCACCAGCCAATGATGGGGGAGATCCGCTCGGAGAGAATGCCAAGGCTCGCGCCTTGTGGTCATTCGCCATATCTTCTGTGCTTTTCCAGGTCCGCCGAGATCACTGGTCGTGGTCACTGTTCAAGGAGCGGAGGGACAACAGGAAACGCTTCATCGAGTTGCAAATCCGATCTGGACAAGCCAGCCATGCGTTCGGAAAGGAGCTGGGAAGCGCAGAGTGGGATGAACTGTCGAAGCTGAAAAAGTCTTTCACCACAAACGACTCCAGATTTTACCATTCGCTGGCCGAGATGCAAATTCGCGCGACGACAAACCATAATTCTAGCTGCGACAGCTGTGGAGGCGCTATTGGAGGCGCGAGACTGAGCTGTCTTGTCTGTCAGGTCAGTTCTTTGTCATGCTGATGAGTTAGCTGGTGATCAACATTTCGGCCAGATGAAAGATTCATGGAATACAGTCGACTTTGATGACTCTCCTGCCTGCATGGCTGGCCGTGTCAACCGTGATGATATGCAAAAGCCGCATTATCCTCATCACGACCTCATCAAACTACGTCGTGTTCTGCACATTCGGGAATTCGGCAAGGCCTTCCGAAACGCCAAAGCAGCTTTAGAGAAAGCGAGGGGCATATTCAAGGCTGCTGGGATTGAAACCAATGACAGCGGCGATGGCGATGATGAGGAACAGCCAAGCGAGGCTCCAACGGCTCAAATACACTCTTTGATCACCCAACTATCGATAACCATTCCAAATGCTCCAACTGCTGGTGCCCCGTTGTCTGCTGTCTCGGTCGCAAAGTCACGTGCCGAACCCCTTCCCAAAGGGCCCAAGTGTGCCAATTGCAGCAAGGCACTGACGATGCCCTGTTGGTTCTGTGTCCAATGCACCGAGGAGACGTTCATCTGCTGGGAATGCGATGCCAAGGGCGAATCAGGCATATCGTCGCTGCTGGAGAAGAACGAGCATACCCATAATTTCTTTGCGCATGACCTTGTGCGGGTGCAGGAAGCGGTGGAAGACAAGGACTTGACGATGGAAGAGAGGATTGGGGCTTTGGAGGATGTTTTCAAGGCGCACGAGCAGACGGTGGGCGATAGGCTGACGAGGATGGAGAAGACTGTGGAGGAGAGGATGGCGCGGGTTGAGATGTTGCTGGAGAAACTTGTGGCGAATTACAAGTAGGCCAGAAGGGACTTGTTTTACCTACACTAGTATCTGACTAATTCAGGGAAACAACACTTGTTGTTTATCGGTCTTCTTTATGCGCATACATGGAACATCTTATACGCGAAGTTCAGGTGCAATACGCGAATGGATATATTAAGGTCAATAGTAGCAAGGTTAAATAATACAGAGTGTACACTAGTAGAGTTCAAGAACCCCCCAGGCCTCATCTTAATATGGCGGCGCGGGTGAAGACCGTGATCGGACGGTGCGAGTCGGGCCTGATCCGGAGCCTGACTCTCTTGGGGACGCGCGGGATTTCGATCCGGAGCCAGACTTGGACGCCAACTCTCCTGATTTCTTTGGAGTCGCACGGGATCTCGAACCGGAGCCCGACTTGGACGCTGACCCTCCTACTCGAGCTTTTGCGACAAAATCTCTCGTGCGGTCCCTTGGCACCCACCCATGTCGCTTCAAAGACGCATCATAAAGGTCTTGCACAATGAAGTGCCGAAGATGTTGAACTCGTTCATCCCCAGTTTTCTCCGGAAGTTGCGATCTGGATCTGATCAGCTCGTCGTCATCTTCATTTTGCGCCCAGGGGTTCTGGTTCATCACCCGTATTCGAAAACTCTCACACAGCCGAGAGAGAGGCGGATTCTCGCGAGAGAGGGACGGACTCCTGATCTGGAGAGGCTTTACTATGAACGAGATCTTCGATTCGCCATCTGCCCAGCCAAAGATACGGCTGCAGGCACTATCTTCTGATGCGTCTGGACTGGGGTCGTCCAAGTAGTTCGTGTATCGTGACAGCATCCAGATCTGAATCCAAAAGAAAGACTCCAGGTCGTGATAAGCCTTATGGCGGAGCGGAGTTCGTAGCTTCATGCTGTCAAGGAGCCCGAGCGCCATGAAAGGTAGAGTTCCCTAAAAGAAGTCATTCGAAGAAGCTATAAACATATGTGTTACATACCGTAAATCGCATGAACCCCTCCTTGAGCCCAACATCAATACCAACAGACCGTGTTGGAAAATTCTGTTTGAACAAAGCGGCCCCATCACTGTCATCGTCTTTGACAAACTCTGCATAATCCCAGTCGATAAGGAAGACTTGAGGACGCTCCGAATTCATCGTCTTTTCATCGAACATCAGATTGCCCTCGCTGAGATCACAGTGCTGAACACCAGCATTGTATGCGACTTCATGGTCTGTGGCAAGGTTAGCCATGCACAAGGAACCGCAAACAGAACGACAACGCACGGAAACACGCCGTCATGATTCCCCGACAGAGGACCTCAGTGGAGGGAAATTGGTTCAAAGGGCAGCCCACAGGCGTGATAAGGGCACGAGTATGATAACGCTCATAGAGAGCCTTGTCGTCGTCCGAAACTTCATCTTTCTGGGAACTGGTCTTGTGGAGCTCAGGCCGCCACTGCCAGGGTGCCTGATTCGGGTCATAAGGTTCAGCAAGGTTGATCATCCCATGGCATTTGGCCATCCCGAAAGCCTTCGACTTCTTTGTCCAGTCATCCGGATCTCCCGGGTGAAATTTCTCGATGTCGTTGAGATTCTGGACATACACCCTGATTAAGTCGTAGAAATCAATCTCGTTGCGACGATAGCCTTGTTTCCACGCGTCTTTCAGAGCATATATCTTCAGAATAGGAAGATCTTCCAGAATGGCAACACGACACACACGAGTAGCACGACTGAAAAGACCATCGGAAAGCGATAGAGGTTCTCCAAGTTGAAGGCATGTGACCAGCGTTGAGGCGCTATGCGGATCTTCGGGGGAGACTCTGCGTGCCGCAATAAATTTCTTACAGTGCCCGTTGAAGATGACTTCGTCTGTGAATATGGTGCTGTAGAACTCGTCGTCACAGAGCGCTGTCCATAGCCGCTTCTTTTCTTCTGGGGAGGCAGGAGAGATAGTATCGTCAACACCTTCAGTGTATTCGGGCTGGAGAGCTCCAAGCGTTTGTGGAACAGACAGGCGGTGTAGCAGGGTAGCAAAAGGACGAGGGTTTGTGATCCATGGAAACCTTGGCGACGCCTTGAATCCGCCATGGTCAAACCGGTATATTCGCGCAAATTCATGTTGGAATACGGCGGATACAAAAACATGGGTGCCGCCTAAGCTGGCGAGGATGTTTCGTGCGCTCTTGGCCAATTGAATGGCGGCGTTTATTGACGTGCCGTCCTCTTTGAACTCGCCATTCTCGTCGATGAAATCAGTTTCGAGAAATTCGACAACAGACTTGGTCGCATCCCACGGTCCAGGTTCGACGATGACGACGTCGGGCCCAGTGACATGATCACCTCGGAAGGGAGAAGATAATCGTTTGGCATGAGAATCGATAATTTTCGGCCGGGTGTTATCGGGAATACTTTGGACCAAGGACTTGCAGACTGAAACCTGAAAAATACAAGTTGAAAATGACCAAAAGGTAGATAGAATACCAGACCAGTGACGGAAGCATATCGTTTTCATCCTTGCGACCACGAGCTTGCACAAGCTGAGGTATGTTCTCTAGCGTTACTGTGGCGGCGGCAAGGGCTAGAGCGGACGCAGCAATCGCTGCATCCACGTCTTGATGACAGAACTGGTCGTCAAAGAGGTGGAGTGTGCCCCCATAACCGGCGAGTAGCATGTTTTTCCATTGCTGGACGGAGTTAGGGTCTTCGTTGGTTGTGTGCAGAAGGACAGACGTGTTTTGCGATGGAACGAGGTTGCTCCGCCGATGAGAGATACTACTGTGGTCGGGTAACTCGAGTTGCGAGGCCAAGGCCATCACCTTGCTTTGCAAGGTCCCTGGCCCGTCTATACTTGCCAATCATGATGATAGTTTGATCAAGCTGATTGCAAACAGCAACAAACTAACCCGAAGGCCAAAAAGCCCAAACCTCCGTAGAAAGCTCGGCGAAACTATGCACAGCCTCTGATGTCGGTCTTGATCGATGATCCGCTCGTAACCGTGATTTTCATGTCCTCTTTTCCTCCTATGCACATAGGTTTACGCCTTCACATGTGTGTGTGAGACTTTTGCAATTGCCAATATGGTTATCCACCCACTAGTCGATGGATATTCTACCTTTTCTCATATCATTTGTCCCCCAAAAAAATGCTATTAGGGTATATAATTGTCTGTCTCCGTCTGCTCTCGATTCCCTCAGACGATTCCGTCGAGGAAGGCAACTCGCGTAACGTCCGATGTATGCCTTCTGCCTTCCTGGCCACGAATTGCCCATGACAACGTCAACATCTACTCTACGCTCGGCCATGAGCTTCTTCACCTCCGAGTTTGGATCCTACCCCTTGGGATCATATAAACTAGCCTTTGTCGATGAGATGCCGATGCAGAGATTCGCTAGCTCAACATTATCGCTTCTCACTGTAGACTTGCTGTATAGCGAGGATGCTATCGAGCAGGCTCTGGAAACTCGACACCCTTTGGCGCACACTTTGGTTTGCCACAAAAAAGTGTAGTCCATGGGCCTGTTATTTTACTTATTATGTAGAAGAATACAAAGGTTGAAAAGAACTCGGCGGGAACTAAAGCGAGATTTCAAAGCAAGGTCCGTGACGGCTGTGGCCGACACCTAGTTTTACATAGCGATTCGATATCTGCGATGCTTTTGCTCAAGGGGTTTCGGTTCGAGTAGGTGACAATGCGGCACCGCCACCGTCACGACCTTTACTCACCAGCCACGACATTTAAGCGTCCATTGTGCTTTGAACCGTTTTGCCCTTGAACCACTACGATAATGAATACCGGGCATCCACTCATACGAAGGTATTTTGTTATTTTCTGGTTTTCGAGTTTCCAGCCTTGACAAGTTTCCAGGTCGATTTGTTGGATTTTTCTGTTACGGGGCAAGACTTGAATCGTCGTCCTTCCTTATCCACGCTGTCTCCTCAAAGGCATCTTCAAACGAATCGTTAAACAGATTGGGCTTGAACAGTTGAAATCAGTCCTAATCACGCTTCTCGTGACACAGATGCGTCAATGCTCTCGAAGCCCAAGGCGCTCATGGAGGACCTCCAGCATATAAGGACTAACGCGATTTGCTTGTCGATTTCCGACTTTTCTACGGCATGCATCTCCCTCATCTGCTCAAAGAGCTCAGCGAGAAGAGTCACAAAGAACGCTCCACGCCATCTTCGACGCCTCCACCACCACCACCACCGATCACCCCCCCAATCGAGCTCCCCATTCCTCATGATGAGCTTTCGGTGTCGTTGCGGGACGCGTGGAACTCCGCAGATACCGATCCCAAGCAGAGCAAGGCGGATAAGCTGCTGCAGAAGACGGAAAATGGGATCACTAATGCTATGGCGGCCGAGGCTAAGGCCATCGTTGTTGTTGGAGCAGTGAAGACGGGGATTAATGTGGTGGGGGGCCTAGAGGACATCGAGAAAGGCATCCACACTCTCATGGAGGGTATGCCCGTGCTCATGAGTGCTTTGGACGAAGTCGCTAAGCTTCACCCGTGCGTTTCATCCGGCTTCCGTGAGAGATCTTACCTCGATTCCTAGATTCATCGGAGTTGCGGTCATGGCTTTCAAAGCTGTCTGGGCATTGGAGATGAAGCGTCGACAAAACGACCAGAAAATACTCGCCCTCCATGTAGAGATGAAAGATATGATGGGTGTCTTGATCCAGTACGTATGACTTCTGAAATTTTGTCGGTCTCCTAGTTGACCGTGCCTCCAGGTTGAAGTTCGTCAAAGATGCAGATGCTCCAGCGCCAGATGGGTCAACTATCAAGGGACGAATGCAGGTTATCATCGAGAACACCGCGAAGGATATCAAGGCTTGTGCCAACGGTGCGTGAAGCTTTAGCGCTCCCTTTTTTTTCTGAATGGAGTCCAGCTTGCGACACATACATCAAGAAGAAGCTCATTGTCAAGGTTCTCAAAGGTCCAATCTGGGAAGGCAAGCTAGCAGCGTTTGCGGGCACTTTCACCAAACGGAGATCCGAATTCGAGTTCGCCATGTCGATTCACACAGCTCTTGGTGTCGATGCTGCGAATCACGTTATAGGTCTAGTTGACGAGACGACTCAAGGTGTGGAGGCAGCGAGAAATACGATAATTAAATCATCCTCCAACAGCAATAAACCAAAAGATGGACTTGATGATGAAGATTTTCTCTCACATAATGAGCCCAGAAGAGAAAGAAATGTCCAGGTTTGTAGATGCTCAAGTCGTGGCCTCTCCTCACTCCAAATGAACTAGGCTAGTCGATCAAAAGGGCGGTTTGGCTTGCCTAGACAACGATAAAGCACTGAAGGAACTGAACGACTTGGAGAACAAGTCATTCGGCGCACACCGAGCAAATGGTAGCAAATTGGGAAGCAATGGCGGGGATTTAGATGATCTCAAGGACGAACTGCATGCCAATCCGGATCAGGCCATCGCGGCCAACATGGAACAGTTCTCACGCAAGTTCGCGGTTCAGCAACGCCAAATCATCGATGAGCTTTCGCGTGTCGTGGAAAGACAAGGGGACAGAATCATTGGGGCGGTAATGCTTCTATGTTCATGATACACATGAGTTTGACTGACCTGTGTCAGGTATTGGCTGGACCTGGTGATCGTATCATCGATCCAAATGTGCATGCAGTCTGGAAAGAAATGGTCCTTAGTCATGTCTGTCTCCCAAATGACTGGACTAATGACAATACAAGGGATGGAAGGGAAGCGTCAAAACTCGGCACCTCGTAATGGCTCTTCGGGACCATTTCCAGGAGGATCGCAAGAATCACCACTCTGCCAATAATGATGAAGAATCTATCCCTCTTTTAGCCGCCGAAGACGAGTGGACCTTGGAATATATTGACGTTGTTCATCTACAGGCCATTTCAGAGGCCTTTGACGGCGACGCTTCCGGTTTTGTGACTGTGGCAGAGGTTCGCGATATGTTCCAGTGTAGTCGTTGGACTCTCAATCAAGTTGATTAGGTGAATGCATTCACGATGGCTCGACCTCTTGACTGGAGGTGAACCAGGCATGAATGCCTTTGCCTAGTTCTGACTTCTTTCTCGCAGTCTTCCGCGGTGGATCGCCTACTGGTCACTAGGTCATTATCAAGCAATGCAAGATTATGGCCACAGAATCTACAAGTTGTTTGACAAATTATTCGCGATTCTGCCTCGTCTCTTGCCTGCCAACAAGTCTGGGGCCAACGACTACCTCTCGACTGCGTATCGCGGCTTGCATACGGTCGTCAAGTCCTTGAATTATATCGACATAAATTACAGGCTGCAGGTCGGTAAAGGGATGACTGTAATAGTAAACCTCAACTTTCGCAGGAAAGATTCAAGTCGTATGTGGCATCGGAAGAAGAACGAATCAAAGGTCAATTTGAATGCCACATGACTTGACGACGTCTTATGTTGAGAACTATTCAGGCAATCTGGAAGCCGTCAAATATGATATCGACGCTAGCGACACATTTGAGCTTGTTATGGGTTGGTCATTTCTTTCTTTACGTTGTCTAGGCTACTGATATTTTGCTGCAGGCGAAGGCCGACTCGAGAAAGTAGGCATCCATGCTCTCCTATGCCTGAGACGCTTGATGTCCATTGATCTAGTATCTGCTCCCTACGATATACTTACTACTGGAGAAACATCTCCAAATTTTCCGTGTTTGTCAAAATCACGTGATCCATCCTGATGAGCTGTGGGATGCCACAGACACAGTACGCCGGTTGCTTAGCGCCGTTCGGGATCGCACAGATCTCTTAAAATGTTCGTCCTCCGAATGCGCCTCGCTCATATCTGACTAACAACCTTCAAGCCATCTTCAAGCAACAAAAATTCGATGTGTCGCAGCAATTTAATTCGTTCTCGGGCGGATTGGTTTGTCCTACATTGTTTTGTGAGGAACTGCATCGTTGACAATGTGCTCAGTATGCTTACATGAATGATGAAGAGCTACTTTGGGCTGCAAAAATTGTTCAAGACACGTCAGGGTTTTCTTTGACTGATGTCCTTCGTTAACACGCACTTCCAGTGAATTTGACGACTATACATTTGAAGAGAGTTCAGAATCACCGCTTCCGCCACTTGAAGAGATTCTCAATTATCCTGTCGATGCGGACAACCTCGATGATATTGTTTATTCCGCTCCGCCCGTTGAAGTTATGGACGAGCCTCAAACTGATCTCCTGCCTGGTCTTGTCCAGCTGTTTTCACAACGCTGGCATGGATTCCTCTACACTTCTGCATCTGTAAAATACCCCGCGTCTACTATGATCTCCCTGACATTTGTTCCAACCTCACACGACAACCGAGTCCAAGGTTTCGCTGCTTCAGATCGGGTAAATCGGTACGACTTCAAGGTTGTCGGTGAATGCCACACCGAAAATATCGGCAATATCATCACATTTCAGCGCACATTCTCTTCCCGTCTCCCCGCTCAGTACTTCAATGGGAGCTGGAACGCGGAAACCAGTACTCTGAAAGGGACATTTGGCTTCGAAGAAGATATTTCAACGCATTTCGGGGTGTTTGTGTTCAAGCAAGCTGCCCCGGAATACGTCTGCTTCATGCCCGCGCCAGCTGAGCTCGAGCCCCAGGCTATGGAGGGGGACAACACTTCGGGGGAGAGTACGAAACCTCGTGCCTTGTGGTCGTTCGCGATTTCTGCTGTCCTCTTCCAGGTCCAGCGGGATCGCTGGTCGTGGTCATTTTTCAAGGAGCGAAGGAACAACAGGAAACGTTTTATTGAGCTATATATCCGATCGCAGGAGGGGAGCAACACGTTTGGGAGGAATTTGAGTAATGAAGAGCGGGAAGAACTGTGGAGACTGAAAAAGTCGTTCACAAATCATGACTCGAGATTCTACTATTCGCTGGCTGAGATGCAGATCCGCGCCATGACAAATCATGGCACCCACTGCGACAACTGTGGGGGAATAATCGGAGGGGCCAGGTTGAGTTGCCTTGTTTGCCAGGTCGGTTCTTGTCCTTCAGCCAACAAGGTGCTTTATGCTCACGGCCTCTGAAGATGAAAGACACGTGGAACACAGTCGATTTTGACGACTCCCCGTCCTGCATCGCCGCGCGTGTCAATCGCGACGATATGCAAAAGCCGCATTTGCCCCATCACGACCTCATCAAGCTGAGGCGGGTTCTGCATGCGCGTGACTTTGGCAAGAGCTTCCGCAACGCGAAGGCGGCTTTGGAGACGGCGCGGGGGATATTTAAAGCCGCTGGATTCCAGACGACCGACAATAGCGAACCTGTTTCAACGCCAAATGGCCAAGGTCCGAAATGCGCCAACTGTGCCAAGCGCTTGACGATGCCGTGCTGGTTCTGTGTCCAATGCACGGAAGAGACGTTTATCTGCTGGGAGTGCGACGGCAAGGGCGAGTCGCATATATCATCGCTGCGGGAGCGTGGGCATGATTTCTTGGCCCACGATCTTGTGCGGGTACAGGCAGCTGTGGAAGACAAAGCGTTGACGGTGGAGGAGAGGATCGGTGTTCTTTTCAAGGCTCACGAGAAGATGGTTGAGGCGCGGTTAACACAAATCGAGAAGACTGTTGAGGTGAGAATGACTCAGGTTGAGGAACGAATGGCTGAACAGATGGCGCGGGTTGAAAGGCTTCTGGAGCAACTTGTGGCTAATACAAGTAGGTAGGGAGGATCAGTTGGAATTTCAATCTTGAACGCCGTTCCAACCACATCCGATATAGTAGAAAAAGAAAATTATTCTCGTCCAAGGGCTGTAGAGAGTATCGGATCTCCAAAGGAGAGAGAACACAAAAACTAGCCACAAATTACTTTTTTTCTCTGAACCTACATTTCTCTGTGACCTCGGCGACCCATTACCACGCCACGGTGGTTGCCAATGATATATCGTCTCATTTCGGCAGGTGGGATCTCTGATACGGACTTGCCAACCCACTCTGGGCGTTCTTCAGATGCATGAGGAACCTGGCTAACACTTCGTCTGAGGGTACGGTTTTGGGTGTATGTGCGATATTCGTCGTCGGAGCATGTGACCTGGATGATGTCCTCATGATTGAATGTGGTATCCCCCCCTCTGATACGGTCCGAGGACATGACGTCGAAGAATAGACCCATCTCCAGAAATTTGCCCTTTTCTACTGCATCAGCCACTGGTGCGACAGCAGACTCCCGATGGAGTCGTCGCCATGTATAGGTGTGTGGGGCTACACCAATCAGGTACATCTCAGCTTGAGACAACTCTTTCGAGTTGAGAGCTACTGTAATATCAATCAGCAGACAGACCAAGTCAATAAAACTTCATACCCAAGGATGCACTCAAGGTTGTGCCATAACGAGAAACTTCGAAGTAATCGCCTGCTTCGCCTTGCACATCTGCATCATTTGTGTCCACTACAGGCGGGGGAAAGTTGCCCTGGATGAGGGGTGGGGTTTGATATTGTGTACCGAATAGCTATGATTGTCAAAATATGTGGTCAAAGAGGAGAGAAAAACATACAAGGGTTGCCACCATGTGCCGACTCTCATGGACGATACTTTTTGCTACCATGATGGCCAGACAATTACTTTCTGCATTCTTGACGTCCTCTGGGGCATTGTTGTGATAGTTCAGCCAGTACTCCATAGAAAGCAGTGCAGGGAGGATGTATATGGTCGAAGCGGTGTCGTCTCGACGGATGTGCAGTGCCGCAGACATGAGCCACTCCTCGTCTTCATCGGACGCAAAATTGGTGAACTCCTTCCGGCTCCCTGGAGAAACGATCTGCAGCTTGCAAGATGCCAGTTCACAGCGAATCCTTCCCAAAAGCTTCTCCTCGTTGTCCGCCGACAAACCTTGGCGATGTCTAGACACGAAGTCCAATTCCTGCTCGACTGCAGAAGCCCTACTGCCGGCCTGTGGTCCCTTCCAGTTGGAAATTATATCTCCGAACGTCTTCCATATGACATTATCCGAAGCGAGAGCAGCAGAGCGCAAGGTTTTCAGGGCAATGTAGCCAATCTTTGTTTGCTTAAGACCCTCAGAAGCCAATCCAAAGGTTGGAAGTGCAGCTCCACGTTGATTGTCTGAATAATTGGCCGCGGTCTCTCGCTTGAAGAGTAATTCCTCAATGTGAGGAAAGCGAGACATGGACGGAGGAGGCTGGTTCGTGACTGGAGCATGACTCAAGCGTGACTTGTATTGACCTCCAACAGCTACTCAGCGAGGAGAGCGATGCTAGTACATAGTCGAGTAGTAGAAAGATGGTTGGAGAGCAGGTCTTGCATTTGGTATTTTACAGATGTGCCAGAGTCCCTAGTGATACAAGTGTCCGTCGATCTCGTCGACCAAATAGTCTCGAAGCGCCCACATCAAACGACGGGCAGCAGCCTCCAGAGGCTCCTCCCGCGTTCGCTGTACTTGCACCAGTGTCCGTTTGCTACTTGTGGTACGGCCCGGCACGGAAAGCAGCAGGCCGACTGTGCGAGAGGTGAACGCTATTGATAGCGCGGAGAACGGCAGTGGCGTGATGGTGACTTTCATTGGCGGGGGAGGGGGAGCGGGCCTGGGAGGTTTGGACTTCTTGAAGCCCCAAAAGGAAGAGCCAGAGCACGAGGATGTCATCGACATCATGGACAAACGGTGGGTTAACGAGGCATGCGAGGCCGCTGACCGCAAAATCGTCGTGGTAGGGGGGCGGAGTTTCTGGCCGCAAATCGGCCGAAGAGGATGTCGGTGTTCGTGCTCGGTGTTGGCGGGCAATATATACCAAACCCTCCTCCATCGCAGCATCCCTAAACAGGTCCTCCAACCGGCTCCGCGGCTGGGAGAGGTTGAACAGGTCGGCAAACGAGTCGTCTCTTTCGAGATGCAGCTCCGAATCGTCGCTCCAGACGTCTTCGCGGACCTTGAGTGCGATAAACAGGTCCAATGTGCTTGTTTCGCGCTGCAGCGAGGTCAGGGGGGAGTTAGCGTGTGAGTGTGGTACGCTGGTAAGGGGGAATGGGTCGCTCGAGTATGGCCTTCGGATGTGGGAGTCGTATAGCGGGAGGTAGAGCGAACGGAGAACATTCATCGAGGTTGTGTAGAGCAGGCGATTGACAAGACGCAGACCACGCGATAGCCAGTAGAGAGTCTTCCGCTGCTCGGCAATGTCTACGGCGTCCGAGAAGGTGGAATAGACGATTTGGAGTAGGAGATGGGGAGGGAGTGCTGAGAAAGTTCTCCAACCAGTTGCTGGCGGAGTAAGAATTGCCCTATTAGTCGAATATGGTGGAGGCGGCTTCTCGTCGAGGATCATAGCGTCCAGCTAACCCTCCGAAAAGGGCTATTTGGCGGTCGGGGAGTCAGGTCGAGGTTAAGTAGCAACTGTGCTGCGTGATCGCAGCGTGATTTGTCATCCACAGTCCGCAGCTCCCGCCCGTCCAACAAAAAAATTGTACTTGATAAGTACCAACTAAAAGTATTCCTACAATTGAGACGACTATGTTGTGTCGATGCATTGTTCAAAGTGTGATTCCAAAGCCCGTCGAAAGCGAAAAAATTAGTTACTGATAAGTTTGTTTGCCAAATTCGGATTCACAGACGAAGGTCGTCTGCCACGCTTCGCCACCAAGCACATCGGCGCGCATAGTCCACGGTTCTGGCCTGCATCGCGCTGCTCGGCGCTGTCCCGCCATTCTGGTTGACGTTGGCAGCCATGAAGCCGCCTTGTGAGGCTGGGTTCCAAGTCGGCGACCCGGAAACAGCGCGGGTATTGGGATTAAGGGTCATCGCAAAGCTCGACCACCACCCGACAGCCTGGCGGGCAAGCGCGTCCTGCGAGGCGTTGAAAGCGCTGAAGACTGGCTGGGCAACGGAAGCGCTCGGGCCGGAGTTTGTTCCGTCATAGAGGTAGAATAGCTCGGAGGTGTGGGCAGCGCCAACGTACGCCCCACGCGCGGCAATCAGGTTTGGGTCTGGCGCATCCCAGCGGTAGTTGTAAGCGGGCTGGCCGCTCACGTTACCGATGTAGTAGTCCCAGCAGCCCAACTCGCTCTCCATATATGCGTACATCGCCCGCTCCCACTGCGTCTTCCAGGGAGTGGTGCTAGACGCAGGAGGGTAAGTGACCAGCATCGCGTCGGTCGTCGCCGTCGACTATCCAAAAAAGTCAATTGCTGCTTGGTCATTTGGAGAACATTACCAAGGTAGGATACCGATTCTTGATGGCAGAGACGATGTTGGCATCGGTCTGGACATTGTCAGGCCTGCCGACGAAGATCGATCCGTCTTGCGCCGTGTGCCCAGCAAGAATGGGGACCTTGCTGAACTTGCCTGCAGCAAACATCTTGGTCGTGATGCCTGGGATAAACTTGCCATCGATGACGGGCAGGTATTTGCAGCTCGACGGCTTGTTGTTGACCGCAGACACAATGGCACCAACTATCGCAATTCAGAGAATGAAGACGAAAAAACAATCAACATACCAGTGGCCTTCCGCAAGCAGCCAACGACATCAGAAGACGAAGAGCAGCCGACTTGCTTGGTGACGTTGCGGAAGCAGAGCTCAGTGCGATCGTCGGTGTAGAAGGGGTCGTTTCCTGGGCTCTCGATTATAGCTGCCCGGAAAGGCTAGGTTCCGATGATCAGAACATTGCTATTGCTGGACTTCGAAAAAACTTACTGGACGCTTTTCGCCACCATAAGCTGTCAGATGCAGCGCAACAGCGCCACCACCCTGCGACACAGTCAATAGTTGAACCGGGAAGAACGAAGATACACATACACTGCTCTCGCCTCCAATGGTCACCTTGCTCGGATCGCCGCCAAAGGCCACAATGTTGCGTTGAATCCATTCAAGGGCTGCCCGCTGGTCGAGCAAGCCGTTGTTCGACCCAGAAGTTGGGTTGTTGCGGATCGCAGAGCCAGACAAGAAACCGAGCAGCCCGAGCTGCAACAAGTTTTAGGCCGTTTAAACGATTCACGCGGGCACATACGCGATACTGCACGGCGATGGCAATGAGACCACCGTTTGATCGCGCGACCCAGTCGTTTGCAGGGAAGCCTGATCCGAGAATAAGCCAAAGTTGAACCATCAGAAACAGAAGAACTTGCCTTGCGCGCTGTAGACAATTTGAGCATCGAAAAAAAGAAAAGGCCAAGTGCACGCACGAGTTATAGTAATACCCCCCTCCGTGCTGAGGAAAAATGTGCGTGAGAATATGCAAACACAGACGAGCGCCCACAAACGCACGAAATAGACGTAAACAGGAAGTTTGCTCTTGGATGTCGCGTTCGAAGGGACCCAGATGTTTAGAGTAGCACAGTCTAGGTGGTTGAGAAACTGAAGAAAAGCTCAAGCAAGGCTCACCTTCACTGCCTATTCCGACAACCGCAGGTTGTTGAATGCAAATCGGACCCCAGTTCCTTGCATCAACAACGTCGTCGTTGGTCAGAAATATGTTCAGAGTCTCGTCAAGTTTCTGGGGTGGCGCGAATCGTAGTCTTCCGACTGGGGGCCGCATATAAGGTATCCCGCCATAGAAAGTGAGACTGGGTAAAGTCGCGTTACCAGCATAGGCGGCATAGCTATTCAAGCCAAGGCATTAGACACGCGCAAGGCCCTAGGAAGTTGCACGCACCCTACGTCGACAACTGGCCCCAAAGTAGATGTGAGTGGGCCAAAAATGCTGCGCCGTTCCACGACTTCGGCCGTGGAGAGGGAAGTCGATGCCTTGGCAAGGATTGGGAGTAAAAGAGCGACAAGAGACGGGAGGAGAACCATGGCCAGCGAAGGGGTAGGTTACACGCGACCAGGTGGTCTGACGAAGAAAGATACGGGCCGCCTTTTGAGTCGGCCGCCAGCACCTTGGCCAGCACCGGGCCGGACAAAACCTTGATCCCAGCAACAATTTTAGTCCATGTTGCTAGGCACACATCAGAAAAATGGATTCGCAAATTGCTCACAAATTGAGGCACAAGCTTAGGATTGGATCCGACCAAATATTCCTAAGCCAGACTTACCTCTACCAAAGGCCACGACGCCCTACGAAACTGACCACTGGTCAGCTGCGACAGCTGCCCTTCTCCCCCTGCAAGTGGCGCCTCCTCGGCATGCCAACGACTGTGGGCGTGAGAACTCCGTAAGTCGGTGAAGCTCCACTTTGAATTTCTGTTGATCTACATATGGATCATTGGATAGGATGCTTTTGGAATACCTATAGTCGCCCTAAACCTTCGTTTTGGGGCGCTCAAATGCGTTCAGGGGACAGATTCGACCGACAGCACTTCCAAAGTGCTCCACGGTGTTCTCTGAACGGTTGACGCCCACAAACACAACGCCACACTGAATTGCTTCCGTGCGCGCTCACGTGATGCACACTTCTTGTTCTCGACTGTCAACTGCGGCGGCTTGGCCAATTCGACTTTTTTAGGCTTTTAGACAAGCTTCAGGGAAGCTTTTAGCAATTTTTTAGGCTAGGCACGGCAAGAACAAGCAAAAAGTGGAAGAACCCAGAGAAACTACGCGACGGCGAAACTTGAGTTTGAGTTTCAGCTATCTCTAGTTCCATTTTACCGCTCCTAAACCTTCCCGCTTTCAACAACAAGTCAATCCATCCGTGATTACTTATCGAGGCGTCGAGTTCGTAGGGGCTAGCTTGCCACTGCGCCCAAACCCCTGCGTTTCAGCAGCTTGACGACGACTGCAAGAAAACTGTTCACGCCTGCTAGGAGGATCAAAAGAAGCACACCTAACTGGGATAGGGCGTGGATCCTCGGGTTTTCTGATATGTCGGTGCCAAGTTGGTGCGGAAGCGATTGACAACATTTTTTCACTTACGCGAGTCGGAGTCCTTGCGGACTGGACGTCGATTGTGGCGTCTCCAGCCTCGATCACTCCATACCCGGTCAAATCCATAGCGACTTCATCATTGACATTCCCGTGCGGTGGACCACATGGCTATAAGTATCGCTCTCTTTTTCCTCCCTCAGTCCTTTTTCTTGCTTCCACCATGGTCAGCAGCAAGGCAAATGTGTTCCGCATAATGTGAGTGTCTTGCCGCCCGCCGCAGTCTAGCATCACTAAGTTTCCTTCTTTCTAGCTCGTTCACACTTGCTGGCGGAGACGTCTTGCAGACGATACCACCCACGTATCAGCTCTACAAGAGACAATGGAAGAATCGCACATTGAGCCCAGTGCGTGACTCTGCTTGAATTCCGTCTGACTGCGGCTAATATATGAGCTCATCAGGTCTGCTTCTTCTACGCTGCTGCCCGATAGTGCGCTCCATATCTCTTCCTCAACCGTCCTGAGCTAATTAAATCCCAGCCTTACTATTATTTCACTCGTTTCCAATGCCTATGGTTTCTATGGGACGCACTACACGCTCGAGACTTGCAAGCCTTGGTATATGCTGCCCAACGTTACAGCGAGTGAGTATATAACCAAGATCAACCAATGTCAAGATCTGAATCTTATCCGTAGTGTTGGCTGGCATGGCTGTCCAGGTCCTTCTCTATATCAGGTGCGCGCATTCCACATTGATGCAAAACCCGTCTGATCGAGGCCAAGGACATATGCTATATCTGGTCGCTCGCCATGGGTCAAATGGGGACTCGGTGCATTCCTCCTCCTCGGTTTCCCCGTCCAGGTGTTTGGAATTGTCTTCCGTCGCGAGGTATGTCCGATTTTGTCCTTCGAATTGCCTGTCTAACCGTCTTGCAGGCCAGAGTCAAGGGTGTACGATAAATTCTCTGAAGCTTGTTTCAAATTGACAAATCGTAGGGCGATTGTAAAGGCGTGGTTCTACGTAAAGGAGACGTGAGTGCGTCTTCTAATGACTCTTGGCCGAAATTGACGGTCCATCAGCCAGACTGGAACATTGTTTATTATTCCGCTCATATGGCCTACGATTTCGTCGTCTGCGCCGTCGCCACATTCTTTATTGTTTATACTTCGCGGCTGCACGGCATGTTGTGGGTTAAATGTCTGAAGCTGTTGGTTCATCCACTCATTCAACTGCTAGCCTGATGTCCAAGTTCATCCGCAAAGTCTTGAGAAACGGCCTGCTGTATGCAGTCGTTGTCTTCATCGCGAATCTGTGCGGTCTATTCTCCCTCTTTCCTCATTAGTTGTAGCTAACCCGACGCCAAGTTGGGTTGTCTTGGAGTTCGTCAAAGTACTCGACACTGGTGTTGGTGCAACATTGCCACTTGCTGTGGTCTTGATCGGTAATTCGTCGCGTTCCTCTTGCCTCTTCTGGATCGCTAATAATGTGCAACTTAGCGGCGCAACACCTGATTCTTTCGACTCAACGCCTCAGCGACGACCAGCCATCGACAACTGACGAGCACGGGCATTCACACCCGAGTAGTGGGCCCCGTAGTCGGGGCGGGGCACCTGGGGGTGGCTACGGCTATCCCCGATCGCCCCGCGCCTACACAAATAGCTCGACGGTGGTATCGCGCAGCGACAGCGGCCGGAACACTGCACGACAAGACGTCGAAATGCAGCCCGGCGTTTTTGTCTTCACAGAAACGTACGACACAAAAGACCCCGTCGACTCCCCGGGACAAACAACATATACGAGGGACAACAAAGTAAATTTCGGAATCGGTGTTTAGTCTTTGTTCGTTTTTTTACTTGGGTGTAGATAAGGCATCATTATTTATATCCATATTTTATTCCACGCACGCAGAAATGAAAAGAATTCTAAATCATAGGACTACAATTAGGAAGTCATTCACAAACAGAACACAGTTTATGCTTCGGCCCGATAATCATGATGTCCCTTTTCTTCGGCCCGAGGTTTCTCGCCGTGGCTCCCGAGCTTACATTTGGCTCGGCTTCAGCCTTGAACCTATGCCATTAACACCGGATGGCCATAATTACCACAGTTTGGGCTTTGAACTGGAAGCATAATCTCAGAAAGAGGAAAACGATCACGTGCTCTCGCGGCATCAACTTAACCAGATGCCAATCCCTGTCCCCAACGACGAGCAGCTCTCTGAATGTGTGCGGTTGCCTGACCCGCCACATGACCCACCAACGTTGGAGGATGTCGGAGCCGCACTTGATCTGTCTGCCCAAGCCCATGTCCACTACAGTACGCCAATCCTACCCGACCGTGGATCTGGTTCTTACACATCGCAGCGCAGCAACGTCTGAACAAAACACAGCTTGGAGAGGCTACGGCCTATTTCGTGAATGTTGCAACCTCACATGCGACACATGGTGTGTTGAGCGATACTCTGAATGTGCCACTCACAGTTTATGTTCGCGAACAACGCGCCATGGTTTGGGGAGGGCCTCAGAAACCATTTCCCGGCCATTAGGACAGAACTCGTAGAGGCGATGACAGAAGATGTTGAACGCGTTGCGAGAGAAACTGTCCCTGGAATCGTCCAAGACTCTCTCCCAGATGCGTTGAAGCAGGCCATTGATCTCGCACTTGCACAACAGATAGAACAACTGAGTCAAAGGCTTGACACCAAGATCGAAAATGTGGGGAAAAGGTTGGACGAAAAACTCGAGCAACTGGATGGAAAGTTTGAGCAATTGGATGGAAAGTTCGAGCGATTGGATGAAAAGTTTGAGCGACTCGATGGCCAAGTCAACAATCTCCAGGGCTCAGTCAAACGGCTTGAGAATGTGGTGGTTGAGTTGAATCGTCTTACTAAACAAGTCAGTCTTGGTTTCTTAATCGCGTTTCTTCACACCAATGTGACTGACTTGCTCTTTAGAACATGAATCGATTGAGAGGAAAAGGAAATATCTAATCCTACGAAATTGTACCCTTCTTGAACGGCTCCCAACCGCATGCGAATCTTCCAGCTTTGACCAACATCGACAAAATTCGCGACCTGAACGCATCCCATGCAACTCGCTACTGGCGAGGACATTACGAGGGCCAGGCTCCGGCAACCACCGAGGAGCGCCTTCGGCAGATAGCGCTTGCTGTGGGATGTAGTGTCTGGGGTGATGATTGATGGTGCTCGTGTATTGTACTTACTTAGGAAGCTTGGGAAAGTGTCAATGATGATAATGGTACCGGTAGCATAGTGTTATAATTGTACATGTCCAGAATTAAACAAGTGATTGTCTGGATCATCTTCAGTCCTTCATGAAGAGGCGACTCTTTGCCAGTCCTTGACATGAAAGCGCCGACACCATATATTCCACTGCAGCCAAAAACTTTGCATCTATCTTCTAAGCAGGGTGTTCTATAGCCTCGCCAGCTCGACAGCCTTTTCACAGACAGTATCGATATCCCAACGCTCCTTCAACGGCAGCCCATGCTTCAAATCCAGCACATCGCCAATCACCTCGCAGGCCCTCAACACCTCGTCAATGTCCTCCTTCGTGTGGGCAGCACTGACACAGAACCGCACGCGGGCAGTCATCAAGTCGCAAGCCGGGTAGGTGACCTGGGTCTCACGTGAGAAAGGCTATATGGCTGGCATTATGAAAAGGTACTGACCACGACAGTGATGATGGGGGTGCGCCACTCGCGCATCATCCGATGGAACACGATCATCTTGCCGGGGTTGAATAGCAGCAATGGGACCACGGGCGACATCGAGTGGCCATAGGTGATGAACCCAAGTTTGGTCAGACCCGCGCGCAGGTAGCGCGAGTTGAAGGCGATCCGGCGCAAACGCGTACGACCTTCGATGCCGGATGCAAGACTGGGGTCGAGGGTGAGCCATGATGGGAGAAGGGACTGTGGTGCCGGCCCGGGATGAACGTCAGGGGCATCCGTAATGCTCAGGCGGGCAGGGGAGTTGTTGGCGGGAAGGATAGGGTTCGCAATGCCCATGATGCTGGCCATGCTCGCAACGATTTGGACAAGCACAGGTGGCGCCATCGCTTCAGCGTAGGGTCCAAGATACGCCCGTAACCGAAGACGATCAATAACCGTTTTGCTCGCAGCAACATACCCACCAGCAGCACCGAAAGATTTCGTGAAAGTACCCATGAGAATATCGATTTCGCGCGGGTTGATGTGGAAGAAGTCGGCGACACCGCGGCCATTGGGACCAACAGCACCAATAGAATGGGCCTCGTCAACCCACAACGCGAATTTGTACTTCTTCTTCAACTCGACTACGCGGGGTAGGTCGACGAAAGTGCCCTCCATGGAGAAAAGACCCTCGACAATGACCAGGATCTTCTTCCACGGACGATGTGTTTTCGGCTGGCCCTGACTAATCGACTCGCGCAAAACGCTTTCAAGCTCCTTCATGTCGTTGTGCTTGAACATGCGGACATTGGCGCCGCTCAGACGAACTCCAAACCGAATACTTGCATGGTTGAGTTCGTCAGAGATGACGAGACAGCCTTTGCCCACCAGAGCAGGGATAATTGCCGAGTTGGTCGCGAATCCCATCGAGCTGATGAGGGAGTCTTCCTGCCCAACAAAACGCGCAACCAACGCCTCCGTCGTGGCATGCAGGTCGCTCGAACCGCCCATCAAACGGGTGCCTGCCGAGGTGACACCATATCGCCTAATCGACTCCTCAACTGCGTCGGCGCAACCACCTTTAGACTGAGCAAAGCCGAGATAGTTGTAGCTGCTGATGTTGAGAGCGCGGGTGCGGGAGTCGAGAATAGTTTGGGTATCATTGTAGTCGGTGGAATAGCGGTCAAGCAAGATCGTTGTTCGCCCTGCGACACCTGTGATGGGCTGACCAAAACAGTCGTCCATACGTTGCTTCAGGCGACGGGTATAGAACGAGTCCCAGTCGCTGTTGAGAGGAGCGTAGCCCTAGACGAAAAGAGATAAGCACCATATAACGCTAGCAGGACTGACAACGTACGTTTTGTTCCATTAGATGACGATAGGCCTTTGGTCTGAAGCGCTTGCCGAAAAAGTCGCGAATGTGGCCGATGACAATTAGAATTAGATAGCTGCAAAGACGACTGAGGAGGGGGGGGACCAGCAACGGGCATCGACGGACCTGATATAGGTTGTAAACATGATATAGTATGGTCCTGGGGTCGCAATGTGCTTCAACGGCTCCTCGGGAACGTATTCCGACTTGAACCGGTAGTCGTCGTTCGTGCAGTGGCCGTACTCTGAATGGACCGTGGTGAAAACTTGTTCGGAGGTAGGCGGCCGAGCAGGGTATTCGAGCGCGTCAACATTGTCTTCACGCAAAACCGAGTCCTCTGACTCTGCTGTTATTGACGACGACATAGAGAGGGCGGGAGTGCCGATAGGCGGGGGAGCGTTGGCCCTAAGACTGGCCCGCCGAGCGTCAGCCTCTGAGAGCGCAGAGAGGTATGAGGCAGCGGTCTTGTGGGTGAGCGTAGACGTGGACCGCTTTTTGAAGATGGAGGAGGTCGGTGATGACATGTTGAAGGCAATGGGGGACGTTGGAAGAGGGGACCCAGGCATCGTAGAATGGAGCGACCGAAAGAAAAGCCCACTAAACAATTCAACGTAATCGCCTGATTTTGAGCCCGCCCGGCAATCATCTTCCTGTCATCTCCTATGACCATCTAGGTCTAGCTGCTTGCTCCCAGCTCCCTGGCTTACTCTGAGAGAGTATGGCAACTCACTACGAGCTCAAAGAAGAGTGCAGTGGAAAGTGCAGACCGACATGTGGAACACGTCAATGCACGGTCACATGATTCCCATCTTGCGTGTTCACTTTATGGATCAACAGGCTTGCTGAGCCTGACTATATTACTGAAAGTAACTGCTGAAAAGGATACTCGCCAATGAAAGAGCACTTGATTCTAATTAAAAATGTCCGTCTCCCAGCTTGGTGCCAACCTCTCAAGTCGATTGCACCGTCTTTTGCTGCTTGGAAGATACTAGGGAATGTGGGAGAGTTCAAGGAAATGAATTATTTTAGTTGTTCAGTCATGTTACAACATACGTGTTTATGCAGAGAATCAGAGGAGTGACATTTCGACGGCGGTAGTACTATCAGTCTACGCACATTGTACAGTAGTCCAGATTAATTAGTAGGAGGTTGCACCTAACCCGTGATCAAGTCTTCGATGTTCGCCTTCTTCCAGCGCGCCTCGGAGATGACGAATGGCGCAGGTACGGTCGCGTTGGCCTTGCTCCCGAGGATCTGGTTGGCAACGGCCTTGCCCGAGAGGTAAGCATGCACCATTCCCTCGCCCGAGTAGCCCGCAGCAATCCACTCGCCAGGGGCAGCGAGTTTGTCGGCGCCCTTCTTCTTGGGCTCGCCGCGGCCGGTGATCTTGGTGGGGACACGGCCAACCCATGGCCGCAAGTCGGCAGAAATACCGAGAATGCCGGTCCAGACTTTGAGCACACGGCCCGGGTTGACCTCGGCGGGCTCGTTATTGCCAGGCTGACCCTCAGCGCCCCACTGCTTGCCAAAGTAGGCGCTCAGTGCGCCACTCAGATATCCGCCAACCGAGAGATCCGGAGGGCTGTGGTCGTCTGCTGAGCCGATTTCGGGGAAGACAGTGGCGAGGGAGGAAAGGTCGAGGCCACCACCGAACATCAGCTCTCCATTGGAAGAGGGGAACTTGCCGCCGGTGGAAGTAGGGGGCTGTTGGGTGAGGTAGTTGTAGGTGCTGACGCCAGAGATGGTGAAGGAGCGCGTGCCCGCCCAGGAGTTGTTCGCTTGTGGGCCCGAGCTGCCGGGGAAAGCACCAAGGCCTTGACCAGGACGGTGGGCAGTCATGTGGCCGCGGATGGGTACGACTTTGCCGCGCATCTGGGGGAGAAGGGTGGAAGACCAGCCGTTGGTGGCGTGGACGACATGCTTCGCACGGATTTTCCCTCTCGGGGTCGTGATAATGTATTGGGAGTTGTCCGATTCAATCTTAGTCGAAGGAGTGTTGGTAAGGAGCTGGAAGCTATTGACCAGTCAGCAGAGTAGCGATCTCAAAAGAGGAGACAAACTTTTGAGGGTACTTGGAAAGAAGGTTGGACAAGACGGTTGTGACAAATCGGTAGGGATGCATGGCGCCAGCAGTGGTCGTAATGGCGCCGACAACAACCTCGGGGTCAACTTGCAATGTCTAACGGTGATTTAGTAAAACCTGGCATGTAGAGACAAACAAAATCTAACCTCGACTTTGTCGACAACGCGCCAGATCGGCTTTTGCTCGGGGAAGTCTTTCAGATAGGCAGCGAGGTTGACTTGACCGCCCTTGAACTCGTCCCCGTCGAGGTAGAGGTCGAATGTTTCGACTTTGCGGCACTGGCTGTCGACGAGAACGTTTTCCTCGGCAGAGACACGCAAGAATTCCTCGAGATGGCCAAGACGAAAGTTGATAATTTGTTTCGCTACATCCTTGCCATATGCAGTCTTCAGGTCCGTGTAGTCGTTGTAAAGATTGGGGGTGATGTGGCCGCCATTCCTGAGAAAATGTGGGTTGAACGCCCGAGCTATGAGTTGGAACTTACCTGGCAGTGGCTCCAGAGCACGCGTCTCTAGCTTCCAGCATGACGACGCGTGGTTTGTCGCCAGTCGCGCTTTGGAGCAGATTTCGCGCAACAGAGGCGCCAGTAATACCGCTTCCAATGATGACAATGTCCGTGTCCTTGGGCACTGCGTCATCTTTACCGTGTTGGGAGATCGCGGCGACAGGAATGGTCCAGTAAGGCAGTGTCGGTTGCCCAACAGGAAGGCCGGGAGAGGTTTGGATGCGTTTCTGCACTCCCTGGTATTCCTGCTTGATCCCGTCGATGAGGGTATTGAGCGCGCCAGAGTTGAGCGCCACAAGAACCCGAGTGAGAGTGGCCCACATGGTGAAAAGGTTTTGGAGTATGCACAACGGATGGCGGGATGCTTATGTACTCCCCCACCGTCGTTCTTCTGAGCTGCGCCGGGCATAATTTTCTTGGTGCGTTTTGAAAGTTGACAGGCAGAGATGTGCGATGAATAGGGGATTGGTCAGAAGGGGAGGTTCGTGAAATCGCGACATCTCTTACCGCATTCCACGACATCACGTCTTCTATGAATACAAACGAGCTCTTCAGGCGTCAATGACGACCTTGGCCCTTGAGAATCAAGCAGTCGTATCCACATGGTTCCAACGATTATAAATAACACAGTGTCGTCCGAGTTGAGGCTCGTTTTTAATTGAGAACACGAATCCGAGGCTCGGAACCTCGACACCACAGTGTTGGCTCGTGTTGGTAGCCAACAAAATTTCACGTGGGCGAGGTTCATGACTGGGACGGTCCTCAGCGAAACCAAAGTGCTGCGGACTGCGCTCACTGGGCCTTGCGGGCCACGGCCTGCCGCGGTCCACATCACTCAACGTGGGGAATCAGAGGTCCGGAACGCAAATCCAAGTAGATCTTCATTGCATGCCGTTTCCCCCGACATTTTCCCATCGAAATACTTTTCCAAGTCTTGGACGCGTGCCCAGCCAGCGACGACTTCGACCTCTCATTTTACCCCGAGAGTCTTGTACGACCGTAGTAGAGATTGGAGGTGTAGTGGTTGCAAGTTTCTCCTCGATTATGTGTATGAGTTATTGACACTCAACTCGTAGAATGCAGGTCTATCACTAATATGAGTCCAGCTCCCGGATGTTGTCGTTGGGAAAAAGCGAGCGGCATGTTGTGAATGGAAAGCGATCCATTTCGACTGGGACACAAGGCTAAATATAAAAAAAATAAAGTTACCTGGCACCGACCCAGCTGACCACCACCTCCCTGTTCATCGCTGACTTGTCGCGTTTGCTGCTCGAATAGGCTGCTAGTACTCTCTCGGTCGCAAGCTGTTCGATCACGTTGATGGACTTTGGAATCGCTGTGCCTGAAGCAGAGGGTGGCGAATGAAGAATTATTCGACGAGCACACTACGTCGTGGTGAGCGGTGGAAATCCTGACACGTTTTCTTCTCTTTCTCACCAATTTGACACCCATCCACGCTCGAACAGCGAGACCAGTAGGTGGCGTGGTTTTGATATCGTCCAGGTCGCGCTCGCACATGTCGACGACGATGAGGTGATATTTCAGGGCGAGGGGAAGATCTCCAGCAGTATAGGCCGTCTCCGCGTATTGCTGGAAATAGAATGGGTTTTGAGAGGCCAGCAGAAGCACATGCGAGAGAGCCTGGAGAGCTTGGGTGTATCTAGGAGGGTGTAAGCAACAAACGGCAAATAAACAAAGGTTGCGCAACTGGTTGCATGAAGCGTATAAGTCGGCTAACTCCAGCCACCCGTCGACATCCGTGTAGATGGTGTCAAGTAGTTGAGATAACTCCTCCACAGCCTTTTCTACTTTCCCAGTTCTGCGAAGAACCGAAATCTTGCGTTTCCATACCGCCTAGTGCACGTAAGAAGAAGCAATGCAGGCAAAACAAAACGAACAGCATTAGCGGAGTCTGCTTCCAGTAGGCCGTTATAGTATTGAAGAACTACATCGGGGGATTCTGTTGCCTCCATCCGGATTCCCGTTAAGACCTCGACGCGTGGCGAATCCGGGAATTGCGTGGAGAGCTGCTTCAAGCATTCCTGGAGGGGAGTCGGTAAGAAGTCAAGTTGGGAAAGTGAAACACACACGTCCGCAACGTCTAAACGACCGATGTCGACTGCGGCAAGAAATAATTGCTCGAGCACGGCCCAACCTGAGTTGCAATGAGTGTGTGACAACAGGCAACGTTTCAGAGGTCCAACCATCGTCACCAATCTTTTGAGACGACTTTATTATCACAGAGGCATGCTTGAAAGTCTCCTGAGACGACCGAGAGTTGTTTGTACGGAAGGTAGAAAGTTGGTCAAGGGCAGTTGCAAGAGACATCAACGCCATCATGATTTTCATCAACACGAACCAAGTTGTCTTTCGCCGCCAACCTCACCCACAAGAGCCACAATCGCGACTACTGTCCACTACCGATATTACAGATAAACACAAGCCCCAGGATCTTTTTCGTTCTTGATTTGAGTTTTTGCAATAGCCCTCCAAGGCTCTTAAATAACATATCGACTTCACCTACCTCGTTGCAGTGACCGTTTTGCTGTAGGCACTATTCCTTTACTCCCCGTGCCAGAAATTCGAAGCAGCGTAGTATAATACTCATGATAACTGATACAGAAATAGCTCTCTCCAATGGCCACGCAAACGTACAACAGGTCAGCCATTCTTCGTTCCCGTCCGATTTTCCTGATAATTTTTTTCTGCCCTTCAGCAAATAGCTTCCAGCGATGATATTACTGACCGCGATACCACCTCCATCTCGGAACCGCTACATCAGGAAAATAACTTTCGCCGTCTAAACATGGAGTTGGATGTCGACCGTGAAGGATGCGTGCAAGCCGCAACCAAAACCTTGCAGGACACTCAATGCCCAGAGGTACGACCCCCCGTTCAAACACTATATTTCGTCAACCTGACCACACGCACTCTAGATTTTAATTTTCGACGAGCATGGCGAAAACCATCGTCTGTATGAACCCGGCTTGGAGTCGATGTCCACTGCGCTCCCTGCTCTCCCGTACCCTTCAACGCAGGAATCTGCCACACTGAATGAATATGCCTTCATTCAGCCTCCATCCTATGCACGCACCATCTACTGCAAAGAGAAGCAAATTTTCGGCAGCGATCGAGCACTCGTTGGCCGCCAGCTTGCCGCCGATGCCTGGGCAGAACACCGTTTGTTGGCAGAACGAAGATTGGGTTTTCGCGTCGCTACCAATACCGTCAATCCTACCACTGCGCGCGGCCAGCTCCCACCCCAATCGTCCAAGCAGCAAACTAACGAACAACCCGCGTCACAAGAAGGCTTGAAAGGCTTCCAACATGAACAGACACCAGACGAGTCGCCGCAGGACTCCCTCATCGCTGCTCCTGGCCCCAGTAATCTCGATGTTGTCTCAGTAAATCGCACGAACGAAGATGGTGAGGAATCGGCGGGGGCGAAACAGATTTCAAGTTCTCCGGCGACTATAGCAATTCAGACCCTTCCAGTTGTTTGTCCCGTTCCGGATGCAAGTGCGACTGAGGCAACCGGCAAAACTCCCTCCAGAAAGCGCGTCCGTTCTATCCAGCCTGTTATGCCTGGTATGACAACACGGAGACGAGCGGCAGCGGCTGCGGCTGCAGCTGCCTCGGCCAACCCTTCGAGTTCTACATTGACATCAACATTAGCGCCAATTCTGCTGCCAGAAACTACCGTTCAAAGAAAACAACATTCCGTCGACTCAGCGGATGAAGAGATCCAAGCCACTGCGAAACGCAAAAAGCCGAACGATGTTGCAGACAATGGAACGGTCGGACCTAGTGTCACTCAGAGTAAAAGTAAGGGTAAGAAGAAAGCCACCAAAAGATCGAAAAAGAGGTCAGGTAAAACGGGAGAGTCCTCCTCGAAAAGTGTCATATCTGCTGATGACCAAGATGCGGCTGATGCTTTGACTGCACTCTCGAGATCGCATATAACCGACAACAACTGTGCGGGGCCAAGCGGGTTCACTGAGAAACCAGTCGCCATCGACAGCAATGCCATAGGGGACATTATTTTAGAAGACGCCAATGGCAAGGAGGAAAATGTGTTGAAAGTGGAGGAAGATGTCGCCCTCGCGTTGGACACAAATGACGAGCCTTCTATTATCGCTACGGGTGGTTCAGTCGGAAACATTGGAACCACAAGTGATCCAGACAGTAGGTTGCGATAGGATAAGATAACTCTTTTCTCGAAGTCTCACCTGAATACAGCACTTTTCACTGCTTCAACTGAAATTTCGATTGACGATGACTCGAATAGGATTGATGTCGGTGTTGATATTCCACAAGAGGCTGGAAGCGTGGAGGACAGCCTGCCGCAAATTGAAGAAGTCGTCGCTCCAGAGTCTAATATTGAGCTTGCCATCGACTCAAGTATTCTTGCGGCAGGTGGCTTGTTAACAGAAAACAGTGGATTTGAATCGAACCGTAGGCTGTGTTCAGAAAACCTCTACAGCATCTTACTAGAATATAGCATCATTTGCTGCTCTAGTTAACGAACCATTCGAGGATTCTAACACCATCAACGATGACGAAAAGCAGCCTACAACGGAGCCGCTAACGACGACGATGGGTGAAACATTGGACTCTGATCAGGATGCAACATGGGAGTGGGATGAGGACGATTCGAATGGAGATGTCGACGCAGAGGGAGAGCCAGATTCGGACGTCGAAATGGATGTCGTGTAATTCGTTCGCTTTCGTGGATATACTTAGAATTGATGCAAAGGCTCGTGTAGTCTTGTTATACAGATCATAGCTGGCTTGGGTTGGATTGAAAAAGGAACAGAAGGAAAAGCATGAGTAGGTAGATGCATGAGAGGTCCAACTGCCCGCCGTGTACGACCCATCCCCACACTTGAGCCGCTACCCCCGTCAGCGGATTGCAGGTCCTGCCGACCTCTAGAGAGGGGACTTTTACTTCTCCGGGTTGGGGTTCCTGTGTAATCAATCGTCGTCAGCGAAATTGCAACAAACGCAAGAACGAGAATAAAAAAAGAAGTGGGTGATTCAGATAGGAGCGAAAGACGTAGATGTAGGTTTTTCAACAGTATAAGTTCAGTGTGAACTATGCTTGTTTTTGGTGTATCATCCGATGAGGCAAGGGAGACGGAAATGAGCACTGACATTCTCCGCTTGCCGCCAGGGAGTGTTGTTACATTGACGAAGCTGTAGGAGCATTCGATGAGCAAAAAGTAGTCCCACGTATGATACGGGCCAACGCACCGACGGTTATAGATGATGCGCTTCTTTGCGCGGCCCTTGGGGGTCTTTTTCTTCTCCTGCTTCTCAACTTTCGGTGTTTGGCCTTTGACTTTGCCGGCACGAGCAAGAGAGCCGTGAACTATGGCAAGTCAGTAGGGCGATGGGCCAGCAGCTGGAGGCGGCACCTTTTCCCATGATTGCTTGAGGAGAGAGTGAGTGCGAGCCTCAAATAGAGGTGCGAGCTAGCGAGAGGTGAATGACAGAGATTTGGTCCCGTGCGAAAGGATAGGTCACAGATGGCTAGACTACACGTGATCAATCACATCGGCATGATGTGTCGGCGCCGCTGTTGTTTTCTCGTTCCAACAACCAGGACCGGATTCTACCATATATGTGGGTGTACATGGTTCTTCAATGCGAAGCATTCTTTCAACTCTCCGCTTGTCAATTTCGTGAACGATGATCTTCATGGGTCAGCTATACGCATTCATCGCCAAAAGCGAGACTAGGCTGGGACTGTCAAACGTGTGCGGGCCGCTTTGGACTATCCAATAACTTGAACAAGAAATGCTCACTTGTGTCATGCTGCTGAGAGCGAAGTTCGAACCGCTTGTCGACTGCTTCGCAATAACGGCCGTTAAAAGTGCAACCAAGGATTAAAAGGATCAGGATTCCATATACCGCCTGCTTGAATTTGGCGGAAGGAAAGCGGTTAGTAACGTTTTTAAGTTCATAAACGCCATGTATTCATACTCAAAAAATAACAAGATTAGATACGTCTACTCGCAAACTTTGCGGCATCTGACAGCGAGGCTTCCAACGACTTATAAAAAAAACGAGACTGCTTCTGTCCATTCGACAGTGGTGTCCTCGTCTCCATTCTCGCGGAGAACAGCTAAAATGAGCTCTGATACATCATGGGCCTTGTCGGAAGAAACTGAGCCAGGAGAAACCGCTACCCAGACGACCGGCGGACCACCGAAATGCGCTGCGCTGATGCTCGTATAATCGATCCCATTTGCAACGACGAGGTCACAGATCTGGGGAAGCACGATGTGCCAGACTTCGTTGAGCCGGGTGTTCCATACGCCACAAGCAGCTTTTAGCCCGCCTTGGGTATGAGGGGACGGGTTGGTGAGGGCGTCGGAGCGGTATATAAGGTCTGGGTGGTCATCGTTGGCGCCAGTAATCCCTTTATAATAGGAGCGTCGCTCGAAGTCGCTTGGGCTGTGCTTGGATATCAAGTTTGGATTGACCACAGATGGATTCGGGGGGGGGGGAGGCGGAGACGGAAGCGGAAGCCTTCCTCCACTTGTAAGTTTTGTTGGCGCATTGCAGGGCAAACAGCGAGAAATCTATCGACGGTTGATTACAAGCATTCAAGCCAAGTGAAATGACACACTCAGCTGACCCGGCTTTTCCCTCATCTCTTGCAGGATGTCCTTCACGAGCGGGGAAACGTCTACGGGATACTATCGGGAAAGAAAGTGCAACTCGAAGAGGGGGAGACTTACCTTCACCAAGGAGACCAGCTTGCTCTAGTTCTTTGTCCGAGTATGAGACAGCTTTTGGAGATTGGTTCGGCATCGCCAACGAAGCAAGTTCAGCTAGATCAGATGCTAGATCCATTGCGGACGGTATGGTTTCTGTGTGAGTTACTTTATTTTGTTGACGTCATCATTCATTTGGAGTAATTTGGTGACCTACATATTATTTTTATGCGGCTTTCTCCAATTCTTCGTCCGAGTACGGGAAAGCTTTGGAACAGGCCCGGAGTCAGCGCCGAATTGAATATTTACGACCTGAACCTCGTCCTCGTTTTCTTCGCGCTACATTAGTCTTCTGGGTGGCTATCAACCGATCCAAGTTCCATTCCAAGACAACCTCCACCGATATCAAGCGCCGAACAAACGGTCCCATCGTCAATTATGCTCAAAGCTTGAGCTATCGATTCAATAGGACCAGTTGCCTGGGGGGTGAGCACACTGTAACCTTTAGGAGATTTCATAGGTCAAACGTGCGGCTGTAGGCCGCTGCACCGAACTGGAGAAGCAGTGAGCTTCGGTGCAACTTAGCAGCGTTCGGGTTAAACGACTTGCAGGGAAACATGGCTGGAGGACGAATAAGTAGTGAACTGTGTTCAAAATAAGTCAATTTCACCAGTGCAGCTCTGAGACGGTGCACATACAGCCGGACTGAGAGCTACTGCTTTCATCCGTCCTTATGTACATATATGTCGCCAATTTCAAGTTGTTGACTCGGACTCGGAGGTTGTCGCGTTGTGGGTATCATCTCGATTCCCGATTTCAGCTGGCAGTAACATTCGTTGGACTTTTCTCTCAGCGGCAATTTTACGTCTGACCGAGCATCCTCCTAGCTTCAACCTCGACGAGGTTTGTCGAAAAAACATAGTCGTAAGTAGGATTCGTAGCCTCGCCAGTGATAAGGTTGTTATGATCGCGCGTTGACCGCAACGTTGACCGCCACCTTGTGTCCAAGCTGCGTCTTGAACGCAGGTAAAAATAGTAGTCGATGACGAATTATGTTCCTTGAATAATTGACGATTTGAGATTTAGAATATTGCAGGAGCGTTGGGAGTATCGCCAAGTATCCAGTACCACACAGGCTCACAACACCCGTAAGAATCGGTAAGATTGGTGGCGGCTCATCGAACGCGGCGCGCGCCGAATTCATATTGATTGAAGTTGCAGCTGCTGGCCAACTATGCCACTTTCAAAGTAGGTTCGACGGCATCCTTAATGTCCGTGGTCGGTGGGAGAGCGGAAATGTTGACGTAATATCTCACACCTTGCTGTTCAACTCGTGGACTCACCATGCCTCTGGTTATTCCAGTCTCCAGCGCTAAGACACCATGTTCAAAACGCTCTTAAACAGCATTCTCGAGTTCGTTTTTTCACCGCCAAACCCCAAACGACGCAAGATGGATCCCTACATCCGAACTCTTCCTCCTTCCGAACCAATCGACAGCCTTCTGGGTATCATTCAGTATAATCTGACAACCGAGCAATGGTTGAAGAACCTCTGCGTTGTCGATATGCGGGAAATGCAGCTCGAGAGGCTAGATAGATGCCATGTTGACGAGATTGTCCATACTCGACAAATTGAAGGAGGGTTCAAGCTCCACGAGCAGGCTTTGCTCAAGTTCCACCTCGAGCCGGCTAACCCTCAAGAGTCTCAAGAAATTCCTGCGAATGACCGCCGCGCGGTGTGTGTCGAAAGAGCACCAGGCGCTCCTCGACAAGATGCATCAAAGTCTGTACCACTATTTGCTTCTTCGGACTCAAATCTGACTAGATTATTTAGGCATCTATTCCGTCTCAAGGCCAAGAGATTCGCGAAGAATACCTGCGATTGCATCCGAGTTGACGCCGACTATGCCCATCTACTCGAGCAAAACAAGACGGACCTCGACTGCGGCACAGAGGGGACCGACTCGGGCGAGGTTTTCCCACCGAACAAGTTACCCTGCATCCAGTCTTTCCGCCCTCCTCCAGGGAGTCTCACGGCATTCGACTGCGCGGTTTTAGCAAACGTAATTACCACTGCTGCGAGTCCGTATAGCATCCACGCGCATATGTGCATGTGGTATGCGACTGTCTTCTTCCTGGCGGCAAAGCAGATCGCTTCTGAGGCTGCCAAGGCCCCAGTTGCTTCTGTCAACGGGACGCTCTTCAAGGAAGGCGGCACTTTCATGGGTATTCGCATCGTCGACCTCGCCACAGCCAACTTGGAGATTTTTCGCGCCACTTCCATCACCAGCAGTGTGCTGGACGCATTTTCGGCGCTCCTTGTAAAATTCGAAAAGAAGCGCTCATCGGCAACCGCTGCTAAAGACTCGGACTCGGACTCAACTACAACTACGAGCCAGCCGCCACCCGCAGTCGAGGTCATGGTCCCAAACAATATCGCCAACGACCGTCAGCAGTGGGCCAACGATCAGTTAATGCAGCCAGGAAATACAATTCCATCCATTGTCGAGAGCTTTTACCAGGAGCGAGCCGTCAGACGAGCCGAAATAACTGCGAAGATCGATGCTTTAGTTGAGAAACGAATGGCCTGGGAGTTGGAGCGCCAGCGGCAAGTGGAGGATGCACAGGAGTTGGCTCGTCAGCAAGTGAAGGATGCACAAGGGATGGCTCGTCAGCAAGTGGAGGATGCCCAGGAGGTGGCTCGTCAGCATGTGGAAGATGCCCAGGAGGTGGTTCGTAAAGCAGAAGACACGGCTCGTCAAGCAGAAGACGCAGCTCGTCAAGCAGAAGAGGGCAGACTTCGGGCTGAACAACAAGCTCAACTCTACGAGCAGCTGTTCAAAGACGATCCACGTCTCAAGGCTTTCCTAGCTAACCGTGATTTGGATGTCTCAACCTAGTTTGCTCGTACCTAGTTACCTACGCCTCTTGACCGCACACTAAATCTAGACTTTTGAATGATATCGTTTGCTGTTTACAACTTGGATAGACTGCCAACCAGTGCTGCTTATCGGATATAATAGGTGGGCGGTCCCAATCGACAGGGCTTAAGCGCTTACGAATGTCACTGCTTCCTCTGGTGCCAGTGGTTGACACTCACCTTCACCGAGGAGACCGGCTTTCTCCAGTTCATCCGAGTGCTTGTATGGGAAAGGCTCGCTGGTCATCATGACATAGCTACAAGTAAAACGAACACGTGTTGATCCAAAAGACTGCGTATACGGCCAGTAAAACAAGCATCTTCTTCAAAAGAAAAAATTTCGAGTCCTATCGCCTTGTCGGTGTGTCCGACCTGAACCCCTGCTTGACATACGTAGTCGTGCTGCCTAGTGGACGGCGAGCAATCCCTATATCGCCTCCAAACGCTCCGCGCGCGATTACCACTAGATGCCACCCGATTTCGACAACAAGGAATACTGGCAGCAGCGGTTTGCACACGAGACTGCATTTGAATGGCTCGTGTCGTCAACCGACTTTATGCGCGTCCTCGAGCCCTACCTCGAGAAGCTTCCAAAAGCTGCACGCATTCTGCATCTTGGGATCGGGACGAGTGAGCTTCACAACCACCTCCGGATGCTCGGCTTTTCGGACATAACAAACATCGACTACGAGCCGATGGCGATAGAGCGCAGCAAGCAGCTCGAAGAGAAGGCATTTGGGGACGTGAGGATGCAATACCTAGTTGCAGATGTCACTGAACTTGAGTCAGACCGTTTGAGGGGCGGGCTATTTGACCTGGTCGTTGACAAGAGCACGGCAGACGCCGTATCTTGCGGTGGCGAGGAAGCAATCGCACGCATGGCCCGAGCGGTCCGGCGATGTCTAGGTGACGGCGGGGTATGGGTATCATTAAGCTATTCCTCCTCACGGTTTCAAGTGGAATGTGAGGGTTTGGATGCAAATGTGATTGCGACGATACCTACGCCCAAGCATAAAGCAACCGACCCGGACATTTACCATTGGTGCTACTTGCTACGGGCTATATAAGAGGGCATTTGTTCTCGCAAAACAAGCTTAAATACGATACTGTAGTTTGAACTGTAGAATTCAAAAGGGCTTCTGTAGATAGAAGGTCTAACTTCCCGCCTGAAACGCGGCTCTTCGCATTGACTAGCGCATATAAACACCAAACACCATCGTTGACACCCAGTTAAGATGAAGGTTCTCCTCTGGTTGCAGCTGCTTGCAATCCAACAGGTCCTTTCCCTTTACGCGCCACGAGGCAGTCCGAAACGCGGCGTGGCTCTTGTCGCAAGCAGTAATGCAGATTTGGGAAGGACAACACACCAACAGTGCAGTTGGGTCTACAACTGGAGCCCGACCCCACCCCCTTTGATGCCCACTGGATTGACCTTCGTGCCCATGCAATGGGGGCGCGACAACGTCCACGCATTTGCTGACGCCGTGCACAAATCCGGTGCTCGTACGATTTTGGTCTGCCATTTTCACTCAATTCCGATAAGCAGTTGAGCTTGATAGGCATTCAACGAGCCGGACATGGCAAGCCAGTCCAACCTTGCTGTCGGTGAAGCAGCGGAGCTGTGGCAGCAATACATCCAGCCGTTGAAGAAAGACGGTGTTCGACTCGGTAGCCCGGCAATATCCAGCGCGCCGAGCGGTCTTCAGTGGTTGCAAGCTTTCCTCCAGGTCTGCTCCGGTTGTACAGTTGATTTCATTGCAGTCCATTGGTAAGTTGTGGCAGAAGTATTGAATCCGGACCGACCGCGTCGCCAGGTACGGCGAAGGGGCGAGCAATTTCATCCAATACCTCCAAAGTGTCCATGCCCAGTTCCCCAACAAGCCAATTCGGGTCACAGAGTTTGCGGCTACGTCTTCACGAGCAACAGGTGCGAGTGTCGCCATTTTATTTGACATCGGTCTCAAGATGTTTGCCAGATGTATCGACTTTCATGAATGACGCCTTGACTTATCTCGATAGTCAGTCCTGGATTGAAGGCTATAGCTGGTTTGCATTCGCAGTATGGACACTCTCTCTAGCTCAAACATATTTGACCTGACATCAAATCAGCGAGCGGTCCCTCCTTTACAAACGAGTAAGTACACAAAAAACAACCACACCTATCAAATCAAGCACCGCTTAGATCTCTTGGACGGAGGTGGAAGCCTGAATGCCCTCGGCCTGCATTATATGTAGTGTCGCGTTCAGAGCGCCTAGGATAGAAGTACATTTTTTTTAGGTTGCTACTGGAACTATAAGCTTTTCAAGTTTTGGGAGAATGAGCAGCACACTTACCGTAGAACATTTTCTATCCACCATGCAGAGTCGAGATGAAGACGACTTCGTCGCCGTTCTTCAACACATACTCGCCCTCGCCTTCGAGCTCCCAATCTGTGTCGTTCACAAGCACAAGAATTCCTGGCCGTCTAGTAGTCAACGGTCAACGATAGAGTCAAGATCGAGGAGTGGAACCGCGACT